>NC_081834.1:44459377-45709377 GCF_030867095.1 Alligator mississippiensis
GATGATGAGATGAGGGTGCTTGCTACTGCCAGTCAAGCCACAAAGACCCCTCACCCCAGTCACAGCAGACAGAAAACACAGACTAATGAGAAGCTGGAAGAGAAAGGTTTGGAGCTGGATTCATGTTTGGAGGTGACAGTGTAGTTGCTGCAGCCATGACAAGCACCTTGCAGGTTACTGAGGAACAATGCTAAGTAGGTACAGGCTGTTAGTTAATGACTAAGGAAATTGCACTATCATTTGGGGTCAGGGCAGGATGGGGGGTGCAAAACCCACTGCACATTTATTTTGTAGCTGCACTATGCTAACAACTGTTGCAGATGATTTCATTGACATGACTGTTGTTGTTCTGTGACAAAAAAGCAATGATACACAAGGACACAAGGTGGGGGTGGACGTGGGAATCCATGTGTCCAGAACAGAACTAAGAAAGAATATACCATTATTCAGAGGTAGTCCGAGACCGAGTCAAGCCTCTCCTACTGAGAACACAGGAAAGGTTCGTGGAAGGATGAGGTACGGGTTATGGTGCTAGCTTGGGAGGCTTGGGTTCAACTCCCTGCTCTACCAGAGGCCCTGGGTGATCTTGGGCAAGTCCATAGGCTCAGATCCACAAAAGCTCTGGCTATACCTCTAGTCTGGGGGAGACTCAGCTAGACACATCAGCCGTGAATACCCCTTCCCCATCTCCCCACCTCATCATGGCTGTATACACAAAGAATAGAGCAAGAGACAAGCAGCGAGCAGGCTGAATCCTAGAAAAGTTCTGCTTGAAAAAGCTTCTTGTTTCTGTTTCTCAAGCAGAAACCTGCTAGGAATCAGTCTGCCCAATAACTGTCTCACTCTGTGCTTGCAGATGGTCGGTGGGTTTGGGCTAGAGGGTAGACCCAGTGTCAGGACTTGCTAACAACATAGGTGCAACCTTTGAAGGACTTGGGCGCTTCAAGGCTGACTATTTCAGTACTTAACTATTAGGCTTTGGACATTTGTAGCAGAATTCACAGTACTCAGATGCCTGGGCTCTCTATATGAGGCAAGTCGGGCACCTCAAAATGGGACCCCAACAACCAGCATGCTCACTGGGGAACACCTAAACTATCCCAGAGTGAAACACTGAGAACAGCAGTGTACTTAAATGCTTCCCCATACTGGGTTTTCTTTCTGAATAAGGCCCTGATTGAGAGGCAGTCTTCCTGGACTCGGGATTCACAGCTGGAGAACAGGAAATTGCACCCAGTAATAGAGCAGGGAATCACTCTTTTCCTTTAAAAGGCAGCCAGTGTGGTGGCTGTGCCCCCTTCACACAGTTTCTCAGTAGCCAGGGTACTCCCATATGAAGTGTACTTCACATTTAACATGCTTTGGATAAAATACTGATGTAGGTCTCCGGGGAAAGACTGGAATCCAGGACACACCTCCTCCCAGCGACCGCCCTAACCGCGAGGCCAGAGAGCCATGCTCACGCTTCAGCTTCCTCTTGCTGCACAAACAATTTGTTAAGTGCCCCCTGGCTTGCACAAAACACGAGTCTGTTCCCCCCTGCGCGTACCCCACCCCACCATAACCGATAGCCTGGTGGTTGGGATGCTCATGGGAGACACGGGTTCGACTCGCATCAAGCAGAGGTGGACCTTGAACCGTGGTATCCTCCATAGTGGGATAAAAGGGAGCTCCCCTCCAGTGATTCAAAAGCTGGCCACAGCTTGGTCCAGGAGGTATGTCCAGAGTGCCTCCCAGCTTGATTCCTCCAGGCAAGACAATGTGTGGATCCTGGTAGGGCTTAGGCCTGGGCCCGGTGCTCAGCTGCTCAGGCCTAGAAAGGCTGCAGCACTTTTCAGCATGCACCAAAGCAAAATCTTAGGCACCTGGAGGACTTCCATGTCAGACAGTGGAGGCACCAGTGAGCATTTATCCACTTTCAGGGTTAGACAGCAGCTGAACAAGGCTTCTCGGGCTCTCAATTTCTGGATTGAGGTGTCTAAATCTTATTTCAGTTCTTTTTATGGTCCTGAGCCCTAATCTGCTCATGACTCAGTTTCCCTTGATCTACAAAATGAGAAGGAAAGCATTTCTCTGCCTCCCAGGGGTTGTTGTGGGGGTCAGTGTATTAACATGCGAGAAGTGCTCAGACAGTGGTAATGGGGAGGGCAGATAAGTACCTCAGAGAGAGAGATTGATGATGACAGGGCCAGAGACCTCCATCCAAGCACTGTTGTCTGGAGAGCGCATGAGGGATTGCTTTTGCTTACTCGCACAGATGGGGAGTGGATTTGCTCTCCCCTGTCTCTGAACAGGCTGGGTCAGATTCATCACGGTGTTGAGCACTGAAATTGGTCTTTTCGACATGAGACTGGAAGCCAGGATGGGCCAAGGCCCTGTGCTCCCTGCAGTCACAGGCATTTCCTTGGGTGCCACACACACGCCCCAGCAGATGATCCTGACCGTGGCTCTAGAACATTTGCGGTGATCTGGGGGTCAGATTTGCCCTGTTCACAGCAACCCACCTAGCCACCTCAGCCCCTCTATAATGAAGGATAGCAGAGCCAAAGAGTTGCCCCTGCATAGCCTGAACTACATCTATTTTTGGATGATGCCTAGGACTGAGGAAATCGCTCGTATTCTTCCCCAGAGCATGACCTTCCAGCACCATATGCTTTCAGCAGAAGCTCTGCCAGGCCTCATCTCCAAAGCCCACGCAAGAAGCTGTATATGGAAGCTACACCTCAGAGCATCAGGACTGATGTGTAAAACTTGTAATCTGAAAGACAGGAGTTGTGGATCGCGAAGCTTAAAATAGCCTCCCCTTGGCTGTGAATGGGCTCGTCAAGGAAGCTCTCCCAGGCCTCAAATCTTCCCCTTCCCCCATCGTCCTCCTGGGAAAAATCTAAGAGGCAGGAGGCTGCTGCTCTAGCAGATTTGCTGGAGTGGGAGTCGAGGAATCAATGAAGCTCTGAGCTCTGAAAGCCAGTGGGGAAAGTCGTTCTGCACCTTCCTGACACCAGGAATAAATGATTCAGTGGGAAAAAAAAATAGCTCAAATGAGGCTGGAATTACCCACTGGAGAGATACTTCATCTTGAGGAATTGCACTTGCTGCAGTGTTCATCTCAGTGAGTCATAGTGAGGCTTAATATCCAGTAAAAGGTCAAACCTAAATGGGAATCGTTACAGCTCCTTATGTGCCCAAACCCAAAATAGTGCATGTGCCTGCAGAGTATGCACCTGTGGGGCCATGCTCGGAGGCAGAGGTCAGCACATGCACGCCTTGCTACGGGTGTGCGAGGACAAGGTCTGCAAGCCTCATATTCAGCGTATACTGCGCAGAAAAGCATAACAATGCTTACGGTACTTGTGAGCTCTGAAAGTGGCTTTGTGAACATTAATCAGCCCTCACCAACCCTGTGAGGTATCATCACACCCATTTGATTAATAATCATCAGACCTATTAATTATATAACACTTGCCATCCTCTAAGCATGTCGCCAGTCCCACCTTGGAATTCCTCCCTGCACAGCTGTCACGAGCTTGGAAACTCAACCCAAGAGGCTTGGCTCCCAGTTGCCTACTTCAGTCACTAAACACACTCCTGTCTGCTGCTGGTTACAACATCAGTGATAGCCCCCGTGAAAGAAATATTGGCTGAGTTCTATGCTGCAGGAGCAGTAAAACACAGCCAGAGGACTCAATTGCTCCCTGAGCTGGCGCTCAGCTGCCTGACACAAAGGTTGAGGCTGGCAGCGGGCAGTCCAGGGCACTGCTGTGACGCAAGGGCAGTGTTTTATTAGCCTTGCACTCCCTCCCCAGTTGATCTTTCGTTATTAACTCTCCAAGCTTTTTCTCAGTCTGTGTGCATGCCCCCCCCCCCTTTGCCAGAGAGTATGTGGGGCTTGCTGCCAGGGCAATCTCTGCAATCTTAGAGGCAAGGTCCCTCTCTTTGGCAGAGGGGGCTTAGGAGCCCGGATGTTGGCTCATCCTCTTCCCATCTGTCTCCTCCCCAGGGCAGCGATTAGTGCATTAAGGAGCTAGGATGAATTGGAGAGGGGAAGCAGGGAGCTCCAGATTTCCCTCCACTCCCCTTGCCAGCTCCTGCTGGGTTTCCTTTCTCACAGTACCAGATATGCTCAGAGGCTTGGGCTGCTGTGTACAGTGTGACCAGGAGTCAGACAGCTTCACTGCACCATGAGATTGGCAAGGCCAATGCAGCTGCCTCCTTCTGCAACGAGTGAGCGATGGCTGCCAGAGGGAGCAGGAAGAGATGCTACAAACCTAAGAGGAGTTCAGACACCTGTGTGATGAGCTTTATGGCAAGATGTGAGCACACCAGTTAAGAACGCCCTGCCACTTCAGCAGCCACCGAAACCCACCAGGACTTTCCTCAGCCAAAGTGCAGAGCAAGAAGGTAAGGCCCAGTTCATTGGCGATGCGTAGGGGGTGCATGCAGGTGCACGTGCACCCCCTGAGATTGGCCATGGAAGTGCCCCCTGGAAGTGCCAGGCACGAAACTGGATGTGCAATTCTGCTGGAGGACCCTCACCCACCCTGGTCAGCAATCAGTTGCTGGGGGGATCCACCCCCGTCGGCGATCTGGTGCCCCCCCAGACCTGGGAGGCACCAGTCGCCCATGGCCCAGCTGGATCCAGCCAATACCTAGAGCAGCCCCACACTGTAGAAAAGAAGGCAGACAGAGAGGGAGCTCTACTCTATCCCTGGACAGGACCAAAGCAACACATCCCCTGGGACCACCCAGTCCTCCCCTTCTTCACCTTTCACTTGTCATTTACATACCTGTGCACAGAGGGTCCAAAATACAACAGTGTCCCTCTCGGGCGGCCTCTTGTGCACGCTTGCTTTGCAACAACGCCATTTTACAAGCAGATGGAGGGTTGAATTCCCTCATATTTGGAGGGGCAATATTGGGATAAGTAGATGGCAACACTGAAGGCAAAGCAACAGGAAACCAGGCCTTGCATCCCCACATGGTCACTTTAGCCTCACTCCGCTGGCTCCATCACAGGGTAGCAACAGCTGGTTACTCCACCACCTTGAAGCAGATGTGCTGCTGAAGCCTTGTGCTGAAAGGCCCCATGGCATTAGCCTGCAGAGGCAGCAGCCCTGGCTAGGTCTCTTTGTTAATGCATCCCACCCTCAGGGTGCATTTGCATTCTGGGAGAGTGGCTGGTTTCCAGATGTTTCTACTCTAAAACTCTAATCACTGGTGACTGTAAATTATTTGCATTTCCCAAGGTGCTGGGAGGGCTGGGGGAGGGTGGCTGCCTATGCCTTGATCTTTGGACAACTTCACTGTTTTAAATATGTTCTGATTGCAAACCTGGAGTGCCTCTCTGCCAGTGTCCTGCTCCTGACCCGCAGCCCCCCTGCTTTTTCGACTCGGGGCTCCATGCAGGTCAGCTGCGCCTCGTTCCTGGCCTGCACAGCCCCTTGTTAATCAAGTTCTCTCCACCCCGTCCAGTGCTGCTAGTGCACTTCTTTCCAGGAGCTGCCCACCCCAGGGGCTCAGAAATCACATGTCAACCCCCTCAAAGATCCTGAGACTCTTCTGCTGTTATTTTTGGTCTGCCTGACTGTTGAAGCCTCCCAACTCACCCCAGGGTGGATGCAGGAGGCAACTAATGATGCCTAATCTCCTTGATTTCAGTGAGGGGATTTGGACTCTCTGCTGCTACAAGAGATCTCACCCCACATCTGCCTGTCCAAAGCCCAGCAATCCTGCTTCCCGCTGGCCCTCACATCTGTCTAGCTGCCCTCCACCCCATCTCCCCATCAACTCTGCCTCATCCCCGGGGTTCTTTTCTCCCCTCTTCCAGGTCCGTGGGCATCCCCTTCTGGTCAGAGGGTATCTCCCCACATGCACTCCTTCCCCGGGCTGGGGGCTGCAAAGAGAGGGAGGCGCAGAGAACTCCCCTTTGCTTAGAGGGCAGGGGTCAGCCGAGCTGCCCTGTGTTGCTAGACTCTTTCTGCTTCATATCCCTGCTGTGTGCTCCCTGCAGCAGTTCTCATCAGCTGCTGTACCTTGGAGGCAGGCAAGTAAGGCAGGGGACAGGATGGACATGGGGCAGACAACAGGCAGGTCTGAAATTCAGCAGAAGGCTCCAGCTTCAGAACAAGGCCAATTCCAGCCTGAGCCACAAACATCACTTGCCAAAAAGACAACATTGCGAGTGCTAGCAACACAGGGCCCCCCACCGTTTCTGCCCACCATTCTGCCAATGCACATCCATCGTGACCCTCTTCTCCACTGCTGGTCCTGCCCTGGGTCCCACACGTTCAGCCAATGCCTCTCTCATTCATGCCCTACTGTCCCAACTGCTCTTTCAGCCTTTTCTAGAGCACAGGCTGCCAAATGTGATGAGTTATGTAGTGATTTCTATGCTGACGTGGACAAACACCCACAAGGGACTAGGCTGGTACTGCCCAACTCATTCTCACTTGTGACTTCAGCCAGATTTCATTAACTATAGAAATAATTTAATTTAGCTAGACAAGATTCTTTTTTGTTTAAATATTTACAGTCCAAGCCCGGTATGAAGTCAGGCCAGCACTCAAATATCCACTCTTCCCCAATGGAAAACATGGTTTGAATAGAATATTTAAAAAATCCACAGCAATGTCCAAAATGCAGTCCTCCAAACTGTCTTTAGGTCATGCTGAGGCCATACTGCATATTTGTGCTTTGTGAGAGGAGCACGCAAACAAGCAGCAGCACAAATTTGCTAACCGTCGCCGACTCCATCTCACGGAGGAAATGTTAACAGAGAGGAATCAGTAGATTGTCTCTGGCATTGCTACCAGCAACCACACAGAATTAAATATTCAGGAAGTGTCACCTGATAGCCAGGGCTGTGGAAACTGTGGTCAGATGGCTTCAGATGCCATTTGGTTTTGTCCATCTATTTGCTTCTGCTGGAAACTAGATCGCTCAGATATGAGTTTGAGGTGTCGTTCTGCAATCTTGCCTTTTTTGTGTTCAGGACACTTGAATTTGAAATTCAAACCCTTTGCTGGCTGGGAGCAGGAGAAATTAATTGCACAGAACATGTGACTGGTTTCAAACTGGCTGCCACTGTCACAGAGGGTGGAGGCTGACTCAAAATCTCCTGTATTTTGGGAGGGAACGTTTCGTTTCCTATTTTGTGGCTGGGAGGCCATGATACATTTATGCCTGAAGCAGCAGGATGTTAAGAATGATGGAAAACCGAGAGCTTAATGCCACTGCTCTGCACTATTACAGACTGGAAAGACAGGGCAAAATTCAGTTTCCTTCACCATGGGGATAGTCCTCTCTCACCAAGCACTTCTTGAAAGAAGAGTTCTCTGTGTTTCTAGACATTATATGCTTATACATAAGTGTCCCATCAAAATATAATGCCCCTGTTGGGAAGCTATATATCATAATAGCCATGTGACAGCAGCAATGTGGGAGACTAACACCACCATTTTACCAGCAGATGGAGGGTTGAATTCCCTGATATTTCTTTTCCCTATGTCTTCATTTGAACTTTACATGAATGAACACTTCGTGGCAACGCTGGATGCAGGAATTCAGGTGAGAAGAAGGGTCAGAGTGTGAGTCTCATCTGAATTGTCTTCCTCTCTCAATGCCCTTGCACAGTGGTGCAGGGGAAAAGAAAGCATCCCTCTATAGATGACCATAAATTAATAGCTGTGAATGAACTGCACGTAGCATGAGAATGTGAGACTCATGGGCTGAAGATGGATTTAACTCAACTGCCTTGCTTTCCTGTACAGCCAGTGACCACCAGGCATGCCAGAGGAATTCGGGATGAGTTTTCAGTAGTTGTAGTCGGTGCTTTTCTGAAACAAAGCCTCAGGCCTCTGCAGGTTTTTGTATACCCCCATAGCATCGATGTGGCCACAAGGTAGCAGAACTAATGACGCTCCATTCAGAGGTGTTCCTTACTCCTCAGTAGCTAAAAGAGTCACCAAGACGCCTTCCCCGTCTGTCTCAGCGCAGCGACGTTCCAGTCTAGGGCAGGGGTGCGGGCGCGACTCTGGCGTGCTTCTCGAAATCCATCAGGGGCACAGCTAAGCCCTGAGTGTACACAAGTACTTCCTCTCTTAGAAACCTCCACTCACCACACGCTATCCACATGCGCTGCCCCCACTATCCTGCCTCCCCCCACTTCCACTGTGCTGCCCGAGGCTTAGCCAGCCAAACTGATCTGAACAACTCTGACAAGCTGTTTCGGTCCCAGATGCTCTTCGCTGCCCTCTCTGCCTTCTCCAACCGTGCCAACCACCGACACACAGACGTCAACTCAGTGTTTCCATGGTGCTGCAGGACAAGGGACCATTGAGGCCGACATGCAGACAAAATCCTGAACAAAACACGCTGTTTATAAACCCCTTGTAAACTGTTTACATAGCTGAAGAGGAATTATGGAGGAGCAGCAGCTGGGGGCATGCTCTTCCCAGGCCTTGAACCAGCTCGTGTTTGGGAGGAAAGCTGAAGCATGTTTGCAATGAGAAGTGATTGGAGCAAACATCAGACCCTCGACACCACTCACTCACTTGCCAGTAAGTTCAGTGCTAGAGGCAAGCGACAGATTGACAGCCATGCAGGCTTCTGTTTTACCCCAGAGCAGACATTATAGGTCTTGGCTACCAGGACCCTCCATGACCGCCACATACCGCAGACACAGCGATGCTGGTGACCACTAACCAGCAGTGGGAGACACCCGACTGCAGAACCTGTATGGGTCCTGGAGCCAGAATATGGAGCTCCTATTTGGAGTTCAGGACGCAGAACCACCTCTATCCTTGTCCCATCTGGCACAAATATAAAACGCTCTTCTGTGCCTGGCATTCCCATTTGTGCATCTTCATACTCATAGATTTGTTAATAAAAAAACCTGCAAGTCTAAGGCTGCTTCTTTGGAGTTGGGAAGGAAAAGACAGCAATCATGGTCATCTTTTAAGTAATGAGAGGCCCTCAGAGACTACGGCAATAAAGGTTCCAGGACACAAATAGGTCGTTAGAGATGTATAGGGAAGAACAGATGGATGGACAGACAGCACGGATACTGGCCTGGTATCTCAGCTCTGCTCATTTGGGGTGAGAAGAGAGCTCACCTGAATTGCATGTCCCTTTTGGTCTTTGGCCTTTCTAGTAAGACTGCCCATAGGGGGCCCAACTGTCATCCCTTCTTTTGTGATGTGTTTCCCTGCCAACCCTGAACTGGACTAAGGGGCCACAACCAACAAAGTGCTGACCACTCTCAATGCCCATGATATGAATGGGAGTGCGTGGAGAGGCTGGGATGTTGCATGGCTGAGACTTAAGATCACCTGGTCGTCTAAACTAGAAAGGCAAGCAGATGGCAGATAGGAATGGCACTGAGTCAGTCTTGACTGGAGATGTGCTCAGGCTGGATTTCTTATAAGTGAAGGGTCCCAATCCCCTCGGCCAACCAGTTCCACAGAAAGCTGGGTTTCTGAGTGAAGTGCTGACCTACCGGTCAGCCACAGAGCAGTGCAAGTCGAGGATTTCTCTTTCAGTTTTTTTCTGGCTGCAAGAAATAAACTAAAACAATTTTGTTTCAGATCCAGCAAAACATTTTGTTCAATGCAAAACTAACCCAAACCTATCTTAGCTAAATCCTGTAGTGAAATGAAAAGCTGCAATCTTTCAACAATGATGCTGAAATGAAACATTTTGACTTTTCTATAGTTTTTTCTCTTCTTTTTTTTTCCTGGCTGAAACTATTTGTTGAATTTTAATAGCAGCTTTCAACTACCTGAAGGGTGGTGTCAAAGAAGAGGGAGCAAGACTGTTCTCAGTGGTGGCAGATGACAAAATAAGAAACAATAGTCTCAAGTTGCAGCAAGGGAAATTTAGGTTAGATATTTCATAGATTTCATAGATGTTAGGGCTGGAAGAGACCTCAAAAATCATTGGGTCCAGCCCCCTGCCCAAGAGGCAAGAAGTCAGCTGGGGCCAGATCACCCCAGCAAAATAATCATCCAGCATTTCTTAAAGGTATCCAGAGTAGGTGCTTGCACCACTTCTGGGGGGAATCTATTCTAGGCTATGGAGACTCAGATGATAAAGAAGTCTTTCCTTAAATTTGTGACCATTAGACATTGTATTCCCTTGGGGTGCCCTGGTGAACAACTGTTCTCCCAGGTCCTGATGTACACCCCTTATATACTTATAGACTGCCACCAAGTCACCCCTGAGCCTTTGCTTCTCCAGGTTGAAGAATCCCATGGCTCTCAGCCTTGCCTGTTCTCTTGACCTCTGATCATGCACATGGCTCTCCTCTGGACTCTCTCAAGCTTTTCCACATCCTTTCTAAACTGTGGAGCCCAGAACTGGATGCAGTACTCCAGCTGCAGCTTCGCCACAGGCTGAGTAAAGTCGGAGGATGACTTCCTTGGTCTTGCTTCAGATGCATCTGTAGATGCAAGCCAGTTTTATTTGCTTTGCCGGCTGCGGCATTGCATTGGTGGTTCATGTTCATCTTGTGCTCAATCATTTTGGTTGTGATGCTAGTAAGCATAGAACTGCCAAGCCTATAAGTATGTTGTGGGTTTTTTCTCCTGAGGTGGAGCACTTCGCATTTCTCCATGCTGAATGTCATCAGGTTTGGATCCACCCACCTTGCGAGCCTGTGCAGGTTGGCCTGAATTGCCAGCCTATCCTCTAGTGTGACTGCACTTCCCCATAATTTGGTGTCATCTGCGAACTTAGCCAGTCCACTTCTGACATCCAAATCCAGATCACTTATGAATATATTAAAGAGTACTGGTTCGAGTACTGAGCCCTGAGGGATGCCACTGGTCACCATGCACCATGTTAACTCAGTTCCATCAACTATCACTCTCTGGGTCTGACCACAGAAACAGTTCCTCAGCGATCGGACGGTAAGGTTGATGAGGCCGCAGTTCCCCAATTTTACCATTAGGGCATCATGGGAGACCAAGTAAAAGGCTTTTTTGAAATCTAAATATATGGCATCAACCTCTTCTCTTTTGTCCAGGTGATGTGCCACCTGGTCATAGAAGGAAATGAGGTTGGTCAGGCAAGACCTACCTGCAACCTTTCTCATTAGGAGAGTAATAAAACACTGGAACAAGTTACACAAAGAGGTTACAAAATCTCCATCCCTGGAGGTTTTTCAGACCTTGGTAGACAAAGCCTTGCCTGGGATGATCTAGATGGTACTGGTTTGAGCAGGGTGTTGGACTAAATGTGACCTCCTGAGGTCCCTTCCAACCCTCATTTTCTATGATTCTATTAATTTGATCCAAATTTGCTAATAGTTTTGGTCCACATGAAATGTTTTTTGATAAAATAAACATTTAAACTGAAAATTTTTGGCCAACTCCCATGATGAGGCGCCTTCTTGGGTCAAGACCTTCCAGACAGCTGTGGTGATATAAAGGATAGCGTCAAAGATGCTAAGCCTTCCCTAACCAGAGTGGGCAGTAAGCACATAATGGGCAAGTCTACATGAGATGTTTACTGCAAAGTTGCCTAATCAGCTCTGCAGTAAATGTCTTAGCGTCTATGTGCACAGCCCAATTAGGCCTTAGGAAACTAATAAGCTCCACAGCGGGTTAGTACTTGTAGATACAAGTACTATCCTGCTGCAGATTTTTTTCATGTGCAGCAATGCATGTGTATATGCTGAGCTGGCTGGCTGGGTCATGAGGGTGCCTCAGTGCAGGGGTTGTCTTCTGGCTAGCCCTGCATTGAAACACCCTTGTGCCCCAGCCAGCCCCTCTGCAGCACACTGAGCCAAGTCGGAGCAGCCCCAGACTGGCAGGCTGACCCCTGGGGCCCCCTGCCAGCCAGGGTTGCTCACCATGGCTCAACATGCTGTGATCCCAGGCACATATGTAAACACAGCACCCGGGAGCAATACACTCCAGCATGATACGTGCCAGATTTTATTGCTGCACATTAATATGCATGTGTAGATGTGCCCACTGTGTTTTAAATTCATGCTGCAGCAGCTTGCTTCACCCTTTCCATGACTCACTGCACAAACAAGTGTATGTCCTGTCTCTCTTACCAGAATGTATCATCACCTGGATAACCATTACTTCACAATGGGATAGGCAGTAAGTTCTTGGGGCTTTAGTTTGAGTGTACAGACTGTGATTTATCAGAAGCCCTTAGAAACTTGAAAGTAAGGCACATTTTTCTTTCCAAAAGGCATTGACTCTTCCCTCTTGTGCTCACATTAGCTTATTTTAGGGCTGCTCATAAAAACTTCCTCAGACCAGCCTGATAGTTAACATTGACTTCTGAAATGGATCTGAGCACAGTTTGTCTTTGTCGGCACTTTGAGTGAGACAGTGTTAGCACCAGTTCAGCAGCTCCTATTGCTGACAGCAGTGAGTTCCTTTTCTTGTGTAGAACAGGCCCCTGGTGAGACATAAAACAATGGTCCTAACCACTTGTGTTTCTAAACAAACACTTTCTGAAAAGTTCCACATCACGGGTGTCTTACCATGCCGTAAAACCACATCTGGTGACCACGGGGGACTGTGGCATATTGAAGGTACAAAAATGGCCCCCAAATAACTTGGAAGCTGAGTGCCTGCCCCACTGCACCTTTGGAAAGTAGTGCAGTGTTTTTATCTTCAAGACTACATCCACATTGCTATTTAGAGATGATGTTGTGCCTTGTCTCAACCTCATGCCTATCCATGCTGAAAATCTCTGTGCTCAGCTTCCAGCAGCTGTCTATCCCAACTCCGTAGCTCGGCTGAACTTCCATGGCTGAGGGCAACCTGCTCCTGCTCATCCCCTCAGTTACCCCTCCCTGCCATTCATTCAGTATTTACCTGGGGGCTACAGGCTGGAAGCACTGGAAGTCCATCAATAACAACCCCATAAGTTCCTGCCCCTAAATTCCAGCCATTCTGCACCTGCTTCCTGTCCCTGCTGCTTGCAATTAGAGCTAAGAATGGACAAGTAGCATGGACGACTGGTGCCACCTTAGTCAGAAGGGCACATGCCCCCCCAGCGACCAGTCAGTGACTGGGGGGGTCCCCCCGTGGTCGATCCCACTGACCAGTGAGTGGGGGGGGGAGGGTCCCCAGTGGTCGATTGCAAGACGGCGAATCACTGTGGCCGCTTCTGGGAGTGGCTGCGGCCACTTCTGGGAGTGCTCTACGCCCTGACTGATGCTTGCAGGGGGGCACTGGTGCTCCTGCCTGCCCCCCCCCGCCCATCGCCTAAACAGTGAGCGTGGCTGGTCAGGAGGTGCACCAATGCTCTCAGGTGGTGCACGTGCACCCCCTACGCATCACCACTGGTGAGTAGTAAGCAGAGTGGTTCCTAAAACTGCTCCACTAGAGGAAATTTCCTGTTCTTTGAATGGAGCTCTTCTAAGAATTAGTCTACCTCTACTTGTTTCTCCTTCTATGGTTGGTATGGAGCCATCACAAGGTAAAATGAAGACAGGGATAAACAACTCATGTGTTTCAGGCTAGTAGAAGGCTACTATCAGTGTTAATACTAAATAGCACCCCAGGCATACCCACCCCAACTGATTTGTTCAAGGTCATGCAACAACTTTGTGGCAAAACAGGGACCTGAACCCTGGTTTTCTGTGTCCTAAACTAAGACTAGTCTCTACACCAACCTGCCTACTCAGCAGTAGCTTCTTCCCGGAAAAGGCCTGGTACTCTGTAGGCTGTCATTAATCTTTAAGAACAGCTTTTCTTTAAATTCACTGCCACCCTTATTCCAGAATAACATTAATGTGTAAACAGGTTGAGAAGGGAGGGTTCTGCAGCTAAGAATAAAGGTGCCAGGGCCAAGTAAAAAGAATGGGTGTTGCAGATCTCACCTGCACTGCACTGGTGGAGCCTGGAGAGAAAACCCTTACTCAAGCTTCCATGGGAATGGGCACAAAGTCAAACCTGAGTAATAAGACAATCTTGAAAGGGGAGAGATTAATCATTATTGGCAGCCAAGAATGTACAAATCTAACAAAAGCCAAAGGTTTTCTTTTTTTTTTATTACAGTTCAGTTGCAGCCAGGAAGATGACTTTAGCTAAGAATCATTAAATTCACTGCAAGAATAAATTTTCTTTGAGTTAAACCATAAAATGGGGAGTAAAATTCTCTTAAATCAGTGACAGTTCCTAATTGAATAGACTTGTTTTTTTTGCAAACTAAAAAAAAATTATAAGAATAAAATCATGCTTTAGATTGTAAAGTGAACAGATTAGACTTCAAAATGGGAAATATTTACTCAGGCAAAACCTGCTTAATTCAGTATCTGTTTCAATTAATTTTTTAAGTTTGAGATTATAATTGGACAGAATAATGACATTTTCAGCCTGTATAAATAGGGATTTTCAAACCCAATTTGCCTAGAATTTAGGTTGTAGAAGGACTAATACAGAAAGACTTAACTAATCTAACCCTCAAGTAAAAGTAGTGCTTCTGCACTCAGCAATATTGATTTAGGGATCAGACATTTGCTGGCTGGAAGACCTGAGGTGAAGTCAAGGACCTAGATCAGCATTGCTCATTCAATTTCCAGAAATATCTGACTGGAAGGGTCATTACTGTCATGACAAAATGTGAAAATATTAAAAAGTAAAGAAAATGGATTTTTTTCATTTGTGTGTGTGGAGTTCAGGAAGACACCGAGATCAGCTCAAAGTCCTATTGTCCTCAAAGTTCAAAGGGGGAAGACTGGCTTGTGGTCATGTCTGGAGCTGAAAAGATGACTGCTGAATGGCTCCTTCACTATATGTTGGATCACAATCCCAGTTCTTAAAGAAGGGCATCCTAAATGGACAGCTTGTTTCACAGGCTGTAGTCTCACAGCTTGTAGTTTCACATACAGTCTCACCCATTTTACCTGCTTAAACACCTGGCTAAGAAGGTTCAAGATAGCCATCTCATTTTGGCCAGTGATTTTTGGACAACCTTGGTAAGGTCAATGCTTATCAGCTTTTCTTCTCTTCCAGAAAAAGCCTGAAATGAACATGTAAGAAACAAAGAATGTAACATTGAGTCTTCTCGCTTAGGAGCGTTCTGACTAGACTGTGGAGGTATTTGGGGAAAATAAACCTAAAATGAAACCCTTTTGCCAGTAGGTGGCAGCAGCCAGTGTGTGGAAGATGCCTGAAGGGTCCTTAGGTGAGGATGTGTTGATACTTGGGTTCCCTGTACCAGGGAGCTCATGTGATCTGGTCAGTTACAAACCCTACCAGACCTCAAGGCCATCACCTTTCTCATGGTGGAATCACAAGTAGATGTTAAACCAGTGGGAGAAGCCTGCACATGACTTGTTTCATATGAGGAGGCCATTGAGCATCAGCAGCAGCACGGATGTTGGCAGAGGAGAAATCCATTTAGTGGCAAGGAGATCCAAGACAACTGGGGTTAGTTTCCACTGCAACCTTCATCCACCTTTGCAGCAATTGAGAAGAAAGCCTTATGCATCCGCCTGCTCCACCATTGAGGTCTTTATGTTGTGTTGGACTGCTCTTTGTCTGATACCCCACCTTTTACCTTACCCCCATGGGTAACACTACCAGGAGTACAAGACTCCGGATGGTGTTGCTCTTAGGGTCATTGGTACACACAAGCCTCTCCACCCAGTCAAGGTGGCAGTCCATGGAGAAGGGAATCACAAGATTCTCCCATCCAACCAGGCCTTGGACTGTAGTCTCCTGATCTTAACCATGATTAGCATAGTAGGTCTGATTGATGCCCAGTACCTGCTGCAGTTTTGCTCTTTGAAACTATGAAAGTGGTAATCAATAACAGGATTTTTTTTTAAGCCAAGTCTTGCAAAAAATTTTGAAACCATAAACAGTCTATAGGCATCTCTGTCCCCTGTGAGGTTTATCATCCCTGGAAATTTAGGAATAGCCCAGCTGTTTCAGATATCCCCACAGGTGTCATTGTCTCTATTTCCATGTCACTATTTGTTCTCTCCTCAAACAGATCTTTGCATCCTGTCTTCAAATGGTGGGTTTAACTATTTACAATCTTTTAATTCCTAGAGTCTTGGTAAAAGAACAGGATAGCTTTGGGCTGAAGCCTGGAAACAGCATCTTAGCTGCTAACAACTCAACCACTGTCATGTAACAAGTGACTTAAAAAGCTGATTATCTAACAAACTTGTGTTGCCTTCCTGCTTATTTGTCCAAGAACATGCTACTAAACTAAACAATACATTAATAAATAAAAAAGCCCAATAACCATGTAACTATGCAGTAACCACCTTCCTGACAACATCACCTGAAGTATTCATAAAATGTTACCTGAAAGTATTCCTAGGCTATCAGAGAATAGGTCCAAATCTGCCACATTGCTAACTTTGTGATATCATGTTTGACATTATACTGGGAACAGGAATATGCTAGTCAATCTGCAGCTTTGGTTAATTCAGCTTGCCTCTGTCTTCTCTGGTATCTGAAGTACACACTGCATAATAAGCAGTAGGAAGAGAGAAATGTTAGACTGCAAAAGCTTCCTGACTGGGAGCAGTTCTGCTCTGGTCTGACTGAGTGGCATTCAGTATCAGCAACATATATTTTACTGTATGTATTGTTTTTTGTGGGAAGACGTATAACATGTTTTATATACAATATACTTGAGTGCCAGAGTTATATACTCTGTCTCGGAAAGGCTCAAACTCTGCTGGAAGGTAGGTGTGTCTACATGAGATGCTACAAATGCAGTAGACTAATTCTACCGCACATTAGCGCAGTAGGCAAAAACCATGCTAAGGTGCAGTAGAAGTAACCTACTGAGCATTAGCATCACAAAAAGTGTGTGCTGGTGCTACTGCACAGTAGCACTGATTACAGTGCATTAAGTCAGTACTGGTTATTATAAGAACTACACTTAATGCGCCATAATTGTGACACATTAATACATGTGTTAACATGCCCAGTCAGCTGTTTATAGTTCTGGCCAGCAGGATGCAATGAAGTAGACTCCTTGCATATACTTCAGTACCAGGGAGGGTAGTGGGAGTTGATTTTGTTGAATTTGTTGGATACTGTCTGAATGTCACACAGACCTGTGACTGTATCACCTGGGAAACTCAATTGGAAGCTGCATGGGACCGTGGAGTTAGCCATTCTGTGCCTGCCTTGGGAAGGGGAATAGAACGATCTTTTAGAGAGGAGGGCAGTTGTACCATGATGGTAGAAGTTTAAGGATTTTAGCCCCAAACAGAACCTAATGCTGGAGACAGAGAAACAAGGTATCTTTGGAAACTAGGAGTTCGTCTGTCTTAACAGTTAATGCTGAGTCTGGAGAGAGTAAATAGGATTTTAAAGACCGTATTTTCTTTGGAATGGCATTTAGTATCAGACCTATATTTAGACAAACTCTTACAAGCCCACTTTAATTCTGAAAGCATGAGAATTCGAGTGATGTGTAAAGAGCCATGAAATGACAAGAGGAGGCAGTGTGGAATTCCAAGCTTTCTTTCAAGGCAAAAGAGGTGAAATACAGCCCAGCAAACAACTTTCAATTCAAAAGCAAGGTCCCAAATGCATCTGACGGAGCAAGGGATGTGCATGTAATGCTGCCTGATGAGGCCACAAAGGCTGCGTGTGGGAAAGGAAGTCAGATGGGTAATTTTACTGTCATGTGCCACATGGGGAGTGTGAAAAAAGATGGAGCATGAGAAAATGACAGTGTATCAGTCTTCCTTGCGCCATTTCCATGCCCAGATAATTCTTGTGAACCTTTGTAGGAGACTCTAATTTGCTACACAGCCCATGAATGTGACAGATGCAGAAAAAGTGCAGAGGGTCAAGGGAACTGGAGTTTACAGAAAAGCTCTCAAAGTCTTAAAATCAATGTCAAGTTCTTTTTTACAAGGAACTGAAAAAAGGTCATGCTGAAAAAAAACCATGGATTTCGGGCCAGTATTAGAATGAGTAAATTCTGTTTGGTCCAAGTTGTTACTATTGCTAGTATTTGTATTAATTATATCATAGTAGCACCATTAGGCTACGGCTCCACCTTGCTAGGCACTGTACAGCCATAGAGCAGTAAGCGTCGATTTCTGGCCAAAAGAATTTACAATCTATGTATGAGATGACAAACAACTGGTGGTTACAACAAACAGATAGGGAAACACAAGGGAACACTGAGGTGATGGTGGGCAGCTTGATAAATGACAGACACCACACACCAGCTACCTAAGTTTTCCCCAAGTTTTTGTAGGCATAAAGACAAGGAAGAGTTTTTGTTCTGGAAGGGTTAGAAGAAGAAAAATGGCTTTGCTGATACTTACAGGGTGATTCCCTCTATCGATAATGGGCAACATGGGCCAGGCATGAGGGTGCTTGTTGGAAAAATTAAAAAGCAGAGAACTAAGACTAGTATACGTTGAAGAATAAAGGTAGGGACCTCTTCAGAGAAGGATATAGTTTGTATCTGGTGTGGAAAAGATCCAGTGAGGGGATGTAGACAGAGAGTGATGGTTAAAACATCAGGCTAAGAAAGCAATCTTTAGGGCAATGTTTCAAATAGCCATAAACTGGGTGACATGGGATTTGATGAGGCAGTTGGGGAGGATGTTGCAATGACTGAGATGCAAGTTATGAGGGTCTCAATAAAAGTATCAACTGTGTGGCCCAGTTTAGAGCACAACATTTTATGGAGGTTGTAGGGAAACTGGAGGAGATGCAGGGAAAAGTGACAAAGGTGATAATGGGATTTGAAAGCAAGCTGTGTGAGGAAGGTTGAAGGAACCAGATGCTCTTAGTTTGGCAAAACAGTGGTTAAGGGGGGCATGAGCGAAGTTTTCAAATATATGAAAAACTGCCTTAAAGAAGACAAAGAAACGCTGTTCTCCCTTGCCCATAGATTTAAGCTTCAGCAAAGCAGATTTAGGTCCAATCTCAGGAAAAAAAAACTTCTCAGGAAAAGAGCAGTGGGACAGTGGACCACAACGCTCAGGGATGTTGTAGAGTCTCCTTCTGTGGAGGTGTTCAAGAAGTGGGTGGGTTCACATCAGTCTGGGATGGTTTAGAAACAGCACATCTTCCATCCGTTCAGAAGGTTGTACTAGGGGATGCTCAAGGTCCTTTCCAATGCTGTAATTCAGAAATACAGAGAACTGCCCTGCTGATGACAATCAGGACATTCCCAAATGTAGCAAGTTAAATAAAAATACCTATTTGATAATCAGAGATTGGCAAAGAAGCTTGAATAATTGTAATGAGCTGGGGATTTTACTAGAAAAGAAAGTCGGGTGTAAGACAACAGCTTTTAGCCAGATGCAGGAGGAGAATGGGGCCAATACTTGTGATTGCAGGGATGGTAGCAGTTGACCCTTGAGTTAGATTGCACCTGGTCCAGACACTGCACTTTGAAATCACCCATTTACCTGCTCTCACTAGCTGGAATGTCATAAGCTGCCTGGGAAATAAGTCTGCATGGTGGGAGAGTCCAGATTAACTTGTCATAGCAGTGGCCCCAAAAAGAAAAGGATTCATGTCATTTTCAGATGAGTATGACTTGCTAGGTTACAGCCCACCCAGTTCACCCCCACAGAAATGGTGAGCCTCAGAGCTGCCAAGAGATTTGGGAAGAGGAGGATCAACTCCCAGCCTCAGCCAAGCACAGAACAACTCCTGTAAATAGTGCACAGAGGAACACGAGTTCATCAGGGCTGAGGACTCTGATTCCCAGGCTAACAGGCAAACTGTGCCCTTCCTGCCCAAGTCATGGCCTGTCAAACAAGCTGTTAAAAGGCTCATACACATTTCTGTGTGACCAAAGAATGCTGCAAGGGTGTTACCTGGACTGGGGAGGCACTAAGCTTGGGTGGGAATGATTCTGTCAAGCCACCAACTCAATGGACTTGACCTTGTAAGGAGCCTAAGTGCTTCATTTAATCGCAAACTGATTCCCGGATAAATCTCCAGGACCTAGTCACTGCAATAGCTAGGCTATCCCGCTCACTAATAACAGTCCAGTACTTGACTCCTTGCAGTCACATTCAGGAGACAGCTCCAGTGGTCCACAACTCCCAGCAGGACACAGTTTTTTTTCTGCCAAGATCAGCTTCTGGCTTAAACCTTTCAAACCATGCAGATGCATGTCCTGCTGCTCTGCTTTTCCACACAAGCATCTTGTTTTATACAGAGCACCTCACATATTGAATAATCTCAGCTATTCTTGGGTCTAGCTGGAGTTCCCATGCTCTTCCCCATTTCATTTTGATCCCATCCTGCCTTGAATTCTGCACTCCATCATGAAGGACGAGTCTGGACCCAGCAAAACCAGTGACTAACTCCTCAGTTCTGGAAGACATTGAGTGCTCTGAGGGCAAAGGGGATACGTGCAACACATCCCACAACCCGTACAATCATATTTGATCACTTGTCATTCCACAGGTAAGACTTGGGTTCTGCTCCAGTGGTGCACAGAAGTCCTGAACATTGCTTAGTTGACTTCTTGGGCAGTTTCTCAGTGGTAAGAATCCCTGGATGGGATGGAGCTGGCACTGCTGGCTCTGTGTGTGGCTCAGGGAAGCAGTGTCAATAGTATGCTATTGAAGACCAACCATCCCCAGTGATCCTCCACAGCTGGAACCTCTTTTGGGATTGTTGTGTGTGGTGCAACTTAGACTAGCCCTGTGACTGTACAGGGCTCCTGCTCAGGACTACAGTGATGCACTGGGACAAAGAATAAAAAAGGACAAAAGCTGCTCTCTAGTACAGATGCATCAGATGCTAAACAACTGGTCCCAAGAATATGGCTTAGTGTATGGATAAACTATCAACCTACTGTGAGGGAAAGTGGGTTGGGGCTTTACCACCCATCAGCTGCTCTGCAGTAGCTGCCTGTGTGCACACTCTTACGCAGAGCTAAATGAAAACTAAACCATGGAAAGTTACTCCTTTCATTGAGGGCTAAGGTGTTGCAGCAAAGCTTCCGCTTATACTGTGATAAAAGTACACAGACAGCCAGTTACACAGAACAGCTAGCACATGGTAAAGCCTTGTTTCCCCTTCCCCCTGCCCCAGGTACATTTTTTTTATGTCTATGCCCTTAGGGTTGCCTGTGGACATGGACAGGCTTAGGGCTGGGACACAGGAACTGCTGCCAGGCCAAGCAGATTGTCCAAATCATCATAGAAACCCCACAATGGCTCATTTTTCTTGTAACCAAAACTCCAGAGCATCACAGAGATGGGTTTGACGTAACAAACACCTCCTGCAGGACAAATCCATCTCCAGTTTGCTATAGAAATAACTGATAGGTCCATGCTTCCCATCCTGGCTTAACATCACACTAGGCAAGAGCTGAGACAAGAAAGAAAGCTCTTCACTATCAATCATATATTTCATTCTTCAAAAAATTAAACATAACAACAGTAATCTGCTCTTAGTTTTGAAGCATATAAGAGCCCTGGTGGGAGGGAGTGGTTAGAGTCAACTGGGAACCCTACCTAAATCCTGCCCTCTCTCCACCAGCCTGGGAAAACTGCAACACAGCAGCCAAGAAATGAAAATATCTCCATAGATCTTATCAATATAAAGATTTGCTTCTCTCTGTAACTGACACACTCATTGTACATGTGTGATCCTGTCTGGGGCTATAAAGAGTTAACATGGTTTTTGCTACACAGCCCACAGGCAGAGCTAAGGTGAAAATGGGTTCGGTGGGGTGGGTGTGCCCTTGGCCAATAATTGATGGTGTCACATGAGGGATAATTTGGCCTGAGGCCTGCAGATTCTGCTTGCTTAGCTGCACCAGCAATTGAGACTTTCAAGGCAGCTCCATTATCAAGTCTATCAAGCACAGCTTTCTCCAAATTCCTATTATAGGACTTCATCAGATCGCACCGTACTCTGAAGCAGATTGTTCTGTGCTCTAACAGTCGTTAGCCTCAGCCTTTGTGTGCATGCATGTTACCCTCCCATTTTCTCTTCAAATATGACAAGCAATTCTTGGGAAATATGTGATAAGCTCCTCCAAGGTGGATTTCTATCTTCTCTGATTGCACTTCTTTGAGGCTAGGGATGCAGTTTCAAAGTAAACCAATAAACAGCTCTTAAATGGCTCTTGCAGGTGACAAGAGAGATGGAATCCAGATACCTCCATTCCAGCAGCACCTATTACACATATCTTATATACCTTCTATACCGTGACACTTCTAGCAACAGATAACCAAGCAGGAGTCTGGATTCAACCTTTAAATGCTTGTTGTTGGGTTTTTTGTTTTTGTTTTTTTGCTTTTTATTTTGAACACGCAGTGTGAAATCCTAACCTCACCAAAGTATCCAAATGGCAAACCTCCTATTGATTGCACAGAGCAAGGATTTAATTCCTGGTAATGAAAGAGTTAAAGTCTGGCTTGGTACTTGCCAAAGCAACACAACTAGAAAATGGAGGATAATGAGGAAGAAATCAGGCGTGCTCTTGATTGCATGACAATCACTCTAAGTCCTTGCTCAGGACAGACTTGAATGGGAGCTCTGAGCAGGGACTAACTAGCAGCTATGTGAGGGCTCTAGGATGTGACCCAATGGTAACTGGTCTGTGCAAGAAAGAATTGAACAGAAACAGAACAAAGAACTCAGGATTCAGTCCAGGGATTTTAAGGACCTGATGGGTGAAAGCGCAGAGCACCTTCAACTCCTGTAGGGTTAGGGACAAGCATTCAAGAAGCATGAGCCTGAACTGATTCAATCTTTGCAGGTTAGTCTAACCTGGCTAGGCTAAATCAGTTTCTAACTGTACAGACATCCCAGAGATGTAGGCACATGTCTGCAATGACTCAGGCTAGAAGCTGGGGGGCACTACAGCAGCCCTCCCTTCCCTTCCACAGGCTGAGCGGAGGTGGGTATGGCCAGGCCCTGGCAGGATTAGGGAGGGGTTCTTCCCGCCTCCTTGATAATAACAGAGCATTTATCAGCTCTGTTATCAGCATTTATCACCCCATCAGAAAGCAAACAGCCTTTCTCATTAGTTCAAGCTCTTCTTAAACAAAGAAGGAATGGAAGGACATTACCAGCTGAGCTGTTAATTAGCTCCAGAAAGCCCTAAGCTGACACTGCTGTCTGCCACAGCATGGACCGTAGCCAGCATGTGGTCTGCTAGCTAATGCTGAGGTGTCTGTGTAAGGCAGAGGGGATGGGGGATCCCTGCTTAGGAAAGAGTGGTGAGGGGAGGTGGAGAGCAGGAGGAAGCCAGGCAGATGCTGCTGTACCTGCAAGTCTCTGCCAGAGCTGCAGCCAGGGAGCAGAGGGAAGGGGCCAGCCCTGCTGTGTAGTGGAGAGCCCTGCCCAGCCCAGAGAGCATGCTGGGATGCTGGGGGAGTCTGGTTTAACTTAAAGCAGGAAGGGGTCTGGGACAGACATTACATAAATCGGTTTGACTCAAATCAGTTAAGTCTGACACTACATTTAACCAGATTTATCTTAAGCGGGTTTCAGCCATTTTCAAACCGGTTTGTGTGCACTGAACCTCTGTTCTGTTACAGGTTTAAACCAGTTTCTGATCACTTAAACCGGTTTACGTGTAATGTCTGTCCCTAGCCTAGAACTTGTAGGGAGTGGAGGCTTGTTCAGTGTTGCTTAGGATCAGGTTTTCAGTTGCTGTTATAGACTGAGTAAAATGCAGAGTAGAACTGATTTGCAGGCAGATTCCTAATGAAGGGTATTTATTCAAGTCTTTATGGCATAGCCCACCATTAGGAGTGGGGTAAAGCTGTGTAGTGCTAGGGCTATGTAGCCTTCCTCTGGTCTGGCATAGACTTCTTGAACTTCCTTCTTTCCTTGTACTGTATAACCCCAGGAAGGCCTGAACCTGGGTCCCACATGAAGAACCTTTCTCTGCAGCTAACTAGCAGGCTCCCATCAGACTAAGTCATGATGAATTCTTCAGAGCCGTCAGCTAAATACTTCATTAGGAATCGTTGAGACAACAAATCTTTAACATGTTGGGTTGTTTGGCCCTCTGGGATCAATGCAGCACACTGAGTGGAGGGGCTGAAATAATTTAACAAACTTCTGAAAAAATGCCTAACTGAATGCATGTGCAAAGGGATTTTGAAGGCAAATTAACTGTGCTTATTGTGTTGTTGTTATTGTTGCTGCTGTTAGTTTAGTTAAAAAAAGCAGAAGTGATTTAGTCAGCATAGTGTCCCATTCTGCTGCAAGGGCATCATCTCAGCCAGTCACCGATGAAAGAAGCTGTCCAACTGTGAATACACAACTTTACACTTTGCACTAACTGCCTAGCATTACACCAGTCCTAGTATTCTCACTGGCTACCACCCTCGTGACCGGCTGATCTGTCTGCACTGCTCCAAACTGCTGGCTCCACCACTTAAAAATCACAATTTAAAACCTTACTGTTTGGCCAGAGAAGAGTTATCCATTGGCTCTTTTAATGTAGCTGGGATTGTAGTGGATCTATTGACTATTGGCCAGCACTGGGAATTAGGATGCCTGGGTCCATTCTTCGCTCTACCACTGATTCACCATCATGAGACATAAGGCAAAAGCAGGATATGAGAGAACTAGAAAAGGTACAGAAGAGGGCAACACAGATTGCCAAAGAGTAGGACTCTTCAGCTTGAATAGGAAACAGCTGAGGCAGGATACGGCAGAGGTCTATAAAATCACAAATACTTTAAAGCAAGCAAATAAGGAACTGTTATTCACTATATCTCATAAGACAAGAACTAAGAGGCACCTGATGAAACCGTCAGGTGGCAGGTGTACAATGCACATAAGGGAGATATTTTCTGTACAACATACAACTAATTTGTGGAGTTTGTTGCCACAGGATGTTGGGGAGGCTGCTGGTATAACTGGGTTCAAAAAGGGATTGGAATGGATAAATGTATGGTGGATAGATCCAGCAGGGACTATAACACACAACAGCCAGAGACGCAACCTCAGGCTCAGGGGGTGCATCTACACGAGATGCTAACTGTGCAGTAGCTTAATAACACTGTGCAGTAGCGTGCAGGGCAAAACCCATGCTAATATGCTACTGTGCAGTAGTATGAGGCTACTGCACAGTGTCTGTAAAAACCCATGTGCCGGCACTGCTGTGCAGTAGTGCCAGTTACTGCGCATTGATTTAATACTTGGTTATTCAAGACCCCACCCCCTGCCCCACACACTGGGGGCTGGGGGCAGAGGACAGCAGGTTGGGAGTGAGGGGCACTGGGTCAGGACTGGTCACTGATGTTTACAAATGGGCCCTGGTATAAAAAGATTGAGAACCACTGTTCTAGCTCCCTTTCAGCCACATCTCCCACTTTCTAGCAAAGTGCCTTAACCATTAAGTCAGGGGCTAGGAAGGAGCAAAGCAATCCCTATCTCTGCTGTTGAACCTAACCCCTGGGCAGCCAAAAGGGGAACTCAGATGTCTAAATTCAACTTAACTGCACACCAGGTGAATAGGATTTTGCCCCAAGTGCTCTTTTCAGGGGGCTGTTAGCTGCAGGGTAGACAGGTTGTTCTGCTGGAGAGGTCTGGATGATTTAAAGAATTATTGAATGTTTAAGTCCTGCCCAGCTGTTGCTACAGCCCTAAAATCTCCAAAGGGCCAGGAAAAGGTCAGGGCTGCAGGCGGTGAATGCTACATCCAGTGAAAGTGTGTTGTTCTGGGAGACTCTTTACATCAGTCTGTCAATGGTAAGAGTGCTGGAGCAGCTGCTTACTGTAAGGCTCTGCATCCAGCATTGCAGTCAAAGGTCTGACTGGCTCACCACCAGGTTAGCTTTGAATTAGCTAGTTTGGGGACTCACAGCAGTGTTAATACAGCAGCAAGGAACTCAGCACAGGCTGCAAAAGCCATTGTAATGAATAGCCATTATAATAGGTAGACTATAATGGGATAATCCAAGAACTAAATACTTGGACAGGTCAACTGTGCTGAGGTTCTCATGACTGTGATGGCTATCATACAATTGCTACCCAGTAAGCTAGTTTGGAACTAGCTCAGGAACATCTACACCAGTGGTTCTCAACCATTTTAGACTAGAGGCACCTGTCATGAGACTCAAGGCAACCCTTGGACAATGCCAGCTCTTAGTTTTCACTCATTTTTTGACTGCAGAAAAATAATAGAGCAATTTTTCTGTTGCAAAGAATGCAGAAAGACTGTGACAGGTCAGAATGTTTTCAACGCCATGAATTCCCATTTGAAATGTCTGGGCTTATCATGTGGATTGTGTTTGCACACCCAACACAATGCTAACACTGTGTGGTACCTCACAACACTGCTGAAAGGATCTCGAAGCACCCCAGGGGGCCATGGCATCCAGATTGAGAATCACTGGTCTACACAATCTGCTGTCATCACAGGGACTGTAGTGCAGACAGACCCTTAAAGACACAAGAGAACCCACTGAATCCAGTCTTGAAAGAGTTTCCAGATTAGTGGCTATGGAGCTGGCAACAATCCTTACATGGTTTTTGGAACGGGAGTCCTGCATGGCCTCAGAGAATTGCCACAAAGAGGCTGTAGCTGCACTTACAGTGAGATCTCAGCTTGCCATGGCTCTGGATCCTCAGTTCAAAGCAACATCTTCCTGTGACAAAAGCAGAGATACACTGTGGCTCTGCTTTACACTTCTAGGTCTGGGGCACACCTGGCTTAAACCAGTTTGACCCAAATCAGTTAAGTCTGATACTACATTCAACCAGGTTTATCTCAAACCAGTTTCAGCCATTTTCAAACTGGTTTATATGCACTGAACATGTGTTCTGTTACAGGTTTAAACCAGTTTCTGATCACTTAAACTGGTTTGTGTAATGTCTGTCCCTAGCCCTAATGTGACTTGGTCCTGAACCATCCTACCTTATCCAGGGCATCACTACACTTCTCTCTTAGGAGGCTGCCCATGTACTTGCAAGGGTGTATCTGATATAAGAGCAGGCTGGTTGTCACCTCCTTCTGCAATGACCGGAGGAGGTCATTATACAGGAAGATACCGCAGGCTCCATAGAGACACCTCTATGACTGATCTGGCCAGGAGCAGCTATATCAGGTGACCCTGTGCATCCATAGTCTCTCCTGTTGAGTACAGTAGCATCCCAGTCAGCTAACCTACACAAGCAGTATTGGTGTTGGTACCTTCATCTGTTTATGCGCTGTTCTCACTCCTTCCTGAGCATTCAAACAAATCCCCAAATCCAAAATTAATCTCTTCCCACATTGCCAGATTATTTTCCTGGTTCCCCACCCACAGTTCCTTCAGAAACAGCCTGAAAGTTTCAAATGGTGATCCTTGGCTGAGCTCTGGGTTAGTAGCAAAACCCAGAGCAGGGCAGCTGGCTCTGTTTTATTGTCCTGCCAGTATGCAGACTCTCTCTCCATTCCTGCGGCTACAAGGGCTCTGTTTTTGTTCTGTGTTTATACAGCACCTAACACACTGGGGTCCTGGACCATGCATAGGGCTTAGTGGTGCTACAGTATCAGCAGTCATAAAAATACGCTCTTTTACCTGAATGCAAGTCTTCCCATGCTATTTGGTTCCTGGCAATGAGTTCATCCAGATGATAGGGACTATTCTCAGGGCTTTGTCATTTGATCTCTGTCAGTTTGGCAGTTAAAGAGTTGGGCGGTATCACTCCCTGGAAGGTGAATAAATTATTATTGTAAATTATTCTGATGAAGTGCCTTTTATTAGAACTCCAGACACAAAGGGGGCTCACTGATTGGCTCCCAGTGATGTCATCCCCTGAACAATAGTCAAATGCAGATATATGATTTTTTTCCCTCTTTATTTTGTATATCATTTTCATTTTATACTAGCAATAAAGCCTCACAGGCTGTGCTTCTCACAATGTGCATATGTGGGAGGACGACGGGAGAGGCAGCACTTCTTTGGTGGCTGGTAAAAGTCAAGTTGCCTTTGTTCCCCTTTCTTGCAATGAACCGAACAGTTTTAATCCAGAAATGCACTGTGGTTTATTGCTTTATTCTGAACTCAGCCCTTCAGTTGCGTTAGGAAGACAGGAAATGAATCTGTATTTTTGGTTCACATTTATCTAGAATCATTCTCTTAAAGAACACAAAATGTACTGCTTTCTGGGACCCAACAAGAGGGTGAGGGCAGAACAGGGCAGAGAAGTTCCAACTAATAATTTAGCAAATTTTACGTTTGACCCTCCTTCTCTCTGCCACTCAGTGTGAAATATTCAGCTGTTTAGCAATGCAAAATGATTTGCAAATTCTTGGAGGGAACAATTCAGTTTGTTAGGAATATTTGTGCTGTCCAAGTCACTTAAGTCCGTCACATGCTAGCAGTTCTCTGCTCTGATGAGATGCCCTATCAAACAAACCAGCTGAAATTTGCTTCCAGCAAACACTTGAGCCAGGCTTTAACCTTTGTTTGCGGTGAGTATTCCTGCTGATAAAGGTTGATCACTAGAATGTGTGCAGAAAGCAAGCCTAAGAGCACCGGCAGTCTGGCTGAATTGGAACGCACTTCCAAATTCAAAGGGTTACACACACACACACACACACACACACACGCACATGCACAAACACAAGCACACATTTTTTCCACTCTTTGTTCAGTCCTGGTTTTGAAGCTCCCTGACGCTGTGTAACTGCCAATCTGGCACTAAGCCCCTAATGAACACAGATGCACACTTACAGGCTGAGTAAAGTGCTTCAAATCACTGCTGTTTTCTCCATCTATGTATCCTGCAACACTGAGGTATAAATTTCACCAGCCAGACCAAGTCTAACACTTTCCTCTTTGGCAGGGGTGGGTGTAAACTCCAGCATGTGCTACACAAACGCTGTGCTCTCTTTAGAAAAGAACAGCCTCCTCATGGTGAGGAAACATGGATCCTGAACTGACCTAGGCGCAGCTTGAGGAGTTCCCTTCAATGACTATACAAAGTCGTTTGCCCCACAAGGGTGGAAAACAAACACATCTATCATTTGAAGCTGCTGCCTGCTCTGCAAATCCCCTAGATGGCTTAACTGGAGGGAATTGGGCTCTGGCAGAGAGACCAAGCGCTATTAGCTGTGCTGTTCTTGACCCCCAGGGGTCACAACACTTAGTGAGGTCCCCAGTATTTCTCTGTCTGTGGGAGTGAGTAGTAAATTTGCTTCCACTCACTGGCTGCATCTCCACGAGACACTTACTGAGCAGTAGCTTGTTACTACTGTGTAGTATCGTTGCAAGGCATGAACAGTGATGTGACGCTACTGTGCAGTAGTAATGGGCTACCGCGCAGTCAGCATCACCAGGAAGCCGTGTGGGGACACTACTGCACAGTAACACCGGTTAGTGCACAGTCATTTAGTACTAGGGTATGCAAGTACTAAATGACCATGCAGTAACAACTGCATAGTCAGCATCTTGTGTAGATGCAGCCGCTGGGTGCCACTACATGTCAAGTAATGAGCATTAAATAATGCACATTACATTTAGTACCTCCATTGTGAGGTATTAGAAAAAGGTGCATTCGCTTGTTTTAATGTGCATTAGCGAAAGCACGCATTTTTTGTGATGCTTTAATGCGCATTGAAATAGGTAAATGTGCATTAAAGTGCACATGTAGATGCACCCACTATCTCTAATCTGCTGTCGAATCAGGTTTGTTCAGTCACCGAGGGCTCACACACTGAGATTTCTCACAAATCACTGTACTCTGCTATCCAGACACTTCAGATGAAGACCTGTACGAGTAGGGGCAAAGGACTCTGGGGGCTTCTCTGTATCACCTATAAGTTGCCAGGAAAGATGGCCCATCCACTGGCTTCCACTCAGATCCCAGCAGTAAGCCTCCCCTTGTCAGCAAGCATGCTTGAGATGCAGCCTGGGCAGCTCTGGGCGTGTGCTCAGGGCTGCTCTAAACTAGCTTCATTACCTCATTTTTGGTATCTGGTTCGTGCAGAGTGGGAGCAAGTGGGTGCGGTGTGCTTCAAGGCAGCACTCCCAGGCTTGGCACAGAGGTGGGATAAACAAGCCCTCAATCACTTCTGAGGAGTGATAGCGAGAGAGACAAAGTGTGGGTCACACTCTGGGAAGGATTTGAAAGCAGAGGATCTCAGAAAAGACTCTTTCCAATCAGTTTACATGATCGCTGCCTGCAACCAGGAACCTTTTTGAATTTAAACCAGGGTTGAGCTCAAAGCACAACCTTGGAACGGAGATCTTCCCTGGTGCGAGGGAAGGCACCAGCGTGCAGTGGACATTGTGACTCTTAGATACCATACCTGGCTTTGCCTCTGCCCCTCTTGCATGTCAGCTTTTCCACATGTAAATCAGTGGATTATTTTAAAGCACTTGGAGGTCCTCAAGGCAAAGTGCTTTGGAAAAATAGACCATTGTCATGACTGTTATTTGGACTTCTGTCTTGGTCTGTCACAAAAACAGAACCAAGGTAGGAAGTTCAGATTTGCAAGGCTAGGGACAGAAATTACACATATGGTATAAGTGATCAGAAACTGGTTCAAATCTGTAACACAACACAAGTTCAGTGCACATAAACTGCTTTTGAAATGGCAGAAACCAGTTTAAGATAAACCTGGATGGATGTAGTATCAGACTTAACCAATTTAGGTTAAATTGGTTTATGGAACTTCTGTCCCAGATTCAAGTGAATTTCCCCTAGAGTTTAATGAAACAGGGGGTGGGCTGAAATATAGCCATGGTGACTAGCCAGGGTTCAGAGCAGTCACTCTCACCCTGACTGCTCCCCTACTCACAAAGTGTAATGGGTTTCTGGTCCCACTGATTTCAGTAGGACTGATCCTGGTATAAGGCACCCAAGCAATGAGGGAGAATCTGGCCTCACCTACTTACTGTTTGCCTTAGATTGAAAGTTCTTCTAACATTTAGCTTTTTAATTAAGCTGTTTTTGATGTGTCAATCATCCCCTCCCTTTCACTGGAGGACATTATTAGAACCACGTTTGGATTATAATACCTAGAAGGCTGTTCTGGGGTGATATGAATCAAAGCACTGAATGTGGGATCCAGTTTAATTAATTGTGGCTGACAGAGGAAAGTATTGATCGCAGATTGAGAGGTGCTGTATTGGCCTGGAGGATAATTATTGCAGAACGCATCGTGCTAAATGCTCTGTTAGGATGGTGCTTGGAAATTCCAGTGTCATGGGAGGGAAAGAGAAAGGTAGGAACTGAATAACTGGAGCTACCAAGGGCATGTTGTTCTTCTAATTTCGTTGTCTGAATAATGAACCACCAAACAATAGCAAGAAGGAAACATGGTGCCTAAAAGTCCTAGATCATTCCCATAAATTCTTCGGTTCTTTGTGTGGGACAAATATTTTATGGGATTGGAGTCCTAAAAACAGAAGGGTAAATGGATGAGGTTATCGATTGGAAATGCTCTGGTTTTGCTTGAGATGCAAGATAAATGAAATGGGTTCCCCAGAGCTGAAGGGTAGCAGTGTGTTAGGATAATGGAATATGTCCTCGCATTAACTAAACCCTCTTGCCATCCCTTAGCAACACACCACCTCCTGCGTGCTTCTCAGCATCCTCCCCTCTATCAAATCGCGTGACTTTAGCCATGATCCGGCTGCAATAGACCCTCACAGGTGTGACATCAAATCTGCAAATGAGGAGATTTGGGGCTGCTCTAGTGGGACCTGAAATGGAACTGCTGTCGCTGCAGGAATAATGAAAGGTGCCTAGCCTAGCAGAGAAGGCAGATGGAGGCAAGGCTGCAGCTAGCAATCTGTGTGTGCACACACCAACCAGCCCAGTGCTCCCTGCCCACAGGATCCCCATAATCTCCCAAGGCAGACCTGCTGTTAAAAACACTCTCATCACTAACGCAGCGGGTGCAGTTAGGCAGAGAGAGCGTGAGATCTAGCAGGGGGCTAATAAAAGGCCTGATGCAGAACAAAAAAGCCTGTCAGTTGCCATAAGATGTGCACCCCCCTGAAGGAAATTAAAAATTGTACCCTGTGGTGTACACAGTTTTCACCGCAGGATAGGACAGAGCAATGGGAGAAAGGGGGGCAGGTGGGTTGGAAGGATAGAGGGAGAATAGGAAGAGGTAAAGGAGTCAAAATTCTCATCCCTGTGCTGCTTTAAAAAATAATAGAGGCATCCTTTAAAGGAAAGCTCAGGTTGGGCAATTCTGGGGATGCCAAAATACACTCCTGCAGTGCAGGGTGGCTCCCTGAATGGGGCTCAGTCTGGCAGAGCCACAGGTTTATTTGCTCTGTGGGGATTTCTGAAGCATCCCAAATGCACTGCCTAAGGACCCAAAGCATGTTTCCATGGAAAGGGGAGGAGAACAAACTGCTGACACATGAGACCCCTCTCCTGTGCAGCTTTGGGCAGTGGCTAGGAGTTTCTGAGGTTTCTCTCTATGGCCTGCAAGAATCGATACTTGAAGGGTAAATAAAAATTGTGTTATATAACTAACCACAGCCTTTTTCCCATCCTTTTGGGCAGGTGGCAAGCAACTGGGTTAATGGGATCCCACAACATGCTCTCTCACTGAGCCAACACGACACCTTTTTGCATTGCACTCATTAGACAAAGCCTCTGGATTCACAGGTTTCTCACTTACAAGAAACCATGGTTGTATTTCTGCCCCCTCTTGTCTTTGACCTGGACAGCTTCAGCTTTCTAGCATTTTATTTTTTTCCCCTCCAAAGTCTGAAATCACTGAGCTTCAAGGTGAATCTTCCACTCCTATTTTCTGACCGTTATTGTCTGTTTCATCCTGTTCATTGTCCCTAATCCAGGGAACATGTGCTAGTGCAATAAAACAGGTAGAAAAACCAGCATTTGCTGTGAGGCAGAGAGGGAACAAAATGGAAAGCACAGAGCGCCCCCCAGTGCATCCCAGCCAGACTCCAGGCAGCTTTAGCTCTGCAAAGATGAAACCCTCCAGGCTTTGACTACTGCATGCAGCCGCGAGCTCCACTGCTAGCGTGCACACCATGCTACCTGTTCTGTTCACTTGTGACTTGTAGAGTCATGAGAACAGCTTTACTTGCTGAATTTGCAATTTTCATTCCACTCATCCCGAAGTTGCATAAGCAGTCAGACTTCCTTCAACACCTGGTTCTCACAGGGGCTGGATTCCTGTGGCTCCTACTGGAGTAAAAGGCAGCATTAACTCCCAAACATCACATCCTACCACTTGGGGTCAAATCCAAGGGCCTATGGATTCTCAAAGCAGATGGATCCCCCCCTTGGTTCCCCCCCTTACCTGTCTTGTCATCTCTTTTTTAAAGACAAGCAATTAGCTTGAGAGAAGCATAGGTTGTGCTAACCAAGGTTTCACTGGAGGCTAAAACCTTTCACCAGCTGGAGCAGATGGGTGAGAAAGCAATTCAAGCTACACAGGTTCTTATACCAGGATCATTGCTCTGGTATCTTGAGTGCCTTCCAGCTGTGTTGAGCAACATAACCAACACCTGTCACATGTTTGTTCGCTTCTGCCCGGCCCGGGTATAGAAGCCTGTGAAGTAGAGGGTTGGCGGGGCGGGGGGGTATTGTTCATTTTTTTAAATATAAATGTTGCACTGCATTTTTGGTCAAGAAGTGCTTCTTGTACAGACATATATTGAATAGATAAAAGGACTGGTAATAAGGCTTGATTGCACTTGTCATTTTATTTTTCCAGTATACCTTGCTGTGTGAGGCCATATGTGCTTGATCCCATAGGAGCCAGGAAAGGGTCAAACTCTTTTACTAAGCAGAGAAGAAGAGGCCAGACCTTAAAAGTTTATCCGAGCAGCAAGACCTGTTGGGAAGAGCTGGCGGCAGAGGCTTGTTCAGCTGCCTGGAGATGGAACTGACAACTGCACCCCTCTCAAAGGGGAAAGGTATGAAAAGAAAGATGAGGCTTTCTTGTTGGCTTGAAAAGTCTGGTGTAAAGTTATTCTTCTTTTTTCTTAGCACTGGTGACTGCAAGAGCCCCGCACCTCCATGGACAAGGGGAACCACACCCAGCAGCCAGGACTGCCACAGCAACTGGCAGCAACAACAGGGAGCACATTTTGCAGCATATTGTAGCTGGAGCTGTGTACATAACTCTTTTTTTCAATAGCATTTGGCCCAGAACAAGCCATTTTATGTGTGTCCAGAATTTTAAAAAAGCTTTAATTCAATTTAGAGTAATATGGCTTCAAAACATCATCTTGAAACAAAAGTGCACATTGCTTGGAGATGGTGAAATGATATTCCAATATTTTGATGTTTCCCCTCCATTTTTTGGCTGCAGATATTCACCAAATTCACAAATTGACCTAATCCACCCAGAACAGCATTTTTCAGGGAGTAGAGAGTGCAAAATGTTTCACCCAATTCTCTCTATAGCTGTGTTGCCACCCCGATGCCTGCTGCTGTGCTTACCTCCCCTGATCATGGTAGTGCTCTGGAGGCCTTTGAGCTAACTCGTAGGAGACTCTCTAAAACATCCAAGAAGCAATGGGCAATCTGCCTGGCCCCACTGCTCAGTAAAGAAGTTAAGCGGGCCACTTTGGCACTGAATTCTGTGGATACAGTGGGTCTCTCTGAACTGAAGGCAACTGCTCAGTGTTCAAGCATCAAAGGTATGGCAGCCAAGATGGTGCAACAAGAAGCTTTACTCCTCCATGTGAAATATCCTGCAAATAGAGCTCCTTAAGTCCCTATGATCGTATCCCTGTTGGAAAGCTCATTATCATAACGTTCCTCTTGTCATGTTCAATGAAGATAACAAAATTAAACATAAGCGCTACCACCTACATATACCTGATGATAAATACCCCATACAGTCTGTATTAGAGAGAGACTTAATAATAAAAGCACTCTTTTAAATTAACTCAAAATGAACTTGCTTGACAACTCAGGTGTTTTCCTCTGGGCTCGGGAAGGTCATTCTTTCATGCCTAAGGATTGTAATAAGCCTTTTATGTAATGAGTAGGTGGTTAATGTTGGTGTGAGTGCAAATCAGTTTTGTGATAACAAGATGCCGCCTTGCACTTAGGTCTTCTGGTGGGGTGGTATATTGAGAATCTGCTCCAGTATCTGTCAATCACTTATTAAGCCCAGTTCCTTTTGTGTTCTGCTGATCAAGTCCCAGTGGATCATATATTTCACTGTCTTTTCAAGGGTCTGCACGTATTTGATGGGTTCTGAGGATATTTTACTCGACTGCTTACAGATCCCATTTAGTTTTCTAAAAAACTTTAGATGCAGGCATCTGCTCAGATAACTTTTAATTTTTAGGGGTCAGGTCATAGCCTTTGGAAATCAGCAAGTGTCCCATGTATGGCACTCCAGTCAATTGCAATTTCATATAATTTTAAATTTACTTCTCTAGATCCTGACAACAGCCAAATGAGGATGTGTTGATCATCTCCCATAGCTTCCACCATGGTCTCTCTGCCTCCCTGCACTACAATGTCACTGTGTATGATACCAACCCTGTGACTCTTTTTAGTTCATTGCCTTGGTGGCACTGATTTTCTTTCACTGCAGGTTTGATTTCAAATGTCGTTCTCAACCATTTGTGTCTAACTGCTGATGTCCACAGTGTGTTCTGACTGCTTCCAGTTATATTTGCTGATATTCCAAGAATACATTTACTTTTGCCAGGTAAGGCAATATCTCTTCAATTGTAGGCATTTGGTAATGGGCTATTTTTTAGAACCCTAGGTTGCTTGGCTCTGGCAACGATGTCATTTGTCTGGCTTCTCAATGATTGCTACGCTGCTTACCCAAGTTGTAGGCTTTGTGACTTTACCAATGCCTACTTGTGCTCTATTGTACCCATTATCACTTGCTTTTTTAATAAAATGAGTCCCTTTTAAGGCAAGTATTCAGTTGGCTCAATTGTTTTTATTTTCTATTTCCAGGTGTAACCTACTAGAAAGACATCCCAGTCCCTCACAAAAACTGTGTTACCCTTCTGGTAGTAGGTATGCTGTAGTTGATAGTCACTCTGGATATATTTTTATATGAATTATTTGTTCCAGTTTTGCCCTCACTATATTTGCCAATTCATATGTTCTAGCCAAAGTCAGTGGCTTCCCTGTCATCTGTACAACTGGATATTTCAACCTGTATACTTTCTCTTAGCATTCCCTTTGTAATGTATATTGTCCTAGTGCTATTACAATCATGCCATCACACAGTTTTAATGGCTGAGACTGCACTTTCTTCTCTTGCATAATACTGGAGGTGTCATTGCAACCTAGTGTATCACCACATATTTGGCACTCGCTTTCCTGACTGACTGTAGACTGTTACCTTGTCTTTGGAGCTAGTGATAATCTTAGCTTAAAAAGCTTTATTGTGCTGCTGTTCAGCACTACGTTAATGTCAAATGCATGCAACATCTCATCCCCTGAATCACTACTTGTTTCCTTCACATTCTGCATATTTTGGTCTTTTCTGAAAGATTAGTTATGATTTTTCTTGCCACCATTATAACTTATGGCCCCATAAGAAAGGCATTTTCCATTATTATGTTCTTTTCTAACATACCCGTAAGTCTTCCTTTGCATTTTGCTACTCTCTTCTACTTCGTGGTTTTGCATTTGTTTTTGTGCAAATTTTTGTGTACTCTTTATTTTCATTCCTTCACTGTGCTTTTCTGTGAATAAGCTGTGCCTGTTCCACTTGAGCAGTGCCTTTGGACTAGCTTTGAAAATGTCTGTGATCCTTTTGTAGAGCTACTGGCAGTTCTTTGACAATTTTTTCATCCCAACCCCTGCATCTTTCATTCCTATTACTAATCTTTCATTTAAAATTTGATAGGCCATTCTGCATAATCCGGCCTATGCTGATCTACTGCTGCTCTGGATTCTGGGTTAAATTTATTGCAAAGATGCCTTTCATATGACATTTTTTTCAGGTTGACAATACTCTTGAAGCACTTCTAGAATTTAGTGCGTGTCCTTCTGATTTGCTGATACTGTATTAGATGCCACTTGGATATTTGACTACTGGTGCCTTTGACCATTACAGCTGATAAAACAACTGCTCTTATTTTTCCTCTCTTTGCCCAGGCCTGCTACAATTCTGTAACTTTTCTACTATGATGTAAAGAATGTCCACTTGCTAAATATACAGTATGCCCTTTCTTGCCCATCTGCTTGGGAACAGGAATTCAGCACTCTCCCAGAGTTATTGTCTTGTCTTTTTTCCTTTCGGTATTCTTAGATTCTGATTTTTCCATATCATCTGGAACAATTCACATCTGACAACACGTTTAGTGTTCAATAGAAAGACAATTTTGGATGTATGCCTCTGTATACATACATAATTTGTTGTCGTAAGGCAACTCCTGGGATGCCTTTAGGAAAGCTATTTAATATATATATCAGGAGCCATCCTACTCTGGATGGGCATCGATGAAAAGAGCTAGCAGTATTTATTCCAGAGTGCAGCCCTGGAATGTCATTCAACAATTATGTGGCAGGGGCTGAAAACAGAGATCTGCTCCTCTACAGCAATTGCCAATTTACCCCCCTGTAAAATAGCATAAGCACATCCTGCTTTGTTGGTCACAGGAGCAGGTCTGTCAGCATCACACCAAACAGTTGGCTGATACTACACAGCTTGCTGCTGAATGGCTTTAGCAGCCAGGATGCTGGATTCATGCATCCCACCCTGTTCCTTCCCTCATTCCTAGGGAGCAAAGAGGGCCTCTCAGACAGGAAGAGTATACCCAATGAAGACCCCCTGGAAAGGAATGGGAGTAGAGCAGTGGTGCTCAACATTTTTGCCCCATGGGCCAGATGGGCAGTGCCAGGTCCCTCCGTGAACCAGCTCAATCCACCACATGGGACTGGTATGGCAGGGGCCTGATCTGGCCATGGGGAGGTGCTCAGCCCAATGCAAATCTGGCCCCCCAGGGGGGCAGGGAGCAGCCTGATCCCAATCTGGATGTGCAAGGTGTGGGAGCAGAGGAAGCACAGCCCCAATCTGGGTGTGGGGTGGGAGGGAGAGAAGAGCCTGGCCCCGATTCTGATGCATGTGGGAGGGGGGGAGCAGAGCAGCCCTGATCCAGACTCATGGGGTAGAGGGGCAGGGAATATCCAGCCCTGGCACATGGAAAGGTGCAAGCAGCCTGGCCCCAATCTGGGTGTGTGGGGTTGGGGACCAGGAGGGTGATGGAGATGGGAAGCAGCCAAGTTCAGTCTGGATGGGCAGGGGATGGGCCCAGCCCTGATCCTGCTGTGCAGCACTGGCCTGTGGGGCTGGATTCCAATGTTTCCCCAGCCACCAAATGTCCTGTGGGCCAGATTGTATAGCTCCATAGGCCAAATCTAGCCCACAGATCAGGGGCTGAGGACCTCTGGCATAAAGTAAGCACACAGGCAGGCATGCTGTCCCAAAGACCTTAGGCAAGAGTAGAGGTTACCACCCGATGTATCAGGGGAACCCCAACAGAAATGTTATCTCTGGGACTGGAAAGCTGGACTGAATAGCGGTGTGCTTTTCCTATAGGTTTGCTCTCTTTATGGGCACTCAGGACAGGCAACCCACAGCTGCCCACCCCCTCCATGAAGCGAGGTCATGTACAACTGTGCTTCACAGAGATGCTCACATAAAGCAGTAAACTGTCCCACATTTTCCAGGACAGTCATGAATTGAGGGGCTACATCCTCAGCTCCCCAGATAGTCCCTGAAATAGGGTTTTTGTATCAAGTTTGGAAACTTGGTCACAAATTAAGTAACTCCTCCAGAACTGGAAGTAGGGTATCCTTGCTCACACAGCACTGTGCCAACTGGCTCGGCCCCTCAGCAGAAGTAATTACCTTGCCCACAGGACTGCATGAAGGAAGTTACACTAACTGGGACCAGGAGGTTTCAGAGGTCTGTGGAGCATCCAAGACTCAGTCCTGGATTGGCTCCCCAAAAGATGGTCATTTTACCCCAAAGTGTTTGTAGGGCACTGTGACATAGCCAGCTCCCATTTTGAACCAGCAGCAGAAGTCAGAGCTTTGGCAGATTCAAGATGTAACAAGTTTGACTGACTTTCTCACTCCAGGCCACCTATGTGCTGAGTTTCATTGCCCATGGAGATATTTCCAAGACAAGGGACATTTGGCACAAAGTGTCTGCACAAAAGAACTGAGCGAGAGGAGGCTGGTTCTCTAAGGGAGAAGCTCCCCTCCATTTTTCCTTCCATCTAATTCAAATCCTCTCTCAGGTGTCTTGGATTTTAATATAGTCCTCATTTTGAATGATTTAGTCTCCCTGTCCTGTAGCTCTACCAAGCCAGGAGCTGCTTGCATGTACAAAAGAGGGAGAAAACACCCTTTAGTTTAAAGCAAGGTCATATGACTAGGAATAGGAGACCATGTGTTTCATCATCGCCTCCTCTATGCTGATAGCTGCTTCATATTTCTGTGCGCTTCACCACCCCTGCTATTGAACATGGCCTTGTGATGGTACTTGTGTGGAGGAAAAGGTAATTTCCTTTATTTTACAAATAAGTTAACTGGCAAATTGCAGATGGCCACTTCTGGCAGAGCTTGCATCTCCGGGGAGTGTCCCACTCAGCCACCCTGCCTGTCAGACAGAACAACCCCCTTCCAGAACCAGGAGGAGATCATAGATTCATAGAAGTCGGGTCGGAAGGGACCTTGTAGATCTTCAAGTCTGACCCCCTGCCTGGGCAGGAGGAAAACTGGACTCAAATGACCCCAGCCAGGTAGGCACTGAGCCGCTTCTTAAAGACCCGCAGGGTAGGAGCCAGCATCACTTCCCTTGGAAGTTGGTTCCAGATCCTAGCCGCCCTGACTGTGAAGTAGTTCTTACGGAGATCCAGAAGCCTGCTGCTTAGCATTCAGCTGCTGCCCAGTTAATAACAGTGCATCACATCACCTGTTAATAGCTGGTCTGTAAGCTAACATTTACAGCATTAACTCAAGCAGCTGTGATCTGTGCTGGGCCACTGGAAATCCAGGCTTTAAACACTGCTGCTAAGCCAGGCAGGTGGACCAGGCCAGTTGATACAATACCTGCTTCAACCCCCACCCTAGTGTTTCATTTGCACAGATTAAGTCCTCAAAGAGATTTACAGTCATAGATTCATAGATGTTAGGGTCGGAAGGGACCTCAATAGATCATCAAGTCCGACCCCCTGCATAAGCAGGAAAGAGTGCTGGGTCTAGATGACCCCAGCTAGATACTCGTCTAACCTCCTCTTGAAGACCCCCAGGGTAGGGGAGAGCACCACCTCCATTGGGAGCCCGTTCCAGACTTTGGCCACTCGAACTGTGAAGAAGTTCTTCCTAATGTCCAATCTAAATCTGCTCTCTGCTATCTTGTGGCCATTGTTTCTTGTAACCCCCGGGGGCGCCTTGGTGAATAAATACTCACCAATTCCCTTCTGTGCCCCCGTGATGAACTTATAGGCAGCCACAAGGTCGCCTCTCAACCTTCTCTTGCGGAGGCTGAAAAGGTCCAGTTTCTCTAGTCTCTCCTTGTAGGGCTTGGTCTGCAGGCCCTTGACCATACAAGTTGCCCTTCTCTGGACCCTCTCCAGGTTATCCGCATCCCTCTTGAATTGCGGCACCCAGAATTGCATGCAGTACTCCAACTGCGGTCTGACCAGCGCCCGATAGAGGGGAAGTATCACCTCCTTGGACCTATTCGTCATGCATTTGCTGATGCACGATAAAGTGCCATTGGCTTTTTTGATGGCTTCGTCACACTGCCGACTCATGTTCATCTTGGAGTCCACTAGGACTCCAAGATCCCTTTCCACTTCTGTGCTACTCAGCAGGTCATTCCCTAGGCTGTAGGTGTGCTGGACATTCTTCCTCCCTAGGTGCAGCACGATAAAAGTCAGAAAGATAAACCTGCCAGTTACACTACAAGGAACTGTGCGAGCCGGGCCCCAATCCCGCCACCAAGTGCGAGTCGGGGGGGGGGGGGGGGGGGAGGGGGCGATCCGCAGCCCGCCTTTGCGCACGCGGGCTGTGGCCAGCAGCCCGGGCACGCGGGGTCGGAGAAAACCAGTGGTGAGCTAGAATTAGTCACAAACACATAGTGGTTGATTGAAAAGATTGTTTACTTACACCCAAAGATGGTAGTGATGTAGGCTGGACAGGTTTCCAGGTGCAGCTCTGCTTAGATCCTCGCTAGAGGACCACGACAAGTTCGATTGCTCCCACGGAGTTGTTTAAGCTCCGCGGGTCCGGTTCGGTTCCCTGGTCCCCCGGAGTTGTTTAGGCTCCGTGGGTTCGAAAATTGGGTTTACAGGAAAGGGATATGTCTGGGATTGCGATCGGCGACGGGGAGAGGCTAGAAGCGAAAGCTCCGCGGGTTCGGTTGTTAAGCTTGAGAGAGGCGCGTGGGGTCCACAAGGGTCCGCAGTGCTTAGAGATCTTTACACAGCACGAAGTCTCCTCCTCCTCCTGGTGAGTTCTATCTCTTTCCAGGTTTTTTTTTCTTTTTTTCTTTCTCTTTCTCTCCCTCTCCAACTTGGGCGGAAACTACCCAAGCCTTTTGTATGGCTAGCAAGCCAATAGCTAGCCACCACGTGTGCCTACATTTAGATCTGGCCAATAATGTGGCGCGAATCCAAATACAAATGGCGGGAACTCCTTTGCAACGTGCATCACTAGTATGCAAAAGAAATGCACCCTGCAAAGAAGCTGTAATTTGGCGGGAAATCCCCCGTTGCACCAGAGTTCTCTCTCGCAGCAGAGAGCTCTACCGTGCAAAGAAAGCTACAGTCAGCAGGAAAATAATTTAGCCGTGCCGAAGCACACACAAACAAAAAACCACAACTTTGGGTTGTGACAGGAACATCACCCCTATTCCTCATATTGGTCCCAAAGAATCTACACTATGTTCTTAATTTGTCGAAGGAACATTGCTCAAGGAAACTACATTTTCCCTGGTTAAACCTGAAACATCTGTCCCTGCCTTTTTAGAGCCAATTTAAAGTGGACATGGTCCCAACCTATGGGGAACAGTTACCTCTCTCGATACAGCAGCATCTCTTGCAACTGGCACACAATCTTATCCAACATTCAGGTTAAACTGAACTTCAATTTGGGCCAAAGACCAAGCAGACACAGTATGTCTTTTGGTAGCAAGTCTCAGATCACATGTGGTCCTTAGTGGACAGGATCTAAGGCATGAAGGATGGTTAGATAGGTGCCTGGTTTAACATCCACTGAACAGACTTAGTGCCCTACCATGACTCTGACCCATGTAGGAGTGTGTTAACATATTCCCACAGAAGATTGCAAGGGTAGCTCTGGCCAGATTTCATTAAGTTTCTAGCTTCTTTCCCTTTTCAGGTTATAGAAGGTTTCTTCAAGTACTTCTGGGGGCATTCCCAGTACTGGGTTTGGAGCTTGTGGAATGCAACCAAATGGTTCAGGCTTATTTTTTGGCAGCAGCCTCAGGAGCAGCATGGAGCTAGGGCTGACCTACCCTCAGACACTTTTCTATTTGGCATCTCAGGACTTCACCCAATGTAGACACCATGCCTGGCTCTTCAACAACCCCCCTGTTTAGGTGTACTAGTAAGCCATCTTTAGCAAATAGCAGTGCTCTCAGAAAAGGCATTAGCTACCCTGGCCCTTTCTCAGGAAACAGGGGCAGGGAAGTCTTAATATCCCTTTTCAAAAACACAGAAATCCACATATAGAAGAAAGGAACTGAGCAAGGGATCACTCTCCCTGGGCTATTACTGAGCAGATTGGCCATGACACTCTCATGCCACAGTGCATGCAAGTTCTCATTGGTTGTCCTTGGCCTTTCTGTGCTCCCAGATACTCTCCGGTTCAGATCACCCAGCTCCTCCACTGCTCCCCTGCCTCTTTGCTTTTCAGCTTCCTGCACTAGGAGAAGCCTCCAGGAAACCCTTTTAACTACTCTCCCTCTTTTCAGCACTCTCCACCACTCTTTTTCTCCAGCTCAGAAAGATCTATAGAAAAGTCCCTCTGCTACTTGCCCAGGACTTAACTTTCTCTAAACAACTCCAGTAGAGATCTCTACAGTCTCTATGTCAGACCTCCAGCTAGCAGCTTTCTCTGGAGTTCTCCTACTAAAGACATGTAGCTCTTCCTCTTTCCTCTTCTTATCTATTAGTCCCAGCTGCCACACCATCTTACTAATCAGGTCAGCTTGGTTGCATCTGCTCCATCATAGGGGTGCTAGACCAGTAACAGAGCAAGTGTAATACGTTGGGGTAGATTGCCATCCACATTATTCAGAAATGGGTTATATGACATCTGATGAGGTTATATAATGTTATGTTGTTTCCTTCACAGTCTGGAGTCAGTCTTTGCATTTTTGTAGCCATTCTTCTTTCTTTCTATTGCTGATGATGTTCTGGCCTATCTTTTGTTTAGAGTATTTAATGTGGTTGGTGTCTTCCAGAAGTTGTAAATGCTTGCTTTCCCTCCTGCCCCCCCAAGTAAATAAATACATAAACAGTCATCCAGAATAAAGCAGGTAAACAGCTGCTGGACTCCAGGTTTGTCATCCTGTGCACATGCCTTGGATAGCATGGATTATGCATGATTCTCAATATGCATATATGGCAACACCTTTTCCTGCCCTACATACAAGAAAAAGAGAAGTTTGTGGTACATTGTTGGATCCAAGAGATAAACTAACTAATTATCAAAAGAATACATCCACCTGAAAAAGGCCTTGGGAAAGCAGAGCAGTCCCAAACAAGTTCCTATACCTCCTTACTTCAGAGCCTTGGTTCAACAGAGCAGACTCTGTAGAACCTCATCTAGTTGCTCATGCAGAGTGTGAGAGCAGCTTCGCATCCCTCCAGTATTTGGCTTACTCTCTTTTATTTTCTTTTTAGCCTCCCCTGCCTGGATAGCCAGGTACCTCCTTGGTTACACTCCACTGTTTTTAGCTGTAGGCTCAAGAGGGCCCATTAAAGGGGTACCAGACCCTCACGCACCAGCTTATGGGTATTTGGGAATAACACAGGCCAGCTGAAATTTATTCCTGTTCAGAAAGCCTGCAAAAGGCTTATAACCAGTGAGGGACTCAAAACAGGTCTCATGTAGGATTTAAACACAGACTTCGTACCAGACATTCACACCAGGGAAACTTTTGCTGTCAGTGAGCAAGAAAAACATTTTCCTTATCCTTTATCAGACAGCTTCTCCACTGCATGATCAGCTCTGTCTCCTTTGCTCTCTCTCAGGATTCTCAGGTGCTTTTACCTTTTGAATTAGCCTCCCATTTTCAGCTCCCTACAGGTGATACAATACTACAGTAATTCTCTCCCTGCACATGGCAGCTCCTTTACAGCACTAAAGTAGCAACTTAGGACCAGTGGGTGGGACAAAAATTGCTCCTCCCCAGGACATACATTATGTCTTGGGCTCAGCTTGACTATTTGAGTTGGGCATGGGTCAACAGTGCAGTCAGATAGGACCACTGAGTCTATGTCTGTGCTGGGAGTGTTTTATTGGTATAAGGGTACTGGCACATGGAACCAGCAAAATGGGCCTAGTGTGGGTGACGCAATGCTAGCAAAGCTGTACTTTGTGCTGATATAGTAAATCACTGATTCATCCCTGGCAAGCAGAACCAGCTATACTGGTAAAACATAGTTTAGATATGTCTACACCACAGTCTTCTGCCCACACAGTTATGTTAATGAGGAATGCCCTTATACCACAAAACTGCTCCAGCAGAAGTGTGAGGTGTACACCTGGCCTAAAACTGTATAATCTCAATGGCTAGGGAACCTCAGCTAGGCTTCATGCAGCTCTCCCTTACCTCTGTGCCCACGGAAAAGCAACAGCTCCTTTATTTCTACCCTACTGCAGCCTTTTTGCATTCATCTCAGTTTTCCCACTGTGGTACTATCTGGTGTGCTGGTACTAGAGATACTCCTGCTGCTGACTTTCTGATGAGTCTTCATCTCATTGCTCCCATGTGTTCCTATCTCTTCTTACTTCTAATCTCTTTACTTACTTTCCCTTTAGCCTGTTAGTTCAGAAGGATAAAACTTTTCCCTCTGATTCTCAGATGTTTGGTAAAGGAAAGCAGCTGCCCTTACCTTATCCAATGAGTGGAGTCTATACTAGTTCGAGCCAATTAGGCGATGAATGGAGACAGGTGTAACTCACTTTGATTCCAAAGTTTTTCTACTTGTTTCTTAACATTAATGATGGACTTTCCTGATCCCTCTTCTTGAAGTGGCACACAAGTGTTCTAGCGTGGCCAACATTTTGCTCCAGAAACAAGACTGTTGTCCCTGAGCTCAAACTGTCACTGGCATAAATTCTGATGGCTCAGGTCTTTCTTCACCGTCTAGTGTTCACATTTGTTCTAGTTTCAGTGTAACCCATTGTTTCTTGGTATCTGACCAACAGATGACTCAAGCTATAGCCATACATGATGCTGGCTTTGGAAAGCCCAATCCCATTCTGGGGTCTCAGCCAAGATGACAGCCATCCCACCAGCATTACAGAGCTCATAAATGAACAGAACTTGTCATGGTAAATACTCCTAACTGAGCCATGGTTAAATTTAATCAGTAGGTGAAAGAAAATGCTCTCTCTTTTTTGCTCAGAATTATTCTCTTGTACAAAAGCAAACGCATCTAACGTGAAAGTCCCAGATTCTGTGCAATGTTTAAACAATTGACATCTAATGGCTTCATATTAGATGTTTATTCCAGGCTTTAATTCTGGGTTCAGACAGTTAAGCTATTTAATTAAGCAATTTAAAATAAGACTCACACCTTTCCTGTGTGATCCCACTTATGATGGACTGCAGTGCTGACATGCATTTTGCAATTGCCAAGGCTTGAAAGTGTATTTGTTATTAACACATCACTATATAATTAGGGAACTTAGCAGGAGGTTGGATAGTCACATGGGGCTTTTTTCTTCTTGCTGACAGTGTTTGGATGAAAGTCTCTAGGTGTCTTGTTAGGTGACAAGTAAAAATGAGTTTTGTGGCCAAAACCAAACAACTTGGCACACCTTAATACAGAGTTGGTGTTTTTTTTGCTCAAGAGGGGACCAGCAGTAGATCAGCAGGAAGTGCTGAAGATCAAGATTGAGATGCACTGGCTGAATTGCACGTGTCTTAGGAAGTTACTAGCAGTGAGTGCTGCAGCTCAGTACTGGGATATATTGGGAGAGCTGAGGTGGGGATGTACCCGATTTCTGAGAACACCACAAAGTTTGAGTTTTAATTAGTGTTTCTCTGTTCATCTGCATAGTTCAATACCAACACTCCTTTTTCTAAATATTTTATGCATTTTTGGCATCTCATGCAAAGCTTCTGATTGCACATTTTATTTTTCTTTCTCTAGAAGGGGCTACCAATCAAATCCATTTCTATTGCTATTGGCTTTTATTAAATGTTGCATATAAACATGAGAAATTCACCTAGCACTTCATGAACATAGATTAAAACCTGGTTCCTGTTCCAAAGAGTTCAAGGTCCAAATTAAACAAGACAGGAAACCAAAGGAAAAATTATAGAGAGCTTACTGGAGAGGACAAATAGGTATCAAATGGATTTTTAAGGATGCATCCAGATGAGTGCAGCTGTGCAGTATATAGTGCTGCAAACCATAAATAAATGGTGTATAAATCAGATGACTTGAAGCTAAATATATGATCAGGCCTCTTTTGATTCCATTGGAAACAGGAGGTATTTACAAACAGATCCTCTTCCTGCTGTGTCACTTCTTACTCAGGCCTTTCCCTGTTTGTTTGTTTTTTTCCTGCTTTCCAGCTACTAAACGTTAGTTTGAACTGGCCAAAGCAAGCCTATCTTAGGCAATGATTTGGTAAGCCCATGGTCAGAAAGGCAAACTCAAATGAGAACTCTAAAATGCTCAGTTTATGTAAAAGCTGGTCAGCTCTGAAAGACCAGTTGGACCAAGTGTTGTTTCTAACTTCCTAGAGCTCATTTAGCAAAAAAGAAAGGCCATGTGTCTTGTCTGTCTCCCTGTTAAACTTTTCTATCCCCTTTATTATGTGTTTGTCCTACAAGGAACAGGATCTGTTTCCAAGAACTCAAGACTGGCTAAATTGGCTTCCTCTCTTTCCCTCCAACCAAAACAGGTCATACCTGCAAGACTGAGGAGGAGATTTCTTTATCTTCCTTTCTCTAACTAATATTTTTTCTATAACTTTCTAATTCATTGACCCTTCCTACCCCCCCCCACCCCTCTTTGCATGGTTAATAAAAGATTATTTGTATTAGTATCACTATTAGCATTAATGGCTTTTGTCCTAGGAGTAAGCCTCTGCTAATGCTACTTCTGCTACTGCTAATGTGAGGCACAACCCTAAGCCTCAATTGACTGCTTAATGTCTGCATAAAATATCAGATGTTTCAATAATGTCATCCCTCTCATGGAGCTTGAGCCAGCCCTTTAGCATTCCCAAATGCCTGGATCCTCCTAAAGTCATGGGAAGCTGGATAGCTCCCAAAGATGGGGGACAAAGCATAGACTCTTTTTCTGTAAACTGAGTTTCACCTCTATGACTCAAATCCAGGTCTGTATTGGCTGAAAATAGCAGCTAACTTGGAATGATCTTGGGCCTATTAAGTGAAAAGAATCTTTACAGGGGTATGTGTGTTTTTAGCCTTTTTTAGTTAGGCTTCCTCATTGTAAAAGCATCTCTTCAGGTGTCTCTAAATGTTGGTCCCATTAGAGTAAAGAATGAATGTCATTTATTTCAAGAGGTGGTTCCTCTGTAACGTGTTTAACTTTGATGTGGAACCTGCCTATACTGTGCGTGTCTGTAGATAAAGACTTTTGTTTTAGGGTAATAATCCAGCACATTTCATTTAGCACCAGATTAAAAAATAATCACCCCCAAATTGGTATTGTGGCTAATTGCCTTCATTATTGCATTAGGTTATCTGCCCACGGCCAATCCTCAGAAGCCAGTGCTAATAATGGAATCCCTGAGCTGTAACAGTGGGTTATGGGTTGTGACCGTCTTATGGGCATGTCTAATTATGATGCTCTGTGACAGGGCTATACATAAACATGTCCCCCCAGGTGGAGACCCGAACGTGGTGAGCACTGAGCAGTTTTAGCAGGTATGTCTGATCTAGCCACGACATGATGCCATGGACAGTTTCAGAGGACTGGTTTAATACAGTGGATTCCACTTATAGAATCACCAGTTAATAGAATCAGCCACTTATTTGAATCAATATGGGAAAACCAAAACCAGCTGTATATTATTATACGTAAAAAAATCGCTTATATTAGAATCAAGATTTTCGGTGTTTGGAAGCATTTTACCGGAAAAGCCCAGGGATTTTGCAGTTTTGTGAGGAGCCCTCAGGAGGCTGGCAGAGCTCCGGCCTGCAAGGGGCTGGGAGGGAGTGGGAGGAGGGCGGTCAGGCAGGGGCGCCATGAGCATGTGTATACACATGGCCCCAGGCAGCCTGAAGAGCAGATCTCGCAGGTTAGTGGGGGCGGAGGGGAATTGAGCCCCTGTGGGGAAGGAGGGAGTTGGGTAGGGCCGGGGCCCCAGCGGGGAGTGGGATGGGGCCGTGGACGGCTTGTCCGGGAGGCAGGGGTTGGGGCCCAGCTCCCTGGCGGCGTGCCCCCTGCACATAGGGGAGGCACGGGGAAGGACACGGACCCTTCCTGAGGTTGGCTGCTGCTGAAGCCGCCACTGGCTTCTGCAGGTGGTTGCCAATCCCTGCCCCTGCCCCCCCCCCTGCCCGCTGACACTCCCGCAGGCATCTGCAAGTTGTCGGGGCTGAGGGGCTGTGGCCAGCAGCCCGGGCACGTGGGGCGGGGAAAAGGTCAACACGGCGAACTAGAATTAGGCACTGACGCGTAGAGGTTGATTAAAGATTGTTTTACTTACACCGTAGGTGGTCGCGGTGCAGGCAGGAAAACTTTCTTGAGTTGCAGTTACAAAAAGACACACGTGGAGTTTGCTAGGCTCCACAAAACAAACACAAACAGAGCTCTGGATACACACTCACGGAGTTTGCTAGGCTCCGTGGAATGACCGAAATGAGAGTCTGAAAGGTGACTCTCGACGAGCGCGCAGGGTAGGGTACGTCAAGGGATCGTGCGGCAATGGGGAGAGAGTCTTGGTAGCTGATCAAACCACCGGTCGGCTCCAAGACACGCGCAGAGTTTGCTAGGCTCTACCACGTGGCCCAGAGTTCTCCATGAGATGGATGCAGAGTCCCCCTAAATGAGGTCCTCCCCAGAGATCTCCGACTTGGGCAGAAACTGCTCAAGCCTCTTATACGGCTAGCAAGCCAATTGCTAGCCGCCACATAGGAATAATTTAGAAACAGCCAATAGTGGGGTACGAATTTGCATGCGAGTGGCGGGAACTCCTTTGCACTGGGGTTTTTCTCTCTGCAGCTGAGAATTGCACCGTGCAAAGAAAGCTCCATGTGGCGGGAAATAATTCTGCAGTGCTGAAGCACACACAAAATCATTGGGTCATGACACAAGTGTTCCCTGCTTGCCGCTCACTGCCATGGTGCGCGCCCCCCCCCAGTCTTGGGAGGCACCAGTTCATGACGTTGCGTACATAGTAGTTTTGAGGGGTGCAAACTCGCACCACTGTCCTCACTGCTCGCAGCCACCCCCACCCCACGCACAGATCTGGGGGTGCAGGTCCCCCCTACCCCTCTGGGACTGCATGCTGTGCTGGGGAGCTGGTCTCACCCCCTGCGCCTGAGCCCACAGCGGGCAGCAGCAGGTGGGGAGCTGGGCTCTGCTCTGCTGCAGCAGCTGCTGCCTCCTGTCGGTGGAAGGGGGCTGTGGACCTGGGGCCCTGGTCCCATACTCCTGGCAACTGGGGTCCCCTTCTGGCAGGGCTGGGGGCCAGGGGGTGCCAGCAGATCTGGGGGGCTGTGGGGGGTGAGAGGCATGAGCATCGCCAGGAGGCTGTGGGAGGGGAGTATCTGTGTTCTTAAAAAAAGGGGTCTCCTTTTAGTGAAATCGGCTGGTTAATAGAATCAAATCACCATTTCCTAAAGTGATTCCAATAAGAGCAATCCTCTGTAAATGGAATCTACCAGGCCCACATCTGTTGAGTTCGACTGCAGAAAAGGAGGCAAAGATTTAGAAAACGTTTCAACCACCTTTTAATGCTGCATATGGATAGGGAAGATGTGAAAAGAAGAGAGGAAGGGAGGGAGAGAGAGACTGGATTAGTCCAAACACAAAGGCATACTGATGTAGTCCAATGACCATGCTGAGATCCAGTCTTACAAACATGAGACGTATGGGACTGGAAGTCAGGGAGCCAAAACTGCAGTGCTGGAAAAAGTAGGCTCAACTGGTGAACAAAATGAGAGGATGAGTTTTCAGCCCTTTTTAGGAGCTCTTAAAGTAATTTGAGGGACAGAGAATGAGAGAATGGCCGAGGGAGAGAAAGGTGGAGGGAGAAAGGCTCTCTCTGTTCCAGGGACAATTCAATTCAAGGAATGCCGATCACCGTGATGTGTTGACCTCAGTGCATTAGAGAGGTGGATTGACTGTCACTGCTGCACCAGTAGGGAGCCCAGCAGAAGACACATTGCTGTCATCCTTTGTGTCCTTTTCTCTCCCTCATTTTCTTCATCATGTCCTCTCTCCCTCTCTTGGCTTTCCACTTGATCCTGAGATCAACTATACTGCACTGCATGGCACCAGAAGGTGGAGATGAGATGGCTAGGTCAGAAAGATCTGGGAGGGACTAGTCAGGTGATGGCTTGCTTTTCCAGTCTGACAAGTCCATGGTAATGGCTATTGTAACAGACCTATCTCTGCATCCTGAAAATGTCAATCAAAACCATGTTTCCCCTACTTTTTACTATCCTGTGCACCCCCACCCCACTTCATCAAAGGTCAAAACTTGTGGCTATCGCAGCCGATTCAGATCTGAACAATAGTACTCTATTGTAAATAGTAACCCCCGCTCCATTTCCAAAGGATTGCTTGACAAGACTACCTGATACAGCCTCTCAAAAAGGTACTTGGATAAATGTATTTTATCTACTCACTCAAGTACTCTGTTTTCCTTTGATTATTTTTTTCATGCATGTCTCTGTATCTCAAGTCAACAAATTTCCAAACTTTGGCATTAATTCCTTACTGTAGTTGTCATCAGCGTTCCTTCTAAGCTGTGTGGCCAGCGCAGCATGAGTGCACCTGCATGGCCACGCACACCACACAGCTCAGAGGGAATGCTGCTTGTCATGGTAACTAAGCAGGCTATAATCACCGTACACAGAGCCCCAAACCTAGCTTAATGCTTTACAGCCGCAATGTCATGGTAAAAGATCTTAGTGGGTCAAAGATGTTATTAACTGAGGTGTTAGGCATCAGCTCAACAGAAACAGGTTCAAATTGAAGTCTGCTAACTTGACTAATTTCTGAACTCCAGGATTCACAAACTGTTTGAGGAGGACTGCATCACTGGGACCTACAGCACCTACATTCCCAAGGACAAGGGAGGCTGAGGTTCTGAGATCAAGCAGAACAGTTATGTTCAACCTAGTGTGACCTTAGTTCCCAGGCTCATTTATTCACTTTGAAATTAGTGCAACAGAACCCCTCCCATCTTACATGTGCCTCCTGCAATACTGAAGCATACAATCATGTTTAGCATTGAGGGAACAGACAGAGAAGCAGCCTCTGTTCAGGTCTGGCCTGTGTGCTGTAATGTGATCCATTTAATTGGCATTAACTGCTAAGCAGTAAACCTCCAGTGTGAGGGAGGGGCTGGGAGGAATAGTTGAGTCCTGCACAAAGGTCAATAAAACTTAAGGGTGCCACTATCACCTGGAACTGGTGTGTGTGCGGTAACTGAGACAGGCAACAAAGTATGTTTTGTAGCAAAATCTGCTAAATGGTGGGTGTGTGCATATTTCCAAGGGAGGCTATAACAACAGCTCTTCTGGGAGCTTTATTGTCCTCATAGCTGAGGTCACAAACTACTACAAGATCGTTTCAGGCTGGACATAAGGAAGAATTTCTTTACTGTCCGAGCCCCCAAGGTCTGGAACAGCCTGCCACCGGAGGTGGTTCAAGCGCCTTCATTGAACACCTTCAAGATGAAACTGGATGCTCATCTTGCTGGGATCCTATGACCCCAGCTGACTTCCTGCCCTTTGGGCGGGGGGCTGGACTCGATGATCTTCCGAGGTCTCTTCCAGCCCTAATGTCTATGAAATCTATGAATTACCTCTCAAACAATAGAGAAGCAGCTTCAGAAGATGACTTGTTTATAGGGCAAGGGGTCTTGGCTTCCAACTGTGACTAGCTGGCAAAGGTTAAATTAAAGGATCTTTTCATGGAGTCAGTGAGAGCTGGTAGAGAAGGTACTGGATGAGAAGCAGGAGACCTGCATTCTTCTAGCTCTGACGCTGGCTTGCTGGGTGATCTTGAACATGTTCCTTTATAATAATTCTTGTCTTTGTCTAGTGCTTTGAGATCTAGGTATGAAGACTGCTAAATGAGGGGGGGGAGCTTTAGTGCTGAAACTGAAATGGACCCTTCATTAGCTACGGTCATGTTGGAGGTTGCATGTGTTCCAGCCGCCCCACGGTAGGGATGACTGCTTTCCCCCACTGTTCTCAGAGAGGAGGTCACAGGGCTGCCCTGGGGAGTGCCATGCTTTAGTAATGTCGTGGGCTTCTAAGGAGGCAGGCTAGTCTGCAGCCAGGAGGAAAGAGGTAGGGTGGGGAACTGCAGGGAAGCGATGAAGGTGGTGTGCAGGAGGACTGAAGGGTGAACCAAGAGAGCGTGCAGGATAGAAGTCCAGCAAAGGGATGGAAATGGGAGGGGTTGGAGGAGATGGAGTCTAAGGCAGTGGTTTTCAAACTTCCTATAGTCACACAACCTTTTTGTATCACTGCTGCCATAGAAACCCTACCCCCATCTTAGAGAGCTGGCGCAGAGCCAGGTGACCCAGCCTGGCAATGGTGGCATACCGCTTCCCGACCTGCTCGGCCATTACCGCAGTCTCTTTGCAGAGCCCCTGATGACCAGGGTTTGGTGAAACACATTGAAAACCAAGACACACAGGGGAAAGGGGTGATGGAAAAGAGAAACATATAGTGGGGAGCAGAGAGGCAGAGCGTGAGTGGGAAAAGGGGTCTAGGGCAGTGTTAAGTGACTGGAGCGATGCCTAGCCCCTGTGCCCCGGGCTGCAGGCAAGGATGCACGGTGTCATGTGAGGCAGCCGGCAGGAAAGCCGTGTTTGGGAAGTTATGCACACGGGCGGAGCTGAACTTTTGCGGAAAAGGGTGCAGATAGCGAGGGGCATCATCACATATGAAAACAACGCATAGTTTTCTCCTGTTAAAAATAAACTAGAAGCTTTATTAACGTGCTAGGGGCCCTAAGCTGTGTTACTCCGTTTAAGGTGGACGCAGGAACAAACGTAACTTCACGGGAGCTCGTTCACAACAGCCGGCGGCTGCGCCACAGGAGCCGGTCCGGGAGCAGATGGCAGCCTTGCACAGCAAAGAGCAGCCTGACTGGTGGAGCAGCAAGACTTTAACAAGGGCAGAGGGGCCAGGGCGCCTCTGGGACCAAGAGCGCAGAAAGGGGCAGGTAGATGACAAAGAGCCGTGAAGTCAAGAGACTTCCTCAGCACTGCCAGGCTTTGGGGTTTAAACTGTGGGTGGAGCAGGAATCAAAGCAGGGTGCAAGTGCACCAGGGCACCCCCCACGTCAGTGCAAGCCGGGCGGTGGTGTCTGCAGGCCGTGGCTGGCTCGAGGGCTTGGGGGCCACAAGGCGGGTTCATGCACTTCTTGCTGTTTTTGTTTGCAAATCTCCGTATTTTTTTGCACCCATCTCAAGCACTTTGGGGTCGCAGCCGTGATTTGTGACCCGTGATTGCTGGGGTCAGGGCAGCGGGCGGCAGGGTAGTGCGTGGTGCGAAACCCCCCCGGCTCAGCCCACCTGCGCCCAGGGCCCTTCACGGTCCTCCGCTCCCCCCGGGCCTCGGGCAGTGGTACGTCCCGCCGCGGCACCTTCCCCGCTCTTCCCTCCCCTGACGTTGGTTCGCTCCGGCGAGCGAGGGCCAGCCGCTGCGCCCCGTGCGATTCTGGAAGCGCGGCTGCTGCGCGGGCTACGCAGACGCCGTTGAGGCGGGCCGCGCTGTTTCTGTAGAGCGCGGCGCTATTCCCGAAGGCGGGTTACGGCGGGCGGAGGCCGGCGCGGGCCTGGCGCTACGCAAATGGCGTAGGGGGCGCTTCCGCCAGTGGGCCCGGCGGCCGGGACGTGGCGGGATGCGGCACGCGCTGTGCGGGGCCCTGCTGGCCCTGGCGCTCGGCGGCCTCCTCGTGCTGCAGCCGGGGCTGCCCGACGCGGCGCTGCGCTACGTGGCGGCCGCGCTGCGCCGGCTCCCGGGCGCCGCCTCGGCCGAGGGCAGCGTGGCGGCCGCCTGGGACGCGCTTATCCTGCGGCCCGCGCGGCGCTGGGGCAGGGTGGCCGTCGGGTAAGCGGCGCGGCGCGGCGCGGCGCGGGGCCTGGGCGGAGGGAGGGAGGGATGGAAGGAGCGAAAGGCGAATGGAGGGATGCATGGAGGAAGGATGCGTGGAAGGACAGATGGAGGGAGGGAGGGAGGGACAGAAGGAATGAAAGGCCAGTGGAGGGGTGGGTGGACGGACGGCCGGCCGGCCCGACAGACAGGTGGAGAGATGGGCGGATGGACGGAAGGAAGCAAGGATGGATGGAGGCGGGAGGGCTGGATAGAAGGAACAAAAGACGAAAGGAGGGATGGATGGAGGAGGGATGCGCAGAGGGACAGATGGAGGGATGGACGGGAAGAGCAAAAGACCGATGGAGGGAGAGATGCATGGAGGGGCAGATGGAGGGAGGGAAGGAAGGATGGGTGGGTGGATGGATGGATGGCTGCACCAGCAGACAGACAGATGGGTGGATGGCTGGATGGCCAGTGGGACGGATGGCTGGGCTTGTGCAGGGCAGCATGTTGCATCCTCCTTGCCCCCTCGGCAGACCCCAGGCTGTGGGATCGGAGGCTGGAAGGGGAGAGCAGCGCCAGCGACGCCTGCTGTGAGCTGCTGGCTGGGAGACGTGCGGGCAGGAAGAGCCACTTCCATGGCTTGACGTGAACAGGCGAGGAGGCCCCAGCTCTCTTCTGCTCCGAGGCCCCTCCTGAAGTAGTGTCCGCACTGAGCTGCTGCTCTGGTTGGGAGATATCTTGCCTCAGGCCTGTAGTCGGGGATCAGGTGCCTTAGAAGGGCCTGTTCCGATGATCCTCCGCCTGCGCTGGTGTGAGGTATGGGCCATGCCCTAGTCCAAGTGCCACTGGTGCTGCCTCATTGCATCAGCTCTGCAATGTGGAGTTGATTCCTTGCACACGGGGCTTGGCTTGCAGGTTCCCCCACTGCTTGCCCTCTTGATTTGAATACAGGAACACCAGATGCTGAGCTGGGACTGTTGCAACATTTACATTTTAAATAAAGCAAGCTCTGTACGACTTCAGGGACCCATCTTCCATTGGCCTGAGATCCAGCCACAGTCATTAGAACACTTTTCTCCAGGAAAAATCAGTCATTTAAGGAAAGCAGGTGCATAAATATCCTTCTGATTTGGGTTCAGTCAGACTCCTCGCTCACCAGTCAGCATTCATGAGGAAGAAAGGTATAGTGATTAGAGCAGCAGGAGACTAGGAGGGGGCACCCTTATAGATTTTTCTGAACTCCAGCACTTGCTGTGTGACCTGGAAGTCCATTTATCTCTGCATCAGTGTATCTGCCTGTAGCAAGGATACATTAATATGCCTGGGTTGTGAGTGCTCAGAATTCAAACAGCGCTCTGTGGTGCCTGAGTGTTCCTGAGGTCCTCCCCCAAGACTACCTCAAGGTCTCCATAACAGTTTAGGAGCATGAGCTTGATCAGGAAATCATAAATCTGAGTTTTTGCAGTAGCACTGGAGTGAGGCGTCCTGGGACACTAGTCCTGATCTGCTCTTCAGCAGACTGGAGACTTGAACGGATCTCTGCACATCTCAGCGTAACTCCTGGCCAGACCTTTTCTCTGACATGGACTATGTTGTCCTTCTTAGGCAGGATGGAAATAACAGAATTGTAATGTTAGGAGGAACTTTGAGAGTTACCTACTCCAACCCCCTGTGTAGATGTAGGAGTACCTATTCCTGCATAGGTGCCTGTTCAACCTCTTGAATCTCTACTGAAGGAGAGTTTCGCAGCTTCTCTAAGCAGTTTGCCCCTTTATCCTACTACTCTTATTGTTAGGAAGCTTTTCCTGAGATTTGAGCTAAATCTGCTTTTTGCTGCATCTTAAACCCATAGCCATGGGTCCTCCCCTCCATGGTGAGAGAGCATGATGTTTCTCCATCTTCTTTAGGGCAGCCTCACAGCTGCTATCATATACACCTTTAATCTCTTCTCTCTAAACTAAATATACCTAGGTCCTTCATATAGCTTGGTTTCCAACCCCTTTATTATCTTTGCTGTTTACATCTGGACTGCAGTTTCTCTACATCCTCTTTAAAATGTGGTGCCCAAGACTGCACTCCATTACTCCAGCTGAAACCTAGCTAGGGTATGGCAGAATGGTACTATAACTTCTGTTGTCTTGTGTACAACGCTTTCATTAATGCAGCCCAAAATCGCATTTGCTTTTTGTGACAATATTGCATTGCCGATTTTATGTTGTGTATGTGATTTCCTCATAACTTGTAACGATCTTAAAGATGCACTGGAGAGCTTCTGGTGAGAGACGGCTACTTTCTGGCTGCCGCTTCCTTATGCAAAGACCAATATCTAGAGCACTGATGCATTTCAACCTAATAAATGATCATGGAAGCAGTGGGCGATTGACCTACTCTAATTGATCAGATTAAGCCAGACTTACCGAGAAGAACTAACCTCACAGCTTCAGCAGTGAAGGACCTTCATGTGGTCTGGAGTCAAGAAGGTGAAGCTCTCTGCAAAAGTATGGACCCATCAGACCTGCATCGTTCCAGTGTTTGTGTATGGATCTAAGCATGCATAATGATTGGGAAAGATATCAAGGGACTGGAAGTATTCCATCTGCTCTGCCAGAGACAGCTGCTTGGAATAAGCTGGTCTTACTTCCATGGCAGTAGAGGTAGCAGAGAGAACTGACCTTGGGAGGGTTAAAGTCAAAACAGTTTTCAGAAGAGAAAGCTCTTGAAAGTTGGGCACTGAAGATCAGAAGGGGACACAGCCCCCCTCCGTATTAGAAGTGGCTGCGAGGTCATCCTTAGTTTACATCAGATAAGTGAGAATCATGTGAAAACTGATTCTGAAGTTTTAATGTACAGTCATGGACAGTAACACTGTGGACTCCTGCTGTCTTAAGTTTAATTGCTACTGCTGCTTCATATATCTTGTGGAAACTGGAGGGGGAGATTCTTGAATTGCTGCTAGGAAGAGCTCTGTTTCCCTCCTGCTGGAACATTATGCTGCTTTGAAGAATAGGAACGGAAACCTCAGTACATGTAATGACATATAACAACATACTGTTGGCAGGTATTAATTATAATACTAGCACTACCTCAGCTAAAAGGACATTTCTTCTAGCCCAAGCTCAGAGAGAGGCTCTGTAGTTCTTTTCCCAGACAGTACACGCTGCATGATTTAAATACTTCCTTTTCAGATATACATGTCATCAGTTGCACATCCAGAGACTGGAAAAAGAGATGTTCTTGTTGAAAATTCATCATGGCGAAATGTATTTTTCATCTAGATGCTGCTGAATACTGTGTCATAAACTAGCCCTAATGACAGCTTTATTTTAGCTTCTGTGTATCCTATAGACTTGTCAATGCTTCAGTTTGTTAAACCTGTAGCTTTTCCAGTGTAAATAGTGCTATAGTGTAAAAAAAATATCTCAAATGAAGCTCGCCCAGAGACTAGCCTGCGTTTACCGCCTTTCCCAAGGGCCAGACAGAGAAGAGCAAATGCTTATTTCCTTGCAACCCTGTTGAGAATCACTGCCCTAGAAACATGGCATTAGGAAATGGGAAGAAGGGGTGTAGGAGGATGAGACCGAGACTGCTACTTTTTGGAAAAAAAGAAATGTAAAGACTACATGTAGAGGACATGACGTAGAGTAAGTGCACAGCAAGTAAAAGGGGTGGGGTGGGGGGGAGTAAAGGCACTGAAACTTTAAGCTTTAGGTTGCAATAGCACAGTTTGACTTTGGCTAGTATCCTTAGTCCTTGGATGTGGAGAAACTTTTAAAATCTTCCATGACTTATTGTATAGCTGGCATTGTAGCTACTGGGGACTGAAGTGCCTGGGGGTGAAACTAGATGGAAATTTTCCCTGAAAATGAGCGTACCAAAAGTGTGAGGTGGCTTATGATGTCTGACTTACTTTTGCTTTTTGCCCTACCTAGACTGAAAAAGCCCTTTCACTTTCAGTTCTGTCTGCACTTCAGGTTGTCTCTGTTTAATGCCCTTAAAGAGACTGAACCCTGCATACACTAAACACCTGCGGCCTCAAGGTTCGCTAGTGGGAGCAGATCAGTAGTAGCCTACCCTTAATGTTAAGGGAATTCATTAAAAACATGAAGCGAGCATGTAGGTAGAGCAATGGTATGGGAGGCAGATAGAAGATACCAGTAGTTAGATGATTAGAGGTCTAGGTGAAGTTTTCTTACTTGAAACAACTGTAACTGCTTCACATCATTACTGCATTGTTACTAGTATATTAAAACATGGGACTGCTGACCTTTTGCTGCTCTCAGTTTGAGGTTAAAATGCTGCTTGATCTCACTGCAGTGCATGGGGAACAATGGCTTGGGGAATGATGGCTTTTGTAGCATGTCAGATCAGGGTACAGAGACATTTCTGACAGAACGAGTTGCAATACTGTATAAACTGAGAACCCGCCAGGCCTTTTATGCCCTTTAGTTTGTGTCATGCTGTCTTCACTTACAACAGAGCAAATTGCACAAGAAAGGTTGCTGAGAGAGCAATACTGAATGGGTGTGCCTGCTAAGCTTACTCTCCTTGACAGAGGTCGTTTAAGAAGTGGGCACAATGATGTTAGGGCCAAGGAAGCGCATAGTGTCAGCTGGATGAACCGCACAAGCTGTGTGGATAACAAGGAGCCCTGGAACAAGGGTGCAAGGAAAGGTAATACTGACTTGTATTCAGACAGCTGCCCTACTTCAGGGGTGCTCAGATAAGGCCTGCAATGTTGTGTCTTCCAGCCTGTGGAGCTCCCTACAAGTCCAGAAATATGGTGGTAGGGAAACAAATTTCCAGACCCATGGGGAGCCCTGGGCTCTACATGTTGGATCATGTGCCTGATCCCAGGACACAGGGTCAGGTGGGGCAGCACTAGGGCCCAGGGCCCAGTTCTGGCATGTGGGGGCCCAATCTCAGTGTGGAGGCCTTGGAGGGTGCCTGGGGCCCAATCCTGGTGTACGGGACTGGCTCCAGGTCACTTATCTGGCCTGTAGAGCCAAAAATTTGAGCACCATGGCATGATAGGTAATTGCTGGGGTTTCTCTTGGAAGCAGTGTTTTGAGGACTAATCAACTTACCAGCTCCATGCTCATATGCTGATATTTTGCACTCCTATGTGTCATGGCAAAGAACTGTCTGTAATAGCCATAGAGTTTAGGTCTCTGAACAAATATAAAGTATTAACTCAGGGCTTGGACAAATGTACACTTAGAGAGGCTTCAGAAGGGATAGGGGAGCTGCTATTCAGGACAGGGCAGCAGCCCTTTTTGTTGTAGCACCATGGAGCCAATTCTTTTAGCAGGTATGCCATAAATTAGCCTCCTTGGCTGGGGTGCAGGGTGCCTCAAGATGGGGCAACAGGCAACTCTGGGCTGGCTGCTCTCCTGCCTCCACATGCCTCAGGGCAAGCACTTTTTTCTTCTTGCTACTGGGAAATCCTGGTAGCAAATTTTGCCCTGGTGCTGCAAATTAGCAGCACCATGCATGGTTTAATGTGCAGTGTGTGCAGTTTGTGGCACCGCACATGCCTGCACATCTGGATCCAGCCCCTGAGTCTGCAATCCCTTACCTGATCTGCTGCTTTGCTTTCTGTTTCCTTTCTGCTGCTGTGTTGCCTGTCCTCTCCCTCTGCTGTGTGCCACATGCAGAGGCTGCCCATTCCACAGGTTGGTTACCTCTGCTGTGAAACTTGCATGTACTTGATACTGTAGTGATCCAGGTGAGCTAAGCTACCCAAACTTTGACCCTGGAGGGGTAGGATGAAAGCTGGAGTGGTTTTGCAATACACTTGTAATGCTACAGAATCATGCTCTGAGCAGCTGCTTCCCATCCCTTTTTGAAGCCTCTTCAAGTACACATCTGTCCATGTCCTTAGGTAACCAGTGCCTTTTTTTTTTCCTGCTGAGGGGAAAGAAGCATCCATTGACTGTGTTGAAGGATGATGAAAATAGGAGAGTTGTTAGAGAGCCCATATACAGTCCTCATTTCTCTGTGTCACTGTCTTCCTTTTACTGCTTTCTGTCTGATCTTAGTTTTTACTCTTACTGTATCCACTCTGTTTGATGTGGGTACAACAGATTCTCAGTACATGTACAACATCGAATTGACGGGGAACAGAAAGTTGGTTTTGTGTGGAATTAAGCAACTCATTCTGGGCCCTGTTTTAATTTAAACACAGTGTTGGAAATAACATCCATTGTACATATTCTTGTAGCTCAAAAAATGTCAAAAGCAGGACACTTTAGTAGTAAATCAGCACAAGATGGTTCTTGAGGAAATTCTATGCAGTTCCTGTGTCAACAAATCCTAAATGCTGTGTGGAAAAACTGCCCTGTCCCGTGGCTCATGGGATGCCCCTGGTGTCACATTCAGTGTTCTTAACACCTCTTTTCTTTGTGTCCCCTTCTCTGCAGAGTCAATGCCTGCGTAGATGTGGTCCTCTCTGGTGTGAAGCTGTTGCAGGCGCTTGGTCTTGATCCTGGGAATGGGGAAGATCATGCTGTTCTGAATTCCAAAAAGGACCTGAAAGAAGCGTTTTCTCATTTCATGCAAAAAGGGGCAGCTGCTGAGCGCTTTTTCAGTGATGCAGTGTCTTTCCATCACATTGCACAGGCAGCCTCTGAGTACCCTGGAGCACAGGTAAGTTTTTCATCTTAAGGCCACACTTGAAAGCCTTGTACAGTTATTCACGGCTCTTTTCATCCTTGAAATGCATGGGGAAGAGATTCAGAAAACAAATTTTGTTTTGCTCTTTTAATGTATTAATGAACCTTAAAAAAAATCTACCTGTCAACTGATATCCCAGATTTCAGTTGCTTTTTCTCTCCCCCTTCTGTAACCTTCCCAAATATGAGTTGCTTATGCTTTAGCTCTATTAATTTGAAGAGAATCAATAAGAGCAGGTCTGAAGATGTCCCAAACATAAGTAAAACCTTATATTTTATGGCAGCAGGACAGGGATGACACAGTATAAACAGCTCTAACTTTTCTATGTGGTGCAAGTGGTGAAATTACAGATTTAAGAATAATGATCTGGAAACCATTTCCATATACTTCAACAGTTCCATAGAGCAAGATTTGGAAGTGTACATCTAGCTCACTAATTAAAAAAAGTATAACTTGCCAAAAAAAGAGATTAAATGGACAGAATTCAGGAATACTTATTGGATGAACAAATTGATTTGGATAGTGCACTGGTCTACCAGAAGGCAAATACTAGCTAACTAATAAACTGGGACAAAAATTACTGAATTTATGGAATTATTTTGGCTTCAATCCCTCTAAAGCACTTTATCAGCTTTGTTGGCATCCCACAAGCTATTGCAGATCTACAAAACCTATTTAAAGTCATCAGACCATGCTAGAGACTAAGCATCTATAAAAAAACTATTGGAATAACAGATTGCACATGCATGTTTGATCCATCTTGCAGCTCTATGTGGGAGGAAACGCTGCTCTAATTGGCCAGAAGCTTGCAACAAATCCACACCTGAAGGTAAGGTTTCCAAAAACTTGGTTTCCTTCTTTTGTTGTCAGTAGGACTAAAATCACTTGTATGTTGTATAATTGAAAAATTCCTCTAAGATTTCATTTTTTAGTGGAGGCAAACACTGCTAGCAAAGTTGCTGTTAATTGATGTTACACAAAGGAAACAAATAGCTGGCTTACACGTTTCTCTGTATCTCTTAAACTTTGTAGATCAATAACAGCATTCTCTTTTGTGTTCCTCATGAATTACTGTCTTCCACTCATCTGTAATTTTATGTTGACATTATCTTTAATAGACCAAATATGCATGATTAGGCAGTTTTGATCCTTCATTAATTTCTGCTATTCTTTTGGCAAGTTCAGTGAAACTCAAGACTTCTTTGTGGTGCAGTGAGTGAGCACCAGATTGTTTGAAACCCATTCACCCATGCATTTGATTATTCAGTTCCTTGTTGTATCATTAGGGAGCTACTGGTACAATTCTGTTTAACCCCTTGATGCCTGAAGTCAGGACTTTCTTACCCCACAAGTGTTTCACAGCCATTATTTACAGAATCGATCCGATTTGTTTGTGTACACACGTGTGTGTGTGTGTGTGTGTGTGTGTGTGTGTATTACATTTCATACAGAAGCTTAGGTACATTCTTTGACAAGCAAATGAAGCCACTGGGTTAATACACTACCAGTTCATCATTTAAGGTAACACTTCAAATTTGAAAAGTATCTGATAGGCATTTTTCCACAATACAATTATTGCACTCCTTCAGAAAGAGAAGCCTTTCCACGCATTCTTTTCTCAACCGAGATTGAAGTAGTAAGGATGTTGCATGTTAGGATTAAAGGGATTGTTGGAAAAGTTTTTAGAAGCTTGGCAGCACTTGGTCATTCGCCCCTCACCTCCATGGGCACCACATTCATTATTGAGATGTAAACAAGTTTTTTAAAAAAGCATCCTGAAGAAAGCCTGTTGCCTTGTCTGCATGTGACACACATATGTGTTTGTACTAGCCAAGGAGATGAGCAGATATTGGACCAGTTTGCAGGCTGATACTTGATCTTCATATATTTCTGAAAGGAACTCGGAAGGAGATGCAGAAATGCTTATGGAACCTAGGTCCATATGGTTCATGCCAGTCTATCCTTGTTAATGTGTGTTCTTTTGGCTTCTAGGTCCTTCTTTGTGGCCCGGTTGGTCCTAAACTCCACGAACTACTTGATGATAATGTAATTGTCCCACCAGAATCTATGCAGGAAACTGATGAATTCCACCTTATTTTGGAGTATCAAGCAGGTACTTTGCCCGTTATAAAACATTGGAAGGCTAAATATTTATTGGGTCCAGTTATATTCCCAAATACACTGTTCTGTAATGGTTTTCAAACTGTGGCTGGACTGTGGAGCCATTCTTTGTTACAGTGGTGAAACATAATTTGGTCTTTGAACAGGGAAAGGTTTACTGTTAGTTGCATGCCTGTCAATGAAACTTCTAGGATTTCTAGATGCATTAACTCAGAAAACAGGTAACTTGTTCATGTAGTAGTTCATTAAACTTTGAGTGTACTGTTATGGTGTAAGTTCAGCACCAGTCAGAGATGCAGATGCCAGAACTGGGAAGGGCAGTGCAAACCTGAGAGGACAAAACCACACTGCAAAATAGGCTAGAGAAAATAGGGCAGAAAAGGAAGGGAGAGTCCTACAAGATACTGAGATAAGAAATAATGGCTCTGGAACTTACCAACCACATCCATTGCAGCAACACAGTACTGTCCTTGTCTATTTATATTGGCTTAATTTTCTTTTACAGTCAAGTTTTTATTGAGCATAAGATCATATAAGAAGATGAGAAGTGCCATGCTGGGTCAGATCAATGGTCCATCTAGCTCAGTATCCTGTCTCCAACACTGGCAGGAGCCGATGCTTTAGATTAGAGGGAGAGCATCAAACTGTGTATGTACCTAGACTAGAGTAATGTATCCTCTGTTCATTACCTTCCGTGGCATCTGCCATCATACCATACCTCGTTATAGTAAGTGTATGGGAAGTGATTACCAAGGTGTTCTGCCTATTAAGTAGCTTATATAAGGGGAAACTACAACATTATAGTACCTCTGCCATTGCACTGTGACCCACCATCAGTTAGACACCATCGAACAGGGGTGTCGAGTTTATCTGGTCCTGTGGGCTGGATGAGTGACAATGGATCCATGGACCCCTGTCACTCTCCCCCTCATGCCAGATCCAGCGCCCACTTCTGCTGCACCAGGATCTGCACTGCATGCAGCATGTGAATCCCAGAGTGGCCAGAATGGGTGCTGCAAATAATACATTCCAGCTGAGGCAGTCACCACATGTAGCCTGGATCCCAGACCAGGCACCATGTTACACGTGCCCACCCTGGCTGGACTGTCATCTATAGTGCCTGTTTCAGCTGCTTCTGAATCTGTTCAATGCAGCACCCACGGTAGTTGCTCTGGGACTGTGCTGTGTGCAGTGCCTGCTTCAGCTGGTCTAGGACCCACCACTGTATGTGGTGTCTGTGGATGCCGCATCCACCATTTGTCTCAGACTGGCTGGAGCAGGCACCATGACTACGGACAGATGTGGGGAATAAAAAAGTAAAAATGGACTTTACTGGAAGAAGCAGCACCTTAGTTGGACCCGGCTCACCCAACATATGTAAAGATCACACACTTTAGCAGGCCTTTTTGGCACTTCTATGTTTATTAGATAAAAACACCAGAAAAGTCCCACTAAAGTGCCTGATCTATACAGATGTTCTGTGAGCCGGGTCCAGCTAGCACAGTGCCTTTTTTTAGCATGTGCTGGGCTTGGTGTGGGGGTGCACTGAGTATAAAATAAAGTGCCATTTAAACATTTTTTTTACATCTGTAAGGAGTCCTTGTGTAGTGCATGTCTGGGGGTGCCTGGGATGGGTACCATGTGCAGCACAGTTCCTGGAGTGGCAGGAGCAGGTGCCATGTACAGTCCACATCCCAGGCCCTGCCCGCCAGGCTGGTTCAGGTCAGTTCAAATATAGAGGCAGCACTGGGGTCAAGTAATGGGGCTCTACGGGTTAGATTTGGCCTGAGTTAGAGGACTGATCTTAGCCATGGTTTGGGAGACCACTATGGAAAGCCTGGCTTGGTGATAGGTAGCACCAGTGATTTCAGGACCTGGCATCTATTTTTAGGAATCATGCGACTAAGAATAACTTTAGATACTGAGCTTCTAAACAGAGCCATTTTGACTAAAGCTAGAGGTCTGTTTTGTGGTCACTTGCATATCCATTCTGTGCTCTTTCTAGGAAGAGTATGAAAGCTTGGATTAGACCAGTATATGGAGAAACTGCATCTTGCCTTCTTAATCTTCACTATCTTCTTTTAAAAAGTGCTGTTCTAGCCGATGCAGACTATCTGCCATGTTTTATACCAGAGGTTGCATGTTAGTGATGGATAATCCTGTATGGTCTTCAAAGTGTTCTGGTATCCTCCCGGGTGAAGCAGACTAAACCAAGAATTCCTGTATATGACTAATTATTAGCTGTGTCTGTTCTCAAATGGGGGTGGAGGGGGTTCCCTCTATTTCTGTCCCAGAAGCAAGTCTGTAATGATAGGTGACCACCTGCAGGCTAGACATCCAATTTTCATACCTAGAAGCTGGCCTTTTGATAGATCACTAGTGCAGAGTCTTCAAGCTCCGCTTTAGATTTTTTTCAGCTGTGGAAGAGGGGACTTGGGCTACCCAGTAATAGGTCCTGGTTGATAGATCATAGAAAAGTAGGCTGGAATGGACCTTGGAGGATCATCTGGTTCAGTCCCCTGCTTATCGTCTCTATCTAAACCATCCTAGTGTCTGTCTGACCTGTTCTTAAAACTTCACAAACAACCCTCTCACTCAGCTACCAGTCACTGTGCCCAAAATATCAAAAACACTGTAAGTAAAGCAGGAGGACAAGGTACTTTTAGTGTCCTCACACCGCAAGGACAGGAGTACTTATAGAAATTATAGTTAAGATACCTGCTGAACAAGACCAACGTATTTGTGAGATGATTGTCCTGCTTTTTTTTGCAAATCCAATAGGGATTTAAAATAAACCAGCAGAGTATGGTATTTTAAATAGCAAGGTAAGAGATGCCTTGTTTAAAATTCTAATGTATTTTTGGTTTTGTAATATGTTTTCTAAACTTCCTGTGAGTCAGTTAGTTTCAGAACTGTGCAAGTTATCAGCATTAGCAGCCAGCACTGGGAGGCAATCTGATAGCTTCATCAGTTTTCCAGAGCTGAGGTAGCCTGCTAGGTGAATAAGCATCCTAAACTGTTTTGAAGGTCTTATTTTCCTTTGAACTGTGGTTTGTATAAATGTTGTCATCCTATCAGAGTTCTGTCAGCTGTGTAAGCCAAAAGCTAATAATCTAAACAGACTCATCATGACTCTATAACAGCTGTAGGCATGGATCAAGTATATATCCTAAGCAAAAAAAAATCTTATCTTACCAAATATGCCAATATTAAAAAGGACCCTAAGTACAAAAGGAGGGCACCAATTGGCCTGAACTCTCTGTCTGCGCATAGCTAACAAATGACAGAATAGTCAGCTTTTTGCACCATGAGCAATGAACAGGAGAGAGAAGTGGCAGCTGTGCTTTCCAGCTCAGCTAGAAGATCATAGTTAAAAAGCTCCATGTATGGTTAAAAAGTGTATCCTTTGTCATATTTGCCAGTTCTATCAATGCCCCAGCACTTATGCAAGCCTGGCTGATTAAACTTTCTGATATTTCCTTTTTTACTGCATTCTGTTTTGTATGAACTCAGTTTTCCATCTAAAGAACTCTTGATGTAGGTCAGTTAATGACAATTGATGACAGTCAATGGAAAACACACAGGTAGCTTCAGGTAGATCTTGTTCTTTCCCTGCTTCTGCAAGCATACCTGGAGTAGCTATGCCATGTGGAAAAGGAGCACATCCTTGTCTTCTGGGCTTTGATTTGTTGGAATACACGGCTCTGTAGACCATAAAATCCAGCCCTAGATAGAATTTAGTGCATGCTTCATTGTGCAGTTCATTACTGCCCTTCAGGAAAGTTTTTGAATTGTTGCTGGATAAACTATAGCAGAAAGCAGCCTAAGAGTTTCTGTATCAGGCAATGGCCATATTTACTCTCAGATGTCTAAGAAGGGCTCTGAGGTCTGAGCGAACAGGCTCCCACACTAGCCCTGGGATTAGGTCAAAAAATACTCTTGGGCAGTCTTTCATCCTGCAGTTTCCTCCTTTCAAATTACAGCTAACAATTCAATTAAAACAAAATCTTCTATTACTTGCTGTCTCTACACTTGGCTGCCTCTGTTGCCTTCATTCCCTTAATCCAACCCATTTAACATTGTAGGTGTGGGGAAGCTGTCTTGGTTTTGCTGTGGTACTAAGGCTGTATCAATGAACACTTGGATATCAGTGCAGCTGCCCAGTTGGCGTGGTTTACATAATCGGTGTCCCCATTTGGCAAGTCTTTGCTAGTTTAATTGTTTTCCCTACCTCGCTGGGCTGGGTGGAACCATTTTGCGGTATTCAGACCTGAGTATGAAGCACAGCTGAAGTGTCAGGTACTGATCAAACTCAAGTTAGAGCCCTCTGCAGGGAGTTGCCTTGTTAGGAGGAGTGATGACAGCCCTGACTGATGCTTGTATTTTAACAGGAGATCAAAAAATAGCCCTCCAGTTATCTGGCTCGATTGTTTTCTTTGTTGACTGGGGATTTCTTCCTAGGTGAAGAATGGGGACAGACGAGAGCTCCCAATGCCAACCGTTTTATTTTCTCTCATGATCTGTCAAATGGTGCCATGAATATGCTGGAGGTGTTTGTGGCGAGCCTGGATGAATTTCAGCCAGACCTTGTGGTACTCTCAGGCCTTCACATGATGGAAGGACAGAGCAAGGAAATGCGTGCAAAGAGGCTATTGGAGGTAATAAGAAACCCAAGGGGCAGAGCACTGTATTGTCTCTTTAATTTCAGTCCCAGTGAATGCTGTAGTACAACCCCTCTTTCTAAGATTTCAGCTTCTAAATACAGGGTGTCTTCAGACAGTCCCTCATCCCACTATTGCAGGTCAAAGGCATATCCTCTTAGACTCCTCAAACCTCATGATTATCCCAAAGGTTCAGTGGAGATCATCTAAATCCCACGTTGTTGTTTCTTGGATTCATTGGGCTCTGTCTAGGAGAAAGACACCACTTTCTGGTGGCCAGGGTAGAGTAGATTTATCCAAGTACTAGAGCTACATCCAATGGCTGAATGAATTGTTTCTATTCCATATATGACTATAATCAAGCCTACAACCAAGACTCATGTTTTGTAGGCAGCAGGTATATCAGGTTATCCAGTTGGGGCTTGAGGAAGTCACTATTTTTTTTTCTTATAATAGCATCCTGATTCATTGAGTTCTCCTTGCACTTCAGGGACAAACAATCTGTGGCTACTACAGGGTTGGGCAGTCTTCTGTAATAATCAGTTAAAAAATGCTGAATAGGGCATGGATGACAGTCTGATACCTTTTTCCTGCTTAGAGATTCTGAAAGCTAGAGGCTTTCTCTTCCTCAGAGCAACATGTTTTCTTTTTTGACCCTTTGCTAGGCAGGTCACTTAAAAATGTAATTGCATTCAGACAAATACGCTAAATAGTACTTATGTTTCTGAGCTAAACACCTTTGTTCTTAATACATGTGTTCCTTTTCTTTCTGCAGGCTGTGACTTCCCTCTCAGATATCCCCACTGATATTCCTATACACCTGGAATTGGCCAGTATGACTGACCAGGATCTTATGAGCAAGATTATGCTTCAGGTAACCAAAGTGATGACATGCCCCATTTCATCCTGCCTTTTCCAGCACTGTTGCAGTGTACATGCTGGTGGGTGATTTATAAGTGGAGACTTAGAATTGGGACTGTATTTTGGCACTGCTCTTCTAGGATTTCCAAACTCTATGTGCACTACTTAGTTTGATAGTGAAGTGTGCGGTCCTTAGCACAGAGAATATGTATTTTTTGAAAACATCTTAATGGAGCACTCCATTGAGGAGGTGTCATCCACTGCCCTCAGCTGCTCAGCATACTGCTTTCTCTGATGTATTGAAAATGACACACTGTGACACTAAATCAGGTTTATGCAAAACTGAAAGTGTTCAGCATCTGCAGTCCTGTGAGATCCCAGGGTCAAAAAAAAAAAAAAGTATAGGAAAAAAAGCAGGGCAGCACATGTGTGCCGCCCAAAACTGGAGCCTGGTTGGCCAGAGCCATACTCCAACTGCTGACCAGACTCCTAGCTGCAGGAGCACCATGGCTATAGCTTCCCCAACCCTCAGGACCCCAGGTAAGGCTGCCGGGGTAACTGGGGTAAGAGTGCACAGGCATTCCCCAGGGACAAGCAGCAGTGGCACAAGGTGCTGCTGCTGCTTGTCCCCAGGGAACCAAAAGTCCGTGCTTGTCTGGACATGGCCATAGGGGCTGTTGCAACGTCTTCCAGATAGTAATGCTTACAACTCTTTCAGTGTTGCCAAGTCTCATGAGAAGAAAAAAAAAACCGTGATACTGCCTTTAAAAACAAGCCCAACCCATTTCAAAGAGAGGGGAGTGGGGATGCTTATCAACCACAACTCTCAAAATATTAAAGCAACTTAAAAAAAAACAAGCCCAATTTTACTTCTTATAAATGGACTTGGCAACACTGAACTCTTCCTCCTGTAAGACGACTTTATTCCTTTTCATTCCCAAATAACTTGTGCTTCACAGGACTTTGATGTGTTTGCTTTCACTGTTGACAGCTAATGATATGGAAATTGAAGAATTGAAAAATGGAGGCTAGAGAAAGTGAATTATGCTAAATGAATGTGTCTGATAGCACATGAAGTTTCCTGCAGGAATAACGTCTTTGTGTGTCCCTTGCTGCTGGGTTTTTGTCAGACGGAATTGGGCTTTGACAAGTTGGGATGGGGCTCAATCTCCTGTCATGGAGACCTTCCCTTTCACTCTGTCCCCATGCTACTCAGTTGGGCAGGAGAATGCCTGGCTGCTGCTTCTGCCTTTGTGTACACCTGTAGAACAGGGTACTTGTGCTCAAGTGTATTGTTCAGCCTCTCCAAAGAACCAAATGTGCTCAGTTTCTGGCTGTAAAGACCTATTAGGGGACCCCATGAGTACACTGTGAGGTATTGCTCTTAGTAGTACCCCTGAAATAAGGAGGGATGGAAATCTAATTCTGTCTCCATAAAGAAAAACTGTTGTTCACTGTTTCTGTTAGCAGGTCTTTCCCCTGGTGAACTCTATTGGGCTAAATGAACAAGAACTGTTGTTCCTGACTCAGTCAGCTGCTGGTCCTCACGCCTCCCTGACTTCCTGGAATGGAGTTCCAGATGTGGGCATAGTCAGTGACATCCTGTTCTGGATCCTGAAAGAGCATGGAAGGACCACAGACAAACCATCTGATCTTACCCGCATCCATTTCCACACGCTGGCCTACCATGTCCTTGCTACTGTGGATGGGTATTGGGGTAACCAGATTGCGGCTGTGGCTGCTGGAGCTAGAGTGGCGGGGACACAGGCTTGTGCCACTGAGACCATTGACACTGACAAAGTCTCTCTTAAAGCTCCCCTGGAGTTTGTGACCTCCCAGACAGAGACAAACACCAAAATCTCTCTCAATCCAGGGGAGCCAGTGGCACACTGGCAGAGGGAGGGCATCTCATTTCATTTCACCCCTGTTTTGGTGTGCAAAGATCCCATCCGGACTGTGGGACTTGGAGATGCTATTTCAGCTGAAGGACTCCTGTATTCAGAAATATATCCTCAATAGACTATGGAAACAAGACCCCCTTTTCATCCAAGTCTACATGATGTCTGAGGCACCACTGTGTTCTCATAGGATTCCAGACTTTAGGGGTGTTAATCAGTCTCTGGATATAACCTGAGAAGAGCCAAAGAATAATTCCAGGTATAAACATTCCAGCCACTACTTGGCAGTGACTTGAGAACATTTCTCATTTTAATGTAGAGGTTTTAGTATTTTAATGTGGAGACCAGCTTTTCTTTGTCTTCAGCTTGTCATGGGGAGGGAAACTGGTATCAGAATCCTTGTTTGGTAATTTGTTAATTTGAGCCAGCCTTGTCTGTAGCGCTTGAATGCATGGCAGCCAAATGGAGAATTTCACGCCTATGGATCCCGGAGAGAACACAGCAGTCCTCAGCCCTGCCTTGCTTCTGATAAAGCAAAAAATAAAAGGATCTTGCTTTATCTCCTAGCAGCATATTGCTACATGGCAAGAGGAAGCCTTCCACTTGCTTGGTATTATGATTAAGTTGTTTATTGACACAATTACCTCTCATCCTGAACACCCCAAACATTGGAGGAAGCCAGAGGAAAGTGCTGAACTGTGATATGTACTGTACTGGCTCCCCAGATGCATGGAGCTGGAGAGATGCTGATTGAAGATTATATAGGTTGTTTGGCTACCGGTCCCCTGTGTAAGGGGATGCTTAAATGCACCCATGTTTTCTGCCTTTTTGGTTTCTGGGTAAGTCTGTGTAAGACAATCACACTTAATATATTCAGAGGTTGTTTAGTTACTTATCTTCAAAGTGAGCCATGAAACTAAACCTGCATTAGCTATCTGGAACCACCGTGCTTTTCAGCCAGTGAGGTTCATGCCTTTTTCATCTGTATGTTTGTTAGTTTTTGCCTAACCTCGTCCTCCAGTTCATGAATAACTACTGCTGCTGAATACTTGTTTTTTGGGGGGTTTTTGTGCCAGCACAATCATATAATGCTCTTGGGCCAGCTTATCTTACATGATGAGGGGGACATGTTCTTCTGGGTGGTCTCTCTGGAGACAGAAGTCATTTTTGTTTACAAAATAGCTGAACTGCACTATCCTTGGCACGTTAAAATTTCTCCTCAGCCAGTGGTCACAGATGCAAGGGGGAAGCTTTTCAGTCAGATTCAGGGAATGTTTGTTTCTGTGTGTACACAATTTATTATTAGGGGCTCAAGTGTGGATATAATTCCACTGCTTAAGTCACAAAAAAGGTATGCATGTCTCATCATTTCATGCATAAGAGGACTGCTTTGTATCACAGCATATCTTGCTGAGAAGTCATTTATGAAACGTTTCCATTTTCATCCTGATACTAGCATCTCCTATTCATAACACTGTAACAGGAGCTTCTACAAGAGGCTTTTCAGAAACTCTGGGCATCTCCTTACACAGATGTGAAATTTGAATTGACTTTGATTGTAAATTCCATATGATTGGCATGTCTGGGAGATCCTAGATTATAAAATAATTAGTGGTAGGGGCTCAGAGCCAGCATCCATATCTCTGTTGCAGATGGGATCAATCCAGTATTGCAGAGGTCAACACTGTGATCTGATTCACTGTTGCTCTAAGTAGCAGTTTGTTCGAGGCAAAAACAAAACTGCTACAAGGGTCATAGACTCTTAGAAGTAGAGATGGACAGACAAACTGAGGAGGTCAGTGTAAGGATAAAACTTGGCAGCTCTTACAAGCCCTTCCCAACACAACATGTGGAGGTGTTCACAAAGCAACCATTGCTGGCTTCTCCAGGTTTCAGAGGTAACAGAATGGTGCTAAACACTTGCTGAGGAAAGCGTTTAGCACCAAGAGGAAAGGCAGGACAAAAAAATTGGCTCTGTAGTGTGCACTTGTAGTTGCTGTCTTGTACTAGTTTTGTCTTGGGTTTGATGCTCATTTCAGTGAGGCTTCTTAATTACGTGGACATTTCTTTTATTGGTGTGATTGTGCAGTATTTTGCAGCCCTTGAACATGTATTGAATGAACTCTCAACAATAGAGTCTTAATCTTAAAAGAAATGCTGAGCAACATACATCCTGTGTTTATGAGGGTCTTTCTAAGCCAGTAATACCTTTCTCTCTTGGACTTCTTGTAACTTGTAGGAGCTGTGCTGTTCTGTGTTACCACTTAATGCTGGAAAACTAGTCTCTGCACTGAGTGTGGGCAGGAGTCATGCACTGCTTGAAGGCTTGGCAGCTTAAAATTAATGTTTGCTGGCAACTTTCACAGCCACCAGATTCAATTAGTGAGAATGATCCCTAATAAATGTGACTTGATGATTCATAAATTTTACTGCCATCTCCCTGGCTCTCTTTCGAAACAATCCAAAAGATAGCAAGGGTGAAGCTGTGGAAAGCAGCACCCTACATACAGCTTTGTTCCATATTTTCTTATTTTCTGTGCCCTAAAGCAAATCACATCTGCTTTGTAGACCAAACAGTGGAATGTAAGAACGTGAAATTAACGCCAAATATTTGTCCTATGTTGTAACATTGTGTCTACAACTTCCTTGTTGCTGTGCACAACAGCATTTAGTGTCAGCTGATCAAAACCCCTTGCCAGTTTGAATAGAATTTGCTGAACAGTAGAAATGGAGAGGTGTGGAGAAAGCTCTAGACAGCCCTAGGCTGGCATTTCAGTTATCCCTGCTGCAGTACCATTGATGCCAGCTCTAAAATACTGTGATCAACACTGCCTTATTGCTAGGAAATGTTGGTCTAGAACAATTTTGAAACATGAGTTAGCTCTATTCTGTGAGCATTTCCCCCAAATTACATTTGATTTCCTCTCCTCCCCCATCCTTCTTTCCTTTCTTTGTGGAACATACAAGCTCTGCATTGTGGGTATACAGATAGGAGTCAGCATGTCAGCTGGACAAGGAAAAATTAAATGGAGAAGCAGAGATGTATTGAAATCATGATTAAAACTACCTGGGTTTTCATACACATTTTTTTGTGTCTCCTCTTCTCTTCCTTCCTCTGCTTTTAATCATGCCTTGAAACTCTCACCGGTAGATTATTCAAAGCTTGATATGCATGAGGCTCCTGAAAAAGCAGCTTTCCAGACAGTAATCTACACTCCTAAGTAGCATGCTCAAGAATTGTCAGTGGCATGGTGCTGAGCCAGCCTGCCAATGGACGTACGTGTGTGCGTGTGTGTGAGATTATGGGGAGTGTTGTTGATTTGTTCACTTATGCATATTTGAATCCCATGGGGAAGAAGCTTCCTGTGTTTCCTATGTTCAATCAAAACAAACCACCATTCAAACCTTGTTTTAAAAAAAAGGAAGTTTTTGGTCACACTCTAGTAGTGTGTTTGCTTGTAAAGATCACATGCTGAGTAGCCTTGGACTTACAGAGCTGATTACTGTCAAGATGGCAACGTGTAACCTCTCCACAGTGCTCTTTGTGATGCAATTGCTGCTCTGCTGGGGGGAGCCCAGTTCAAATGGGATCCAAAGACTCCTTTTTATAGACTACTTCCCTGCCCTATAAAGATGCTCAACATGTGTCTGAGTCGCATAATGTTTTTGGTTCTATTAATCTTCTCCTCTGTGACATGGAAAAGCTGATTAGGGCCACACTTCCTTTACTAGCTTTAAAAAACAACACAAAACATTGCCATTTGCCTTGGCTTTTAGCCTGTCTCTGCAGAGACTCCTCCAATGATTGAACTTTATCTGTTGTTGACACTTTATAATCTCATCCTACCCTCTGCTACAGTTGTGGAGATGCCAAGCCTTTCTGTCTGCAGACCCCTGTTTCCTTTGCCAACACTTAAAGTGAAACCATTTGCAGCATTTTCTCATCATTTGATCATGCTTATTATTTTATGAATGGTTGGCTTAAGTTATGGTCAGTTTTGGTTTTCTTTTTTTTAAATTAAGTGTACTGCAAGGGACTGTAAGAGAAATAAAGGGCATATCCTATGTTAGACTGTGAAAGCCACGTGATGGCTGTGCTTAGCTGTTTCACACATTGTAATTATGAATAATGACTGAGTAATTATGTACCACAGGCAATTTTCCAATCATGGACTAAAACTTGTTTAAATGACTACTGGGAACAGACTTGAGAGTATGACAAAGATAGCATAATCCATTCTGGTTACAGTGATAAGATGTACCGTACTAATGTTAATGCCATCACACTCTTGGAGTGTGCTGCTTAGCTGGAAGTGAACACTATTATCAAAGTAGAGACAGCGCTGTTGGAAATCACGCCATTAGGTCTCTGTGTTAATCTTTCCCTATCTGGCAGAGGTTCAGGTACCTGCATTTAAAGCAATCCATTCTAAAATAGTGCTGTTAACTTCTTTTGGTCCAACACGTGGTCTGCTACCATGCCTACTGGGGAAAGACATTAAGAACTTACATTTTTACTGTAAGTGGGAGGGAAACCCCAGTAACTATTCATTTTCTTTGCAGCAGTAGCCAGCTCACTTGTTAACAAGTACACTATGAACACAGCACCTGCATGCAAACCCTTATTTCACAAGTCACACTAGCTGCATCTTTCACTGGGCCAAATTATGTTAGTCAAGTAAGTTAGGACACATTAGCAGGATAAACAGTAAGATTAAACTAGTGAATGGCAATGATGCCATCTCTATTTTTGAACACGGATACTACTCTCACTGAGTAATAAAAATATAACAATGTGTGATTTAGAATGGGAAAACGTTAATATATCAGCTTGTGTACTAAGCATTTACCACAACAATAGAATTGCCTAAGCAAAGCAGAGGAATTAATGTCTGTTGGTTATTAGTCCCATCAAACAAGCAGTAGCAAAGTAAAGAAAACTACCCTCAAAAACAAAACAAGAACTTGCACAGAGTTTCTTCTGTTCAGTGTTAGGACTACTCTGTACATGGCATATTGATTCTAATAGCCAACAAGAAGAAGAGCTTGTATGCATAGACTGTGGTTAAAATGCTGATTCTGTAAAGAAAGATGCTAATAAGCAGTGAAAATGCCCATAGTAAAGTGCTGTTGGCATTTGACTCCAATATGTGGCTGATTCTATTAAGCAAAATTATAACAATTGATGGGCACTAATGCTCCTCAAAGTATTTATTTTTTCTTTCCACCAAGTGAAGCTTTTTAGCTTAGAGCAGGGTACTCTCTCATTTGCCAGCTAAAGGAGAAGCCACAACAAAGAACTGTATTTGAATGACAGATGTGAGACTGGGTATGTGTCCACAAATACCTTGGCTGCAGCGTAAGCCAGGAGCTGAACTTAAGCATGTTACCTACTCTGTTGTAACTATCTGTATGCGTGTTCTCTCCCTATGGAAAGTGGGGGATAGGGTACCTCACTTTTGCTGAGGAGTGACCTACCTGCAGGGTAAGAACATATGCATAAGATAGTTACCACAGGGTAGTTGATACACTTAAGGTCATCTTAGTTTACCTTGTAGTACCTTGTGTTAGCAAGAAGGCCAGCATATATGAAGAGCCCCCTGTCAAAGCCTTCCAGTTGTTAATAAAATTGGAAAGGCTAAGTGGGGATATTAAGTGTACATATCTTGGCTGCCTTTTGGTCTTTAATATGCAAAGCTTGTGTGCTTATAATGGGGACAAACTGAAGTTGGAAAACTAGTAACTACCAAGGCTAGGATCTAAGGGTTATTTCTTGAGTGGCATGGAAAAGAAACATGGTCTTTATGTCTGTTACTAGTGAAGAGTCCTCCTACCTAGAGTCCACCTCCTAGAATGCTCTACAAGGTGCCTCTGTTCTACTGCGTGCTGCCTCCTCACACCCAGGTCCTGAAATCCTGAGGGTCATCAAGCTTCCTTTTCAGCCAAACTTTATTTCATCATACTTGTGCCAGCCATATAAAACAGTTCCCTGGTCTGACTGGAGGTGGCTGTTTAAGTAAATTCTCTGCTACAACAGAGGGTGAAGCTTCTTGCATATCTCAAATGGATATCAACTGTGACCAGCCTGAATTCTCAGGGAGTTGTTGGTCCAAACTCCTGTTGCAGGATGTCAGACTGCTGAATGCTGGGAGCTTTGTGTTTCCCTGGACAAAGGAAATGAATGCAGGTGGACCAGAGTGCATGCAGCATCTGCCTTCTCAGTGCCAAGAAATAGGAAAGGGCATACATTTCAAGCAGTAAACTGTAATTTTTAAAACAAGCATGGTATCATTCTGCCAGGAGAGTGGCTTACAGCAGCAGGCAAGCACTGGCAGCTAGGGGAGGAACAAACTTGTTAAAATGCAAGAGCCAAATACCTCCCTTAAGAACTTCTCAGGAAAGCTGCTGTTAGCCAATGCAAACTAAAGTTTGAGTCTAAATTTACTTTCTTCCACCTGTATCATTCCTATTAAGTACTGCCACAGAAAGTACCATGTCTGTGCAACTTTGCTTGAGGAGATGGCAGTACCTTCCTTGTGATGAAACTAATATAAATAGTTTTTACCGTAAACATTTTGGGAAGTGAAGTACTTTTTAAATTATGTGCTTTCAGTTTTGCCATGCATTTCTGTATAGCGCTTGTCTCACTATTTTAGTAAAGCTTTTCTTGCATTCAGCTTACAAATTTGTCTGTCTTCATACAAAGGACCCTGCCAAGGGAAATCCAGCCTCTTAATCAATGACACCAGGTGTCTGACTTCTATTTCTGAGCTACTCATTTTAGCCAAGAGTCTTTGTGTGACCTCTGCCTCTGAATCGATTGTGGCACCTCTTGCGAGGTGGAGGACACCAAAATGTTCTTGCAGCCTGGTCTAAGGGTGTGACTATGATCATAAAAAAGCAGATGTCTCCCATGTCCCTAGAAATCAAACCCATGACACTTTTGGATCAGCTGTTTTTTCCATTGCTAATGTCTGTTTATGAAAGAAGGAAAATCATTCAGAGATCATGTTTTGGGGCAAAGAGCTGGTCTAAAACATAAGGAATGGATCTACCAAACTCCTGTGTTACTTAAGAATACAAGTCCCACTGAAAAATCCTGTTCTATACTCTGCTTTAGTTTTTGGATGGAAGTCAGCCCAGCCTCATCCTTGCCCCAGCACCAAAAGTCCACTGTAAAGAGATTTAGATCCAGCTACTGAAAATCCAGTTTCTCTCACAAGACTCAAAGGCCAAAACTAAATGGTGTCAATTCCATTTATCATCTTCAGCAGCTATATCTCCAATTGTATATTGAAATGTGTGCTGCCCTTCAGTCCAAGGCTAGAGAGTAACACGGTCCTGCTGTCTTTGATTTGCTTCTCCTATGCACACTTCCCCCTGAAGGTTATTTTAAATCCATCTTTCAATACCTCTGAACTTTGTAAACATACTACAAACACATGTGCTATGTCAATGAAATCGTGACATTACAGAAAACTTCAAAGCAGACCATCATCACAACTACAAGCATAAACAGGGGCTCCAAATTTCTGGGGGGATAGAACTGACTATTCCTACTGTCTTGTAGGACAAGAATTGCTGCTCTTTGTGGTCCAGATAAGTATCCTGAAGTTTGGCAGAGGCTGCTTAAATCAGTCAAAATAGAAAAGCTGCTTCAAAAGCTGCCAGAAACTGCCTTAAATAAGTCCTTATTCCTGCCCTTCTCTTGCTTCTTCACACCTATTTGGTGTAAAGACTTAGGTTACCAAATCCTCTCAAAGCAACATGTTACAGCTTGGCCATTACTTGGAGGGGAATTGCAGTCTTCCTGTTTCAGTTGGGCTATGGGATTTCTCTGTTACAGGCACTGTCAGTTATTGATCCATGTTCGGGTAAATTACTTTTTTTTATACAATACTCAAACTGAAATGGCCATCACCTCCCTAGCTGGAATGGAGATTTTCCCAGGTCTCAGCAGCAGCTGTTAAAGCAACATTATTTTGCTCACTTCCGTTTTAAGCCTTCTTATAGCCCAATTTTGCTGGATTGCAGTTTCCTTAAGATATACAGGTTGTTTTTTTAAATGTTCCTTTTTGTTTAGTGCTTTCACAGGGCCACCTCTTTTTGCCATCAGTTTACTGAACTTGCATTAAATTGCAAATCAGGAAGGAAAGTTAAGCTGAACTTGCCTCTGTGTTACTTTGCATGGCAGTGCATAATCAGACTCAATAGCCAGTGTTAGCCCTGACAGGAACCTGGCCCAAACTACATTTACATTCAGTAATACCCATGCAGCTCTGCACGTTTAGACTCAGAAGGTGAACAAGATAGACAACTTGACTTTTGGAGGTGGTAGGCACCTACTGCTCCAAACTGTCATTAAGATCTGTGAATACTCTTAACACCTGTGAAGCTTGTCCCATAGTTCCTGTGACAACATTATTGAAGACGCCTTGAACCTGTTGCATTTCCATGCTTTAGACATTAAATAATCACTTAAATCATAATTAGCAGCTATGTGCCCTGTGGGAGTGAAAGAGAAGGGCTCCAAGAACAATTCTGCTTTTGAGGTTTTATGTAGCAGTAGTTCTACTTTAATTTGTAGTCAGGAAATGGTTATTTTGGAGGAACTGTGGCACCAAGAACAGGCCAGGGAGACATGTCTTTAGTAGTGAAATGGATGGGAGTGTAAAATCTCATTTTCTTCAATTTAGTCTCAGTTTAAGCTAAAAGAGCCTTTGAAAAACTCCCATGGCCTCAAGTGGGCATTTATGTTCCTTGCTCCGTTTAGATGTGGAGTAGATAGCCTGGCTGCAGCTGCAAGGGCAGTTTCTCCTGAAGGGCCAGATCAGTCAACACGTGACAGTTGTCTTAACAGAAAACCATAAGCGAACTAACTGGCATAACCCTTAGACACCTAGGAGATAGAGCCTGGGCCCTGCTGTGTCCTTTCCTGAGGAAGGAATGTGCACAGGATCTTATATCAGACCTCTGCAAAACAGTTTACCACAGACAAGGCTGTCTAAGCACCCACCAAACTTCAGGATACATATGTAATTTTCCTCACATAATAGTGACCATCATGAAGAGGGGCTGTATTTGAGAGGCATTTAAGTCATCTTCCACTACTGTCCCTTCCCATCATATCAAGAAGGTTAAGTCGGCAGTTGTTTTTGAAGTAATCACCAAAAAGTTACTTTCCCAGCTGAAGGGGTTGAATAAAGTTTTATAAAAGGCTTTGCAATGCTCCCCTCTTGGGCCAAGGTAACATGTGGAATAGGTTGGCCTTCAAAAGCTGCTGTGAGGATGCTGAACAGGCACTTAGAGACTGTGGCTGTACAACTCCTCTTGCTTTAGCAGTGTTAGACATGAGGTTAGACTTTACATGGTTCAGCTTATAGGAAGGGGATGGTTGAGAGAATATGCATGGGATCAGAAGATAAGCAACTGTAACTGGCTAATTCTGCTACCAATAAACTTACTGAAAAATGGGTGTGCTGCCTCTGGAGAGAAAAACTTCCCTCTAGAACTTGAGTAGATAGAAGCAGCAAAATAAAAAGACGATGCAATTTCTGTTTCTATTCTGCTCCACAGGCCCATCTCTTCTCCAAGCCTAAGTTTTCCACTGACAGTAGAACTGTTTTGTTTTTTGCTCTAAGGTGAATTATTACAAATCTCAGTGATGCAGCTGTCAGCCTGCCTGGGACTATTTACATGCCATTTATACCAGTGAGGTGACCGAGTTCAGCAGCTCCTTAACTCGTAAAGTTATCAGTTACTGTGATTACACAGGCCTGCTCCTGCTCACCTGCAGCCTTTTACTAGCCATGAATGAAGCGCAAAGTAACTTACAGAGGAACTGACAGTTAAAACCAAGTTGCCCAATCTGTTTTAAAACTTCCAACAGAAAGAGGAAGTATAACGGGCTTTTCAGAGGACACTGCAAGTTCTAACACTGGGGCACATGGTATGAAACTGCACCAAGGTAAACTTTAACAAGGCTTGAGTAAAAGCCTATTCTCCTTTCCCTTGCTCCCTGCCAAAGAGTCACATAGAGAGAAAGTGTCTGTGTTCCCTCCACCTTGCAGGACAGGCATCACTGCATGATGCTTAGCTAGGGTTTCAGCCTGACCAGGGGCTCAGCACTGAGCACAGGCTACAGGTTCCTTTCAGCTAGCTGCCCAAGGGAAGAGTATTGCAAATGCTTTTTCACACAAGGTGCAAGAGAGGTGCGACTCATTCAAACTTGTGCACGGACTGTGAACAACTCCACTGCACCAGTGCTCAGGAGCCTACATCTCTACTGAACAGAGGACTTGGCCGAGGCTCCTCCATCAGGCACAGAAGCTTTGTTCTAGGCTGGCAGCCCACAGACTGACCTGCCTGCCGCTTGCTTTCTGCACTTCATCATCCTCCCCATTCCCCATTTCTACCACTGACCTTGCTACAGGGAGGTGGCAGAGCTTCCTTGGCTGTTGATGGGGCTCCAGGCTCAGTTCCTAGAGGGGATTGATCCTCACTGTGTCCTAAAGAGAGAACTTGCTTCAATCTGCTGCTTTAAAAGCTGCAGGATCACTGTAGTTGACAACACAACACAATGAGAGGCAATCTCAGCACTTCAGCACCCCTCTGGGTGGCTTACACCTGACTTGTGTGTAAAATAACAAAGCAGCTGGTCCCCAATGGAGAGAAGGGACCTTTCTGTCTGTTCCTTCATGATGCAGTACAACAGCAATAGTGGTAACTACTTAGAAACCTCCTCTGGGTGCTGTTGAGCAAATACCCACCATCACAGGGCAGAAGCTAACGTCACTACCAGCATACAGCTGCATTTTGCCTAAGCTCTCAGTGGGGTGAAGGCACTGCAGGCTATGCTAGAAGCAGCTGCCCTTCCCCACTACTTCAGTCAGCAAGTTGTTGTGCTGAGTTTGCTCCCAAAGGGCCAGCAGTAGCCTGTTCACTGCTGATGTTCTATTCTGCAGCCAGTCTGCTCTTACACTTCTCTTTTCTTCGCTCTTGGGGCTCTGTAGTCTCTTCAGGGCCTGTTTCTGAGCCTGGTTCAGGTTCCAGAGGCAGTGAAGGGGGCTTGGCCAAGGGAGCTGATATTCCAACACCTGAGTACAGAAGAGAGAAAGGTTATTCCAATCCTTCCTCTTTAGGCCAGAAGAAACAGTATTACAGGAAAAGCAGAGGAGTCAAGGCTATGCTGTGCCTGTATCATGACCTAGAATGACCTAACCCCTCCAGGCCTCGGCTTCTCCTTTCACCAACTAGTGTTGGCACATGCAGGCAGGAGCCTTTAGCAGTTTGTAACAGTGCTGAATGGAAGGGACATTGGTTAAGTAAAGCAAATAAAGCTCTACTTTCATAGAGACAGCCATGAGGAGAGAGAGGGGCAGTTGGGGATACCATAAATGGTCTCTGCAATGTTCTTGCATCCCTTACATCATTGGTGTCCTGTCTATTCTCTTCTGCAAGAATTCACTGTGCTGAGGAAAAACACAGGAGCGTGACTGGATATGAATTACTTGCAGATTGCTCATGTCTGTAATCGCAATTAGCTTGCCAATACTGCTACATTCTTACAGGTTCACCAGCCGCTGGTCTCAAAGCCCCTAGAGGTCTTTATTTCTGTTTTACAGAAATGGAAATGAAATGCAGTGACCAATCCGATCTGCAAAGCCAATAGGAGCCCAAAACAGTTTGTATTATTTCCCCCCTCGGAGAGTCTCAAGTAGGGCTGGATTATACTCAAGTGGAAATAGAGACAGCCCACTGTTTTTGCAGTAAGAGTCTGTGGGGAAAGCAGATATGTAAGAACTAAAACTACATAAAGTAATCAAAATGACCTAGTTATATGCTCAAGTAGTTATTTACATGCAGACTTGAACTGAATGCTGACTGAAGTTGCAAAGGAGCTGTGCTCCGTGTTCTGGCATGGGGCTGAAGGCTGCAGAGGCAAGAAAAAATATCCCTGATCCACATTTTGGCAGGCAAAACCCAATTCATTCTCTTTATATTTTGTTTAAAATTTTCCTGGAAACAACTGCGGGAAGCAGAGCCTGGGCTACAGAACCTCTTGCCTGCTTCAGCCCCTTGCAACTAGATTTACCTGAGCAAAAGCATCCCCCCAAGCAGTGCTATCTAACATTCTCCTCGAAACCAAAGAGTGAATAGGATAGGGAAGAGGAAGTTCAGTCTCTCAAGCTCTGGGTCAGAAGGTAGCCCCCCACCTTCCTCATATATTGCAATTGCTCCTTCATTGCTGAGGATCTCTCTCTCTTGGACTGCCCTGAGTAGGATGGAGCTCAGAATAGGAAAGCCAGGTTTCATTGCAAAGGAGGGCTTTGAGTGCTGCCAATGTGATCTGGACATCATCAGACATCTCCCTTCTCCCAGCAGCCTGCCCCTCGCTCTTTTTCTGTCAGCTCTCTTGTCGTCTGACAAATGAAGACAAGAGGCCTGGTTCCTGGAACCAGCTCCTTCCCAGAGCATGGGGGGAAGAATTAATGGTTCAGAAGTGTCAGGGACATTAAGAAACACAGGGCCAGATTTCAGAAACTGTGCGAGAGCCCTACAGTGCAACGCGGCCCCGACACCAGAGGCAGAGCCCTTTTGTTCCAGGTGCTTTTACCTCAAGAAGTGAGGCTTGGCTGATGCTAAATTCTCAGATCTATACTGTACCACCATCTAAGGGTCTTGTTAACATGTGCCGTGCACCAATATACAAAGAACGGGACATGCCTACCCAGTTGCTGTACCTTCCAACATTCCCTCCTTTCCTACTTACCTACCCCATAGAGGGACTTACCTGAAGAAAGCTGAATAGTCTTCCCATACCCAGCTGCTGAAGACATAGCTTGGCCCAGGGCTTGGTTAGAGCCCAAAGGCTGCTGAGTGCTGGAGGGTTTGCCAGATGCAGCTCGCTGCTTTGATTTGGAATCTTTAATAGGTTTAGTCCAGACCAGACTCTCCCCCACCTGCAGAGCAGCTCCCATCTTCTGGGCCATGTCCACCATCTTCTCATGCAATAGACAGCAAGAGATAATTGCTACCAGGAATGCAATAAGGCAGACAGAACAGCAGTGCCAGGCCCAGCCCGAATCACTGAACTTCAGCTTCCATTTGTGAGTTTTGGCAAAGCAATAAGAGAACAGCATCACCCAACAAGCAGTGGTGTTCAATGTTTTGGCCCCATGGGTTGAATGACTGCTGTGAGGCTGATCCATGGGCTGGATCAGCCCCATGTGCTAGTTTTGGGTCCTGCACTGCCTCTGCCTGGCACACTGGGAGCAGGCCACCATACACCAAGTTTGGGCTCAGGGGCCCTGTGCCACCCATGCACATCAAGATTGGGCCCCTGCACCCCAGGATTGGGCCCTGACACCCCACTCTTCCCCTGCACCATCCTGTAGTGGGGAGGGCCATGCTATCCAGCCTGCAGGGCTCCCCATAGACCCAGAAATTTGGCAGCAAGGGAGTGGTGGCACCACTCTCCTGCTGTCAAATTTTCAGACCTGTGGGGAGCTCTATCAGCTGGATGACGTGGCTCTGGGAACCAGATCTGGTTCACAGGCTGAGGATTGAGCACCCCTGCCCTAGAAGACTGACCTTTTCAGCAAGGGTGGCAGGAAAGAGGTAAAGGAATTAGCTTAAAGAAGTGTGTTTCCCAGCTGGCTAAGGCAAGTCTTGCTATAAACACTTATGCACAGGAGACAAGCTTCTGCCTCCACCCATTATATTTATATCACACAGGCCACCTTTTTTTAAAACTGACTGTACATTACAGCTGTAGACTCACCCCTGTGGAGATGGCTGAGAGTTTCAGATGAGCAGTCTGCTGGGCTGTACCCAGACACTGCCTTTCGCTCATTACCAGTAGCTTAAAGGACCAAATTGTACAGAACTGGCTAGAACACACGGAAGAACCTCTCTGCTAATCTGTTCACTTAATTGAGAAGGAACCCTGCCTTGTTTCTTATTGATTGAAAAGCCTGATTTATTAGCACTGAGATGAAGCAGGCAGCTTTCGTGGCACAGCTGGTCTAGTTATACATGTCTAGCTCACAGCATTCTTTTTCTAATAAGTGGACTTTGGCCTCAAAAGCTGAACCTCCTGCTCTTTTAGTGCTACTCATAACAACACAGCTACTTGCTCACATCTGCTACTTCTTACCAACTTACCTCAGGGTCAAAGTCCAGAGTGCTGGTCTCCTTCAGTACATTGACCTTCTTCTCCATTTCCTGGTACTGGCAAAGTGCTCCCTTCTTATCCCCCTGATTATAGAGCAGGACAGCATAGTTCAGATTGACCAGGGGATTGCACCTGTAGCAAATACACCACATAGGCTGCATGATACACGCTGCAAAGAGCTACAGTCTTAAGTTATCTGTGTGAATCAACCCTGACTAGCCCAATACAGAGCTGAGCACAACAAGCAAAGCTGGAGCAAACAAGCCACAAGGTACTGTAACAACCCTGGTGACTCTGCTGGAGAACAAGGGATCAGAGTGATGCATGGAGACTGCCATCATACTAGAGTTAAGGTGGTTTGGAAGATTAAATTTGTAACCCTTGTTTTCAGTCACTTTTAACCTTTCATGCTGACATACATGCTCTCTGTTGGATGACAAATTGCTTTTTAAATAAAAATGCTTCATGTATTTTTTGAGCAAGAATAAAGCACTCGCCCATTCCCACTCTCAAAAAAATGCATGGAGCTTTTGGGACCAATTCCACCAGTAAAATGGCTGGGGCTGTAAACTGAAATGCAGTGATGAAGTGGCCTTGGAGAAATGAAGCATGTCAGTATGTTCTGGGTTTGACTTGCTACCTGGCTTCAGAGCTGCTACACAGCAAGAGGGTCAATAAGCTTCTGTGCTCTTCATCAGGTGTGGAGCTATGGTCAAGCATGACTGATGGGGGAGTCATTAACACTGAAATTGGTTTTGCATGGACAATCGTACACACCTGGTTCCCTGAGTTTTAAATGGGGTCAGGCTCCCAGCAGTTTAATGGGGAAATCTGTGCCCAGAGCCCATAGTCTTCCATACAAAGCCAATCTCAACATTAACAGCCCCTTTGAGAGCCCAGTATCCCCACCAGACTAGCCTAGTTGACCAAGTGTTCTTGTACCCAAGGACTGTGTAAGGATGACTGGAAGTGAACTGTGGCTGTGCTCTTCAAGTCTCTGGCTAGAATAAATGCTCATCAGTGAAGCTTGGAGCTGTGCTGCATGGGTCTCTCTCTCTCTCCAAGTACAAATCTGCCCCATGTTTCTCACCTTTTGTTGTTGGATAAGGGCAGAAGGATCTTGCAAAGCCTCTGCCTTGGCCCCCATACACATGGCAGTGCACACTGGCTGACTGTGTGTATGGGAGGGGTGGCTCTTTACAGTATGCGAGTTGATCTGGGTCACTGATTCACCTCAGTCTTCCAAGAGCTCCCTGCTTAGGATTATGGGACAAAACAACTTGGTGGCATGAGACCCTGTGGTTCCAGACTCCAGAACAGGCATGTGCTATAGACAGAGCCAGCAGGGCCTCAGAGTACTGCAGAATAAATCTCTCTCTCTTTCTTTCATTCTGTTCCCTCTCCCTCACTCAAAAACCCCCTATGCTTTCTCATGTGTAAACAGCCTCTCAGATAAATAGTAGGTAATCCAGTAAATAAGGATTCTCATAATGCATGTGCACAAAAAAGCATGGACACCCATAGCACTGCATTCCCGGATGTCAGCATGCTCTGCTGTGTAGCCTCCCATTCTCCTGTGACAGTAGCATACACAGATAAAGCATTTCAGAGATTTCTCTCCTGGAAATCTCATTCTCCAAGGCATCTAGACTCTTTGCTAAGGCACAACAGCCCTTTATACTTTTCCCTCTAGCCGTCTCAACAAGTGCCAGAGATATAAGCAATCTAAACAACTAAGAGAAGTATAACTCTGTGCTCCACCAGTTTATTGCTGAACTCCAATTCAGTGGCCAAGGTCTTTTTTTTTTTTAACTTGATTAGACAACAAATTTTGTGTTTTAAGTGGGATGCCCACATTTTGCCTGAGGGCTGCACTGACAATGCAGCAGGAGTCTGAGCTCAGTGCTTGCTTTTGAAGAAAACTGAACAAAGTACATCTGCCTCATCTCTGATATAGAAAGATAACCCAAAGAGAACCACTTCCAGCATGGAATCGAAATAACCTGATGTTTGCTATTCATTCTTGCCACAGGCTAGGATGCAGACAACCAGGGCTTGCATTTGGCCAGGCCTTCTTTAAAATCAGAATCATCTTCTAAAGGAAGAGATGCTAATAAAGTGTGTGGAGTGACAGCATAATTTATAATTGTTCTTCCCCAGGGAGGAATGATATAACATGTATGCACCAAGGTGAGACATGCACATCTATCATAACACACATGCCAGGATAATAGCGTTTTGTGTAGTCAATGAACAGAGATGCCTGAGAGGCTGGCACTTACTCCTACTGCGCAGCAGAACTATCAGGGTTGACTAAGGAGTCCAGCACCACTATAACACCACTATGAGCTTTTCACTAAGGCTGCAACCTAGGTACTGAAGACTTAAGTTTTACAGATATTGTCCAACAAATAGAAAATCACATTATGTGCAGACCATGACCAGTCTTAGGTAACAGATGCAAAAATGCTGCAACAAAGGAGACTGCTAGAAAAAAGATCTAGCAGCACTTAGGACCCAAAACATTAATTTATTTCTCAAATGTGTGGCCTGCAGGCCAGATGTGGCCCACAGACCCCTCTTATCCAGCCCCTGATGCCACCCCTGGGTCTGAATTGACCCAGACTAGCCCACTGGGCAGGGCCCAGGGTGTGCATCACAAGCAACACCCATTTCAACCACTCTAGGAACTGCATGTGTGTTGCCTGCCCCAGGCATGCACTACACACAGTGTCTGCTCCAGCTGGTCTGAGACTTATGCTGCATGTGACTCTCACAGGCACCATGTGCAGTATGGGTCCCAGACTGGGTGGAGCAGATACTGCATATGGTGCTGTCCTGGACCAGCTGCTGAGGGCACTGCACGGATCCCAGAGTAGCCAGGCTGGAATCCGCACTACATGTGGTACTGGCCCTGGACGGACAGTGTGGCCTACAGCACCTGCCCCGCTCACTCCAGGATGCATGCTGTATGCAGCAAGGATCCCAGAGTGGCAGGCGTGAGAGCTGTGGTTGCATAGGAGGTCTAGCAGGGATCTGAAGTCTAAGCCTGCTGATCCAATCTGGCCCATGGATTAGGCCCATGTCACTCATCTGTCCCATGGCACCAGATAAGTTTGATACCCTTGATTTACTTTAATAGAGAAACTCAATGGTTCCACAACTATAAACCTTGCTGCCAGTATCAAAGCCCAGGAAGCAATGCATAAAAGCTGTGAACTGGGGTAAGAAAGACCAGATTTGACTTCTGAGAATAGTAGTTAGAAATCTAGATTGATCTCTCTGTATTAGATTAGCCTTTCCCTAAGAGAGGGGTAAGTGTCTGGACAGGTCAGAGAATCTTTAGTGGGAGGAAGAATAACCAAATTCTATCCAGTGCCAGGAATAAGCAACATCTTTTATAAAGACATCTAAAAGGTCCTTTTCCTTCCAGACCTTGCTCTGGCACCCAGGCCAGTATCATGCTGCTGCTATAAAAATTATTCATGAAAGTGGAAACTGAAACTCCAATCATCTTCCCAGCCAAACTGTGCGAGATATGCCAGCAAAGAATGCCTGTGGGTATGGGGATTCAAGCACAGAATAACTGGAAAAACTACAAGAGAAGTCAGCTGAACAAACCACAGAAGATTCAAGGCTAAAAAAGTCTGGGTGTGCCTCCCAGAAGTCACTGACTGTTAGCTCTAATTTCAGCTTTGATGAGGTTTTGTTTTTCTGGTAATTGTGCATGGCTCCAGTATCCTAAGACTGACAGATATTTAGGCTGACTTTGTAAAGCTGAGTTCCAATTTGTGCTCTTTGATCTCCTCTCACAAACTCATAGTCATTGCTGAGCTGCCTGGATGCTCTCCCTTAAGTAATTTGCCTCCCCGACTAGCCATAGAGGACGCCTATACAAGAACAGCGAGGATTCTCCAACGTGCTATAACTACAGCACGTTGGAGCAGACTCAATTAATTAAGTCTGCCGGAGCATGGTAATTATTGCGCTCCAGCACACTCCAGAGTCTTGTTTATCAGCATCCTGCACTTAAAAACGGTGGCAGGGGCACTTTTAACTGAAGCTCATTGAATGAGCTTTAGTTAAAGCACCCCTGCTGCCATTTTTAAGCATGGGGATGCCGATACACAAGATCCTCTGGGAGCTTTACTTAGAACAGTTCTTGGGGCCGCTCTAATTAAAGCACCTCTCCTCCCCACCCCCACTCCCAGAGTACATGTATAAACGCCCAGAGTGCTTGGATTCTGAAAGTGAGGAGAGACAATGCAGCTGGGCTTGCAGGCAATGATTCGGTGGATGCTTGTTTTATAAATGCAGCGTGTTCTCTTGCTGTAACAATCCAGTGTAGTGTTATGAGTCACCTCTGACATGTTATTGGTGAACATGCACTTCCACCCTGAAAAGGGATTCAATAAATATAACATGGGGGAATTCTGTGTGCCTTGCCTCTAGACGAACCCCTTGTAAGCATGATCTGTTGGCAAGGTTTCTGCCTGCAAATTCTCTGTGGGCTCCAGAGTCAGCCTGAGACTTTTCCCCCTTGCACACTACAACAGGGAACAGATATGGCAGGGCCGGCTGCTTCAAGGAGTTTGTCTGTAGTGGCAAATGAAGCAGCACCTTCCCATATGAATTGAACTTAGTTAAGAATTTGGCTGAAGTGACTCCAACTGCCTTTCCTAGAAATAGGTTGGGTTAACTGATTTAAAGAGCTTTTCTATACAAGCAAGCAGTGACAGCTATCCCTGATAACCTATAGAGTAAGGGGACACTTATAGGGTTCACGTAGCAGAGGAAAACTGCAGTAAAATATCCTATGTTGTATCTGAAAAACTTGTGTCCCTTTTTACAGGGTACACAACTTTCAAAAATACTTATGACCCTAAGCAAGGAAAACCATCTCATTCCTGCCACCCAGCTCTTGACAGCTGAGACTTGACTGAAGCTTTGTAGTGCCACCTTGTGGCTTTTGCAGACGAAATGTTAACCTCCTGTGATAACTTCTCACAGCCTGATTGTCCAGATTAACAGAATGCCCAATCAGGACCACTACTCCATTGTGGCAGATGCTTGATGTACTTGCAAGGAGACACCGGTGCAAGGTTTTCATCAAATTTGCTGAAAAATGCATTTTTGAGAGGCCAAAAACTACTCACAGGTTCAAACTGAAATTGGTGAATGATTTGGCCAAAAATAACAGAAAAAGAAAAGTAAAACCCAGAAACACTGGAACAGCTCATTCTGGCATTTCTAAAACAAAACGTTCAATTTTGAGGTTGGGGACTGGGGAATTCACAGAGGGAATTGCAGGCATTGTTCACAAAATGGTGGAAGAGGCAGCTTTGCTGCCATCCACCTCCTACCCAACAACCCACTTGGTTAGATTCTCAGATGTCAGAGACACGAGTTCAAGTTCCCCATGCTGCCCAATTCAGAGTAAGAACTTGTATCCAGACCTCTGCTTCCCTAAGAGAGAGCCCCAGTCTGTCAACTATTGGCTCTTTGGAGGTGGTTCTCTCCAAGTTTCTCTTGTTGAAGCTCTTTCAAACCGGTTACATCAATACAGTGGAGCAGGAACTGGAACCTAGTCATTCTCTTTAGCCCACTGAATTCTAAAGTATTTCAGTTTGGGGTTTCTTCAAATAAAACCCTCCTCTGATTTCTTAGAACTACCACATAGTTATTTGCTTGGCTCTAATAATGAAAGGATGCTCCCCTGTCCCAAAGGTTTTACAAAGGAACAAAAGGATTTTACAAAGGAACAAAGTACGAGAAGGGACCCAAAGTATGAGAGGGAAGGCAGCTTGTTTAACTAACAGAGACAGGCACAATTAAGACTTACTGGTCCAATGCTACGGCTTGCTCATAAGATCGTTTTGCATTCTCAGTATCTTCAAGGTTTGTCAGAGCAACTGTACCAAAAACCAGAAAAAAGCATTTCAGGTCTCTTGCAAAACAGTAGACAATTTTTCTCCTTTTTTTCACTTGCAAAGGGTACTTTTCAGTGTCAGCACTTTATCCTACTGCCCTTTGAGACCCCAATATACAGCAAAGAAACCTCTTCTGGGGCCAATTTAAAAGCATTTAGTTCACTGAAAGCATGGTGTAAATATGCTTGGGTTACAAAAGGTCTCATTAAACCTGCCAGTCAAGGCAGCTGCAGACAGCCATAATCTGTCCCCATGACGCAGCATGTCTTGCTCATATCCAGAGTCCAGGGCTACTACAATCACTTCCACATGGATGATTGCAGCATCTCAGGAAGCAACTGGGGATGCAGCCATTGGTTCCCAGTTTGCGTTTAGATTTTAGGTGTTCTACAGCTAAGCTGCCTGCTCAAAGGCTAGGTTTCTATACAGGTGATCCTTATTTAATCTCTCAGTAACTCTGTCAGACTGAGGATGACGAGATAGATTCCTCTCAAACACACACAAACCGTTCACCACTGAAGCTGCAATATCTGGAGTTTTGTTTCTAGAAGCAGATTCAGTGCTGGTGAAGAATGCCAGGCTGTGGATACAGCAGGAACGCACACTCTGGCCCCAAAAGTCACTGTATGAATAGAGAAGTTTCAGCTTCCCTGCATGACCTCCACAGATTCCTTGAAAGGCAAGCTGGGAAAGCAGTGCAGTGTCCATAGCCCCTCTGTTACCAAACAAAGACTTGGGTTGTGATGGTGGACACCCACCCGTATCAAAAATTGTACTTAAACAAGGGGGTCATGAGATGGAGTGGTCATGACTGATCTGATTTCAAACCCATCAAGTCACCCAGGAGTGAAAAACTCCTAAACATGGATGTGCTGAGCTGACACTTCAGCTTTGGGCTCTCTCCTATTAAAACTTTGCATGTCCCACGGAGGATATGCCTGACCTGTGTATGTCCACGAGGAACATAGACAGAGAGAGTTTACCTGCCAACAGCATGTAGAGCTCCCCCATCTTGGGCTGGAAGTTGATGGCAGCACTTAGGAAGTGGAAAGCAGATGCATACTGCTGCATTGTCAGGTGGACCAACCCCAAGTTGTACAGAATCTTCCAATCAAAGGGAGCCAAGTAGTTAGCGCGCTTCAGGCAACTGATTGCCTGCAAAAGAGAATGGCACTGTTCAATGACATGGCTTAAACAGACTAGGTAATTCTCCAGCTTCTGCCACATGAAAAAGATTCTTCTTCCTCCACAAATAAAGTTAAACCACACATAAAGGAAGGCAACTTACCGCCACATATTTCTTCTTGCCAAAGAAGCACATTCCAATGTTGTTCCATAGCGGGGGGCTTTCGGGCACAGCGCAGGCTACAACCCTGTACTTGGTGAGTGCTACATCAAAGTCTCCATGGGTCTGCATCATACTGCCTGCTGCCAAGATAGCCTGTAAAAAAATACAATAGTGTTTGGCTGAGGGCACTCACTTCCACCATACACAATGGGAAGGAAATGCTACAAAGTCACTGAACTAAAAGCATTTTGAGTCCAATGCTGTGAAGGGCATCTTTCTTTTGGCAGTCCTTTGATCAGGGCTTTCAGGGTGAGACACATAATACAGAACAACTGGGAAATTCAAGAGCATGAAGGGAGAGGATTGGGCATTTGGTTCTGGCCGACATGGCTCATTAATGCTGGATTTTGACTAGCCAATAGTGTCCACTGCACAGAACACAGCTGCAGCTTCCAGAAGTCTGGTTTCTGAAAATGTCTGTGTACTCGTAGTTTCTCCCTTCCCTACCCCAACAGATTAAAACAAACATTCCCAAGGCAATGTAAGAAGAAATTAACACCTTCCTTAGCACCAAGACATATCCAGCAAAATCTGACTAGCTCACACTACTGACTGCACCTGACATTGCAAATCACTGAATAGACACGATTGAACAAAAAAACAAAGCTATTTCACCAAAATTAATTTAAAACTGAACTATGCTTGTCAAATTATTCATAATAGCTCACAGCAGTCTGACACACAGGCTGGAAGAATAATGAAGTTTTCATCATCATCGTACTTGATTTATTCTTATACCTTGCTTTGCCACCCATAGTTCCCTGCCCTCTGCTCAGAGTCAGATTAATTGCCATATTTGGGGTCAGGAAGGAACTGTGCCCCATGGTCAGACTGACAGGGACTGTGGGAATTTTTGCCTCCCTCTGTAGCAGAGGGAGGTGGAGAGGAAGGGAGAAGCATATTTTAAGAACCTTTGCAAGCAGGACTTTGGCCACTGTGGTCCCCCTGTTTTATCTGTGGCAGATTAGGTGTGGCAGTTATGTCTTGTGCCATGTCCAGGTTGACTATGTGGTTTTGCTAGGAGGTTGGATAATGAATTTATATAGGGTGGTTTGGATAGGGATGATTCTGCCTCAGGCAGAGGGGTTGAACTAAATGACCTTTAGACTAGAGGTCCATTCCAGTCCAACTTCTCTCTATGATTCTATGATTATCCCCATTTTTCAGAAGAGGAAATAGTCACCGAGAACTGAAGAATCCCATTGGAGTCTTAACAGGGAATTAGCTTCAGGAGTCAGGAACAAAACCAAGATCATATGTTTGGTTAACCAAGTCAGCCTCCACCCCCTGACACACACACACTAGGTCTAGGACAGAGACTGAACTTTGCATCTGGGCTGTGCAGACAAAGGAAAGTATGGACAGGATAACATGGTAGAACATTGCTTGCATCTGCGCTTTGCTTCTGAATATAGCAGAGGTATAACAAACGCACTGAAGCAGGACACACAGCTCTTGTGATACATGGCATCATTTTGAAACAACATGTACAAGATGTTTGTAGAAAAGTTCATTCTTTCACTATGAAAAACACACAACTTTTAATAAAAAACCCCCCAAAAGACTCTTTAGATAACATCCTCTGTTCCCTGGTGGATGAAGGTCACAGACATGTGTCCAGTTTTGGGTGCCACACTTCAAGAGGGATGTGGACAACCTCGAGAGGGTTCAGAGGAGGACCACTCGTATGGTTAAGGGCCTGCAGGCAAAGCCCTATGAGGAGCGATTAAGGGCCCTGGATCTCTTCAGCCTCTGCAAGAGAAGGCTGAGAGGTGATCTTGTGGCCGCCTACACATTTAATCGGGGGGGGGGGGGGGGGGGCAGAAGGGAATATAAGATGCTCTGTTTACCGGGGGACCCCTTGGGGTAACTAGAAACAATGGCCACAAACTGACAGAAAGCAGATTTAGGTCAATCATCAGGAAGAACTTTACAGTAAGGGTTGCCAAAATCTGGAATGGGCTTACAAGGGAGGTGGTGCTCTCCCCTATCTTAGGGGTCTTGAAGAGGAGGCTAGACATGTACCTGGCTAGGGTCATCTGACCCCAGCGCTCTTTCCTGCCCAGGGCAGGGGTTGGACTCAATGATCTGCTAAGGTCCCTTCCAACACAAACATCTATGAATCTATGCATTTTGGAACAAGTTTTTGGGGCATGGCCCCTTCCCACCTCCCCATGTTCAGGAGCTGAGCATATCCAAGAAACCTTTTCCATAGGAATTAGCCTAAAGTGACCTAACAGGCGCTTTTCTACTCCTATTGGTACCTTATAGTTGCTGGGATCATATGTAAGTGCATTTCCAAGATGTTCAAATGCTTTCTGATAAGCCCCAAGCTGCAAAAATAAATAGATATATAAATAACTAAAGACTCAAATGCAGGCACAGATGGGTTAATAAATAATATACTAGTTCCAGATAACAGAGATTCTGGTTCCACCATCATCAGAAGCAAGGAATTCAGAAAAAGTTAGCTTTATTCTTTTCCTTCTAGGCAGTGTTTTTACTTCACAATCCCCAACCAGCTGGATCCCTGCTACTCACCTAACACAGGGAACGCCATGAAATCGAACACTGACCAACTAGACCAAAAGGCAGACTCCTCCATTTATGCAATGGTTTAGGCTGTACAGAAAGTCATTCTGGATGGCTATTCATCCCCCTACCCCTCAGCAGCAAGCAAGGCCTGCACAGAAATGGTCACATGTATAACCTACTGGTTTCAATGGAGCTAATCCAGAGATTCCATTTGTGTAAGCAAGATCAAGTGTGTCCCAAAGTGTGGGGTTTTTTGGCAAAGAATTTATAATGGTTACCCAAATCCAAGATGACTCTGAATTGAAGATTCCCCCCTTCCCCCAATAATTAGATTCTAGACATGGAAAATGTACACATTTGTTATAATTTTCCATGTACAGAATCTAATTTTTGGAGGGTTATCTTAAATTCATTCCCCGCACCAGCAGCAGAAGGGTAGGCAGCAAAGCCTGATCTCTGCCCCTTGCTGTTTGTCCCTTCTACCACTTGCTTGCCCTGCAGCCAGCCACTCCCAGTGATTCTTGTACCCCAATGTCTGCCTCCCCATACTGCCTCCCCATGCTTGAGCCCCCCACACTGTGCTCCCCGCCACTTGCTTCCCCTGCTGACTGCCTCCCACTACTCTGGCATGGTCAGATGGGGGCCAGAGGCAGCATGTGCTCCATGCTCTGTACTCTGGGCCAGAGTAGAGTCCTAGCTGGAGCCATGACAAAAAGGTAAGCAGTAGTGGTGGGGTGCAGGAGGGTGGGGGCAGGAAGAAGTAGAGGTGGTGGGGTGGTAGTGGTGAGAAGCAGAGGCAAGGTGTGGATAGCAGCTATGGACCCAACTCCAACCCTGCCCCCCCATTCTCAAATCTAAAACAAGGGACTCCCCCCCCCCCCCGCCTACCCACACCATGTTGAATGAGGTGAGGGCAGGACCTCATCTTGGATTTGAATAAATATACTATTCAAACTCCATTCCCTTTCCCCGATGCACTGACACCACTGATAGAATCGGTCTCATATCTCTTGTAGATCACAGAGACAATCAAGACTGGTAAGGGATTTGGAGACGGCCTTTAAAGGTTTTTAAAGTGAATTGTGGAGTCCAAAGATGTAATAAGTTGTTAACAAAGGAAGTCAAAGTGTAGAAAGCTGGGGCTCAATTAACCAGGGGACACAGGCTCGCATTGACAAGCCTTGCCCCTAGATGCCCTGCCACCTAGTAGTATTTACAACTGTCAGACTTTCAGGCTCCCTATACAGTGTGTGTGTGTGTGTGGGGGGGGGAGGTGGGGGAAAAATCAGTGCTCCAGAACTGGTTTTTACCCAAGTCACTGATGAGCAGGGAGCTGCCTAACTCAGCTAGTAGAAAACATGGAGGACAGCAGAGTGGCTGGATCCAGCCCCCACCCCCACAGCCCCAGGCACTTCTCTGTGGGCTAGAGAAAAGTTGTCTCCTTTTGGGATTTACAGCCAAGAGCTCCTTCTACCCAAGCATGTCTGTCCTTTCTTTCTTGTTAGAAGAAAGAGAAGGTGGTGGCAATGATGCTGGTGCCCATCTTTTCACTTAATTTCCTAATGGCTGGGATATGGGAAATGCAGTTCAAATCCCTCCTTTACCTGAGGAGGTTCAAACCCACATTTCCCATATCCCAAGAGAGTGCCATAACCACTAGGCTACAGGGTATTCTAGAGTGGGTCTATCAGTCTCTTCTGTTGAAGCTGTTCCACTCTGCATGAAATAATCATTCATTAAGCATCAGGGAGAAGGAGAATGTAAGTCTCTAGCTCAGTGGCTAGGACTCATCTGGGATGAGGAAGACCTGGGTTTTGGTTTCTCCTCCAGTGTATGTTTAAGTATAGAAAATGGAAAAGCTTCAGCAGAAGAGATCAGGAATTTTCCAACCCAGAACAGCTTAAAAGCTAAGGGTTAGGGGGCTTTCTTGAGTAAAGGAGGGATCCTAACCTGAGTCATTCACATCTCAGGTGAGTGCCCTAATCGAGGGATGTCAAAGTTTTGGTCTAAGAGCTGTCATCTGGCCTGCAGGGCTGAAAATATGTGGGTGGAGCAGGTGGTGGTAGTTGCTGTAGTTCCTGGAGCTGCAGCAAGTAATACAGCTGCCGCTCATTCTCTGGACCCAGCTGACTCTGGTTCCTGCCTGCAGGGAGCCCTGCACTGCTTACCTGGCCTGCGGGCCCAAATGAGTTTGACACCTCTGCCCTAATTGATTACTAGCCTGTGAGGTAAAAGGGTGGCACTTCCCTCCTGGCTCTGTACTGTGTGGAGTTAGCGGTACTCTGAACAAGTTTATGGAGCTGGGCCCTACAGGCAATACTAGCACAGGTATGTCTGTCACGCAGTTTGTGAATGCAGCTGGGCTCCAGTTTGAAAGATGGGTCCCAAACTGTTCCCATGGTCAGGGCTTGAGGGGTTCTTTGCATGCCTACCTGCAGAAACCAAGATGCCTAGGGAATGCATATACTTCCAAGGTTAAACAGGAGTTAAGGCTCTAAAGACATGTCCAGATCAGCGAGCACATGAGGTATGCAGCATTGCAGACCCACCTGCTGTGCTGTACACCATGTGGGCCACACATGTAGGCAGTCCCCGTGCTGATAATTTTTCAGTCCATGCCTAAAAAAAAGAGGGGCGGGGCATGTGGCAGCAGCATGAGCAGCCTGAAACCAGAGCCTGGCCAGCCAGGCTCTCTGCTCCTGAATTGGCATGGCTGCAGCCCCCAGAGGTTGCTGGGGCCATCCCAGGTGCTGGCCCCAGCCTCCCCTACCTCACCTGGGGCAACATGCCATGTACCAGAGTGCATGTGCACAGGCTGCTGCTGTTTGTCCCCAGGGAAACGAACGTTCCAGCTCTTGGGGATGCACCCTAAGTGTTCAACTTGGGCAGCTACTACTTCTTTAGGTACCTAATTTCCCCTGGTGAATCTGGATGTGAGTGTACAAGTTTCTGGTCACACAACCCTGTCGAGGCACTATCCCTTAATTCCCCTCTTCTGCTTCTTCCATGGCTTTGCTAGTACACTTTGACCTGAGCCTACTGCACCTTTGCTCTGAAAGTGCTGTAGTTCTCTAGACTGTGGTTGTACCAAATACTGCAAGGAGATAGCACTTTCAGGGAAAGATGATTTTTCATGCGTAACCCCAAGTCCACAGTAATAAATGTGCTTTTGCTATTTAAATTGATTCTGTTTTTTTCTAAGGTGCATTAGCTCACAATTTCATGGCTCTTTTTCTAGGTGAGTAGCTTGCTAAGCTCCTGCTTGAGAAACCAGGGAGTGACAAGTCATGTTTTATTGTACTTGAGATGATTTGTATCACAATTAGAGCAGCTGCCAAACAGAATTCCTGCTGTGGCTCAGATCCAGGAAATCAAGGCACTTTATTTTAAATGGCCAAGTAAATAAAGAAGATACAAAAGAGCAAGTTCCATCCTGCCTGATGCAGCCTGTAGAAAAATGTATCACACTTAAAAGGAGATACATAGATTAACTTCACATACGATCAGGACATTTAAATACAATTAAATCTACATAGTAGCTAATAGATTTTAGTACCTGCAAATACAGCAACCCCAATGTTGTAAGGAGCTCCGTGTTTTCTGGAGAAAACCTGAAATACAAATTCCATGGTTTTATAGTCTCTTGATAGCACTAATAGAAAGTAAAGCACAGACCACCTGAAATGCCACTAAAAATAATAATAATAAACCACCATCTGTGAATCTATTACTCTGACTTGGACAAAACAACATCACCACCACCATGTTGCCTTCAAATGTGCATGTGTAACATGTTATCTCAAAATTCTTTACAAGAATGAATGAATCCTCATGAATCTCTGTGAAGTAGGCAGTATTCACTATGAGTACACCCAGGTGTGAAAGACTAGATGACTTCAGATCTCACAATAGGTCAGTGTAAGAACTGGAGAAGGTGCTTGGCACCCCCCTTCTGCTTTCACAACTAGGCCATTGCCCCTTAGATACAATGCAAGAGATACCTTTGTAGTTAATGGGTAATGCACACTATTCTGCTCAACAGAACTAAGACATGCTCTAAATAAAGACTTAAAATGAGTGTGCCATGTTTTTAATGATATATTTGTGATGCCCAAGCCCTCATATCTAACTGCATCTATGGATACCAGGTTTTTAAATTCTTGAAAGCCTCCCCATCACCAGGGTATTTCAGGCACATCACAATTTGATGAAAAAATCACAGCAACAAAGAAAAGGCAGGTCAGAGGCACCAAGATTAACAAGGCAGATATTCATATATAAATCAGTTTTCAAATCCCAGCTAGGGTTGCAAAAAATGTGACACTTATATTGCACTGACACCTACAAGGTTTCAACCAGGGTGAAGCCTGGTGTGCCCAGTGCTGTACAAAAATATAATGACTGTCCATACCCCAAAAGCTTTCCATCTATAAAAGGCAAGACAATAACAGGTGGATGAAAAAAAAAAAATCAGGGAGAGGGTAAGAGGTAACAAAAATAATAGTATACTTTACCAGAGACCAGCTGTGGGCACAGTTGTTAATTAGTAGAAATAATTGCTAGTTGTCCATCTTAGGCATTTGTCCACTGGCTCATTTAACTTCTCTATCAATCTGTGCCCAGGAATGGCTTGACACAATGCAGATCAGGATTCAGAGACACTGATTGGGTGGGAGAAACTCGCATAGCACCTCCGTTTCTACCAGCCTATTTAGCCCTCATGTTCATTCACAAAATAGCATATAAATCCCTAACAGGTAGGGCTATGCGAAACAACACCATTTCATTTCAACTTCCATTTCACCGTTTCGAAGAGACAGTGTTTCGTTTCATCAGTTCGTTTTGAAGCTCTGTTCCATTTCGTTTTGTCAAAACTGTTTCGCTGTTTTGACACATTTCGCCCATAGGCTATAATGGGGAATCATGAAAATGCCTATAACATTGTCATTTCTTGCCTGATTTGGATGAAAATTGCAGGGATGGTAGCCCCTTCTGAGGGCACGAAGCCTGCCAAGTTTCAAGGAGATAGGTACAAGAGTTTCCGGGAAACTTCATCTCAAACTGTTCAAAGCAAAACTTGTATCACTTGTCAGCAGTGGCAGCCTGCTGTCATCCCGCACGCAGATCTGGGGGGCCGCGCCCCCTGGGGGGGCTGCAGGGCTGTGCTGGACTCCTCCCAGGGTTGCGGACCCCCAGGTCTGCATGTGGCATGACAGCAGGCTGCTGCTGCCAGCTGGGGCCAGTGTCAGCACCCAAGTCTGCCTGGCACAGCCTGCGCCGAGCTCTGGGAAGAACCCAGAGCTGACACTGGCCCCAGCTGGCAGCGGCAGCCTGCTGTCATCCCACACACAGATCGGGGGGCCCACACCCCCTGGGAGGAGTGGCACAGCCCCACAGCCCTGCCAGGAGGTGCAGGCCTCCAGATTGGCGCATGGGATGACAGCAGGTTGCCGCTGCCAGCTGGGGCCAGCAGCAGCACCCAGCTTCCCGGCACTTGGCACAGGCTGTGCCCAGCATCAGTCCCAGCCATCAGTGGCAGCCTGCTGTCATCCCACATGATCCAAGGGCCCGCACCCCCTGGGAAGAGCTGGGGGATCCAACCGGGAACTGGGGAAACGTTCAGGGACCTAAGCATTCCCCCAGCTCCTGGTTCGATTCTGCAGCTCCCAGTTTGATTCCCCAGCTCTTCCCGGGGGGTGGGGCATGGGCCCCCGGATTTGTGTGCTGGGTTTCAGCAAACTGCCACTATAGTTTCAGCTGGGGAAATGATCAGAGAGCTGGGGAATCGAACAGCGAGCTACATGTCAATATCAGAGAGCAATCCTTCCCGCTCTTCCCTGTCCCTCTCCTTAGTTTCTGTTTAGGTGCAACAGGCCCGGCTTCGAAACTTGAAATGTTTTGAAACTTTCAAAATGTTTCAAGTGCTCTCCTTTCATTTTAAAGCTGTTTCGAAGCCTTTTGTTTCATTTTGATTTTGCTTTTTCGAGCTCGAAATGTGTCAAAACATCTTTGAAACGAAACACCCATCTAAATTTCGCACAGCCCTGCCAACAGGCCCAAAATTACACTTGATGGCACTGCTATTGCCAGCAATGGAGTTGTGACAGTCCCAAGCAGCTCTCAATCATTGCTAGTTCTTAATCTTTTGCAGATGAATCTTAGGAGTTGGGAAATGCAGTGTAAACATATTTCCTCCTAGGCATCTCCATTCATTTGTTCTTCATCCTTCTTCTGCCAGAGGTTTCAAATAGTTATCTCTGTCCTGACATGCTGTCAGTTGGAACAGGAGTATTGTAACTTAGAGCAATGGTGCCTAGCTTGGAAGTGCTCACAGAGACATTGGCTGAAGTCTTGTTTTTTAAATCATGCATTTCTGTTCTGAATTCAGATGAGACACCAATCAAATTTCTCCCAGCATAGAAAAAAAGGGGGAAAGGAGGGGAAAAGAAGAGTAAAATTCTTACTCCACTGCTGTCTTATAGACTTCTATGGCTTTGTCAGTCTCCCCTTCCAGAAGGTAAATTTTTCCCAGCATTATGTATGTCAGATCATGTCTGTTCAGCTGCAGGGCTTTGTTCAGCTGGTCTCGTGCCTATATACAAACACCACGCACAACACAGAGTGAAAATTAGTGGGGTTGTAGAATTCAAAATGAAGCAATGGCCAAAGAGGCCTCATCTGTGAGCAGGAATACACATGTGGCTAGCACCTCAGGGAAAGGAGATCACATTGCATGACCTGCCTTGATCTTATTACAAAGACTTAGCTTACGGGGCAATTCTGGAAATAAGTTCTGCACCAGGAGTCATGTATTTTTTAGGGAAGGAGGAATGCAAAGCAGAACACTTTAAACTACAGCAAAACAAACTGATCCATCAAGGAAGAGAAATAGAGTCCAGTCTGTTCCCGTACAGAATGAGATCACTTGGGGGCTGTTAAGTTTGTTAGTTTAATGTATGCATTTCCAGCTCATTTCTCTCCAAAATGCTCAGCCCACAGAGGAGCCAGGATTTCCATGTAAATGTTGAGAGAATGAACCAGCTCCAGTCACGGACACATAAATCCCCTCCAAAGGGAAACACTTCCAAACTGGGGCTACTCTTACATCTTCCTCTTCCTTCTCCATGCTGAGCCAGCAGGAAGGCAATGAACATTTGCAGTTTTCTAGCATATGACACATTAAAGTAAGAGATGCTGACAAGGCAAGAAAATTGAAAACGAATTATGCAGTGCTGGATATTCATTACCAGTGAATGTTAAAAAACAAGTGGTCTCCCTGGGTTTCATTATATTTTATGCGTCTACGTGATGGCAGACAAGCAGCATGCACTCCCCAGAGGCTACCAATACCTCTCTCAGACTAATGGGACACTTAAGACATTAGTTGGTCTCAAATTTAAGATCCTTTTTACAAAGGCTGTTTCAGGTACATATTTTCCCTCAGCCCTGATATGAATACAGGATCTTTATCAAGAATGGAGAGTCCCAAATATGAACCTCTCTCCTAAGCATTTTATTCTTACTTTATCATAATACCCCTAAACAGGGAAATGGGCAGATGCAAAAGCTTCACAGGAACAGACTAAGAGTCTCTGACCTAAATGCAAATGAGCAGAGATACTGACCTTAACAGCTGCAGAGACCTCTCAGCTCTAAAGGCCAGAAGTCTTGTTGGTGTGGTGCTCAGATTGATTAATAAAACAGTGAGTTTTAAGAGGACTAGAGGTCTCATGTTAAAGGACAGACAGTACTTTCTCTCCCCAAGGGACTTATTTGTAAGGAAATTCTTATATGTTTAGTAGTAGAAAGCTGGAGTATCAAACTGGGAGCCAATCATCCTTTAGAAAGCTGTTGTTTTCCTGCTAAAAAGTATTTCTCATAGAATCAACAGAAGCAGCTCAGCTCTCATCATGAGCAAACAGGCAGTAAAACCTAAGGGTAATCTAGACATATGAGCAATTTACTGTGGGGTGAAAGGGGTTGGAGCTTTACTGCACATCAAGTGATCAATGTTAACTGCACCTGTGCCTGCCTTTACCCCAAGATAAATGACAGCTAAAGCACAGTACCTTAAGTCCTTAGTGAAAGAAGTATAATTTACAGCAATTTCGTTTTCACTTACCTTAGGGTAAAAGCAATATACAGGTAGTTACTACAGAATAGCTATAACTGTCCCACCCCTTGTTCCCAAAGATAAGTTGATTGTATGTCTATGCCCTGATTGAATAGCAGGAAATGGGATGCTCAGGTGTTAGGTTAGCAAATCCAATTTCAAATTTCTAAGGTGTTCTTTATTATTTGCTAAGCACCAAAAGCTCTGCCTATATATCCACCATCCCTGCCCCTCACAGTAGCTGAGCTGCTCCAGACACAGCATGGGGGTGGTTTCTGCACCCAGTGAGCCCCTTGCATGGTATGAGGAGAGGGAGCAGTGAACTTTCATATAGTGACTCTGCACTCAATCTTGTCTGCTCAGTAATGGAGAGGACTTATGGCTCCTTGCTGCCTCCTACATGAGATTTCCAAATCCTGTCTCCTGCCCTGTGTGGTGAACCAACCCACTCAGCACTTGAAGAATTCCCCCAAGACATGGGCTAAATGCGGTGGCCAGGATTTGGCACTTAGACCATTCATATCTTTTTTGCTTCAGGAAGACAACAAAGCAATAGCTACAGTCTAAGGGTTATAATTGCCTCATTAAAACTAGAAATGTATCTGCATTTCCTTTTATAAAGGCCTGGAATACAGAAGCACCTTCTTGGGTTTAGAGTGTGGTTTGTTAGCTGCCTAGTCAGACCCTGCGTGGTCCTCTAATAAGGGTGAGAAAGCTTCTAAAAGCAGGCCTTTTGACTTGTGTTGAGTCACTGAGTGCCAACTTGTTCAAATTAGTTCACAGTATTGTAAATACAAACAGAGACACCCAGCAAACTTGTGTGCCAGTAAACATATGTTTATTCTATGCTTTAGACTAAATCACCGATGCCTGAGACAGGGATTGCTGCATTTACATTTACAGTCCTGTTTGTTAAACCAAGTTAACTGGCCTTCTTGAATTAAAAAAGGCCATGAACTGTAGTCTACGTAGGGTCTTGGAGACTTCTATCATGAGCCACTGGGCAACTCCAAGCCTCACTCTATATCCCCTTTGCTGGCAATATATCTTTTAATGAGTGATTTTTTACTGATGAATGATTTGTAAAGGACATGTGGGTTGTTAGACAAGAGTTCAAACTAGCTTGTGAACAGTTATTCTCAGCCAATGCCCCTCACTGTTTGGGCAAGCACCTTAATTACCTTGTTGAAATGCTTCAGGTACATGTAGCACACACCCAGATTGTGGCTGATCTCCTAATGAGAAAAAAAAAAGGAAAAAGTTGCGTAAGGTTGAACTGTGTGCTGGACAAGCAGAAAGAGATGAGCAGCAGTTGTCTTTGGTTGGAATGGAATCTCCCTGTATCAGATAAAGCCCTCTTTTACTTTATAGTTCAAAGAAATCGATACACTTCAGTCATTTTAAGAATCTGAGTTTACACTTTATCCTAAAGTAAACAGCACAGCCCAAGAGAGATGAAAGCACAAGAAAAACAAGGACAAAAGACCTGTTTCAAGCCTGCCAAACATGCAGTAAACAAAGGGTTAACACTATGCCCAACACATGCCTCAGAAAGTTTGCTTGATTAAGGGGAACTTGGATGAAAAGGAGATCCATCTGCTAGAAGGTTGCTTCTTTGTTTAGCATGGAGTGGGATGAGGAAGAGAGTGGTGCCAAATATACCCACGTACTGAGCCTGATTTTGAGAAGTAATGAGTTCCCAAAATCCTAGCTGAAGTTGATGGGAGCAGGGAATCAGGCCCACTACACTTTAAACTGGCAGATTAGCCATAGCTTGCTTTGTGAAACCACGTACAGGAAGCCTATGCCAGCAACACACCACTTCTTCTGTAGGTATGCATTTGCATACAGAATGCTGTTCACAAGACTCTGTACAACATATCCTCACTCTTTCTTCATCTTGCTCCATCTTTTACAGTCAGTGCCCTTCATCATAGTCATTTTTCTCTCTCCTTTCTTCTTCTTTGTGAAGGCCTGATTTTTGCCAAGATGGAAAATACTCAGTGCAATCCCTGTCACTTGTTTTGGGAGCAACCTTTTTTTTAGATATTATTTTGTCCTAGTTGGATACCAAAGGGATCAGTGGTACTGGAGGGTTTTTAGCCTAGGCAGTCATTTCCCTTGTTTATCCTTGAAGCAATTTAGCTCATTATGTACTAAAAGGATAAGTTGAGTTTAATTTGAAGTCTGATACCCTGCAGAGCGCACACACATTGTTCGAGTCTAGGTTTGTGCCCAAGACTCCTATAAACTATGTGAAAAAAGGCCCTAGACTTACCCAGTCCTTTTCATTCAGTTTAGCTGCTTCATTGTACACTTCAATGGCTGCTTTGTGTTTCCCCAAAAGAAACCTATGAAAATAAATCAACTTTTAGTTTCTTTGCCCTGAACATGTTCCCTCCAACATGCCTGCCAAGGAGAAATTATATTTATGCAGCTTCACAGATCTGTAAGTTACTTTATAGCCTAACATGACAGATTTGTCCCAAGAAATTTAAAATCTAAGGGAACGTCCATACTGTATCTCTGGTGTGACTGGGGCACCTACTCTCAAGCAAACCCCATCCACTTACTTCCAACTGCATGGACCAAACCAAGAAAGCTCGAGCTTTCTGTGTCCAGCATACTTAGCTGTGGACATTAGGGGTGTTGTGAAAATAGCTTCCTGGTCATATTTCCAGGCGTGGCACATGCAGGTGGCAGCAGGTGGGTGGGGTGCACTCAAAAGTGGACATCTCTGGCAGCACTAGGAAGGTGGTATAGATATAGGCAGTGTACCAGCACTGTTCCCTAGCTACTCAGAAGGGTTGCATTGAGAGAGACAAAGCACTCCATTCCAAGAATACAGATATACTGCTTCTTCAGTGCTGTGTTTGACCCAGGGAGAGACACAAGTGACCAAAGTTGAACCTGCCACCTACCCCCAGATAAGGCTCTGCATAGTGCAAGCTTGATTTCACAGCTCTGGATTTAATATTCTGTCTTTAGCATTCAAAATACCAAGACGAAAAAACGATCCAAGTGCATCAATGGTGATGACTAGACAGATGCTCTGTGCCAGAGATTCTGATTTAATGAGAAGTCCTTGCCCAGGAAAACCAACTCAAGTGGTGATGGGAAGGAAGCATACTTGGGATTTAAATGGTATCAACTTTGCATCTGGAAGATAAACAAAACCTGAAATGTCCTGGGTGGCACTTCCCAGATTAGTAAGTAAATGACACTCACAGTGATCGTGCCACCTGCTTGAGGTTGTCAGCACTTTGAGGATTCAGAATGGAACACGTCTGGAAGAGTTCTAGAGATTCCTGGATTTTCCCTTCCAGGCGAAATATCAAAGCTGCAAAGCAACATATGCAACATATGTTAGTTTAGTACTCCACGAAGGAGAAAGCCACATCCCTGGCCTGCACTGTAAAGCAAGGATAAATAGACTGAAATCATATGAAGTCTGTTTTCCTCTCTATTGCAGCAGTGTAGCCAGAAATTCATATTTGGAATAAACTGAGGTGCATACAGGATTTTTTGGTTGTTTGAAGGCTACTTTAGAAGAAAGAAAGCCCCAAGTAGTAGCCTGAACCTTTCTTCAGTAACAGAAAGCCTAGATTCCTTTTCCCTCTCCTGTGTACTATTGTTTAACTACAAACACTGATGCTGGATGATTAACTTCAGCTCTCCCCCATCCCTGCATTCTGCAACATATCACATGGACTCTCAGAATTTAGGATCTAGTTCTGCGGAAAAAAAACCCAACATTGCACTCTTCCTCTTTTGCATAACAGACTGCCATGTGCTCAGGAGCTGTGTGTTAATGTTATTAATTATAATAGCTGTAATTTATTAGGGTAGTGCTCCAAGGTCAACCAAATGGTTCTCTTGCATGAAGTACATTACAAATATAGAGTACTAGACAGTCCCTGCCCAGAGAACCTTATGCTCCAACATGACAAGGGTATGTCTATACCTCTCTCTGAAGTGAAACAAAGGCTCCCCCGTTAAGTCCCTCCCTGTCATATTATCTTGCTGCAACGGGATGTGGGAAACAGATGGAGAAAAAGTACTGGGCGGACAGACTCTTAGAAGGGAATGAATTCAAATAGAGCCTTTCTAGGAACTGTCTGTCCTTCTGTGTTTTGCTTTAATTACAGTCAGTAGAGAGAGTAGTGTGGGGTAGTGGCAGAGTGTGATATAGTCTGCTCAGAACAAGGCAGGGGAAACCATGCTAGAAGGAAGATCAGCTTTGGGGCCTGATGCTCAGGACAGCTTCTGAGACAAGCCAGACCATTTCTGGGGGTTTGTAATGTGGGAAGTCAGTGGAGTTTGGGCTAAAGCACAGACCTGTGAGCAGCCCCAAGAAGCAATACAGGCAGTCTCTAAACAAAACAGCAGAGTGAACAGTGAGATTGCAGCACATATGTCATGTTAACTGCATTTTTGGGGTATCAGTTTTATATAATGGCTTTCATTTTCATGCCATTCCACAGCAATGAATAGGCACTGGTAATGGATGGATTGTACAAACAAACACAGCAGCCACTGGAAGAAAGCTATGTCATGAAGGATTTAAATGGTATCAACTTTGCATCCATTGTGTGCAGACAGATGCCATTCACCCTTTCACATTAAGGTGTTCTTAAAACAAACTGTGACCTACTTGGTTACCTAGAAGCACACAACTAACAGAGGCAAACATTCTTAACACATTTCAGAGGATGCAGTGAAATGCACAGGACAATTATAAAAAGGGGTATGCATCATTACTTTCAAGAGGATATGAAGATATCAGGTCTCCAAAAAATCCTCATACTCAAGGAGGTAAAAAAAGACCCTTAATCTGTTCACTAAACTGACAATCCTGAGTTTCAAAATTAAACCCAGCAAGTAGAAAAATGTCAGAAGTTATCGCAAGCCTATGTACTCGAGCATGGTTTTATGAGCTCTGCTAGAGATCACATATGGAACTTGTATTTGTGAGATTTTTTTTCACTAGCAAATGCATTTTAAGACAGCAGCATATTTCAGGGTGACAAACAGATTCTTTTCATAGCCTTCATCTGGCATACCTTGAACGTAGACTGCGTATTCACACATTCCATGACTCTCCTGGAGTTGTTCTTTGATAATCATCTGAAATAGTGAAGAGATAACATTATGCCAAATGGCAGTCCTGTCACCAAAGAGCCTGTGGGACAGTGGACCGTTACTCCCTGACATAAGGGATCTAATAATAAAATACTGTAGCTTTCCTGTAAACATAGCTAGCCAAAAAAGGACTGGATAAGGTCATGAATGATAGGTCTATTAATGGCTATTGAACAGAATGGTTGGAGATATTTTCTCTGGCATCTTGAACCCAATAAATGATGGATGCCAGGTACTGAATCTATAGCATCCGTTTCTGCCAGTATCAGAGACAAAATACTGGGCTCAATGGACCACTGGTCTGACCCAGTATGGCACTTATATTCTTAGGTATACAATAAAATCTCTTCATATACTAACAGCTCAGCAAACTGTAAATTTAAAGTGATGTTTATTTCAGACTGACCAAATAACTCCCTTAATCCAGTCGGAAAGCATGTTTTCCACGTACTATGCTCAACTACACTGTACTTCACCAATGCTTCTTACACAAGGCCCATTATCTTAATTACAGTAGAACCCCGACTTGCACGTATATTGCGTTCCTGAGAAACCTTGTGTATCGTGAATTTGCACAACTCAAGGTGAATTTTCCCATAGGAAATAATAGAAAAGTGAGGGGTTGTGTTCCTTGGACTTCACATTTATGACACCAAAAGGTACCAAATACAACCTTTTTCAACCAATACTTTATTTATTATGTTAATAAATATGTTTACAATACGTTTTTGTAATTTACATTATAAGTAAAAGAATAAAAGAATACAAAATGGACATGCAACAATCTTTAATCCATCCATCAATGGGGAACCGAGTCTTCATGCAGGTTGAACACATCAAAAGATGGTGGTGATATCTTTCCCCCAAAAGTAGCTGGCTCTCTCCTAGAAGTGGAGGGCTGAGAGTCGGTTGATTGAGACAAGATAGTGCTGTCCCAATTCCTGAAGAACTTGTCCAAGGAAGACTGCACCAAGCAGTGCTGCTTCTCCCTGTAAAGCTCCATGTAGCAGGCACTGGCTTCCTTTATCAGCCTGGCAACCTTAGCACTTCTTTCATGATTGGGGTCATTCTCATCAAAGAAGGCTAGATAAACATCCAAAAGTTTGAACGTATCAGCCATGCCTTTCATCGTGAGAACTCGGGGGAAGGGCCTTTCATTTCATTTTCTTCTATGGGCTCTTTTTTCTTCATGGTGCTCCCTAACCAGCTCAAGAAGATCCTCATTTGAGAGTTCCTCCCTACGGGAATTAAGCAGCTCAGCCCCGTTTTCCTCAGTGACCTGCTCAAAGCCCACACTCTTAGCCATCTTGACAATCTCATGCCTTGCATCACTGATAAATTCGTCAGCAGCAACGCCTCAGAAATCATTCACAAAAGCAGGCTTTTCCAGACACCATTAAGGCACTGCTGTGTAATATCATTCCAGGCATTTCTGATGATGTCTATAGTCATCTTGATGTTAAATGCCTTCCAAAATTCTTTGACGTTTGCCTTTTCTTTTAACTTTGTCTCATTGATAAGCTTCTTGAAGGTCCTCCGTAGGCAACAGCTCTTGAAAGCTCGATTAACGCCCTGATCCATGGGCTGGATGAGCGACGTGTTTGGTGGCGAGAACAGCACCTTAATGTTCTCACTGAGGTCGCCAAGGCTTGGGGTGTCCTGGAGCATTATCAAGAAGCAGTAGAACTTTGAAAGGCAGATTTTGCCTGTCACAATAAGCCCTCAATTCCAAATGCAGCAGACTGGAAAAATAATCTTCAAACAATGATCCAGTAACCCATCCTTTCTGGTTGGCTCTCCAATAGACAGGCAGGTGCCCCTTTGCATAACACTTAAGCGCCCAAGGGTTTTCAGCATAGTAAACCATCAACGGTTTGAGCTTGAAGTCGCCAGCTGTGTTTGCTCCGAGCAGCAGTGTGCAGAGATCCTTTGCAGCCTTGAACCCTGGGGCTGTTCTCTCCTCGACTGAGATTAACATGCGACTCAGCGTCCGTTTCCAGAAGAGACCGGTTTCATCCAAGTTGAAAACTTGCCTCAGATCATAGCTTCCTTCCTCAATGGCAGCCTGTAGGATTGAAGGAAATTTATCTGCAGCACTTTTATCAGCAGCTGCTCCTTCGCCCATCAGTTTGAGATTATGACATCCATGGTGTGCTTTAAATCTATTGAACCATCTGGGGCACTTGCATTAAATGGCTTGGCTTCAGGATCATCACACTTTAACACTTCATAAATGCTGCTTGCCTTTGCTTGAATCACCTGGGTCGAAAACAGCACATGTTCTTGATTCTGGTGCTCAATCCATGTTGTCAACATGCATTCCATTTTCTCCATGATGGCCGACCTTGTTAATGAAACATGGGCAGTAGATAAACGTGTAGCACTCTTACAGGACTCCTTAATTTTCTCCACATTGTCCCTAATTGTACGGAGAGTCGACTCACTGAGCCCTGTAACACACCTAATTTCCTTTGTCTTCTCACCTCTTTTGTATCTCTTCAAAACTTCAAGTTTTTCTTCCAAAGTTATAGTTTTTCTTTTCCTTGTAGAGGTGGAAGCACTTGTAGAATCAGTATTAGAAGCACTCATCTTGAACACAATGGCGATACTGAGGCTGAATCCTGAATCCAGAATCCTGCTTGGGAACCCAAGCTGAGCTTAACTCCACTTGACTCAGTCTGTGCATCTCATGTATATACGCTAATGACGTGCACCTCAGGGTGTATTTTTCTGCTTAGGTGCTAATATTAATGTGCGTAAATGCGAGACTTGGGTAAATCGAATATGCGTAAAACAGGGTTCTACTGTCTTAATTCGGATTCACTAAACTGCCTTATTGTACTGCCTTTGCTGCTGCTGTTTTGCTCATGAAACCAGAAAAAGTATCATTAAGTGACTTTCACATATGATAAAACAACAACATTCATGCAAACCAAGCCCTGCAAAATGACTTAAAATAAATATTCATATATAAGCCATATTGAATTATTGGAGCTAAACTCGTTCTGTGTTATATTATAAACTTCCAGAATTTTAACTGTTGTAGCAACAGCCCATACTCGAATTCTCTTATTAGCACAGTTCTTCTTTGCAGACTGTAGTTCTCCAGCACCATTACACAGTATCTTTGCAGTTAAAAGACTAGCCCTAAGTAACTAGAGGCAAAGTATATGGCTATATAAGTTTTAAAGTTATATTTTTGATCACTCTTTTGCAGCAAAGGAGGAAGGGCATTCATGATAAGAAACGTCCATGTAACTGCACAGCAGAATTCCTGGGCTAGAGGGTAGGGGTGGAGGAGACGGAGGGCAGAAAATTAATCCAAACAGGAAAGTAACAGTAAAATCCAACCACAGTATTGCAGTGTTTCCCTCTTCATTCTCATGACCAAAGAAAATTAGATATTCTTCAAGAAAAACACCACAAGGAACCTTTGAAAACCTCCTGTGCTGACAAAGGCCTCTACTCCAGGCTCTTTGTGAAGAAATAAATTAAACTGGGACAGCTGCAACACAGTCCGTGAAAGTAGAATGAACAAATAACACTTGTCAGAGAGACGAGAGGAAGGAGCTGATAAAAAAAAAAAGTGTCAGACCCTTATTTGGCTACATAGGGCAGGGCTGGGATGAGGGCAGAAATGTACAATAATTGCCAGATGATCTGCAGCTGCTATAATCTACTATATTTTGCTCATGGGTCAGAATGAAGAATTACCAAAGCTAGACTGGACAGAGTGGTCTTTGGAAGGGCAGGGGTTATGACTAAGAACTGGCTGTACTCATTATCAATGAAATAGGGCTCTGAGGTTTCTCCCTCAGCCACAAATTGGTTTTTGAAGAGGGGAGAAGACTGAAATGGGTAAGGTGAGGACCTAGGAGGAGGTTAGGAGGGAATGCCTTTTTCCAATCTGGAAGTTAACTGGTGCCGCTCTGATACTTCTGCAAAGGATGTATACAGCACCAACAGCACTTGCCTAAGAGGAGATTGGAAACAAGGCGGGAAATAAGCCAAAAAATTAGCTCATAAAAGGCTTATGGGTATAGGGGAGCCTTTATTGCAAACAGTCTTTATGAAATGATTGAAGGATCCTAAATGAGGACACTCTCACTTTAGCTTGGATGTACAGAAGAGGTTCATTTGAATATCTGAGAGGAAAGAAAACCAAAGATGAGGGAAGAGAATAAATTAAAAGAAACTCTGGGCCTCTCTTCTCTTTAAATCTGGATCTGTCAATTAAACATATTCCTTCCATACATCTTCATTTTGGCATTACACATTCAATTAGTAGTAGATGTTCATAAACAGCTCTCTCAGCTATTTCTAAATACCACTCTTTGATTATGGAAAGTGCAACATTTTCACATCCTCCACTGTATTAGCTTCTTAGTGCCAGAGAGGGCAACAGGGCAAATTTAACTAATTCTTTAAGTCCTGTAGCCACAGGTGCCAACTCCATGGGTGTTCTGGGGCTCAAGCACCCACTGAAAAAAATTAGTGGGCTCAGCACCCACAGCACTCCTGCAGTGTGCAGGGCCAGCCTAGCCTGGCCCCAAAGTGCACAGCTCCCTGCACTCCCTGCCCTCTTTCCCCCAACAGGAGTCCCTGGCCCCAGCCCGGTGAGGCCTTCACCTGCATTTTCAGACTCGTAGGCAGGGAGACTAGAAACAGCCCCAGGGTGGCCAGGAAAAGCCTCTGCCAAGCAGAGGCTTCTTGTGTCTAGTGTCCCCTGGCTCGGGGTAGGGTGGGTCAGGCTAGGCGGGGGTGGAATGGTTGCTTAACTATCAGAGCCGCAGAGCCAGGGCTTACGGGGGGGCCCTGCGGGTTGGAAGGAATCGCCTGGGGGGCCAGATCTGGCCCACAGGCCATATTTCACCCACCCCTGCTCTAATTCTTTAAGATCCCAAATCCTATTCCACTTCTAGGGCACCTATGTGGCACTTAGGCAGATTTCAGACATCCAAGTCACTAAACCTGATCATATTTAGCCTGTACAGCTGCCAAAGCTCCACTAAGATGCTTAGATTCCTCCACGTTAGCCTGTGAAGTCCTGTATGCGACTAGACCTGGCTCCCTGCTCTGAGGTATTCCAGTATGGCCACCCAGGCATCTCACTGCACTTCTGCTCTGTCAGGATCTCGTTCTTTCTGGAATATGCATACATTCTCTGCATGTCCCCAGATCCCTTCTCTGAAAAAAATGTGTCACACACAGGGCAACTGCTGGATGCTGATATGAAGGTGAGAGTGGGAGCAGTGTGACAGTGACCACCTTTTATGCAACAGTTGCATGGTTACAGCATTTACCCAGGAAGGGGGAGGTTTGGGTTGTAGGCCTACCTCACCCTGAAGGGATATGAACCCATGTGTCCTTCTCAGGACAATGCCCAAAACATCATACTTGCTAGTTAGGCAGAGTGGAGACCATCTCCCACCCCTCCCGTTTAAGCTGGACCATTAGGTGGAAATGAATTCAAGGAGCTCAGGTGAGTGAGAAAGAGGGAGTGTGATCCTGCCAGCCCACGAGGAGGGCAGTCATCTGGGAGAGAAAGTACAGTGATCTGCCCGCTGTTCTCTGCTCCAAGAGCTAGCTATCCATCCTACCCAATGATCATTAGATGCTAAAGGGGGAAAAACAGGTCTGGTAGCAAGAAACAATCCTGGATGCCCTCCGTGGCAACCATGAGTGCCCTAACCATTATGTTAAGAGTCCCACTATCTCTTGCTCATTCCTTGGACTGTTTAATGCATTCTGCAGTAGACAGACATTGGTTAAAGAAAAAAAAAAGCCCGGTAGACAACCTTGTGTGAGGGAGAACCCCAAGGCACTTCTCCTCCTGATGAACAGGATTGAGATGGATCCTTATGTGATGGAAGAATGTTAGATTGCCCTTAAGTCTGCCCAAGAATAGGAGATGGAGGAGAATCACTCTCCCACGCCTTGATGCATAGGTTTAAGGTGAGCAGCATCTAAGTCTTAATCACTTTACAGGCAAAATAGGATCTGGGCCTATGTCTTCAAATACTTGATTCTATAGATCACTGTGTGCACGCACACGTGTGTATGCACAGGGTATGGTCCAAACCTGCTAATTTAATTCTAAAATTATTTTATTTTGTGAGCTCTGAAGAGCACAGGAGCTTCACAGACCAGTTTATGAGCTACTGTTTCAATGCTAACTTGCCAAGGAAAAGAAGATCACTTAGGTTCCCTAGGTTTGGCCTCCTTTTCAAGCTTTTTATTATGACTAAGAGAGACCAAAACGATTCCTCCTTCTTTCAGGCCTTTATAAAGTTTCTGTCCTATTTGTTTCTCATATTTGAAGTTCATCTTTTCTGCCTCATGGCATTCCATGTCTGACTGAAGCACTGATAAATTAATAATAAGAAACTAAAGAAACGCAAGCAGAATAAATAGATGAGGAAGAGATGTGTCTTCAATACTTCATTTGTTTATTATATTCATTTAACTTTGAGAGAAAAGGTTTGTCAAGGATTTAATACCCCAGATCCCTCAAGTAAACTCCTGGTCCATGTTTACTGGTCATCCAAGAAGTTCTCCAACAAAGATAGAGGAGACAAGACCAGATATTCCTTGATATAAAAACAAAAAACAAAAAACCCACCAACCCAAACGAACCAACAGGACTGGCAACAAAACAATCTTTTCAGTTCTTCATTTTACATCATAGAAACATACAAGCTACTCCAATTTCCCTCCCCTTGTCCCTCTCCAAGTCACCTTTAATAGATTATGTTCTCTAGACAAGATTAACACACTGTTTAAATGACTTGCTATACTTTATGTCCACTTACCACTACAGTTCTACAACGATGAACAGACTCAAGCTATTCACTAAACCCAAGAGAAATCAAAAGGTGCAATGTATCATGGGCAAAAGGAATGAATTTCAATCACACAAAGCCAAGACCTTTCCTCACACTCTCTTGTGGGAGTGTTTTGCTCTACAGAACTATTTTCATGCTGTCTCTAAAACACCACGAGGAGACTATGCTGTTGTCTAGTGGGAAGACCCTGTTTGTCACCAAAAACAACAGAGGTCTGTATTTGCTCCGATTTTTGAATTTTCCAAGACAGACAATCAGTAAAGCCCACTGAAACCCCTGACACTGTAGAGATTTGTAAACATAAAGGTGTAAATGTTGTTGAGCAAAGCATTTTTCACATTTGCTTTGCTTATGGTCTCTCTCTGTCTTCAGGCTCCCAGGGGAAATCAGGGAAGAATGTGATTGGGACACATACTACTTTCTCCCTAAGACACTAACATGGAAACTACCATTATCCCCCTTAGGCTTTAGTAATACTAACCCCTGTAGGCCAGACCTCAGCTAGTTTAAATTATCATTGCTCCAGTGAAGGACAGAGTTACACCGATTAACACTGGCAGAAGATTTGAGCCTGGTGTGTTTGCAAGAGAAAGTTTAAACTCTAATAGAGAATGCAGATCAGGCTTAGGAACTAAGAAATGAAACCAATACAACACTCCTTATTGCCATTCCTTCAAGACAGCTCTTACCTTACATGCATCATAGTCTTTGCGGACATAGTGCAGGTGGATCAGCCAATTCCTTCTCTCCAAGATTGGCAGCTCTGGCACTGGATTAAAAACATTGGCAGAACACAGACAACCATCAGAAATGATACGGCAGGAGCTCTTCTGTATAAGGCCATGGAAATTCCCAAATGAAAAAGGAACTGCACTAGCAAGTGCTATTATTTTTTTTACCCAAAGCCTGGAGTTTGGCCTTACATGTCATAAACTACATCACAAGAAGGGAAGGAATTCAGAACTGATGGATGAAATACACCGCAGGGGCCAACCTTCTTGACAGTCATGCTACAAAGTAAGCCCTATACCTTCACCCACATGATGTACTGAATTATTTTCCTGTCCGATCTGTGGCTCTGCTTTCTGCTCTCTACCCTACCTGTTGCTGTGTTTCCTACTCCCTCCCTGGTCTGCCACATGCCACACACACAAGCTGCCCATGACACTTGGCCAACCCTGCAATACTCTGTTCAGCATAGAGACTAACTATGCCTCCTTAGCAGAAAACAGAATACCAATTCAGACTTGCTGCAGGCAGTGCCATCACATTTACCTGCTCATATGTTTTAACTGAACGTTAATGCTGGTTTGATGGGGCTTAGGCTTCCACATATGCAGAATCATCTTAGGGAACAAGTTCAATTCACGCTTTAAAAGTGCAACACAGCAGATAAGCCACTAGGGCTGGCGGAAAAGAGAAATGGATAATAAACACAGAGAGACATTGCCATTCTGGACATACAGGAAAATGCAAATAATTTAGAGAGACTAAACTTAGTCCTCTGAACCATCACGGGTGTGGGATACAGCAAAGCCAGCAGCTGATAATGTCTATTGGATGTAGTGATAGATGAAGAGACATATGTTCCCGTACACCAACTGTAAGGAGCCTGCAGCAGCAATTATGGTAAATCACAAATGGATGTTGCTTGGTAATATTCATGTTGGGTTTAAAAGTTTAACACACTGCTGTGCATTTCATTAGGACTTGAAATGTATTGCTTGGTTACTCATTTCTGTAGCTCAGATGCTGGTAGCCCAGAAGTAACCATAGCAACTGGCAAAAATGCTGTATGTTTGCAAGTCAATATTATGACAGAAGCACAGAAGCAAAGCAAGGCAAAGACTGTTGCAACACTAACAGCAGAAGCTATTATGATATACCATTAGGCCACCTTCCTTCTAACCCCCACCCTGTGCAGTGCAGACCCAAGCAATCTCCTATATCTGTCAAATGGATGTGCACACTTGGCTTTAATAACTAGAGCATAGAAAGATGAGGATATTATTTTAAATGGTCCATACTAGCTGCCACCAGCCTTCGGCACAGGTCAAGATCAGCTCTGAGAAAAGAGGGAGCTCAGCAGATGAATGGAATGAGTGCTGTCAGAAGACAATATAAGGACAAAATATTAGCATCTCCTAGAAACTTTGAACTTTACTAGTGTTAGGGCTATAAATTTCCACTAGTAGTAAATACACATTTCTTCACTCACCCCATGGTATAACAGTCAAAATGCTGACTGTTATATGACATTGTTTTAGCAATGAAGAGTACACTTCGACAAAGACTAAAAAAAGTGATTAAAATAACAAAATTTCTCTGAATATTAAAAACACCACTTAAAATAACTGAAAATTAAAAGAATTTGTATAAGCTAATTTGCTTTTTTTATGCTGCCAGACAAATGAAAGAGCTGAGGTTAAGAGTAGATATCAGTAATTTACACTTAAAGAGATTACGGAGATGCTTTAATTATAACCCATTATAAGCCCAGGGAATTCAGAGTTAAATTTGAAAAAGAAATCTATATATGATAAAGTACAAAAAAGGCATCCAAAAGTCCTTCATTCTGTTCTGTTGTGATACCTTGATGATTATGATTAAGGCTTAGTAATATGTATGGCTCCAGATTAATTTAAGATATTGCAGTTTTCCTTTTGCAGTGATGTTATTACAATGATAATGTTAAGGTTGTTGCTTAAATCTTTATTGATTAGTTGAAAATGCTGGCTTCATCAGGAGGTCAAGCAGGACAAAGCTGTTATTTTGTGATTCTCTTGGGTTAAATGGTGCACGTATACAGATTGAACACAACTTCTTTGCAGAAGGTAACCAGGGTGTAGGGATCTGGTAAAGCTCCTTTTTCATAGAGCAGTGTGACATTAATTGTAAATTTAGAAACTGTGAGTCACAAAGGATATAGTCAATCGGCCACTACGAACAATCCTAAATTCCACTCACTCAACCTAATTGTGATCATCATTTCAACCATAGTAAGAATTACAACATACTTTGCCAGGACTGTGTTATTTAGAGTATGGAATCACAGTAATACTCTTCAAAATGAAGAGTCTCAGACTTGCCGAGAAATGGAAGCAGGTTCTGTGCCCTGGGTGCCCATGGGAACTACTGTTTTTTGTATCTCTTTTGAGTGGATGCATAGGGCTGGTGCCCTGGTCACCTACATGTACTTACACTACTGGGTGGAAGATTCAGGCCAGATATAAGAAGAGCTTTTAGTGCCCTGGAAAATGGAAAAACTCCTGGAATGGAGAGAATAGTCAAACTGTTAAATAGTCAAATTCCACAGAAGTTCATATGAACTCACCAGTACAAGCTGTAGATTCCTTAATGAGTGAAAGCAAAACCTCTTGATTTAACACAAAGAAATTAGATCTTTTGGAGTGTGATAGTGGAGGAGGCATTATGCACATACAAGCACATCCACATCATATAAGCACATCCACATCATCCACAATAAGCACATCCCTGGCAAAAATATGGAACGAGTTAGGAACAAGTAGGCTGGATCCAGGAAACAAAAATATTGTACTGATCATATTATTACCTTGATAGTCATTACTAAATAGAGTATCTTTATAAATTGATGTCAGGCTATTAGCCTGACGAAGGGTTTTTGAACCCGAAAGCTTGCTCAATAACTATTCTCCAACCATTTGGGTTGGTCTAATAAAAGATATCAAATTCACCCAAGGAACCTTGTCTTTCCACACATCCAGGCTTTTATGTGCCACATCTACTGTAATGGCCTGAAGAATGGGGTCTGACTGGGTCTGACCCACTGGGAGCTGCAGTGAGAGGTCAAAGGAGCAGAGATGAAAGAGGGCATCGTGTCTCAGCCCTCTAATGAGTTAGCATGAAGAAGATCAGGAACCATTTATTATAGTACTACACTGGGGACTTCTACATGGCATATAGTATATTTGGAATCCCATCCTAATTAGTGTCTGAAACACATACTCCCACTTGACTCAATCAAAAGGCCTTTTCCACACAGAAAGCCTATCGAACAGGGTTAGAACCTTGCCAGGCTGAGTAACACACATTTATCAAGGTCTTTATGCCATCTACATAATTCCAGCCACGGACAAAATCAGTTGTCTGTTAATCAGTTTAGCCAAGACCCTTCCAGAGAAGGCACAATTACTTTGGCCAAAATTTTTACATCTCCGTTAGGAAGGGAAGTTGGCCTTCTACTTTCATAATTATCTTCTGGGCTCTTTGGGGATTACAATAGCCTAGCATCATTCTGTGATTCAGACAGGGGGTTAGGCATCAATATATGATGATTAAATACCACAGTCAATATAAGTGCCAGTTCCTCTGGAGTGGTCTAGTAGAATCAAAGGAGCCTGCATCCAGACCCACTGCTTTCCTGGTGACCAATGATTAATTGCAGAGCCCATTGTCACCTATGTGATTTTTCTTTTCTGACAGTGCCCCTTTACGAAACTCACTGTAGTGGAAAGAACTGACAGAATCTGTGCAAGATCTCCAGGACCATGTCTTTGCCACATTGCCATCACTCTTTATTTTGCTTCCCCACTATAGATTTTCTCAAAAGGACTGAAATTTAGGATTCTTATCTTTTATGAAAACCTCGACATGAAATTTAATTATTTGTGCTTGCTTCTCCATATTTTGTAATTACAGCATATTTATATACATGCTATTAAACAGCTCTCTTCAAATTTAATTACAGGTTTTTGAAGTCACTGGAGCATTAAGGAGAAATATACTCCCAGGCTCCAGATACAGTGAATAAAGTATTGGGGTGAATGACTACTAGAGCAGGAGGCCAGTGGTTCAGGGAGGACACCAGGAGTCAAAGGAACTCTAGCTGTGTTCACAGTACACAAGACTCCAAGTTGACTCTATTATTACAATGAGTATGTAGCCTTTCACCTGCCAGTGGATGTCTTCCACCATGCAGGCGTGCCAGCCAAAGTGGAGGACTTTAGTACTGTTAATGGCCAAATGGCTCTCTTGGGGAAGAGAACAACCAGATGCTCCCTGTCAGCAGCTTGTAGCTGTTGGCCTCCCTGGATGCAGAACTGAACCAGGTGAGACTGAGCCAAGGACCCATTACAATGTGCTGAACACTTCTACCACCTCTACCTCTTTGACATAAAGCCTCACTTCATTTCCCTTCCCCCCAAGCTCAACTTTGAAACCCAAGATTTAGTGCATTGAGGCGAGAGTGGGAAGAGACTAATAAGGGTAAGAAAAGGCAGCAGATATGAGAAGGGGGGTAAAGATGAGAGAATCAACACACAGAGAATGTACCAACGCCATAAAATCCCATAACATGTGCCCTATAATAGAGCAACAACAGAAGAAAAACATCTAAATTTGCAAATGAGGATTATATTTATTATTTGAACTGCAGTAGCGTCTAAAGGTCCTGATGAGGGCCCACTGTCCTGGGCATTGCACACACAAAACAAATATTGTCACACTCCAAATGATTTATGATCTCTGCATACATGAAGACACCAGACATGGAGATATACATGTGGGAAAGAGGATAAGGTAACAATAAACAAGTACCATAGTTTACTTATGAGCAGCAGCCACAGTTAGCTTGCTACCTAGCCACTATCAAGCATGGGATATATTTGAGTTTCTCAGAGATGTTAATCCAGTTGTGCATAGCAATAAAACTAGATCAATAGCCAGAAGAAATTCTGAATTAAAGCCTATTAAAATTTGAATTCCCTCATTTGAAAGCATGTGCAAACAATTCTGCCTTGAAATTAAAGCTTTCAGAACAGTACTATTTACTACTTGCAATGCTGTATTTGAGTGAAACTTGGCAATCACCTCAGATACCTTTCACAAACCCAGCTGTGCTAAAAAAAAAATCCAGTTTGCAAGTTGGCAGATGAACATGAATTTTGAGCAAAAGAAAAATTAATTGAAAAAAGATCAATCAGGTGTACAGGTGAAAGAGGGTAAGAAATACTGAATATGGAAATTAAGTCAGCTGTTTAGCTATTCTTTGCTGAGGTCTAACTGAAAAGTCTTTTTAAAATTCTGGTAGGTATTTGGGCTTTAAAGTGTATTCAAAATTAAAAAGAAATTGGCACAATGGGTCAAACCTGTCCCTAGTGTTACTTTGTTTGAAGTTAATGTAATAACACCAAGGAAACCTCTGGCCCAATCTAGAAGAAATGCTGGTACCTTGAAAGTCAAGAGAGTCCCTTTTTCAGATATTATTATTATTTATCATTATTATTACTACTTTAAAATATTAGCTGTCTGTTGACTTTACAAAAAACTCATGATGGTGTATGGCAGGGTTTGGCAAAGTGAGGGTTGGATTTGGTTTGCAGACTGGAAAGCTGGGTGGTGTTCTAGTACTGGGACAAGGAAGGGAAGGTCTTTGCCCCCACCCAAACCATGGTTAGGCAGCAGGGAGTTGTGCTAGGACTGCAGTTATGGGGTGGGGGAGAGAAATAGAGACAGAGATGGTGGGTCCGAACACCAGCCCAACTTGAACAAGAGCTCTGAGAGGCTGTCAGCCACTGCTGTATAGGAAAATTCACAGTGGTGACATTGTTATATGATCAGAAGTCCATGGAGGTTATACTGAGAAACCAAATCACATCACCACTGAGCCACAACAATGTCCATATAGTCCCTTTGAACTTTCAGGGTATGTCTACACCAGTGGTTCTCAATCTTGTTAGACACAAGACACCCCCAATTAGACTAAAGGATGTCATTAAAATCAAGGCATGTCTCAGAAAATACCAGCTCTTAATTTTCTTTTTTTTTTTTTTTTTACTTGGGAAATGAGCACTTCTGTTGCAAACAACTCAGACAGACCACAATAGGTCAGAACATTTTTGTCACTACGGATTCCGATTTAAACTATCGGAGTTTATCTCGTGAATTATGTTTGCACACCTGGTAGTGTTAATGTTGTGTGGCACCCCTGAAAGGATCTCAAGGCACCCTGATTGAGAATCACTGGTCTACATTGTAGCAGCAGCAGCAGCAACCTGTCCAGGCTGGGATATTTCTGAGCATGCCCCACTCATCTGATCCTTCTCCCATGCCCCAAACCTAGAAATATCCCAGAAGACCAACGTTTTGAGAGTGGCCCACAGAGGGACCACCCTGGAGCAGGCTCAGCAGTGTATTTTCATGTCTGGAGCAAGCTCAGGAACATCCTGACCGAGACATGCTACTGCCATGTCACAGACATACCCTTAGTACACCGTAACCTAGTCCTGGTGAAATGCTCTGGGCTGACTCAACTCCTAAGCATCATTTTAGCCACAGAGGAGCTTATCCTCGTACTAGTTCTGCAGGGAACATTAGTAGTGAAAGGAGAGTTCAGTCTCTGTGATCAACTGGTCCTGACTTTACTGCAAAGGTTACAATTACTCCCACTTGTAGCAAAATGAACAAGAATCCAAACTCACCTTAACATGAGAGGCTTCCCATGCTTTTATGCAGCACCTGTCACCATGGTATCCAAGTGCTCCACAAAATTAATGAGCAAATGCCTCAATGAAGAGCTGTTTTTCTCTCCCTCAACTCCCTGCCAGTATTTTTCTTTTAATTAGAGAACTGATTACACAGGAAATCCTTTTTAGAAAGTGTACGTGTTATACCTTCATCTGAGCTAATAGAGTTGGTCTGAATAAGTGAGCTTAGGGATGGGACCACAGTTCAGGTACCACTATAGATGGATTAATGCACCAGCCATCAGGGCTCAGGCCCAGGGGTCCCTGCTAAATAAGGCTCTCCTGGATGCTTAGGTTTCCCCTTGGACATCTGGGTTCAGTGTTGTCAGGTATACCACAAGTATTCTTCAGTTCTGATCCAGTTCTCATTCACTCACATGCCAGTTAGGGTAAGCAATATAAAGCAAATAATAAGAATACTTATTTGCCTACTTATTTGTATATTAGGTACCAAACAACATGCAAATAAGTAGGCGAATAAATCCTCTTATTTACTTTATATTGCTCACCGTAACTCACCAGTGAGTGAGAACTGGGTTGCACACCTCCACAGCACCAGTAGAAGATGGAAAGAGGTCCCTCCCCTTCCTGCAGGGCGGAGGGGCCCCCTAATCCTTTTCTTACACAGGGCCCCAAAAAATCTTAGTCCACCTCTGGCCATCACAGCCTAATTCAGGTCTTAGCTTCTATGCTGAGACTAAACAAGAAAGTGCAACTAGCACAGGGGTGGGGAAAATGCAGCCCAGGGGCCGGATGCGGCCTGTCAGGCCATTCTATCCAGCCCACGGGGCCCCTAAAAAAATTAGAAAATTAATATTTATCTGCCCTGGGCTGCCTGTCATATGGCCCTTGATGGCTTGCCAAAACTCAGTAAGTAGCCCTCTGCCCAAAATAATTGCCCACCCCTGAACTAGCATCACTTGCAATACTGACATGGTACATGTCAGTAATAAAAAGGGATGTCCAAATCCTGTGCCTGAATTATATCAGCCCGTTACAAAGCAGCAAGCTTCTCCATCATAACTGACCAGGAAATAAAGAGTATCCTGGAACAAGTAGTGTTGCGTTCTGTTCTGTAAGCTCTCTCAAATTCAAGAGGTGCGCCAGTATCCTGCAGTGCTTTGTTATTTCCAGAGATCCTGGTTTTCCCTGAAGACAAAAATCGCAAATTCTCTGATAAAAAAAATTGTAAATTACCTGACAAAAATCCCCAAGTCCATGATTAAAATGAAAGGTCCCTCACTCCCCACCACAGCCTCTCCAGCCCTGCTGGTGTCCCTCACTCTCCCAGCCCCCTGGCCCTGCTAATGCCCCTCACTCCCCCGCCAACACCCCCAGCCCTGCTGGTGCCCCTTGCCCCCACCCACAGCCCCCTGCCCACCCCTCGCCCTGCCAGAAAGGACCTCCAGCTGCCAGGGCTACAGGGCCAGGGACCTGAGTCCACAGCCCCCTGTCCCTTGAAGCAGGTGGGGGCTGCTACAGCAGAGCAGAGCATAGAGTCAGGCTCCCGGGTTCAGGCACCTGCCCTGCTGCCCTCCCCCGGGGCCTTTGCAGCCCAGCGGGTGCAACCTGGCACTACAGGGCACAGCGTGGCCACACAGGGATCTCCTTGACGCTGCAAGCTCTGAACTGCCCTGGCAACATGCCCCCTACATGTGTGTCAGCACTGAGGGGCACAACCCCATGTCTCCACCCCCACACTGCCCTTGGGTGAGAGCAACAGGGAGCCCAAGCCCGCGATGTGCGTGAGCCCACCCCTGCCCCGCACACATCTGGGGGGCATGGGTCCAAGAGTGCATAGAGTGGTGGGGAGCCAACCCCCTCCCCACCCCAGACAAACCGCCTAAGGCCATGTCCCGCTCTCCACTGGGGCCCTGCAACCATGCATTGTGGCCCCAGGCCCCAAGCACCGCCCAGCTGGGCAGCATTCCCAGCCCCACCAAACTCCCTCCCTCCCTATGGGGGCCTCAATCTCCCTCCACCTCCCTCCACCCCAGCTGCTCTCCAGGCTGCCTGGCAGCCATGTGCCTATACATGCACATGGTGCCCCCTGCCTGACCGCCCTCCTCCTGCTCCCTCCCAGCCCCTTGCAGGCTGGAGCTCTGCCAGACTGCAGGGAACTCTTTGCAAAACTGCAAAATCCATGCGTTTCTCTGTTAAAATGAGAAATACACATTTTCCTCCAGTAAAGGGGGAAATCCGTGGTTTTCTCTGTTTTTCTGTGGGAAGTGGAAAACCTGGATTCCTGGTTATTTCTTAGTCTATCAAGGAAAGAAAATGGAACTTTCCTGTTCCTAAGGGGTGTGATGAAGTTCGGGAATGGTTGACAGTTGGCCAGGGCTGGGCTAACACTCCAGATTCAAGTCCGTTTCTTTCACTGCCATGTTTATTTAAATCTGACAGGTTTAGAGGAATGAAAATGTCTGCCCACTTCTCCTATTTGCCTCAGTTTTAGAAGTTGTCAATGCAGTGAATTAAAATGCATTTTTTTTAAACAGGAAGAGTAATAATGATACCAGGCCTTCATAAAAAAAATTGCATTGCAAAGGAATAAGGCTTTTTTAAACAAAATATAATAGCTATAACACTACAATGAACTCCTTACAAACCTGGGGGAATTGCATTTGGATAAAAGGCATTTGTGAACCTTAATATTGAGATGTCCAGAATTCAAAACAATATGCTGCTTTGATAATAGTGGAGCGTTCTGGAAACCTGTAGGTGGGCAAGTAGGCAGACAGATTCAAAATGAGATATGGCATCCGCTCAAAGGCTGACAGTAAAAATACAAGTACATTGCAGCTTTAAAAGAAATATCATTACAAAAACATTGCCTATGATATACACAAACTCTTTCCTCAGGGTTTGAAAATATCCTAACCAAAGGTACAATTAAAAAAAGTGTGTTAATTGTGACAGACAAATACTGCAAAATATAAAACCACTATATAGAAAATTGTATATCTGGCACATAGTATATGTGCATGTATGTACATATACTATGAAAACAAGGAGAGATCTTTTTATACCTCTCTTCTCCCAAAGCTGTATCAAACCCAGTCCCCTTCCCCCTTCCTTTCCTTTTGCAAACTGCTGCAGGAACAGCTTTAAATCAAGCAATAAACCTGCATGGTTTTTAGTTATTTACAGTCAGCTGGGGTTAATAAAACTCATCATATACAATTCTTATGCTGGCAAGGAAGCCATAATTCATAGCTGTGATCTTACTATCATGTATAAATAGCTTTACTATACACCGAGAAACCTGTATGGATGCTGTTTCTATTTTTCAGTTGTTTGAAACAAAAAGCAAACATTCCTGACTCTACACCTCCCCCTAGTGGAAAATAAGCAAAAAGTTAAACCTAAGGGCTCTGTGTTACTATAAAAGCCTATTTTCAACAAGCTCCACAAATGGAAAAAAGGAAAACCACAAAAAATTTCTATTTGCGTAATCTTAAAAAGTTATTAGCCCAATGTTTAATAAGGTCTTATCTGGGATGGTCACAACTCTGATTTATTCCAAACAAAAAATATTTTTATTTGAAAAACTCACAAACATATCCATCAATTATTTTATAAAGAAAGTTTCACAAGCCATACGGCTCAGGCTATACCCTTTAAAAATGAAAAGGCAGAATCTCCATATGAACGACAAACTTGGGGTCATCTAGGTCTTTACAGCTGCGGGCATTTGGAATTTCACAATGACAGAACTCAGCAGTGACTGAACCACCTGGGCTCTTGGAGAATCTTCATTAGCTATTAGCATGACAGGGTCTGTAAGACATAGCTGAAGACTTTTGATGCTGTTCAACAGATGGTGGTGACATGTCTGTATGAATACATGCACACTAACCTGTTTATCATACTGAAAATACTATTTCTAAGTCCTATCAGGGAAAAACACCTGGGTGAAATTGAACTACAAATGCATACGTATTAATATTTTAGAAATTATTTCTATATAGGTGTAACTGCCCCTTCATACAGGGTTTCCAGATAGCTGTAAAAAAATTGCATTTAGCAACTGGCTTGTGGCGCCACCTCTCATCCAAATTTTTCTTCTCAAGATATCTCCCAAGTTTCCAACCATAGATTACTACTGGTCTCTGTGTATCCATCTCATCTCAGTAGCTCCCAATGCAATAGCCAGAGTATGTAAATGACCAACCCAGCCAAATGAGGGAGATTGGACAGAGAGAATATGGTATATATTCACCATGGGGAAATTTTTTTTTTTTTTTTTTAAATATTTCAGGTTAATTTAGAGTGAGAAAAGTCATCTATAGCATGATAGTTCCAAATACTCTTGAGGGTTATATCTGAATCTTAGTCACAGCCTTGAAAATTTCTTTTCATCTTATTTAAAGCACTCTATCCTTAGATCTTGCCTCACACTTGCTATTTTGATAGCCAAGATGTGGGTGGTACTCCCTTTGGTCGGTGCTGTTCCTAAACTGGACAAAGGCAGCGGAGAGAGAAGGTAGTGAGTCATCTAGGATATTATTATGTCATTGAAAATATAAATGCAGGATCATATTTGATGTAACCACATATCAACACATGAAACCTGACAATGCAAAATATAACCTTATACTTTCTTATTTTGTTTAGATTTTAGTAGCACTCAAAATGTGCTAGATGTTTTTAAATGCATAAAATGACACAGGCCTTGTTCCAAAGATATTAGTATCTCAAAGATAAAACAATCAGATAAAGGGGAAGGAGATGGAACATGTATGCAGAGTGGACAGAAGCTGGTTGAAACATGCATCAGCCACTGCTTCTGTATTTTTACTTGGATAAGCTGCTCCTCACTACCCTCAGTTAACAACAGACTAATTTCGTATAAACTGCCCAGCAGAAATGGGTCCTTAAGTGGTACTTGGTCAGAGGAGAAGCAGCCTTGAGCATTAGCTCTCAAAGAGTTTTCTGTGTGCAGTATACAAGATTACAGAGGTGGCAGTGGGATAAATGCATCAATAGGGCCAAGTGGAGGGAATGGACAGATGTAAGGAGACAAGGTCAGGTTAGTAAGGAAGGGAAAAGTTACACCAGACACATCAGACAATGACAAGAAGATGGGGCATGATGCAAGGCAGAAGAAAGAGGAGCTACTGGAGATAGTTTAAGAGTGGGGTAATACGCCCAGAACACTGAGCAACTGTGTTTTGTATGAGTTGGAAAGGCAAAAAAATGGGTGTTGGAGAGGTCAGAGGTCAGCTCTACTGTGGTAACTCGCATAGGTGTAATGCACATTGGATGAGACTTTTGCTGTTTGACTAGAAAAGAAATGTCAGATCTTAGTAAGGTTCTGAAGCAAAAATTCCAGAATATGGATAATTGGGAAATGAGGGTCAAATAAGGGGAATTAAATAAGAGGGGATTAAAAAGTGCTTCCAGGGTCATGGCTTCAATGACAAGGAAGAGGTTGTGCTATCTATGCTGCTAAGGAAAGGGACAGGGAAGAATTCTGAGTTCAGTTTTGGCACATTAAGTTATTGGGGAAGCAATCACAAGATGTCAGAGAAAGAGATGAGAAGCAAGACTGACTGGAGACAGAAAAGGAGTGGGCGTGCAGATTTTTGAGTTGCTGGCATAAATGTGGTAGTTGAAGATGGCTGGTAATGGATCTGATGGTCCAAATCAGCATATAGCATAGAACAGCTCTACACATGTCATATGGAGAGAGCAAGAAGAAAGCAGGCCCCACTCAAGACAGAGACTTAAAGCAGAAGAACAAGCAAAAGAAGAGAAGCCAAGAAAGAACAATGTATCAAGCAGGGGGGTATGACTGACAGTGTTGCAAACAGTAGAGAGGTCAGTGCTAAAGAAAGAAGATAGTAGGTGTCAAGCATGCAGGCAAGAGTGGCTTCAACAATGTAGAAAGGGTGAAATGCAGGAAAAGGGAGATCCAAGATGGAAGTGGAAAAGGGGCGCTTGAGACACTCCTAGGTGCCACATCCAATAAGACATGGATTACAGGAGCGAAGGAAGTGTAGCATTTTTGATGTAGACAATGGGAGAAGATGGAACAACTTTTTGGGGAATAAAGTCTAGAACTGAACAACAAAATTAATTCCTGCAGGTAGGGATTATTCAGGATTATTCTTGCAGTTTTGATTCCAGAACTCATTAGCTATGAAATGTAGCCTGAAGAGTAGTTTAAAATGGACATAGGACCACACCAGCAAAAAGGCAGAGGTTTTGTCTGCTCAAAGCTGGCAGTCTCTCTCCCATTTTCCACTGAGACACTTTTAAAAGTGAATCTTTGTGTGTCAGTGGGGTTGGCTGAAAAACTGTGCAGGAATCAGATTGAAGGTTTAGAAAAGCAGCTTTGGTCCTTAGCATTAAAAAGGGACTACCATATAAATGCTACAATGTATGCCAGGGAAAACTGCCCCTCTTAAAAGAAAATGCCTATAACATTGAATAGATACTGTAAACAGAAAGTGGTATTTCAGTGTGGAAGTTAGAACTTTACCTTTAAGCCATTTCTAAGTTAGGAAAAAATAAATTTCTTATCCTATTTCAAAAAAAAGTGACAAAATGTGCTGATTCAAAAGTGACTCCCTCTGAAATGTTCTGCTAGAAATTAAATAAATCCCAAGGAATTATAACTGCTTTAGTAAATATCATAAAGGTATTGTATTCAGCTCTAGCACCAAAGTTTATAATTTAGAGGGTGGTCTAACACTTCCTATTAAAAAGCATAATTAGATTAATAGAAAATGAGGGTTGGAAGGGACCTCAGGAGGTCATCTGGTCCAAACCCCTGCTCAAAGCAGGACCAACCCCAACTAGATCATCCCAGCCAAGGCTTTGTTTACCCGGGGCTTAAAAATTTCCAAGGATGGAGATTCTATAACCTCTCAGGGTAACCTGTTCCAGTGTTTTATTACCCTCCTGATGAGAAAAGATTTCCTCATATCTAACCTAAACTTCCCTTGGTGCAACTTGAGACCATTGCTGCTTGTTCTGTTATCTACTATCACTGAGAACAGTCCAGCTCCATCCCCTTTAGAATCACTCTTCAGGTAATTGAAGGCTGCTACTAAATCCCCTCTGTTTTCTCTTCTTCAGACTAAATGAGCTCAGTTACTTCAGCCTCTCCTCATAAGACATGTCCCCAGCCCCTGATCCATTTGTTGCCCTCTGCTGGACTCTCTCCAACTTGTCTACATCCTTTCTGTAGTGGGGGGCTTAAAACTGGACACAGTACTCCTGATGTGGCCTCACCAGTGCTGCATAGAGGGGAAGAATCACTTCCCTTGGGCTGCATATACATTTTCCAAACTTTAGTCATTCAGGCTGAAATTGTCCAGGCTGGCTGAATATTTCCCATCTTGTTCATGAGCATTAAGAAACAGTCTTCAAATACATGATCACATACTACTACTAGTATTTCCAAAAGAACTGCTGCCTCATTGTATGCACTCAATGATGCTCAGGGGGATGAAATGAGATTGTGCAGTGAATGATGCTGTTGTCTGCAAGATCCGTGCCCCAGCTGTTGCAGAAGTTGAAGGTGCAGGTGGTGAATGAGGCAGGAAACTGCAGGAACAGAAAGGACAGTATTGTAGGAAAGGGGAAGGCCACTCCAGCAAAATGGTGTATATCCCTGATCACAGCCAAACAAGTTGTTTCAACCTCTCCCCTAACTTTTCTCATTCCCGTTTCAGAAAACCCACAAAATTAAATCACAAGTCAAAACTTTAGGTTTGTGCAGAACGTTAAAGCTCCATGCCTAAGAACTCAGAAGTCAGGAAATCATCCTCTGATAACATACTCTTTGATAACATGTTATTTGAGGTTGCATTCCCTAATAATAATAGTAAGTAGCACTTCTATGACACTTCTCAGTCATCATCTATTAAAGCTTCACAACACACCTAAGATGTTGATGAGGACCTTTTTTTTTTTTTTTTTTTTTTTTTTTTTTTTTTTTTTTACAGGCATGGAAACTGAGCCCGTGTAGTTAAGTGACATGCCAAATGGCAAACATTAGGATTAAAATTTAGAACTGCCTGATTTTTAGTCCTATGCTGAAATCACTAGGATACTACAAATAATTTTACTATATTATTTGACATACTTGATCATATAGAGATTTAAATGAATGCACACAAGGGGGCAGAACTGTATTGGCATGTTCAGTCTTAACTTTGACACTCCTTAATGTTTGAGAGATTTAGGCTGCAATCATAACATGGGCAGGTAATTACATCTACAAAAAAAAATCAACAGATTTTCTGTAAAAAGGAAAATTCAGTGAAAACAGTCTCGATAAATATTTCACTTTAAAATGGCAACTTAAATTAAAAATCCTCTTTATTCAACAATATCCACATCAGATACTGAGTCAAAGCGTGCATGATAATGTGCATGCGTGATATGAAGGTTAAAATGTATTCTATAGTGAAGTACGTACCCAAGTAACCTATATATTTTTTTTTAATTTCTCCTTCAGTCTTATTAGGTTAAGATGGGCCAAAAAACTTACTTCACTCTAACCAAAAAAAATTATTATGATGATAATTGCCTTGGTGTTTCTTTTTTACATTCTTTTAAGATCTTCTCTATTCGGCACACTTAAAAGCATTAATCAATTTAATTCTGAGTGTTTGTTTTTATCTGGATTTCTCAGGCAGTTTCACTTTCACAGTTTCAAAGAGAGCTTTGAAGTTGGCTGAAGGAATGGATTTATATTGATTTGAAAAATATTAGGAGTTCAGAAATGGCCATCTCTACAGCGCACAAAATCAACTCAGCAGAATGCTAAAAAGTTAGCGCTATTCTAATGGATTGAACAGTCTGAATATTTCCAGGAACAGGAATGCTTCCCATCACTTCATCTGCCTGAAGATGGAGTCATTCATGTCCAAGGGGAGATCACTACTCATAATTTGTCAATTTTTGTATAATCTGAAGTTGCTTTATTAACCACTAGTCATAAGACAAAATGTGGATTTTGAGTTTTATCTCCGAAAGCCCATATGAAAAATCAATACCAGATGAAGCAGGACTTGTATTAGTGTTTGACAGATCAAGAGATATGGCTTTTAATAATAACATATTTTAAATCATTAACTGTTTTCTCCCCTCCAAAAACAAGCACCATGTCTATATAAATATAAATATAAAAGAGGGAGATTATTAATATTACTGCATACTAAATACCAACCAAATTTATCTGGACAAGAGCAATGCAAATTGCTTAGGAAAATTTCAAAATCCAACTCTAGAAAGAAAACTGTAATCTGTCATGTTGGCATTAGCTGTGGGAACAGTATATAAGGTCAATGGTGTGTGAATCAAATCTGTGCTGAGTAACTGACAATTTTAAGCCACACATTGGGATAGCTAGAATAACTCTTGGTATACAGATTACACCTACACTTTTAAAACACAGTTTTACACCACAGGCTTCTTCCGTTCCTATTATTCCACTTTTCTGCAATAGCCAGCTCATGTTGTAGCATATTGTTATCTGCACACAGGATAGTGGATCCTCATGCGTATATCTTTGATAAATGTGTTTAATCAATTGTTTTAATCTTAGTGAAGTAACTAAATTTGTCTCAGCAATGGAGAGTATATTAAAGATAAAATAAACATCAGAGATCTGAAGAAGGGTACTGAGATACCTGAAAGATTGTCTAAATCTATCCCAACCATGCAGATGATCTAATAAAAAAAAAATATCACCCACAAAAACTCTTGCCTTCAGTCCCAGAGGTTCAAAATCCCACCTTGGAGCTATGTGATGTTTTGACTAGATGCCATGGTAAATTAAATACTATGCTGCCAGAAGTTGCCTAAAAAATACAAGGTAGATACTCACAGGTCCTGAAACATCCAGGCACTTAATTTATTTTAAAGTAAAACTATTGATAATATCCAAGGCACACAACTAGTATTTAGGCTCTAATTCAGCAGAACTATTTAAAGTTAACTTCATGATGATGCTCATATATTTTGCTCAAATGGCCTCATAACATGAAGTTTCTGGTTTCACTATAGTGAAACTATAGTGTAGTGTTATTTAAGGACACCATGCAAAAATTTAAGTTACCAATTCCCCTGACAGTAAAAGATTACATTAGTTATACCTCTTTAAACACTTCTGAGTGCTGAATTTTTTATTGATTTTAAATTTTATGGAAGAAGGAGGTTGAGAGGTCCTGTACACTAATTCCCTGTTGTGACAAACATGTTAAAAATCCCTGGTTAGATAGTTTTTACTGCATTGTATTGGATCGAAACTTCCCTATGCTGTTGCACATATCCAACTCTCACTTATCCTGCAGCACTGGCCATTACTCCTTTAGAAGTGACAGTACAGAAATCAGTGTGAGATGATAACAGTCAGTGCTTTTACAGAATTCTCTACACTCTGAAGGTCCTACTTACAGAAGGTCTCAAACACACTGGTAGCATTTACGAAGTCTCACAACATACATGTTTGGTAACTAAATATTATATCCGCTCAGAGTTTGGGAAAATGAGAAAAAGAGGTGAAGTGAGTTGTTTAAGACCATAGTGAATCAGATCCCAATTTAGAAGAAGACACCCCTGCTCTAATCACTAGAGAATGCTTGCATATAATTTAAGAAAGGCTAGGAATTCAGAGAACACTTATCTTTCATACTCAGCAGGCCCTTATAATTCACACTGGAAGACTGACACTTAGAAAATAAACTACATGAGTCCTTTAGATAAGCAAAGAAAAAGCAGGGTGCCTCCCTAGCAATCTACTTCTTCATAGTCCAACAGAACTGCATCCTCAATTTTCACTGTATAGATACTGTAAAGAGAAAGCAATTCTGTTATGCTTTGCTATATCTCCTATATTTAAAAAAAATAATTGGGATCCAATTTAAAGCTCTTTTACCCTCTTATAGGAAGGCCACAGTTGTATCTGAGCAAAGGACTGAGTCTAAAATTGGTGCATGAAACACAATATATTTAAAGTAATTCCAAAAACCTAATCAACCATGACTGGACTAACAGGAGAACCCAGGACTTCCTTTTGTAAATAATTTTTTCCATGATAAAAGGAAATAAATTGGAGTTATGTTCCGTAAAATCAGCAATGTACACTGGGAAAAAAGAACCTTCTCCAATATAGTACTATCAATTACTGTAAAATGATTCGATTGGAGAGCTTAGGGAAAGGAAAGTGGGAAGATGGGAGTTAGTCTATTTCAATTCAAAACCAGTAAAGCATTTCAGAAAATATGTGATTAATGTAAAATGCAGTTGGGAGATTAAAATCCTGTCTCAGCAGGCTGATATTAACTCCATACCGCTTCAAGAAGCAGGACTCCCTTTATTGTGCCACCAATTGCTTGGGGAAAAAGAATATCAACACAAGGACAGCTATAGATCTTGATGTGGCAACAAAGGGAATTGATTTTCAGAGCAGTTCTCCCCACGGGGTAAAGGACAAAATAATGAATGGTTTTAGCTACTAACGTGTCAGTTCCTGAATAATGGTGGGCACTGAACATACAACCAGGGGCTCCAAAGGGTTCATCTCCCACCAATCCCTTCACAATTTAGAGAGCTAGATTTTAGAGATTTGAAACAAGGTTGCTGCATCCCCTTCCCCCCAATCTGCCCCAGACCATTTACACATTCACATTCACTGAGATTCTGGATTGAACAGGACTGTGAAAAAGACACCATTTAATCTTAGCCTTCCAGCATCTAACAACCAAACAGCCATGTGACAGGTTAGCCCTGACATGCAGATAATCTGAACTAAAATTATGCCTTTCAGCCCATGGTAAACCTTTTTAAAGAGTCCTGAAAGCAGCTTGGGAGACACTGGTTCTGTGTTTCTGTCCAGGACAAGCTTGCAGAGAAAGAAGCTGACTCCCCAACTCTACAGCAAAGTGAGGAAGGCACTACAACACCAATGTGAAATCAGTTTTTCTATAGTTGTCTAGTAATAGTACTCCTGAAGCATTACATGTGTCAGCTTCAGACTTGGTGGAAGCAGCTTCCCTTATGTTTAAATAACTGCCTATAGCTAGCTTTTAAATCTGTATTTTGCCCTTTCAGTTACGATTAACAAATAGAACCCATACTTTCATGAAAGGCAATTTAAAAGCTGTCTTCTATCCTGCACAAATACAAATAGGTCTTTATGAGATAAACTCTGCAGATTAACCTCTCTTGTCAAATAATGGAATAACTTATGTTATTTGAAAATAAAATAGAAATGAAATGGAAACTTCTCCAAGGTAAAATTGACCTGTGATGCTTGGGTACTTGGACAGGGTTCATTCAGAGCAAGTTTAAATACACTCTTTCATACAGCAAAGTTTATGCAGATCTCTCTAGTCTCTTAATTTAGTTCATCACGTCTTGGCTGAACTAGAACAGGCTGCTTCGTTACAGCAGGCTCTCTTCATCCTGAGACTCTGGTGAAGTACTAGAATGAACTGCTGGAAAGGAACACAGCTCTTCCTTCCCAACTACTCTCTCTTCCCTTGCACAGAAGTCCACACAAGCCTGGCTCCCCTCCCTCCCTCCCCACACTAACCCCTTGCCCACACACACACACACACACACACACACACACACACACACACACACACACACACACACACACACACACCACTGTTATACCATTTCCTAATACAAATCTTGCTCTTGCCCTCCTTTTCAAGAGATTAGTATAGTAAGCAGGCAGACGAAATCAGCTTTTGCTCACTACACTAAAAGCAATGCAGGCCAAACAGGATCTGGCAAAGCACCAAGTATTCAAAGCTTTTCACCAAAAACCCATGAGGCATGCCAGGTACCAATTCTAGATCAAGGGATATTATTTTGATTTACAAAAAAAGTCTCACAGGCCCAATTCTCCTTTCAAAACAGGGACCATTTTAAGTTAACTGATGAAGGCAATAGAGCTGTACTGCTATACAGCAGAGGTTCAGGCCTATAAATAATTAGAGCAGGATATTTGTATTTCCCTTGAGCTGTCCCTTTGCCAAGCCACACACATACGTAGCTCAAGTGTTTCCTCACACTTCCACTTACATAGTCTTCCAATCAGAGAGGAGCAATACAAGTTAATTCCCTCTCATTTCTCCATCACTACCTGACAGCAAGGTGTTCCCAAGTGCACATGATATTGCAGGAGTGGCCTGACAGTAACATACCTGCTGTCCAAGACTGCACTGGAAATGCAAAACTGATTCACTGCCTAGTGTCACACACACTTCTAGTATGATTGCTCCATGTTATTCCTTAATTTGAATTTATGCTAAGCAATATCAGAATCACTTAATTATTAAAGAACTCCAATTTCCAAGTTCTCTTTAAATGCCAACTGAAGGCTGAGAGGTCTTGCAGCTTGAGGGCCAAACAGATGACATCTCCATTTGGAACAGAGTACTACCCTTTAAATACTGCAAGAAGATGTTCATAGTGTTAGCATGCAGAATATTCAAGATTTCAGAAATGTTTCCCAAACGTTTTCCTAAAAGATTTACTACATAGGCATTTTGGCTAGGGCCAGACATTCAAAAAGCCAGAGCATGAATTGATTCAACCTTTGTAGGTTAGTCTAACCTGCCCAGGTTGAACCAGTTTGTCACAGCGCAGACATTCCCTCTGAACTGAGGCACTGTGGGTACATGCCTGAAGTTGCTCAGGCCAGGAGCCGGGGGGCATGAGACTGCAACCTTGGCTGCAGGGAAGCTGGGCTGAGGAGCCGTGGCGAGCCCAGACCTAACTGGCCAGAGAGAGGTTTAAATTCCCCACTCAGCGTCCCACTGGCAGGGACCTGAGCCGGGTCTGCTGGGCGCTCCCCCCTCGCTGCTGCAGCGGTGGGCCAGTGTGGTCCTGGAGGCAGAGGGGGCAGGGAGGGGGGTTATTCTCCTTTCTGCCCCCACTGCCCCTGGGGAACTGCAGCCAGGTCTGCCCACCCCGCCCCTCACTGCCTTGACTGCCGCTGCTCACTCTGTGCTCGGGGCAAGTGGTGGGAAAAGCCCCCTCCACCAGATGCCACAGGGACGGGGCAGGAGTGGGCTTATCCTGCCACTTGCCCTGAGCATAGACTGAGCGGCGGCAGCAACCAGGCTAGGCAGACCCTGCTACGGTGCCCCAGGGCCAGAGGGGGGAATAACCCCATTCTCTGTGCCCGCCAAGGGGTGCTGCTGGTGGCATGTGGCCTGCCCCACCTGGCCACTGAAGCGGTGAGGGGAAAGCGACCATGACAGAGGCAGCAGCCCATCACGGTTTCCCAAACTGCAACCCCCTTCCTGGTGGAGGGGGAAGGGGGAGCCGCAGTGCATTGCGGGAAAACTGCTATGGACCACAGCAGCGGCAGGGGTCAGGGCAGGCTGACCTGGGTGTGGTCCCCCAGGGGTAGTGGGGAGAATAACCCCCCTCCCTCAGGGGCCACACTGGCCTGCCACTGCAACTGCGAGGGGGGAGCACCCAGCAGACTCAGCTCAGGTTCTTGCCAGTGGGACAGGGAGGGGGGAATTAAACTTCTCTGGCCAAACCCACACCCCTGCCTGTCCCTTCTCCAGCTGGAGAGAAGAGGGGCAGGGCCAGCCCTGCTCCACTGGAGCAGAGAGCACAGCCCACAGAGCATGCCCGGAAGCTGGGGGACTCTGGTTTACATTGGTGATGCGTATGGGGTGCATGCAGGTGCACATGCACCCCCTGAGATTGGCAGTGCACCCCCTGACAGAAGCACTGCTGATGCTGCAGATGGTGCCTGCAGGTGGTTGCCGCTACCCCCACCCCGGCACTGCCAGTGGCATCTGCAGGTGGTCACTGACTAGTGGCCGCCCCTGCTCCCATCGCTGCTGTGGTTGCCTGTGGGAGCTCCCTGATCACTGGTTGGCACTCGTCCCCCCGCCTGTTGCCACCACGGCTGCCTGCAGAAGCTCCCCACTCACCACTGCCACGCCCTCACTGCCGCCATGCCCCTGCCACCATGCCCCGCCAGCCTTCAGGGGCACATGTCATTCATGCTGATTTAAGTTAAACCAGGAAGGGGTCTGGGACAGACATTGCACAAACCGGTTTGAGTTAAATCAGTTAAGTCTGATACTACATTCAACCAGGTTTATCTCAAACCAGTTTCAGCCATTTTGAAACTGGTTTATGTGCACTGAATGTCTGTTCTGTTACAAGTTTAAACCAGTTTCTGATCACTTAAACCGGTTTATGTGTAATGTCTATCCCTAGCCTTGGTCAAAGGCTTGCCCATAACACAAATCCTACCTGTCATAATGGTGGCCCCATCAAAAAAGTCTTAACTACCAGAGTTAGTCCTTTCCTGACCACCCATATCAAATTATGCACAAAGGAGAAGACAGACACCTGAATAACAGTTTAGCAACCAAACTGATGGAAGCAAGCCACCTTCTTCCACAGCCCACCTTCACAGCTTTATGTATGCTGAGGGCCACATCTCTCCTTTTGGATTTTTAAATTTACATATAACTGCCAAAGGAATGGCAAAATAGATCTCCAAGCTGCAAGAAGAGGTGTCCAAATGCTGGTTCATTCTTTGCCTTTTACAACTGCTATAGTTATAGTCCTGTTCAGGGAAATGGTGCTTTAGAAAAAGGCAAAAGGACAAAGATCCTCCAACCATATGTAATTAATGTAAATATGACATAATACACCTGAACAACACTGCGGGGGGGGGGGGGGGGGGGGAGGGAGGAAGGGGTGGAGCAGACATTATGGGGCGGAGATCAGGCTAGAAAGCCTTCCAGAAAAACATGACTAAAAAGAAAGAGTCTTTCCACGAAGTCACAGGTTAGTCATTTGATGAAAACAGTCACAGTTGACTGCCAAGAAATCTCTTTCAGAGCAAAGGGGATTTTTGGCTGAACTACTTGGTGAGAGACCTGACGCAGTAATTCTCTCTCTCAACTCCAGGTGAGTCAGTAAACTGCAGAGAAGCTTGACCTCATTGCACAGGCCAACTTTAGATCTGGGTTCTGAAAATCCATGAAGGATCTTTATGCTCGAGATATGCTATTGCTGAAGTGCTAAAATTTGGCCAATGGAACTAGGAGCCATACATACATACTTTCAGTCCAGCCTCCATTCAGGAGAGACAAAAAGTTTCTCTGAATTCGTGGACTCAGTCATAGCAGAATTCCAGTGTGATGAACAAAAAGCGTTGCCTTTGGAAGGCAGAGGTTTTGACACAGTGCGCAGTTGTCAAAAACTCCTATTTACATGAACATCAGAAAAGGTATTGTGACAAGTTATCATTAAGGCTGTCTCCCATAATGGGGAATATCATGGACTTGCCACAAAGAGAGGGACAGAGTGCGTTCTGACATGCATCCCCAATATCATTGAACTAAAGTAAGATGTGAAGTAACTTGTTTTAAAGATGTGGCTAATGGCATTGTTGATTTCACTATTAATTGTACTTCAATGACTTCCTGATTCAATTTGCTCCATGTGCAAAGAAAATTTTTTTTTAGAGCTGTCAGCTTTACAACTTCTGTCTAGGATCTGAGTGTCAAGCAAGGTTTTTCCCTCATTCCATAATGCAATAAGAAAGGCTTTGCAGGACAAAGGAAGCCCTTGCTTATATTTATAAAAACCCAAATATATATCAGAGGGAGTGGTTAGCTGTGGAAGTCTTTGTTCAGACGCATCTTTTTACTTCCAAACCAACCAAACTTCACATAAAAAAAGAACAAACAAAACAAAAACAAACCTATTGAAACCCCAGGATTGTGGGGTCCTGCACTAGCATTTTTACAGCAAGACATTTTAAGAATTTAAGAGTTTATAGAATCTGCAATAAACACACACCTTATTCAAGAAGGAAGGTAAATGAAAAACAAGAAGATGAGCAGTCCAGAAAGTATCTTACTAATACAATAAGTGTTTTTTTAGAAAGTTTTACAAAGTTTATAACAGACTGGATAGTACAATAAGTAAATAATACCTCTGTAAGTAAATGCTTTTACAAACAGATGTTGAACAAGAATGAAATGAAGTTACTATTATTTATTACTTGTATTACCACAGTGCCTAGGATCAGGACCCGTTGTAGCTGGCACTGTACAAATGCCGAATAAAAAGACAGAACTGGACCCAAAGGGCTTGCAATCTAAATAGTCCCATCTGTTTCCAGCATGACCCCTTTTTACCTATCGGACCGCTGCACACATTACAGAGTAATTTTTAAGTCATCTTAGCTAAGAAAGCCCCTTGTAAACAAATCTTAAAACAAACCTTTTTTGGGACGGGGTTTCTGAGGTTCTTTAGCCACTGGAAATGAAGAAACCTGAAATGACAGAAAAGGACAGAGTCAAAATACATCAGGCAAGATTCCCAAAGGAATTTCTGGTTAAAAAAAATCCTAGGAGGACAGCTAATGGATCTCAAAGGATGAAGCAAAAATAACAGTGTCCTTGCTAAACAGAAATTATCCAATCAGATGCTAGTTATTTCTAACAGAAACCAACTTTTGATTTCTGCTAATTGTATAGACTGAGAAAATCCTCTTTTCTTTATAAGTACAGCTGCTTTCACTGTCAGCTAGAGACAGTTTTGTTAGTGTACCTGTATTTATTAAAAAACAGAAGTATGAGGACTGCATTTGGATCACAGAAATATTTTGCCATATAAAAAGCTCTTTAAAATCATACTGGGAGTGTCTGCTTCACAAGATTTACAAATCTAATTACAACACTGGGTGTTTAGTGGTTCCAAAGTAAGGAGAATGAAAGGTTTTCCTCAGTTATGGGTAGTCCCACCGAAATCACTAGGACTACACGTAAGAGCAAGGGTTTGGATTGGGCCTTTAATGAGAATAGCCAGCTCTAAGAAATGTTTGATTAACAGCAGATTGCAAAAGGCTCTTTGGGATAATCTGAAGATCATAGGCAGCATCTAGCACTTAAAAAGGTTGTTCTCATTCTCATATCCCTGCATACTGCCTTTTCTTGATTAGGAAACAAAATCTACAGTAATTACTCTGCTATGATCCAAAGGAAAGAATTAAGTGATCCTTCTTCTATTTGTATCTGCCTTCTGATAAAGTAAAATTCTCAGCATCCCTGCCATCTTTAACTAACTTGTTTCCACACTGCGTTTGATGCAAAGCTCATTGTTAAACTGCTGAGTGGTAGCAAAGAGATCTTTTTACAGAGACAAAATAGGTATTAGGAATCTGTGGAGCAAGCCCATCTAGTTCAGGCTGCTGGCTCTGACTGTGGCAAAACCCTGCACACACAAGTGTTTAATTTGAAGGATGTCAGATATCTCAAGCAAAACTACAAGTACTGCCTGCAGCAGACCTCACATATAATGGATGTGCCTTGCTGACTGCCAAGAGGAAAGATCTATTTTAACAAAATAAGATCTTTTTGGTACTCTTAGATCTCAGTCTCTCTAGACAGTTAAGGAAGACAAGCACTTGGGTAGTTGAGGAAGGCACTCACAAAGGAAAAGCATTATTACATAGCTTTATAGCCGCAAAAAGCATGCTCCTTGGTGTTTTTACTCTGGAAATTGGCAAAAAGCAATGTGTTCCAGTTGAAGAGATCTGCTTCCTGAATGCACTCAGGATCAGCCCTTCTGTCTTGCTTTTCACTCCTGTGAGATAATACTACAAGTGTGCTGGATTTTCTTCCCTGTCAAGCATTACCAAAAAAAAAAAAAAAAAAAAAAAAAATCAGTCTCTGCTATCCCACTAAAGACAATAAAGTTGCCCTTATAAAGACACTTTTTGAAGCTCTTGGGGTTGGAGTGGAGTCACTAACAGCATGATTTGACAGAGAACTTCATTGCTAGTGATTATATCCAAAAAGGAAAGAATCCAGTTTGACCTTATGTAAGTTTGAGGAGTTTGCATTCAAAAACCAAACACCTCTTTACTGGTAAACTGAGACAATTTGATCAGGAATCACTGATGCACAGATGTGCAAAGTCACCCTATCTTTTTTTCAGTCATTTTTCAGACATGAAATCACACAACAAGGACAAGTTATATTTCTTGAGATGTCTCTTCAGCTAACAGCATCCTCAATAAAAATATACCCGAATAGACTGAGTGGGTGAAAATAAAAATCACATCATTTGACAGTAAAGTTACCCAAACATTAGCATGGCCATTTGGTGACTGGGGATGCAGAGAATTTAAGTGTTTTATTATGCCACATCCAAACTGTTGAGATTTGCAGCTGATCCAGCCTTCTGACCCAAGAGCCAATCTGAATGATGGCATTTATTACCTTTAGCAACGCAGTTGTTTGGACCTTTGTGTTTAATTACTGTGTGTTTAATCTGTGCGGAGAGCAAAACATTATTGTTATAAAGGTATCAGGATATTTTATTTTTTTTGTCTGAGGCAAAGAGTAGATATTCTCCATTAAATACATATGAATACTGTAAGTGAATGATTGGCCATCATTAATTTTTTCCTCCTTTTCTATGAGCTTTTATTGCCTGCAGTAAATGATACATGAGAAATATATAGCTAAACAGGCAACTCATTCATCAGTGCACGAAAGTGTAACTACATTGCATTAAACTGCATTACGAAGCCCTGTTTATGCCACAACAAATAGCTGTGGGACAAAATCCTTTTTCCCTGAAGAAATTATTTTTTTAATCAGCACGGAGCACAGGGAACAGGGCATAATGTTAATAAAGTGTTTTCTGAAAACAAATAAAGACAAGGAAAAAAGCTCTTGTAATCAAATCAGAAGGTGCTGTTTTTGGCAAGAACTTCAACTGATGAAGAAAGGGCAAGTGAGTTCAACAATTTTGGTAGTTAAGTAAGTGTTCAACAGTTCATCCCACAAAAAGGTATCAGTAGTGCTTGACTACAACAGCTGCTGAAGTCTGCTGTCCATTGCATCACCAAGGGAAAGAGTTTTCAGTATCTTTTGTCAGAAAAAAAAAAAAAAATCTAATTTTCCTAGTAAGCAGGGCACCAATGTTAGGTAATGAAACCACATCAGGGGTATTCTTTACAGTAAATAGTTTGCTGACACAGTTGCCTCTGCAACAGCTCTTGGCCATGCATACAAAAGCTATGACAGAATCATGGTCCTGCATACACACCAGATTATACCAAGCCACGAACACTGTGAATAGACTAAACATTCTTACATAAAAGTAGCAGGCTTAGACCACTGCAACAGAGGTTATTTGCACCAATTTTACACTTGGTGTAGTCGGAGTCTTCTTCGTAAATCAAGGACAAATATCTTACTGGCATCCCAGTGTCTAGTTCTGAAAAGTTTTAAGACCTTATCTGTTTTTGGATGCCACATCTATGAACCACTGTTTAATGAGAAACTCAAAAATAATTAAACAGATGTCTGGAGAGAAAAGTCAAACTCCCCCCATTCCTTTCTCTAACCTGCCTAGCAAATCCTTTCACTTAGTCCAGACATTCTGTAATATCCCAAAAATCCAAACATGTTAAATGCTAGCCTTTCCTATCTGGCATTTTTTAATAAAATAGCACAAGACAGAGAAGGAAGTGCCCTTTTGTGCCATGTCCTGTCTATTCCCCAAGGTCCTGAGCATGCTCATTCCCTACAGAAAAATGTTTCCATTGCTTTGTTCGGTCTAAAAAATATCTGAATCCTGTTTTTCTATTTCATGCTGCTAAAATAAATGATGTCACAGCACAGACTTAATTACAAACTGCAATTAATATTATCAGGCTCCCACTGAGATAGAAACATACCATAGACTTCAATACGTTTGTGGCAAATCCATTCAGACTGGAATATCACCATTCTTCCCTTACATGTTAGAAGTAATTCAGGAAAAGTCAAGCTATATTGCTACAAATACCACAAAGCTTTTGGCTCCCAGTGAGGTGATAAACTCTCAGAGATCTTACAATTTACCCAGCACATCAGATAATGAACACTTTTTTTGACAACCCAGGTCATGACAGAAGGATTCTTGTCTTATACTTTCAGAAAGACTTGGATTCAATGAGAAAACTAATTATGATGATTACATTTTATTCTTGTCAGTTCATAAATCTCTCACGCAGGCTACTCTAAGTCCTTTCTAAGATTAAATCATAATCTGATTACATTGACAACAGAGGATGATGGAGTTGGTAACAGGCATCAATTTGAAGGAAAACTCCTCGGCTGAATGAATGAGGCTGCACTTAGTCTGTTGAAAGCCAGAGCAAGACCGAATGCCTTTTATATTGTGGCTATCAAATGTTCAGAGATGTAGCAAAGAATCATTTTATAGCAGTATGGAAGAAATATAGGCCAATTCAAAAGATTCATCTGTAAAACAGTCTCACTATTGTGTGCTGAATTTTACATAAGTAACACCCAGAACAGAAGACTTACCACAGCAAGTAAAATGACACTTATTTAAGTTTTGATACAAGACACAGCTTTGTGATAAGTTCTGACACTGTTTCTTTCAGGGGCTTAGTGACAGATGGCAGGGACAAGGCAGAGCTCTTCAATGAGTTTTTTGCCTCTGTCTTCTTAAATAGGAATATAGACAAACCCTCAATATGCATCATGGACATCAACAAAGGGAACATCGGCCGACCAACGGTCAGTGCCAACACGGTAAAAGGACACTGGGCGGAACTGTACGTGTTCAGATCACCGGGACCAGAGGGACTCCACCCACAGGTAATGAAGGAATTAGCGAGTGCCGTAGCTGAACCACTAGCAAGGATATATGAGCACTCATGCTGCTCAGGTCAGGTCCCGGAGGATTGGAAGACGGCCAATGTCATCCCAATCTTCAGACCGGTCAGCTTTACTTCTATCTCGGGGAAAATCCTAGAAAAAATTATCAAAGGACACATCTGTAGGAGCCTGCTGGCTAATGTGATGCAGAGGGGCAACCAACATGGGTTTATAGTGGGCAGGTCCTTCCTGACTAACCTAGTTTTTTTGTTGTTTTTTTTTTTTATGACAAGGCCACCAAACATTTAGGTGCAGGAGTCAAGGTGGATGTTATCTATCTGGACTTCAAGAAGGCCTTTGACACGGTATCCCATAGCATCCTTATTAATAAACTGAGGAGATTTGCCATGGAAGATTATACGGTAGAATGGGTAGCAAACTGGCTCAGGGGTCGCACCCAGCGGGTGGTGGTGAATGGGTCAGTGTCAATCTGGAAAGATGTGGGCAGTGGAGTCCCTCATGGCTCAGTTCTGGGGCCAGTGCTGTTCAACATCTTCATTCACGGATGACACAAAAATACGGGGTGAAGCTAACACCCTGGAGAGGAGGAACCAGACCCAGGCTTACCTTGACAGGTTGAGGAAGTGGGCAGAGAACAACAGGATGCAATTCAATAAGGACAAGTGCAAGGTGTTGCATTCTAGGGAGGAAAAACTGCTATCATGCCTGTAGGCTGGGGGACGACCTTCTCAGCACCACTGAGGTAGAAAGAGATCTTGGAGTCACTGTTGACTCCAGGATGAACATGAGTCGCCAATGTGATGTCCAACCACCCCTTATACCACGCCCCAAGCCTTGCAGGTGGAATAGACACTGGTCTGTCAGGTCTACACTCACCCTCTCTCGGGGCCCTCTCTGTAGTGCTGCCCTCTCTCAGGGCTCCTCTGCAGTGCCGCCCTCTCTCAGGGGCCTTCTCAATAACGCCGCCCTTCTCTCCAGGGCCTTCTCCACAATGCTGCCCCTTTTCGGTAACACTGCCCCCTTCTCTGGGGCTCCTCGGTACTGCTGCCCCCTCTTCGGGCCTTCTCAGGAATGCCGCCCCTCTCTGGGGTCCGCCGCAAAGCTACCCCCCTTCTCCGGGGCTCACCGCACTGCTGTCCCCTTCTCCAGGATTCACCACGCCTGCACTGGGGCTTCTCAGTAATTAATGCCCCCTCTCTGGGGCTCGTCACGCCCATGCTAGGGCTTCTCAACCGCCCCTCTCTGGGGCTGGGGTCTATGCACCCTGTATGCAGCACCTTTACTGGCACTGGGGTCCACACGCTGCTGTGGGTCCCCTATGAGGCCTCCTCCAACCCCTAATAGCCTCACCCAAACCACCAGCGATACAACAAAGCAAAACACAAGCCCCTAGGCTATAACTTAACTTAAAGCCGCCCAGCTGAAACCACATTGCTCAAATGTCCCACAGCTGCCATCCTTTACCCAGCATGGGCTGTACCTGCGGTTCTCACATCTTTGCTCAGGGAGCTCCTTTCTCTCCAGCTGCTGGCAGGGAACTGCCCCTGGCCTCCTGCCTGTGATTTATATAGGAGCCAGGCCCTGCCCCTTTCAGTCAGCTGACCTCCTGGTTGCCCTGGCAACCCACAGCTGGGCTCCTTATACCCTGCTAGGGCTCCTTCCCCGCCCCCCCCCCCCCCCCCGCAGTTTCCCCTCTTCAGGAACAGGGCACCTCAGCACCCTGTGACAATCTGGAATGGGCTTCCAAGGGAGGTGGTGCTCACCCCATCCTTGGGGGTCTTCAAGAGGAGACTGGACAGGCACCTGGCTGGGATTACATGACTCCAGGTTTGGTGACCCTTTTCTTGCCTGCCAGGGGCAGGGGGTCGGACTAGATGGCCCACTGAGGTCCCTTCTGACCCTGGAATCTATGAATCAGAAGTCTCCCACTGTAAACATCAAACTGAAAAACTCATTACAGTCGCACACAAGTGTTTCAAATAGAATCAGGCTCTTGGACTGTACTTTTTTTTTTTTTAAACCAGAAGTGTCCTACAGAGCTGGAACACAGCAAATACAGTTATAGACTGCCAAAATAAAATTTCCATCTGAAAACAAATTAATCTCAGAGTGGACTTCTGAGAATCTAGTCTAGCTCTGCAATGGTGGATACCAAAATAAGATTAAGAGTTCACTCCATCTCTAATAGGTAGAGGTACACTGATAGCTGATTTTTAAAGAGGCATATTGGCCGATACCAATCCGATTTCCGATACCAGCCTGGCAGCTTGGAGAGCTGTATGCAGCTGGTAAGTTTGTTGTGGTGGAAGGGGAGGGGGGAAGGAAGGGGCATGGTGGGGCAGATCAACGCCCCGGCAGTGAGGGGGGACTGGGGCTAGGGCTAGGGCAAGTGCTGCCCAGCTGTGGTTGGGGGTGAGGACATGGGAAGGAGCCACGGCTTGTCCAGGAGGGCACGGGGGGTGGCAGCTCCTGCTGCAGTGTGCCACTTGTCTGGAAGCCATTTATCTGGCACCTGCCTGCTTGTCTGGTGGTTCCCGCCACTGGTCCCACCACTGCTCCGGGAGGGCATGGGGGAGCATGTGCCCCCAGGTCTGCGCAGGATGGGGTGGGCTGGGAAGAGCCCCATGCAGCGCCAGGCCCAGCCCACCGCACCCTGCACAGATCCAGAGGCACATGCCCCCGCCCCCCCATGGCCTCCTGGACAAGCGGCAGGAGCAGCAGCGGGAGCCGCCAGACAAGCACCTCCTGGACAAGCAGCATGCAACAGCGGGAGCTGCCTTCCCTCCCACCATGTCCCCATGACAGGCTGCAACTCTGTCCCATGCTGGCTGGGCAGTACTTGCCCCAGCCCCACTCCTCCCTTACCACAGGGGCCTTGATCTTCCCCATGCCACACCCCTTCCCTCCCCTTCCATCACAACAGACTTACCAGTTGCAAGCAACTCTCCAAGCTGCTGCACTGTGCTCCTCGCTGCCTACGCACATGCACAGGCCGTTTATCGGCCAAATTATTGACCATATCAGGCCAATTTCTGATGCAGACAATTTTCTTTATATCGGTACCGATCCAATATCAGACCAACGTATTGATGCACCTCTACTAACAGTATGATGTCCTTTAAAACCCATTGTTCTAACAAAGCACTAGTCTACCAACTAATACTCCCTGGGTGTATTTTGAGACATATCTCTTTATTCCAGTGACTGAATTGTGACTGCATTTCACCCATATGCCACATAGAGTCAACTGAACTCTGAAGAGCAATCCAGTTATGGATTCATTCTAGATGGCTCATCATTAACAGAATCATACCAATGCATGAACCAGAACGAACCTAGCTTGACTGTCAGTGCTGTAGCTGAGTTAGCAGTGTGCCCAGTTAGGGAACAATGAAAACAAACATACAAAAAAAAAAATCAACAAGTGATTTCACTAGAAAGTTGTGATTTCTAAAGCCGAAAATATAAACGTGGAGTCCCACAAGGCTATTTTTCAGAGCAGAATAAATGGTTATTTTCAAAAATCACCTATTATTTTGGCAATATGCCCACTTACATATGTCAATGCTGAAACTACTCAAGAACAAGGTTGCGCATGATCTTCAGTAGCAGCTGTTTAGTGGTAAGTTTCCAGAAGTTCAATAAGTGGAAAGATCAATAAGTTAAAATGCAGACCAACACAGGAAGAAACATCCTCTCTCTTCCCAGTGACCACAAGACTCCCTTGTTGCTTTAAAGGCAAAGAAAAATTTGCACAATCCTTTTCTTTAGACCAGAGGTTGTCAACCAGAGGTACGTGTACCCCCGGGGGTACCTGGGAAGACCCTAGGGTATATGCGTGGGCAGGCGGGGTTGGAGCACCACCACCCAGTGCCGCCACCTCCCAGGAGCAGGGCCTGGGGTGGGAGTGGGGGTGAGGGCAGCGGCACCCCTCTGCAGGCTGCATAGGCACCACCCAGCCAGCCGGACGTGGGGGGTGGGAGGGAAGCTTGTATGCAGCTCATACGCATCCACCACCCTGTGCTGCCACCACTCTGCATCCAGCCATGCCCCCACCCCGCTTCGTTGCTGGCTGCCAGAGGTACACTTACTAAAAAAAGGTTGAAAACCCCTGCTCTAGACCAGTGGTTCTCAACTCGCATACAGCTCAATGTGGCCCAAGTGACATCCTGTTAAAACATTTTTTAACTGGATACACAGGACGTAAGTTATGTGGATGCAGCCCACATACCAAATTGAGAGCTACAAGTGTAGCCTACTATGGCAAACAGGTTGAGAACCTCTGATCTAGACTGTTTCAAAACAGAAGCTATACCAGCAGCAGCTGGACAAGCAGCATCTTTTGCCGTTTTACTTTTGTGATCATGGGTGTCATTACAGGATGTCTTCCTGCTATGTTCTAGGGAGCCAGCTGACATGGGAAAAGAGGAGGGGGAGCTGGAGGCCTCTTAAGTGAAAGGCATCTCGAGTAAATAGGCAGCTGGAAATGGAATACAAGGAGGAGTTATCCGACTGCAAAATGAACCATGGGATTTCTGTTTACTTCCTAGAAGGCAAACATTCACCTAGCACCAGTTCTCCCTTTTCTTAAGAGCTCATCAGAGATGCCCAGAACTGAAGCAGTTCTGGAGGCTCTGCTAGTCCTTAACTCAGTGACTCTCAGCCATGGCATAGCAACACCCCCGGGTGCCACATGATCCTTTTAAAAATCCAGTAGGACACTGCACAACAGCTTCTTTCTTAGGCACCTGAGGGATACACGAGATAAGCCAGAGACTTCGTAGTGTCAGAGACATCTGGACCCGCTGGGGCCTTTCTGAGCCCTCTGCAACACAAGTATTGCTCTATTATTTGTCCAGAGTCAGAAAACAAAGGTGAGCCAAGAGCTGGCATTTTCCAGGAGGCATCTTGAGCCTCAAGAGGTCTAGAAAGTTTGTGAACTGCTGCCTTCATTCTTAGCTCCCAGGTCAAGGCTTAAGGCATATTCTCGCAGGAACAGAGAGGCTTGCACTGCAGGGCCCTGTGGCTTGGGTTTTTATGGGGAACAAGAGGATTTCCAACCTGTTGACCCCACATGGGTGGCAGCAACGCCTGCTGGCAGCAGAAAAGAGCATCACCAGGGTCCAAGCCAGTGTTGCCAAGTATAAAATAATTATCATAATTTCAACCCATGTACAATCAATACTGTAACAGTAAGCGTTCAAAACCTACAATCATTTTTGAGGCAGCTAACTGATGCATTATATGCAAAACCCAAGTCACTCTCAGGGGGTCTTAACTGACTTTTGGGTTTTTTTGTTTTTTTTAAAAAGAATATTTCATGTTCCAGGTCAAATTAGCCAAATCAGTTCCAAATCATATCAACTGAGCAGAACTTAGTCCTTTTAAACACTGTGCATGGTGCTACAATTGGCAAGCATCCTCCATTCCAGACCTATCACCCTGGGACTTCAGATCCTCCCAAATCCACTGGCAGGCATCCTCTGTGCAGGCTGAAACCTGGAGGTCTTGGGGCTTAGATACTCCCAGGTACTTCAGATACTCAGGGTTCAAATGGGTTTTTGGTTCTAGCCATTTTGTTCCTTGGAGATCTCAGACCAGCAGAGACTCCCTATGCCTGAAGAAGGATGACTGCGCTCAAAAGTTTGTCAAGAACTTTTTTCCAACTACTCAATTGGTCTAATAAAACATATCACATCCACCCAAAGAACCCTGCTAGGGTTTGAATTTTTTTTTAAACTTAATTTCTATTTGACGCCAAATTAGCCAACACTCATTCCAAATTCAAGAGTCCAGACCCAACAATGGCCCTACTACCAGCAAACATCCTCCACCCCAACCTGGGGCTTCAGATGTTTCCAAAACCTTTGGCAGGCATCCTACTTGCAGGCCCAAGCCCAGAGGTTTGTGGTTTGGATGCCCCGGAGCTTTGCTTGCCCTTAGCCATAAGATCCTCAGAGCAAGCTAGGAAGAAGACTCCCATTTCCATAAACTGGGCTTAAAGCTGCTGCTCCGCGGCAGGCACCGAACCACGTCGGAAGAGCAGGTCTCCTGCGAGGCGGTTCAGGACAACCACCTTCTTGGACACAGACACATGGTATTTCCCCTGCCAGGCTAAGAAGCCACCATGCTTGCCCTGAGCTTTCAAAGGCTGGTTTGAATGACACTTTGACTCTTGAGAAGGGTTTAACTAAGTTAAACCAGTTCATTGATTAACAAATCCACTCAAGAGACCTCCCCGGTATGGTTTTCAAGTCTTACGGGGGCTCTCATCTCTTATGGGGCTCAGCCCCCCGAGCTGCCCCATAATTCGGACCCTGCAGAGACTCTCTACGCTCCACCTTCGCCCACAAGCAGGTTTGCAGTCAGCACATCCTTACGACTAACGGCCTAAAAGCAAAGAAATGCTTCGACTTTGCCGACGCAGGTCTCTCTCACTCGCTCGCTCCCTGGCGACGGACAGCGAGCGATAGAAAGCAAATAAGCCGGCTCGCTCGCATACTTATTTGCGCATTTCTTTCAGATGACGGTAGTTTTTCAGCCGACAGATCTGAGCTGCCAATACGAGTATGTCATATGTAAGACCTGGCAACGCGAGCCCGAGCAGGGCACAGGGCGCAGGGCCGAGCCCCGCGCGGAGCAAACCCTCCCCCAGGGCGACGTGGGCCCCCAGCGCAGAGGAGCCCGAGGCGGCTGCGACCCGAGGCGGCTTCGGCCTCCGGGCCGCCCTGGCGAGCCGGGCCCCGCAGCCGGCGGGCTGGGTGCGGGAGGCTGTGGGCCCCGCCAGCCCCCCAGCGCGGGGCGGGGCGGGGCAGGGGAGGGTGCGGGTGATGCACGTGCCGCCTCACCAGCTGGGCGCCCGGCCCCGCCATCGCGGCCCGGTCGGAGGCGGAAGTTGTCCGTTGCCAGGGTGACCGGCTGACCCGGAAGAGCTCTACGGGGGCGGGAGCGGGCCGCGCGGGGGCTGCCGGGAAGGTCCCCCTCGCTCTCCAGGTGCCGCGGGGTCGCTCCCGTCGCCGCGCCGCCCGCTTGGGGCAGGGCCACTCCGGGCCCGTGCTGAGCCCGCGGGGGGCGGGGGTGCCAGGCGCGCGGCAGGGAGGTGGGTGTACGGGACTTTTCACCCTTGTACAAGCAGTAGCAAAAAATGTTCAGGCGTGTCGGAGGCAGGCGGGTCACTGGCAGATCCCGTGCAGAGCCCGGCTGCAGGCTCCGGCAGGTGCTGCGGGAGAGGTTGTGATCTCTTTTATTAGACCGTAATCCCTCAGGAAGGCTCAACTGACTCTCAGGGCTGCTGTCAGCACTTCCTGACCACTGCTTACCTCGAAATAGAAATATATTTTTAACATGTATATGTTTCACGGTCCAGGTCAAAGTAGCCCAGTCAGTCCCAAACCGCATCCCCGGACCAGGCAGAGCCCTCTCCTTCGGCGGGGGGGGAAGGGGGCTACGCCGGGCCAGCATCCTCCGGCCCAGACCTCTCGCCCTGGGATTTCAGACCCTCCCACCTCCAGTGATAGGCCCAAGCCTGGAGGTCTCAGGATTTGGATGCCCCCAGAAACTACAGGCAGCAGCATCCATTCAAGACTATTGAGTCCAGAACTTCAGATTTTTATTTTTAATTTGTATCCCAGTCCAAATTAGCCATTAACTATTTCCAAATCCAAGACTCCAGCACCGCAAGTGGCCCCACACCTGGCAAACATCCTGCACCTGCAGCTGGGGCTTCAGATGTTTCCAAAACCTTTGATGGGCATCTGACATGCAGGCTCAAGCCTGGAGGTTTGGGGTTTGGATGCCTGAAGTTTTGCCTGTCCTTTGCCATAAACCCTCAGCAAGCAAGGGAGGAGACTCCCATTTCCATAAACTGGGCTTAAAGCTGCTGCACCTCAGCAGGTACTGAACCATGCCAGAAGAGCAGGTATCCTGCAGTGTGATTCAGGAAAACTGCCTTCTTATACACACACATACATGGTATTTCCCCTGCCAGGCCAAGATGCCACCATGCTTGATCTGAGCCTCCAAGAGGCTGAGAAGAACTTCAGACACTCCCTACACTTAATCTTAGCCCACAAGAAGCCTCAGAATAAAATAAAAAATGCTTCAACTTTGATGACCCAGTTCTCATTCACTCACTGGGCCAGTTACAGTGAGCAATATAAGTAAGAAAGACTTATCTGCATACTTTCTTCACTGTATGTGTTTTTCAGCCAATGAGACAAGGTTCTCTGAGTGAATCCAGTATCTTTTATTAGACCAACTTAAATAGTTGGAAAACAATTTTTAAGCAAGCTTTCGGGTTCAAAAACCCTTTGTCAGGCTAAGGAAGCGTCAGCAGTTGGTGTGGGCTTTTCCTGGATTAAATGAAATGAAGTGGCGTCTTTGCTTTTCATCCCATCCAGGAACAGCACACACCAACTGCTGACACTTCCTTAGCCTGACAAAGGGTTTTTGAACCCGAAAGCTTGCCTAAAAATTGCTTTCCAACTATTTAAGTTAGCCTAATAAAAGATACCGGATTCACTCGGAGAACCTTGTCTGCCTATGTCCTTAGACCAACACAGCTACAACCTACACCTCAGTAAATATAATTTTGAGCTTCCACTATGATCATTTCATATTTGAGACCTGGCAACACCAAGCACTCCCCTTCTCATGGCAGGTGCCAGAGGGATCCACTACAAACACACACACACCTCAGCTAGTGAAGTAACAAAATAAAAGTTTATTAGGCTCAGGAATGCTCCCCCTCCCCGGGCCACCTCCGCACAGCCCAGGCCCGCACTTGCAACGCAATTGCCTTTGAACACGGATTTCCCACAGCATGCGGTAGTCTCTCCCTGGAGAACTAGGTCAAGGAACGAACCTCCGCATCCTGCCTCCCCTCCCTCTGTCTCATCCTCCCCCTCAGGCACAGGAGCCCAAGCCCTCCGTTAAAACAATGGGTCTTTATTTTCGTCTCCAGACAACTATGATGTCAAGCTGCGGTTGTGATAGAACAGACTAGAGTTAAGGGTTTCAAACATAAGAGCTAGTTACAGATCTGTAAAGCACAGAAACAAAACAGGGCAGCAGGTTGACAGGGGGAGTCTGAGGATGAGCTGTTATAGCCTAGCAATAAAAGGCAGACACCCCTTCACTGGCTTCATCTTGCTATTCATAGGTCTAGCTGTTACTTTGCACAGCTGAAGTCAGGCAGACAGTCAGTGCATCTTATTTGCCAAAATTTGCTCTTAAAAAAAAGGGGGGGGGGGGGCCTTTGTAGAAGGAACATAAACAGAGAGAATTCTTGTAAGAGAACTCAAAAGTTGGACTAAAAGGAAAATGACAGACTGCCCAGCAGAACTATTAGCAGCAGACAGTGATGTTAGTCAGTATTTAAATGAGTCCCATGTACAGTCATCAAGATCCAGGAAAGAACACCAGACAGGTTCCCGGTCACAACTGGATCTACAAGGATGTGCTTGGACTCTCAGCTCCCAGAACAGTCAGCAAAAATAAGACAAAAACCTTACTGCTGGAAATTTAGGTGGAATATTTTGTTTCAGTAACCCACATCCACCCCTGTTCATCCATGCACCCAGCCCTGCCAGTCATTCCCCTGAAATCAGCTCCAGGTGGAGACGCTATCTTAGAAAGCATTTTTATTTAAATTTTGAACTGGAAATACACATTTTGGGTGTGAAGCTTTCCAAGAGCCAATCAGTGAAGCCTGGGTGGCATAGAGCTGCTAATATACAGCAGGGAAAAGTACAGGGAGGCCGGACAGTTTCAAGGTTTGGGTAATGTCTAAGTTGTGGCTTGTCCACATTAAATCAGAGCAGAGCCCTTCACTATATACATGTGAACCCTCATTACTTTCTCCCCACCCAGGAACAGCCTCATAAAGAAAAGTGCACAGAATACAAATTATGAGGGTGGGCGCATTCATTCTGCTCCAACGTTATGGTAAGAGGGTTTGACACAAACAAAACCTTTTGGGGGAAATAAAGGTGTGTAAAAGGTGTGGAGGCACACAGCATTTACTGACAGTAGCTCCAAATGGAAGAGGCTCAAGTGACCAAGAAGATTTTAGGTGAGGCTGGTGTTTCATATTAAGGATCATATTAACCTGCCTCCATTATTCACCCCTCTATTTTCTCCCCTTGAACCTCAGTTCAGGTTAATCAGGAATGTTCTTAGAACACTAGCCTGGTGAAAAATACCACAGAAGGAAGTCCTATACAGGAGAAATTTAATAAAACCACCACCAATTAATTACTTTAACATAGCTCTTGTTACAGAAATCATAAAAATGGATTCAATAGCTAAAATTCATTAGTTCTTTCCCCTTTTCACTGAAAAATAGCTCACTGATTTCAATTTCTACTGTACTAGATGGAGTGTTAAATATCTGCCAGGACAGTTTGCCCAGTAATTGAACCCAATACAAACACAAGGACAATTCCACCATTTTCCTTTTCAATGTCACGATTTGTTATAATGCAAGTGAAAACAGCAAGGAACGTTCCATCTGACAGCTGCAACTGGAAGGGAGAGGAGATCCACACAGTTGAAATCTTTAGATGCTCTTTGACAAGTCCTGTAAAAACACCCCTTCCCCCCCCACACTTCCTTTCCATCATTAAAAATTCCTAAACATACACTTCCTATAGGTTTGACCTTCAAGCTAGGAGCAGAGCGCATGTCCTAGGTGCATGGGAACAGCTAGGTTTGATTTGGGCAGTTAAAGTGGTGTCGTTCTGGGCTAAAAAGAAAAAAGGCAAAGCATTCTGAATCACGAGGTAAATTCATCTCTAATGAAACACACCAGGTTAAATCAGTTTGTGAGAAGCTGGAAGGGAGGGGATGGTTCTGTTGCCAGCAATGGAAACATATAAACCATGAAGGCCAAGGACAAAAAAGAGCTGCACGAAGAGGAGAAACCCAACTTCTCAGATAAAAACCTTCAACAGTCACTAACGCCAGCACACGCTCCCCCCCACCCCTGCCCCAGGGAAGGAAAAAAAATCAAACTGAAAGAAAATGCACAGCAAATAGACATAATCTTGAAGATTTTTAAAGAATAAATATTTTTTTGTAATTAAACATTATGCAAACACGTGCCACGCTTGCTCTTTGTCCATGCATATGCGCTATATACAATTTTGAAAAATACTGTGTTGTCCTCTGTTTTAAAATTCATATACAAAGGTTTTTTTTTCCTTGCTGTGTACCCCCCTCCTCCCCTCCCCAAGAACGGTCTTTACAAGAGCCAATCAACATTCATTCATGTACTTGGGTGCATGAGAGGAGGAGGGATGGGAGGGGAGAAACCCCTTCCCCCTTACCAAAGGTACATCAAAATGGCTGGTTTGGACATGAAAAGCGGTGTCAAGAAACTGGTTTAAATTTCATCTGTACTACACACAGGAAAAGATAGAAAGAAAAGAAAAAGGAATCGGCATGGAGAATGAAGCTACGTTACAAGTTAAAGTTGGAGGGTTTTTTTTTTTAGTGCGTCTGTCACACTCTTATTGGCCGCCTAGAATACTGTTGTACAATGGTTTATCTACCTTTTTTATTACAATATAATTTACTTAAATTTTCTGTTAACAAAACAGAATCCCGGTACTACAGACCCAGCGGTGTAATAGGCATAGTGCCTCTTTTGTGTGTGTTTTGTTTTAATTTCATGAGCACTCTAGATGGTAAAGTTTTCAGAGTTCATTTTATGCAGGCCCGTCTCAGTCCTCAATGTACTCCCACAGGTCTTTCTCATAGCCTTCATGCACATGCTGCAACAAAACCCTTCGTCGGCTCTCGCAATATCTGTAGCAAAGGGGGAGAGTACATAGGAGACACAGGTTAGAAAGAGTACACTATATCCACTAGTGACTGTACAAGTGACCTGCCTTGGAATGCAGGCCTATGTTACACCCGAGTTGAAAACAGTGGTGTCAGGTGTGACCTATGGACTCGCAGGGAATTTACAGTTTGCTATAATTAAGACTTGGGAGTTCCCCAAGGTCACTCTGTCAAGGTGTGCACCAAATGCACACACTTAAAAGCACTTCTTACCCAATCATCTCAAACCTCTCTGCAAAGGTGGGTAAGTATTATCCCCATGTCACAAACAAAATTGGGCAAACAAAGATTGCAATTTGTCCAAATTGAATGGCAGAGCTGGGAACAAAAGCAAGTTTTTCTGAATCCCAACCTGGGACCCTACCCAAGGTTGCTACATTAAGATGACAAAATAAAAACCAACTACAACAACAATAATCCAACTGCACTGGGCCCAGTTTTGTTCATCTCCAGGACTTCCACCTTTACCATTCTGAAGGAAAGCACTAATTGGCTGTAAAAGTAGGATACTGGCCTAACTGGACCAAGCCTCAAAAGAGGTTATTGAGTAGGCTTGTTTGCACATGTTTCTGTCATGATAATTTTCCTGGCAGGGATGGGACAATTAAACTGAGCTGAGACAGGGACACACCTAGAAGTAACAACACCAGCTGTATCAAAGGAAGCCATATTCAGTTCAGATGCATTACAACTAGAAAGAGGAGAAACAGACTTATAAAGATCTAAGTGCAGTTTATAAACAAGCTGAATGTCAGGGTCCCTTTAACATTTATTAGCACATCTTTGGTGACCGTCTCTGTTCACTGGTTATGCCAAATTTCTCCCACCTCTTCTTTGCACATGGGAACAAAACTATAACCCCTTAAGCGCATCCCACTGTGCCAGGTACAGCCATGCTACTGAGTTGGTGGCAAACTGGTGCAGCCAGGCAGTATAGGCACAATACCACCAGCAGCAGTTATCTGAGGCAAACCTATTCAGACGTAATATGAGAAACTGAAGTTCAAGAGCCAGTCTCCCCCTGGGGGTAGAGAGGCATGCCGTTCAATTTCCAGACGTTTATCTGTCACTGTCAACTGAAAGGCTCTCACAGCTGTGAGAGCTCTCTCAGCAAGTCAAAATCGTTCTTCTCAACTAAGTCCACAAACATATTAGCAAATTAAAAAACGCATCTCTTGCAGACATTTTGGAACACTGGGCAAGCCACGATTACCATATGTAAGCACATAAAAGTGAAAAGAACATTAGGTTAGCCTGAACTCAGAATCGCCTTGCTATAAATTGCAGCTTTAACACTTAACATTCAGTATCTGATCCAGTTGACAGATTTATTCAAATGCACTATTCTAGTTCTTATTGGTATCAGCTGTTGCAATACAAGAGCACACAGTCCCATTCATTTCATGAGGCATGTGATAAATGGAACGTGCACAGTAATTGCTTTCCAAACTTCAGTTAATTTTGCTGGGTTTTTAAATCCCATTTTCCAGAAATGCCACAAGCATCACAAGCTGAAAAGCCAAAAACAGCTACATATCAGTTGAATGGACAGTCACTGCAGTTTTCTTAAAGAATTCTCTACATCCTGCGGTTCCCCTTGCAATTTTTCAGTCCTTTGTTCCATCCTGGCCTTATAAAATATGGCCAGCAAATGATGAACATCAAGTTTAAATGTTAAAAGCAGGCAACAAAAGAAGTATTTGAAGTTTATGATCAGATTGGTGAATTAGGGTCTCCTGCATACCTAAAAAGCTCCCCATTTTTCCCCCAGAAATAAAAGTTGACAGGTTTGGGATGCTGTGTTTCCAGACACTCCAGCCCATGTTTATTTTTAAATTTGCTTTGGGTAGTTGCTAATACCCCTAAAAGAATATCCAATATTGAAAAGTCAATGGAATCAGCAACTCTGGTGTTAGGCTGAGATTCCAGCTCTGATTCAATCTAAATGGTGCAAGCTCCTCAAAACCAGATTCTCACAAAACATAGTCCCAGCATTACAGACATACAACAGTGGGCAGCAGTCCCACTAGGCATATAATTAGCATATTAATTTACCTGACAAAGCTCCAAACACTAGAGCTCATTTTATTTGCAAGTATCTTTCCCCCCTGATAGACCTAACAAATGCAGCAATTGAGGCCTGGTGCCTTCAAACTAAAACTTGTAACCCTGTAAACTCATCTACATCTACAATATGGAAAAATACAAGACTGTAAATGAGTTTCTCTAGAACAGTGGTTCCCAGTCTGTGGCATGGGTACCACCAGTGGTATACAGACAACCTGTCAGTGGTACGCATTAGAAGATTTTTTACAATTATTCTATATGACAAAAATTTGCTGGTGGTACATAAGGTTGTATTATTTTAAATGGGTGATGTGCAATCTGTCAGTGCGGGAACCACTGCTCTAGAAATTGAATTTGTGCCATCTGAGCCCCACTGCTCCAAAAAGATGCATCTGGGGGTGACCGTTGGTACAGAAGGGTTATATTAGTCTCTCCATTTTCTTTATAATGTATCTCTCTTCTTGCTATATCCTATTGACGGGTTAATTTGTGCACAGGGCAAGAAGCCCCCACTGAACACATGACCATCTCAAGGCAAACGTGTTGGCCAACAAAATTAAATGTCCTCCTCCCTTTTCTTTTGCTCTTATTTATGGCCCCTTCCTGATGCTATTGTTCTCTGGTTACTCCTTTCTTATTCCGACAGGAGAGGCTAAAGGCAACAGTAATTAATACAGACATACTATACAGGGACTGCAAAACTCTCTCACTGTTGTTCAACAGAACAGATGCTCGCAACTTGGGAAGCTCTGCATCCCCTTAATTAAGGCTCGTTTCCTAAAAGGTCAGAGCACATGAGGCTGAAACCAGATTAGGACCCCAGCATTGCTAATGCCTATTTGATTTTATGTGCTAGAGAAGATCAGTGCTCACTCTCTACCTCTGGCCTCAGCTGCCTGGTTACAGGTTGGCTGCTGACCAAGAACTTTGGCTAGAGGCCCAAAATGAGCAACTCTCTAGAGATTTGACTGAAAAATGTATAATGAAGCCATTACATTTGCCTTCCCCCTAGACTGTTACCTACCATATCAGAAGTGACAGAAAGGTAATGGTAGAATGCAGTATTTGAGTTAGTGTTTACTTCAAAAACATACCTGTACTTATCTTGTACTTTCTGCTTTATGTCTTGCAGAGAATCTTGGGATATATCTCGCTCCAGGTACCCAGAAAGCACCTCTGTAGCATTCTCTAAGTCTGCTTGGTTATTCTGCGAAGATGAAAACATGCCAATTTCTTTTAGAGAGACACTTCTTCAAACTTACTAGCATCATCATGACCTAAACAAAAAGGTAAGAGGGGAAGTTCTGCACTGCGTTACACACCAGAGTGAGCCATTAACTCCAGATATCAGAACTGAGAAGGCAGAGAATTCATTTCATGATTTGATGAGCAGAGTCACCAGCAAACATTTACATTTTATTTTACAGTCTTCCTTGATTTGCAATACACCTAAAAGAAACAAACAGCTCTTTCCTTATTTGCTTTATCCTGTGGGAAAGACAGGTGCCTCTCTCCTTCCGTCCCTTGTACACTTAACTCCTCTAAACATGAGCAAGGCCTTTGTCAAACCTTCAGAGCTGTGCTTGGTCATTAATGTGGGCACACCAATGGTCTGCTATGCTGTGTGGCTTTGACTGACTACAGATGTAAATAATGATGAAAGGCTATTTTAATTAGAAAAGGCCTAAACTGCTTCAGTCTTTGTAGCAGCCAGGGACACTATTTTACTACCATTGTCTTAAAACCAGGAAGTATTGGATAGATGTAAGAGATTAAATCCAAGGTCTAGAAACACTACCAACTAGCTCAAGCCCTAAACTTGATATTTACTTTTGTAGGCCTGAAAATGCAATGGCTGTGTTATGGCATTAGACAGTGGTTAGACAGTTATCTGTTGTGTAAAGGCAACTTTCCTTTCTCCAGGAGGGAATGCTGCATGCAATCCAATCCCTACACTACTTCATTATCACCCAAGAAAGAAAGAGAAAGAACAGAGCTCTGTCTTTCCAGTTTCTTACTAACTGTGATCAAGTTTCCCTATTGCACCCTAGTAATGTAATCTTTACTCCCAGCAAGCCAAAAGCACACATTTCCCTACCTCAAAGATAATGGACTGATTATTCTTTTTGAGGTAGAAGGCAAAGACGTAAGTGTACATGAGTGTGGCACGACACTGGCAGAGGACGTCAACTGCTTTCTTCAGGAACTGCACCTCGATCCATGACATGTTGTGCTGCTGCATTTCCTCCATTTTCTGCTTCACCTGAGCATAGAGTTTGTGCTCAAAGCGCAGGCTTTGCATGTGGTTCATATAGCGGTTGCAGTAGAACAGGTACCTCTGCAGGGCTGCTCTGGATCGCTGTGTTAATTCCCATTATATAAAAGAAAACAAATAGTTAAAACAAAGTAGGGGCTGATAATAACTAAGAAAACAAGCAGTCTCATAAGGGTTCCAAATCTGACCCACAGAAAGGAGTTTCCATTCTGAACAGGTTCCTTCTCTCCTTAGCTGGTCAGATTCAAATACAAATATGGCACTACTCTGTACAACTCTGCAGAAGCACACCAGTCATTGTATAGCTCCGAGTAGGCAAAACCACACCCTCTGCAGTTTTAAGATCACCCAAAGGATATTAGTGCTAAACAAGATCCCAATCCATGACGTTTGAGAATTAAATCATACTTCCAAAATAATCTGTGCAAGTAAGTATATACATGCCTGAATCACAACCACAAGGCTCCTGCTAACATACACCAACCTCAAATCTCATTACCTGCACACGCACAGGACTGAGTGCAACACAGCACTGAAGAGCCAAAATAAATCTAGATGGGAAATGTGTCCTACCATTCCACTCCTGACAGGAGGCCCTCTATTCTCTTGCTGAATAGCTGAAGAGTTGTGCCCTAATTTTAAATCCCTTTTATGGCCCCTACTGCCAAGTTCAAGCCCCCCCCCAATGAAAATGGTTATGAACAAGGTAAGCCAGATCTTTCCCTTCCTTAGTCCATCATCCTTGTCAGTCTCATATTTTAAGGAGCAAAACAAGTCCAGCCAGACTTTTTATGCAGTTCATTTGAAAGTCTACAGACTACTAAGCTAGTCAAAATTCTCTTTTTATGAACACACATCTACTTAACTAAACTTCCTCAATTTGGCAATGGAAATCAATCTATTTCATTCAAATTACGTTTACTTATATAGGTGGCTCAGGGTCCTACCACAGAAGAAATGAACATCCTTATTAGGATACTAGAACGCTGATTTATCTGTCCAATTTAATGTTGTTTTAAAAATGTTACTTCCAATATATTTTTAAGTAAACACCCTGATTAAGGAATGGGAAAGAGTTTTAATATATTGAGCAGCCTGGGAGAAAGTATTGATAATTATTATAGGCACAAGTCATATGCATAATCATTATTCTTAGTAATTTCTTTGTTGGCAGATTAACTGAAGTATTAAGGATGCGCTCAGGATAAATATCTCAATGTGAAGGTGATGGCTATATTCTACTTCAGTACATGCAAGTATGGATTTGTATTAGAATGTGTTTCAAGAAATATTTAAGTGCTTGGCTACAGGAATGCTTAGCCAAGGCGCATGAAATGGATTTCTGCAACCCACAGTATGCATAAAAGACAACCCCTCCCTGTTTACAAGTGCTCTGGTGTGAATACAGGCAAAGTAACCAGTTTTAAAACACAGCTAAATGTATATCCAGGACTTCTACTCACTGAGCCTACTTTCCAAGAACAAAGCAATCCAGGAAAGCTCTTGAAAGACCCATTATAGACAACTGCTATGAAAAACCACCAGGAATTCTACTACATTTACATGCAAAAGGTCTGCTCCTCCTCAATACACAGGGCCATAACCTCAAGAATTCTGCTATACAGAACACTTTACAAAGAAGTCAGGACTGTCTCGGATTCATGGCTCTGTAGAGATTACATTCCATAACAGCCAACTATATTTAACATCAACAGAAAACAAAAATGACAAAGGCACCTATCTTAAAGTGTTCAAAAGACTTTATATATCAACCAAACAAGATTCCATTGTTGTGATGCAAGCTAAATGCCTTTTGGATTTTGCTCTGTGTCCAAGAGTTCCAGGAGTGGGTGTGTGTCTCTAAAATGGGGGTTTAGAGAGCCAAAAACACTTCCCAGAGCAAGATATTCCTCCAGACCCCACCAAAAGTTGTGGACTCACCTCCTGTGCATCCCTTGCTGCCTTTGCATCATCCTCATTGTAGCGATTACAGTTGTACCTGTAACAAACAGACATCTGACGCTTGAGAACTGCCTTTCAAAAAATGTACTCAAAGGTCTGTAATGCCACTTTCATGTCCAGCCATTAGGTTACTGTTCTAAACCTACCAGGCAGATCCATGTGGCTCCCAAGGGCCAAGACACACCCAACAGAACTCTGCTTTACAGTTCTGGTTCCGACAGACCATGTGGTTGCAGCCGCCATCCTTTTCGATGGTCACATGACATTTTGGGCATTCCTGTAAACAGAATGCAGACAGTCAGTGTTAAAAACAAAGCAGGGCTTTTTAATCCTCTGAGAACACCCGCTGCTCTCACTCTACCTTTATTCAACCTAATCAGCCTCACAGCTGAGAGACTACTTCCTTTGGAGAGCTGATGATCAAAACAGATCCTCTGCCCACAAGTCAGGGCCCAAACGCTTTCAAACACTAAAGATGCACAACAACACAGTTTTAAGGAATGACTCATTTGCTTGTTTACCGAGTTATGGTTAGCTGGTTGGCCAGTGTCACCTTACCAGTCCTCTAGTCCAGGAGACAGGCAGTACAGCAGCAGATAGGACAGGAAGCAGAAGATCAGGCAGGGAGCAAAAAGCAGGGAAGGAGATTGGGCAGGTAACACAGAGTAGAGGAGCAGGAGGAGCAGCAGACTAGACAGAGGAAAGAGACTAGAGTGGTACTCCAGGAGGGTATGGGGCTAATTTGTGACACTTCTGCCAAAAAGATTGACCCCCACTGCTCTAGTTCAACCCCCTGCCCTAAGTAGGATCATCCCTGTTTAAACCTTTGTAGTCAAGTGTTTCCATCTAACCTACTCTTAAAAGCTTCCTAGAATAAAGATTCCACAGCTTCCATCATTAATCTATTTCAATATTTAACCATATTTATAATTACAGCATTATTAATGCTTTCTGTGATTAGTAACAGTGGTTCTAGGGGAAACCAAATAAATGTTCTACCACCACCAGTTCATGGCAAGGCTAACAGAACAGGCAAGCGTTTTGTACGATGATGACATAGCCTGCTTCACACATGTTAGGAAACTTTATTTTTTAAAACTTAGCCAAGGCTGCAGTATGCCAGCAACACCAACTTGCCACAAGCCATCTTGGATTGGCTATGAAAAGTGAAGCAAGGAATACAATCTGGCTGCCAACTGCTGCAACCAATCTGTGTACACAGACACCTCATTTAAAAGTCACCAACATGAGAAGAGTTTTTATACTCAGAAATTTCTAGTCTGTTTGCCTAGGTTCCTTTATCTTCCCAGTTGCAAGTGAGAGGGAATGTTTTTTGCTGGCACTTTTTGCAGAGAACACTACAAGTGTTTTTTTCCAGCCTCCCGTTTTCTTTGTAGAATACATGCTGAAATGGACAAAAATGTTCCTTAATCAGTTTAATAAGGTCCCCTGAAGGCTGTTTTGGATCAGTGACATAGAAGCTGCAATGAAGTATTCTGCCCCTCCCCCCCCCCCAATATCTGAAAACCTCAGACAAAGAAAGCATCATCCTGCAGTTCAGAAAACCCTCTATCAACTAGAGTAATTATTTCACCTAGCATGTTTATAATAATAAAATAAAACCAACTTTTCCCACCCAATACTCCACTCCCTCCATGGGGCGTTTGCACTGCTGTTGCATATTCCCTCCTCTCTGTGCACCACCCCTAGTCAAAGCTTTTATTTACAGCACAGGACAGAATGGGAACCCGGTTGGAATCCATTAGTTGGCTATAGTGTCACTGCTGAACAAAGGGGGGCTAGAAAAGTAGCGCTGCACGTAGAAAACATTTCCAAAACCAGATTTTTCCAGAACCTGTGTCCTTCCTACTCAGCAGCCACATAAGCCATCTCATCTTAACATATCCATTTCATTAGTAAAATGCACGCTCTTCCTTCACTGCATTCACAGACTTCCCCCACTCAGGAAAGCACACGTTATTCTTATAAATTTAATGTTTGTTATATATTACATATGAGGCAGCTCAACACAAAATAGCAAATAGCTGACGTAGGATTCAAAGTAATTCCCAAATAATCTTATAAATCAACATACAAACTGTTAGGCAGCTGTTGTGGCAGGCAGAGTATATTATGCTGCCATTATAAGCTACAATCTCATCTCTGCAACTCACTTGCCAAACTAAAAAAAAATGTCAAGAATGTGACATCCCTTTTTGTGCACTGCTGGGGCACTTCTGTCCAATACAGACTTTCTCCCAAAAACACAAAAGAGGCTAGCAGTTAGTTGGTTTACAGGTACAATTTGGCAGTCACTGAGTTTGCTTTGAATTACAGAATAAAATTTAACCTACTTTATCCAAAGGCCCTTTTTACAACCTATGCTTAAATTCTGCTCATTTAAAATTTCAGAAGAGAAAACCTGCATTGGCATTTTGAGACGAATACTGAATTCCTAAACAGACCTGGCTTGAGAGCAGGGCATGAATGCCACTGTCCTTCTTCAGTAGCAAGGTAACAAGCCAAACTTCATGTTACTCATGTCCAAGGCAACAAGGATGTTTTACAGAAAGAGTGAACAAGGTAACCAGTTACTCTTTTCACTGACTTCCTCCACTCAGACACAGCTTCTAGTTTAGGCACTTGCATGACCCTTTTCCCATACCCATGTGCCTCAATTTTCTTTCATCTTCTGTTTCCTAGAGGTAAGTGCTGACACCTCCTTCTTGCAGATGGTGGAAGTTTAGGTATTGACAGATTAAGAGATTATGAAGACTTAAAAGGTGCCAGGGAGTGTGTGTTTGGGGGGAGAAGGAGAAAGGCGTTACCAAAGGTCAGTGAATATGTGAACTGTTCTGTATCTGTGCTCCATCCACAGCAAGACTCCTTCATCCAAATGTATACTTTGACTTGAATTCTTCCTCAGTGAATTCAAACTAAAAGGTTCAGCCTATGAAGCAGACCAGCAGTTTTCAACCTGTTTCGTATCACGATCCATTTGTAATCAATGGCCAGTCCTGACCTAGCACCCCTCACTCCTGGCCTGCTGCCTCCCAGCCCCGTAGTGTGGGGCATGGAGGGCCCCAACCAGCCCCTTGCAGGCTAGATTTCTGCCAGTCTTCAAGGGGAAAAAAGCCACCGTTTCCCACGTTTTCATCTTTAAAAGGAGAATCCATTTTTAAAAGTTTATCGATCCATTTTTAAAGCTTGTTCATGGCCCTTTCATATATTCTTGCAACCCACAGGTTGAGAAACATGGAAGTAGACAGCTTCCCTTTTGCTTCAGTCTACTCTTTTCTTCAGAACCATAAGTGCCTAGTCACTTCGGCCACCGCCACACAGGCTCTTAAAGCTTAGGATCAGTGGCTGGTCTTCCACATCAGCATGTTCGAAGTCAAAGCCCACCCTATTTTCTGCCTGCTTCCCCTTCTTCCTGGGGGGGAGGACAGGGCTTGCAGTGTGATCTCACTGAAACAAATTCTCTCCTATGTCAGTCTAAGTTCTTCTGTTTTCAACTGCTGCAGTACCACCCCACAAGAGAAGCATGCATCTCAAGCCAGAATGTAATGCAACTAAGGCATTATTTGGGAAAGCCAACTGAATTCAAACCAATTTCTGAGTACCAACTGTGAAGTGCAAAGTCTGTTTGTACTGGCATAACATCTGCCAGCTCTAGCCATGGACCAGGCCAAACCCTCTTCAAGAAATACCACTCATCTGTCCATGGCGCTCCACATCAGTGAACTTCAACTACTCTGCAGGTGTAGATCCACCTTTGACACACTGCAGTAATTCAGTCTTAATAATCTGTACTACCACAGGGGGATCATAATCTTTTGGCCAAAACCACACACCTCCCAGCCACTTCCTGGCAAATCTAAAAGAACCAGGCCCCCTCAACTGAAGCAGCAAAACTTAGCCTTATGTTTTTTTCCAGCTGGTTCTCTTATAACATGTTCCTCCAGCTTGAATTGTTACTAGCTTACCTTAGTCAAAGCCCCCAGTGTCAGCAAGACTAGCCAAGCCAATTGAGTGGAGTAGCTGGACTGAAGGTAGAGCCAAACCATTTAGAAGATTCTCACCCTGAACTACTTCAATGTCTCCCATTGTAAGGACCATGTAAGGCAGATCAGGAATGCTACTATGGTCTGATCAAAAGGAATCAGGCCCTTTGCTCTTCATCAAAGGCCACCAGCCACGAAACCAAGCCATTTTAGGATACACGTGAACTCAGAATTGATCCAGGTTATGGAAAACTGAGTGCCCTACATACCAACAAAAATATTTCCGTAGCACCACTTCCACAACTGCTTCTTTAAAAAACAAAAGCAAAACCACAACAGTTCAACAGGACAGTAATTGGTGATACTTTAAACATTGACGTAAATTTTTGAAGAAAGGCCTGTTTCTTTAAAATAAGTTGGTAGGATATAATTGCATCTGTTTGGATGGTCATCCCGCTCCAATACTGTCTCTCGCGTCTTAACACCTAGGAGGGATTCTGCTGCCGTAAACATTTGTAGCTCCTCGGCAAGAAAAGTGGATGGTAACTGAGTTTTGACCAAAGATAGAAGATCATGGAAGGTGACTTCTACAGTAAAGTTATACAACCCAGAAGTGGGGCCCCGTTAGACTGGTGTCCATAAGAGTACAATTGCTCAATAACATTAAGAAAAATCATGGGAGGAGGTTGCTTAAAAAGAAACACTGAAAAAATGCTGAGCAGTGGCAGCAATAGGACCAAAAACTGTCCAAACTATTAATACAAGGAATGGAAAAGCAGTATTTCTAGATTGAAGAGGTTAGGAAATGAGGCCCCTACTAAGAATTGCAGCCAAGCAACATTATGAAAAGGAAGTCAAGTTACCAAACCAGAGGATTATTCTGGATGGATCGTCATCATGCTCTGATGCAAGGGGTCACCTAATTAAGATATTCATAATCCAGAGAATTCTACAATTTTAGGGTAGAAAACTACTATTTTAAGGTTATAACAAAAACCAGGGCAAACCTGTCCCCTTTTTGCCATGCTTAGTCTTTATTAGCTTCATGCTTTGAATACAGCAATTATTACTCTATTCAGGAACTGCAGTTCCAATATCAACAAAGATGAAAGAGCTCAACTGCTTCCCATAGCCACACTATGATATGAGATCTGCCCTCCTCATTGCTTTTCCTGAAATCTCACAGGGAAGTGGAGTTGTCAGTACTCTGGCTCTACCCAAAGATACCTGCACTTAAGTTCCAAACTTAAAAATGGATTGTGTAATGCTCTAAGGATGCTCAATGCCTACCAGCAGTTCTCTTGATGTTCTGGATTCTGCATGTTCCATTATAAATGCTCATGCAAGGCAATTTAGTGTAATTACAAGTAGAAAACACTGAGCTAAATATAACAGTTTAAATGCTTGCTCATTCAAAAAAAAAAGAGAAAAAAAAGCAGTTCCACATCTGAGACCAGATACTTCGTGGCTCTAGCACTGAACTATATTGGCATGAAACGAAACAGACGTTCTTAAAAAGGTTGAAGCTGGTGCCAAAAAAGGATATGATGGGATGCCAAAATTTATAGGCACCAACACAAATGCAGCTTTTCCAGACAGCAGAGAGGGAGTGGAGCATATAGTCAAACAGGCCTGAAAAGGAAGCAAGAACTGGGCTTGTGCCCTTTTGCATTTCTTTATAATGGACAAAGGCCTGAAAGCTTTTCTGGAAAAAAAAAAAGATTCTGCTTGTTATGTACGTAAGAAATTCAAGTCTTGTCTGGCCTGGAAAATAGTAGAGAAGTGACATCATGTCAACCAAGAGAGCAGAGCAATAGCAAAGGGAAGGAATTTTACTTTGGTGACTCATGTTTCAGATGGAGGAAGCCTGGTCTTCAATGTTGAATGCTTTTGCCCCTTCCATTTTAACATACCCGAACTGCCCAGGCACCCTATAGTAACAGCCAAGGAATTCTTTTGATAGTCCTGATATTTAAGGCTAAAATTTCTACTGATTTTTAAAGACTCCTAGTTAATATTCTTTGGAGGGTTGCTTTAAAGAAATAATTCACTTTTGTGACGAAGGTGTTTCACGTCCCAAGCCATGCCCAATAAATAGTAATAGGCTGTAAGTTATTAAGGGGATGGAATCCAATTAAACGCCTTATATAAAAATGAATTGAGAACAAAATAGGTTGTGAACACCTGACTTCCATGAACAAGAACATTAAGGATTTAAGGCCTTAACATAAAGTTGCTCTTGATTCACTTTAGGTGCGATTTTAACCAATGTCCATCCCCATTTAGACACATTTCAGTTTAACGTCAATTTGCTTTGGATTAAACTACTTAATCCAGATTTTGTTCCATCTATATACCACGTTCTGTGCAATGGGCTCCTGTGAGCTATAATCCTACAAGCCACATTACTATCCCTCAAACTGAAAACAGGAGTGTCAGTTCAGGGGACCAGAAGGCTCCCTGCTAAGCCCAACATCGATTTCAATTTCATGATGCTCTACACTTAAAATAAATTAGATTATCAATCAAGTCTACGTAAGAGTGACTTCATTACACCACACCAATTTCTGGAGACAATCTTTTTAGCTTGCTTTTGTGTTCTGTCATAGGACAGTTTTCTAATTTTGCCTCATGGCACTCCTGTCTCTTAAGGCAAGCATGGACAAATGTATCATATTATCCCACTGCTCCTCTAACAGGACCACCAACAGAATATACAGCACGTAAAGACTGGTACCCGTCCAATTCTTTGTTGACTTATACAGGAGAGGTCCTGAATCCTGTGGTTATTCAGAGTGGCAAGTGAGGCCTTATTTGATAGAATTTTTCACAAGCTAAAAAGCTGCAGCAGGAAGAGGAAGAAATGTGATGGCACACACAAATAGCAGGATTACTTAAAAGACAACAGAGTCAGGTTTTCTAACTCAACAGGGCATTTCATAATTGACTAATTTCAGTTTCTTTCACGGTTCTTTACTTCAAGAAATGCCTTGAGTTCCTAAACTGCAGTATTAGTCTGAGCCTGAATGCCCTTCTGAGGTTTCTCTTTGGATGGAGTTATTTATCCTACACCCCTACCCCCGCATGCCCGAGCAGGAAAGGATTCTTTAGGATTATACAAATATTTGGGTCCATTTTGAAGGGTGGTAAACACGTGCCATGGTCAGATGCACTCAGATTTCTTTGAGAATTTGGACTTCAGCCAACAGGCAGCCAAGCCAGAAGAGGGAGGCTGTTGGCAGGCACGCTGCTCTGCTGGAGTGCTGTGCTGTGCTGGTCCTCCTGAGGCATGCCAGTAAGTGCTGGGCAGAGCTCAAACTGTGCGTGTTCCAACAGTCACTATTGCTAATATTTAAATCATTAATAGTGTAAAATTACACTCTTCTACATTGTCAATACCCCTGAGAAGGCACAGAGGTCATTACCGGGGGTGGGTTACATTTCCTGCCAGCTTTTCCTTCAATTCAATCTACCGTGAGGTCTGAAAGAATAACTGACATTGTCCCATAGTTAATCTAATTGATACAGATGCTGCAAGACTCCGTGACAGTGGGTCTGCTCAGATGTCTGATGCAAATACTCTGGGTTTTGTTTCTACTGCACAGTCTGGGCTCTATCAAAAGTATTTTCTTGTTGAAAAAAGGGCCAAATAAAATATTACCGAGTGTAGTTTAACAGATGTTCTAGGACATTTCCTTTCACTAACCTTCTCAACACATGGGTTTACTAGAGATTCTCCCCCTTGCAGCTAAATCCTGATTACTGACAGCCTGCACTGGGTTCCAGCTTCCTGCCTGCCCCGCTACCAAAATGGCTCCTACTAGTAGATTTAGGATCCCAAGAAAGCTGCCTTTACCAACGTAAATGTTATTTTTTTTCCCCACAGCTGAAATTTTGGACAAATTGAGGGAGGAAGGCCCACATCTTTCAGCATTAGAGGAGAGCCAGGAATAGTTTACAGAAGTGCCTTGTAGTACCCCAAGCTATTTTAGATTAAAGGCAATACCAACTCAGTCTACTGAGCATACATCCCTCTCACCTTTCAGCCACAAGGCAAACAAAAGCCCACGGAGGACTACAGCATAAAAGAAATCAATCACATCAAGCCCACTGAATCACTGCCCTTTTTAGTGATATTTAAGGATCAAGCAAAGTTTGAACAAAAACCTGGGTCACCTCTTGAATGACATAAGGAGGTTTCTCAACACTGTATGAAGCTTGTTAAACATGCTTAAAATATAAATTTTGCTGAGTTTTCAGAAGTTTGCTTCTGAGCAGAGACCAGGCATAAACACTTAAAGTGAATGGAAGTACCTTCAACCATGCATCTCCACACAGTGGGAAGTTCTTCACCTGCTACCATGCAGCCAATTCTACTTCACTGAAAAACATGCAATGTGCCCCAAACCAGATCCGTTTTCTCTACAGAAAACAATGCCCTTTCAGAGATTACACAGCAGAGCTAAGAAAAACAGAATGGCCATTTCTTAGTTGCCCTCCCCCATCACTCTTCTCTGCCCTTCTGGCTTGGCAGCCTATAGGCCCAGGTCTGTTTCTAAACTGCAGTCCCTACATGGCAGTTATAGGCTTTGTTTCCTTGCCACTGTGTCAGCCTCTCTGTTTTTATTCCTCACAAAAGCAAACAAAAAAGAATATTTAAAGTTTTATGGAGAGTTGGGCTATCTGGAACCAATGGATTTACATAATAAAATCTTAACAGCTGTTCTGCCAGTTTCCATCTGGAATCCTGCCCAACTGAAATGAACAGCCCCTGAAAAGGCGAATGTAAATTAACACAGCCTCACCAAACCACCAGTGCTGCATGTTTCTCTCACACAGAATCAAATAAAAATTTGTTGGACAGAAGCCTTTATCTTGCTTTGGGTTTCCAATTAAACCTTTTAGTATGAAAGTGAAACCCTGAACTAGAATTCAAAACATTACCTGTCCACAGGAAGAAGCATTTTAAGTGTACTAGCAACTTCAGCACCTAATACTCACAACAGCACAGGGCTGGGGAGGAAGATTCCCCTGGTAGCAAAAGATTAAATTATTGTCTTGGCTTGCATCAGGGTTTCTGTACAAAACAGGTTTCTGACAGGAAGTGAAACTAACCTTTGTGTTTGCTGCAATCCAGTTGGAAGTTTCACTGTCATCATCACACTTCTTAATCCACTTCTTTAACCACTGTTAGGAAAAGGATGAAACAGAATAGACTTTAGATATTTCTAGTAAAGACACATGCATTAAAAAGGTCATAGTAAGCACATAACAAAAAAGACTTGCAAAGGTATATTTACATACTGAATGCCATCGCTTGTTAATCAGGGTGGGTACGATTTTTAAAATTTGTTCATGGCAGATAATCTATCAGAATCACTTGACACTTAGCAGAAAACAGTACCAGAGTACCAGAAATCTTATGCCCATTTTATGGGCACTGTCTTACTGTAACAAAATAATCCAACCCTGCAAGGTTCACTACACAGCAGCAGCAGCCCCTAGAATCAGGGCCAGCAAGTTCAAATATGAAAACCAGAAGCCATCTGTGAACCCACTGAGGTGCTAAGCACCTACATGAATGTTGTGAGCATGGAAGTGCTCCCTGGAGAGCAAAAAGTGCATTTCTGAGGTCATATCTTTCTACTGCCAAAGGCAAGGAGAGAGACTACTATAACATCATAGGTCAGAAATTTCCCAAACAACAGTAGTAGCTCTGCCTCAAGTAGGGGATATCAGACTACTTGAAAAAAGACAAATGGCACTTGAAATCATCTTTTTTTGGCCCAAACAGGCAGAAATCTATTACATACCTGGGTGTAAGTGGTTTAAGGTTCCCCTCTACTTTGCCAGATGACATACACAAAATAGGACTACATAGTCCTTTAATGCCACAAAGCCCTAGATTCAGTGAGGAAGACAGATGTTCTTACCTTGCACTTAACAGGATCATGCCAATTTTCACCACAATTAAAGCTGGAAATGAAAGACTCGGAGTTAGTTTACAGCATTTCATCTATTACTTTGTAACAGTCATTACATCAAAAGATAACTACCAAATTTACTTGCAAAGTGGTTTTCTTCTTCTGGCTTACTCTAATGAAAGTGTCTAGCCACCAGATCTTGCTGAAGGCAATATGCTGTAAGCGCATTTCAACTGAACTGAAATTCCATGCCCCTTAATAGTACCATAGTTTAAAGTAGAGGTAGACAACCCCCACCACAGGTGCCAGAGCATAGCACCCACCCAAAGGCATTTTGCTTGGCATGTGCACCTCCGGGCAGACAATGGGAAGGCGCTGCCAGAACAAGGATTGGGCCCTCACAGCTCCCCCTGTCCACCCCTGGCACACCAACATCTTACAAATTGAGGCTACAAGTGTTTTTGGCACTATACCCAAAAACGTTGCTGACATCTAGTTTAGAGTGTGCTCAAGAATGACTACTAACATTCATTCGATATGGATTCATTTTCCATTTATCAATAAGAGGCAGCTTTGTATGTTTTACATTACATCTGTGCTATTATTCATAAACCAAGCATACTGGTAAAACACAAAGGACTGTGCCTGTGTATTATATTCCAAAAGGGTTATAAGTGTAAAAGTGGATGCTTAGAATAAGGGATTTCCTCTATTAACTATTCACAAATTTGTATTAAATGCATTTTCTCTAGTGAACATACCCTTGGTGATGTTCACAACCTAATAAAAATGCAAACTTGCATGTAATTCAGGCCTCAGTAGGGATACACCGATAAAGATTTTTTGGGCCCAATTTGATACAAATGGTCGATTATTGACCAGCCATATTGGCCGATACCGATCCAATTGCCGATATGCAGCCCAGCAGCTTGGAGAGCAGCATCCAGTTGGTAAGGCAATATGCTGTTAAACTAAAATTCAGTTAAACAAAGTTAAAGTTCAGTTAAAATTCTGTTGGGGGGGGGGGTGGGTGGACGCAGGCATGCGGGAGGCTGATCAAGGCCCCCACGGTAAGGAAGGGGCTGGAGCTGAAGCAGGGGCAGAGGCAGGCACTGCCGTGCCATGGCTTGTCTGGAGGGCATGGGGGGGGGCATGGGGAGGCTCTCACTGCTGTGCACACCCCTGGGGGAGGCATGGGGGGCATGTGCCCCCCCCCAGATCTGTGTTGGGTGACAGCAGGCTACTCGCTGTGAACTCGGGGCCAGAGGCTGCGCTTGGGCCAGGCAGTGGCAGGAATGGGAGGGGGGCTATGGCAAATTTTGGGGTGGCTACAGCCCCCTGCTCCCAGTGCCACTGCCTGCCCTGCCCACCCCAAGCACAACTCAGACCCAAGCACACAAACCCACCCTGGCCCCATGCACAAATTGGAGGAGCACATGCCCCACACACCTCCCCCGGGGGTGCACACATCAGTAGAAGCCCTTCCCCCACAAACAAGCCACTAACTCTGTCCCGCCCCCTGCCCAGACAGCATCTGCCCCTTCCCCCACTCCCTCTCTCACCATAGGAGCCTCAACCTGCACCCCCTTTCCTCCCCCATGCCCCTCTCCTCCCCCCCCCCAAACAGACTTACCCATTGGACGATGGCCTTCAAGTTGCCGGGCTGCTCTCCTGGCCGTGTGCATGCTGCAGCTGTGCACGTGCATATGGCATTTATCAGCAGCATTACTCGGTCACATCAGCCAAAAAAAAAAAGCCAATTGCTGATAATGTAAATTGTCTTTTTATTGGTGCAAATACGATATGGGCCAATGCACTGGTGCATCTCTCAGCCTCAGTGTTCCTTGCCAAACCATTTAAAGACCATTTTAACTTGTTTCTTGTTTTTTGGCTACAGCTGCCATTTCTTATCAACAGAATGAAAGATTTTGTAGTTGGGGTGAAGGTCACTTAATAGGAGTTTGCATAGGCGGGAGAAGAGGGGGCTAACCGGGCTCAGCCCCGCCAAACACAGGCAGGAGGTAGAGCCCCAGGGCAGCCCGGCTGCAGGCTGCTGCAGCAGGGGTGGAAGAGTGCCCACACACACATGTACCCTGCACAGCCAAGATCACAGCTGGCTGAGCAGGCAGATTAGTTTCTTTCTGTTTTCTTTATTTGGGCTTCAGGGGGGCAGATCAAGACCCCCCCAAAGTGCAGAAGGCAGTGGGATAGGGGGAGGGGCAAGTCATTCACCCCTGCCCTGCTCCCTGCTGCACTGTGGAGATTGCCCCATGACCCGGCCTGGCTGGGTCCTCATTCATAGGACAGGGCCAGGTCTTGGGGCAATGGGAGCCTGGCAGCTGGTTTAGGGGCATGGGCAGACGGCTCCCGCCTCTGTGGGCGCTGTGGAGGAGCTGGGGGAAGGGGCACATTTCCCCCCCTTTCCTCCCCTGTGCCACACCACACCCATGGACAAGCCACCAGGCTCCAATTGTTCCACAACCTGGCCTGGCCAGGGCTCCATTCACAGTGAATGGGGTCCCAGCTGGGCCAGGTCATGGGACAATCAGAGCCTTGCTGTGCCTCGCTGCCCAGCCCGCCCAGCAGTGGGACTTGCATGGCACCACGTTGCCACCACTTTCAAAGGCAGCAGCGACGTATGGAGCAGGCAGAGCACAGCTCGCAGCTGTAACCTGCCTTGCCCCATGCAAACATCGGGGGGGGGGGGGGAGGCACGTGTCCATCCCCCCTCCCCCCCCCCCCCCCAGCTGCCTGGTGCTGTGCCCCTGGAGGCGGCACTGGGCTCTTCCCGGGGATGATGTCACGCAGGAGCAGGGGTCCCACAGGCTCTGTCCCCTCCAGCCTGGTGGTGCAGCCGAGGACGGCTCCGGGCCAAGCTGGGCAGTGCAGGGCCGGGGCTGGGGCCAGTGAGTTTACAGGGGCAGCTGGCACGAGGCAATGACTCCAGGCACGGGGGTTGGGATGGGTGCAAAGGGCCCCAGCCACGATCCGAGGCCCGGCTCTGCTCCAATCCCTTCCCGGTCCCAGCCCCATTCCCCTCAACACCCCCATAGCCCTTTCTCCTCTCCCTGCAGACTTTCCTTTGGTGGGGGGGCATGCATGCATGCGCACACATATTCAGCCCCCACCCCAATTTTTTTTTTCTCCTTCCACCTATGGTAGTGTACTAAAATAATCATCTCCCACTTCTGCAGTACCTTCCACAGGACAATCTCCCCCACTTTGAAACTGAGGGGGCTCAACCTCAGCCTCTGAGCCAGAACTATCTCCAATTCTCAGTCCTGTGCATTACAAGATATCCTAAAAACGGTTACATCAGTTAATTTTGCCATTTCTAGAGGGAATATTCTATATATTTTATCGATGTATTACCCAACTTCAGATTTTATTTCATGAAGGCCCATAAGCCATCTCTTAGGTAATGAAGGAGCTGATTTATGCTTCTTCAGTTTGCTGATGATGGCTCCCACTCCCTGGTTAATGAATCAACTGAGAAGAGGATCCAAGGGGGTCAGAATGGCTCCAGTAATTTCTCCAGGGTAGAGTATTCAACCTCTTGTGGCTAGCATCATGTCTGTGGCAGACAGTTTCATGGGGAAGAAGGAGATGAACATTTCTGGCTGAAGCATGAGGAAGTATATACAAAGCTAATTACAAGCTACTTTTAAAATCTCTTCCTTGCACCAAAATGCTGACTCAGCTTTCCCCCCTCCCCCCCATACTATCTTCTGCAACTTTTAAACTGTTTCTCAAACTAGGATTCTTTTTGTTTGCTAAATAAAGTAGCCTTTGGGTTAACTAGTCTTAAGTTAAAGTAGCCCTGAATTGACTCATTTGAGTGCTCTTACCAAAACTGACGCCCACACTTGCAGCGAACAGGTTTAGCATCAGGATACTGAACTTTAACAACATGGTGGCAGTCTGGGGCAGGACACCATTTTAACAATCGATTACACTAGAAAATATGAAGAAAAAGCATGGTGCAAAAATTACTAGGAAAAAGAGATACCATTTATTTTTATCCCTTCCCCTCCTGACATTGTTCTTGTGTCCTTTAACTTGAAGTATCTTCCTGTCAAATTTTGTCAATGAATTTAAAGCCTCCTTAATTCCATGCATTTACTCCATTAACTACAGGAAGGAATAAATATAGTATATTTACTTCACAGTGATACTGTAGCTAGTTCTCCTTTCTGGATATACAGAAGAACAGTTACTTTTATCCCCTGTAATTTATGTACAAAGTTATCTGGAGGACACTTTTGAGACAAGTGTTGAAGCTTTCCCACTGAAGTATTATCAGTGAAACTTGCATCCTCGGAATAGTAAATTTTGTGGAACTATCATATAAATTACCAATTATCATAAATTTAAATATTAAATTTAGATCTAAATCTCTATTCTGGTAAGCATTTTTTTGGGGGTCAATTCCATGGGAAATCGTGGCCAGCATAATTTTTTGTGACGATTGTGAAGATTCATTTTTCATGGTTTCTGCAAAAATCATGAAACCATGATTTAGGTAGGCTCCTACCCAGCATGTAATATACCAACTGCCATGCTTGTATTTTCCTGAGGCTACACATCGGCCTGACAGCACCTAGGACTTTTCCTAACCTTTAATAACCCTTATGCTTTTTAACCATAGTGTAACTCCAGTGCTACATTTGAACAGGTAAGTGGCAGACAAACAAGTGAGTTATGATTTGATTGCAACTAAACTGTACAAACTACTTCTAAAAATTACTAGACAGAGTAGCTAAATACTGCCCCCCCCCAACTTTGTCCCAATGGATTTCATGCAAGTTGGAAAATTCTCCTGTATCTGTGTTACCTTTTTCTGCATGTACTGTACTTTCAGTGATTTTCAGCTGAGGAGCCACTGGTTAAAACACATGAATATTTATTCAAAGCAATTCTACATCTTAATGCATTAAGAACTGGCCTTTGAGGTACCTGCCACAACGTCAGTGGCTTCCAGTTTCGAACCAGTCCCCTTGAGGACAGGCAACACTGCACACAAGTCCTAGAAAGCTTTTATTACCAACTGCATTTTCCTCATCTACCATAACAATGGTTTCCTAAATCTTCAGGTAACATCCCACTGCACTTCCCTCTGCCCAGCATGTAACTGATGGGGTCATGGGATTTCCCACTGCTTTAGAGATGGCTACTAATGTTTCTCCCATAATTAATTGGCCATGGGCTAAATGGTCTATAACAACTCACTGCAAGATTCTGCCTTGTAGTTGCAACTTATTAAGTCGTCATCTGTACGGCTGTCTGTAACTATTAAACTTAAGGTTTTGAAAGCTTCATTTTCCTGCCAGCTTACTGAATATTACCATAAGCATCCGTTAATATTAGCTCATTTAGTGACAAATGCCAGCCTATTTCAAGAAAAATGTACTATCGTAAAGGGAAAAACGTCACCATTGGCTCATTTATGCATATATATTTCTACCATGATTTAGAAATCTACACTGTCAGCAAGTACCAGGCCCACCAGCACTTGATTTATACTGAAAATGTTTACAAGTGTGCCTTTATATCCAACCAGAATCAGCCCCCCTTAACACCAATTCAAATCAAAAGCTTGTTCATGCCACCACTAAAAACCAAACACTAACAACAATGCCAAAAACGGGTAATTAACAATTCCATATGCTGGTCTGCATACAAAAACAAAAGCCTTAGGACCACATTAAATAATTTTCAGATAAACAAAGAAAAGAAAAGACTCACCTCTACAAAACTATTAGTTATTAAATGCTGGTACTTTAATTTAACCTTTGAATCTGTGATCAGACGCCTATGGAAAGAAGAGAAATGCAGAAATTACTAAACCTGTAAGCTCATTTTACCCACATTAAAAAACAAAAAACCAACCACCAAAAAAAGATATCATCGTATAACAATTCTACCTGCTTTATTATGCTTGCTGTTACACTTTGGCTGCATCATGATCCCCTGATCATAAATACTCACCTGTTTCCCATGTCTTTGCCATAGCCATACTAATTTCATGACGGTTTTTATTTTTAACTATACAACTTTCAGGCTTGAAGGCTTCAGAAATTTCTGAAGCCCAAATGAAAATAATACAGGTAAACAATATTTGGAGGATGAGACCTGGATGGTTTTCTAAGTTCAGGAAGTATAGTGAATAAATCTCCCAGTTTTTAGTCATATTAGATGTAGATGTTTGTTACAACTTACTTTCAAAAGCCCCAAAACATACCTGCAGTGCTGTAACAGCACCAGGGATGCCAAAATGTTATTTGGATTTCAGTGAAAAATTAAGGATTAGCTGCTGAAAAAGTTAACAGCTAATACCGCACTGTACATGCAAGGAAGAAAGAAAAGCACCAAAATGGGCATAATCTGGGATCTCCTACAGAGTGTGAAAAGGAGAGAATCATTTGAAAGTTGGTAATTTCAGTTTTGCTACTGACTGGGTGATAACAGGGAGATCAGGAGGTTTGAACAGGTGGGAAGTCTGTAGGGGGTATAGGGAGCATTTTTAGTTATGGACATTAATGGAAACTTAATGCTTCTGGATTTTATACATATTGAGTTTGGGTTTAGTACATTTTAAATAATTATATTATGTAGTATGGAAAACACTTAAATATACCCAAAGGCACTTTTAACTGAATTTTCCTCAAGTGTTAAAAATTTCAACCTCTGACATTGGACTGGTGCACACACCACAATAAAGAGGTTTGTCTTTATTTAAAGAGAGACTTTGATTGTACACTGGAATAAATACCCTAACTTTTTTTTTTCTAAAAATCTGGAAGGCCACTTAGTAAGTAGATATTGAAACTAGCGCAGGTGTTCACTAGTTTTCATCGTATAATCAGAAACAAAATATTCTTCTATCTGAAGACATGACACCTAATTGAAATGCAGGCACATACATGATTATTCAGTGCGCTACACCAAAACTAACATGTAAAATACTGGGAGTTTCTTACCACTGACAAGCTGAGCATTGTATAGCTACAACACAAAATACTCAGACTTTAATACTGCTAAACTAAAACATCTTCTAATCTATCCAAGCCATTTACCATTGTGGACCAAATCCACAGCAAATTAACAGTTTTAAAATTAAGATGTTAACATTTTTTTATTTTGTAACAGACCAACTTTCCTTGCCTATTCTCATCATAAAGATGAGCTTCTTAACATAATACCTTTTCACTCCCCAAATTTCCAAAGTTAGAAAACATCTACTCTTGCAAGGAAATCTCTTCTACTTGCTTAGTATTTAAGCTAGTTACACAAACAACCTTTACAACTACATCCTGCTACTGTCTACTGGATTTGATTGCAACACTTCAAATAAAAATTAAATTTCCACAGTGCTGTTCATTTCAGAATCCCCAAATCCTGCAAAGAAGGATTCACACAACAGACACACCAAGGCAAAGAGAGTTAATACTTGCCCAGGTCACAAGCAGTTTGGAATAAACGCTTTTATTTTTCCATTCCCAGACCCTATATGTGCTTACTTAATTAATGAGCAATGTGACATATACAGGAGACTGACCTCACTATCCGGCTGAAAAAGCCAACTGTTTGATAAATCTCTAATAGCAGGACCTGCTACATCATTGGAAATTCAGCAGACTGCATATACATGGAAAGATGCAGCCACTTTGCTATAAAGGATCTTCTAGCAAGTACTCAGGATAAATGCCCATTCTGTAGTAGCCTTCTTGCCAACTTTGAGGGTTAGGTGGCATGACAGCAACTAATTGCAACTGCAGACAGGCAGGGGATAAAAATAAGGCCACTGATGCTGGAGAATCAGTACTCATGACTTCCATTCTGCTGCATCATAAATGTAACCAGAGGTTGTACAGAAGCTGAGTAGGTAGATTCTTGCAGGTTGCTGTCGGCTGCAGAGACATGACAGCAGCAGCTGTTCAGCACAAGTAATAAAGGCAGTCTGCTGTGCTTATTAATTAAATGAACAACTCTGCACACCAGTTAAAGCAATTACCAGCAGCTTTATCAAGGGTGAGCAAGGGACAGAAGCAGATTACCTTCAGCTGGTCTGAAGGTCTTGAAAGATTTCAAAGACCCAATCCCCCCACACCCTCTTCCCTCAAGTTCACCAGCTGAAAGAGAAACCTGGGGGGAGGGAGGGAGGGAGTTGTTTAGGAAGCCATCCTCCCTTGCTGAAGCTAGCCTGCTCACATGCAACACTGCTTGGGATATTTCCTCCTTCACTTAAGGTTGGGAGTGAAGAGGAGAGATTTGGCTTATGGATTCTCTACATTTATGTCAGGAGGGCAGATTTTTAAACTATTTAAAACATTTATGAATACCTATTTAATGTAAATGGATTTAGTACCTTATCTATACAATGTCTGTTATAAGTTATACCCCACTTCAATCCCATCAATGAAGATGTTAGGACTCAAACTTCCTCAGATGCTGCAGGCTGCAAGTGGAGAAAAACCCTGTTCACTCTCCCTTTCAACATCCACTCTCTGCCACTGTGTGACACATGATACTAGGCAAGATGGATCTATGATCTGACCCACTAAATGGCAATTCTTGTGTTATTATGAGCCCTTTCAGATATCCTCCTGGGAGGCCTAGGAAAGAATGGCTTTCATACCTGATGTTCTGAAGAGCTTACTAAGATAATGTAAGATGTGCATATACATTTAAACTAATGAATCACCTTTAGGTGCTTGCATCTGCAGTTACAAGACAGCAGTGCATGAGTCAAGTCACCCTGGTGCAATTTCCCTCCATTTCAAACAAACCATGTAGGTAAAAAGCAGTGGTGGCCAGTCAGACCTGTTCTTACTCATCAAGCAGAAATCCAAACCCAACCTTATGATTATGTGGGGTTACTGAGATATTATGGGAATGGGTTATTCAGAAAGCCAGTGAGGAGAGAAAAAAAAAAAATCAAGGCTACTAATCATCTCTTCTGCAATAGCTTTCAATACAGGTTGGCTGACCTCCTACGTCAGGCTTTAAACTAAGTATGACAGGGGACAGGGAGGCAGGAAATGGAGAGAGTCTAGAACCTACAAACTGCGAGACATGCAGCAGTACACCCAGTTAAGTACTAAGGGGCCCTTTGGGCATCAGAATGCGGGGGGGAGGGAAGGGGGGCCGGCAGCACCAAAAGCAGCATTTGGAGGACTCAAGTGCCTTTATACTAATGCTAGGACCATGGGGAGCAAGCAGAAAGAACTAGCACTTCTGCTTGCAAATAATAACTTTGATTTAGTGGGGCTAACAGAAACCTGGTGGGACCCTACCTATGACTGGGTGGTACACATTGAGGGCTACAGGTTGTACAGAAGGGACAGAGTAGGGAGAAAAGGGGGTGGGGTTGCTCTCTATGTAAAGGAGCATTATACATCTACTCTAGTCAAAATGGGATCAGAGGAGGAGAAAGTTGAGGCACTGTGGGTTAGGATACATGGAGGTCGCGGGCAAAGGGACTTTGTGGTGGGGGTCTGCTACAGATCATCACACCAGGAGGAGAAGCTAGACTTGGAATTCTTGAGGCAGCTCTCTGAGGCCGTACAGTCTAGGGACATGGTTGTCATGGGGGACCTAAACTACCCTGACATCTGCTGGGAGGAGCAGTCAGCCAAATCCAACTGTTCATGTAGGTTCTTTACCTGAGTGCAGGACCTTCACCGAACGCAGGAGGTACATGGTCCCACTAGGGGGAATGCCTTACTGGACTTGGTGCTGGCTATGGGGGAGGACCTGGTAGGGGAGCTGCAGATTTGTGGTCACCTTGGGGATAGTGATCACCAATCAACTGAATTCACCATACGGCGTAGGGTGTGTAAGGTAACTAGTAGGGCAGAAGTGCTCAACTTTAGGAAGGCTGACTGCAGTGTGCTTAAAAGTCTAGTCAACATTACACTGCAGAAGAAGAGTATTGACGAGATGGGAGTCCAGGAAGGGTGGTCGTTCCTAAAGGAAGCGATCCCTTAAGGTACAGAGGGAGACTATCCCAGTACGAGGGGAAAGGAGCCAAAAAACTTCCTTGGCTAAAGAGGGAAATCCAGGGGAGCCTAAGGGCAAAAAAGAAGGAATATAAGTAGTAGAAGCAGGGGGAAGCTACCAAGGAGGAGTATACCTACTTGGCCTGCACTTACAGGGAGGCAGTTAGAAAGGCCAAAGCAACTACAGAGCTGAGGCTGGCAACTCAAATTAAAGACAACAAAAAGTCTTTTTTTTAGGTATTTAGGGAGTAAAAGGAAGGTGCAGGGCAGCATAGGATCCCTACTGAACAAGATGGAGCAATTAGTGACAGAAAGGGGGGACAAGAGGTTGAGCTATTCAATGAGTTTTTTGCATCAGTGTTTCTGAACAGGGCTCAAGATAAGTCTCCTAATGGGTTCTTAGATGGGCAGAGGGACACCAACCTACCAACTGTCGATGCTGACTTGGTGCAGAGTCACCTGGATGGACTGAATGTATTCAAGTCAGCAGGCCCAGATGACCTGCATCCAAGGGTACTGAAGAAATTGGCCAGGTGTCATAGCAGAACCACTGGCACAGCTGTTTGAGTGCTTGGGTCAGGTCGTGGAGAACTGGAAAACGGCCAATGTGGTCCCTGTTTTCAAGAAGGGGAGGAAGGAGGATCCGAGTAATTATAGGCCAGTCAGTCTCACTTCCGTCCTTGGAAAGGTCTTTGAAAAATTATGAAGAATTGTATTTGTGGCAGTCCAGTGGGAAAAATAATGCAGCAGGGAAATTAGCATGGATTTGTAGCAGGTAGATCACACCTGACCAATCTGGTTTTGTTTTATGACAGGGTCACAAAATGCTTAGATGCAGGAGTAATGCTGGATGTCGTTTTCTTGGACTTTAGCAAGGCCTTCAATACGGTATCTCATCCTATTCTCATAAATGAATTAAGAGGCTGTGACAGATGTTTACACAGTCTAGTGGGTGGCAAATTGGCTTAGCGGTCACACCCAGAGAGTGGTAGTAGAGGGGTCAGTATCAACCTGGAAAGATGTAGGTAGTGGTGTCCTGCAGGGTTCAGTCCTTGGACCTGTGCTCTTCAATATCTTCATCAGTGACTTGGATGTGGGTGTGAAGCGTACTCTGTCCAAGTCTGCGGATGATACTAAATTGTGGAGAGAAGTGCACACTACAGAGGGTAGGGAACAATTGCAAGCAGACCTGGACAGGTTAGAAAAAAGTGGGCAGTACACAATAGGATGCAGTACAACAAGGAAAAGAGCAGAGTGCTGCAGCAGGGCGCAAAAATATCCAGCACACCTACTGGCTGGGCAATGACCCTCTCAGCAGCACAGAAGCAGAAAGGGATCTCGGAGTCATAGTGGACTCCAAGATGAATGTGAGTCGCCAATGTTACAAAATCATCAGCAAAGCTAACCGCACTTTATCATGCATCAGCAGATGGTTCTGTTTGTCATGCAAGGAGGTGATACTTCCCCTCTATGCGGCACTGGTCAGACCACAGATGGAGTACTGCGTGCAGTTCTGGGTGCCGTACTTCAAGAAGGATGTTGATAGACTTGAGAGGGTCCAGAGGAGGGCCACTTGTCCTGTAAGCCCCTAACCATACAAGCCCTATGAGGAGAGGCTGAGGGACCTGGATCTCTTCAGCCTCTGCAAGTGAAGGCCGAGAGGTGATCTTGTGGCCGCCTACAAATTCATTAGGGGGACGCAGCAAGGAATCAGAGACGCTCTGTTCACCAGGGCGCCTCTTGGGGTAACAAGGAACAGTGGTCACAAACTGACAGACAGCAGATTTAGGCTAGATATCAGGAAAAACTTCTTCATGGTAAGGGTGACCAAAACTTGGAATGGGCTTCCAAGGGAGGTGGTGATCTCCCCTACCTTGGGGGTCTTTAGGAGAAGGCTGGAGAGACATCTGGCTGGGGTCATCTGACCCCAGCACTCTTTCCTGCCTAGGCAGGGGGTTGGACTCAATCTGTTCAGGTCCCTCCCGACCCTAGCATCTATGAATGTGGCACAGTATGACTAAAATGGCATCTGATCAGTTGGTATGAGCAAAGTCCTTGCTGAAACTTGTTGCACTGAGTAAATTAGGATCCCCCACCCACAAAAAAGGATTCTGATAAAAGGTTCCATCTAAAGTACCAGGCAGGGACTAAAATACGTGTCATCTAAAAAACAAGTGAGTTGCTCGTTTTGCACTTCAGGTTCCCCTCCGCATTATTTTCTTCCCAATCCTGGTAGGATCTAGAGGCACATAAGCAGTAACTTTCTACGTATACTCAAACCTCCTTCCCATTTTATACCCAACTCAGTAATGTCTCCATGCAGAGTGACATGGCAATTTGCTACCTTGCAAGGAACCGATGCAAGACAACAAATGAAGGCCAGACAACAAACAAATGCCAGCAAATGGCTCCAAGCAGAAGGTGGCTTAGATTTAAATGCTATTTAGCATGAAGAGTAGGAATAGACTGGGTTTAAGATTATAAATAGGGATCTACTGAATTCCTGCTGAGCCAAAGTAAAAATTGTGGGATGTAAGCAGTGCCATTTTTGCAGTGGCCCTGCCCTCACTACTGATTGGCCAAAGGGCCCCAGCAGCCCCACCCCTCACTGCTGATTGGCCAAGAGGGCTGTCCATCATGGAGCCCCAGCCCCCACTACCAATTAGGAGAGGGGTGGGCCTGCACAACAGGCAGTCCTCTAGCCAAGTGAGCAGTAAAGGGCGGGGGCCACCACCTTTGCTGCTCCTCTTCAAGTCAGTGGCTTCCCCACTCTGGCAGGCTGTGAGGCCAGCCTGCAGCAGTCCCGAGGACTGCTAGTTCTCACTGGGGAGATAACATACTTTTAATAAGTGTCTGCCCCCCTCACCCCCAGTGATTCTACACCAAAAAAGTGGAGATTGCTATTTTTGTGGGGTCCACAGAAACTACCTTTCCCCCCTGCATTTTCCACAAAAAAATGCAAGATCGCAAATAAGGTAAATCCCTAATTATAAAGCATATTGCTCATGTAATGCCTTGCAAATGCCGAGCCTTGCAAAGAAAGGGAAGCCCAGAGAAGTTAGTGCCGCATGACAGCCACCCAATATAGCTTAATAATTGTATGAGCAACACCACTTAGAGCAAGAGACTCATGCAGACAGTTAAATCAAATCTCATGACTCAGGGTGTGATTTTTTTTTCCAAAGGGGCTAGGAATGCACCTCCCACATCTTCTGGTAGGCGTAACTGCATAATTGGCTAAATGCACTATGGCAGTTTTCTCCCTTCCTCTGAAGCATCAGGAATTCGCTGCCCAAGGCAGAATACAGAACTTGATGAACCAGTGTGCTGACCTACCTTGGGAATATAGGACTTCCTAACCATAAGAGAGGAAACCAAGTGCACATGGTAATTGAATGGGATTTTAGATGAGTGCATGGTGTTTATTCTTTTAGGTTTCCCAAATAGGTCAGAAATCCTGTTCTCCCAATAACCTAGATAGGATTCCACAGCTAAGAGTATGCACACAAACACCAAGAAGGTTACTTAATCTCTTGACACCTTGAAACTTTAAAATAGGCTTTGACCTAGGCAGATCATACATAGTGGTTAAGGGACAAACTGGAGAAACAAAGAAAGGTTACCCATCAACTGTGTACTTACATAACTGTGTTGTCATCAACTAAGATATCACAGCCATGAGCTGGGCATGAAATAGTCTGAAAGAGAAGAGAGGGGTCAAATAAAGCCTTGAAACAGTTTTCATGCCTATTTCCTTGAAGAAAGAACCCCAAGGCCAGAATTTATTGTAACTAGATGCCTTTGCACAGAAAAACTAGAAGTCAGGATTTTCATCCAGACATGCTAGCAAAATGCTCTTTAGTGCTGAACGTTTTGGTCCCACAAAGCACCATTAGATACTTTAACAGGTCTGTAAAGAATGTGTCTTCCGCAACATTATTCTTTCAGTTTATGCAAAAAGGTTACACTTCTCCCCACGCACCTTCCCCAGCCTAAGACACACACAGATAAATCCTTACCTGTCCCATGCCTTCCTCCATTATTTTGGTAGTTAGATATTCACTCCAGCACTGCATACAGAACTTATGTCCACACTCTAGGCCAGTGAAGTACTGCAATGACAAAAAGCACATGACGTTTTACCCATTCTGTCCTTCCTGCTGCTGTGAAGTTTAATTTCACCTTACTTACTCCCAGGACAGAATTTGTAACTGCTCCAAGGATACTGTATTGTTTCCTTTGCATTGCCACCACCTCAGTATGTTGCTAGAGCAGCTCTAAATGTGCACTCTGTGTAGCTGCACTCGGCATCGCTAACAGCAGGAAGAACTTAGAGGATTTTCTCCTCCCACCCCCACTACCTTTAAATTATGGCAGATGCATGAGTCTAAAAGAAAGGATAATTGCTTTCCCCTACCACTATTACAGGAAGTCACTAACAAATGCTGCATCTTGGAATGAAGGTTAAAGCAGTAAAATGATACCCACAGGATTTTTCGTGCGTTTGCATCTCTCACATAACTGTTCAGCTCCAGAATAATTACCAGCCACATTGATAAGAGACACCTAAAATATTGCCCATGCAGGTGAAAGCAGCTAACAAACACAGTAAGTTGTAAGTATTATGCATTTAATAAGTCATATGAGTTTAGAACATGAGTTAGAGGCACCTTTGTGCTCACAGCTTACCAAGCAATAGGACTTGCTCTAGAACCCAAATGTCTATCAGATGGCAAGGCTGAACAGCTTAACTGGCTGAAGCAGTATCCAACCAAGATTTTATACAACTGATTAGCTGACTGTCATGCAGACAGCCACCTGGCAAGGATGACATCAGCTTTGTATGCATCATCCTCTGCAGTGTGCCAAGACATCTGACTGAACAGTTATGTGAGGGACAGGGAAACAATAAGACAGCTAGAGAAGAATAACTTTAAAATAAAAGGTGGTATAAGTGAGAACTATGGGCAGGACTAAACTGTGTCTGAAGCCTGGGGGGAGGGACAGACATGCTGGACATTATGCTGTTCCAACAATGGGATGTTAGTCATGAATTAAAGGTTTGTTCACAGCACAGTAATTTCATTTAAAGGATTCTTTGGCATCTGTAAGGAAGGATATGTGAAAATCTCTACAGTTTTACTATGGTATCTCCAAAAACATCTGATTAATTCCCTCTTTCTCCTTCCACTATAAGCTACGAGAACTCTATTCCAAAAGCAAGTCCGTTATACTAGTCAGTTCAAAGGCAATCCCAGTTCTGCTGAGCTTGCTGTATGTAAAACTCTTCGGCCTCCCCACCTAAAAACTTAAATCACTAGTGCTCACATAGTGCTATAAACAAACAGTATTATAATCTAGGGTCCTATTTTAATCACCGATCATGAATGATTCAGTAAAAGCTGAATATTAAAGTCAAGCCCCTCCTTGACAGCAATGTATTGAGATAGTTTAATTTTCCTGGTAGACATGCTTTATTTCTTAACTGTAACATTATGAAGAACTCTGAAAGACATCAAAGAAACTGGCAAACAATTCAAAAACATTTTTGGGGGGGGTTTCTTTTTGGGAGGGGGAAGAGAAATCAAACCCCAGGGTGCAAAAGTAATACCCTAATGCCTTCACTCTCTCCCTAGAGCTTCTCCAGCTTTATCTGCTATCAGCATGGTGTACTCAGTCAGGCCAGTCCAAATCAATACAGGGTATGTTTATGTAAAAATATTATTATTATTATCCACAAACGTGTATAAAAAGGATGTGGAGGAAGAGATATGGAAGGTACCGTGATGATGGGGAAGGTACACTGTGACAGTAGGAATGGATGTAACAAATGTAAGGAGCTACTTGGGATGGGGCTCCAGATGAATTTACTATAGCCCAGTTCCTTGACACAGAACACAGAAAGAATATTTATCCTATGTTCTGAGAGTTATGGTGAACTGTAAGAGGAAAAAAGCTGTACTAGTGCCCTTTCTGTTGCCTTTTGACGGATAAAAGGCATCAGATTAAAGAAGGTGGTTTCTTCGCTTTAAAATAAACTTTGTATTACTAATGGCAAGCCTGGTTATCTCTAGGTTTCCTAGGAGACTTTTGGAATCAAAATGGACGTTAACGGATTAATTAAGTAAAGATGCATCCCCTCCCATCTTCCAGGTGTTTCTATGGAAAGATGTTAGAAAGTTTAACAGATTGAATCAAAATTGCTTAAGTTTCACTACCTCAGTACCCACAGTGCCAACATCCCACCAGTTTCAGTTATCAGCAGGGATCTGGGTTTTCAAATTTCCCATGGGAAAATGGAGAAAACCGTGGATTTTACCTTTTACCGGAGGCTAACGCTGATGTCTTATTTTACTGGAGAAACCCGCAGGGAGCAGGAGGAGGGCTCGCAAGAAGGGGGCGCCATGTGCACGTACAGGCACATGGCCTTCAGGAAGCCTGGAAAGCAGCTCCCACAGGTAAGTCATGGGGTGCGATTGAGGCCCCCATAGGGAGGGAGTGGGGGGAGTTGGGTAGGGCAGAGCAGGACAATGCCTGGGGCTTGGGGCCCAGGGCTGCAGTGCATGGCCGCAGGACCCCAGCCAGGAACGGGACAGGGCCAGACAGCTTGTCCGGGGGAAGGGGGGGGCAGATCACTGCTGCTGTGTGAGCTCCTGGGGGGCAGGGTGAGCCTGTGCCCCCCAGATCTGTGCACAGGGCACGAGCTGCCTGCTGTGGGCTTCGGCTCCTATCCCGCTGCCCTCTCCCAGGGCTCTGCAGCCTGGCGGGTGTGACCTGGCGCTGCGGACCAGAGCGGGACTGCGCAGGAAAGCTGCTTGCCGCTGTGAGCTCCACACTGCCCTGACAATGTGTCCCCTGTGCACAACCCTACACCACTGCCCTCGATGCAGCCATGTGCAGGGGACATGTCGCCAGGGCAGGGTGGCGCTCACAGTGGCAAGCAGTTTTCCGGCATGGCCCCACTGTTCTTTGCAGCACTGGGTCGCACATGCCGGGTAGGGCAGGAGCCTGCAGCAGGCAGCACACAGCCCCTGCTCTGCACACAGATCTTGTTGGGGGTGGAGGGGGGCAGGAAAAGAGGAGGAGCTGGGCTCCACTCCACTGGCAGGAGTTGGCAGCTGCTGCAGAGGCAGGGGCTGCAGACCCAGGTCCATGACCTCATAGCCCTGGTAGCCTGGGACCCCAGCAGGGCTGTGGGAATTGAGGCAGGAAATGAAGGGCACCAGCAGGGCCAGAGGGTTGTGGGGGGGCTTTCATTTTAATCATGGATTTGGGGGGTTTTTACCAGAGAATTTGCAAACTTTTGTCAGGAAAAACCAGGATCCCTGGTTATCAGACCTTGTCCAAAAAATCTCTAACAAAAAACACAATGTTGAGGGCTCTTCCCCTCCCCCTTTATGCAAAGCAACCAACATGACAATTTCCTTTTTGCATATCATCTTTAAAGGGGACCTGGGAGTGTTGAAGGAGAGGGGAATAGGGAAGAGAGAGAAGTCTGCCTTTGTTGAACCACTTCTTTGCATTTCTGAGGACAAAAGTTTTCTTGGTTACTGGCCAATGCCTAGCAAACTTTTCAAGCACAAAATTGAGAATCTCAGCTGAGAAAGATCTGCCCTTAGATCAATGTTTCTCAACCTGTAGGTCACGGCCCAGAAGTGGGTTGCAAGAATGTATGAAACGGTCATAAACTAACTTTAAAAATGGATCAACAAACTTTAAAAATGGATTCTCCTTTAAAGGAGAAAAATGTGGGAAATGGTGGCTTTTCCCTAGCAGGCTGGCAGAGTTCCAGCATGCGAGGGGCTGCTTGGGATCCCCGATGGCCCACACACATGCACCTCCTGCCCCACACACTGGGGCTTGGGCCTGGGGGCAGTGGGTCAGGACTAGCAATCTATGTTTAAAAATGGGTCCAGATACAAAAAAAGGTTGAGAACCACCGACTTGATCACCCTTCCACATCAGGCCTTGAGCTGCTCATTCCAGGGAAGGGAGTCTTGCTTCCACAGCTAGTCAGCAAAATAGTACTTTAGTCAAGGACACTCCTAGACCCAAAGTGCACAATGGAAACCTGAAAGGTAGGCTAATAAAACACACCCAAGTTAAGAATGGAAGCTTATGTAAGTAGTTTAACACACACACACACACGTCAGTTTTGGGATGATCAGAACAATTTACGTGCTTGTGAATTCAAGAAAAAAGAAATGGGGGGAGGGAGAAAAAAACAAGAAGTTTCTGGCAAATTTAGGTATGTTAGCTGCTAGCAAAGCCATGGTCAAAAGACTTCTATTTTTCTGAAAAATTCCATCTTCCTACTTCCTGTTTGTTTTATAGCCCTGTAATAATTCCAGAGGAACATTATGTTAATTGTCTGTATAACACTCAGCAGAAGGGGGGCCTAGGTCTCAGCTGGTATTCCTGAAGCCACCAGAACACAATTAGCCTACATCACTGAACTTCTGCAAAACGAAGCAGGCTGGCCAATCAGTTCAGGAGGATGAATGAGTGTAGGACCCAATCCTCTAAGCCAGGGATCAGCAATGTATGGCCCATAGGCCAGATTGCAGCCTGATAAGTGATATTATCCACCCCAGAATCTAGGGTGGCAGCAACAACTTGGAGAGGGGGGAGGGGAGGAGGAGAGCTGTGAACGAATAAGGCTAGGGACGGACATTACACAAAACCGGTTTAAGTGATCAGAAACTGGTTTAAACCTGTAACAGAACAGATATTCAGTGCACATAAACCAGTTTGAAAATGGCTGAAGCTGATTTAAGGTAAACCTGGTTGAATGTAGTATCAGACTTAAGTGATCTGGCTCAAACCAGCTTATGCAATGTCTGTCCCAGATCCCTTGCTGGTTTAAGTTAAACCAGACTCTCCCATATTGCTCTCTGGGCTGGGCGGAGTTCTCTGCTCCCCAGCAGGGCTGGCCTCTCCCTTATGCTCCCTGGTTGGAGCTCCAGCAGAGACTTGCAGGCACACCAGGGTCTCCTGGCTTCCCCGTGACCCCCTCCCCTCCCACCACTTGCTGCTTAAGCAGAGATCCCTTACTCTTCTCTCCCACAGCAGACTGTAGCCAGCAGAAGCAACCTGAGCAAGGTGCAGGGTCCAGGGCAAATCAGCCCATTCGAGGCCCCACCCCCACTCTGATCCCAGCCCCAAAGAAGCTGCCACTGCCATTGACAACAGCAACGTCGGCCGGGGGGGGGGGGGGAGGGGGAGGAGGGGGCCAGCAGCGGCGGGGCAGCAGGCGGGCACGTAGTAAGTGGCTGGATGCAGAGCCACTGCTCCGCCCAGCTCCACGCCACCGCTGCTCTGCCCAGCTCTGCAGGGCCCCCCAAAACACAGGGCGATCACCCCAATTCACCCCCTCGACACCCTCCCCCACACACCTGGGACAGCTCTGGTAGCCATCATGTGGTATGCTAGTGAATGCTGTGCAAGGCAGATAGGACAGTTTCCGCATAGGTCTTTTTGGAAGTAATCAACAGCTCAGCTGGTAATGTACCTGCATTCCTTCCTTTGGAAAAGGCAGACAAAGTTCTCTGGGTAAATCTGATCTCTTCTATTAGACCAACTAAATACTTGGAAAATTTCTTAGCAAGCTTTCGGGTTTAAAAACCCTTCATCAGGCTGAGAAAGCATCTGCAGTTGGTGTGTGCTCTTCCTGGATGGAATGAATAGTAAAGCAGCCAGAGGCTGATAGGCATTTTGCTTTAGGAAAAGCTGTTTAAGAAGAGCTTGTAATGAGTGAGGTTTTGTTTTCTGATGGGGTGTTAAATGCTGATAACAGAACTGATAAATGTTTCATTATCAAGGGTGGAGACCAAACACAGTGTCCTGCTGGGGCCTGGCCACACCCCCCTCAGCTCAGCCCTGTGCAAGGGAAGGGAGGGCTGCTCTAGTGTCCCCCAGCTTGTAGCCTCAGCCACTGCAGGCATGTGCCTGCTTTTTTGGGATGTCTGCCTGGTTACAAAGCTGATTTAGCCTAGCCAGGTTAGACTAACCTACAAAGATTGAATCAATTCAGGCTCAGGCTTTTTGAATGTCCGTCCCTAGCCTAAGAAATATTCAGCAGCAGCTGGGTTCCATATGCATCAGCAGAGGAAGTGTTGGCAGTAGCCAGGCTGCAAACAATGGCCCACTTTCAGACCAAGCTCCATTATTTTGGCTGGCTGCTCCTAAAAGGTTACTGACCCCTGCTCTAAGCCATTTTCCAGGAAAAGACATTTCTCCAACATAGCAAAGAGTAAGAAGCATATCTAGGACTTTGCTAAATTCCAATTTTACTTTCCATAGGCCAGTTTTGGGCTGCTCTTTGCTCATTATAAAGAGCGTCCTATCTGGCCCTAGTTTGTTATGTTCCTTAGTTTCTCCCTTTTTTCATTTTTTTTTCTTTGAGTGTCATTTCTTTGTGTTTCATACTGATGTGACCTTTTTAAATATTAAAGTGAGAATTAGATCAAATTTATCTGAATTGTTTAACTGCACTGCTGCCACAACTTCACACCACTTAATGCATACCATGCTCAGATCTCCACAAATATAGTAAAAAGTCAGTACATTTGAAATAAGCTTAACTCTGGACATATTAACATTGTTTTCAATACAATCCCCCTACCCACTTTTGTTACTTAACATCTGTACTTCATTACTCAAATATCCCACCACAAATCTGAGATTATTCTAAATCTTTGCTCATAAATGTGGTTACTACAAATATCATAAATTGACTACAGTAAATGCGCTATGTTTCTGCTATATCTGCCTGAACAATTAGAACTACTATTCTTAAAGACTCTAGAAAGTTACAACAAACTTGTGCCCATCTTTACTTCTTGACACAAATACAAATTGGTGTTGGTGGAATGAAATTATGGTGCAAACATTAAATATTAAACTAAAAACAACAGCCCCTTGTGTCAATCTACTAGCAGAGAAGACCTAGTCAGACTGGCCAATATAGAAGAATTTAGAGAAAATGCTGCCTTGTTTTAGCATCCTTAATTTTCTTGATCCTGCTTCCCCCACCAATGTCATCCTATTTGACAAACTTGAACCAAGAAGAGTATTCCCCTAAAAAAACCCGAACAAAACCCTGCAGATTTCCCTTGTTTGCAGTGTTGCCAATCCCCATGTTTTGACCTTCTGCTCGTGTATAAGATCCTAACCTCTCTGAAGTTTATTTCTAGTTAGTCTGCTTTCACTATAAATAACAAGTGAAAATTTTCATTTTAAAAATTTATTTTTCAAAATCTAACTTTTTTAAATGCATGTTGTACCAAACATGGTGTTTAAACAAAAGATTTAAGGGGAATGGTATGAAATTTCATATAACTGAGTTGTAACATGGTATATACAAACACAAGGCCAAGCACGTTTGGAAAATTAAACATGAAAGTTCATTTTACATTCCAACACTGAAAGTGTTTTTCCCTAGATCATTTTGTGGATTAGAAGTTTCAATCCTAACCCTCACTCTCCTATTCCTTTTAAAAGGCAATTTTAAGGCCTACAGAGTAGAAGTCTTCGTTCTTAAGGCTTTATACAAGGTTTAAGAGGCTAAACATTTCAAGCAAAGTGTATGGTCTAAACACATGCAGTTAAATTCTTACCAAGAGAAAGAGACTTTGTGAACTAGAAACAAATGCCTTGTGCACAGGGCTACCATACTCACCGAGTTTGGGTAGTTCAGATAGCAGATCTGACAAGGCATGTCCTGGGCTGATGACCTTGTATTCATCTGGCGCGTTCTAGACTTTTTACTTGGATTAATTACATGACACTCAGCAAAAAGCTTCTCCAAGTTGCCATCAAAGTACCTGCACAAAGCACGCAGAAAAAATAGGATGGGTTAAGTCATCGCATGCAAATATTTAATAGGCAATCATCTTCTAAACAATCTGCATTTGAAGAACAAAGACCAGGAGCAGTGCTCAGCAGCATCAGCTGAAGGGACTGCAGAATTTTGCTTGCCCAAAGGACACTTTAATCCAGGCTGTCTGAAGCTTAACTTCCAGCAGTTCTGTTTTAGAGTTAAATGAGCTAGGGTCACAGTTACATTTGATGTTTCAGAGGTAATTGGCAACCTGTAACTTTAAAAATATATAAACCTCTCCAGACAATTATTAATTGCTACTCTGGTCAAGACTATTGTAAAGTCTAGATCAGCTGATAAGCACACAATTTAATTTGGGGGCTGGAGCTCCTTTTCTGTGGAAGTCTAGGGGAGTACCAGGAAACTGGCAATTCCCTCAGTATATTTTAGCCAAGCTAGTACAAGCCTGAAAGATGGGACGGTCAGACATTCCCACAATTAAGTTAGCTGTCACTCAACTAATTCATAACCATGCAACCTTAGCGTTCCACAAAAAAACCTCTGATACTACTGAAAATGAAAAATTGAAACAAAAGCTTCTAGCAATAAAATTCTGATAGGACAAGTTGATTTGAGGTCAGTTAAAGTGAAAGGCAGAAGCAATAACCTCATATGTGGGAGTTAAGATGAAGTAATGATGGTTAGATTTTCTGAAGAGGGCACCTGCTTCATAAATAACAGAATTCAAAGGCAATTATGTATATTGTAGTGACAAACAGAAGATGGCAGAACAATATCTCCGCAAGCAGCAGAATCAGCCCTGGAAGCATCAGTACTAACAGGCAACTGGAAAATATAAAAGATTTCAATAAATTCACAACCGAGGAGCACACCATTCCAACATAATTGATCTGAAGGAGCTTAAGTTTTTCCACTGCTCCTTTAATAACATTCCACTTAATTTAATTTCTTTAGGCCCGTCTGCTATACCATAGCCCTTTGGTGCAAGATCCACAGACTGAAACAGAAAAGCACAGAAGTGACTTGGTTAACTTTGTGCGCTCCAGCCTCATCAATGGGTAAGAGATCTGGTAATAATAATAGTTTTCATTTCCAAATGCAAAGACTTCTCCATACTCCAGAGTGAGGAAGAAAATCCAAAGTAAGCCAAGGGCTGGATTGTACTTCACCCATATGATGCTTAAGTAGACTTGAACGCTTAAGCGGGATCCTATTCCACCTTATTAAAGTGCCTGAACAGATGATAATACACTTACTTTTGCAACAAGGCATCCTAGCCCTAAGGCCAAGTCACAAAAAACAGTCAGTAGAAGGAGGACCCTTCCACCTTTCACATTACCAGCTTTCCAGGGACTTGAGTTGGCTAGAGTAGGATTGCACTTAGGTGCTTAAATAAGTAAAAAGGATTTGGCTCCAAACACATATTGCCAAATCCATCTCAAAGAACTCCCCGTCCCACGTTCCATTTCCACAGATCATTGACATAACTGGGTTCAGACTTGCAGCAGGTGAAGTGGCTGCCAACAGAACTGCTAAGAAAATATTGACCATTGTAAGGCCTATCAAAAAGTTACTTATTAGCCAAAATGTGATGAAAAAAATTTAGCCAGTGTCACCATAACATTAAGGTAGCAAGAGACCTTTCGCCCAAGACTGTGCCACAATTTGTTTCCCAGATAAATGCAAGGCATTTAAAGCTCAAATGAAACTCAGACTCTATTTACTTAGGGCAAAGAACAAGCAACTTGAAGCCCTCTGCTTGGTCACAGTATCTCTCCTTGAGATTTCACATTACAGGAACACTACAGACAAGACCAGTCACTGAAGTGGCTTAAGGTCAGGATTAAGGAATCCCTTGTGCTCGTCATGGTCTTTGGAAGGTTTTCCACCAGGGTATACGGCCTTGTACCAGGAATTTACTAACTCTCCTGGTGCAAAGGAGGAGCAGAAGCTCAAGGTGCTCTACAGAAACGAAGTTATAAAACGAACTACTGAAAAATCTCTATGGCCTTCAGCAAGGATTGTGACAAATTAATGCATTATTTACAGGCCACCATTACCACAGCTCTAGAACACTTAAAAACTAGTGAATTTATTTGAGCAGCACTTGTGACACTGGAGTGAAGAAGCAGAAAGACTCAGTAAACTTGATTACACCAGATATTTGCGGACAAGTTGGAAAATGAACATTACCTCTAAGTCATCCTAACCATTAGACCAGTGGTTCTCAACCATTTTTGTACCAGGACCCATCTATAAACATGGATGGCCAGTCCCAACTCAGTACTCCTCACTCCCAACCCACCACCCCCAGTGTATGTGGCAAGGGGTGGGTGTGGGATGTAGGGGTTCCCAAGCAGCCCCTTGCTGCAAATCTGCCAGCCTGCAAGGGAAAAGCCATGGTTTCCAAATTTTTTCTCCTTTAAAGGAAAATCCAGTTTTAAAGCTTGTTGATAGTTTATCCATGAGTGACCCTTTCATATGTTCTTGCGATCCACTTTTGGGTTGCAACCCCTGGGTTGAGAAACACTGCATTAGACCACCTCTCCTCTCTAATCCATTATACAACATTCTAGCATAAGTGTTCTAAGTAAATATGCTTTGATGTTTGGAACCAATTAGCAATGTAAAAGAGAAGGCAGCAAGGGAGAAAAACGGTTATTACTCTTCGTTGCCCCCAGCACTCCTTTAATAAAAAGCCCTACCACAGAATTTCTACACCCTTTCCCCCTACAGCATGAGACTGTCAAGCTGAAGGGATGGTCCCTTTGTCAGTCATGAACAGCAGAAAGGGAATTCAACTTTAACGCATATCAAGACATCACAGGATCTTCCTTTTGCCTGCAGCAGGTGCAAGTGGCCTGTCAAATCCAAGAGATAAGCAGTGGAACCCATTTCAATGCAAGTGCCACCAGTTAAGAGCTGTCAGTTCTCCTACCCTAAAGTCCCTGGTCGTGGTAACCATCCCTTCCCTCCAAAACAGCAGGTTAAATTCAACTCAAGAAGTGATAGCCTAAAAGTTACCATCTGACACAGCAATAGACCTTCCCCCTTCCTTTTTTCTGGCAGAATTGCAAAAGGCAGCTTCTGCAGCTGTCTGTTGGGAGTGTGTAAATGCTCCTGCATCTTCTGCCAGCTTATCAGTCCCTTCAGCAGCTGGTGAATCCCCAGCAAACACTTTGTACTCCATCAGCATAACCACTGCAGTGCATGGATGTGCACGCACTTTAAACCAATAACTTTCAGCCTCACTGGATGTGAGGCACCCCTCAGAAAATGCCAGCTCTTGTATTTTTTTTTTATTTTTTTTTTACTGTGGAAAAAAAATAGTGGAGTTTTTCCACTGCAAAGAACTCAAAACACCCCAATGGGTCAGAATGCTTTTAGCACTATGGATTCCTGTTTGAAATACCTGGGGTTATCTTGTGAATCATGCTTGCACACCTCACAGTGCTAGTGCCACTTGGTATCCTATGGCACCCTTTAAATGATCTCAAGTCACCCTAGGGTTAAGAATCACTGCTTTAGACCCTGGTGGTGGTAACTGCTGTTTGCTGCCAGAATTTCAGTCGGCAGAACAAAGTCAGCATGGACAAAATGCCAGGCATTTGTCCCACCTGTCAATTTTGCCCATAAGGTGCAAAGACCCTGCTCCCTTCAGACTACTGACACAGAGCCTCAGCTCACCTTATTGCAGTAGGATGCCAAACCACTGCATGCTGCCACATTTAGTTTCAACAGGGTAAATTTCTTCTTCATATTCAAGTTCTATTAAAGAATCCTTGATCCTTTTTGATCAGGAAACCTCTCTGCTGTTTGAGAGAGCTTTAAAAATACCTTTCTAAATTCCCTTGCGTGCCAATATAAAGTACTTCGAAAATGCAATCTCCGCTCTGAAGGAACTTTTAACAGCTTCAAAAGGGAAAAATTAGTTGCCGTTCTGGAGCTGTTGCACTCGGGTGCTTCCTGTTGCCATACAAACAAGCTGCAACTTTAAAAACGTTTTTAAAAAGGCTTCAGCTGCAAGCATTTTGTTACACTTATATTGTGACAGATCCCTCAGAGATAAGTTACAACATAGTTATAAATCAGTAGCATGGTCTCATAACCACACAGGGGTAAGTCCCACTTAGCATGGTGGCACTGTAATAGCACGCATTAAGTTAGGAATTTATTTGCAGGTGATTATAACTACCTGAAAGAGGAACTTGAACATGCAAGTAATTCTGGTCAAAATCTCGCATGAAAAGATTAAATGGAAACATAATAATAATAATGTCTGCCCCTCTCTCTAAAAGCATTTAACTTTCACTGATTTTCCCTTACTTTAGTCAACTGCGCCTCTAAATAGCTTACATCAAGTCAGATGTTAACTTTAAAATGAAATTAAAATTGATTAGGCATCATTTAGAGCAAAATCCATACTAATTGTTTGAAGTCGTCCCCCCCCCCCCCAAAAAAAGAAAGAAATTGGGATTACAAATCCAGGAAATTCTATATTCAAGTTTAAGAAATGCAAACTTTAAAGGGATGGTAAAAATACATCTGAACAACTAACTCTGCTCTGTAGTGATGTTGTCTCATGCCCTTATAACATTTGCTGCAGTTCACTGTTCCTGATCCCAGATTAAACAGACCAATATATTTCTTTGTTTTTCTTATTTTAGCACTACAGAAGCATTCACTTGGTTCCTTCTGCACTTTGCTGAAGCATTTCCTTTGTCATTTCAAGCCCCCAAATTATCTAGAAAACACTGTTAGGAAAGAAATGCACGTACTGTTGAAGATGTGAATGTATGGCATGCTTCTTGCATAAGAAGATTAAAATCCTCAATTGCTGCATGCACAGTACAGTACAGTACACAAGCAATGCTCCATTTGTACATAGCCAACAATCTGTCACATGGGCTGTCACACCACCCCTACAGGTTTTGTTTTTATGTACTGTACAGGCTAATTTATAAGTAAGCAGTCAAATGGAGCTTGGCCACACAGAAGTCATCCTAAAATAATCAATGAACAAGCAACTTGGGTCTCTCTCTCTCTCTTGGGCTTGGGGACAGAGATAAGGCATGTTCCTTTCCTGTGAAAATGCTCCTTTGATTAGACAAGACTGATGTCTTGCTACCAGAAATACAGGTTCAGTATATTCTCTTTGGATGTCATTAGAATAATACATTCTCCTACCTTAGCAGAAAATATCCATTTCTCATCCTGATTTGGGGTCATTACACAGCACTTTGACCTTTCTGTAAGAACCCTTACAAGTTCTAGCATTAATGCTGGAAAGAGAAACTGCCTGACATCCTGGACTTCAAGGAATGGGCACAGTGGTCCCACACATTAGAGAAATGAGAACAGTCAAAGAGCCTGAGGTATATCCCACAGTTCAGGCTGAGACCTGTAAACAGGTCCAGAGGGGTTGTGATCATCATCCTTTCCTGATGGTTAGTGTCTAAAGTAAGGAAGGGGAGATGTCAGAGAACAGAAGGTCTCAGAGTAGAGGGGGAGGAGGAAAAAAAGGCTTGCAACTGTTGCTTCTGCTTCATCCCTGCAACCATACAAACAGACTCAGGGATGGGCAATTATTTGGGCCCACAGGCCACATAGGGAGTTTTAGTGAGCTGTTGCAGGCAGGGCCAGCATCCCTCTCCCACCCCTCTGGCAGTAACTCACCAGAACTCCTAAAGCAGCCCCGTCCTGTCCACCTGGCTGTGCACCCTGCCCAGGTGGGTCCCAGACTCTGTGGAGACCTCAGGATTGCAGGGCAGCAACAGCACAAGGCTGGGGGCTGGGGCAGAGCCACGATCCATTTGCCACATACCCCTGCCACAGAACCAGTGCCTGTCACAGGGGCATGCAGGAAGTGGATCATGGCTCTGCTCCATGCTCAGCCAGGATGGGGCTGGGCCTGGGGGAGCTGCATCTAGGAGTGGGACAGACAGGCAGGCAGGACCAGGCCTGGAATCACAGGACGGTGACAGCACAGGGCTGCAGCCCCGCAATGCCAGCCCCGGCCCTGCCTGTCCTACTCTCAGATGCTACTTCCCCAGATCCTAGCCCTGGCCAAACATGGAGCAGAGCCATAATCCTCTGTCCATACACCTGTGACAAGAGCCGGTTTTGCGGGCAGGGGCGTGCACAGAGGAGATTACAGCTCCGACATGGGACCCAGTCCTGTGCTGTCACCACCACCCTGTGATCCTGGGACCTCCATGGAGTCTGGCTGGGACCTTCCCAGGCAGGGCGCAGCCAGGTGGACAGGATGGGGCTATGGGCAGGGAGCTGTGCCTGGGATCACAGGGCACTGACAACACAGGACCGGGACCTAGGGCAAAGCTGTGATCTGCTCCCCACACTCCCCTGCCCTCAGAACCTATGCCCATTTCACAAGCCACCACAATGTTCAGCTGGAGCCTTTTTATTTTAAATTAACGCTTTCATTAGAATTTAAATAGTGTGGAAGCATTTCAACTGGAACTGCATTTTTTTAGTCTTTCAAAGGCCATCTTTTTTAAAAATTAAGCCTAACTTGATTAAAAGCATGACCAATGTAATCCAGAATATTTAAAGGGCAACTTCTACAAATCTAAATAAAACTAAACAATGTTAAGGAACACTAGAAGTTTTCCCCTGTCCTCCACCTCTCCCCAACAGAAAATAAGACTACCTTAAGAGTTTGTTCCTTCATTGTTATGAGTCAAGCACCTAGTACAAGGAACTAGTTGAGGCTGCAGCTAAATCTAACGTCATTGAAGCATTTAGTATTAAAACTGTAGAATTAAATAAATTAGCAGCTGATTCATATAGGAAGTTTACTGCAAATGAAAGCTGCTGCTATTTTTCTGTTCAGTGGGAAAAAAATAGGACCTCTAGCAGTACGTCAATGGACCTAAAATGGAAAACCCAGCCTGACTTTCTGAACCCAGCCTAAGTTTATATAGCTGCCAGCCAAGACTGAAGATTCCAGCTTACAATTTTATTTTTATTTTTTGCTTTAAAATCATTAAGAAAGCAGAATCCCACACTGCAATTTTCATAATCTTTAGGAGCTGCACTGAATTTATAATTGTGATAAAGCATATTCCATTTTATTGTCCAAGAGTGATGTAAGGCAACTGACTGCTTCACAATATTTCCATGCTCCATATGTGAACAAAGTTTAACTCAGAATGGCCCAGAAAGATCTGAACAATGGCCTAGCTCTGTGCTGAGGGACAGTTTAGGTCAGTGAAGCCAACGCTTTTGGGAGGTGTCACAAATTAAAACTCCATGCCCTCCCCAGGTGCCACTCTTAACCCCCTTCCCTTGCCCAATCTGCTGCTCTGCTTTCTGCTCCCTGCCCACCTCCTCCCTGATCTGTGCACCACACACACAGGCTGCCCATGCCACTTGAGGCACTTGTGCTGCAGGTTGGTCACCTCTGGTTTAGGGTTTTGAAAGTGGTTGGTGGCATCTAATATCCTTCACTGCAGTCCAGCTAGTCTTCAGAAATAGAAAGATTTGATAAAAGGCAAAATGAGGAGCACAGGTGAGGTCTTCAGCTTTTGATGTCATCAGGCTAGGCACACAAGGTATCATTTGGAAGATCTTGAACCTTAAAGGCTCCTTGTACATGTGATGGGGGATTAGGTTCCCCTAAATTGAAGTGGTGTGTTTTTAATTGTGACAATTAAAAATACCTCATCATTTCAATTTAGGGGCTTCCAGTCACTGTTATGGCGAGGGGCCCGATCCTTTTTCTTTTTTTGGTGGAGCCTGCCTGCGGCCAGGGGATAAGCTGCCAGGCAGGCCCTGAGCTACAAGGGAGCCCTGGGCCTTCCCTCCACAGAGACGGTGCCCCCCAGGGCCACCTGGGTGTGCTACTAGCAGGTCAGGTGCTGACTTTAAGCTGGGGTAGCACCTGGCCCAATAGCAGCTTGCCTGGGCAGCTCTAGTGGGCACTGCCACTGGAGGAAAGGACCAGGGCTCCCCACAGCCCAGATGCTGCCAGAAGCTCCCCCCCAGCTGCGGGCAGGCTCTGCTGGGGAAAAAAAAAAAAGAAAAAAAAAATAATAATAAAAGGACCGGGCCCCTTGCCACTTTTTTCTTTCCCCACGCCAGGGCTTCTAGCACCCTGTGAACCTTCTCCACCGCCTTCCTGCCTCCTGGGACCACCCAGGAATGGGCTGGCTTGCCCCTGGGCCCATGCAGAAAGGCAGCAGGGGAGCAGCTGGGTGCACTAGAGACACGCAGGGGGTGCATGTGCACCCCCTAATTGGCCACAGTTGTTGCTTAGGTGATGGGCGGGGGGGGGGGGGGGGGGGGGGGGCGGACGACGACGACAGGCAGGAGCACCGGTACCCCCCTTCAAGCCATGGCCGATCTCTGCAGCTGCTTCCAGAAGCAGCCACAGCCACTCCTGGAAGCAGCTGCAGCGATCAGCTATGGATGAACAACCTCTGGGCAATGAGATCTGTCATGGGGGGCCTCCCCATCCCAGCCAGCAAGACTGGTTTGGGGGGGGGGCCATGTGCCCCCCCGACTAAGGGAGTACTAGTTGCCCATGGCTGGGTGTGCTGGCAGCCAGAGAATGTGATGGGGATGGTGCATGGGGTGCTGTAAGTCTACCAAGCCCAAGCTTCCCAAAGCCCGCTCAGGCTTCCAGCACCCCATGCACCGACCCCACCACCTTCTCTGGCCACCAGCATACCCAACTGTCCTCCTACCTCCTCCCCATGATGCCCCAGGGGCAAGCTGGGTGTGCTGGCAGTCAAAGAAGGCAGTAGGGACTGTGTACAGGGTACAGGAAGCCCAAGAGGGCTCATGGATGGATGTATCACTGCAATTTATTAGGTAGTAAACTAAAATACATCAGGATGTGTTTTAGTTTGCTACATAAAGTCATTTACATCCAATGAAACTGCTAAAAAGGGCAATTTCCCCACGCATACAAGTGCCCAAAAAATCTACATCCATCTCCCTGGAAGAGTCAACTGGAGAGGGTGTCACAGATGTGGCTTTTCCCAACCATGACATACATGGAAATGATGGAAGATGATTCAGCTGCAAGTGTTTTCTCTTTCTTCTTTTTAAGAGGTATGAACTCATTCTGTATATGCTATTTTCCTGTCAGAAGCTGGGTTCACTGATTAAGCTATTAATTCAGCACCAATATCCAACCACAATGACAGCATGAGTCAAAAGTTAAAGAGGCTGGAATAAGGAAAGAAGGGAAGGACAGACCTTGTGTAAGTCTCAGAACAAAAGTATATACATAACATGAGACACCAAAACTTTCCTGCTAGGCCTAATATTTCCTTCCACACAAGCCTCAATTCTCCAGTAAATGCTTTTTAAACACCAAATTTTGCTTACAGACATCTGAAAGACAGTGAATGCTTAGTCACTGGATAGGATGTTCTTTGGCTGGGGATGATGTCTTGACAATATGTATTCACATAATCTGCTGAAACATTTTATATCATTCAAGCAAATTCCTGATGTGATTTAGATTCTGCATCATGGCATGCGATTAAAGAGCTAAAAAAGTGCTGCACAGATATAAAATTAGCTTGTTCAATATAGGATATGCATGACAATCACAGAATATCCTAAGGGATAGGGAGGGCTCTTCATATGCTAAGAGGCAAGATAAATTTTCAACCATGTCACTGATTCTCTGATTGTAACTAAAAATATTTTATAATTACTAATGTCAACAGGATGTGGAAGTGCTAAGCACTATAAAAAAGGACAAGCCCCTTATTTAGGGTGCTTTATTTCACTTCAAGCTGTAGGGCTAGTTTTTAAACTTTACCTGTTTATGCTAGTTTATAAGGAAAAACAGCCTTCTTTGAGCTCACCACCTCTGTACAAAGATGTGTAAATGGACAACATATGGAGAATTCCAAGATTTAAAATGATATTTGAAAGGGTTATTTTCTTAAAGAAACATTTAACAGAAATCAACAAAATGCAAATTGCATTTGCTCTCCTTGGACAACAAACATTAGTTTCATTTTCTCTCATCTTCACCAGCACAATGTTCCATTAGGACTTGCCGGAAAACAAATAAAGGTAAGACAAGACAAGAATTTGTATTTTATTAACCAAATCCTAAACCCACGGATTTACTAGCTGGCTACATTTTCTAAAATGGAAACTTGTTATGGAAGATGAGCTTTGGAGCTAGCTCCTGGCTTTGTTTTCAACTCTGCCACAATGCTTCAGAGCCTGACTGCTCAAAGGATCCTATCTTCTCCTTCATATTGTACCCACACAGCAACAGCAATATACAAAAGTGTTCACACCAGGACCTTGGCATAAAAAGAATCCGTCAGGTTGTTCTCTATGAAGAATCAACTTTAAAAAAAAAATCTTCTCTAGACTCCCACTCCTTAGCTTGACAAAACAGAGCTTTAGTGCAATGCTGCCAAGCTTGTGCAAATGCTTTTCCAGGGAGACAAGGCTGAGCACCTGGGAAAAATTGGCTTAGTAGGAAATACTACTGACATTTTGTTGATATTGGGCAAAGACATTAAATGCCAATGGTTAGTTGTTATGCACCTCGTGTACAGGCGTCATTCTGAAGTTTTGTGCAAATCCTTGAGTTGGTGAAATCCTCTTAAAATTAATGCTTAAAGAAGTCACAGTGTTCCTTTCATCTCACCCGTGGCCTTCCATTCTCAAACTGATGCTACTGGTCTTATAGTAAATAAGCTAGGTGAGAAAGCCACAAAGCAATTTTAAGTGACTGCTGGTGCTCCAAAGAATGCCTATAACACAATAAAAATCTTTTCCATAATTTCAACTTAACCTCAGAAACCTGTGCAGCTACACCGAGATAAAAAACCTCAACATCAAATTTCAGAGATAACTAAAGCTTTAGCTATACACCTTACCTTCACTCCCTTACCACTGACCTATTATATATACACACGTATATACAAATTTATAGCTACTGAAAGGCCTGCTGCCCTGGAAAAAAGCTATATCAGGACTCCTGAACTGTAAAAACCACCAAAGGATGAAAAAAAACAACCTAAAGCCCACCTTCTAAACTGATGGATCACAGACCCCATAATATGGCTCGTGTGTCATACAAGACCCTGACTCAGCCCACTATATGGGTCTGATGTCTGCTAACATTACCTCTCCCATTTATCCCAAGAGAGACTACATGTCCCCACCATATACCAAGCTACTTTCATACATCTAGTAATACACCTAGGAGCATCCTACCACCTTATGTTCCTGAACAACCTTAAAAGGCAAACCAGAGACTCCACTGTAACCAGTAGATACTGGAAAAAGTGAGCCTATAGGAAACCACAGCATTGTATATATACACACACCACTGAAAAGTTGCATTTTTTCAGGACAGATGTCTAACTTTCTGACCAACCCAGCTATTGGCCTAGTACCAGGACAAATGTGTCACTAACCAAATTGCTCGATTTGAGCTTAGATAATCAGCAGCAGTAAAATAACTTAGGAAAGTCTTACCGCACTATAGACCATACAACAGGGGTGGGCAAAATGGTGGATCCAGCTGGCCTCCATTTCCCAGTAGCTCCTGCCCATGTTGGTTTCCATGGAGACCCCAGCAGCAGCAGGGGGCTAGGGTTTCCATGCAGACTGGCCCCATCAGTGCTGGCAGGGTGTGCAGCTGCACAGGAAGGTGCTCCGGGACCGGGATCTCGCAGCAGTGGCAGTGTACAAGCAGCAGATTGCAGTTCTGCCCTGGCTCTAGGCTACATTATCACCACAAGATCCTGGCCCTGGAGCAGCTCCCCACTAAGCCATGCACCCTGACAGCACTACTGCAGCCAGTCTCCATAGAAACCCTGGTCCTGCACTGTCACAGGCCTGCCGCTGCTGGGTTCTCCATGGAAACCAGCTGCAGCGATGCAAGCAGGGTCTGCTGGGAAGTGGAGTCGGCTGTGGGTCCAATTCGGCCAATAGGCCAGACTTTGCCCGCCTCTGCTATACAAAGATATTTATTTCCATACACAAATGACCTCATACTGGGCACATGTTTTTGAGCCAAGAAGTTAAAGGAGGGCTATACCAGTTAAATCTCTGGCCAGGAATAACCCAAGATTCAAGTTGCCACTCCTTCCCATAAAAAGTGAATAGTTTAAAAGAAAAAAATCAATAGAAAGAAGTCTGGCACATATACCACTGCCCTGTATCAGTCAAGAGGAGTAAAATCTTAACCCAATTAATGAATGCTTCTAGCCACCTCAAAGCAATCATCAGACACAATGACTAACAGACCTCTCCACAAGGCACCCAACCCTGAAGATCAAATATTTGCAGAATCTTAGTAACATGTTCATGCCTGTTTCTATTGAGAGCATGTAGAAAAATTCCTAAGCCATACATGTACTGGTAAAGCTGAAAGGGATTCGAGGGATGGGAAAAGGCAGCCAACACAGGCACCTTCTCCTCGAAAGGGGTTTTTTTCAAGTGACAATTAAGTTTTGTAACCTACTGTGCAAAATAGAAAATGTCAAAACAAGGAGTGACCTTTCAGTAGTTGGTACATGCTGCTACGTAAACTGTTGTGACATCCCTGGCTTATCCAAAAGGTTCTCTTCATATACTAAGTATTAGGGCTGTGCAAAGCTTCGGTCCCTGATTCGATTAGACAGAGATTCATCCTGTGGGATGCTCCATCTGCCCCAGCATCCCAGCGTTCACAAGCTGTGCTGGTACCTCAAGGTATGTAGAAAAATACTTAAAGCTGTGTCTATGGTTAAATTGCTGATTCTCTGAATCAGCATCAAATCTTCAGATTTGGCTGAACCAAATCAAGGACAGTGATCCAAATCAACTAATCGAATCATTGTCCCCGAATCAGGCCGAATCTGAATTGAATAGGGCCCATTTTGCACACCCCTACTAAGCATTCATATAATTATCACATCAAGCCAGTAAATCACCACACTTGTGGGTTTTAACAGAAATGTGTCCATTATCTAAGAGGCATCTGCTTACCTTTCCATCAGCTTCTCTTTATCCCAGTTGAAATGGCTAAGAAGTATTCTGGTGATAGTTGCTGGATTCTAGGGAAAGAAAATAATGAAAACCAGTTAACAAAACAACACATACTCTAAGCCAGTCCGCTGGTGACCAGGGACCAAAATAAGACCATAAATAAGCACAGGAAAACTAACTGTTTGACAAGTCCCATTCCTCATTTTTTAAGCACGCTTGAAAGTAAAATATGATGGTTTTAAACTGATTTTAAACATTCAACCACAAGTAGTAAAATACAAATAAAATGAGAAGGGCAGATCTGTAGACTTAATGAGCCACCACAGCAGCCAACTTCATGACATCTAGCATTTATAATAAAAGACAAGCCATTTGTAAAATTAGGTCAAACTGGCTTTGAAAGCAACAGTTGTACCCGGAATGAAAACCGAATGAGAAAACAAAAAGGCACAGGGTTGTTTGTTGTGGCCATCTGAAGAAATAGATGTAGTGCTACACAGAAGAGATCAAAGTCAGGACGTTCTCTAACTTAGGACCTGGAAGAAATGGCAAATGGCATCCTTAGCACCTGTCTCTGCCAAAAGCTTCATGAGTAACTCAGCCAAAGGCTGAAAGCTGTCACTTAAAGGTGGGAGTTTCCTATTTGTAAAATGAGAATACTGTATCTGTTCCAATATATCTGGCTTGTATACTTTTCTGGCCAAGGACGGTTTAACTTGGTATACTACATAACCATTGTACAGTGAGGTCAGCCAAGGCATTGAAGTAATACTAAAATACAAGTGATAGAAAATACTTGGGGTGCACTGACAGAGATTTTTTGGGCTGATACCAATGGCTGATTTTGAACAAGCCATATCAGCTGATACCGATCAGATTCTGATATACAGCCGGGCAGTGTGGACAGTGGCGTCCAGCTGGTAAGTCTGGTGTGGGGAAAGGGAAGGGGTAGGGGCAGGCAGTGTACAGCCGGGGCAGAGTGCAGAATGGAGCCATCAGCGGTTCGTTCAGGAGGCACACGGGGAGGGCAGCTCCTGCTGCTATGCGCACCCTGGTAGGGCATGGGGCGGAGGGTGCCCCCAGACAGGATCTGCATGCAGGGTGAGGGCAGGCTGGTGCTGTGGGCTGGGGCCAGGGCAGCACTGAGCTCTTCCCAGTGGGGGGCTGGACTGGACTGCACTCTGGGCAGGCCGATCCGATATGGTGCTCCTCTAGAAAATACTAAAAATTGAGAGGAGCTACAAACCACTGATAAAAATTCCCAAATAATTTGGAAAAGTTAGTGATAAAGGCCTGACAGAAATTAGTTTTTGCTTGTTCATGTTTAGTCAGGAGGAAAGTTTGTATATCGAGGTCCAAGGCTGGTCATGTGGGAAGGGAAGTATAATGAAATGCCTAGTCCCTTCAGCAATAGCCAAGATATGCTTTCAGGTACTCGGGCTCCAAGACAGGAGGTCAGCCTCTGTTCTCAGTGTGCACATGCTTGGCAAAAGCAGCAGGCACTGCGGGAATGCACACGCCTATTTGGCTAGACTTGACACCCACATCCAAGTTTGTATTTTGGGGTGACAGCCAAAAGGAAAGGATGTAGGACAGGGCTCTTCCTTGGTGTAACTTCAACAGGACAATGGTTTTCAATGGGCACTAATATAAAGCTGGAACATAAGGTGCCTCAGCTATTTTTTCCCCCCGAGACCTTTGAGTTAAGGCTTTGTAGGACACACTGCTCTTGCCTCAATCTCCCTCTAATTGAGACCCCAGATAACAGCAGAATGCCACAGTTCTGCTACAGCCACACAGATCACATAACTAGACAACACCACAAGCACAGGCCTAGTAACAGCAGCTCCTCAGCATCATCTCGCTAAAAGGTCTGCCTCCTTAAAGGATTGGGAAGACTTTCCTCTGGACTCAATTTGGATAAGTAAAAACTAATCATTCTAACAACCTTTCTAAGTCATTTCATATTTTAGTTCCTAGCTGTGTCTGCATGCCTACCTGGATCCATTTGTTGTAATTTTTATTTGTATTACAGTATCGCCCACCCACAGTAGGTAACCATGTTATTGAATCATTGCAACTTTTTGACTTAGCCATTTCCTCTAGCATTTAAACCAATCTCAATACCCAAATAGATTCTGCCTCCAGACTACCTGGAGTACACATGGCAATTCCAGTACCTACAATCACTAAAAGCTTTTATTTCAGAAAAATCATTCCCCCTCCATTTCAGCAAACTATATCAGATAAATGCCCTACAAGGATCACTTCAGCTAGTCACCATCTCAGTACCTTCACATTTAAAAATAATAATGAAGTGCAGTGATTTAGACCAGGGCCAGCCCAAGAAAACTAAACACATCTCAAACAAGAAAGCATGTAGCTCTTCACAAATGTAAGCCTGGAATATTTCCTAATATCTCCCCCCCCCAACCCCCTCCCAAAACAAAAACAAAACAAACTGTCCCTATGATTTGCCAAAAGGATGCAAATGGAAGAAACATTTTCTTAAATTATTTTTTCCTACTGAAAAAGGATGGTCTTAATTACCTTGAAATTCCCCAACTACCCACTGCAGCTTTTTGTTTGGCCCGCTGAAATTATTTCTGGAAGTACCTGTTAAAGCACTTGAGACCAACAGGCCACAGAGTCAGCAATCAAAGTTATGACGTACGTGGAGCACAGCAAACAAGGGAAGGTAGGATAGCTTTATGGGTCCAGAAGCAGGAGATGCCTGCCTTTTGTGACAGCTGCTATGCTGTGTCAAAAGAATGAGCATGTTTGTAGCAATTTTTAGTCAAATGTTTGAATACAAACAAAATCCTTTGATGAGAGTATTGCTTAGACATACTTTAACAGTAAATATTTTGATAAATAGACTAAAAAGGGACTAATTTTTATTTGTGGCTTCTGCAGGTTTCCTACTAAAGACTTTCCACTTCTAAGAAAGTCTCCCAGTGGTACAATACTGCAATGTCACAAAGAGATGGGCCACGCCAGCGTATACCCTGATACACAGGAGGGCCACACTGTGGTCCTAGTACACTGCAATATGACCATGGTGAAAAAACAATGACTTAAAACAGTTAGGCTTCAGCTTCCCATAATTCATGATTGAGCGGGAGCAAGCTTTCTAAGTAAAAAAAAAAAGAGAACAAGTTCCTACCAGACTTAAAGAGCTGGGTTATTTATTGAGAGTCTGTGTCAAGAATCAAAACTTAGCTGGCTGTTTTTTTGGTTGTGGGTTTGTTTGTTTGTTTTTGGGGGGGAGGGGCGTGGGGTTGATAAGGGAAATGAAATATTACAATTTAGCACTGTCAATACAGAAAGGCAATCAGAAAACCTGTGTCAGTTAAGACAAGCAAAACAGTTTTTAAAGAGTCGCATCCATATTAGCCACAGCTGAACAGGTAAGTATCAATCTGACATTAAGGACTGCTCTTTCTTAAAGTAAGCATCTGCTTAATGCAGAAAATTCAATCTGTATAACTGGTATCTCACCATACAGTTTGAAGATAGTCCCTTTTCATGTTGACGCTCTATTGCACAAGCATATTTCTAACCTTGCCACTACTATACGAGTATGTGCATACACGCTTTTAGACTTCTACTCTGTAAAATGAACTGAACATTTACAGAATAACTGAACATTGCTGTATTTGAAACCTCTATGCTGTATCATCTTGCTTTCTATTTCCATACTAGCAGAGTCGCTTCTCTTGAATACAAGATGATAATCTTTTGCAGCAAATACTTCTGGTGCTACAAATAAACAAGCTGTCATGCTGCAAAGATAAAGATTATTACTTGGTTTGAAGCAGCATCAGCAAGTGGGTTGTAAGAATGTCTCCTGTTTACAAAAAAAAAAAAAAAAAAAATAACCAAATAAAAGCAACAGGAAACAGATGCCAAGCAAGGGAGAGACTAACATGTTCAGAGGCTAGATTGTGTCTCGAACAATGTTTGACAGCCAAAATAGCAGATCTAATTTACCACATAAAACCAGCCCCTTATTATATTTTACTATGTTCAAGCTTAGGAAGGCAACCTACAGCTCACAAATCAGCCAGCCTGTTGATATCCAGATAGTAAAAGAAACTTAAGGAAGAGGAAAGCAGCCATCTTGCCGAAATACATTTTAACAGCACTTTCAGGATTAACTTTGACAACTCTCTAGTAGAATGCACTTACACTGAAACTCTGCCTTCAGAGAAGAGGAACAGAGTTCCTAATTACTTCAATGAATTCAAACTGTCACTTGACTCAAGTTTCATTTTTCTTTAAATGGATTTGACTGAGCTGTTTCTTCCTGGTGTACACATACAGCAGCAAATAGCAAGCAAAGGCAAAGAGAAGCCATGCAGATAGATACGAGCAAAGAATGAGCATCTCAAAAAAAAAAAAAAAAAAAATGTAAAAAATCCCTCAGGGTATGAACACATTATTGCACATCACCACGAGGTAAGCTGGGGCATGAACTTATAAGCACATCTACTACTTCACAGTAACCGCCCACCATAAACATGCTCTCATGCTGCAGTACAATGTGAGGTAGATGCTCTTTAATAACAGTGAAGCAAACTCTCCTATCTACCCTGGAATAAAGCATGCGCAAGAGTATCTAATGCAGAATAGCTGACGCATTTAAGTTCATGCCCTAGCTTACTTTGCGGTAACCTGTGCCCATACATTTTAGAAGAAAACAACAGCGAACAAAAGGGGAAAAAAAGCTACTTAGGATGTTAAACATCTGTGCCTTTGCACAAGATTCAATTTATTTTGGCTACCAAATAAAACCTTCATCAGTACTGATGGCCACCACTTCTGTGCTTCTAGATGGAAAGGAAGATCCTTCTCTCTTGCAGAGAAATAAGAGATGCTTGTTAAAACTATAAATATAACTGTGACCTCGTTTTAAAGAGAAATTAAAATACCAATTTAAAGCTGGCAATGCTTGTAAACAGTATTAATGGATGAATGCCATTGTGCAGTATTGAACCTGCTTTGGCATTCATCTTTTTCAAGATAAGTTTAACCCTTTCATTATAGTCAAAGACGTAAATTGAAAGATAGCATCTCACTGGGAGAAACCTGTTCTCATCTGACTGTTCAGTACAGATAAATAGCATTTAACGAGCAGTTCATTTCAAACAGTTCCCTAAACAAAATTCTTTCCACCTTCCTAGGATGCAAAATTGGTGTTGTTTCTTTTTAAATCAAACTTGGTGTCCCCATCCCTCCCCCCCCCTTCATTTTGAATACTGCCATTACAGAGCATTTTTGCATGTAACAGTTTTTACATTTTATCAATTTGTATTACCAAAGACTTAAACGAGGTGGCAACTTTTTGCCTCTATGGGTCACATCCCTGCAGCCTCCCCTTAATCAACAGATGCAATGAAGGGAATAAATAGAAAGCAACAGGTGTTAGGACCCTGGGGATGCCTCCTCTGCCGCAGAAAATGGATAAAATGAATAATGCAGGCAACAGGAGCCACAGGACATCTCCTCCGCTGCTTGGGTTGGAGCTTGTTGCCGATTCCCTAAACCGCTGTGGACCAGATCTGGCTCATCCTGACTTAACAGCCAAGGACATACAAACCACTACTAAGCTTTGGTTGAACTCAAGGTGGTCAAACTGATCATGCTTTACTTGCACCATCATTTTCTTTGCAACTGATTGGTCCTACACAAATCACCCAGAGACCCCCTGAAATGCTGCCCCTCTCTGACCCTCCAAACTGGCTCAAGTACCTGAATGACAGGTCTCAGCTTTGTTCCACTGACATGCAGTTTGCAGGTCGGTTTTAAGTCTCTGGCAAAAGGCAGCCCACTGGTTTCCGAGCAACTGCACACTGAATGCACAGTTCTACCTGGCAATGACATACTGTATAAGCTGGTGAAACAATAAGCAGTTTAGAAACCGGAAATGCTTGAAACAGCTCACAAATGTTAAGCACCAGAGACATTTACTTTCCTAAAACAACACTACTGCACAATCATAGGAACCAATCTTTCTGGCAGGCCTGCCATAAGGAAAGCTGGACACCCTGCCTGAATACCACTCTGGATCCCCTTCCTGACTCGTATAGTCTGTTTTCAGCTCCTTGCACATCACAAAAAGTGGCTGCTCAGGCCACTTGTGGCCCACATGCTGTGGACTGGCCACACTTAAGTCAAAACAACCTCATATCTTACAGTAAAAATACTGCATTTACTCAAATATAAGATGCATTGTGCCCTCCCCCAATCAAAATGGGTTGGAAACCCCATATCTTCAAGTTGCATACAAAGCAGTGGGGGAGCAGGCGACTACTACAACTGTGACACTGGAGCCCAGGTCAGGGCCAGTCAGACACACAGCAGCATCCTGCCCCCTCTTCTGCCCATCCCCTTCCCTTCTCCTTACTGCCAGGTGCAGCTTGGCTCCAGCTCAGGCTGGGATCTCTCCCAGGCACAGAGCACCTGGAAACTCCTTTCCCTGCCCAGCCAATCAGCAGCACCAACACTATTGCGTTGCCTGCCCCACCAATCCACAGCGCTAACACAGCTGCATGGCCAGGCAAAGGCTGAGCTTCCATGTGCTGTGCTCTAGGATGCAGCAGCATCTGACAGTGTGGGGAGGAATAAGCAAAGTGGAGGGGAGGGGGGGCAGGGAGGGGTTACAGGAGTGAGGTGGGCCAGGAAGCCTCCAGGGAGAAGAAGTGAGCAGGGCAGAGGGCAAGAGCCACAAAATGTAGAAGATTTCCAAATGATTGGAGAAGGGGGTCATCCCTTATTCAGGGTTATCCTTTATTTAAGTAAATACAGTATTTAACCAGTATCATATTTTTTAGTCTTGGAAAGCTAAGTGGAAATACTTGCTACCATTTGAGCATGGGCAGCTCCCTTATCCTCAGAAGTCTCCCACCAGAAAAAAAATCACTAATCTGTCTCAGTCAAGTATCCAAGTCAAGCCATTGACTAAATGTAGCATTGCTCTTGGTCCTCAATATTCATAGGAAATTTTACCCCTCTTTTTAAGTGGCTTAACCACTAAGAAGCCAAACTCATTTATGTCTGGCAATTGGAGGTGAAAATATACAGGGTAGCAGTGAGTCTTGATGAAGCTTTGTCTGCCTGGGCACTTTCATGAGCTCTGTTCTCAACCACCACTTGCCAACCATTCACAGGTCACCAACTCAATGACGAGAGGGGCTTCGGGACACCCAACTGCCACGTTACACACCCCTCCATTACTCTATTTATGTTACTGATGTGTACCAGTGCCAACAAGAGCAGCTCAGGAACTAGAAGCATCCCATTAAAGTCTTATAGTTTCCAACTAGGATAGTAAAGGTACTTCTATTTCTGGCCACTTCTCTCTAGAAGGCAACAGCTAAGTGCCACAGAGCCACAAAGAAAGGAGGACAACTGGCAGAAAACACAAATCATAGCTACCTGTTTCTCTTGGTTAGAGCATCTGAATGCAACTTTCCACTGCCACCCACAACAACCAAGTCATCTGCACTACCACCCACAATAACCAGGTCATCTATACTATTTTAGCTTCCCTGTCCTGTCTCCCTCCACCCCCTACACACATCCCTGAATTAGAGCTTAAACATGACATTCACTTGCTGGTCTATGCATTTAGACAGTCTTTCAGAATTAATCATAACACAACACTGTTAAGGTCCAACTAGTATTTCAGATGTACTGTGACACCTTTAGTTATAAAAGAAAACATTTACACTTATGGAGGGCATACAGGATACCCCCAGGCACAGGACAACCAAGTTCCTTCACTCTCAAGCTTATTAACAAAATTCAGTACCCTTTATGGATTCCTTTTTTACAGATGAAAAGATCTAGCACTTGAATACTAAAAGAGAAGATTCTTGGAAGTGTGCAGATTACTAAATAAAGGGGTTCCTGGAATTGGCTTAAAATATTCCACCTAATAATCCTTAACATACTAAAAATGTCAGCTGCTTGGCCACCATGGGTTCCTGCAGCTTCATTTTCCCCTTTCCTTTTGGATTGCCAGTTTATCATCCCCCTTTCTTAAGCTATGTTCTATTCTCTGCCATTCCACCAAGCCCATGTTTCTCCCAGTACCAGCTACTTGCTGGTCTTCCATAAGTCTGTCCTTGTAACCCAGGGGTGGGCAATTATTTAGGCCCAACATCCACATAAGGGAGATTTGGGGAGCTGTTGCAGGCTGGGTTAGCACTCCTGCCCCCACACACCCCCCAACAACTCAAACCTCCTTATGTGGAATGGGGCTAGGGGCATGGAGGGATGGGGCTAGGGGCAGGGAGGGGGAGCTGGTGTGGGCATGGGTGGCAGCTTCAGCCTCCGGCCCACCCTTCTACCCCAAGAAGGGGCTCAGGCAGACGCCCCAATCCCCAGCGTAAAGCTGCAGGGCCGTGCTGTAGGTGTCGGACGGTTGGGGGGTTGAGGGGGAGGGCAAGGAAGGGAGAGACAGAGAGGTGGACCTGCTCTTGATAAGCAGCAGTGGGCTGGTGCTAGGTGCTGGCCAAAAGCAGGACCCAGCAGTGGGCACACTCACTGCTTCCAAGGCCTGTCTGGCTGTGGCTACCCAGAACCCGTGCTAGGCCTACCCTGTGGCTCCTCGCCGCTGCCTCCACTCTGCTATCACCTCCACGCTTCCCCGGGCCTGCAGAGTGGTGATAGCAGCAGCAGAAAGGAGCTGTAGGGCAGTCTTGGAGTGGGTTCCAGGTAGCCGCAGCCAGAAGGGCCCCAGAAGCAATGAGCACCACTCACTGCTGAGTCTTGTTTTTGCCCAGCACCAGCCGCTGTCACTCATGAGCAGGGCTGCCTTCCCCCACCCCGAAAAAAAAAAACCAAAACAAAACAAAACCTTTCTGCACCTACAGCATGGCCCAGCAGCTTACACCAGCTCCTGGTCTGTGTACCTGAAGCAGCACTGGGCAGGTGCCGGCATCAAATGCAGACACAGGCAACAGCTTCCCCTGGAGATTGGGGCACCCTCCTGGGTCCGCAGGTGATGCTGCTGCAACACTACACCAGCTGCAGTTCCAGGCAGTTGCCCCAATCCCCGGAAAGAAGCTGATCTCGGCATGCACTCAGCACTGCTTCTGGCACATGGGGCAGGAGTTGGTGTAAGCTGTGGATGGGACTGGAACCTGCCCTCCCCATAGCACGACACAGCAGCCAGAACTGCCAGCAGCCTACACGCTACATATGGCCTGTGGGCCATATTTCGCCCACCCATTTTAACCCAAGAACCTAAAAATTCACCCCTACTTCCCTGCTTTTTGAAACCCCAACCCCCTCCCAAAAAACCCAAACCAAAATGTTGTGCCATTCACACCCTGACATGCCCTCCACCCTGCCCCTCCCTTATCAGAACTTCTCCACCTGATACTTCCTCTGCAGCCATACATTTCATGGCATCTCCTGATTTGCCAGTCCTGAGTTGCCTCCAGTATGGATGCAAAGGTATGTTTTTGTCTCACTACTGCTACTTTAAAGGTCTTTCCCACTCCTTCAACCAACAATGCATCAGATATTTCAAACTACCCTCCAATTTTTGTATCTGGCTCTCTGCTCAGTTTCCTACACCAATTTCAACTTTGATGATGAACACAGTCTCATCCCTCAGCCTCCCACATTCTCATCCTCATTTCCTGAATTTACCCCTAACACATCAACCCTCCAGCTCATGCAAGGTGGAGGGAGCAGCTTTTCACTGGTACTGTGCTCTTTCCCCTGTCACAGGTCCATCTTTCCAGCCATTAATCTATATCATTATACAATACTCCTTTTAACTCTGTAGCTCTTAATCTCACCACTTTGTGATCTCAATCTAATCAGCATCAAGTATTCATCAGCCTAGCACAGCCTTCTCAAATGTTGCTACTCTATTCCCTCCAGCTCTACCTTCGGGCCCCTCATCCCCAACAGAGTCCTATCTACTAATAGGAATCCCAACCCTAGATCAATCTTATAACTGCATGGTTGCTATTGCTGTACTGTTGAATAACTATGCTCTCCAAGGAAACTTAATCTTGGCTGATACCCTCTGGAGTTGATCTAGCTGATCACCCGACTACAACTGCTTTTTTACCTAACTTTTCTAAAGGAATTCTACAATTTTAACTACACTGTTAGTACATCTCAGACACTCCAGCAAACATGTTTCACTCTCAATTTAAAACTTAAAATTGTCAAAAAATGTGCCCCCTCACAAAGGATGTTATCCCATTTCCTGTTGGTTTGATGACGTTACTCTGTCAGGCATTTAACCTGACGATCACTAACTCCTTCCCACCTAGATAGTTATACACATCCAGACCATAAAGAAAAATGTTGATACTACTTCTTCACTAAGGGGCCTTCTTTCAGCCCTCAAATTTGAGGGCTCAGAGCTTGTTCAAGCCCTTATTTCTCATTTCAATTACTGGAACCAATTCCTTCCTGACCTCTAAAAGCAACTCAGCTCAGTCCTTATAAGTTGTAGTCAGAATTCAGCCCCTCTGAACTTCTCCAATGGTCTCCTATCTTACCCAAGTTATGTCTGTTAAGATTTTCAAAGCCCTGCTAAAAACCTAAACCGTTTCCTTTTCTAATTTTTACACTGGCATAAATTCCATTAATATTAATATCAGTGCCCTTATCTGGGTAAAACACAGTATAGGGTGGCTCCAATAGCACCGCCTCAATCACCCAGCCTGCTTCCCAATGGCCACCAAAACAGCCATATTTATGAACAGGCAGAGCAGCAAGCATTTTGTTCATAACAGAGGACCCATGAGGATTGTATGACTAGGTTCAGATCCCACATAGTGACCAGATCTCATATCAGAGAGAATCCCAATTAGAACCTCGAGGAACTTTAGCACTACAAGGTAAGAAAAGATAGACCGACCCTCCACTGGCACATGGAGAGCTGAAACAGCAGGAAGGTATTTCTTGACACAGGTGACATAGTTATCTACATTCCAGTTTTGGCAGGCAGTCTAGGAGAACATTCCTCAACCCATGGGTTGCGCCCCAAAAGTGGGTTGCAAGAATATATGGAAGGGCTGTGAACAAACTTTAAAAGTGGATTCTCCTTTAAAGGAGGAAAAGATGGAAAACATGGCTTTTCCCTTGCAGGATGGCAGTTCCAGCCTGCAAGGGGCTGCTTGGGGCCCCATTGCCCCACACACCCACCATATGCCCCACACACTGGGGGCCTGAGGACAGTGGGTCAGGACTGGCCATCAATGTTTACAAATGGAGTGGGACAAATGGGTCCTAGGACAAAAAAAATGTTGAGAACGACTGGTCTAGGACAGTTGGAATGAAAGCCTCACAAAGAGAAGAAATCCACTTAGTAACAGGCAGAAACGTACTTCATTAGCCAGGTAAGCCCATCTAATAATCTTTCCTGGTGTGGATGAAAACATCCAGAAAACTAGCAGACTTGCTCTACTGCCAAGGGCCATCCATCATCTACCTTGAGAGACAAAGGGTATGTACATCCAAATGGGGTATTCCCCCTCCCACTGGGGGAGAGTAGGACCAGATGTAGCAGCAGACTCCTGCAAAGAACAACCAAAAACCATAACTGCCTCAGCCAGATTGACGCTGGTAGGATCAGCTGTGTAAATAGTAGACTCACACTGCACAGAATCAGAGAGGTAGGCAGAAGGCATCAGTCACCCTAATGACAGGACAAGTGAGGTTTCAGGACAAGGAAAGGCTTAGCTCTTCCCCTGGGGCAAGAAGGTGGCACTTACGTATTGCAGACAAAAACAAGGGTCACAGCTCCAGTTTGAGAAAACATCCGGTAGGACAAAGTCCTTGACCTCTCATTCATGCTGCATGCAGGGAGATCAATCTGCTTCCCTCCCCAGCCCAGGTATTTTAAAAGCCTGGAGGTGACTGATGCACCCATTCCAGAGGCTGTCCACCTCCTGTTAGAAGGGATGAGAGAAGAGATCTCTCACTGCCTTGTTTATTAATGTACGCCATCTCTCAATGCCATAATCTGGAAGCCCTGAAAAATGAAACATCTGTTCAGCTCTCTCTAGGCCATCATGAGCTCCAGGATGCCAAAAGGTCTTCCAATGTGACAGCAAGGCTACAAGACACTTTGCACCTGAAGGTTATTCACACATGGCCCCTCTAACAGGGCCCTTCCATCTGCTATGGTAGTCAGCAAACATTGGGATGGAAAAAACAAACAGGATGTTCCCCATCCCCAGTGCAAGGGGATTCTGTGGCTAATAAGATCTTGGTAAGTGGGAAGCTCAAAGCACACTCAGCAGGGACCAACCACATGGAGGTATGGTAGTGTACACACACACACACACACACACACACACACACACACACACACACTTTAAAGCAGGGGTGGCCAACCCACACCCAGGTTGTAACACCACACCCATGAAGAATTAAGCTGCACTTTAAACTACCTGGTTAGGAGTTTTGGAAAACCCTGTATGGGACAATCCTGAGATGGAGAAGACCCTTATTTCTAGTGATTACTGGGGCACAAGGACACCAGCAGCATTCAGTCCCCAGCATCCTGCAGAGATGCTTGTGTGAGGACATGAAATAAATTTGTCACAATATTTGGGGTCTGCTGATTGACAGAAAAGGGATGCAGTCCTGTTTCCTTTGATGCAGTAGAAACAGATTGCTTCCTCTTTCAGCAACAACTAAGCATTATCATTTCAGCAAGCTCCATTTCCAAATTCTCCCGTCTCATTTTATAGTTACAGTCAAAACTGCTCTGCAGCACTTCTCTGGCTTTTTTACCCTCTAAACACAAAGGCTGCAAAACCAAAGGCTTATTCTGCATACTTACCATCCACAGCCTCACCCAACAAGGCGTAGTTCTGATCCAACATGCACTTGGGGCCATCTACTTATCACCTGTAGCAATCTCTTGTGTAAAGGGGCTTAACTGCTTCTTCGGTTGAATACGGCAGAATGTCTGGCACAATCAACATTTTCATTGAGGTCTGACAGTCACCTACTGGCAATCTCACAAGAAACTTGCCTAATGGCCATTGTTAAAACCTTTCAGCTTAACGCTTACTTTGGTCCAATAATGTTTTTATTTGTGTTATGCCAACTGTCTCTTGGGAAAAGAACAGGATAAATAAACAGGAACCCCTTTCAACTGTCATCTTGCAAAACCAATATAAAAGACATGAGAAGGGCTAATATGAAGTCTGTACAAAGTTCAGAAAGGTTTTTCAAAGGCAATGTAAAACTAGATCTTGCTGAAAAAAATTAAGGAAGGAGCAGAATTAAAGCACAGATTTAGTTCTTAAATAGCATACACTTGAGCCCCTTATTGTAAGGGAAGAGCAGAGGTCTGTCATCGATAGGGGTGACCTAATTAAATCAAATTTATTGTACAGGATTCTATGCTTGGGCTGCATGCTTTCATTATCTTGGTGCCAGATTTATCTTTTGCCCATATAAGGTACCAAGTATCTGGTAAGTTCTCTCTTTTTCTCTTAGTAAGTTCTAACTCTTCTCTGTATTTGGCATTACCTAACCCTAATAGGAAGCCCCATAATGGTACAAACTGAGCAGATACATAACAAGAGTCCCTGCCCCAATCCAGAGAGGGAAATCCCAGAATTCAAGTCTTAGTCTAGTTTTGGCCTTAAGTATCACTTATAAAGCATCATTTCACTGCATGTTTATGTAAGGGACTGCTGCTTTGATGGAGTTCACCAGATTCATACTCCTCTACAAGGGAAAGAGTCCACCATCTATAGCAGTTGTGAACCACTAGTCTGACTGCACATCTTAAGTGGGAAATGAAAGATCAATGTGCAATGACAATGACCTCAAACTGCAGCCGAAACAAAAATTAGGCTGAAGACTAGGAAGTATTTTCTGACTATGAGGGTGGTTAAGCATTAGAGCAGGCAAGCTGGAAAAGCTGTAAACTGTGCATCCTTGGAAATTTTCATGAACAGATTAGACAGAGACTTGGCTGAGATGGTTTAGTCAGGGATGATGTTGCCTTGAGCAGAGGTCTGGACTAGATAACTTCATGAGGTCCCTTCCAGACCCACTTCCCTATGATCTGTGAAACGAAAGACTGAAGCTACATAAACTAGCAAAGGAAAACTATTTTTTTCACCAAAGTCTCACGGTGATGGATTCCCACAGTTGTCTATTACAGTGCTCCTCTGGACTCTGGAAAAACTACTTTAAGTTCTTTGTTCTCACTGGCACCGCCCACATGGCTGAAATTGGTGCAACTGCTTAGACCAATCCAAGCCACTCCTCAAAAGACTGGCAATGTTTACCCATCAGATGGTAATATCATGATCTCTGCCAGCTGACATTTCCAAAAACTACTGCAAGAGAAAAAAGGAACAAGCTGCGTGCAAATCTTGCCCACTGAAATACTTCCAGGACTTATAGTCGGGATGCTTCCATAAATTCCTTCACCCTAAAGATGGCAGCACTTTCCCTTCACTGTCATCCACAAACAAGACGGATTTAAGATGTTAAACTCCAGACTACTTGGTTTACCTACTCCATGGATAGCCTTTGTCCAGACTATATACTAAGCACCAATGCCGATTTGTTGCTATTACCATCTCCTGCATTTTATTAGAGCCTGAGGATGTGGCTAGCCCAAATGAAAACCCTCTAATGCAGAGGTACAAACTCTAGAGCATTCTTACTAGCTACTGAGAAGAGGCTGGATTCTAGAAATGTGAAAATCCTTCCATGGTTACCAGGTCTCCAAGACTGACTGCCAGGGTGATTCCATCTTAGGATGACTAAAAAGTAACTGAAGAATGAATATTGTTCTACAAACCACTGCCTCATCCCAAAGCTGTATGCAATAATGAGTACATCTTATAGAACGGCTCACTCTGGCTCCCATGAATCTCTCATATCATGAAAGAAGGTACAGCATGTGACTTTTGTTTTCTTTGTGCAACACTTACTTTTGGAATAAAGAGTACTGTTACCTAATCATGGAAAGAGCAGAAATGAAGGGGTGGGAGTTGAAGGTGGGGAAAGTCTCCAATCGTGGCATTTTGGGGGCATGGAAGATGGAAAAAGGGCAAATTTACTTTTGAGATAATGTTTATGGCAGCTGGTATCACAGGAAAATATGCTTTGAAAAGGATAAGGGAGTGTTTCCTGGATGGTATGAAGGGAGAGGATAAGAACAGGCCATTTTCCATGAAAGCTTTGCCAAGTGGCTCAAAATGTACAGCTTGTTTGCAGACAGACAATTAAGAACTACAGCAGAATGAGGAAGGAAGACCTCTATAGTCTTTCCTGAAGACAACAGCAACCCTCTCTGACTTACTGGTCTGAGAAAAATCACTACGAAACTTTTATTATATTGGAGAGGAACAGGAAGGTCCCTCAAGTTTTTTACTCCTTCAGACCTCAGAAAGGCAACTGATACTGCTTATAATTCACAGTGAAAAACGCTTAAGATTCTGCTCAGCTTAGCAGACTCTAAAAGACCTCTTGCCAATCTTAAACCTTGCAATCTCATGCGATGATGGAATCTCAGAAATCCAGCAACCTGAATGCTTAATTCACCTCTAGTTTTGGGCTTGAACCTGGAATACCTACTGCGTCATCATAGACTTGAACCTCTACAAAGATGATTTAAGAAAACAGGTCTAGTCCCAGGAAAGTGTGGTCCACCTGGAAAAGTGCTCACCACTTAAACAGAGTCACCTTTGTGCCTGATTAACTCCACTCAGGGACACCTATTACTGTTGGGACCTTCACCCCAACAGGCAGCCAGCACAATTGCTTAGTTCTTTTCCCTCTGCAGTACTCCACTCCCCTGACAGGAGATAACTTCATTAAGCTACGATCAGAGGATGGCTCATCCCCTGTGGTAACAAAATCAAGAGCTCTGAACTTCAGAAATGGCACTTCAAATGCATACGTGGTACGTGATGAAGTTATCATCTATTACTTTATGGGTAGGCTTGGCAGGATTCTTTTTTAAAAATCGACAGACATCAAATTTCACCTGACACTCTCAGACTGATGGAAAAAATTCTGTCTGTATCATTTAAATTTACATAAAGGAGACGTAAAAAAAAACCCTTAAGATTTGGGACAAAGGTATAGAAATCTGGGGCAGGGGGCGCTGCATGTGCACGCACACACACCAGTAGTGGTTGCTGCAGAAGCTGAAGGCCATGCTGGTAAGGGTGTGCTGGGAGGAGGGGCTGAAGTGGGGGTTGGAGGAACCTGGCCCCCACAGGATTTTGACCCCTGCCCCAATCATACAGGGCTCCATGGCAATTTGGCCACTGCTCTAGCTGGTACTCAAGCAGAGCAAGGGGCCAGTGGCATCAGGCTCCTGGGTGCTACCAGCCCTGCCCCTTCAACCCCTCCTTCTCAGCACAAGGTTTACCAGCATGGCCCCCAGCTCCTGCAGTGGCCACTGTGTGTGCATGAATGTGCTAAATCAATAAAAATCAAAACACGCCCCTAACTGTGTGCAATCCTGAAAATTTCAAATCAATAAAAATCAAAATAAATGCTTAAAAATAAACATTGATTTTAGCCACTGAAGTAAAAAAAAAAAAATCAAATTATGCTAAGCCTATTTATGGGTTTGCAATCTTAAATGTTAAAAGAACATTTTGTTACAATTCTTGAACAAGGGAGGCATACAATTATGGAAGCAGTAACATTGTTACACATTTGCCATTAGTAATAATAGTATTAGACTAGCACCCAGAATCCAGGTGGTAAATCTTTCACTTACTGTTAAACAAAAGCCTTTAAAAGAGATCTCAAGTAACAATCTTGTGTAGTTTCCCAATTATAGTTTCTCATATAGTTATCAATATACTGTTAAGAGTCTAAACAACAATACACTCAGAGCAGCACCAAAAATGTTTGTGAGGGGGAAAACCCACAAAGTAAAACTGGACTACTATTTCAGATTTCAAAAAGTAGTAATATAATAAACCCTCTGGTATCCCAGCTTGGCCCAGACCCCTCTCTAAATGGACAGTGCTGTAAGCAAACCCAGACACTGGCGTCTACACATACTTCTAGGCTAAATGAGTCTGGGCAGCAAACAGTCACTGCTTTGAGCCCTGGATCTTGTACGTGCATGCCCACCTGCAGATCTCTTTTAGGAGCAGTGGGTCACTGATATTTCAGCCACCATGGACCCTGCAACCAGTACTCCCATATTCTCCACCCTCCAGGTGCTCATACACATTTGCCTAGAGTTTGAGTTCATAGGTGGGTGCTCAAGCTTCTCAAATCAACCCTTCAGGGACTGCCACAGAGAAGAAAGCAATACAGGGTAAGTAAAGTAATTTCTCATGCCTTAACCAGGAATGGACAGTTCATAGTAGGAAGACAAAACCCCAAATACATTTCTTTTAGATTAATCCTACCTCCTTCTCCAGTAAAGTCCTGAGTTAGGTGCCAGCCAAAGGCTGCCTAACCCTTTCTGCCTTCTCCTCTTGCACATGTAAAGGTCCAGCTCCTTGCTCAGAAACAGGCAGCATCCATAATTAGTGAAGTCTATTTCCCTTCTCGTCATGTGCTTCAGCCAAAGGAATTTCAGGTCCAGACTCCAACAAAAGATAGCATTCAGGATAACCCACACCTCTTTGGAATTCATTTTTGAGACACAAAACTCAACTGCACAGAGGTGGATTTCTCTCACCACCACTGCAATGCTCACTCTAACACGTGGCTCACTGAACTGAGCCTGTAAATAAATTCTGTGGTACAATTCCATGGCAGATACACAATCTGATCTAAAATGAACATTAAACAACATCAGGTAGAAGTCTGTACAGTCAAAAGAACTGAATCTTTACTGCTACCCTTCCAATTTTTCCACTTCTAGAACCAACTCATATGTTATTTTTATATCACTCAGAAGAGAAAGACACAGATGTCCTGCCAAGTTTCAGCCACACTGCAGTAAAAAAAAAAAAAAAAAAAAAAAAAAAAAATTAAGGATTTAACCCCTTGGAATACCTATTAGTAGCAATGGAAAAAAAATACATGTGTATGTTTTAACAGGATACACTGAGTGTCAATACTGTAACCTGCAGTTCCTAATAAAGTTAAAACAATTATTTTAATAAGAGTTGGGGGAGGGTAAAGCAGGCTACATGACAGTAACTTTTTCCCAGTATTGCAATGCTTAGCAGGGACAAGATTAACTCTTCCCTCCAATCCTTGTTTTTATATACCAGCAAGAGCCCTATTGCAGATCTGGTTATACTGGCCCAGAAATGCTTTTGCTGCTTTAGCTTATTTTTGCACAGAGAACTGATACAAGCTACCCCAGCAAAATAAGTGTTTTTGCTGGCATAAGCTGCATTTACATTAGAAAGATTTGCCAATGTATCTATTCCAGCAGCCTTTTTACCTTAGACTATGCTTTAGTGATGAGTCTGCAAATCATTTAGCAAGACCCTGTAACTCAGTTTTACAGACCCTTAAACAGAAGGAAGTGCTTCTTATTCTTGAGCTGGTATTTCCAACATAGAGGCATTACCCTATGTAGGCCCCAAATGTATGCTACACTGCTAGCTCAAGTCAACTGTAAGGCAACTGTCAAGCCCACAGCCACTCAACCACCTAATTAAAAACCCCCCAAACTCAACCCCAGAAGCTCTGCTGAACTTCAGGGTCAGATGTCATGCTTGGCTCACATCACATCCTCTCCTGAAGTCTGTTTGTAATTCATCTGGCACTAGGCACTGCAAGCACAGGCACCATACCACTGGCAAACCCGCAAGTTCTTGATCCTGACTTCTGGTTCTCATGCACCCTACCCCCACTCCCTTTCTTCCTGTCTCTACTACCTGTAATTACAGTCATGTAATCCAAAAACAGCTAAGAGGCCTCTGCTCAAGAAGCAGGAAGCGCTACATACAGCAGACCTTTAAGATATAGGAAGGTAGAGGTGGCTCACACAGCTTGAGCTAATTTAGAGACGCACAGCGTCTACCTTCTATATCAAGGTACACATACCCAAAGAGTCTCTTCAGAAGAAGTCAGTTCTACACATGGTACAATTTGGGGTCTAAACAGCATGATAGCTTCTATTTAACTCGTCATTGCATTCCCAAGAGTCTACTCACTATACCTGCAGTTTATCTTGACTGCAGCCATCAGCTGCTGATGATCTTTCTGTTAACTATCCAGGCTCATCAAGAGAGTGGAGAATACATTCTTCTGCAATGCAATACAGCAAATGAAGAACTGTGAAGAGCCGAGAAGCTCCTGGCTTTCACTGAAGCATTTCCGAAACCCCTGTCTACACATAGGCCTGTATCAGTTTAACTACATTGTTTAAACAAGAATACACATCCTTACTAAAATGAACATACTCATGTATGTTCATATGCACAAAGCCTAAAACTGATCTATATCCAAATTGCTCTTCTTTCTTCTGTTCAGTAGTCAGATGAAACTCATACATCTTGCACCTGATAAGCTGAACACCAGCTGACACACCCATTTGGAAGCCTTTGAATTTTCCTGGTGATAACACAAGATAATCTGGCATCAGAACCTGGATTTAGGAAAAGAAAATGCTAGTACAGCCTGAACTGATGTGTGGAAGCCCCTTAAAGACAAATGCTGACAACTGGTAGAAAATTAAGTGCTTCAGCGGAACACCTTCCCAACTTCTCTAATATTTCACTGTTGGGTGATGGATGAGATATACAAGGATAAAAAGTTAGTTGAGCACAGGCCAGGAAGCAGTACACCTTAACATATCTAGGCAGGAGCTGAAACACTACTGGCTCTTCTCGCCCCCCACAAAAAATCTGAGTGATGGAAATCTTGGCCCAGTGCCTAAGAATGCATATACAAACTAATTTCTAGAATACTGCAGGTCTGCAGCCAGCTCTTCCTTTAAGCTCATCTCCCTTTCTACGCAGAACAAAGCCTTCTGCTTTTATACAACCACACGAATAATAACTGTTAGCTCACTTGGATTTACTCAAAGTAAGATTCTCTCTCTCATGCACCGAATCCCAAGATGCATCCGGATTTTTACAGGCATCCATTAAATAATGCACAATGGCGTAAACAAAATGCATCTTTCAGATATAATGGGATGTGTGAGGAGCAGACAGAATGCATTTCTGAAGCTACAGAAAAGGCTCTGTTACTGCCTTACTGCTTTTCTGGATAAGCAGCACTGCTGGGTAAAGGGATGCTGCAATTAGGCCTAGAAAGGGAGACACCTCCAATTTAGTAGCTTATAAAATGTGCTTGCAACAAAGAGTCAATGCAACATCTTGGCATGTGCAACAGCTTTAAAAAAAATTATCGTACTTTCTTGCACTCAGTGAGCTCCAGAATAACATCTGCACCATGTTTTTGAAAAGCAGAATGAATTAAAAAAAAAAAAACCAAAAAAAAACCAAAAAACCTTTCCTTGTAATAACAGCAGAAAGAAAGCTGAGCATGTTCACTCTTCTGCTCCTCATAGGTAGTGTTGCATACTTAACTTTTGGTTTCCCCTGATAAGCAGCAGAAACGGTTCTTATGGTATTTCACAAATATAATGCACACTCTAGTTGCCAGCATCTGTTCTTTGAGAAAGAAAGTGTGCATTGTATGCAAGAAAATATGGTATGTTGCAACCATCAGTAGACCAGTGGTTCTCAACTGGGGTGCCATGCCGTGGCAATCTGGAGTGCTGCAATGTAGGTGCTGTCACAGCCAGGATGAAGTGCCACACGTGCCTCCTGTGGAGGCAGATAGGGAAGCAGCTGCAGCTGAAGCACACGCTCTTACCACAGCCCTTCCCAGTCCACCCTGACAAGCTCCTCCCGCAAACAGAGGTGCAGTGCACAGATGATACTAGCCTGTGCCTCAATGTTTCTGGGAAGAGCCTGTGGGGTAAGACAAGGAAGAGCTGTGGCAAAAGCATGTGCTTTAGATGCAGCCCTTTGTACTCTGTCCCTGTACCCTGTTTCCTGGGCTGCCAGGGCAGGTAAGACTAACCTTCCCCCCCCACAGACCCCCAGGGAAACAGACACATTTTGCCCAGGGCAACAAACTTTTTAGTTGTGCCTTTGCTCCTGACTATTTTAGGCTTATCAGAAAACTTCAATATAGATAAGAAGAGTATGCAGCAGGGCCCTGGTTGAGGACCACTGGGGTAACCAGAGGCAGTATGACAGTAGTTCTCAACCAGGGATGCCACCAAATTCAAAGTAGTTGTGGAAGTTTACCCTGACTCTAAAAAGGTTGAGAACCATTGGAGACAATGCAAGAGCAGCACAGCCATATGCATTTTAATGGGGGGGGGGGGGGGGGGGGCTGGAGGGGACTGAGTGCGAGTACAAATACACACACGTGTTATGGGGTATTAGAACAAGATTTGCTTTGCTGTATAATCATGCAGTGAACAGCATCCCATTCAAAGGAGAGGAAATGAATGGTTCCATTGAGTAAACCAAAATAACAACAGGAGGTGTGGGGGGGGTGGGAAGGGGCCAAGATGTGAGAAAGCCCAGGGAGAAAAAAAAGAAGCCTAGAGAATCAGGAAGAAATTATGAGCAAAGAAGGAACTAAGCCAAGAAACAAGTAGAGGGCTAGTTACATAGCCAGTTTGCAGCATGAAACTCCGGGTCTAATTACATTAGCATAGTAAGGAATTTTCAAATGACACCAGTCCCAGTGGAGGGTAAAATGTCTTATATATTTATAAAATAAAAACAGCCCTTAAGATCTATACCATGTTGTGCACAGCATCTTTGGTAGAACAGGTTTGGCTCTAAAGCTTATTTGTCCAAGCTGTTAACTAAAGAGCTTGGCCAAAATTGGATTATGCAATTCATTATGTACCAATAATTTTCACCGCCCAAGCTGACAAATGAAGAAGAACATAAGCATATCATTTTCAAAAGTCAGTGTTAACATCAAGCGTTAACAATATAAGTAAGGAAACATGAAATGATCTGAACTGATGCTGATCCTTCACAAACTGAAATAAAGATTTTTCTTACTAATGATAATAATTATTTAAATACATTAAAACAGACTTATTGAAGAAAACATTAAATGACTATTTGCTAGTTCTCATAGATAGATTCATAGAGTTGGAAGGGACCTCAGTGGGCCATCTAGTCCGACCCCCTGGCAGGCAAGAAGAGTCATCAACCCTGGGGTCATGTGATCCCAGCCAGGTGCCTGTCCAGTCTCTTCTTGAAGACTCCCAAGGATGGGATGAGCACCACCTCCCTTGGGAGCCATTCCAGATTCTGGCAACCCTGACCGTGAAGAACTTTTCCCCTAACATCCAGCCTAAGCCTTCTCTTTAGTAGCTTATGGCCATTGTTCCTTGTTATTCCAGGGGGTGCCCTGATAAACACATCATTGCCTACTTCATGTTGCTCCCCCCTTATGAATTTGTACGCTGCCACAAGGTCCCTTCTCAACTTTCTCTTGCAGAGGCTAAAGAGGTTAAGGTCCCTTAGCCTTTCCTCGTAGGGCCTTCCTTGCAGGCATCTAATCAGGTGAGTGGCTCTTCTTCGGACCCTCTCCAGGTTGTCTGCATCCCGCTTGAAGCGTGGTGTCCAGAACTGGAAACAGTACTCCAGCTGCAGTCTGACCAGTGCCACATAGAGGGGGAGAATCACTTCCCTGAACCTGTTTGTGAAGCACCTACAGATTCATGGACAAGGTGTGATTGGCCCTGCCAACTGCTTCATCACATTGGCGACTCATGTTCATCCTGGAGTCAACAGTGACTCCAAGATCTTTTTCTATCTCAGTGGTGCTGAGAAGGTCGCCCCCCAGCCTGTAGGTATGATGGCAGTTCTTCCTCCCTAGATGCAGCACCTTGCACTTGCCCTTATTGAATTGCATCCTGCTGCTCTCTGCCCACTTCCCCAGCCTGTCTAGGTTGGCTGGATCTGGTTCCTCCTCTCTAGGGTGTTACCTACACCCCATAATTTTGTGTCGTCCGCAAATTTGGACAGGGTGCTTCCCACCCCCTCATCCAGATCACGTACGAAAATGTTGAACAGCACTGGCCCCAGAACTGAGCCCTGAGGGACTCCACTGCTCACATCTTTCCAGGTTGACATTGACCCGTCCACCACCACCCTCTGAGTGCAACCCTTGAGCTAATTTGCTACCTAGTCTACCCAGACTGTGGATTACACCTGTTCTATCAACCATGGCCTAGATGAGGATTTTTTGGAACCATACAGTTTTCCTTTAGAAGTTAAAAATGCACACGATAAGGTCTTGGAGGTGAAGCATCCACAGATTTAGAGATGAAATCCTAGACCACTAGCGAGATGTAACAGGCTTTGTGTATTCATATCACAAAGACACTGCATTATTTGTCAGGATTGGAATCCCATGCCTGAAAGAGCTAAATACTGGATTAACAGGTGTTTGCTACACCTAGGAGCAAAGCTGTAATGGGAAGCTTATCAGTAAGTTGCCAAAATCCCCCACTTTCATGCTCAGGCTCCAAGGTAAAAGATGAAAGTTAATTTGAGTCAATCTCTTCCTCTAAGCAGTCCGTCACTTCTACGCACAGATCTCAAGAGGAATCATGGGACAGCGATGGAAGTCAGCTTGAACAATTGGTAGCTCCATACAACAACCTTGTTCAAACATGCGAATGCATAAAATGTCACCTATGTGGATTTGGGGTTCAGCCATCATCTGATTCAGTCTACTCCCCCAGCAATATCAATAGTGTCCATCCATTTCTCAGTTGCTCACAATTTTCTCCAGATCATTTCATGTAAACAAGATGCACTTTCAAATTCACCTACAAGACATGGACTCAGCTGACCTCAATCAAGTTGCTCCTAAATACCTCCTCCTCACAAGGCCTACAGGCCAGACAGAGTTTGAGTGGCAACATAGGAAAAATATGTCTCTGCCTGTTACATTAATATTATATCCCCTTATGTTTGCACTTTTAAATTTGGAGGTCCTGAGGAAACTGATCAAGTTGCAAAGGTCCTAGCAAAAACAGCAGCTGATTTTTAATGATTAAGGAACCAGGAGCCTCACATCCCAGCCTAGGAAGATTCAGTCTGAACAGACGTGAGCATACCATGCAGTGCATGTCAACTCCTCTAAGTATCCACTTCTGTATTTAAATGAAAAGCTCTTACAGAAATAAAGTTAAAGGAGGATATCACAAAGACAGTGAAAGTAGTCACTCAATTTAGCAACAGGCTTAACTCTAAATAAACGAACATATGTTAGCCATTAATGCATACATGAAAATTACAGTAACTAAAACTATGAATTAGTAACTTTTACCAGTGTAGCCATGTTGATCAAGGGAGTGATGAAAGAATGATCTAATTGAAGCCATTATGTCTAGAACAGGATGTTTTACTGACAACTCCAGTGACAAAACTATGCTTCTACCAGCATAACTTATTTTATTTGGCTGGAATAACCTATACATCAGTAAAACTGCTGTTACAGATCAAATGCCTCCATAACAGGAACATTTAGCTAGTATAGCATAGCAGTGTATTTCAACAAGGCCTAGGGCTATCTTTACTATGATATATAATTTCTCCTCCCCCTCCTCCATACCTTCCACTTGGAAAGCAAAACAATTTTTTTGTTTAAGTGCCAATATCCTAAATGGGGGAGGAAAACAGTGTAAAACTGCACATTTCATATCCAAACCAACATACTGGAACTAAGCTTTGCTGACTGAAACATAGGGCTAAAACAACTTAGTTTTTTCTGCAACTCTCTCACTTATGCAGTACTGACAGCTGTATCATTCTTCTTCTCAGAGTACTAAACAGATAAATAAAAGGCAGCAAACGTGTTAAGCAAAAGTGTTTGATGTTTTACATTTCATTTTTCGGAAGAATCTCTCGTCCCGACTTCTCCTGAAGAAGGAATACAGTAGTTACAAGTATTAAAATACTTGAGAAAGCATTCAAAGTAGTTATGGGGTTTTTTTCCTTTTCACTTTGCCAGTTGGCTACATCATGTGGAACTGCAAGAATTACAAACCAACTGCTCGCATGTTTTTTATAAACAGACAATGCTCCACTGTAAGATGGTGCTGGTTTATCCAAACACAACTCCCTTAACTCACTGGGGAACCATTTATTTTACCTCCTGGAAACCAAGGTTAAGAGCCTGCATACCTTAAAAAGATGAAAAGTTACTGACAATTTGAAGAACAGATCAGACATGATGTTACCAGGTATAGCCAAAACCCTGAATTAGTACATATCTGTAAGCAAACTAACTTTTTCCTAGATTCCCACAGCTGCAGAAGACATCCTCTGAAAATTCAGGCCAAGCCACGAAGTCTCCTGACACTCACAACTGCTTTGCATGTGCCTGACTCCCACCCCTGCCATTTTGGCAAAACTACGTTAAGTTATTGAATGTTACTGGTATATTGGCTGTTTTACTCTTCAGGAAGCAAAGGCTATGCTAAAGCATAACTCTATTCTTCCATTTTCCTTTAGTCTCACCCACTCAAACTCTGTTCTAGAAGTACAAAAGGTCAAGGCAGATACCCACGATGCTCTCTCCAAAGCCTTCAGGAAGGAAAGGCTGTGCTAAAGCATAACATTTTCTTCAGCTGGGCATCTAAATACATATCAAACTGCTTCTCCACAGCAAGTACAGAATACTTTGGTCTGTGTCTGTCAGCAATGGTGAGACAAGAGAGAGACCACGTTAGTGCAAATAGGCACTTCATCCACTGCATTCAGTGCTAGACCTTATTCACTAGGTATGCATTCACAAAGTAGTCTGAATACTAAGAATAAATACTCCACATACTATGCCAGGTAAAGGATACTACAGCATTTGAAATATGTTAATACTCCAGACATGGAAACGTAAGATTCTTCAGAAGAGACTCAAGAGTTCCAGTGAAATACAAATGTTACTGAAATTGAGCTTGTGTTGAGCATAATGTTTTGAAGCAATCTGAGTATACATATAAAATATGATTTCACTTACTGCTCAAGACAAAAATAAACCAATACAAAACAGTCCCCCTCCCCACAAACCTGTGAAAAAAGAATAACAGATCAAGGAACCAGACAGTGGTCAGATAAAACCTTTGGAGTCTCAATATTTCCAAAGGAAAAAAAGGGCAGTGATGCTTTGAATGATAAACTAGAAAAATTTACCTATCACGCTATAAAATAAAATTAATACATTAGCACAGGCAAAGAGAGTCATTTCTTCTTAATGCTAATACTCTTTCATTGGCCCACACAAGCTTGGAGAGAGCTTTTTCTAATGCATATATATACATGGAACCTGAATTGGTATTCTGGGCCTTGTTCAAATGCGACACTAAGAATACAGACCATCTTATACTCCCTCTGTGCATGTTTCTAATCAATGAGATGGCAATTTTCTTGCAAATGCGGAAGCTATGAATAAAAAACAAAACACAGCAGCATTTTCCATTTGCATACATACCAAAGATTCTTTAGAGTTGTGCTTAAACACAGAATGTATCATTTAGCAAGTCAAAAGTTAACGCTATGACACTTACTATTTAACTACTTACAACTCAAAGGGTAAGAACATAAATGTTCAAGGGGGTGGTGGCATAATTCCGAAGAGGTAAGCCACAGGCCTAGTTGTGCGTGTCGCTGAGGCTTGGCTGCTTTCCCTACACAAGAAACCAACATAAACTTGAGTTCAAATAAGTAATGCTGGACAGTAGACCAAGGACTACATTCTGCAAGACACCACATCAAAAAATTATCTCTATATGATTTACTCATTATTTTGTTACAGTTCAAAAGTACAACAGAAACATTACAAACTTATTTCTTCAAATTAATTTAACCTATGTCACCATTGTCTAAAAAAAAAAAATCAGTCTCTCCAGAACTGCAGCTAATTGGGAAGCAAATCATTTGAAAAATAGAAGACTGGAAAGGTCCAAGAGTTGGCAGACAGATGTGGGGAATGTGTAGTATTTGAAGCCATTTTTAACCTTTGAAATAATGGTTTCACTTCAGATGAATGCTGTAGTTTTCCAGGCATAGGCTTTAATCTGCTGTGAACTAGACCAGCATATTGAAACTCAAACTCTGGGCATGTGAAAGAAGAGGCAAAGGTCAAACAAACTGGCTCCAACAATTTCATGACAGCAGTTATTCACACACAGACAGGCTATGCAGTGGAAGGCAGACACCTGTGAGTTCAAGGTGACTGCCCCCAGTACCATCCAGCAGTAAATTTACTGCTGCTGGGACAGGGTTACATCACTCTAGGGGTTGTGCCAGGTGTTCAGAGCTCCCCCACCACACATTCTTTATATTGGGACAGCTTGACTTGCAATAGGTTAACATGCGTCAAGCCCAGGGATCATGAGTCCCTGGGCTTAGGCCTTCTTACCTGTAAGCTTAACTTGTCTCATTATAAGTAGAATGCAATGGGACTGCTTTATATCATTGCCTTACCAGAGGAATATGGGAACACAATTTATTGTAAGGAGTACAGCCAAGTACAATTCACACATCTGTGGGGGGAAGGGACGTTAAATAAAATACTTTATTTTGTTAATGCTCCACTGCAAAAAAGGGTTTGATCTTCAAAATCAAGAGCGTGGTCAGCCAGCTGAGGAAGCTGAACAAATATGAACCATATAATTAATTCCTAAACTGTACAATAATTACATACAACAGAACTTAAAGGAAAGCTTTGTCACAATGAAGTTTTCCCTTCCCAGGAAACACTCAATGCATTCCTGCCATAATGAAACACCTTATAAACACCACGTGACAGAATTGTGAAGTTTAATAAGCATTTCCGTCTAGAATCACAATGTTCAGAGTCCTAACAGTATTGCATTATACACTACCTAAATACTCACTGAAACTACTCCAACAGGTCAGCTATTTAGCTCATACAGATTACTAGGCTAGACCAGAGCCTGAGTCAAGTTAGATTGAAATATGCTTGTTTCTACAGACACCTACTTTGACTACTAATGTCAGGCAGTTCTGAGCATGTGAAGTCATCAAGATTCAAATTTATTTATGTTTTTATTTTTATTTTTTTTTTAAATCAAGCCAGTAGATTGCCAACATTTTCTGCAACTCACAGGCCAGTCAGTCCTACTCTGTGCAACACCGAGTGACTATGAGGCTAGCAACACCAAGTTAAAACAACATTGAAGAAATATTAAACCTGAGGATGAGAAACTTGTAGATTCTGTTCTAACAGAAATGTCCAAAGGAAAACCTAGTGTTTTAAATGCCCATTTCCACAGCATCAATAGTTTCACCCTTGCCATAAAACAGCTCTATTTAACAGCACGAGAGCATTCTGGAGAATATGTGTATATCCCAATGTGTACTGCTGTCTTGAAAAAGCTGCTCCTTGATATTTTTAACAAATACTACGTTGTAACCCAGAAGCAGCCTGGCTTTTAGTGCAAAAACTTTTATCTGGAAAAGATCTGACTTTGACAAAAGAAACCCCCAAGATTTGTGACAACAGAAGGATTGGTCCCAAAAAGAGGCACCAATTTTCAGTAGAGCAACTCAAAAATCTCTTTCCTTTGGTAGGTTATTAAGAATCTAGTAACAAGCCTCAGGTCAAACCTTGTTCTTGTTCTAGAACCTCAGTTTTTGTAGTGCCAAGTTCTGCCCCAGTTCTGCAAAGAACCCAAGTCCACACTTACAGCTACGCACATTCTACAGCACTCGACTGGACCCGAGCCAGAATACTCAACGTTTTGCACAAGTTAAAGCTCTAAGTTACATGCTGTGCAGTTATGAAACCCTGCTGGATTCCAGAGAGCTTTTCCCCTTCTTACCGCTTGGTGGGTTTTTAAGCGAGTCTTGGACAATACTTTTACCATATCAAGAATATGGGGAGAGAACAGTCATAGAATCTGGAAAAGATCAATTCTGTTAGTACTCACATATGCAAATATTCAAGACAAGACTGATAAACAAGTCCAGAAAGAGACTGAATTCACACAAGCCTCTGCTTATGATGAAAAGCAGAGAAACAAATTTAAATTGAACAAAATTTCAACAGATCAAGTTACCGACTCTTCTATGCAGAAACTTTAAATAGAATGTGGTTCTAAAAATTAAAACTTAATTTTCACGATTGCTTTGCTTGCACAAGCTAATAAAATGCGAGTGGAAATAAGTGGAGACAGAATGGAAACAAGTAAATAAAAAGCCTCAGTGTTAATAAAGTTGGTAAACCATTTATTAAGACATAAGCTTTTTATTAAAAGATGTGAGAAGAGAGAAACCTGATGATATTCATTCACATCAAAAATGTCCCTTTTAGCAAGAAAGTCTTTTGTCTGAGACTTTATCCACAAACTGACATTCCCTGCTACATGTGCTGTTCATTAAAAAATAAATAAAATAAATCAGTTCAGTAACTTATTCTGCCAAAGCCTTGGAAAAATGTGCAAAAAAAATTGGTGGTTTATTTTGAAGATTAAAACTGGTTTGTAGAATGGACCCCTACCCTATGTAATCAATAATCACGTCAAGAAAATACAGACAATATTCTGACCTACAAATAGGTCTGGAAGTTTTAGCTAGGATGAGGAACTGTGTGCATTTAAATAGCTTATGCACATCTCTCCCTTTACACTAGTTGAGCCCTAACAACAGTTTCTTCCTCCAAAAAAGAAAAGCATATGAATCCAACCATAGAAATTGGCAACAGATGTACAATAATGTATAGCGATTATTAACAACCATTTAAAATTCTACTTATTCCTGTGCAAGTGTGCAGATATAGTAAATACAGTGTACTTAAGACAGAGTAATTTGGTAGTGTTTTAGTTTTACCACGCACTCTGTTGCATCAAGCCCTGGAAGTCCCAGCTGGGTGGGGGGGTGGGGAAAGAGAGGAGGAAGAGAAGGGCAAAATGCATCTCAGGATGGAGACAGCCACCTTCAGAGTGAAAATGCAACAAGCATCTACAGGTTGCTGAATCCCAGGACACGGGGCCAAGAATGTATGCCCAATAAAAAAAAGATCATCCTTTCCCCCAGTCCTAGAACAGCATGATCATGCTTCACATGGCTGGAGGAAGCAAACCACCTGATGTTTGAAGATAGCAAAGGATATCATGATTCAAGAAAAAGTAGTTAAATCCTGACTGAAAGCATCAAAAGCATGTTAAATCCTGCCATTAAGAAATCAGAAATTTAGTTTTCTGTACTCAAGGTCTATATTTTCTTATCAAGTTAGTTGCAATTTCAGCATAGGCTAAAATCAGATGAAACCACTGACAGTAAATTCTTCAAGATTTTTCCCATGTAGCTAATATTCAGAAGGCAAGTGGCAGGGGGAGGTAAACTTATTTAATTTCCATAATAAAACTAAAGAACTTAGGTACTAAACAGCTATTCCTCAATTGCACTGCATTTTAACCCAGCTGAAGACCCACTGAACCTATTAGCTCATGGAAGCTATACCCATCATAATCTGTTTTATCAAAGCATAATGTTTTCACTCCAATTAGTACCTTTTCCTTTGCTACAGTTGCAAGGTTGATCAATGAAAAGAGCCTACACAGGTAACCTTTGCACCTAGTTTTTGATCAGAGACCAATTTTACTGCAAGAGTCAATGCTAAACCTTTCAAATACAGGGCACTTCTGCATTTAAAAAAAAAATCTCACTTTCATCATTACAGCTGTAGTTTATATAGTTTGAGGAGCCTTATCATACCACTGATTAATCTACTGTTTAATATTTGGCACATAAGCAAATAATGTGGATGGTATTTGGTTTCTCCATAGCTAATATTAAATTGGAACAAGCACATCACAGGATGACAACCACAGACTTGCAGCAGGATACTGAATCAGTATTACTACATGACCCTAAAAAAAGGTTTATTGAACCAAAAAGACAGAAGCAATAATCTTGGCTGAATGCCAGAGACACAAAAATGGACAAGAATCCTGGAAGCTTTCAGCAGAAGTCAAACAGCAATAGAAGACTGAGAAAGATAAAATATTGGTAAGATTAATTTTGGGTTTGGGGTTTGTTTTTTTTAAGCCTCTCTATAAGTACTGAATTAAGTTTACTTATCCCCAAACAGATAAGCAATCCATTAGTAATAAGTTGTCATTCAAATGAACAATTAAATGCTCTCCTTTCCCTTACCCCTCTTCTGACATACTTCTCTGCTTAAGCTCATATTAGGTCAAAAGTTTATGGTACTATGCAAGCCTGAACACCAAAAATGTTTTTTGAACTCATGCCCATTCAACTGGCAAAACTTGTTGAAAACTGAGGACTAATTTGGAACCAAAAACACATATAAACATCAGTAAAGACAGCACAAGTCATTTAAGCATTGATCCTTTAAGTCATTCTGTACTAGGGGGTGTCCACTGTGCTCCTATAAAAAGCATCCCACTTAAAGAAGTGGGAAAGAAGTGCAACGCAATATCAGGCCCCAGTGATTACCTGCACGTACAAAGGAGCTACAGGTTCTATTACCCCTTAGTAACATCTATCCTTTGGTTGTATGGACTTCACAGCTTCACCACAGAAGGCTAGGTGACCAGGGACAAGACTCCAATGGCTTTGCAGAGGCAGTAAGACCAAGAAATTAATGGAGAATGAGGCACAGGAGCAAGTGATGTTGAACTGTTAGCCTAGAAAGTTTCACAAGAAAGTATTCTCAACCTACTCCTCACTGGCACCAGCATTTTTCAGTGTTTTACTGATCTACTTGGGGTACAGTTGGCTGAGACTGTCAACACCAGGTCAGACTGCAAAAGAATCACAGCTGGCAAGTTACCAATTATGCATTTTAGCTACTTTCACTCAAGGAAGGCTGATCTCTTAATGGCTGGTAGAACTATTAAAATGTTGATTTACAACTAAATATAGCCCCTGCTAAGTACTATTTTTGTTGCTAATCAAGAAGCTATATTCCATATCTATATTTGTGTAAGTAATAAACTTAGCATACACATATTTGCCTTATTCTTCACCTTTTTAATAAACATGAGAATATTGTGCACATTTTCTATACAAACTATTGACTACTAGCTTCTGTCAGGCTACACGAGTGGAAACTGTAGTTTAATTTAATAATGTAAGATGCATTTAAAATGCAAATTTATGTAACAGTGTACTGAGTTAATATAAAAAAGGTTATCAAAGCATTTATATTTAAAGAAAGAGTATATCTATGGCTGTTAAACAAAACCAATTGTTCCTCCCAGTCCACTGCCCTTCAAGATTTTACCAGTAGATCTCAGCTCTCTCTCAAGCTTTCCTATTTTGTCCAAGTCCTCATTGATACCAAACTTGAATAAACTAGTCGCTGAACTACAATAATTGAGCAAACTGAGATAAAGAATTATTTTCTCTACAGGCAGAAGGTACAAAACATATATATTGCTTCTAACCAACTCTTTTTCCAGGTACTTATTCAGTGACTTTGAATGTTCCTTAAAGAAAGCCAAACCACAGAACTGGTTGGCAGCAAATATCCAATACTCAATTACTTTTCATTTACAGTATTTGATCAGAGGACAGTAAGTTAGTCAATTTAATTCAAAATTGGCAAAGTTTTGTTTTACAACGTGAAGTGCTCAAAGTCCAATTTAAGTACCAAAATATCCTCTTTACAAGAGGATGATTTTTTTTTTTTTTAAATCTGCCTTGTTCAGCACGGAAATGGCAGATATTACACAGCAAGATTTACTCTGTGAGCACATCTATATAAAAAAAAGCAACAGTGCCTAGTTCTGTTTTCTGATTCTAGAGGCTGCTATCAATTCCTGAGCACTGCTATGCGCTCCATCATCCTAAATCGCCTGGCATACACAGAAGTAAAATGAAAAAAGAAACACTGGAATGACAGCACACAATCATTTCTAAGCATCGCTTTACTGTAAACACTTAACCCTACAGAAGCCCATCTCTGCAGGGGCCATTTGAAACCAGTGGTTTAATTCTTGTCATCATTGTGTAGCAAGAAGCTGACACAAGGCAGCAAGATGCATCTGGTTTGTAAATAGTGACTCATCAGCACTAAAATATTACCATCTTGTCTGAAGACAGTAGAATAAATAGCCCTCCCGACTGGAGCTTTTAGTGTCACCAAAATCCCTGCCACCTTCATCAAAATGTTATTCCTGCAAACCTTGGACAACGCGAGCATTTCCGGTGCAGTGGGGAGGGGAGGGGAGGGGAGGGGAGGGGGGCCCAACACCACTTACAGGAACACGGGACCTTCTCAAGGAAAAACAACAGCTGAGAGCAGGTCCGAATCCTGCTGCTCCCCCCTGAACCTGCCGCTAACGGCGGCCCCTGCCCTGCCTTCATGCCAACGCAGCTTCCCGGCACCTCCACAGGAGACGGGAAGCCACGTTTTGTCCACAGCCCCTTCTGTTGCCACGGCCGGTTGCAAGGGAGCCATGTCAGGCAGGGGCGGTGGAGCCGCAGCACTCGCGCTCGCGGCAGAGCTCCTAGGGCAGCGTGGGGAGGGGGCCGCGCGCTGCCATGACCCCACCGCCTCCACCCCCCGCGTGGCCCAAGCATCAAGCCGGGCCGGGGAGGGGGTGGGGAAGGGGGACGGGGAGGGGTCTCCTCCAGGCCCAGCGCTGTTTGGTCGCAGGCGGGAAGCGCCCCCCGGCCCCGCGCACCTGGATGACCTCGTTGACCTCGCGGATGCACTCCACCATGTGCTGCAGGATCTGCTCAGCCGTCAACACCTCGTAGCGGTAATCCTCGTCCTGCTCGTGGCCGCCGCCGCCGGGGCCCGGCCCACCGCCCAGCCCGCTGCCGCCGCCGCCGCCGCCGGGGCCCAGCCCGCCCGTCTCGCCGCCCAGCAGCCCGTCGCGCTCGCCGCCCACGCCCAGGCCCGGCTCCACCAGCTCCACCTCGCCCAGGTCCAGGTTATCGTCGTCGGGCTCGTCGTCCTCGTCCTCGTCGTCCTCGTCCTCCTCGGCGCCGCTGTCCTCGCTGCACTCCTCGTCCTCGTCGAACTCGTAGTTGTAGCCCTCGTCCGAGTCCATGGCGGGCGGCGGCTGGGCCCGGCCCCGGCCCCGGATAAGCCCCGCGCCGCTCGGCTCCGGCTCGGCCTCGGCCCCGGCCTGGGCCCCGCCCGCGCTGCCGCCCCGCGCAGGCCGCCCGCCCCGCCCGCCCGCGCCGCGCGGGACAACGAGGCGCCGCTGCCGCCGCTGAGCCAACAAAGGGACGCGGCGGCCCCGCTCCGTCACCGCGCGCTGCGCACGCCACGCACGCCGCGCTGCGTGCCCTGCGTGCCCTGCGTCCCCGCCCCCCACGCCGGGCTCGGCTCGGGACCGCCATCTTGGGTGTGGCCAAACAAAAACAATCCCTCGCCGGCCGCCATGTTGAGTGTGGCGGTGGAGCCTTTGGTGGAGCGAACGCTCGCCTGCTTTTCCTCCGCACTCTCCGGCGCCATCTTGGGGGGGTCGCTGCCCTGACGCTTGGCAGTGGATCCGCCATATTGAGTGTGGCGGCCCGTTCCTATCCCCACCCCCACCCCAGCCGTATGTCCGTTTTAAGTGTGAAATTTGTGAAGTTTCTTTGTTGAGATGTATATTTTTGGTACTTTAATAACAAAAAAAAACAAAACAAAAAGTCTGGCTGGGCTGGGCTGGGCTGCAGCCTAGTGTTTGGTCTAGGCGGTGCCCAGTCTGGAGGGCACCAGGCAGCTCCTGGCAGCTTGAGGCTGTCGATGCCCCTGGTGTGCGGGGCCCAGCAACCACCCGAACCAGTCCTGACGCTGTGGCGCCCGTGCAGGGTCGCTCCCATGGGAAGACGCCGAAGGCCCCGAACACGGGGCAGCACAGGACAAACAGGAGCGACAGGCGCAGCTGGGGTCACCGCTTGTCCCGAATTGGGCAGGACAGTCGCAAAATATGAACATTGAATCCTGGGCCCGGACTGCGTAGCTCTGGGGCAGCGTTTGTCCCAGGTTCCCCTGGACACAATCGCTACTGTCCCAGGATCTAGTAGTGCCAGCTCTGGTGGAGTCTGTCTGGGGAGGTTTCCAGAACGCCAGCGCGCCAGCCGCTCAACACGGACATGCCAGCACGCCCGCCGCTCAACACGGACATGCCAGCGCGCCCGCCGCTCAACACGGACATGCCAGCACGCCCGCCGCTCAACACGGACATGCCAGCACGCCCGCCGCTCAACACAGACATGCCAATGTGCCTGCTGCTCAATACAGACATGGCAGCGTGCCTGCCGCTCAACACGGACATGCCAGTGCGCCCGCCACTCAATACGGACATGCCTGCGTGCCCGCCGCTCAACACGGACATGCCAGCGCACCCGCCGCTCAACACGGACGTGCCAGCACGCCCGCCGCTCAACACGAACGTGCCAGCGTGCCCGCCGCTCAACATGGACGTGCCAGCGCGCTTGCCACTCAACATGGACGTGCCAGCGCGCCCGCCACTCAACACGGACATCCCAATGTGCCTGCTGCTCAACACAGACATGCCTGTGCGCCCACTGTTCAACACGGACATGTCAGTGCGCCCGCCGCTCAACACGGACATGCCAGCACGCCCGCCGCTCAACACGGACATGCCAGCGCACCCGCCGCTCAACACGGACGTGCCAGCACGCCCGCCGCTCAACACGAACGTGCCAGCGTGCCCGCCGCTCAACATGGACGTGCCAGCGCGCCTGCCACTCAACATGGACGTGCCAGCGCGCCCGCCACTCAACACGGACATGCCAATGTGCCTGCTGCTCAACACAGACATGCCTGTGCGCCCACTGTTCAACACGGACATGTCAGTGCGCCCGCCGCTCAACACGGACATGCCAGCACGCCCGCCGCTCAACACGGATATGCCAGTGCGCCCGCCGCTCAACATGGACGTGCCAGCATGCCCGCTGCTCAACACAGACATGCCAATGTGCCTGCTGCTCAATAGAGACATGCCTGTGCACCCACTGTTCAACACGGACATGTCAGCACGCCTGCCACTCAATACAGACATGCCTGTGTGCCTGCCACTCAATACGGACATGCCAGCGCACCTGCCGCATAACACGGACATGCCAGTGCACCTGCTGCTCAACACGGACATGCCAGTGTGCCCACCACACAACATGGACATGCCTGAGCGCCCACTGCTCAACACAGACATTCCTGTGCACCTGCCACACAACGAGGACATGCCAGTGCGCCCATGACACAACACGTGTTGGCTACAAATGTCCAACTCGGGATCCTTCAAATTCTAGTTTATTAGGCGGATTGAAACACTGTAATGAGTTAAATCATAAACCTTGGGGCTAGTCCCCACACACACACACATGCACACACATACACACACACACAGTAGCAGGCTACAGAGTCAGTTATACCTATCCCACAGGTGCTGGTGTCTGTCATTGAGGCTTCTTTCAGCACGGTGTTATCTTCCAGAAGGGGGTCGCCAGCTGGTCCTTCTGGCTGGACAGGTCTGGTCGAGTTGGAGATCGAGATCAAGAGGGCGCCACTGAGGGTCACTTTTCACTCCCTTTTATCTGTCCTTGGCAGACTTTGGTGACTCCCCAGTTTTCAGATTTGCCCAATCCAGGTGTCGTTGACCCTCGTGGGACTTCCCCCCTCGGTGGCTACTTGACGGCATCTGTCAGCCCCAGGGTCGTCTGCATGTACATGCAGGTTTGGGAGTCCTTTGATGAATTTTGAATAGGGCTCTGGGAGTGGTCGATTTGGAGATATTCAGCCCAAAAGTTGGTCCCCGGTGTTGATTAACTCAGGCCAGGGCTTCTAGCCCTTGATCAGCCACGTTTAGAGATTTCCCGGTTGTTACATTGTCTTCTATTGAGTTCTTCCCTTGGTTGATCTGCAGCTTCCAGGTGATAATTGCTGTGTGCTACCTTGTTACACATTCAATCACTGATTCACTCTCTCTTTCAGGGGCCAGCCTGATACAGGGAAGGGCAGTTTGATTCCTGCCCTTGTTAACATTGTTACAATGTATAACTTACTAAAACACATTTAGTTGAAAGTTGAAAGGTGAGGAGTATAAAATATAAGCTACAAATGCCATGGCACACAAATAAATAAAAATACCAAACTACAAGGGGAGATACAAAATGCGCACACACAAATTTTAAAACACAATTCCTTATCTTAAAGTGAAAGAGAGAGGAAGGAAGAAAAGGTAGAAAAAGAGAAACATATCCAAAGAGGGGAGAGCAAATGCAAGCAAGAGGAAAAGGGGGCTTTCTGCTACACACGGACATGCCTGCGCACCCACCACACAACACGGACATGCCTGCACGCCCGCCACTCAACACAGACATGCCTGTGTGCTTACGTATATCAGTTATGATTGGCAATGTGTAGGGGGTGCACGCAGGTGCACACCCCCTGAGATTGGCGGTGCACCCCCCCCACAGAAGTGCCGCTGGTCCTTCCAGCGGCGCCCACAGGCAGTCACTGCTCACCACCCTCCCCTCTTGCAGCCAACAACACTGGCGGCATGTGCAGGCAGTCGCCAATTGCCACTGGCTGCCCTTGACACTGCAGTGTCTACAGTTGGTCATTGACTGCTGGTCAGCACTCATCACCCCTGCCACCGACATCACCGTGGCCACCTGCAGGAGCTTTCCGCCACCACACCCCCCACTGCCGCTGCCTGTGGCCATTTGCTGTGCACCCCCAGCCTCCAGGGGCATGCGTCATTCATGCCAGTTATGGATTACAGTGTATAGACTTTACATCAGGAAGGCAAATACACAAGACTTGCATTTTAAAAACCCACTGGACTACTGTATAAATCAGATTCAACATTTAAAATTTATTCTAATGAATGCCCTATCATTTAATCACCTAGGTGACTCTCAGCAGTCTCCTGGAGATTTATATCTAATTCCTGGAGACTCCAGGTCAATCCTGGAGGGTTGGCAACCCAACCAGTATCACATGCAGGGATCCGGGTTTTCTGTTCCCTGCAAGGAAACAGCAGGTTTCCCCTGCAGGTGGGCAGCGTTCCAGCCTCCAAGGAGCTGCTTGGGGCTGGGGGAGCAGGACGCTCAGCTGCACTTTCCCCCTGTCTGCTCCAGTCAGTCCCGAGTGTTACACCACTCCACTGCTGCTTCTGCTGGTTGGTGCAGACCTGGCCGGGCTTGCCCCATCCCCAGCAGCACGTGGGAAGCTGGCTTCAACCGCATGCTGCTCCAGATGGGATGGACCCGGCCGGGTCTGCACCGGCCAGGAAAGGCGGCATGCAGCTGAAGTCGGCTCCTCATGTGCTGCTGGGGATGTGAGGAGCCTGGCGGGGTCTGCACCAGCCAGCAAAAGCAGTGGCGGAGCCATGTGCTGCTTGGGACTGACCGGTGCAGGCAGGGGGAAAGTGCAGCTGAGCCCCTGCTGCTCCAGCTGGGCTTGTCCCATCCCGAGCGGCACACGGATCCATTGCCGCTTCTGCTGGCTGGTGCAGACCTGGCTGGGCTCCTCCCATCCCCAGCAGCACGTGAGGAGCTGACTTCAGCTGCATGCCACCTTTCCTGGCCGGTGCAGACCCGGCCGGGTCCATCCCATCCGGAGCAGCATGCGGCTGAAGCCAGCCTACCAGGTGCTGCTGAGGACAGGGCTAGCCCGACTGTGTGGGCACTGGCCAGCAGAAGCAGCAGCGGAGCCTCCTCCTTTTGGGACCAGCTGGCACAGGCAGGGGGAAGGTTCTGGGGGAGCTGATGCCCCTGAAGCCCCACTGCTGAGGCAGGATGTTAGAGGGTCACAACCCCTTGCTACCTGGTAAGTTGTGCAAGGGGAGGGACTTCCGGTGGCAAAGGTCAGGGGTCAGGGGCGGGGCTTCTGGTGGCAAAAGTCAGGGAGCAGGACTTCTGGTCCCAAGATGGTGACAAGGGGGTGGGGCAGCTGAAGGGGTGGGGCTACCCATGCGGCCCTCAACAGCTTGCCAAAACTCATCAAGCAGCCCTCCACCCGAAATAATTGCCCACCACTGCCCTAGGCACAGTGCCAGTCCATGAAATGTAATGGGAACCCAGAGCCCACAGAAATACCTTGGGAAACATGTATTCAAGAAGGCCTTTCTCCAGGCAGCCCTTGCTGGAGGCCTATGATGGACATGCTGTCACCCTCCCTACCGGAGGAATGCGGGAGAAGCAGATAAGGGGCCTGTGACACAGAAGATCTGGAAACAGAGACCTCAGCTTTCTTACTGCAGGCCTCACGTGTTGGTGCCCCAGGCGCTTCCTCACAGGCCTGATTCTACATGAGGCCAGTCCCTTGGACTTCAGCTGTGCTATTTGTGTGCCTGGCATGAAGCCTGTTACTTACATTTGGTTGCTGAGCAATTCCCTGATGCTCAGCATCACCTATTTCCAGTTATATGTGCTTGGAGTACGCAGGAAGCACTCCTGCTGTATGTTGCATGGGGTACAGTTGGACACCTGTGAAGAGTTTGCTCAGCTGTGTGATTGATTGCAGAGCAGGCCTGGCACCCATTTTGGTTTGAGGAAGGAAGGAGTTGTGATTTGAACACAGGACTGGGAGCCAAGCAGGCAGGGTTCTGCTCCCATCTCTGTTGCAGATTACTTGGTTCTGTCTCACTGAGGTTTCAGTGGATAAAATATGTAGGGACCTCACAAGAGGCCAGCTGATATCTGCAGCACCGTGCATTCGCACTAATTGGCTGACCCACATATTTTAGGAACATGGTCACAATGCCTGTGACAAAGGCTTTCACTCATACCCAGCTGAACTACTGCAGTCTCCCTGCCAGTTTCTTTTCATGATGGAATGTCCTTCTCGCTCTATAGTTCCTAGCACAGTCCCTTGCATGTAGGGATGTCACAAACCCATGCTGCAGGGTCCTTTATACTAAGGGTTTCAAAAGCCCCAGAATCACTATCCATGGCTATAAGGCACATGCCATGTAGATAGGTGAAAATATTTGGATCAATGGCAATGCTGCTGTGTGGAGGCAGGGCAAGCAGTTGGCCATGTCATCATGCCATTGGTGTTTCCTGGGTTAGCATACACAGAACTTCGTGTGACCACGGCTCTGTGTCTCCGCTCCCTCTCTGTGCAATGGACATAAACATACCCATCTCACAGGAGCACTGTGAGACCTACTGCCTCAAAAAGGGTGATCTAGAGGAATGTAATAGAAAGTTAAAATCAGGTTTAAAAAGCCATGTCATTATTTATTAAATTACGACCACAAAGAGGAATTGTATTCATGTGAGGCCCCAATGAGCTGCTATTACACAAACAAATCCACCAACTTTTATCTACTGCAAATGACTGGTATTGATAAAGTTTGCAACTGAGGCTGCAGAAGAGTTCCTACCTGCTAGAACAGAGATACTCCGAGCAGAACTCCAGAGTCTTCAACTTATCACCTACCAACGGAAATTTTTGTTTACTGCATGAGTTAGACACCTATTTTTCCTTCAGTCATGAATAGTGTGATATATGCACTAGTGGGCTGTGCATGTCTTAACTAAAGTACTGTAGGGTTTGGTTTGGTTTTGTTCTTCCTTTTGATCTGGGGTGTGTTTGCCACAGTTCACCCAAGAGTGACAACACCAGCTGCTCATATGGCTCCTCAGCTGGTCAGGACTGCATCATTGAGCTAGAACCGTGATTCTCAACCAGGGTGCCTTGAGATCCTTTCAAGGGTGGTGTTCGGTACCACACAATGTTAGCACTGTTAGGTGTGCAAATGTGATTCGCGAGATGAATTCAGAGATTTCAAATTGGAATCCATCTGTTAAAAACATCTTGCCTGAGCACACACCAACTGCAGATGCTTCTTCAGTCTGACGAAGGGTATTTAAACCCAAAAACTTGCTAATAAGAATTTTTCCAAATATTTGAGTTGATCTAATAAAAGATATCAGATTTACCCAAAGAACCTTTTCTGCCTTTTGCCTAGTGTGGGCTTTTTGTTTTCTCTGCAACAGAAGAATTGCTCTGTTGTTTTTCCAGTCAAAAAATGAAGTGAAAATTAAGAGCTGGCATTTCCTGAGGGGAGCCTTAAGCCTATTGAGGGGTACCTCACATATAAATAGGTTGAGAACCACTGAGCTAGAGAAATAAATCTTACGTTGTTTGAAGGTGGTTTCTCTGCAGAAAGCTGTTGCCTGTCCTTTGGATATCTGTTACAGGTGACAAGAGCTACTGACAGGGTGAGTGTTAAGGGGAAAGGTCTTTGTTTTGGGAATACAGTAGCAGCTTGATCTATACAGTATTTTTCCTTCCAACTCTTTGGATAGAAGACAGAATTCAATTTGGCTTAGTAACACTCTGCATTCTGGCTCAGGAGAGGACGCTCCCAACTGGGCCAGACTGATGATATATCCTGTGCTCTTATCCTGTGCACTGCAGATACAGTAAGTCCAGGCAGGGTTCCAGCTTCTCCTCCTCTAGAAACGCAGGGTTGATTTTTCATTATTTGGTGCCTTTGCGAGTCTCTTGCACCCCTGCAAGATGAGTGATTGGGAGGCTTTAGGCACCCACTCTGCATGGCGAGAAATAACAAGGTGTAGGGCAACAGGGAATCCAGCTCACGTTATGCTTTAATAATACAAATAATCAAATCCTGCAGATAAGGTAGTGTGTTTGCATGAAAGTAGTAACTTGTTTGAGAAAACTAGAGAGAGATCTTCAAAGTGCGTGAGCATCTACTATTCTTGAGGCTAGATTTGCAAAAGCGCTAGACACGTAATGATGTAGATAGGCACCCAATGGGATTTTCAAAAGCAGCTGATGGAATTTAAATGCTAACCTGCTTTAGTCTCTTCTGAAAATCTCCTTGGGTGTCTACCTGCACCTTAAAAAAAAATCAGGCCTTCAGATAATTTACACCACTGAACAACTGAGCTAACAGAACTCACTAGAGACAGAGCTGTCCAGTGTCCTCACAATACAGCAGCATCCCTGTGTAATCATAGTGGTTACCCAAATCTGAAAGCCCCAGTCCAACGCCAGCCTTGTCCAATTGGCTAAAGAAAGAAAGGGGCTTGGCAGTGTACCAGGAAGGGTATCAAATCCACAGTGGTAGATTGAACAAGAGGACTGATTTCCACAGCTCTAGACTCTCCATGGAAACTGCTGCATTGATAGTGCTGGCATTGAAAGAGAGGGGGCTCCAGATCAAGTCCCTCCATCCATCACAGCAACCATTGTGGGACAGAGAGGAGCTGTATTCACTGGCAAGCATGCATGAAGAAGCTTGTTGAACTCAACTGTCTTGTCTTATCTCTACCCTGTAGAGAGGGACTCAATCCCATGAGGCAGTGTACACCTAATATAACATGTTGCAGGGCTGAGGCTCAAGAGAGGTGGGCCTGGTCCCTAGTCAGAGGGACCTGGAGCTAGTAGCCAAACCCTAGGGGAGGGGGCCTAGGGACACCAAGCCTTGGCAGATGACTTGGGTCAGCATGTCTGCTGTTCCATGTTGCATTTCCTTGTTAATTAACTCAGCTTCTTCATTACAGTTTGGATTGACCAAAAAACCCCCAAGTGAATCATTCTGCCCTGTATAAATATGAATCTCATGGACGTTTCTGCTGGTGGGCTGTGTATCTCAGTTCTGTAACCTGGGAGTAAAGAATCTACCCCCATTTGTTCTAGGGCTTCCAGATTTTGTCAAACACACATGTGCCTTCTGTATAATGTCTGGATAGACAGAAGACAGTAGGAATTTGTCCACTCACACTCACAGGCTGTGCCACTGCTATTTGACACCAGGCTACAAGAGACTGGCACAATTGTCTTGGGTGGTTTATTTTTTCCTCCTTAACCTGTCAGTGATATACCATTAGTGGGAATGAGAAATAGCCTTTTATAAAGAATGAGACCCAGCTGCCCAAGACGAGGTCACCAGATCTTGACCTAAAGCTGAATTTCTGGGACTATGTTACGCCACCATGTAAATGAGAGCTGCCTCTGGGCACCCTCTTGTGACTTGGGATGATCCTGCAGGTACCCTGATCATCACAGTCCAGCTCAGAGTAGCGGTGGGGGTTTCTCAGCCAGCCCTGTTGGTTCTCCTGCCTTCTCCAGGCCTGACCTGCAGCTTTATTTCCAATATGTCCACTTCCCTGTTCAGGTCTTGTATCTGGGCTGCTTGCTTCCTGGCTGAACACTGTGACTTCAGATCTTCCTGCAGGTCAGTGCTCTTGAGATCCAGGTCGTGGATTTCCTCCAGGATCACATACTTCTGAGGTGCTTTCTTCTCTATCTTAGCTACAGCTGCTCATAGCTCTTTCTCCTTCCTGGCCAGATGCCTCCAGTTTTGTAGTCCAAGCTAGCAGTTCAGTAATCTGCTCATGCAAACTGTTGGAGTCTACCTCTAGCTCCCCACAGGTAATTTCGCCCTTTGGTCACTATCTTTTTGTCTGACCAGGCACTCTTCCCAGTCCATGATTTCAGCTTTGGGTTTGTTCTTGAATTTGGCAATGCATTTTGGTTTCCCTCTAGCATCTGTTGTCTCCATCTCTTTGCATGGCTGAGTCCAGTTGTACTAGGTAATACACAGTCACGTAGTAAAAAATAGACCATACATCAACACCCCCACTGCCAGTCATGTGTGGGGAGGACCAGAGCCCTCTATCTCATCCATAAAGCAGAATAATCCAGTGGCACAGCTGCTCCAAGACAAAGGTGCCATCTGCTGGAGCAGCAACATAATTTTCAGAAGTACCCACTATTCGTATTTGGTAGAGGCTTCCCATCTCAGGATTAACCCTGTCCAACACCACTGACATGAGCAGAACAGAAAGCGTTCTTCAACTAGATTGTGCACTCCTGTTCTGACTGACTGCAAAGTAGCTTGTGTATTTGCAATCAGGAAGGAATTCCCCCCCTTGGTCAGATGGGCATGAACTGTGCAAGGTTTTGCCTTTTTCTATAGCACAGAGCACAGCCCTTTTCCCAGGACCCTCTGAATGCATATATATTTACCAGCTTATTCCCTGTCATTTCAGAGGCAGGACATTGGAATTGACCTTGTTTTCCCTCCTGTCATTTATGGTGTGCTGCAGGGTGTTCTCAGTGTTTTAGGGGCTGTGCTTTGCAGCTATAGGTGAGGGTCTGAAGTGGCAATTTGGAGAATTTCTTGGGGAATGACTGCCTATGAACACAGGGGACTGGGCTCAAGGGCCCAGGAGGCTCCTTCCAGTCCTGTGTTAACACAACTGTGAACACTATTCTAAATGTTCCACCTACATTTGCAATTTGCCCTAGGCTTACAGTGACATAGCAGTGATCCTTGAGATATCTGTGTGCTTCCTCATGGAAGTATCCACCACGCATACGCACACACACACACACACCCCCATATAATAATTATTGACTGTCAAAATATCCATCATGCCTAGGTTTCCAAAGCTGCCTGCATTAGGCAGCTAAATCCTTGTGATTGCTTTATAAATTTAGGCCCAACTTGTTTGTTCTAAACCTTTTGAGATCGGAGGCACCATAAAAAGCAAACTCATTAGGGGAGATCAGCAGCAAATAGGAAGGGTCCTATTCCCCCCAGCAGCCCCTAGGGTGATAAGGAACAATTGCCAGAAGCTGCTAGAGAATAGGTTCAGGTTAGAGATTAGGAGGCACTATTTCACTGTTAGGGTGGCTAGGATCTGGAACCGACTTCCTAGGGAAGTGGTCCTCGCTCCTACCTTGGGTAAATTAAAAAAGGAGGTTGGATGAACACCTGTCTGGGGTCATGTGATCCCAGCGTGTGCTCCAATCAGTGGCGGGGAGTTGGACTGGATGAGCTATTCAGGTCCCTTCTGACCCCTAACTACTATGAAACTATGAAACTAGATTTGTCCCAATGTTCTCATTCATGAATATGCTCAGAGATAAGAAGCTGCTCCGTCAAAAAAATTGTCCTGCTTCCATATGTCCATGCACCTACAGCCACCCCAGCTGCTAAACTCTATCCAGGCCACCAAACAAATTGACCGCATTCCTCTGTTAAAGCCTTTCCGGGGCAGAATATGATATAAGATGCATGTGTTTTATGTATCTGTGGGTGTCAATAAGTGATGCAGTTGCAGGGTCAGGGATTGGCTGGGGTTTTTTTTTATTAATTGGTGCAAAATAACATTGGACTAGACTTTTCCATTAGGAGGAGGTCTCTTATGCTGAAGAGGGTAGGCAATTGTATCTCTCTCCATGGTCTGACACAGGTTTAGCACCATCTTTGGTTTAGGATCTTCTACATAAGTACACGTTAGACTGTAGTTAGATGTCATGTATAACTGCAAAAGAAACAGCCCATTCATATTACAACTACTTAACCCTTCAGCCCCTGTTTAATAATGTAATCAATCATTCAAGATATTGACCCACATTCCTGGGCTTAGTAGGATTATCTCTAAACGATAAAAACTCTCATACAACTGGCTCTCAGATAAATCATTCCAAACCCAATGAAGGAAATATTGTTTCACTTGTTCCACTTCCAACAGAGCATAAACGCCATCTCAATAACCTGAGCAGCAAGTATGTCAACACCAATTCATTCAGGTGGCTTGTTACATGCCAACTCTGATGTGATGTTGCCCTGAGCTATCTTGTTCCTCAAGTGTAGATGTTTGCAATATAAGACTCTGGTCCTGCCAAAAATTCAGGCACATGTCTAACTTTACTCCTCTCTGACTGCTTGCATGAGTGAGGTTGCTTAAGGGCATAGCTGTCTAGTGACCAGGAATTCGTTTTTTGTCTCTGCCAAACAGCAGATCCTCTGCAGCTTAACTGGGTCACTGCTACAGCATTGACTGAAATGCTGCATAGTTGATGAGAGCTCTAGAGGTCAGAACATATATCATCAATTATCTGCAGAAGAGGTACAGGGGGAACAGGGACAGTATAATATGTCTTACAGTGTGCCATTCCCCCCTGCCCCTGCCAATCTTACCTCATCCCTGATCTTAGGAATACTGTAAAATTAAAGGGGGCTCAGACCATCTATTTATCTAGTACCTGTTCTCTTCTGAACAAAGCCAATTAACACAGTCGCTACTGCTAGCTGCAAACATGTCCCTTAGAAAGTATAATAAAATCACTGATTGACTTCATATATGCCAAAGAGTTGTCTTCTGTCATAGAAATCATGGAGAAGCAGGGTTGGAAGGGACATCCAGAGGTCATCTAGTACAAAAAGGATGCGGAGAAGCTTGAGAGAGTCCAAAGGAGGGCTACGCGTATGGTTAGAGGTCTGGAGAGCAGGTCATACGAGGAGAGGCTGAAAGACTTGGGACTGTTCAGGACTTAGAAGGGACTTGGTGGCAGCCTACATAAGGGGTGTACATCAGGGTCTGGGGGAGCATCCGTTCACCAAGGCACCCCAGGGGAAGAGAAGGAATAACAGTCATAAATTGCTAGAAGATTGCTTTCAATTGGACATAAGGAAAAACTTCTTTACAGTTCGAGTGTCCAGGGTCTGGTACAGACTCCCCCCAGAGGTGGTACAATCACCTACTCTGGATATCTTCAAGAAATGTCTGAACACTCACCTTGCTGGTGTTATTTGACCCCAGCAATCTTTCCTGCCCAAGCGCAGGGCACTTGGACCTGATGATCTTATGAGGTCACTTCCAGACCCTAACATCTAAGAATCGATGAATCTATGAAACCCTCTTCCTGAGTCAGGATCGTTCCTACCCAAGCTTTCCTATATAAATCCATAATCTGGGATTTGGATTGCTCTTAAGGAAACTACTGCCAACCCTGACACAACACAAGACATCACACCCTAACCTGTCACAGGTAAAGCAAAGGGACCAGGGCAGCCAGTGTCCTGCTTCTCAACTAAAAGGATAATATCTGCTCAAGAGACTCCCAGCACCACTGATTTAGCACCATTGAAGGGGAGCCTTTAATTTTGATGGATTGAATCACATGCTTAGTATCATTCCTGAACTAGGCACTTAACCTAGATTTAAATGGATTTTCTAGAGCAGGGGTCAGCAAACTTCTAGGAGCAGTGGGTCAAAATTATGTAGTTTGGTTCAGTGCAGATCAGCACTTCCAAACTGGCAGCTGCTGCCTCCTCAAACCGCCAAATTGCTTGCTGCTGTGTGTGTGACCTGGCCGCTACAGAATTCCCTGCTGCTGAAATGCTACCACTGTCCAGGTTTCATGGACCAGATGAAATTGCATTACTAAAAACATATTTCTCCCAAGACAAAGCCTTGTATCCTGGGATCCTACAGGCCACCCCTATTGTCTCATGTTAAGTACCTGTGAAGTATCCAAATTAACACTTTGTCCAAGACAGTAGCTGTTAATTGCCATTCAAACTGAGTGTGTAAATTACTCCCCCCCTCCCAACTCTCCTCATCCTTTTGAGAGTTAAAGCCTGGGACAGTCAGCCGCAGATTAAACCCAAGGTCTGGTGGGCATGGGCTCAGATCAAGTGTTAGTGTGCTTCTCCGCTTCTTGAAGGCTCAGTTCAAGCATAGTCTATGCTTACCTAGGGGAAATACTGTGATCACAACACAGTGGCTTCCTAGTTGCATCTGGGGAAGACCACTCTACTGGCATAGGATAGTACCCATATAGGTAATGCATAATTAACTTTGGCTTTATACATGAAAATGGGAGACTCCTCCCTAGTTTATTCCTGGGGCTTTATGACTAAGGGCAAGCGAAACTCAGGGGCATCCGAACCCCAAGCCACTGGGCCTGGGCCTGCAAGTAGGATGCCTGCCAAAGGATTTGGAGCCCAAGGTGGGGGTGGAGGATTGCTGGTAGTAGGGCCATTTTTGGTTCTGGACTAACTCATGGGTTTGGAATTGATTTGGCCAATTTGGCTTGGAATACGAAAAATAAAAAAAATAACAAATCTGGAACTGTTACTACTGTACAGCACTGTTACCACTCCCTGATCTAGAGATAAAATTCTCTGAATCCTCCTCCTGAACCATCAGTCAAGTTCCTTAAAACCAATAATGAAAGGCCAATTACAAAAAGGCATAAGGATGCTAGTTGAGGGATGGGAGTAGAATGTTTAACTCAGGTCTGGTCTGTATGCAATGCAGCACAGATTTAAGAACAAAAATGTTTTAAACCATGGCAAAAGTCAGTGTGACAAGCCCCTGCAGTCCTAGGATTAGATTTTTTTTTCTCCTGTAGGTATAAACCAGGAGAAGATGCAGGATATCATTAGGCTCTCAGTGCTGTAAAACAAATGCAAGGGGGAGCAGGTCCCATTTTTCATAAGGATGTGAATGAAGTTAAGTTTACACGAAGGAAGAACTCGTTATTGTCTGGGAATTCCAGAGCCATTTCCTCTCACCTGGAGCTTCACATATCTTGTTTATCCTGATACTAATAATACATGTTAACTTGGGGTCTGCATTTAGGTAAGAAGTGACATGGAGTTTCAACAAAAGAGAAGAAGCAAGTTCATCATCCCATAAGGCCGACAGTGATTTAATCCCACTCTCCTTGTTCCATTTTTCTCCTTAGTGCCTGCACACTCTCTGTGCTGGCTTTGGCGGTATATCTACCCTGAGTAACCCAGCAGAGCTGTATGGAGTGAATGAAGCAGAGAAGGTGGGACTGTCATCAACAGGACCATCCCATGTGCAGGTAGGCACAGACTGGCACATCTTGCTAAGGCAAGGCTTGTACTGGGTGCAGACCCTTTACTTCCCGCATATACGCCCCTGACCTGGAAGTGTCTGGGAAACAGGACTCAGACTATTTTGGTGTTCCCTCTGGCTTCCTTTCTGACTCCACTCTCTACTTGATCTCCTCACTTCCTGCCCAGCTTGTCTCCGGATTCTGCTTGCTCCTCCTGACCCTGGTGGGCACCTCAATTTCCCGAATGGCTCCAGACCTGCCCATGACCCAATGTGACAGGTCCCTTCCAACCCTATGATTCTAAGCATGCCAAACATGCACAACAGACTTAAATGGTGCATCCCACTTGCTTAGGGGTCTGTAGCGCAATTTCAGATGCACTGAAGATATATTTCTTTTAGACACACACACTGTTTCCAAGGCACCTAGGATTTGTTATTGCATCCTGGCTTTCTCTGTTAGCTGCTCATATCTGCTGACAAAGAAGGGAGCAGTCCTCTGCCCATGGCTGTATTCCAGCTACTCACTGATTGTCATGGTTGCTTTGCCGGGTCTTGCAGCCATTTCACAGTTTCTCCAGGAAGCCTTGTAGCAGCTCCAGTTGTCATGTCTGGTTGTGTTCACTTGCATCACAAAGAGGGAGCAGGATGTCACACAAAGCTTTGATGCTTCTGGTAAGCCACACTGAAGGATTAAAGCTGAAACACTTTATTTCTGACACCACGTTAAGATTGCCATGGGAAGCACTGCACAGGAGAAGCCGTTAGCAGTACACAACACTTACAGGTCTCATAAAACCCACAAAACCATGTTCCATATTTTTCAAGGTCATCTCCTGACATGCTACCCTTACATATAAGCAAGTCTCTCACAGAGCACTCATGTAATGCTCTGCTCCCAGCATATAGCCATGCTGCAGCCTGATGGGTTTTCACCACTGTGGTCATTTCTTATATCTGTGATTTGTACTCCTGATTCTCCTCAAATTAACTCTCTACTGGCTGTGGAGATGAGACAGCCAGACACTGATATGCAATCCTGGCCCCATGGAAATCGAGAAGAGCTTCAGCCCACTGAATACCCTGGAATCAGTTTCAAGTCCCAAAGTGACAGGGACAGTGCTTCCCCTGTGCCGCAGGCCCCAGAACATCCACAATGTGCAGGATGCTCCTAGTGAAGCAGGGGATATGGAAAGCACTAGCAGAGAGACTGCTCTCACTGCAGCAGGTTACAAAAAGGACCTATATCTGGTGTACCAGGAAGAAGCAGAGCAAATGGGAATTCCAGACCCATGTATTAGTTGGCTAATACATCAGTCAAATGGCATCCCTGTACTCAAGGACAAGTAGTGTGGCCTAATGGATAAAACACGTAAATGGAACTAAAGACCCTGCTTGTAGTCCTGGTTGTGAGGGTGCCATGTTGAGTGCCCTTCTGGAAGTTACTTCCGTTTCCACCCCCACAGTAAATAAAGACAATGATACTGACCTCCTTTGGAAAGCACTTTGAGATCTACCGGATAAAAGACCTAGTTATGAGCTACAGACTATTATTAATTATTACTATCAAAACTACTTAAGATGCCCCACATTAAGCTAATGTGGGCAGCCATTTAAATTGCACAGATAGTGCGTACCATTTGTCATCTCTCATGGATTTCAATATCAAACATACTACTTGAGCTGCAGGTGGACAGCCAGTTAGTTCAGCAGACAGGACACGTGCTCAGCTGTTCACACCTCCTTGTGCCTCCTCACCCAGCAATTCCCTTGCTGTGGGCAACACCTGCAAACTCAATTAATCAATCATTCAGCTCATAGGCAGTTTCGCTGCTGCTAATAGCAGCCCTGAAATTGAGGGCTGCTAGCCATGCTCACCCTTGCTATTAGTAACCTTGAAACTGATGGCTCCTACTGCCTTTTATGGCTGCTTGTAGCAGCCGTGAAATTCAGTACACGCCTTCAATTTAAGTGTTCTCTTTCCAGCTATGTTTGCTGCAGTAGTCCTAAACCAGACACTACCACATAGCACTGACAGTGGTTGATATGGGCTGTAGGAATTAACTGTCCACCACAAATAATTATTCCATCAGGCCTCATGCCAGTAACTGGTTAAAATCCTGGTGGCTTTAGTGTGAATAGTCCAGAAAACTCCAAAATAAAAAACTGAAGGAAAATATGATGGCAGAAGGGCTGTTTTTGCTTAATTGAGGAACCAAATATGTCATTCTGGTAACTTGCACACAGATACTGTGCACCTTCCCCTAGCTGCTGAAATGAGAATGGATTCTAAATAGAAAGCTCTTACAGATTATTAAAGACAATCTTGTTGTCTATCAAGTCCTGGATCAGACAAAAATTCTAGTCAACACTTGCAGGCGCAGGCTGATAATATTTTGTAAAGCCACCACGTACAGATTACAGAGTCTGCAAAGACATCATCAAAGCTATGTGCCTCCCTGCCGTCTGTCAGTACCTATTGACAGAAGAAATCAGAAACAGCCAAGAACTGAGTATTCAAAAGGAAGTATTTTGCACTTGATGTCCCTACCACAACCATCTTCAATTGTTGCTTTGATTAGCTATACCCTAACTAATGGAGACCTGGTGGGACTTCACCCATGACTGGACCACGGGTATAGAAGGCTATACCCTGTACAGGAGAGAGTGAAGGGACAAAAGGGGCGGGGGCGTAGCTCTCTGTGTTAAGGAAAGCTACACGTCCCTGCAAGCTGATGTTGGCGACCAAGGTGGATGACTGGAGACCCTCTGGGTTAAAATCCGTGGGGAACACAGCACAGGGGACACAACGGTGGGAGTCTACTAAAGACCTCCCACCCAAAGTCAAGAGTTTGACCAGGAGTTCACCTGGGAACTGGCTGAGGCCACATGCTCCAGGACCATGGTTGTCATGGGTTACTTCGATTATCCAGACATCTCGTGGGAGGATCACTCAGCAAAATCCGAGCGGTCGCAAAGCTTCCTATCATGCATGGATGACCTCTACCTGACTCAAGAAGTCTATGGGCCAAAGCAAGGTAAAGCGCTGCTTGACCTGGTACTGGCTACTGGGGATGACCTAATCGGCGACCTAGTGATTGATGGGAAGCTGGGTGACAGCGACCACGAGCTGATCACCTTCACCATCTGCCGTAAAGCTGGCAAGTCAGTCAGCAACACGGAAGTCCTTGACTTCAGGAAAGACGACTTTGACAAGCTCAGGAGGTTCGTCAGTGAGGCCCTAAGGGACCACAACCCCAGGGGGAGGGGAGTCCAGGAAGAGTGGTTGCTCCTCAAGGGAGTGATCCTCAATGCACAAGCTAAGTCTATTCCATCTCAGAGGAAAGGCTGCAAGAGGGCACAGCAGCCCCCCTGGCTCTCCAGGGATCTAGCAGACCTCCTGAGGCTAAAAAGAAAGGCCTACAAAGGATGGAGGATGGGATTCACCTCCAAGGAGGAATATTCTGCACTGATCCAGTCCTGCAGGGAGCTGACCAGGAAAGCCAAGGCTGCAACTGAACTCCAACTAGCTTCAAGCATCAAGGACAATAAAAAGTCCTTTTTCAGATATGTGGGGAGCTGGAGGAAAAGCATGGGCAATACTGGACCCCTGCTGACCCAGACGGGACAACTGACAACTGACGCCCAGGAAAAAGCCAACCTATTAAATGGGTACTTTGCATCAGTCTTTCATTAGTCCCATGGGACGCCCATGCCCACTACAGGACAGGGAGGTCCGGGTGAGGGTGATCCCCTGCCCTCCATCAATGCTGACCTCATGAAGGAACACCTTGAGAGGCTGGATGCCTTCAAGTCAGCTGGCCCTGACAATCTACACCCCAGGGTACTCAAGGAGCTGGTGAGCAACATAGCCCAGCCTCTGGCACAGATCTTTGAGAACTCCTGGCACTCTGGTGAAGTGCCCAAAGACTGGAAGAAGGCCAATGTGGTGCCTATCTTCAAGAAAGGGAGGAAAGTAGATCTGGCGAACTATAGGCCCATCAGCCTGACCTCTATCCCGGGGAAGATCTTAGTAACGTTTATTAAAGAGGCCATCCTTAATGGACTGGCCGACACCAACATCCTGAGGGATAGCCAGCATGGGTTTGTTGTGGGTAGGTCTTACTTGACTAATCTCATTTCCTTCTATGACCAGGTGACCTATCACCTGGACAAGGTAGAAGAGATTGATGTCATATATCTTGACTTAAAAAAAGCCTTCGATCTGGTATCCTATGATCACCTCTTGGTGAAACTGGCGAATTGTGGCCTTGGGTCCACCACGACCTGCTGGCTGGGAAATTGTCTCCGTGGTTGGACCCAGAGGGTGGTAATTGATGGAAGTCAATCATCATGGTGCCCTGTGACCAGTGGGATCCCCCAAGGGTCTGTCCTTGGACCCATATTGTTCAACATCTTCATTAATGATGTGGACATTGGACTCAGAAGCGGACTGGCCAAGTTCACCGATGACACCAAACTTTGGGGCAAAGCATCCACACCTGAAGACAGGAGGGCAGGCCAGGCTGACCTGGACAGGCTCAGCAAATGGGCAGACGAGAACCTGATGGTGTTTAACACTGAAAAATGCAAGGTTCTCCACCTTGGGAGGAAAAACCTGCAGCATCCTTATAGGCTCAGCAGTGCTACGCTGGCTAGCCCTATGGAAGAAAGAGACTTGGGGGTCATCGTTGACCACAAGATGAACACGAGCCTGCGGTGTGATGCTGCGGCTAGTAAAGCGACCAAAACGCTGGCTTGCATCCATAGATGCTTCTCAAGCAAATCCCGGGACGTCATTCTCCCATTGTACTCGGCCTTGGTGAGGCTGCAGCTGGAGTACTGCGTCCAGTTTTGGGCTCCTCAATTAAAAAAGGATGTGGAGAAGCTTGAGAGAGTCCAGAGAAGAGCCACACGCATGATCAGAGGTCAGGAAAACAGACCTTACGATGACAGCCTGAGAGCCCTGGGGCTCTTTAGCCTGGAAAAGCGCAGGCTCAGGGGTGATCTGATGGACACCTATAAGTTTATCAGGGGTGACCACCGGTATCTGGGGGAACGTTTGTTCACCAGAGCACCCCAAGGGATGATGAGGTTGAATGGTTACAAACTACTGCAAGACCGAGTCAGGCTGGACATAAGGAAGAACTTCTTTACTGTCCGAGCCCCCAAGGTCTGGAACAGCCTGCCATCGGAGGTGGTTCAAGCACCTACATTGAACACCTTCAAGAGTACATTGGATGCTTATCTTGCTGGGATCCTATGACCCCAGCTGACTTCCTGCCCTTCAGGCAGGGGGCTGGACTCAATGATTTTTCAAGGTCCCTTCCAGCCCTAGTGTCTATGAAATCTATAAATAAAATTTTCTCAGAAGACAGCTGAATGGACTCTAGACAGACCTTCCTGGGATGAATGTAACAAAGGAAACCAGGACTAATTGTCCCCACAACATCTTTACCTCCAGAGGTATCTAGGTGATAAAGTACTTAAGGGCCTGTTGTACACAGAAGGTGAGACTACACAATAGAAAGGTCCTCTCAAGCCTTAAGCTGTATGACTAAATACATATTAAAAGTATATTGACCCATTAAGTGAATGACCTGCCAGCAGTTTGCTTTAGGATCCCACTTTCCTAGTTTGGAAGGGGATGGGTGGGACATGACCCCACGTACATAGTCCAAGCAGAAAACCTATCTCAAGGTCCCAGGGCTCATTGATGAACACCTTGCTGGGGTCGTTTGACCCCAGTACTCTTTTCTGCCCATGGCAGGGGGTTGGACTTGATGATCTGCTCAGGTTCCTTCTGACCCTACCAACTATGAAGCTATGAAACTATTGTTGGATGATTCATAGTGGTTCATTTATGAGGTGTCAAGTGACTTGTTGTTTTGAATGTGGGTAGCACAGTCCTACAGTTTCTTGAGAAGCCATTCCTTTTGCATGATTAAACTCTACCATTGCTTTCAGACAAACCAACCACCCAAGTGATATGAAGTGAAATAGGGGGTGGATTCCAACCTCTGAAACGGGGAGCAAGAAAAAGAGCATGGATCTGTAGGGGAAAATCCATATGAAATTGTAATAATGGTGGAAACCAATTAGCTCAGTGGCTGCCAAGTTTGTTGTGCCCTGGATGTTGCTATATCACTGATCCATCACTCCCATGGCCATGGGGATAAGTCATGCTTCACATTTCAGTGCAAAAGCACGCACACTTTATTTTTGGCTTGCTGTTCAAACTCCCCATCCCTTCACAAGCAGTTTTTCCCCATGGCTGCCATGTTGTTTGCACCACTGTTCTGTCACTGCAAGCTGAACCTGCAAACCATAAGGATTTAGATTGCCCCCACCATCATTAGATGTGTGGCTCCTCGGAACAGTGAGGAGTGGGAGTAATAAAATATTATACCTTGTAACAATACCCAGCTTTACTAAGTGTTTTTTCTATTGCTGTCCTCTGAATGCTTGGTTCTGTGCAGCTATAGAAGAAGGTTTGGGAGTCACAAAGTGGGGGTGGGGCTTAAACAAAGTAGGTAAAACCTGTGAATGTATGAGGGGGCAAAGAGAAAAGGGAGCTGTCTTGAGGGCAGGGAAGTGGGTCTAGTGCTGCTGCCTCCATAAGCTGAATGCTCTGAGGAGCCAAGCAGAAGGCAGCAAGGTGGGGTGTGGTGGAGGCTGCCTCTTATAAAGGAGCATAGGAGGATATGGGGATGAAAAGAGAACCAGCAAGGCCATGAGGAGTTGTGGATTAGGGGATGGAGGTGCTGAGTGTGGAGTGAGTATGAGAGGTAGGGACGGGGAAGCATGTTCAGAGATATGAGAGGGGCCCATGATGGGATGAGGGGGGAGGTGACCTGGTGGTTGGGTACTAGTTTAAGGCTAGGAGATCTGGTTCAGTTTTCTGCTCCACCACAGATCTCATGTGTGATCCTGGGCAAGTCGTAGTATTAGCACGTTGGTCATGGCTGTGATTTGTATACCAATATAGTTATGCCGGCACGACCCCTAATGTGAATGAGTTTATAAAGCTGTCTAATTGCAGCACAACTTCTTTTCTTTTCTGTACAGGAATAGACTGGCATAAACCATAACATAGCATGAAATGTTATGGTACAGATGCCCTAAAACAAAGACTTCAAGCTAGTAATTCTGTCACATGCAAAGGTTTCTCCAAAGCCCATCTTCTGTGACATATTACCTTTACATAAAGCACCTGTAGCCAAAACCATTTAAGAAAGCGTTGTTCAAAAATGTTTTACCAATAAACTTCATCACACTGGAAATCCATGTACCAGCAATGATGAGATATTACATATTAGTAATAAATGCATATTGTGTCAGCAGAAGACAGCTCTCATAGGCCAAGCTTTACACTTAACAGAGAGGTACATCCCAAGTACCTATAATTAAGCAAAAAGTCCATTGTTGATACACCAAAAATACTGTTTTTCCACCATTAATAGTCTCTGCAAACTTCAAATCAAGCAGTTAAGATTCCAAAAGAGTGTTGTTCTATGATGGTCTTGAACTTTATTCAGATTTTACAGCCATTTTACAGACAGGAAAAAGGTAGACTGGGTCTAATGCATGTTATGAGGTTGACTTGAAAAGAAGAAACACAAAATTAATGAATTGATGTGCCTGCAATAAGGAATTCAGATTATAATTAAAATATGTTAAAGTATATTAATCAGTGAAAACCTACTTGCCCTTACTAAAGCAATACAGCACTTTCCTTTTTTCAAAATATTCAGAAAGGAGGGCAAACTCATTCAATTTGCCATACACGATCGCATAATCTGCACAATATTGCTTCAAAGACAGTCTTCAAGATTGACTTTTGAAAGATTTTTGTTTCTCACAATGACCTTTTTATTCCATATTTCTTTGTAAAATGAAAGCAAGCACACAATGCTTCTTAGCTGTACTACACAGCATAAACAGTTCAAAATTAACTTGCTACCCATCTGGTGCTTAGAACATGGCCAATTTTTGTCATTTGTTGCTCTAGTCCTGCAGTACAATCTGCAAGTTATTGCTGGTTTGGAGGAGATAATAATATATAATCTGACTCTGAATGGGTGAAATTGTCTCACTCCTCCAACTTGGGAAAGAGCCACTAACTAACAATTCTAACCTGTGTTTTTTTAAACAGTGCTATTCAGTAATATCTGTGTAGATTTCCAAAAGCTACACCTCCTGAGTTCCTACCAAACAACACTGGTGCCAACAGTAGGTGTTTTAGGCACGGGTCATTAGATATTCAAAGAAACACTTGGAATAGTGTCCTCTTTTAGATTTGAAAATTCACTGAGAACTAAACACAGGAAGCGTGATTCAAAGCTTTTGTCACTTTCACATATAAGGTACCTCCCTGGTAGGCATTTGACACTAGTTGGTTGACTCATCGAGTTGGTTCGTTGACTCATCAACGAGTATGGAAAGCTTCCCATTTATGCTTTAATTGCGTTTGCAATTCTTTTTCTGTCTCATCTCAGAAGCAATGTGGTCATTTTTCCCCCTGAAGTGCTGTAAATGGGATGCAGCCCAAATCCTAAATTGGTTCTACATTTGGTTAAAAGTTCCAGCAAACCAGAATGGTCTCCAAACATCTTTCATTCAGAGGCAAGTAGTATGCAACATAGAAAACTGCATGCATGGACTTTACATTAGAAGTATTCAGTGTCACACATTTTGGGGAGTTTGGAGGGTTTTTTTAATAATATGTTGTCTCATCACAACTTCAGCTCTAGACTACCTGTTTTCCTTTATTTTCTTTCAAAGGGATTGTAACTGAGCACCTTATTTTGATCTATTCTGTACAACATTAAAGGAACACCATTCATTCGATAGGCTTGTTCCCTAACTTAAAAGCTTAAAAAAACCCTGAACGCTTCAACAAATATTGCAGAAGTTGTCCCCACTCACAGGCCCACGCGTCCTGCTCCACATTTCTGTTTGAACAGGGAACCGGCCAGGAGAACACTGATGCTGCTACAGGCAGCAGCAGCTTCAAAAAACACCTCACTTCCCACTAAGACTTTGGGTAGTTTCATCTGTGTTTTGATACCACTCGCCTCCATTTGTTGTGTGATCTTGCTTGAAACGACATTTGATATTTTTTGTGTGGTTGGGGGCAGGGGAGGGGGTGGGGTTGATGAAATACTGGACCACTGTAGTGCATCTCGTGCAACTGAAGAGCATTGCTTAAGCAAACCTTATGCAAAGGCCATGCTCTGAAATAAAATACGTAATGCATGTGACTGAGGTGAGGTGCCTGTTCACCACAGTCCCAGATGGGGGATTGTGTTATTTTTAGGCTGAATGGGGGGGAAGGGGTGGGGGTAAAGGTGCACTGGCAGCTCCTGGGCTCTTTAAACTTTGGTCAGGGAGTGCCTCTGCAAACTGAAACGCTTTGAAATCAGTAGTTTTCAATCCTTTTAGACTCAAGAGCTTCCTCGCTAAACTCAAGGCCCTCCTTGGAAAACACCAGCTCTTAGTTTTTACTAATTTTCTGGATACAGAAAAATACGACAGCAGTTCTTACAACATGCAAAACGAGGGCTGGAGGGGACATCCCCTCGGGAGGACACATCCAGTCCAACCTCTCGGGGGAGGCTGTTCCCTCCAAAACTGTTGTATTTGAACGGGATGGATGGGTTAGGGCTGATGCCGCCTCGGGACTAGATGCCCTCTGCGGGGGTCCCTTCCAGCCCGGCTTCTCCACCCCCCCATGAAAAGTCACAGAGGGCGGGATGGCTTTAACGCTCCGGATCCTGTGCCAAATCTCGGATGTCTCCAACTAAATAGCTGCAAAAAAAAAAAAGTCTTCATTTGCAAGCTTTCGGGCCCACACGCCTTCCTCAGGCAAGGGAGCGTGCACGGGGCGCACCACTTCACCCAGCTAGAAATGAAACGTCACACTGACGTCTCGCGGCTCGTGCAGCAAACCCCGCGCGCGCCCTGCGCAGCGCCGGGCTACTCACTGCCCTCAGGGCCGAGCTCCCGCCTGCCGCCGGCACCCAGTGGGGGGCGCTGTGCAGCGCCGCAACCCTGCAGCCTCGGCCTGGGCCCGCCCCCGCGGGGTGACGCCTCTGCCGCAGGGAGGCGGGAGGGGAGGGCGCATGCCCACGTCTGAGGGGCCTGGAGAGGCGTGGCCCCGCCCCTCATCGAAGCCCCGCCCCCTCCCCTCTCCCCTCCCCGCAGGGAGCCGCTCCACGTCACGTGGCGGGATTGTCACGCGGGCGGTCACATGACGGCTGGGAGGGTCACATGACGGTCGCGGGTAGCATGGCGTGCGGGCGGCTGTGGCGGGTGTGGGTGTGGGTGTGGGTGCTGGCGGGGGCGGCGGGGCCCGGCGGCGGCGCCGTGTGGCCGCAACCGCAGCACGTGCGCGTGTGGCCGGGCGGCAGCTCCCGCCTTGTGCCCGCTCGCTTCCGCTTCGGCTACGCGCGCGGCTCGGCGGTGGGGCCGGGCTGCGCCGTGCTGGACCAGGCCTTCCTGCGCTACTGGCGCCTGCTCTTTGCCGCCCAGCGCCGCCCGCCAGGTGAGGGGGGCCGGCAGGCAGTGTCCTGGGGCGGGAGGCCCATGGGGAGCCCTCGGGGCGTGGAGGCTATCTGCCCCCAGGCAGGCCTGCGAGTGCCTGCAGCTGGGCACTCAGGTCGTTGCTGCGGGCGGCAGAGAGGAGATGCCGCACGGCTCCAGCCTGTCTCTGCTCCTCATGCTCGCCAGAAAGGCACCGGGATCCAGGTCTGCAGTAGGGTCATGGTCCCCCCTCTCCTCTATGGCTGTGAAATGTAGTTGACCTGCCGTCATCCCCTTCAGAGCCTGCAGCGGGCTAGCGCCCCGTGGAGATCCTCCTCCTCCCGTGGCATCATTGCCAGCCTTGAGTGGGGGATCCTCAAGCACCAGCTTCGCTGGTTGGGTGCCACGTGTATCTGCCCGGCTCTCAACTCCCAAAACAAGCGCTTGGCTTGTAGTTTAGCTGCCGCCTGAGCCCTTGCAGTGGCCAGAGGACGTGCTGAAGGCACATCTCAAGAAAATGGGCGCTGACATCCAGAGCTGGGAGGGGCAGGCTGCCAACCGACTCCAGTGGTGCTGCAACCTCAACTTTGAAGCAGAGAAGGGAGAATCGGGGAAGGAAAAGGAGAGAGATCCTAGCCTATGGCTTACTCTCCCCTGCGGAAAGACTTGCAATGTCTGTGGATGGGTCCGTGGCTCAACGTTTAGAGTCTTGAGTCGCCTCAAGACCCATTAGTGAGCAGTGATAGATATCATCCTTGAATTAAGGGATTACTGGCAACAGTGGTGGTTCGCTAGCACAGTTGCAGCCCAAAGGGAGGGACTCCTTTCAAAGCGCCCCTGTGTGCATAAATGACCCCGAAATGCAGCGCTCTGCCATTGGGTCTTTGTGGCACTGGAGCATCTGGATGTTCATTTCCCCCCCATAAGTACCCTTTCTTGAAGATGTAAGCACATGACAGCAAGGTGGCTGCCCTGTGTCGTCTGGGCACACCTAGGAGATGTGAATATTGCCCTGTTGCATTGGGTTCTGGGTGTGCACCTGTACAGAATGGAAAGTCGGTCCTTGCCGTAAGAAGATTAGCATGTTAATGTAAAAACAAAATCATGTTTGGACTGAATGTTTGTAGGATGTGTCTCTTGGCCTTAATACAGGATAAATTGGGGGTGGCCAACTTGATATGCATGTCCCAAGTGACATTGCTGGACATAAAACCAACATGTTGGTTTAGCAAACTAGGGTTTATTGCATAGTAATGGGCAACAGAGTCAGACTATTTAGCAGTACACCACATGCTTATATCATACACTCAGCATGCATACCATTCACACTAAGTCAACTATACGTGGCTCTTGGAGTCGCATTGCGATGGCCAGTCACAGGCTTCTTCAAGGCAATGTCCAGTCGAGAGGGGGCGCCAGCTCTCTTGATGTCGGTAGGTTGGTGTTGGTGGTCAAGGCGCTCATCAGGCTGTTTTTTCACTACCTTTTTATTTCCTTTTGGGCAGACTTCGACCAAAGCCTGGAAACTTATGGAGACTTCTTTACCAATTACCATTTACCTTTTTGCATATATATATATATATATATATATATATATATATATTTTTTAGGCTCTATCACCAGTTACGTGTTGTCTTTCATATTCCAGTCTTTTTTTCAGTCCCACATTGTACCATCTCCACATTCCTAAGACCCCTGTATCTTATCTTGTTACTTACTGTAGCCGGTTTGTACCAGCCTCCATTTAACCATTTCTCTTGCATCATTCACAGCCCACAGACTTGCACAGACTTGCTTGCTGCTTTTAAAATTGTTGACACAGTTAAGATGGCTACTTAGCATAAGCATTTATAAGCAGAGTTATAGCATAAGTATAACATATTTTAAACAATAATAACATATTCTGAAACATATTCCAACAACATGGGTAGCTTCTTTGTGACAGACAGCAGATCAGGGAGGGGAGAGGTGGCAGGGATCAGAAAGCAGAACATCAGATCTGAAAGGGGAAGGGAATAGGAGTGGCACCATGGAAGGTCTGGGGCTACTTTGGCATGGCAGACAAAAAGATTGGCTCTCAATGAGATAAAATATTGCAGTGATTTAGCAAACATGCTCTGAACTTTTGTAAAACTCTAGCATGTTTAAATGGATTGTTCAAGCAGCAGAAGTTTCTTGCGGGGGGGGGAGTTACAACAGTCAAAGATCAGCAAAAGGATGTTTCTCTTGAGATTCCAGGCAGCTGAACAGAGCAGTTTTTCCTTCCTGTCTGGCTTCTTCTATCTTGTTTGTCAAACAGCCAGGCTAGAAATTCCCTGGTTACTCAGCGGTCCAGTCCTGATTTTAAGAGTGGTGATAAGCTCTGCATATATGACTAAAATGTGGAAACAATCTGTACCCGCTGGCTGACACTGTCGTGTTGCCCTCTGTTCTGTAGTACATCTTGCCTTTCCTTTCAAGGTTCTTAAAGTGCTTTACAAGTATTAGTGAAGTAAACTACACTGGAGTTTAGCTGACTTCTGCAGCATAGCCCAGATGAGTTGCCCAGCCTTGTACTTCAACTACTAGACCAGGGTTGTCTAATTTCTAAGTGGCTGAGTGCTGCAAGTCCCACAGCCACATGCTGTGCCCCTTCCCACCCCACACTTCTGCCCCCACCTACGCTGCACCGTGTAAAAAGCAATGCCCCCACCAACCTCCTTCTATTGCACGGTAGCAGTGCCTCCAAGCCCTGAAGACTGCACTGTGCCACATGCCTCTTCACCATGTCATGTGACAAGCACAATCCTGCTGTACAGTGTGTAGGGTCCCTGGGTCCACCCAGCCACAGGCTCTCTTGGCCCTGCTGCCCTAACCCCAGGGGTAGGGGCAGGAAGGAAAGCCAAAGGAAGGAGAGAGAACTTGGAGACTCCAGCAACAGCAACTGAGTAGTGGGGGAGTAGTACCCAGAACAGGAGCCCAGGGACTGCAGGTTCATCTCTTGGGGCCAGATGTGGCTCAGAGGTCACAAATTGAACAGCCCTGTACTAGACCATAATCTGTTTTGTTCTTGGGGGTTTCTTAGTCTTCATGTCCTTCCTTCCCTCTGGGACTCTTGACCTTTCATTTGCTTCAAATCCTACCCCTGCCCATGACGGTTCTTTGCCACTTCACTTTGCCTGGGAATGGGTTGCTGCCAATGTTGTAGTTGCTTAAGCTCTGGTTCTCTCTGACAAGCTCAGGTCTTGGTGTTTGTAGCACTGCTCTGTATTTCTTAGCTGCTAAACTGGGGCTGCAGGGAAAAAGGACTCTGTCCATGCAGCACTCTCATAATCAGACCTGCATTCTCAGTATACTCTCTCAATTTGTGAGCGTCTGTCCTTGTAGGATAAGATGCAAAAACACCCTAGTGCAAGAAGCAGGAAAGCAATTTTGTCTAGGAAGTAAAGGATGTGACTTACTCTTCGGTCACTGTAGACTATCCTATATAGTCAAATACTGAAGGGCTTAAACTTTAAACAGGCAGGGGTTGGTTTGGGACAATTGCTAGCTGATTTTTTTTTCTTAAGCCAGTATCTCTTTGTGGTGGCTCAAGAACCTAAACTCTTTACAATAGTTCCCAGCTGCTGTTGTCACAAAGCAAACATTCACAGTGTGAATTGGTATACGTTGATGCTCTAATGTCTGTCCAGCTCTGCAGTTGGCATGAAGCAATAGGTCTGAGAAATACAGCATCTCCTATTCATCAGAAATAACCAACAACCGTCATGCTTAATAACTTAAATGTCAACATGAGTGGTTTCCCTGCCGATCAAAGCAAAAAAAAAAAAAAAAAAAAGATGATTTTAGAATGCATGATGCACTACTTGAAGTACATCAGATTTTGACACAGCAAGTGAGTCAGGTAAAGGTTTGTGTGGTCTCGGGGGCAGCCACTTTCCTTTCTTCTCTTCTTCTTCCTCTTCACCCCCGTTCTGACCCCCTGTAAATAGCAATAGGAAGTTAAGTTTAATTTTAAACTCAATACATGGGGGACTTCCACATTTCTAGGTTCTGCCAGGAATCTGAACTGAAATGATTATTCATGTTTTCCCACCTCTGCTAGAGGAAAATGTGACCATCAAATTACTTGGAACAATTTTTTGGATGTTATTTGTTCAATTATGACATGTGCCTGCACACTCATCTCATCTTTAGTTAGTCCTTGTATTCTTTCCAGAACACAGTTACTTCCTAACGACATGTCTAATTGCATTGTTTATTTTTATAATTATTTTTATTGGAAGGATTGTTGTGAATAATAGAAGAATCAAAATCACATATAGAAAGGAATACTGTATTTCATAAAGTAAGTGTGGAATTGGTGTTCTAATTAGAAATGAATACAAGGGTCATGTTTCAAAGAATTAGAGAAACTTTGATGTCAATTAAACCAGCTAATTAGAATGTGCCCATGCAGAACCCTGGTTTGACTATTCTGGATTGCTTGTATTTGGAACAAGTGCTGCAATTTCTAGACTAAACCTCCTTGGAGCTTCCCCAAACATTCCCATCCACTCAACCCACTCTTACCCTCTTTGAAGCCTGTGCAAATCGATCAGCTTTGTAACTCAGCCTTAAGGTTGGTATATCTGGTAGACCAAGGAGACCTCTAAGTAGAGAACCACTCCCTGAGATCATCTTCCCAGAAGGCATCTGCCATTCAACCCAGTTTCAGTGAGCACAGCACAGTCTTTCTGACATTCCTTGTAAAGCTGGAGTGGTACTCTCATTTCTTAGTGTGACAGGTTAGCATTGTACTTCGTAATAGGCTGGTTGGATGGTATATGCCTTGCCAGTTCTTGGTTCATTATTAAGCAGTCCTTACTGTCAAGGTTACTTAAAGAACAGTTGGTGACCCATGGAAAATTTGACAAGACCATAACGTTAGGAACTATCCTACTTTTATTGGCCCAACCTTGACTAGCAGAACTACAACTGCTGTTCTGTTCTTGGAAATTTCCATTTATATCTGGTACCAAGAAACAGATTGCCTCTCTCAGTGGGACGTCCTTTGCTTGCTTGGAAAGAATCTAAAATTTCTGTTTGCATAAGGGATTTATGAGTCATGCGAATAGGCTGGGAAATGCTGTCCTTTGTTTCTCCACGTTCTGGGACAAATGTCATTTCTTTTCATGTCTCCAGGGCTCTGTCTCTTGTCTTTGCTGGCCCCTGGTATATCTCTTTTCATTCTATCTCCAGTTATAAGATTGGTTGAAAGTGGCTTGGTCCCTCTGGGTGTTTTCATTCCTCTCAGATTTGGGTAGTGCTTGCTCTTTCACATGGCTTAGCAACTGGTGTTATGTCAACATGGTTGGCTTCATTACTGACTTCTCCCATAAGGGAATGTCTGTTAATCCCTCCGATCCATCTTTTCTCTGTCGCCTTGCCCTCAGAAGGCAACATTTTCCTCAGATCAGAGTTTGTGGTCTTTTCATCTTGCCCAGATGTGGGAGGCTTCAAAAGTTCTTTCATCCTAAAGTCCAAAGCCATTTGAAATTGATGGGGAACTTGAGCAAGTTGTAGATTAAGTCCTTGCTGTCATTCGGTAAATCTGCTCTGTAAGCCTTTTCATGTACTCCAGGATTAACCTTCCTTCTGCCTTGCCTCAGGGTCCCTTCCTCACCTCCCCTGAGGAGAAAGAGAGTGAGGAATGTTTTCAGGTTTGTGCTCTTTCTACCCAAAACTGGGGAAGTTTAGTCATTTGGAGCTCTCTGTGCCCTTGAGATTGTCTAATGAAATATGATGATGTGGGTGATCTCACCTGTTTGTATTCAAAACGGGTTCCATTGTTCAGAGTGTGCTATGACATGTTGCTACACTGGACTTCAAGCTCTTTCACACACAGTTGTCCCCCACCTCTGCTTGCTTATGTGTTTAGCTGCCATTTTACAGTCTTCCCTGGGGCGCTCGAGTAACAAGGGCAGACCCCACTAATGAGGGGTGAGACTTTCCTGTACAGGCAGTTTTGTTGTTTCATAGTTTCATAGTAGCTAGGGTCAGGAGGGACCTGAATAGATCATCTAGCCTGACCCCCTGCCACAGGCAGGAATGCATGCTGGGTTCACAAGACCCCAGACAGGTGATCATCCAACCTCCTCTTGAATTTGCCCAAGGTAGGGGCGAGGACCACTTCCCTGGGAAGTTGGTTCCAGATTTTGGCCACCCTAACTGTAAAATATTGCCTTCTGATCTCTAGCCTAAACCTGTTCTCCATCAGCTTATTACCATTGTTACTTGTCACCCCAGGTGGTGCTGGGGAGAAAAGGGCTCTACCTATTTGTTTCTTTGTCCTGATCTTGCATTACATCCACAATAGCACTCATTGAATGCTTCTACTACCAGTTGTGCTTCTAAAAGCCCAGATTAGACCTGTGGGTAGAGGAGAGGGGACATCTCCCTTGTGTATTAGAAGTCACACTGACAGTATGAGCAAGGGTCTGATGGCATTTCCGCTGCTTTGCGAACTGAATAAATGGAAGATGGGTGTCTCCTCAGGGGAGGAGACACTGGGATTTGGGGCAGGGGAAGTGCATTGAGTTTGGTTTTATCTGTTTTCTGTATGTGTTGCAGAGCATGAGCAACTGTGGGAGGTGCCCAGCAATGAGTTGCTTGTCTCTGTCACCAAGCCGGGATGCGAAGACTATCCCAACATGGATTCCGAGGAGAGCTGTAAGCATCAGCTTATGGCAAAGCTGTATCTACTGTGACAACCGTGTTAAAATACTAGCATAGGGGCCACAGATCCCAGGCCATATATATCAGGGAGCTTCCTTGGCTATAGCTAATCCCAGTAAGAGCTGTTGCTATGCATCACTTGAACAAACATGGTAAGAAGGTTATTTGAGGAGGGATGTGGGGACAGCTGTATGTTGACAGACACAGAAATAACAGCCTAAAGCACTGTCCATGTCTAGATGGTCAAGTGCTTTGAAAAAATGTGCAGTGGGGCATCATGCTTATTATATAGATGGGGAAAGTGAAGTAGGAAGCTGAAGGAGCAGGTATCTCTTCCATTCAGTGCTCATGCAGTTATTGTACCTCTGCAGAAGAACCCCCTCCCCTTTCCCCGCCCCCATAGCAACCTCTTGTCTGAGTGGCAGAATTAACCTTATCCCAAATGCATCCCAAGATTGACAAAGATGCAGAGCTAGAAAAGCAGTGTGGACTGGGGCCTGATAGAAAAGCTAGAGCTGGCAGGGAAGGCCTGCCCAGGGGAACACTTCTTCCATTAACCAACAAAAAATTGAGAGTACCAGGTTCAGTCATGGTCCCATCCCAAAGCTGTTGGGTATAATTTCCTATAGCCCAGGAACTGCTGTGTTGGGGGTCAGATGCACAGGATTGTCCTGCATGATGCTGTGTTTCAGATAAGCTGTCCATTTCAGAGGACTCCTTCCTGCTGACTGCGGACTCTGTGTGGGGAGCACTCAGAGGTGAGGTGTGTTCACCTTTTGAGATGATCTGATATTTACTACCCTCCTCCGAGCCTTCTTGTGACTCCCACACCCCTATTTTTCTCCATCTCCTGGGCTCTGTTCCATGCTGAAGGCCTAATGTTGTATATGGTTCTCTTACAGGCCTGGAGACCTTCAGCCAGCTTGTTGGACGGGCTGAAGATGGCACAGTGAGTGTAGTGCTTGCTATCCTGAAGGGTGGAGACATGGGTCCAGCCTTCATTGCAGGCGACTAGTGCAGACTCCTGTGGTGATGCCCTGCCCAACCTCATGGGGCCAGTGAAGCCAGTAGCTGAATGTAGGGAACACTGGGAATGAGCAGGGAGGGGAACACTTTCTCTTGGGAAGGGAGGAGTCATGTCTTGGAGCTAAGTAGCAGGTCCTAGTGGCTGGCTTGTCCAAGGCCATCCATGGGCTAATGGGAATGCTCCTGCCCAGCCTTCTTGAGCCCTAGGGAGGTAGAGGCCTCTGCTGAGAAGGAAGCTAACCCTACACGGTAAGTGTGTTCATGGGAATATTACAATGTGTATGTGCGCTTACTTAGAGCCCCTTACTTGCTGAGGGGCTGACACACTCTTTTCTTTGCAGTACTATGTCAATAAGACTGACATTGTGGACTTTCCCCGCTTTCGTTATCGAGGCTTGCTGCTGGACACCTCTCGCCACTATCTGCCTGTGGGAACCATCCTTGAGACACTGGTATGTGTACCTGGAAATTCCCTGTCTTGCTAGCAAGTTTCTCTGCCTTGAAAGCAGAGCAAGCCATTCACTATCCTCTCCTGGAGGATTCCTCAGGACTTCCTGAGTAGGCTTGTAGGTAGGCTGCCCATAAGGACAGCTGGGCTTGAATGGGTGTTGCAAGGATCCCACTTGGTCTACAGCACCTCTTAGCAGTGATGGTGCACATAGTGGGCAGTTCTTTGTGTGACCCTTTGATCCTAGAGTTGTTGCTTGAGCGCATGGTGCTGTCCTTCGTTTGGAACCTGTTTGGAAATAGAACCCTGAGGGTGTTCTACTTGCACTCTGAAGTCCCTGTTTAGATGCCTAGGGCACTCGGAAGGAAACTGGCTGATCTTCCTGCATGGGACAAGGCTATATCCATCTGTAACCCTGTTGCTCTCTTCTGGCTTCCAGGATGTCATGGCATACAACAAACTAAATGTATTTCACTGGCACATCGTGGATGACCCCTCCTTCCCATATGAGAGTGCAACTTTCCCAGAGCTCAGTGAAAAGGTAGTGTGTTCTGGTTCCCTCAACTCTGACGTACTTTTGTAGCTAACAGTGGGGAGGCCCATTATCTAACCCCCGATTGATGGGGCTTTCTTTAAAGTCAGTGGGAACCTCTTGCAAAGGAGAATTGGGCTCCATATGTTTTTCGTTTACTGATGCATGTGCTCCTTATATGTAAAATGTGTTCTTGGCTTGGTACATGAGCCAGACTTCATGCTACCCTCAGAACCAGGTCTTTTTAGACCCTCCACTAGAGCCTACAGTGTCATATGTTCCTTGGCTTCATATTGCCAGGGTCCTTTAAAATAGAAGCAGCAGCTTGGTTCACAAGTGACATGAACTGTCTCTCATTGTCTGCAGACCAGACTGCTGTGTATGCCATATATGGCTTAGCATAGCTGTTAGCCTGTATACATGAAGGGCCTTGGTGGGGAAGGAAGAGCCTGTGGATGAAGACTGAGGGGCATGGGCAGAGCTGTGTGAAGTTGTGAGCTGGGCTAGTGGAGGAACTGGTGGCCCAGGGCTGGGAGTGAGGCAGTTGTAGGCCTAGACTACATGTTAGCAAGTGTGCTTGGTCTCTGTTTAGTAATCTTATCCTTCTAATTTCATGCTAGAATAGAATAGGGAGTGTGAGTAGAAATGGGGAAAAGCTGCCTTACTCAGCAACCTCTTGAGAGGTTGCCCGGCTGTATGAGCATTCGTGGTCATCTGGCCAGGTGCCGGGGGATTGAAAACTGACTAATGTGGTCCCAATTTTCAAGAAAGGGAGGAAGGAGGACCCAAGTAACTATAGGCCTGTAAGCCTCACCTTGGTGCTTGGGAAGATCTTGGAGAGAATCATCAAGGAGCACATCTGTGGGGGGCCAGCAGGGGAGATCATGCTAAGGGGCAATCAGCATGGGTTCATCAAAGGCAGGTCCTGCCTGACCAACCTACGAGGCCCTACGAAGAGAGACTGGGGCACCTGGACCTCTTCAGCCTCCGCAAGAGAAGGTTGAGAGGCGACTTTGTGGCTGCCTATAAATTCATCATGGGGGCGCAGAAGGGAATTAGTGAGGCTCTACTCACCAAGGCGCCCCTGGGGGTCACAAGAAATAATGGCCATAAGCTAGCAGAGAGCAGATTTAGACTGGACATTAGGAGGAACTTCTTCACAGTTCGAGTGGCCAAAATCTGGAATGGGCTCCCAAGGGAGGTGGTGCTCTCCCCTACCCTGGGGGTCTTCAAGAGGAGGTTAGATGGGTGTCTGGCTGGGGTCATCTGAACCCAGCACTCTTTCCTACCTATGCAGGGGGTCGGACTCAATGATCTATTGAGGTCCCTTCTGACCCTAACATCTATGAATCTATGAACCTGATTACCTTTTATGACCAAGTAACTAAATCCTTGGATGATGGTGTCACCGTGGACATAGTCTTTCTAGACTTTAAGAAGGCCTTTGACACTGTCTCTCACCCCATCCTCATCAATAAATTAAGCGACTGTGGCATTGATGCCTACACAGTTGGATGGGTAAAAAATTGGCTGATGGGGTGCACCCAGAGAGTAATGGTGGATGGGTTCTACTCAACCTGGCGAGATGTGAGCAGTGGGGTACCCCAGGGCTCGGTCTTCGGGCCCACACTGCTTAACATCTTCATCAGCAACTTGGACGAGGGTGTGGAAAGCACGCTGTCCAAGTCTGCTGATGACACTAAGATGTGAGGCGAGGTGGACACACTTGAAGGGAGAGAGAGGCTGCAAATAGATTTAGACAGACTATAAAAGTGGGCGGACAAGAATAGGATGGGATTCAACGTAGACAAATGTAGGGTGCTGCACCTTGGGAGAAGGAATCCACAGCATACATACAGGCTGGGGAGTTCCCTTCTTGAAAGCACAGAGGCAGAAAGGGATCTTGGAGTTATTATTGACTCCAAGATGAACATGAGCCGCCAGTGCCAGACTGCAGCCAGCAAGGCCAGCCATACCTTGTCATGCATCCAAAGGTGCACCTCAAGCCGGTCCAGAGAGGTGATACTCCCCCTCTATGTGACTTTGGCCAGGCCACAGTTGGAGTACTGCGTCCAGTACTGGGCGCCGCACTTCAAAAGGGATGTGGCCAGCCTGGAGAGGGTTCAGAGGAGGGCCACCCGCTTGGTGAGAGGGCAGCAGGACAGGCCCTATGAGGAGAGACTGAAGGACCTGAACCTGTTCAGCCTCAGCAAGAGGAGGTTGAGGGGGGGCCTGGTGGCTACCTACAAGCTTATCAGGGGAGATCAACACCAAATAGGTAGAGCCCTTTTCTCCCCAGCACCACCTGGGGTGACGAGGAACAATGGTCATAAGCTGATGGAGAATAGATTTAAGTTAGAGATCAGAAGGCAATATTTTACAGTTAGGGTGGCCAAAATCTGGAACCAACTTCCCAGAGAAGTGGTCTTCGCCCCTACCTTGGGCAAATTCAAGAGGAGGTTGGACGATCACCTGTCTGGGGTCTTGTGAACCCAGCATTCATTCCTGCCGTGGCAGGGGGTCAGGCTAGATGATCTGTTCAGGTCCCTCCTGACCCTAGCTACTATGAAACTATGAGAGGCAACCAAACCTATGGAGCCATATGTGCCTCTCCCAGAGGCAGCTTTCCATCTTCCTTTGGTCTGCTGTGCCAGTGGTGTTAGCCAAGTAGATGTAAGGAGAGGACATGCATTTCCCTGGAGCTCTCTGCTCAGCCAGGAAGGCATACTGATCTGCTTTGAGGCACCAATAACAATTCTCAGCAGGAGTTGTCTGTCTGGCCTTCTACGTTCCCAGGCTGGCAGCAGCTGCCATAAAGTTAGCATCACTGTAGATGGGAGGCAGAACAGTGGTGCCTCTGAGCTGTACCCAGCCTTCATAGCCATTGCAAGTGTCCTGGAGATGAACACGGTGCCTTTCCTATGGGTGCAGAGGGGTCGCACTGGCAAACATCAGATTGGAGCAGGGCTGTTAAATTGGCACATGCTGAATTTGAAACCCTTGTGCAGTAGCAGTATCATGTGACTGTTTGTGCCTTCCAGGGGTCCTACAATCCCATCACCCATGTGTACACACCAAATGATGTGAAGCTGGTGATTGAACACGCTCGGCTCAGGGGGATCAGAGTGATACCTGAGTTTGACACGCCTGGCCACACTCTATCTTGGGGGCCAGGTAAGGAGTAGGGCCTGTCCAGGACCCTAGATCAAAGCGGGTAGATTAGGGGTTCTGGGGCCCTGCTCAGAGGTGGGTCTCAACAGTCCAGATTTGTAGCACAGATCTCCAACTAACTGTGTGCACCACCTTCCAAAGCCTGGCTTTTGGGGGCGACTGGTTTTTGACTTCTCTGAGCGTGTCTGATGCTTGAAGAGGTGGAAAGCAAGGCAGAGGGCAGGGAGGTACCCTCACCCAACTTTGCCCATGCACTCCTTGCTGCCCCTCTTGTCCAAATCCTATACCTGCAGTAACTTCTGCCAATGCCAGGAAGGTCTTGCATGGAGTCTTTGCTGCATTGTGTCCCTAAACTTTTCACATGTTGTACTCTGGTGTTCTCTCCTGGGCCAGGCCTTGAGGAGTGATGAATGTGGTCTTGGGAAGCTAGGAACATTGAGTGGCTTTGGCCAGTGCAGGGAAAGCTGGGGTTGCTTAAACCCTTCCTCACAGCATTGTGTTTGGTATTTACCCAGGTGCTCCTGGCTTGCTAACTCCCTGCTACATAGGCTCAAAACCCTCTGGGGCCTACGGGCCTGTGAACCCCATCCTCAACAGCACCTACCAGTTCATGGCCGTGCTCTTTAAGGAGGTCAGCAACGTGTTCCCAGACTTCTACCTTCACCTTGGTGGCGATGAGGTTGACTTTACATGCTGGTTGGTTATGCTTCTCTATCCTAGACCTTCTTGAGATCAGTCTGTGTTAGGGAGGGGAGAAGTGTGGGGGGAGGAGGGGGTCAAGGGGGTCTTGATATGGTACCACATTTTAGCATAGGCAGACTCCACATAGTGAAGTAACTGGGATATAATTGTCCAGTGGCTAGTGTCACAGCAGGGCTAAGAAGCCCCAAATGAGAAGGGTGCTATATGCATGCTTGCAAATAGGCTGTCCCTTACCCAGTGTAAATAGACAAGATGGGCACAGGGTGGGAGAGAATTCTTATGCCCATTCTTCAGAGATAGAAATGGGGCTCAGAGAGACCAAATGCTTTGGCCAAGTTCACACAGAGAGAATTTGAGGCAGAGCTGGGAATTGAACCCAAGTCTCCTCAGTCCCAGTCAAGTGCTTTGCCATTGACTGTCACCAGTGACTTTCAGCTGATGGGATAAAACAAACCAATTTGGAGTCCCTGGTCCTTAGTCTTGAGAGGCTGAATGAGTTGATCCACACTCACCATGGAGCTGTCTAAGGGAAGCTGACACTATTGGCTCAGTCAGAGGCAGCTCTTAGGCTTGGCTTCTGTTGGGATGCTGGGGCAGTGGCTGTTCACTATGGGATGGATAGGAAATGTGGGACAAGAATCATGGGACTTTCTTCCCTGTTAGTCTTGACACATTCCCCATTATGGTATCAGACACAGCTTGGTGCACCACTTAGCTTTTATCCTGCTCCTCTGTCTCTTACACAGGAGGTCAAATCCTGAAATCCGTTCCTTCATGCAGCAGATGGGGTTTGGCCACGACTACACTAAATTGGAATCTTTCTATATTCAGAGGTAAGGAGAACTTTGTTCAGAGTCTGCAGAGAACAGCCAGCTGCAGAGTGATGACTGGGGTCTTCAGTGGATTATAGGTCCACCCTGTTGCCATAGAAATCCCCATACCACCTTCTGGGAGCAGGTTCTTTGGGAATACCACTGACTCCAGTGTCAGTTATGGGAGGAGCCCAGGCACTGGCTTGTTGGGCAGGTTAACCCTAAACTGGCCCAGGGTGATGCAAACTAGCTCTTGAAGTGGGGTGAGGGGAGCCCTGCTTAGGATGAGGGGGAAAATGAAACAATTCCCTGTCTTGCTGTGATCATTAGGAATAGGTGCTATTCTTGTTCAGACGACCCCCCCCCCCCCCCCCCCCCCCCGCAAAAAAAAAAAAAAAAAGTATGCTGGAAGGTGGACTTGGGCATTACTTTGGTGGGGACAACAGAGGGAGAAGGTTGAACAGGGAGGAGCTATTTGTATTACAATAATCACACTCCTTTCTACTCTAGGCTGCTGGATATTGTTTCCTCCTATGGCAAGGGCTATGTGGTGTGGCAGGAGGTATTCGATAATGGCGTGAAGGTGAGACCTGCTTACCTTTCCTGGACTCCCCTTAGTTTTGGCAGCGTAGCAACTAGACCTGGCCAGCACACATCTGCTCCCTGCCCTTGGCATTCTTGGGAGGGGCCTGGCTGATTGGCAGTGGTGGGAGTACAACTGCTTTCTGTGTGGATCTTCTCCTGCCCTGTCCTGCAACTGGAAGAGCACAAAGATTGCCCTTGATGCTGGTGCTGTGTGGGGCTAGATTCTGCACACTCCCTCACCTGTTGGCTTTTTTGCTGTTTCACTGATTTCTTGTAGCCTCTTCCCAAAAGAGGAAAATCTTTAACCTTATCCTGGACACAGTGTCCCTTTAGGCCCTTTGTTCCCTTCACAGCAGGCAGTCACAACCTGCAGTTGTTCAGTTATACCCTAGTATAACTTATTCATTGCATGTGCCCTAGACCTGGTTAGGGGCTGGCTTACTCCAAAACTCACAGAAGGTAGGAAGGTTGTAATATTACAACCTGCTAGTGTTTGCTTTCAGGCCATCTGGCTGCTGCTTCTTGCCCATTAGGACAGTAGGGCTCTTGTAAGGGGGTCAGTTCACTGAATGTGAAGATCATGCAAGTTTCTCTTCCGTGGAGCCAGGTGAAGCCAGACACCATCATCCATGTGTGGAAGGAAGGCGCTGTGCCATACCAGCACAAGATGGCTCAGGTCACCAAAGCTGGCTACAGGGCTCTGCTCTCAGCCCCCTGGTACCTCAACCGCATCTCGTATGGGCAGGACTGGCTGGCGGCCTACAAGGTGGAGCCTTTGGAGTTTGCAGGTGTGTACCTTGTGTGTGTGTGGGCTGCACCAGAATTGTTCCAGGACTCTGTTGTGCCACCGTCTACACTGTGGTGCGGGAATTGTGGCCAGTCACTCATTTGACTGGTCCCTACCTCTGAAACAAATGAGTTTGAACATATCCTTGACTCCAGTTGCTGGCAGCTACTGTACTGGTCAGTAGATGAGGGCCAAACAGCTTTGTTGTGGGCATGAGACAGATGAATTCTTCTTCAGCACATGTGTTGAGTTGGGTGGGGGCCTCCAGAGCATAGAACTGAAGTCTCTCTGGGCTGTGTAACCTGGGGACTGTACCAGACTCTACCTCTGGGCTGCTGGTCCCAGGTTCACCTGTTGTCTTCTGACAGCTGAACTAGGTTTGAATTATCACCTGGTGGACCTAACAATGTCTCTTCTGATAGGTAGCTCTGAGCAGAAGGCCCTGGTGATTGGTGGAGAGGCCTGCATGTGGGGCGAATATGTGGATGTAACTAACCTGACCCCCCGACTCTGGTAAGAGAACCTATAGGAGGAGCAGGTGACTGGCTCCACCCCCTCCCTTTCCATTTTGAAGATTTTGGGTCTTATTCTCCACAGTGCTGTACACTGCAAGGAGCTCTGGTGGAGCTAGGTTGTTGCAAGAAGGGAAGCAGGGCCTCTGTGTATGTCAGTGCGAGCACAGCAGCTGCAGCGGGTGTGCCTGTGGCTGGATTTATGGCTGTGCCTGTATGAAAGGGAACAGCTCCCACATGATACGGTGAAGCTGTAGAGAGGAAAGTGGAAGGAAGTCCCGCATTTTGTGCAAGTTCATTGCAATTCAGAGCACATTGAACCTGTGCCTGGCAGTACTCAATAGAAAGTTCATGCAGTAGAGCACTCCCTGTGTTCGGAGTGTAGGGAATACTAGCAGATTCCACTAACCAGTGGTCTTCCATCTGGGTGCATACTCTGTAACAGCAGAGATCACACACCTGAAATGGTTGTAGATGAGCAATCACACTTCAGTGAGTACAGCTGGACTAGGCCTTTCTCTCCCCTCACTTGGGGCTTTCATCATTGTGGATTTCTGTGAAGCCCACCTGCATGTAATTGCTTTAGGCAGAGTGTAAATAACTTGTGCAATTCCAGTCTTCATATCTCCCTGGAATGGAGCTAACTGGCTGTTCTGGTCTGGCCCCAAGTTTTTTCTTTAAGACATGTCAAGGGATTCATTTTACCCTAGATGCACAGTGCTGAGTCAGCAATGCAGAGTGACCTTGCCTGCCTCTAAGCCTGCCATGCCCAGTGGATCTGGCTCCAGATTGTGTGGTGAAGAGTAGCTGTTAGTGGGGACACCTTTGTGGAGATGAGTCTTTAAGGTCTCCTTGGTGACTCTACTGCCTTTCTGCTTCCTTTTTGCTCCTCTGGCTCGCTGTTGGCTAGTACTTGCACTGAGTGACCTTTGCTCAGACAGGCCTTCGGAGGATTCACTGAGATAGCTGTGCTGCATCCTCTACTCTGGGGCTGGTAAATCTCAGCTTAGATTTATCTTCTCATTAGAACTTCTGTGTAGTGGAGGATTTCAGATGCTTGCTGCAGCACTGTGATGTCTGCTCTGCTATCATGCCCTGCTTAGTGGATGCAGATATGGCTCGGAAGGGTGTCTTGGGGTTCACACAGCTGTTTATTGGAGAAATACCAGGGAGGAGAACCAGCTGACTTTTTATTTTATTTTATTTTTTTACTTCTACATGTGCTTGCTTTATAGAGTGGGGGCTGAAATACCATCCCATATGCCACTCAGCTCAAGGCTTCCCTTCTCCTTCATTTACCTTTTAATCCCGGACACAAACTACCCCATACTAGCCCTCAGTCTTCTTAATTCTTGATCCAGTTTCTCCTGGAGTTGGTTAAACAGTGTTTCTACTGACCACACCCTTGGCAAAGCTCAGTGGTCTGGGTCTAGCAGTGCTTCTCCACCAACAGTGAAAGCTACCAGGTCCCCAAGCATTCCTTGCAGTGTTGATGCACCTGGCTGCTAGATGTGTATTTCTGCATCCATGGGAATGGCTTTATCCGATGGGGCAAGGCAGAAGTGACCAAGTGCTAACTGTCTTCCTTGTTGTCCTTTAATGTCCCAGAAAGACTAACTCCTTTCCATGCCTTACTTCCTGCAGGCCGAGAGCTGGGGCTGTAGCTGAGAGACTGTGGAGCAATGAGACAGTGAGAGATCCGCAGGATGCATATTACCGGCTGGCAGACTTTCGCTGCAAGCTACTCAGGTAATGTCCCTGTCTGTTGGAATATGGCTAGGGATGATGACTTCCGTTTGCACAGTTCCTTCCCACTAGGGACTCTAACTTGCCTCAGAGATGGGACAAAGGGAGTTGCCCAAAGACCTGGTGTGGAACACAGCAGAAGCAGTGAGAGGAATGGTGCATCTCTGGGGAGACCAGTAATGAGCTAAAACTTCACCAGGCTACTTGAGTTAATGCCATGCTCTTATGCCAAGTTTCCTGGGATCCTTAATGCCTGGGAGTGGGCAGGGCCTTCTTTCATAGATTTCATAGACATTAGGGCTGGAAGGGACCTCGGAAGATCATCGAGTCCAGCCCCCCGCCCAAAGGGCAGGACATCAGCTGGGGTCATAGGATCCCAGCAAGATAAGCATCCAGTTTGCTCTTGAAGGTGTTCAATGAAGGCGCTTGAACCACCTCCGGTGGCAGGCTGTTCCAGACCTTGGGGGCTCGGACAGTAAAGAAATCCTTCCTTATGTCCAGCCTGAAACGATCTTGAAGTAGTTTGTGACCATTCGACCTCGTCATCCCTTGGGGCGCTCTGGTGAACAAACATTCCCCCAGATACTGGTGGTCACCCCTGATAAACTTGTAGGTGGCCATCAGATCACCCCTGAGCCTGCGCTTTTCCAGGCTAAAGAGCCCCAGGGCTCTCAGCCTGTCATCGTAGGGTCTGCTTCCCTGACCTCTGATCATGCGCGTGGCTCTTCTCTGGACTCTCTCAAGCTTCTGCACATCCTTTTTGAATTGTGGAGCCCAAAACTGGACGCAGTACTCCAGCTGCGGCCTCACTAAGGCCGAGTACAGGGGGAGAATGACGTCCCAGGATTTGCTTTGTCCACCTCCAGAAGATGGCACCCCCCTACTGCTGCTGCAGCATTGTTTTGATGGTATTTCAAAGTGAAGAGTACCTCCTACATCAGGGCAGGCAATTATTTTGGGCAGAGGGCCACTTACCTAGTTTTGGCAGGCTGTCGAGGGCCACATGGGTAGCCCCACCCCGTGACAGGTGCCCCACCCCCTGGTCACCATCTTGGGACCAATGTCCCAATGTCTTGGTCCCATGAGAAGCTGGTGCTGAACATGGGGAAAAGCGGCCCCTTGCCCGCCCCATGGCCGGTGCTCCCTGCTGCAGATGCTTGCAGCCCACGTGGAGCTGTCCTGAGCAGGCACAGGCAGCCCCACACAGGCTGCAAGCAGCTACAGCATGGGGTGCCAGCCACAGAGCGAGTGAAGGGCAGCTTTTCCCCGTGCTCAGCACCAGCTTGTAACCCACCCCTGCTGCCAGCCTGGGCTCCGCACCAGGTCTGGGCTTGTCCATCAGGGCTGTGCATAGTGGCAGCAGCTGCGGCCCCCCACCACGTGCTGCACTGTGCAGTGTTGACTGCAGCTGCCCACCCAGAGCGCGCGCTGGGCAACCCACAGGCGGCTGTGGCAAACACTTCCTGGCACAGCCAGTTGGGGGAGGCTGCAGCTGCTGTTGCCACACACAGCCCCGATGGGCTAGCTCGGAGCTGGCATGGGGCCCAGGCTGGCAGCGGGGCCAGGTTTCAAGGTGGTGCTAAGCACGGGAGTGGGGAAAGCAGCCCCTTGCCACCCCGTGCCCAGCACTCTGTGCTGCAGCCACTCGCAGCCTGCTTGGGGCTGCCTGTGCCTGCTCTGGACAGCCGCGCATGGGCTGCGAGTGCCTGCAGCAGGGAGCGCTGGCCACAGGGTGGGGAAGGCACTGGGAAGGAGCCCAGGGAAAAACTGAGCATGGGGTGGGAAAAAAGTGGCCCCTCGCCCGCCCCGTGGCCAGCACTCCCTGTTGCAGCCATTTGCAGCTCACACGGGGCTGTCTGGAGCAGGCACAGGCATCCCCAGGCAGGTTGCGAGCAGCTGCAGCGTGGGGTGCCGGCCAAGGGGCAGGCAAAGGGCCGCTTTTCCTCCCCACTGCGCTCAGCTTTTCCCCAGGCCGCTTTTCCCTGGGCTCCTTCCCTGCCCTTCCTCCTCCCCCTTCCCCCCACAGTGCAGGGCAGTCACAGGGTCCCAGGCCAGAAGCCCCTGCTGGGGCTTCCAGCTGGTGGGGTGGGGCCGGGCGGGCCCTGCTGTTGTAGGAGTCCGCCGGGCTTCCCCTGAGTCCTACTGTCCTTGGTTCCTGTCATTTTTGACAGTAACCAAGAGCAGAGAAATATTAATTTTCTAAATTCTTTAGGGGCCCTGCGGGCCAGATAGAATGGCCTCATAGGCCGAATCTGGCCCACAGGCTGTATTTTGCCCACCCCTGCCCTACATTATTACCAATGCCATTTCTTGCAACATCCTGATTTTTATTTTTACTTGAGGGTCTTCCATCCAGGTAGCAATCAGAATGCCTCCTGCTTAACCTGTGAAAACCAGCTTCTACCCTCACTTTTGTCAGTACAAAAATTATTACCAAATAACTAAAAAATTCAGTACAGGGGCAAGAAGAGGTTACAATTTCCCTGCTTCACAAGTGTTGCATCTAAAATTCGCACCCCTATTGGTGCCCCAAAGGGAGATATCTCCCCTTTTAAGGACCTGAGAGTTTCAATGCCTGGGTTCTGTGCATCTGTCCCCACCTAACATCTGTGTGTCTTTCTCTTGTAGGCGTGGCATCCAGGCTGAGCCCCTCTACGTAGGTTACTGTGATCATGAATACAGCGGGTTCTGAGTGGAGGGCACTGCATTCCTTGCTGCATTGTCCCAAGTGCACTGATCTCTAAGGAAATTTGCTGGCCTCTGTATGTGAGAGGGAATCCCTGTTGTTCTTGTTCTATTGTAATGAGCTGATGTAGATGCTCTTTGCCTCTCTTATTTCTGTTTTCTTTACACTTTAAATCTTATAAAGAATAAGTCCAAAGAGGGAAGATGCCTTCTCATCCTCTGCCTGTGCCATGACAGGCTTTGTAAGGGAGCTTCTCTGTCTCCCATTGTCAGAGTATCTCTTTGGGATCAACTTTGTCATGGCAGCAGGGTTTCACAGGACTCGGTCTGCAGAAAGGTAATTTCCTGGCCACCGGAGGACAAGCCCTGGCTGGGTCTGAAGTGCTTGTTGTTGACACCTTACCTTTTGGTAGTCCAAGTGAGTGCCTTTTGCTGTGGAGGCTAGAGGACATATATATGTGTGGTGCTGCTTGAGGCACTTCTTGCATGTCCTCTTCTCCTTAACCAGTTTAGAAGGTCTTGCAGACTGCCCTGCCTCTGCCATTACTAGTGACTTAGAACAGCTCCCTTCTTCTCTATCTCCATGGTTCCCTACCCCTAGAAGCAGAGGCTTCAGCTCAGGGTTTGGCAGCTTCTGCCTGCCATGGCTGCTTATGGTGCTGTTGCTAAGTAGCTAGCCTGTCCTGGCTTGTACGTGCTTAGCTCTGGATGTACATGCTTAGCTCTGTTATTAGTGACTGATCTATATCTGTAGCTCAGACTCAGTCTTTCAGTGGGGAGGGACAAAAGGGTCTGACCAGATGAGTATGGTGACATTGTGGGGGAGGTATGGCATCTATAGTCCTAGAGGAGCTCAAGGTAAATCTCAAGCAACTAGGTTTTGTTTTTTTTAACAATGGTCACCTAACACACAAGTACGTAGGATTGGAAGGTGGTTTCTGGACTTTTTAGTCCAGTCCCCTATGTTAGCATCATACTATACACATGCTGGACTGTGGGTTTACCACATGACAAAAACCCACCTGTTCCCCCTAGGGAGGCCCAACATAGAACTGCAGAAGAGAACATTACACTAATGTGTAAACCAGAAGTGTCAGGCAGCAACTGCCAGGCTGTTCCCTCCTGTCCTTGCTCAGTTCTTTTTATTTTCTCATAAAGGTCCTGCCTGCATCCTTGTTGGAGTCTCCTTTTTATACTATTATCTTTCACGCTATGTGGCTCCACAGTTGCAAGGTCAGAGCCCTGGACTTGTAAACCGGGGGTTGTGAATTCAAACGTCACTGATGCATATGTCCCTTAAAGTCCCTTCCAGCTCCACAATGCTACTGAATAGCAAATTCTGTGTTTGTGCAGGGGGTTAGACTAGATGACCCTCAAGGCCCTGTGATTTCTGGGGCCCTTGCCCTGGGCTCTACTGCTGCCTGTTAGCCACTAGAATGGCACCCTGAGATCATCATCTGTGAGATCATCATCTAAACTTCCTTTTCATAGGAAGCTCTCAGTCCTGTGAATATGAAAAATCCTGTGTGAATCAGTCGGTGTGCTCAGCAGGTGTGTGCCACTGTCACCCCCTCCCTCCCCCGCACAGGACTTGACCAATCTCTCCAGTCTCCCAGGGTTAAATTCTCAGCAGGGAGACTGCGATCTGATTTCCTCCTCTGTCTCATTTCATTTTGAACACCACATGCAGAGTACATGGATAATACTCTATAAATGAGTCTAAACGCCAGTGCTTGTGGATGTTTAGCTCTCTCTACTGGGTTGGATACCTTGGGGAGACTCCTGTGGCCAGGCGGAGACATACTGCTATGGAACATTGCACACGCACATGGGTATCAGCCTTAAATGAGAGATTTCTATGCTGCTCGTTCTGTTGTTGCCAACTTTTTGCTATTGTTTTATTTTACATTAAAAAGACTACAGAGGCATCTGAGTTTGGGTTTATTTTTAACCTCAAGCACAGGGTTCCCAAATGGTAATGTGCGCTGCTGGTGGCATGCCAGCTTGTTGGAAGTTGTATGCCACAGACTTTTTGTTGCACACACGCGGCTGTTGAAAGCATTATAGTGCATTCAGGAAATGCCCAAGAAGCAGATGCCCCTCCCCTGGCACTGTTTCACCGTGACGGTGAATAACTGAGAAACTGTGCCAGCATAATAGTGTAAATGGTGTGTTTTGTGGCAGTGCAGGTGGGCAGATTGTAGTTGTGGCATGCAGCTGATTGGCTCTTTGCTAGATCTAGCAGCCAGTTTGCACCAGTTCCATGGCTTCAGCTACTGAAGTGAACTTGAAGCTCTGTATATCACTTAACAGCTGCTCTCTGACAAGAACCACCCACATGGGGCTCATTCAGAGCATACCCTACAGCTACAGGGAGCCCTGAGATCAAAGAGGCCTCCATGCAGAAAACCACAGCAGAGCAGGAGCTCACTCTGTCCTTTCCCCTGCATCTTGGGTCCCCATAGGGCTGTTGAGGAAAGGATTTGCTGTGTGTTCTCTGCAGACTAGAACAGGGAATAGAGGGAGTAGTGTTCAGGGTACGGTGGAACTATGAAACTCTGGATAAAATCCCGAGTGAACAGAGCTAAGGCAAGAGCTGCCTCAGTTTTCAGCACTAGAGCAGAGCTCCAGCTGCGTTTCTGCTCCACAGGAGCAGTCTTATGCAGTTTGTGCAGCTTTGCAGGCATCCAGGGACATTGCTGGTGACAGGTTTTGGAGCTGAACCTACTTGATGCCCCAAAAGAGGCACCTACCTCCAGGCAGGGCTCCCCCACCTCTTGATCTCTTCCTTCTGGGTTCTGTTCCCCATTTGCTTTTGCATAGGAGAGAGCCACAGCACAGTCACACGTATGCTTGAAATAGCGCACATTTTCCAAGAGCCGCTAAGACAGTTCTTATCCCTGCTCATCATTTACAAGTTTGAAGTCAAGAAAGTTTACTTTGCCTTGGGTTCAACAATAGGCCTAGTCAGAATCAGCAGGCTCTTCAGACTTAACAAGTTAAGGAGTCAAGCCATTGCCTGTCATTCAATAGGATACCAAAATATCCCAAGCTGTCACTTACAACACACTTGTTTGTAATTTGAACAACACAAAAGGCATAAATAATAGTGGTTGCTTCATCGTGTTTCTTCTTGATGTGCTGTCAGAACCTAACGTGTTTAAAAAGATGTTTATAATTAGACACAGTATTGGTTGGGAACTTTTTTTGATGAAATGTTTTTCTTCAGAGTATGCTGATGTGTTGAAATGGAAACTTTTTTGTAGAAATAAGTTCCTGATGACATTTTGTCAAAAAAGTTTCTTAGGTCAAAATGGAAGTTCTGGTCAAAACCAGAGACCGAGCGAGAACTTGTAATACTTAAGAATCAAGGCAATCTACATGCTCTTTGAGACTAGAGATCTGAACCTAGGTTTCTCATATTCCACATGGGTACCCTGCCCATTGGATTATTGTTCATGCATGCCTCTGTCTGCCTGCTTCTCTCCTTCCTATGAAAAATATTGAAGTCACTCTCATTCTGCTCTGCAGCAGAACACGAACCAAGATGGGAGTTCCTGTCTTTAGCCAGCCCTGGTATCGTCAACCCTTATAAGCTTCATAAGGTTTTTTTATGATGCAGTTCACGCATACTGAAGTCTATTAAGGCTTTACACTGTTCACAGAAAGGATACATTTGCATGCAGTGTTTCAGATATAATTCCCTTCAAGCTGAGAGCTGAACCAGTGAAGTTTAAGGACTGCTATTCTGAAACCTCAAAGGGAAGGTTCTGACTGTACCACTGGGAGAGAACAGATCTCCCTAACTTATTTATTTGCAGTTGTCCTATCATCATAAAGGTGCCCAGGAGGCCTGAAAGCCTCTAAAGGGCACAGTATTTGAAATCCAGCAAGAAATTGTTCTGACACAAGGAAAGCACCAGAAGAATGGTAAGATATCAATGCAGCTGCACAAGGAGCTTCTAGGATGCCTCAAATGCAAAAGGAAAACATAGGCAATGGAAAACAGATAGGTCACCAAGGAAGCGTACCAGGAAGCAGCAGAACCTGCAGGGATAAAAACTAGAAAGCAAAAGTAACAAATGAGCTGCACCTGGTGGGAAGAGTTAAAAGACAACAAGAGGAGGTTTTATAAGTGTACTGGCCAGAAAAGAAAGGAAGCAGCACAGCTGTTTCCTCACTGCCCGTATGGCACACATGTTGAATCCACTGTTAAATAGCTAGGGTGAACTCTTAAGATACAAGGAGGCCAAGCAACTCAACAGTTACTTTGCCTCAGTCTTCACAGAAGAATTCAGCTGCAACCAGACACCTAATAAAATTTTTTTTGGATAAGGGGACAAACTGAGACATGAGATAACAAGAAACAGAGAGCTTTTGATGGGTCTGAATGAATTCAAGTCAGCAGGGCCTGATGAACTTCATCCTAGGTTATTGAAGGAACTAGCAGAGATACTGGAGCTTTGGCAATAATATTTATGAAGTTGAGGGAGACTTCTTGGACTGGAAAAGGGCCAACAAAAAATAGCAAAAAGGAGGATGTGGGGAACTAGAGACTGGTTAGGCTCACCTTGATGCCCAGGAAGTTACTAAGGAAGTCCACTGGCAAGCATCTGGAGGAGGAAAGACTTATCACAAGTAGCTAGCATGGATTTACTAAGAATAAATACCAAGAAAACTTGATCTCCTCCTTTGGCCAATTGGTGGATGAAGAGAACACAGTGGACAGTGTCTCTGGACTTCAGCAAAGCTTTGATGAAGTCCCGCATGATCTCATAAATTGGAGAAATGTGGGCTGGACAAAACTACTGTAAAGTGAATGAAAACTGGCTCAAGGATAATTATAACTGGATTCATGTCAGAATGGCAGACTTGGCATGCCAGTGCTCCTGCTGGGACATAAGCATAGAGGTTCTTGACTAGAGGGTTTTGCCCTTCCATTCAGGGCCTGACCAATCACTATACATGACATCAGGAAGGAATTTTAACCCATGATCAGACTGGTACAGACTGAGAGTTTTTTTGCCTTCCTCTGTAGTGGGGGAGTGGCCCGCTTTCTTGGATCTCTCAGGCATATTTTAACAAAATTGCTGCGTAGAACTTGGGCCACCATTACCCCCCTGCTTTACTTGTGGCAGGTTAGGGTGCTATGTCTCATGTCAGGGTTGACTGCAGTTTGTCTAATAGATTAGACCAGGGATCAGCAACCCCCAGCACGCATGTAGGAGCATGGCATGCAAGACCATTTTCTTCAGCATGCCACAGCTGACCCAAGCTCTGGGAAGCTTCTGCCAGCAGCTGCCCAGAGCCCGGATCAGCTGCAGCCGGGAGGCTGCAAACAGCTGCATGGGGCTCCACAGCCCTGGCACCAGTTCCGTGGCTGTGGCAGCTGTGCATGCACCTCTGGGTGCATGGTCAGGAAAGGGTCTGGGGCAGTGCAACCCTGGCTCCTCCCCCACTGTCTGCCCAGAGGCATGTGTGCCACTGTTACCACTGCGGATCCAGTTCCAGGACTGTGGAGCCTGGCACAGATGTTTGCAGCCTTCCAGCCACCTGGTACAGCTGCCCAGAGCCTGGGGCGCCTGTGGAAGGCAGCCGGGAGGCTGCAAACAGCTGCTCTGGGCTCCAGAGCCCTGGCACAGGCTCCATGCATGCTTTGCTTGCAGCATCTGGTGGGAAAGGGGCCAGAGCAGCGTGACCCCAGCCCCTTTCCCGCCATCCACCCGGAGGCATGCATGCAGCCACTGCCAGCAATGAGGATTGGGCCCCTTGCTGCTCCCCCATCTCTGGCATGCCAAGTCAAGGCATGGGTGGAGGTTGTGGTGATTTTAGATAATGGATTTGTAGAGGATGTTTTGGACAGGAATAATCCTGCCTCAGGCAGGGTGGTTGGATTAATGGTCTCTGGAGAGCCCTTCGAGCCCTATTTCTCTATGATTCATTCCATGGTTGGGGTATAAGGCACCAACTTCCTACATGATTAACCATAAGCCGTATGTTGTCCCATTGAGATTAGTGGGATTGTTCCTGTTTTAAAGTGAAGGGCATAACTGGGACCTTTGTCCAGATGTTGATGGTAGTGGGGAGTAGTAATGGGAAGTGGATTTGTTCAGCTTTTTGAGGAAACTAATGCTTCAGTGCCTCAGTCTTTTTTCTAGTGCACAGTTTTGTTGGCACTTGCTTCTCTGTTTACCTACTGATGCCTAAAGGGAAAGGCAGAGATGGACACATCCTAATTGAAAGATGGTCAAAACTTTTTTGAGCAGAACATCTTTCTGTCAAAAGACATGGATTTCATTAAACTGAAACATTCTGTGTGGGCAAAAACAGTTTGACCTTCTTGAAATATTTTATTCCAACTTTCTTATTTTGACTCTGTTCCTATCATTGCTGCCCTCTTCCCTGCTAATTAGAAGGAACTGAAAGCAGGAGGGCTGGCCTTGCCCATCTTTGCTAAGCAGTTGAATTACCCTGGCATGATAACAAGAGCTGTCAGTGGTAGATGTACAAAAACAACCATTGCAAAAAATTTAAAGAGAGGTTTAGGGAGGGATATGTCATCCCTGCATCAATCTGTTCTGATCACAAGTGAAATGAGTCTGAGAGAGCTTCTCCAAATGTGGAAGAAACAGTACCCTGGGCTTGTAAAGCTCTGTGTGGAGCATTGACAGGCCTCTTGGGCATTCTTGAAATGTTGATTTTATTTCTAAAATAACATGTCTCATCTGATTGTAAGGAAAATCTTGAAAATGTGACCTGCATGTAACTGCTGGAGTGACAGCTGCCGGAGTTCACAACAGCAGCTGTGACTCACTCCTGTTGCCAGTGCTGAGGCTTTGATGTCATCAGCACTGAACCATTGCACTGCTCTTCAAACCATAAGAAAAAGGGAGGAAAGTTCAAATTGTAAAGATCTCCAAGGTGAATAGTCCTGTTTTCAGATGAGCCTTGGCTACATGTGGCAGGGCATCAGGTTGCTTTTCTTTTTCTAAAGATAGACTCAGCTTTCAGAGCCTGGGCCCCACTGGTATAGCTGGGATGTCTCTACCCTGTTTTGTATCTCATTCCAAAGAAGCTATGATTTGTGAGTGAGTTTAAGATGAACAACCAAGTGTCCATTTTAGTAACACAGGTATTTGTCTGCTAAAAAGTTTTTGTTGAGTGTAGTCCTCCGCTTTCCCTGCAATGCAGCAGCCCCGTGGAGAACATAATTCCACAAGTGGTGTTCGTAATTTTGTGACAAAGCTTGTGCAGATGCAAGAATTAAGGCTGCAGCATCTCCTCTTTGGGATACAGGAGCCTGTTGCCCCTATTCTCTCTCCTCATATGGCTGTCCTGTTTCCCCAAATATTATCTGCCTTTTTGCCACTGAGCAGAAGGAAGAGAGGGTGGGGCTGTACCTATTTGCATAAGGGAGCCGCTTTAGCCTGGCACCATAAAAGCAGTCCTTAGATGCACCAACAACAGCAGCTCCTGAATTCAACCCCTACCCTGTTGCAGTGGCTGGGGCTGGGGAGGGAGCCAGGGTGCAGCAGATGTGCAGGGGCTTTCTTCTGGCTGTGGAGGGTCGGGCAATGTGGCTGAGGTGCCGGCAGGGGGCAATGGTGGTCTGGGGATGATCTCCCCCTCTCCCATTCTGCTGGGAGCTGCAAGGCAGCAGCTTGGGCTCTGAGGGGGCGGCAGGCACAGAGGGAAAGGGGATTATTATCCCGTCCTATTTTTAAAAGTTGCTGCTGCTTTTCCCATGCAGCGTAAATTGTTACCTGCCTCGGGCGCCATTGTTCCTGCAAGAAGCTGGTGCAAGCAGGCAGCTGCTGCCTGCTGGGCGCAGCCTTGTGCCCTGAGTTGCTCTCTTTGCTCTGGGTTGCTGGGGCAGCGCAGGGCCTAGTTGGGCTGTGCGAGTGCAGAGCCTTGGCGCTGTCCTTTGTGCCTCAAGCCTGGTGGATTGGGCTGCAAACGGAGATCTCAGCCGCCCTTCGTGACAGGCAGGCGGGCTGGTCTGTTGGCAGTGGGCTTAGAGTGGCTGTGCCAGATCGGGGTGAAACCAACACATGCAGCAATATGGTATTAGATAGGCAGCAGCTGGATACTAAATTGGGGAGTGCAGCTGCAGAAATGGGGTACAAGAGCCCCCCAGTGCTCTGTCCTATCCTGGACTGCTTCTGGGCCTCGTGTGGGGGTGGCCAGCTGTAAGGTGGCTTCACAACCCAACTCTTTGGCCACCAGTGGCCAGCTGCTGGGGATGACCAGTAGCTGTTGGCTTGGCTCCTGGCCGTTGGGCTGCCCCGGAGGACAAAGGCTGGCTATCTCGTTCTCCGGGCTAGACTCAGGGGGTCGGCTTCCAGCCCTGGCTCACCATAGCGTCTGGTCTCAGTGCAGCGCTTCTCAAGTTTGGCTGGGGTCGCTGCAGGAGGAGGAGGGGACTGGGCTCACCCTCATTGCTGTCGATACTTGTTGCTTGTGACTGCACATCAAATGGGGCTTCGGCTTTGGCTGAGTCTCCCAAACCCCTCTGTGGGCCTGGAGCCACCCCTACTGAGTCTTGGGTGTCTGGAGAAGTGATCAGAGCCTTTTTAAACAGAGAAACTGTGGAGGAGGGTGACAGCAGACTCCTTGGCATGCTGGGAGCTGTATGGGGGAGGTGGAGAGCTGACGACCAAACTGATCCCTGGTGCTAGCATAGTCAGTGCTGGGTCTGGCTGTGTCACCCTGCTGCCCCACTCCCCTGCCCAGGACCCCCACGCTGCAGAGAGCGATACCAGGTAGCTGCCCTCTGGGAAGTAGGTTCTCTGCCTGCTTCATGCTGGCACCTGAGTGAAATGTGCCAAATTCAGCCACCAACTGTAGCCCAGGCGATGCCCGCCGTGGCATGGCTTTTTGGCATGGGATTGGGGAGAGCAGAAAAATGGCAGTACGGTTCAGCTGAGGTTTTGCCGCACAGCGTGGCAGGGTCCCCACGGTGCTTGGAGGGGGGTTGAGGAGAAGCAGATGGAAGTTAGTCATTGCTGTGGCGTCTGGTGCGGAGGAGTGAAAGCGCAGCCAATGGTGCCACCTGGCTGCTGGTAGCCTTGGCGTCAGAAACGCCGAGGCCCTGTCCCAGCACTGGCACTTCATGGTGGCGAATGACAGGCCAGCACGCCGACAGTTCAGTGGGAGTGAAAATGCTCCTTCATCTCTTAGAGGGGAAGGAAGAAGAGACCTAGGAAGCAAATAATTATAATCCAGGTCTGGTAATAACACAATTGTCAGTGTTGTGGTCTCTGCTCAGGGTGGCCTCTGCCTGCCAGGCTGTACTGGCCATACACCATGCCTACCTATCTGTTGCTGTTAGGAGTAGCTTTTTCTCCAGTATAGGCTGCTGGGAGGCAGGATTTGCTCACCATGAAACAGGGCAGTGAGACACATCAGTGCGCTCCATGTGATAGCTGAGGGCATGTGCAGACAGGGAGGGGCTCGTGCTGCTCTTGCCCTGATCTGTGCACACGTGCATTCATGGCCCGTGCTGATATACTTCCCGCTGCACACTCAGACACGAGCAGATGCATGCCTAGCTGTGCAGACATTCACAGCGATGTGTCCATCCCTGCATGCTTGGGTGCTACCGTATGCATGCAGCCATGTGGGTACAGGCATTTTATTGCTGAAGTAACCACTGTGCACAGGCCCTGGGACTGGCAGTGGTTTGTACCAACTTCCGGTTAATGCACCTGCCTTAGTGTGGCACAGGCAGGTAGAGGTAGCACTGTAGAAAGGGCCACGTGAATCCAGCTCTGCTGCTTCCTGCTCCAGAGGTAGCATCCAGCTGCCTCCCTGACTGGAAGCAGCTTATGCAAGTTAACACAGCACCAGGCAATGTCATAAGGTGTCTTTTCCACAGGCATGCAGGACTCTGCCTGGTGTTCTGGGACTGCTCGGGGAGCAGAAGGTAGCTGGTCCAGGACTTGTTTTACAAATGTAGGGGTAAAAAGTTGTTTTATGAGCTCTTCAGGCCTCTGGGATATGGCTCCAGCATTGAGGATGGCTTGAGGCAGTTGGTTATGTTGCATCTCTCACATTCAGGGAGGCCGAGGCACCTGCCTGTTCTGATATCACCCCATGGTCTCTCTCCTCCCCAGCACAGCTGCTTCCTTGCTGCCCATATGGCACACATGCGCAAACCATCACTGTTGTATACCTAGAGCACGTATACCCTCCATGCAACCTCTCAGCCCACAAGCCTGCAATTTTCCAGCCTGTAGCAACACCTACAGTCTGACACACTTGCACACCCCACTGTCCGAGAGCCCTTTCACATGCATCCGTGTTTCCCTACCCAACCAGTGGTAAATTCTTTGAAACCTGAATAGGGGAAGGTGGTTGACGGCGGAAATGAAAGCTGCCAGTCCCCTGGTTTTGCCTCAGCTGCAGATCGCTGGGTTGTAAACCTACTGGCTGTCCTCATCAAAGCATTCTGGTTGTTCAGAGCTGAGAGCAGGAGGGCATGGTTGGTGATCCCTGCCCCAGACAAGGGAGCCCGCTGATTCTTAAGCCCAAGCCTATTTGGACAGTGAGTGGCTGATTATCACCCTGATCATTTCTCAGCATTGGGGGTGCTGAGGGAAAAGTGCCCAAGAAAGAGCCTCACCAGTTTCGTGCTCTCCCCAGGTACGGTACTGCAGGGCATAGGTACCGAGGTCAGCTTGCCCTGTGCTGTCCTGCCAGGGTGCCCGAGTCCACTGGATCCAGGAGGGATTGTTCCTAGATCTCCTCGCCCTTTCCTCATGGCTTTCTGCTGATGCTGGCCTTTGGGGAGGGCATTGCCATAGGAGCTGACTGTGCGCTGGTATATGCAGGGATAGACCCCCTTCCTGGTAGCTCTGGACCAAGGCATGGATAGGACACACAAAGTTGGCTCCCTGTTGCCAGCCACTCCGTGGTCTTCCTGCAGGCCTCTCCTAACACTTTCTTGGGCTCTCTTCCGTCCACAGCCAGCTGAGGAGGGCTGTCTGGGGCAGGGGACCATGGGAGAGGTAGCCATCCTGCCACTTTTGTTTCCCCTTGGCCCATCCAGGCCTGTACGTCCCTTCTGCCTCAAGACAACTCCTCTTAGGGGTAGCTGCCCCACCTGGCTTTGGGAGCCCCGCAGCAGGGCAGGAGGGGGGTGTGTTGAGGTGCACGGAAGGGGAAGCGGGAGCTTGGATGGCAGCTGTTCATGTGCAGCATCAGTCCGGCGCTGTGCCCCGCTGTGCACACAGCCTCCCCTTGCTCCAGGCGCGGCTCTGCGGCAGTGCTGGTAGTTGCTGGCAAAGAAGGCTCATCCCAGAAGGTCAGGTTGGCTTCTTAGCAACAGCTTGCCAATGGGATTGGCAGGGTGTCTCCTGGTTGCTACGGCGGTTGCTGTGATACAGCAATTACCGCGCCAAAGAGCTGGAAGGTGAGTGGCCTAGGAAGGGGGTGGCAGGTCGGGCTGCAGGTGGCGTCTCATTACCCCATCCCTCCGCTCTGGCTGCTGGTTGCCATGGCCACGCCGTAGGATGGCTCTCTAATTGCACACAACACCCACCTGAGGGGCCATGATAAATACTGTGCCCAGCTCCTGCGAGCCTCACTGGTGAAATGCTGCCCCCACACCCACCTGCAACGCCGAATCCAGCTCCCCCATCCCTGAGAGTCACCGTTAAACACCCTCCCTGCCGGAAGGGCTCAGGCAGATGTATGCAGCCTCCACTCCCTGTTAAATGCTGCCCTTGCACCCCGGGACTGGCTCCAAACCGCTTTCTGTCCCTCCACTCTTTCAGTTGACTCCCCCACCTTTCGGGGCTCGGGTTAACAGTTTGGCAATGATAAGGAGTCAAAAGGTCACTTTCTTCTAACACTGAACAAGGAACTTTATTAGAACAGGGGACCCGATGCGCTCTCTAAAGCATCTGCCTTTATTTGCTTCAAGGTGGAGCTTCTGCTGCAGTCTCCCCAGCCCCTCTCCTGCTGGGCTTTTATTTTGGCTACAGTTTTGAGGAAGCAGCATGCACACTATATAGCTTGCCCATATTCTTTCTTTTTTCTGTACAAGCTGTCCTTAGCCAGAATGAATATTTAACAGCAGCGTATTGATCCAGACAAGTCACCTGCCTCAGCTCCCATACAGGTCTGCTCAACTTCTGGCCTGGTGGCTGGCTTTGTCTAGTTGATGCGTTTGGATCTTCAAAGCCCAGAGATGTAGTCATGCTCGCTAGGTCCAGGATTTGTCTCAACAGAGCCGCACTCTAGCTTTAGTGTGAGTGCCCTTTCTCTGGGGGTCACTGTGACTCAGCCAGGCTTCAGACAAGATAATGTGCTCTTCATTTCTATTGCATTTTGTGCCTCCTCTCGGTCTCAGATGTGTGAGACCTTAGGGTGCGGTGACAACAGCTGATGACCAATATTTTTGTGCACCCACTTATTTCAGCTTTGTCTCCTGCTGGCGGTGGGCTGCATTCCCACAGTTCCAGAAAGGCTGAGTTTTTTTATCACCTTCATATAATTTACTGTGAAGAGTACCTGTAAGTTATCTGGTATGATTCACCTATGACCCACACCGATTAATTGGTGTGAGGGTCTTTTGTTGCCAAAATTCATGCAGTGTTTTGCACTGCTTTCTCAGCCAGACCATTGTGGGTGGCTGGGATAAATATGCTTGAAGTGCTTCTGTATCCCTACAGGTTGGGATTTGAAGTTGACAAGCTGTAGCCTGTTATCAGAAGGAGGAAGTCACTTTTCCATTTCCCTGTGACCTGTTGATCCAAGGAAAAGGAAAATGTATACAAACCTCCCCAGTAGGTATTTCCCTTTCCATTCAATGGCACTAGGGCTATTTTTCTCCAAGGCCTATCAGTTAATGTGGACTGCACTGGACTCAATAGTTTTGGTCGATCCTCAAAAACTCTTGATCCTTGAGGAACACAGACTTTCTCCTGCAGTTCATGAAGAGTTCAGTCCCTTGGGAACAGATCAGCTCTGAATCGCTTCAAAATTCAATCATACCAAGAGACCACCTTGGTTCTGCTGCATTTCAAGGTGGTGACATTTCAGCCAGGACTTTGAGTTTTTCTACATCTGCTCATTCCTGCTCACTGGAGCAGCTGTAGAATGGAACTTGACAGCTGCTTGTCATTTGCATTGACGATTAAGTCAACTGTATTGATGAGTTGATCAATGGCTTTCAACATTTTCTTCCCAGCTGTGTGCGCTTAAGCAACTGGCTTAAGCAGTTTGGCTTGTCCCAGAAGCAGCAAGAGCTATTGAGGACTTAGACCTATCTCTGTAATATCTGTTCTCTGCTGTCTTCCAAACAGCTCCCTTGTTTCTACAAGCTAGTAGCTATTTTTTGGCATTCATTTTCCACATGGTATTATTTTAATTAGCCCCACTAGGTTGCATAAGCATAAGAACTACCATATAGGGTCAGACTCAAGGTCCATCTAGACAGTATCATGCCTTTGACAATGGCAAGTAGCAGATGCATTAGTGGAAAAGTATAAGGTACAGGCAGGGCATATGTAGGATAATCCATCCCTTGTCATCATCCCCTCAGTCACCTGCAGTTGTAGGTTTAGCGACATCCTGAAACCAAAGTTCATTTCTGACTGTTGTGAGTTATAGCCCTGGTGGAATCTGTCCTCCATACATTTCTCTAATCCTTCTTTGGGGCTTTGTTATCCTATTGGCCTCCATTGCTACATCCTGTAGCAGTGAGTTCCATAAATGAATTACACATTGTACAACAAAGGATTTGTGCTTGTTTTATACCTGCTACCTGGCAATTTCATTAGGTGACCTCTAGATTTTAGATTATAAAACATAGCGATCAATGGTTCCCTATTCATTCTCTCCACAGCATTCATGATTGTATAGATCCCTATCGTCTCCTCCCTCAGTTGTATTTTTCCAAGCTGAAAAGCCCTAGTCTTTTCTATTTCTCCTCATATGGAGGGTGTTCCAGATCCCATATATTACTTTCGTTATTCTTTCTCTACTTTTTGTCATACTACAAGAGCCTTTTTCAGATGGGGTAACCAGACTTGCACGCAATGTTCAATATGTGGGTGTCCCATGGGTTTATATAATAGTACAGTGATGTTCTGTGCTTTCCTACTGATTTCTAATGTTCTGTTGCCTTTTAGAGCACAGCTCCATATTGAGCCAATGCTTTTAGAAACACTCTCTACAATGACTCCAAGATCTCTATCTTCAGTAGTAATGGCTAATTCAGAGCCCATCATTGGGTATATTATAGTTACGGACATTTTCCCCCCATATGCATTACTCTGTATTTATCAATGCTGAATTGCAGCTGACACTTGATTACCCAGTCCCTTTTGTGAGATCTTTCTGTAACAAAGCCATCCACTTGGGATTTGACTATCTGGAATAATTTAGACTCAATTGAACCCTGCCCACTCACTGTTAATTCCATTTTCCAGGTCATTTATGAGTATGTTGAACAGCACAGGTCCCAGCCAGATCCCTTGGCAACCCCACTTTTTACCTTCTTCTGTTGTGAAAATTGACCATTTAATTCTGCCCTTTGTTTCCTACTTTTTAACCAGTTCTTGATCTGGGAGAGAGCCTTCACTCTGATGTCACAGCAGCTTAGTTTCTTGAAGAGTCTTTGGTGAAGGACCTCATTAAAAACTTTGATGAAAATCCAAGTACACGGACTCACCGGACTAGTTTTAGAGGAGTCAGGACAGATTTTGATCCCAGGGACAAAATCTTTCCCAGATGTACACTGACATATGGAACTCCACTGACTTCACCAGATTTATGCCAGCATGATTCAGACTCCAGAGCGGTTATTTTTTCTTTGTTGGGAGAGAGAGATGAACTGGCACAGACTCAAGATTTCACCTGGCGTAACCTCCTCCCAGGTGTTGTTGGCAGGTCCATGACCAGGCCCTGGGTGTCTCCAAGGATCTTTTCTAACATAGTCTCCTCTGTATCACTCTACTATGCACATAGGCCCTACCTTGAAGCCCAGTGAAATTCATAGGACCATTGGGCCAGGCTGTTGGTTCTGGTTACTGCTCTGATATGGGATGAGTCGCTAAGAGAATGTCTATGCTGTGTCTCTAGAGTGTTTGCAGAGGGACAGTCTTGAGTACCTGCCGCCCAACCACTTCCACTTCCACCCACCAAACCTGGAAATGAAGCAGGGAAGCCCCTTGGGAGTGTTCCCCTGTGACTGCTCCTGACATGAGGTAGGGGATGTCATGACATGAGCAGGGGACCTAGGGGATCTCCTACTCTCAGATCCCCATTCACAGCACAGTGAAAGCTTTGGCAGCTCAGCTAGGCCTGTGTCTTCCTCCTTCAGCCCTTTCCTAGACCTCATGGCCTGGCCTTGTCTACACGGGAAAGCTGCACCAGCTTGACTTCAAACTGCAGCAGTTCCACTGGTGTGAAGAACTCTGGATCAGACCAGGGCCAGCATGTGGCCAGTCCTTTGCGCCGCTCAACGACATGGGTTTCAAATCTCCCCTTACATGAAACCAATGTGGCCTTCTTTTGAAGCATAGCCAGAGTCCCTGCTAGCCTTGGCTGCTGCCAGGCACAGAAGGAAGCCAGCTGCACTGCAAAGCCAGAGCCCTGCTATGGAGACCAAAGGGGTCTGAGGATCAGTTATCCTAAGCCTGAAAATGAGCCGGTGGCTCCCCTGCGCAGATGTCAGGGCTGGATCAATGCTGGCCTGACAGGGCATCCAACCCAAAAGCCCTTATGAAGGGCTGACTGGTGGGGTGGTGACACTTCTTGCTGTGGGAAGGAAGGGTGGGTACAGAGATGTGCTCAGAAGGTGGGAAGGGATCTGCCATGTGCCATGTGCCAGCCCTGCCTGGTGCTGTCATGAGCTGGTGGGCTGGGCGGGGCGGGGCGGGGCGGGGCCAGGCCGGGCCAGACTGAGCAAGGGAACATGTTCTTGAATAGAAGGAGATAATTAAGGAATAATTGAGGCGGCTCCTGTGATTTATGGGAATGGATTAAGTGTCAGTGCTGAAAAGTTGCAGGTGAAAGCGCTGTGACCATTTGTTACTGCACCAGCCAGGCCAGGCTGCCATGGGCCACCGTGGTAACCCCTTCAGCGCCAGATCAGGGGGAAGGGACCTGAGCTGGGCTAGTGGGTGCCCCCCACCACACGCACACACCATTATCTCGTTCAGTGCTGGATCAGGGGAAGGGAGCATAGGCAGGCTTTTGTGACATCATGGTGTTAACCTTTTCAGTACTGGCTAGCACCTGCACGTACTGTTAACATCTTCAGTGGTAAACTGAGAAAGGGGGCCATTTCATGCTGTTAGCCTCTTCAGTGTCAGGGCAAAGAAATGGAGGGGGACAGGTAGAACCATTACACCTGGGTGGTTGGTCCAGGCAATTATGGATCACATGAACCTTTTGAGGTCCAGGCCTGGAGAGGACTGAGGGCCAGATGGAGTTAGGATAAATACTTTCAAGCATTAGCCCCTTTATCACCAGCATGGTCTTGTGAGTACCTCAGAATTAGCCTCCTCAGTGCCATGGACAGGGGAACAGGAACTGAGCTGGCTTAAGGTCTGCCTGTGTGACAATCCCTTCCATGCCAACACCCAAGAGAAGGTGGTTGGGCTAGTGCTCAATCCATGCAAGGTGGCAGTTGATGCCAACAGGGAGAGGAAAGTATCTGGAGACCTGGCAAGGGCGATTATGGCCCCAGCTTGCTAGGGCACCTGTCCCCTGCTTTAGACTCATCAATGTTTGAGTGCCTAGACCCTCATCTCCTCTGTGAGCAAGGCCTCCCTCCTTCACCGATGTCTTTGTCATGGACCAATGCAGGTACTGGGGCTGAGCACAGGGGCCAGCCAGGACCCTCAGTCTGCCCATACTGGAAAAATGCTCAGAACTTGGCCCACTTTACCAGGCCTTGGGTTTAGGGCTCCTTTGCTGTCTGCACTCTGTGTCCTGGTGCTAGGGGGGCATGGGGAGATGTGATCTTCTACAGCCTGGGAAAGCTGGGAGCCATGAGCGTTGCTCCCAGATACTATGGTGCTAGGTGCTGTGCAGACATAGATGATCATCATTTCATAACCGGGGGCCTGTGAGTGGCTCTTACTGCTTAAGAACTCGTCCTCTCTCGGTCATGCAGCCTCCTCCAACCACTGGTGGATGCTGCACTGACCTATGGGAGAGACCTATGGGTGCAACAAGAGGTCTGAGTGATAGGGGGTCCTCCAATTTCCTCCACTGCCTCTGCTAGGTCAGTGAGTTTCCCTATGTGGAAATGAGTGTCTCTCCCTGGGTCCTGCTCCAGGGCATATGAAAGGCACTGCATGCACCTGCCAGAGAGGGCCCTGGTGAGTGACATGGGAATTGCCCTTCTCTTTTCCTGAGGGTCCCTCTGAACAGGCCCTGTGTAAGGCTCCCTCCATGCCATACACCTCACCAGGCAGCAGCGGAATAGGAAGGGGGCTCTAGCTCCCCCCAACCCTGTCCTGCACACCTCTGTTTTGAAGCTGGAGAACCGCCTCTCTGAAACAAGGCAGCACAATTACAAGGAGTTAATTACATTGGGCAGTGAGGATGTGGGCTGCATGCAAAGAGCAGATGCCTCCCTGCCACTGAGGGCATTTTTGCAGCTGGCTGGATGCCGCTGGCTTTGACAATGTGCTGTCTCCTGCCTGGGGTGTGTGCGGGAAGGAGCTGCAGGACAGACCTTGGGAGGAGACCCGGAGTGCTGCAAAGCATCCAGATGACATGGGGAGACTGTCTTTGGAGTCCACATATGTCTGGGCCCAATTCCAATCCAGGGATTAATAAGGGGAGCCCTGCCCACTATTTTTGCCCTGGGGCCAGGTAGTAGAGGAATCCCATCTTCTCCTGGCATAGGGAGGCTAAAGGATGGTAGTTGGTGTCTCATATATCAAGGCCCCTCTGGTCTAAGCCCCCCTTAGAATAAATCCCTGATCAACAGGCGAGGGGTTTTGCGCTTTGTCAGCTCCTGCCTGATCCACTCCTCCTCCCTCTGCCCCGATGCAGCCCACAGCACTCCAGGAACTGGTGCAAATGCTCATCTCCTAGCCTTGGAGTGGGACTCTGCGAAGTGGCTGAGCAGAGCACACAGGATGCGGCAGGGGATTCTCTTCCATTGCTGTGCTCCCCAGGGGCTATGCTTCTGGGTGGCATGTCTCCATCATAGCATCCCTGAGGTCAGTGCCTTGGATCCTCCCCCACATCCTGCTCACAAGAGCCAGCTGTGACTTCTTGAGAGCCTGGATGGAAAGGAAACTTGCTTGGCACCACCCCGTCCCAAGATAGCCACTTAACATGGTGGCCATGTGAGCTAGCTAGCTAGCTAGCTAGCTAGCTAGCTAGCTATCTATGTCAACTTTGTGCCTAGAATTCACTTCCATTGCCTTATTAACTATTTTAAACACAGTTCCCTGTTTCCAAGCTCATGTTTCATTATCTTTGCTTTTCTGAAACCACCTGAGATTTCCAGGTGGAGATTTCTTACATCTTGCACCTCAGTTGCCTCCTTCCTGCCTCAGACATATCTCAGGAGGGAGAAGATTAAAAGCAAAATCCCAGCACCACTTATTTTCCCTTGCTGCATGGGCACTGTCTCTTTGCTGCTTCTCAGCAGTTTGAGGGAGGTCTCTAATAGAGCTGGGTACCAGCATTAGGAGGAGACAGTATTCCCCTTCCTGCTGCCCTTGAGTTTCCTTGCTGGTCTGCTCTTGACCTAGTCCTGCCCTGCCTAGGCTGTGAGGTACAAGTAGCCTGCTTCCAAAGGAGGCTGCAGGACAGGTGTCCACACCAAGGTGAGAGGGGTGGAATTGCCATTGGTGATGGATGGAGAGCAGGCCAAAGAGCTCTGGAGGGAAGTTAAGGGCTCCAGTCTAAAGAGGTACCTCAGAAGAAGTGTTGAAGGGGAAGGAGGACATCAAAGAAGGGGCAAGAGAAGAAGTCAAGGTGTTGAGGAAGTGCTGTCTTTAGGGACTTGACACCCGTGGGACTAGAGAACCGAGAGGGCACAGCATGAGTGAAGGAAGGTTGAGTGGGCACCTCTTTAGGAGAAGGGAATCACTAAGAGGCCGTGAAACACCAGGAAAGGCTGAGGCTGCTTAGGATGTGCATGGGGAAGAAATCAAACTGTGGCACATGAGGAGCTGGCAGCAGGGCACAAGTCAGAGACAGACTTTGCTGCCTATAAAGGTGTCACTAAGGTCCTAGCAGAGAGAGGAGACATAGGCAGGGGCTCCGCAGTAGTAGCAAGGGCTGAGCATGGGGAAGAGAAGAGGGAGTGCCTGCAGGTTGCCACCAGAGGGGACCAGTTTCTCTAGTGCAGGCAGCTTTCACAGGGATGGTCACAAGTCATAGTTTCATAGTAGCTAGGGTCAGGAGGGACCTGAACAGATCATCTAGCCTGACCCCCTGCCACAGGCAGGAATGAATGCTGGGTTCACAAGACCCCAGACAGGTGATCATCCAACCTCCTCTTGAATTTGCCCAAGGTAGGGGCGAGGACCACTTCCCTGGGAAGTTGGTTCCAGATTTTGGCCACCCTAACTGTAAAATATTGCCTTCTGATCTCTAACCTAAACCTATTCTCCATCAGCTTATTACAATTGTTCCTTGTCACCCCAGGTGGTGCTGGGGAGAAAAGGGCTCTGCCTATTTGCTGGTGATCTCCCCTGATGAGCTTGTAGGCAGCCACCAGGTCCCCCCTCAGCCTCCTCTTGCTGAGGCTGAACAGGTTCAGGTTCCTCAGTTCCCCCTCATAGGGCCTGTCCTGCTGCCCTCTCACCAAGCAGGTGGCCCTCCTCTGAACCCTCTCCAGGCTGGCCACATCCCTTTTGAAGTGCGGTGCCCAGTACTGGACGCAGTACTCCAACTGCGGCCTGACCAAAGTCGCATAGAGGGGAAGAATCACCTCTCTGGACTGGCTTGAGATGCACCTTTGGATGCATGACAAGGTCTGGCTGGCCTTGCTGGCTGCGGTCTGGCATTGGCGGCTCATGTTCATCTTGGAGTCAATAATGACTCCAAGATCCCTTTCCGCCTCTGTGCTTTCCAGAGGGGAACTCCCCAGCCTGTATGTGTGCTGTGGACTCCTTCTCCCAAGGTGCAGCACCCTGCATTTGTCTACATTGAACCCCATCCTATTCTCATCTGCCTACTTTTGTAGTCTGTCTAAATCTAGTTGCAACCTCTCTCCCTTCAAGTGTGCCCACCTTGCCCCACATCTTAGTGTCATCAGCAAACTTGGACAACGTGCTTTCCACCCCCTTGTCCAAGTCTCTGATGAAGATGTTAAACAGTGCGGGCCCGAGGACCGAGCCCTGGGGGACCCCACTGCTCACATCTCACCAGGTTGAGTACGACCTATCCACCACCACTCTCTGGGTGCGCCCCATCAGCCAATTTTTTACCCATCCAACTGTGCAGGCATCAATGCCACAGTCGCTTAATTTATTGATGAGGATGGGGTGAAAGACAGTGTCAAAGGCCTTCGTAAAATCTAGAAAGTCTAGAAAGTCCTGGTGGCAGGGGTGGGCCTTGGCTTTGTGATGGCCTGAAACAAAATCACAGATGCTGGATCCAAACCCTGAAGCTCTGGTCCCTCATTATCCACTGGACATTCCTCTCTGGCCCCTGTTACCACAGTGTCTGCACCCTCAATCTGATGCTTTCTTACTGCTGTTACCCCCATTTTACACCAGGGCACAGAAGATTTGCCCCAGGTCATACAGGAAGAGAATCAAACCCAAGTCCTGGGCTAACTTAAACAGTGGACCATCCTTGCTCCATTGGCTTGGGTTGCACAAAGCCATTGCAACCAGGTGAGGTTTGAAAGCTTATTCTATGGAGGGAAGGAGAGCTCTGACAGACTAAGAAATTTGCAAAAGCCAGAAGCAGGACCACAATGGTTCCTGGCTCCATAGGCCCCTCAGACTTCCCCCTGAGACCCTGTTACCTCCAACCCATGTCAGAATGAGCCCAGAGCTCACTACCCAAGCCTGCCTCATCCTCTGTAGAGCTGGAGCAAGCCCAGAGGCTCAGGAGCTGGCTCCCTGGATGGGCTCCCACCTCGTTAAGGATGCAAATTAAGAATCAGACATCAAAAGAATTGAGTTCCGCTAATCCTTTTACAAAGGTGTAAATTGCTAATCTAATTTCAGTGCAAGGCTGGCTGATTTGTTTAACAATAAATTGAATACAAAGGTATCCCTGGGGCGAGGAGGCGCTGGGAAGTGTGGGGCACACTCCAGACAAACCACATTACTCCCCGACAGTGGCTTATTTTTACCAAATCCTCCTTGCTGGCATTTGCATCCAGCAGAGCACCGTCAGCGGGAGGGCCTGGAGGCCAAGCTATGCCTGACCCAACAGTGAAGCGGTGCCTGTTCCAAAGAGGAGTTAAAGCATGTGGAGTGGCACAGCCGCTATTGGCACAGCAGTTGCCGTCGTGGATGAGTTCTTAGCATGCGCGCTTACGAGCCCATTCTCTGCGTATAAAGTGGCTTTAATGCTCTCCTCCACTCTGTTTCAAGCGTCACGGATAGTAATTTTGTACATTCCCCACCTGGAAATTGGTTGGAGCTTGTTTGTTTGTTTTATTTTTTTTGTGGTTTCACCCTTTTGGGTGAGGGGAAATAAGTCCAAAAACAAGGCCAGGAACCATCGCCTTGCTCCATGCTCCATGCTCCCTCCTCCAGTGTCTCAGCAGCTGGGTGTGGCACGGCCTGGGGTCATGATGTGTTGTGGGTCTTAGGTGACAGGCCTGGGTAGAGCTCTATCAGTGATGAGCTCTCTTCCATGGTGCTGTTTCCTCCTTCCCAGCAGAGAAGCTACCCCTGGGGGTGGTTATGTTGTATGTGGATGTCTGAAATCAGGACCCTGTTGGTGGGGACTTAGACATACAGTTACTGGTAGGCAAAACTTGCTCCAATGAGCTCACAGTCAAAATAGAAAAGATAGCAAAGAGTGGGGCTTGACAAAGGCCAATAGGCCATCCATTAGGTTGAGAGTAGAGCCAGGAAAAGTACCCAGGCCTGATAAAACCCTTGTAAGTCAGTGTTTCCCTTCCCGGCAATATGTCAGCACTGAGCCCAGCTGCTAACCAATCTCTTGTGGCACATTGCTTAACAGCAGCAAGAGCAGGGCCATCACTCCCTATGGCCTTGGAAAGGCAGCCTTATCAATGACCATGCCCCAGTACTGCTGGGGCCTTGCCTACATCAGATGATTTGAAGTGACCATTGACCATCCTCCTGGCCATCCCTGTTTTTCTTGTATTTTCCCCATCTCCATGTGGCCTACTAACAGTTGTCTGCACAGCCCTGTTGGATGAATATCAGATATGCTTGCTCTCTACTGACTGCCCTGGGGCAGATACAAGCCCTACCACTACTGCTTCTGCAGCAGTCAATGATGATTAGTCTTTGGCTTGAGTGGGAAAGGTCTGTGTCTGGGGGAGGCAGCCCACAGTTGTGTTCTCTGTTCTGCCTCTTAGGGGGCTAGGTGGCAACTATGGGGCATGCTGGCTCTAGCCTTAAATTGGGTATTTAAGGCTACAAGGGGGCATGATGACCCTTTGCCTGACTTCCTGCATCACAGAAATCTGAGGGTTTCACTTACGGATCCCTGCTGCCATCCCAGTAACATATAGTTTTGCAGCTAGAGCATGCCTTTTAGAACTGTTACGGAGTCTTGGTTTAGGAACTGCAAGCCCTAGGGGATCCACCACATCTGTTGACCATCTCTTCCAATAGCTAATTATCCCTACCATTATGAAGAAAGTGCTTTGTTTCCAGTTAGAACTTTACCAATTTGTATTTCCAACCACTGGATCCTGTCCTATTGGTCTGGCAGATGAAAGCCCTTTTGTATCAACTGTCCTCACTGTAGTTTGTGCTTACAGACCCCTGTTCAAATCCCCTCTTCAACAAACCAAGTTGATTGATCTCCTTCAGTCTTTGGGTGCCAAACAGCTTTTCCAGGCCTCAGATGGTTTGTTTGGCTCTTCTCTGAACCCTCTTCAGATCTGTGATATCTCTGTGAAGGTGCTGACAGCAGAACAGACCCAGCTTTCAAGTCATGCTTTCGCCCATGTCCCATGCAGGACTTCTATTGTCACAATACAATATGCTGCCTGTTTTTGCAGCTGCCACCCAGTCTCCAAGGGTAGATGTCATGACTTTGGGAGGTGCTGCTCATCCTAGCTCATCCCCCAGTACCTCATGGCTGTCATTTCCCTCCATGAGGAGTTCGGCATGGCTGGGTTGGTTTGATTCAGCCTCACTCCTGATGGATTCCTTCTCTGTGAATCCAGACTTGCTTCCCTCCCCCTCTGACTCCTGGTGAGGTGACACTCCCTTTTACAAGGGAGACCCCTCTGTGAGACACAAAGCTTATCAATGTAGTTCAGACCCTGAGAGCAATCACCAGCACAGTAAGGCAGCTCCCAACTCAGAGCAGAACAGGTAAGGCACAGGGTGGAGCAGCAATTGAACTGGGAACAAATAATATTTGCTTAGACAGCCATGGAGCAATGGTACCTGGTTAGCACCTGTGCTCCAGGAAGCCTCTCAGCACTCAGGGTAAGTCATGCTGCCCATTTAGGACCAGATCCTAGTCGCTGTCCTGCTAGCATAAAGCGGCCAGAAGCCTGGCTGATCTGGGTTGCTGAGTATCACACCTGGGAGAAAGGGGATGTGGCCAGGGCATCCTGAGGTCAGCTGTAAGTAAAAGCAGCAAGGCTGCTAGGCTTCACTGTTTGGGAGATGCCTTAAAAACTCACAGTTTCTGGACTGATCTTTCCCCAGCAACAAGACCAGAAGGAAAAGCCTCTCATGGCCTGATCCCAGGTCAGGCTTGCTCAGGATCCTATAAGCTATGGGGGACAACCACCCATGGCTAGCAGAGCACCACTTCCCCAGGCCCAGCCCTCTGTATTACCAGGTAACGTAGCCTGTTAAGATGGAAGGATTCATGCAGAGCTCCTGGAAATCCAATTTCTGCCTGTCAACCCCAGCCAGATGACCATCAGTTAAGAGTTAATGGGCTTCAGATGACTACAGTGCTATTGGCAGGTTGTTTGTGTCTCTTTAAAAGCTGCCTAATGAATTGGATTGTGGGTATTGATCCTGCATTTCCTCTTTGCACCTGTTATCCCTCTGTTCTTCATTATAGGCCTGTCCGGCTTCATTAAAACCTGCAGCTTGTTTAATCTGTTGGACGGATGGCAGAGATGGGAATGGGGAAAGGGCAAAGGGGGTTTTCTCTGCTCCTGGTGCGCCAATGGGGAGGGCAGCCAGGTCTCCGGGCCACGAGCCTCCAGTGTGACAGCCAGGAGATTTAACATTCCAGACGTTGATATGGATTCAATAATTATGCACATGCTCGTATCCAAGAGGCAGAACAATATCTACAATCAATACACAGTCTATCTCGAAATAATTAAAGGGAAAATAAACTTCAGCCTCCTCTTGCTGTGCTCAGACAGGGGAAGGGACAGGACAGGGATTGGTGGCGGGGTGGGAAACCCTGTCAGGGCAACTGGAGGCCCCCAGGGTTGTACTGGTCACAGCCTGTCTCCATAGGCTAGTGGTTCTTCTGAAACTGGTGATCCCAGCATCTTGCAGGCTCAGATCACCCAGAGAACCCCTGGTGAAGCTGACAGCAGGCTGGCTGGGTGCATGCATTCCTCAACAGCTGTCCCCAGCAGAGTCCTGGCAGGTAGCCACCCTGCCACCTGTCCAGCTCTACACAGCCTTCTAGTGAGCCCTCACTCTTTAAGCTGGCAGGTTTGGCTTGTAGCGTTCTCTGGCCCCAGGTCTAAGATCCTGGCCATTACACCAGCTTTGTAGTCACCAGTTGAGCCTATACAGGGCTTTCCTCTTCTGTGGGTCTAAGTCAGAGCAGCCTCAGGGTGGAGTAGCTGGTCAAGATGTGCAGTGGAAGGTGGCAGGCCTGCAGTAGAGGAGAGACAGGGCTATGGGCATAATCAAGGGCCAGGGGAAGAACTGTGGTTCTGAGGACTCAGGTTTGGAGCAGAAGGAGGGCTGTGGGTCAGACAGAGGTGCTCTAGCAGAGCTGATACAGGGATCTCTGTGCAGTTCACATGGCTTTAGGCAATGCCACAGCTGCCTCTGCTTTGCAAATACTGAGCTGCTTGCAGTTCCTGAAACATGATAAGGAGGCATGTTAGACGCTGGTCATCCATGCTGGCCATCACCCTGGGTGCCAGTCACAAGGAGTAATGCTGCTTCCTGGCATAAGCCAGGGAATCTTGTTAGTCTCCGCTGGCTTTTTTTGCTTATTGATTGCTGTCAAGCTGCCCTCCCGCCCCTTTGCTATCTCACATGCTGGTGCTTCGCTTTGATTAGATCTGATGCAGCTGTGAGAATCTCGACTCGATTCATCCCCTGATTTCAGGAGTGTTAAAGTCACATCCCTTGCATTACAACTGGGACTCAGATCAGCGTGGATGTCCCTTCACATTTTTCTTTCCTTGCAGTGTTCACCCATTGTAGGTTTCTAGCCTGAGAGTCGAGCTGCTGATGCATTAGTCATTACCACAGTACTTTCCCACCCTCCTCTCAGTCCACAGCCTGCTGGGCCCATATGGAAAGGGTTCCTTCCCAGTCCATTGATCTTGCATTCCCCCAGTGCCTTCCATGCCAGCACCTCAGAGTGCTCCACAAGCAGCCATTGGGCTCTTCCTTGGTCATGCTCCCCACTCAAGCCCAGAGAGATGTGCTCAGCCCCATTTCCACAGCAAGTGAGTGACAAATGAGGGGTAGAGCCTGGAGCAGGCTGGTGAGGGTGGGCAGTATCCCCTTGCTAGAGAGGCCAGGGGGATGGGTCACTTAGCACCCACCCTGGAAATAAATCTTGCAGTAAGACCTTCATTTTACTTTAAGGACATACAGTAGTGAAGTGGGGTCTATGGAGTAACGCTCTTAGATTAGGGGTTTGAATAGGGGAATGGGACCTATGGCTGTGACTAGCCAGATGCCTGCCAGATGCCCCATTCCACCCCCGCCCCCGTCACAGCTATGCTGCTATTTAAATGTTCCATTTATTTGACAAGCAAATTCATTCTCTGCACAGCCAGGGTTTTGGCCAATCCGTCCTTGGGGCTCAGCAGGAAGTCCTGGCTGAAATGAATTGGTTCATCTGCGGAAATGGATATAAAATTAATGAGAACATTTAAATCACCCAGCTCAGGAAGAAACACAGCGTTACATGCTAAGCTGTGCGGAACAGGCACTGGACAGGATCTGTGAATCTCACTGTGCTACACTTCTCCCTGCCAGGGCATGGCAAAGCATGGTGCAAGTTGCAGCCTGGTGTGGGGGGAACAATCAGCATGAGGCCCCCTGCTGAGCTAGTCTGGAGGCGCTCCACCCCCAGCCCACAGGCCAGATCTGGCCCAAGGACCCATGTCATCCAGCTCTCCACACAGGTCTGAACATTTGGTGGTGGGGAAGTGGCAGCTGTGTTAATTGCCACTTCCCTGCTACTTATTTTCTAGACCTGGGGGGAGCCCCATGGGTTGGATAGCACAGCCCTGTGCCCTAGAGGGTACACATGGGTTGCTGGGGTGGCATGGACCCAGTCTGGGTGCCCAGGACTAGTGTGGCACTTTCAGGCACTGACCCCTTATAGGATCTGGCCTCCAGACCAGCCCTGGGCCACTCCTCCAGCCTGCAAGGCCAAAAGTTTGAGCACCAATTAGCTAGTCTGTTTAGTAGGTTGCCCGTTTACCTGTTTTACCCGAGTGGCGATGGCCCCTGCCTTCAGGACAGCCCAAGCAGAAGCAGTCTGATTGTACAATGTGCCTCGCTTCTGAAACACAGCCCTGAGCCAGCAAACTCCCGCCCTAGTTCCTACAGCCTGTCTGGTCTCCAGTTCTTGCCCTATTTTATGTTCTTGCCTGTCTGCCCCAAGTAGCCCAGTTCCCTGGCTCCTGATTTCTGTGTCTGAGCCACAATTTATAGACTTTGGGCCCTGGCTTGGTTCCTGCCTTAGACCCCCAGTTCCAGAGCCCTGGGTCAACTCCTGATGCTGGTCCTAGAGTCATAGAAAAGTAAGTCTAGAAGGGACCTCCAGAGGTCTGGTAGTGCAATCCCTTGCTCAAGACAGGGGTATCCTTATCTAAACCATCCCAGACAAGCATATGTCTAACCTGTTCTTACGGTTCTGGGACCAACCCTCACACACAACTTCCAGGCATAATGCCTGAGCATCAAAAACACCCTTGAACTTGGCCCAGCTAAAGCAGGAGCATGAAGGCATTGTTCATGTCCTGCCGCTGCTGGGACAGGAAGCTGTTTGGTAAAATACAGTCTTTGGATTTTCCCATAGCTTGGACACTTGGTGTCCCACTCTACCAGACCACTTATCCCTTGATCCTAACCACAAGCAGCAATCCTCTGGCAAGTGAGAAATCAAGGGGGAAATGACATGTCCAAGGTTGCTCAGTGGTAAGAGAACAGAAACTGGTTGTCCACTCCTTGCATTAAGCGCACACTGATCTTCCCCTACCTCACCAGCCTTCTCTTCACAGAATTTCCTAGTTGCGTTGGCCAACTGTCCTACACAGGTAAAGCAGACCCACTGTAAACACAGAGGATTTCTATGAGGGCTATACCGGCATACGTGAAGCCGCAAAGCCCCTAAATATATGTTTTTGTCTAGATTGAGCATTTTCAATAGAACAAGGTTCCAGAAAAAAATGCAACTGTGTCACAATCAACGTGGTTTTCAGGAATATGTTAACCGCGACTATATTTCTGAACAGGGAAAAAAGAAAAAAATAACCTTTCATATTTTCCATTTCACACAGTTTCAATGGAGCACAAACTTTTTATTTTTGGTTTTATTATTTTGATTGACTTCGTTGAGATATTCATATTATACTAGACTACATTAGACTTGCCATCTTTGTATATTATGATGTAACTTTATCAGAATATGACATTTGGGGGTTTCTAAGTCAAAATCATGCAGAATTTCCATTTGGAAGAAACATTCAGAAATTTGAACTTTCATGACTATTTGGAATAAAGAAGTAAAAATCCTAAAATGCTCAAATTTCTCCTGCAAAAATAACTCTTGTATCCTGGCCAGTTACACACTAGGCCATTGATTCTTAATGGGGATGATTCTTAATAGGGGTGCCATAAGATCCTTTTAAGGGTGCCATGGAGTGATGCTCAATATTAGCACTGTTAGGTGTGCAAACACCCACACATGATTCACAAGATTAACCCAAGATTTCATGCAGGAATCCACAGTGTCAGAAGTATTCTGACCTGTTTGGTCTTTCTGAGTTCTGTGCAACTGTAGACGTAATCTAGTATTTTTCCATAGTCAAAAAGAGTATGAAATTAGTTTTTGAAATGGGTACTGCTACATTTGGAAAAGCTCTGGAGTGATGCCTTAAGTCTAAAAAGTTTGAGAAACACAGCTCTAGGCAAGGCCATAGTGTAATTCAGCATCTGTTCAAGAAAGCATGGCCTTCTCAACACTGAACTATTCTAGCGTGTTCAGGTGCTGGCCTGAACCTCTAATCTGACCAGATCTACCTGACATTTTGAATGGACTAAGCCAGGGAAAGAGGTGTTTTTTATTTTTTTGTCACCATGTTAGTTCAATCTAACTGCTTCACTCATTTGGAAACCCCACATCGCACCACTGCAGACACAGTCTAACACCTTTAGCTGTATTTTAGCAGGTCGGGTGGTAGCTCAGTTCTATTTAGCATGTGCTAAAGTTCAATTCCTCTGTTTCTGACTAGAGTTTTTCATCTTACCTTCACTTAAAAGAAAAGTGTGTGTGTGTATGCGTGTGTGTTTCTTGCTGGAGTTCCCAAACCTCTGTTTTCACACTGAAGACATTGCCTGAGAAGGTGTTGCTTTCATCAAAATCGGGAACACTATCTAACACAGGCTGTTTAAATCCTACTCCAGATGAGGCCATGGGGCCAGAAGCCCTTTTGCCCTGCACTTGTATTGCCATTTATACCCAAGCAAAATAGGTGTATGATGGTGCCAAACCAGAATGGCGATAATTTGCCTGTGCTACAACCTAGCGAATATAACTGCACCAGGAGGATTGTGGCCTCAGACATTTGGGGAGGGTTGGCTGTGACGGTTTCAGTTCACATGCTGTTGGTTAACTATAGCAGGAGGCCAAGAAGAAGACTGTACCGTATCACATGACTCTTATAACATGTCCACCGCAGGCCAAACAGGCCTAAGATTGGCTTAATTACTGGGTCCCTGTTAGGGATGTGGCAGCCTGTGGGTTCTGCTTATTGTGAAAATGAGTCTCCTTTCCATGCTTTTGGGCTCCGTGCAGGAAACAGCAGATGCTGATCTTTGGCCTGTGTCACAGGGAGGCAAAACTGGGTGCCCAGAGCATTCACTGCAACTTGCCAGTCCGGCTCTGCTCCTGGATGTCTTTCCTGTGGTATCTGGATATTCCACACTGAGTCAATGGCATATCGATCTGAGGATGGGAACATTTGCCAAGGCAAGGAACTGCAAGGCAAACCACATTGCTTCTCAGCCTGGAAAGTAAGCAGATTGTTTCTCGCTCAGGATTACATTTATAAATAGCAGCCTGGCAGAGGCTGCTGCTTCTAGCATGCTCCCTCCAGCAAAGTCCCAGCGGTTAAAGAGACGGGGAATGAAGCAGAGAAAGAGATGTGCGTGCAGACACACAGAGAGAGCGACAGACGGTGGAAGAAAGGGACATAGAGAAGGACTGAAAAACAGGAGCAGAGACATGCACACAAGGAGGGAGAAGAAGGGCTTGAAACCAAGGGAATCGGGAGAGCGCTGCAGTGTCTTTAAGGATCTCAGTACTGAGCTAAATAATTGTGTTGCACTGTGTGTTGCGCACCCAATTTGCCCTGCTATTGATCCCAGTTAGTAAATAGGAGCTGCGAGCCCTATAAAAATTATTTATCCTCCTCAATTCCTTAATCCGGATCCGATCCCCTCGTTAAGGTGATTGACGGCGCTGACAGGCGGAGCGCTGTTCAAACTCCCTCCTGTGCTGTTAGCGGCTTTCTGTTCCCCTCGCTGGCTCCCATCACCTCCCGTTAATGATGCTATTGATCCAGCCCTGGCTAGTGGCTCCCTGGTAATTGAAAGCCCATCTGGGTCTCCGACAAGCTTGTAAAACACCCCATTGAATGCAGCCTGCCACATTAGTGTGAGGCATGAAGCGGCCCACACGTTCTGCTGCCCCGCCTGCTGCCTTTGGGGCTGCTCCCCCCCACACCTGCCCATTTATGGACAGGAAGTCCATCCCTGAGCCATGTGGCAGAGCCCATATATCCTGCAGAAATACAGCCCCGTGTTGCTCTGCTGCAGCTGTACTGCACTGGTCAGAAGGAGGAATCCCTGAACACGGCCACCTCGCCTCCCCCAACAGACATCCCACTTCCAGCCCAGGATCCCTGCTTCTAGCCACGTCTCTATGGCACAGGCCAGGATGTAGCCCTGGTGGGGTTGCTAAGCTGCTGCCTTTGTTGGGAGCTGGGCTCCTTGGGGAATCCCAGTCGGGGGGCAATGACCGTGCATGCTTCCCCTCACCAGGTTGCACCCTGACAAAAAGCTGCGCCTTTGGAGGGGTTTCCCATGAAGGGAGGAAGGGTTTTTTGTTCCTCCATGGCCCATTCAGTCCTCCTGTCACTAACCCCCAAGGGATTGGTAGCTCCAGTTGGTATCGTTTTTGGGGCTGTATGCTTGGAGGGAGATTGCACAGGTCACCTTACATATGCCATGAGCTGTCACCTGCTGGGTGGGGTTGGTCCCAGCTGGTCTGGGTTGGGCTGGAGAAGGTGAGAAGGTGACGGGCTTCACCCCCCATTCACCAATTGCAGTGGTTCACTCAGTGACATCTGTCCTCATCAGTGACTTGCTGTGATGAGCTGAACCCTGGGGAAATTTACAGCCTGAATTCCATGGTGGCTAAATCCAGGAGGCAGGGAGAACCCCAGGAGGTGACTTTAGGTGTAGCAAACTGTGACAAGTCAGTCTGGGAGCAAACTGGGCCAGAGCAAACCCAGGGGCTGTCCGTGTCCAGCAAAGCTTTGACAAAGAATCCTTTTTGCATTCACTGCACCCAAGTCCCATCTTTCTTTCTCTGCACATTATAGGGCTAAGTTCTGCTTGGGTTTCTGCCAGTGCCAGGAAGCAGCAGCGACCTCTCTTTCACTGCCAAAAATGGTTGGCACTGACTGGGGAGTTAGCTTATTCAAGGTCCTTAGGGCATGTACTCACCCAGAATATCTTGGGAGACTCCAGGCATGTGGGTGCTATGGAGTTCCCAGCAGATATCAAAGCCGCCTCCCTCATCATTAAACACTCGGTGGTAGCATGTAATACCACAAACAGTAGCATGGCAGGGTACCAGGGCTTGTCTGTACTTGCTGTTTCTTCTTCTTTAGCTGTGTTGAGACAGGGGGAGTCCTTTCATGTAAAATCCTTACTGCAGCGGTGTTTGGACCTGCTCTGAGCTGCCTTAGACAGCCATCTTCTGCTCCCACTTGTCTTGCCGCTGGTGGCAGAAACCTTGGGGGAAAATTTAGGATGAAGCCTTCGACTTGTCCAGGAGACCAGGAGAAAGGGGCTTGGTTCTGCTTGGTTTATTGTATTTTGAGGTAGGTGGTCACTAGCAAGAGAGGCACAAGGATATCAAAGATGTCATCCTCACAGCAAAAGGTAGCAGGCTCCATTTCTAAGGACGTTGATGGGGAGTCCCGAGCCCTTCTGCATTACTGGCAGGATGAATCATAAATGACTCTTCTAGTGAGGTGCACAAGGGGTGAGTGAGATGGGATTCTTAGATGCCTCCATAGAGCAGTACTAAGGATGGGTGAGATAGTTCTGGCCAGTACTCCAGGACATCCTTATTACTTTCAAACCACCCAGCAGAGCTTTCTATCATTCTCTGCAGTGCCAAAGCCTGCAAGTTGGTCTTTTTGGCCCTAACACACTAGGGTTGTCCAACAGTCATCCTCTTACCATGGGGTGTCTCTCTGGGATGCATTGCTCTGAGGAACTTCTCAAGGCATGATGATTACAATCAAGATGGTGGAGCAGGTGGGGAAGCAGAAGATAGAGGTGAGGTGCATCCCTTGGATTTTGATGGGGTAACCAGAGAAGGAGCTCCAGAAGTCCTTCCAACCACCCCATTGATGGAGTTGGATTGAACCTCACTCAACAGGGACTGCACCCAAAGGTGAAGGGAGCGGACTTCTTGCTTTTCCTTCCCCTGAGCCACTGCCCACCCTCCTTTGGTCCCCAGGGAGATTTTCATTTCCAAGAAATTAACAAAAGAAAATTTCCTTCCAGTTGACCTTTAAGTACTGGATAATTTATCGTGTGTTTACCCACAATGACACTGGATCCCTGCTGGGGATTTAATTACCAACCCAGATTGTTTCAATAAAGCTGCAGGGAGGCAATTACTAGGTGATATTTATGATCAGGTGTAAATATTGCCTTCCTTTTGCATTTGCTTTCCTTATTTATTTCCTCTTTCCTCAACTCCTTTCTAGCCCAGTCTGGCTGCTGCACAGGCAAACAGATGCTCTTGAGTCTGAAGGTGGCAATGGCAAGCATGAACAACTACTGCAATGGCATGTGATGCCATTGGCTGGGAGGTAAGGGCCTGGTTCCTATCTTCAGACCATGTGGCCAATTGCTAGGTCATGATGTTGATCCTCTCTATTCCCTCAGCTGATACCAGGCACAGCACAGGCACAAAGGGCTTGTCTACACACCCCACCCCCCAAGATGTGGTTCATAGATGTGATCTACACTTGGATGGTTACTAGCAATGCTATGCTGGGGTCATTGTTGGTACCTGCTATCAGGCCCCCCCCCAGAGACCATGGTGTAGAAAAGTCCAAAAAGGCTTTAGGTGAAGGCTCATCATTGCTTATCATTCCAGGTGGCCTTTGGGGATGGGGATAAAAGTAGGACAAATATCTGGGCTAGGACACACCTTTGGAATGCTCCACCGTCTCAGGAAAGAAACCACAGCTGATTGCTTTGGGTGGTGATCACCATCCATAGACACTTAGATCCCTGAGGGCTGTGTAGGAATTTGGATTGGCTTTTTGATATCTTCAAAAAACATCTGGACGCTCACCTTGCTGGGGTCATCTGACCCTATCAGTCTCTTGTTCCCAAGTACAGTGGACCCAACCTTGAGAGGTCCCTTCCAGCCTCTAACACAGGGGTGGGCAAAATACGGCCCGGGGGCTGGATCCGGCCCACCAGGCCACTCTATCCGGCCCATGGGGCCCCTACAAATTTAGAAAATTGATATTTATTTGCTCCTAGCTGCCTGCCAAAGATGACAGGAGCCAGGGTCAGTAGGACCCAGAGGAAGCTAGTGGCAGGACCCAGCAGCAAGGTCTGCTCAGCCCTGCCCTTCCAACCAGAAACCTCTGCCTAGCAGAGGCTTCTGGCCTGGGACCATGGGGCTGTTCCTGCTTCCCTGTGCTGGAGAGGGAAATGTGGCTCTCAACAGTTTGCCAAAACTCGGTAAGTAGCCCTCCGCCCGAAATAATTGCCTGCCTCTGCCCTAACATCTATGAATCTATAAAAGCAGCAGATGATGGATTCCTGTGGAAATACATTCTTACAGCAGTGGCCCAAATGCTGCAGGAACATCATTTCAGCAAGCCCAAGGGCTCTGGAAGAAGCCTAAGGGCAAAATGGCTCAGGAGCTCCTCAGCTGACACAGCTTGTATAAGTTCAGTGTTTGGGAGGCCTACAAGAAAGAGCCAGGATGAAGCTGGTTGAGGTATGAATTGTTCAGTTTTTGGTGCAGTCTTTCCTTTGAGCATGTCCAGCCCCAGCTGCTTCAAGGGTTTCATGATTCTCTGGGCTTCAGCAGGTGTTCAGAGAAGGAAGCATGGTCCTTGAAGGGTCAACAATGACTTAGTACCTTAACCTACTTTTAAGGTATCTGGGCTGATAGAGGCGCAGTCTTTCAGGGGATATGTGAAAGAAATTATGTCTGCTTTATGTAGCACTGTTTGTATTAGTAAAAATATGAATCACGATGTCCTGGCAAAATTCCAGCCCAGGGAGCTGTATTACCCTATATCCACTCCCCCGCTCCATACCAAAAATGTTGATTTTTTTTTAATTATACAAGATTTTCCTCTCTCCTTCCTGCCCCAAACTACTTTACAGCATGGTTGGTCTCTTCCCAATCACTGCTTCCATCTGCCCCAGAGCTGACTGTCTTTAGATGCTCAGTGAAGTGATCTCTTTGCTGCAGGCATGGTCTGTCATTCCAGAACGCACCTGGATATGCCCACGAGCACTAATAGTAATAATCAGAGAACAGGGGCGGCTGTACAACCTCCATGACATGCACAGAAATGACGGCTGCTATTCTAGCTGGTGTGAGGCAGGTGATGCGCTCAGCATGATGTTGCATCGAGATGTTGTCATAAGCTACAGTGCAGAGGAGATCTGCAGGTATGTGTCCAAGAGAGTGACTCAGTATCTTGGACAGGAAGAAGCAGGGAGAGAGTGAGAAGAGATAGTAAATGGGAAACTAGAGTGCCAAAGTTGTGGTAAGGAGACCAAGCAGGCATATGTGAGCAGTCAGGGTCCGGTAGAAGAGCAAAACGGGAGTCTGGTTGTCCCTGTGAATGACCTCTGAGCTCTCACTCAGGCGCACACGTTTTTGTTCCAACACAGCCATCCTCCATCCACCCCTCTGGAACGGTGCTGTGAGGCTCTGTACGGAGCTGATGTCGGTGTGTGATCTCTGCGCTCCGCCTTGATGGCTGAGTTGCAGGAAAAAGCCAACCTCCAGACGGAGCATTCTCAGTCTGCACATCCGAATGGGTTTGCACCACATTTCACAGCTGAGCAGCTGATGTGTTTAATCTGCCTTGCAGTCTGGTTCACCAAACATTCAGGGGGAACGGAGGGTTGTGTCCTCGCCACATGTTTGATTCCTTCAAGAACATCTATTTTTAACCTAATTTGTCGTGTAAGACTTGCCAGGGGTAACACAAGAACATACAGTATGTGAATCACTGAGGGCCAAGGGGTTTAAAAATAAACCGAGGCATCATTAAAGAACATCATATGCCTCCTGCAAAACGCAGAAAAACGTTCTATTTAGGAATAATTTCACTCCACGCTTACATTTTGGCTGTGCCTGCCTCTTCCCTGCTCCTTTATTGCCTAGGAGATGAGGCTGTTTGCATGTAAACAGGCTTGGGGGCTCTGAAGGGTCTGTCCTCTTCTGCCACTTGTCATTCACCAGGGAGAGCAACCAAACAGACAGAGATGGCTGCCGTGGTCCGACAAGTCGGTCTGCACCCACCTGCCTCTCATAAAGGGCCGAGGTGACTATTGACCCCAGCATTCAATGCTCCATCTGGGGCTGAGTGGCCTCCCTTCCAAGTATCCCCCTTACAGCAGGCCTCCTTTGGGCCTGATTGGTTGCTGACCAGCTTTTCCAAAGGGGCTATGCTTGGATGGACTTGAGGAAGCAGTGGGGTCTCCTTGACTAGATGCCTTGAAAGTCCTACAAGGTTTATTCCTGGGGAAAGGGTGACAAAATTTCCCTAAGCCAGTTAGGGTCAGGCACTGTCCAAATGCTCAGTCACTAGCAGCAAATCCTGGAAGTTAGGCAGAACAGGGCCTGACGGAGGATGTGAAGGGAAAGAAGAGGCCAGATCCAGAGCTCCCTGAAGTCAACAGAAAGGCTGTCATGGGTTTCACTGGGCCTTGGGTCTGGATCCAGCCCTGCAGGGGTTCAGGAATGAGTGAGATGAAGTATTGGTGGGCTGATGAAGGAATCCTGTCATAATGCAATGGGGAGGTTACCCCAGGTCCCTTAAGGGTCTTTTCTGACCTTGCCAAGTCCTGTTCCCCCCAGATAGCCAGTAGCAGCTCAGCCCTACTCTGCTTGTCCCTGGAGGCCAGCCTTTTCAGTAGCAGCCCTTGATTCTGTGCGGATTGGTTTTTTGAGTGTTCAGCTTGAAGTGTCTTTGGGCTGATTTACAGAAAAACAGAGCACCTCAGGAAAATGTCCCTAGGAATGAGGACCAAGGGTAGAGAGAGATGGAGGAACAGACAGTGTGAGGGGCAGCAACCGCACAAAGTTGAACATCTCACCTTTGGGCGGGGGGCTGGACTCGATGATCTTCCGAGGTCCCTTCCAGCCCTAATGTTTATGAAGTCTATCTCAAGGCAATACCTAAGTTGGATGCTGGACTCACCTCTGCCTACCCCAACGAAGCAGGATGTCAATGGGTTGGTCATGTCCTCAACTGGAGCAGCTCCATTTTACTTCACCCTTAGTATTGTACCAGTGTAACTGAGAGACAAACATGGCCCCCCAGGGACTGTGTGGGCCGATAAGATGAGCAGGGTTTGACACCTGGCAGGCACCTGCCGATGAAATATGCAGAATGGTAGGAGGCCATAGGAGCTTGTTAATGAGCCGTAGAGACACCATTCCCAGTTGGAGACCACTGGAAAAGGGGGTCCCAAGGCATCATGCTTTGCATCAGGTCCCATGGTGACCTAGCGCGGTTGTTTCTGTGCCCATTCATGGCTGCCTGGGTAACCAGCATGTGTTCCTGTGACTTCCGACCCTCCTCCTGTTCCTCCTTTAGGTGCATTTATGCTGCTGGTCAGGGGAGTTAATGAGGTTTCATTGTTAATACCATTTGCAGTCCTGGGTGATGAGGATTATTATTCAGACCTAGCAGTGCCTGATCTTTATTTAACTTTCTCCCTTCCTCCCCTCTGCTCCCCCAGCACCTTCTGGGAATATTCTGAGTTGACTCTGTTACAGGTTGAGTTGACTCTGTTGGCTACTTCTGTGGGACGCTGTGAGCAGGAATTTGCAAAAATCCTATAAGGAAAGCAGCAGGGTATTTATTCTGACACAACACATCTCAGTTACTCAAGTAGCATCCCCTACATTGGTCTGCATGGGGACAGAAGCTAGATGAAAACGCTGCTGCTGAATACAAGCCTGGCGGAACAAAGAAGACTGCACCCAAGATGAATTTACCCCATATGTCATTGGCCTTTATTCGCAGATTTGCAAGAAAATCTCTCTCTTGACCTATGACCTCTTGGATTTGACCTCTGACCCCACTAGTCAGGCATGAAGTGCTCTTATGCTATTAGGATTTGTAGCTTGAACCATCCAGCACAGTTTATTGGAAAAGGTTTGAATGACACAAAATCTATTAGACTGTGGAATAATCTCCCAGGGGAAGCAGGGGAAACACCATAGGTTAGTGTATTTAAAACCAGACTGAACAAAACACTAGTAAATATACAACAGGGAACTGAGAGATGGACTAGATAGAACTTAATAGCCATTTTCCATCTTTGGAGTCCATGAGCCAATTTACCTCCTGGTGTAAATCTATTGAAATCAAGCACATTCAGCCAGAAGGGAGTTTAGTCCAACTGTTCCAGAAGATCTTTAACTTCTAACAGTTTCAGATCTTGGTTAACGTTTGGGTGTGCAAGTGTATTTATTAGGAAGTGTATCCATTAGGGGGTGTGTTCTTCTAGGATGTGGTTAGCTGCTCAAGATAAAGGCTGTGCTGCCATAACTTGACCCCTGCTGATGAGCAGTTTACACCACACACTGTCTGGCTGAAGTTGAGGTTAAAGCTGTACAGGTCCCCCTCATCTAGCTTTGTCTTGACTAGGAAATATGATGGAGTGTAGCTAAGGCCTGCCAGCTAAAACCCATCTCAGCTAGGACCCAGTGTGATGTAGGGCCCAATGTAACTGGTGTAACACAGGATTATACCTTGGAGCTCAGCTCAGCTGCCAAGCGGAGGCCTAACCTCCTGCCCTAATTATTACTGATTTATATCACATGGAGACTGAATGACCTGCCCATTGTTGCCCAGGGTCACTGAGCAGTCAGCTCAGCTCTCCTGAGTCTCAGGACCTAACCACAGAGGAGGGGAGCCTGCAAAGGACTTGAGTGCCTCCTGTGAGGGGCTCAGCACTCTCTGATCCCATTACATGCCCTGGGAACCCTCTTTCTTCAGCTTCCAGCGGAACTGAGCTTATTGTGTACACATCCAGGCTCCATGGGATGTCCTTTCCTCCTGTGTATGCAACCAAAGGGCAACTGTCTTCTTCACCAAGGTGCCTGGCTATACAGGAGATGACAAGACCAGCCCCAGGCACCTCCCAGGAGGGAATTTTCCCAAGTGGACAAGGCTAGGTAAAAGGGAAAACTGAAGCCTTGAACAGTGGTCAGGAACTGGGGGTGTCTGTGATAGCATCCTGGTGAATGAGAGTCCACCCCTGTAATGAAGGGCCTGTCTACTCTCCATGGACTTCCCAGTATGATTCGACCAGCAGCATCCCTTATTGGAGACTCAGCCTACTCCCACAAAAGGCACTGGTTCTTTTACCAGCATCATTAATCCACTTCCTTGAATGGCCTCAGTTACCATATTTTCCAACACATAGCAACACACACTTTTTACCTCCAAATCAGCCCTCCTCAAAAATCAAGGGGCAGATTTTAAGTGGGGAAGGTGTTTTCTTCACTGGAAAAGAAGCAAGCCTGGAGACACTGGGCATGCCATGCAGGTGCCAAGATAGCTGCCAGGTATGTCTACTCAGCAAACCAAAGGGGTCTGGCACTGAACTTTGTGTGCCAGAGCAAGTTCTCCTGGGAATATAGAGTGTCCAGGAAGTGTGGGATCACACCAGATAGTCCGCCACACCAGGAAGTTCCTGGTGCCACACTTCCTGGGCCAGGACTCTGGAAAAATCTCTTTTTCTACATTTTGTCTTCCAGAAACAAGGTGTGTGTTTATTTGGGGGTATGCTATATACAAGAAAATACAGTACAAGGGCTCTTTGGGCAGGATCACTTTGTCTATGCAGGGTATTGTCAGCCCAGCAGTGTGCATCAGGGCTGAACTTTCACACTCCTAACATGCAGCTGAACTAGCCAATTTTTTGTAGTGACTACTTGGCCTCAGACCTGCTCCTTGTTGGAGACATGATGCCTCTTGTTGTTTTGCATGTAACCTTGCTGATGCACAGGGCTGATCTGTCCAACCCAGAGGTGGCAGCACTCCAGGGAAGGCGGTGTGATCCTCATACTTGTAAATGGTGCTACTGTAAGTCAAGAAGCAGCTGTGGTGGTGGGGTGGGGTGACAGTTGTGGGGGCCTCAGAGAAAGGGTGACCTGGTTGGGATGCCATGATTCACTGCATGGGTGCCAGGCTCTTTTTCCATGGCAGGTAGGGTCCTTCTGGCAGTGCCCCTCATGTGAGATGGGGGTGCCCAGCCTAGGAATGGTGACAAAGTTGGAGGAGAGCATTTGGAGGGGTAGAGCAGGACTTGCTGGACTGGACTGGCGGGGTGTGTGTGGGTGTGTCTCTTCCTCCCAGCTCAGACCACATTAGCTTGCTTTCAGGTCTCTCCAGGATGAGGCCTGTTCTCACAATCCTTTGGGGCCTGGAGTGCACCTCGATCACCTGGGCGCAGGACTATTCCCATGACTTTCTGTAGGGGCATCCCATTTCCATCCATCATGGGGGCTAGTCTCATGACCTTCTGAGCCTGCACGCTTCCTGGGATGGTCAGGAAGAGAACTTGGAGCACCAGAAGAAGGCTCCTGTCCTCTCTTGCTCCCCAGCCCTGGGCAGGACCAGGTGGCACGGTTGGGCGGAAGCTTCTGCCTGCTGAGCTGTGAATGTCTCATCCATTGCAGCTGAGCACCTGCCTGCCATGCGCTGGGGCTTGGGCACCCCCCTCCCATTTGCGCTCTCTGTTCTGCTGCTTACCTTTACAGGGAGAAACTCAGCCACCTGTGAAATGCCTCTGCCTCCCTGTGGCTGCTTTTGCCTCCCCGACCCCCTCAGGGCCCACTAATGCTCACAGAGAGCTCAGCAGGGCAGATGATCCGATCCCTACGTTAGCTTCTGGCATGCAGATTCCAGGGGGGCACTGGAGGAAAGAGCGGGGCACTGTGCCTCGGGGCCTGCCCAGGAGTGCGGATGCCACTCACGGCTCATGTCCCAGATGCAGCTCCATGCCAGAGATGCTCCCAGCCAGGCTGGCTCCTAGGTGGGCACAGACAAAGGTGGCTGTGGGTGGCCCGGCATGACCCATACCCTGCTGCGTGGCTGTGGCAGAGAGGCGCTGCTGACTGTTTGCCTGGCTGACTCCCAGGTCTGCCTCAGGGCTCACCCATGCCCAGTAAGCCCCTGCCTCTGTGTACAAGCCCAGCTCTTAGCTCCCGTAGGCTGTCAGCACTGATCCTTCCCCCTGCACTACCGGGCTCCCTCCTGCCTCTGCAGCCCGACCCTGAGTGCAGCAGCTGCCGTGTGGCAGGCTTCATGGGTCAGCAACCTCCGTAATTGCAGAAGGGCTCTTGCAGGCAGGCGAGGTTGTGTGCCACCCCATCAGCCTCCTCCACCTCCCCCCACCTGGCTACCCACCCCCACAAATGCCCAAGCTCCTTATCTCTGGCAGGCAGCTCTGTTCCAGTAACCAGCATTGCGCTGGGCCCTATTGATGTAAACAGACAAAGATTCCCAGGCAGTCAATTATTATTAACTGGAGTCAACAACAAAACCCCGACGCAGTCCTTTCCCAACAGCCAAGAAAGCCTGGAAACAGCTTTGGCCAGCTTGTTTTCTCTCTCTAGTTCTTGCTCTTTTGCTATTGTTCATTTTCCTTCCTTCCCCTCAGTCCTTTTTGTTCCCATTGAGCTTTCTTCTCTGAGCTGGGACTCATGGGTGAGGTGGTCCACCAGGACCCATGCTGGGTGACATCCCCCACTGTGTCCTGGCATGCCCCACCTCGCCATGCATGGGTAAGGGAGCTGGAGCCCAAAGAGGAGAGGTATCTGGCTAGCTGAAGGGATGGCAGGGCTGAATTGGGGACAGCATACAGGGGCTCTTGCCCCTTCCATCCTTGACTAAATGTGTGAGGCATGTGTGTGACTATGGCCACCTGCTGCAGCTGGCACCACCTATGAGTAGAGTCCCTAGAGGTATTCACAGCTGCCCTCTGCTAGAGGGAATATCTGCATGGCACCAGCATGCTGGGTCAGGTCACCCTCTAGCGCAGGGGTAGGCAACCTATGGCATGGGTGCTAGTGTGTGGCATGTGAAGGCATTTTGCTTGGCATGTATGCCTACAGGTGGATGGTGGGGAAGGGGCCGGGACTGCACTGCCACAACAAGGATTGGGCCCCTCACAGCTCCCCTACCATCTGCCCCTGGTGTGCCAGCATCTTACCAATTGAGGTTGCAGCTGTTTTTGGCACTCTGTGTAAAAGCATTGGCAACCCCTGCTCTAGTGACTCCCCTCAGAGCCCCAGCAGTGAATGGGGACTCTCTTTCTGACCCTTCCTCAGTGCCCAGGCACTCCTCCAAGCCCTGCTCCTTTCCCATTGCAGAGACTGCACTATCCTCCTCTCCAGCCTTGATGCCTCACTCCCCACTGGCCCACTCAGACAGTGGATCACCTTCCTGGCTCCTTGTTCTGACTACGTCCCTTTGGTGCCCCCTGCTTCCATTGACTAGGCACAAACTCCAGCCCCGCGCTCTTCCTCCAGTCTGCTGCCCTGCAGCCGGGCTGAGTCCTCATTTGCTCTGCCAGCAGCACTTTGCTTGCTCATCTGCTCCTCTGAAAGATGCTTTGGGTTCTCTCTCCGCCAATCTTCCCTCACTAGTGGGAAACCACCCCCAGTCAAAACCCATGCAGTCACCACTGTATCTGCCTCCACGTCCCTTCTCCCATAAGGCAGACAGGAACTCAGCTGGGCTGAACAGCTCAAGTCTTTGTGCCCCTCCTCGCTCATTTTGTTTCCTGGCTATCCTTTCCCTTCCCGCACCTTTCTCTTTGCTTCATTTGCTTGTTATATTGCCTGTCTGTCACGAGCTCTTTGGGGTCAAAGTGTTCCTCAGTCCAACACATGTCTGGGCCGTGCCCTGCGCAACAGCATCTGTAGGCCTTCCCACTGTATAAGTGTTAATCAGGATAATAATTAGCCCAAGCAGTGGCTTTCTGTGCTCTTGGAGGTGATAGATGAAGAGCAGTCTCAAAACACCCTGCTTGGCAGTATGAGGCATGGAGCTGAGACATGGGAGCCAGAAACCTGAAGTATATTCTGAATCCGTGTCAGTGCTACACACAGACCCATGGTGAGATCCGCTCACAGTGCCTGAAATGAAAACACCAGACTGGCCTGAGATGGGCAGAAGCCCGACCTCGGAGCTGTCGGCTCACTGGGGATAAGAGGAGGAATTCTGCTGGACCTCTGCAGTAACCTAACGCAGACCCGGGTGCAGGTCCCGGCTGAAAGCCTTGGTCTCCTGCGTCCATCTGCATGGACTCTTGGCATAAGGGTGTGGAGGAGAATCACCTTAGCTAGTCTTGTGCAGCCACCTGGAGCCCATTATCACTCTGCCACTGAATGGTGCACTAAGCTAAGCTTCCTGCTTCCAGCCGCTCATGCCGCTGACCCAGTGACCTCCCTCCTAATTCCATAAACTAATCACAGCTGAAGTTCTGAGTGTGAGCCCGGTGCAGAGAGAGCCTGGGTAATTGGAGACTGTAAAAAGGTTAATTACTCTGTAATTGGAGCTGCCAGTGATTAATTGATGACATCAACAAATCTCAAGTTTTTCGCAAGCGAGATGAATTACATCTCAGATGCTTTTCGGAGAACCATTAAAAATAATTTATGCCTCCGTTAAACCCAGCCTTGGATGTTGTTCTCAGGGCTCCCGAGCGGGCAGGTTGGGTGCCAGGACACCGCCAGGAAAGCAAGTTCACAATTAGTTTGTGAAGTTTCTCTTCCATGAATATGTATGTGCCCTGAAGGATGAAGGCTGTTTTCCAGTCTCCATTTCTTCCCCAGCCATGGCCAAGCTCTCCTCCAGCTCATGAAACTGCTGAGAGAGACCTTGGAGTGACGGTGAGGCCAATATGACTGACCCACAAGCCCCCAGCTTTCTTCCCCCCAGCTCTAGTTCAGGCCTGGGCAGTAGCAGGAAACCTGTATCAGCTTCTCCTTAGCAACTACCCTCTAGAGCTGCAGTGGCTTGATGCCATTTTGGTTTGGCTACTGGGGAGGGGAATTATAAATCGGGCCAAGTCCTTCTTCCATCCTCTTAGGGCACCAGCAGAAAGGACCTGGGGTCACTGTGGAGGCTGGTTTGTCAGGGCTGTACCAGGATGGTGAGGCATGACTGGCTAGTTTTCAGCATAGGGAAACTGAGGAGGGCCAGACTGGGCAGGGCTGATGGAAGAGGCAAGACAGGGGGCTCCAGTTCATGACCTAGGTGCACAGATCCCTTTGGATCTTGCCCCTCCTCATCCCATGACACCTCCTTGCCCTGTGACACTGTGCTAAGCTCTTGCTAAGCTCCTGTGCACCTGCTTACAGGGTCCGACATCTACTCGTAAGGACTAAGCAACTTCCTGAGCACAGTGCAGATACTCCAGCAGTATCCTATGCCACAGACCCCAAATACAGCCCCTGGGCCCTCACCCAGTTCTGCTGATTCCTCAAAGCCCCAACCCACAGCCTTGTACCATGCCAGCCCTGGTCCTCTGTCAGCTCTGTCCATGCTCCAGGGGCCATTTCACAGTGGGATGAACTAGGGTCCCAGTGCAAAGCTGATGTAGCCAACAGGCAGGCTGGGGAGGCTGCTGGAGACACAGGCAGGTGAGGAGGAACCGTCTCTTCTGTGCTTGGAGCCAGAGGCTTGGGAGTAAGCTCCAAGTAGCGGCTGCTACAGCCCCGAGGGGCTCTGAACCCAGGTGCCTGCTCTCCCTCCTGCAGGTGAAACAGAGGAAGGCAGGACCTGTGTGGGAAGCCCCCAGGGCACTGCTCTTTGGGGCAGGACTGTCTCTCACTGCATGTCTGCATACAGCTTGGCAGAGTGGGGTCCCTCTCCTTGACCAGGCTATCTGCCTCCTTGCACAGGTATACATGTTTCTTATCCCCCAGGGGCCCTAGTCCAGCCCCTTTGCCTCTGCTGGTGACTCTTTCAGTCATTTTTGGTTGCCTCCAAATGAACCCCAGTTAGGGCATCAGACAAGCAGGGCATGGGGGTGGTGTCTCCTGGGGCTCCCCTGCCGTTGCTCTGGGCCTGTGCACAAAGCTCATCTTGGCTGAAATACATTCTGCCCTACCACTGGGGACAACTCTTCTGTACGGCATGCAAGTCTCTGCAAAGTGCACTGAGCCATGTCTCTCTACAGAAACCTTAGGCTCAAATGGCCCTGACCTGTGCCTGCTACCCATGCCCCTACTTAGACCCTCTTAGCAAGTCCCTTACCCTTAAGCTTTGAGACAAGGAGACATATTCCCTTGGATATGCAGCCTCACCTGCAGGCTGCTCTTAGGCTGCCCTAGCCCTGATACCTGCCAGACCGCTCACCAGAGGCCCCCTCTCTGCTGGGCAGAGGACCTGATTGACTCCTATTTTGATGGTTTCCTGCAGAAAAATGGCTATACCATACATCTTATGAGTTTCCTTGGCAACTGGCATGCAGCCAACCTTTCCTTCTCTGACACAACCCCCTTCTAGTTCATTGTCTGTCTGTCTGCGTACACCCCTCAATCTCCATACTACCTAAGGCTCTAATCATCTTCCTGACAGCATCAATCCATTGAACATCCACCTATGCCATGGCACTGCATTTAGTACTGCGACCACTGAACCCTCCTTCCTTTGCAGCATTTCCATGTTTGGTGCCATGCATCAGAGCTGCCACCCATTGATTCAACTCTACTGTCAGGGTGCTCTTCACCTCCAGAGCAAAAGGCCAGTTTCTCCATGTGCATGTGATGTGCTTCAAGATAGGTACATGGTGACACTAGACCCTAATGGCCAGGAGGGGCTGTAGCACAGGGTGAAGTGCCTGGACCACCTGGTTCGATGCTTTTCTTCTAACGAGTTGTCTTTGCAAATTTCCCCAGAGCTCCGGGGCTCAGCTCTTGTTTGTTCTGGCAGGGAGTGCAGAGAGGAATTTTTCACGAATCACAGATTCAATTACGCTGGAGTAATCCCGCTCAGGGTGCTGATTGCATTGCAATGAATTTGGGTGTAATTTGAAATCTCTGGACCAAATAAGCAAGAAGAAGAAAGGGGCGGGAGAAGTGTGTGCAAAATAAAAATAAGGAACAGAAAGCAGAGACAAACAAAGGAAGAAAACAACAGACCCTGAGCTGCCAGTGCCGTGCAATTCCTATTGGGAGCCAAAAAAGAAAAAGCCTCATGCAAAAGCTCTCAGAGAGCAGCAATGAGGGGACGGCAAGTGCACAAGGGCAACTGTGTGCAATGCACAGGAAGAGGCAACGTTACTGGAGGACTGGAGCTGAAAGCCACTCTCCCCCAGGGATAGCAGGCAGATTATCAGATGGTGTAAAGCCATTGAAACCAGAGAAGCTATGCCACCTACACTGCTTTGGCCCAGCCTCTAACCCACTGATTTTGGTACTACTGTGGTTTAGATCCAGAGAGATCTCTTTCATCCCATGAGGGTTGAAGCCCACCCAGAGGAGGCAGGCAGCGTCGTCACATCTACTGTCTGAGACTGGTGATGGTGCTGACCCAGCCCTGGTCACACCTGCTTCCCACCAGCCCTGCTAAAGTGTTGACCATGACTTCTGGCAGAGAGACCAGATCCGGCCTACAGACTGGCAGTGCCCTGGTTACCCGGCCTGTGTGGCTGGAGAGGTTTGAACTATTCCTAAAACTGGAAAAGGGCCAATTCTGACAATTTTGTTAAAGCAAAACAGCTCTCGTTCTTTCAATTCAAAACAACTTTTAAATTTAAACTTTCCACTTTCCTTTTCTTTTTATTTTCCAAAAAAAAATGGTAACACAATAGCTCAAAATCCAAACTCCAGGTTCCAAGATCATTGAAATGAAATGCTTTGACCGCCCCCAAGTTCATTGTTTTCAGATGCTTTATTCCCTGAACGTTTTTGCTTCCATTCTCAAATGGATCCTGCCGAGACCTGAGCAATCTGCCCTTTGCCCAGTTCTGTTGATGGGTGACATCATTTGGGGCAATTAACTGTCCCAGATTTTTTAGATGTCTGATAGGAAATGGATAAAAAACATGAGCCCAGCTCTTTGGGAGCAGGTGTGTGATTCCACAGATTGCCTCCCCATGTCTGCTGGCATATTAAAAAAGCCCAGTGGTAAGGGAGGTGGTCAGCATTTTTCAAAGGATAAAACCTGAAGCTAAAATTTGAACGTGGGAATAATGTCAAAGACATTTTCACAATTGCCTTTTGTTTTCTGATCATCTGTAAACATTGTAAAATATTTTCAAAATAAAAAAAGAGTTTTCAAATTATTTTTTCCCACAGTTTTTGTTAAGAATAGGGAGCAAAAGTCAAAAGTGTTTTTAGGATTTCCTCCCAAAAATGTGGAAGTTACTCCCTCTTCTGTCCCTGTTTTTGGTGTTCTTCTGTCCAAAGACTGCCACCTAGCAGCACCTCCACCCTGTTCTTCCAAGGTCATCAGGTATTGGGCTATTTGCCGCAAGTGGCATTAGGGCTTGTGGTTTATTCACCTGGTATAAAACGGTTGCTTCACAAGTGGAAAAACAAGGAATCCAATTGTCCCTTTGGGTGCTGTTTTCTAAGTGAACAGAAATAGCTGTTAATAAGAATAGGCCAAGCTGATTGTTTATGGCTCCTAACAGGCCCATGGGAAAATGAATCCATATCTTCTTAACCATGGCATAAAATCTATAACCATACATCACTTTAAAGTGCCCCTCTCTGCTAATGCATTTATTAATTATCAGCTGAGATGCTGCAAAGCATGCAGTGCAATCTATGGCTCGGTCCAGACTGGCAAGCGGCTCTCGGCACGCGGCTGCTTCCATGACTTCATCGTGATGAGGGGAGAAAGGTCGCTGAGCAGAGTCAGGTCACTGGAGAGCTTCAGAGAAAGGGCCTCTGTGTCTGCAGCCTATCAGCCCGGCAGATATGTATCTCAGGAAGGCAGAGTCAGTGGCTGTTCTTCCTATGGCACCAGTTAAGGAAGGAGTGGGTGCAGTGGCAGTGCAGATTAAGGTGTTGGAAGTATCCTGTAGGGTCCAATTCAGTCAGACACAGCTCCCAACTTCATACCTTGCCCTGGACTTGGGCTGAAGGCTGCCCTTAGTGGACTCAGCTGTAGGTGGGCACTGGGCTGGGGAACCAAAGGAAGCTGGAAGTGCTGTTAGCTTCATCATTCCCTTGTGTGCATCTGGCTGCAGAAATGGGGGCACAGTAACCATGCTGGCACCATGGGCTACCAACCCTAGGAAGACCTCTGATTTTTTTTGGTTTACAGAGGGAGATGAGAGCGCTCCCTGTCCTAACCTGAAGAGACCCCACCAGGAGGGCTCTACCTGGCCTCTGATAAGTTGAGGGAGACAGGGAGGCAGAAGAGCTGGCGCCACTCTTTCACAGTATAGGGGGAGGCTAAGCTGGCACTGGTGCCCATCATTCCTGTCACTTGGTATGGGGCTCCACTGGGATGGGGCTCCACAGCTGTCTGTCCCTCATGGTGCTGAGGACTCACTGCTTAGGCAAAAGCACAGGCGACAGGAGATGTGGAACAAATGGTGACAGGCACTGGGTAAAGACTGGGCATGGTAAGCAGGGACTTCTGGAGCTCAGGGGCCAACAACAGGCACCGAAGGATGAAGGGAAGCTAACTGTGAAGTGAATGGAGGGGCTGGAGCAGGAGTGGGGCCAGGTGGGATCTGGGTTCAAGTTAAGGCTTAGGCAGGGGTTGCTTAGTGAATAAAGCAAAGGACAGGGACAGGGGACATGGTTTCCATTGCCTGGCTCCACGACTGACCTGCTGCACATCCTTGGCCAAGGCTCTTTCTCCCACTTGGCCTGCCTTGACACCAGCTGTTTGGGGCAGGGATGGATTCTCATTGTGTGTCTGTGCAGCACCAGGCTCTGATCTCATTCAGGGCAGGGACCATCTCTTGCTTTTTCTACACAGCAGTTAGCACAGCCAGGTCTGTCTGCAGTTGTGAGCACATCCCTACGGGTCAGTCACCTGTATATTTGGTGCCTCAGTTTCCCTCTCTACAATGGGGAAAGTGATCCTCACCCACCTCACAGAGCCCCGAGGGAGCCTTCTGGCCTTTCATAAGAACTGCCTTTTAGCGGGTCAGCCCATAGATCCATCTTGCCCAGTCTCCTGTGTCACAGTGGGAGAGAGTGGATGCTGAAAGGGAGAGTGAACAGGGTATGACCAGGGTTTTCCCCCACACTGTTCCTCTCTCACTTGCAACCTCCAGCATGTAAAGTCTAGGAAGTTCTGATTCAGAGGTTGTGCCCCAAACTCCCGTGCTCAATAGCTACCGATGCACCTTTCCTTCAAGAATTTGTCCAATCCTTTTTTGAATCTAGCTGAAATGTCGGCTTCTACAACATCTGACGGCAGTCCTCTCCAGCCATTCTCTTTAGGTCACTTTGATGACAAAGGCCCATGTTTTACACTCACTGTCAGGAGCTGCAGAGCTCAGTGCAGTCCCTCAAAGCATGATATGACACCTCTTGGCATGTCCTCACCTGGCTCTCACATGTGCAGCTCCACGTGTCGTCTGGCAGTGCGTTTGGAGAGCTGAGAGCCCGGACTCCTGGGTTCTGCTGATTTCTCTTCCACTGAACTTGCTGACAGGCTTTGAGCAAGTCACTTTGGACTGGGTTTGCAAAGGTATAGGCCCTCAAAGATATAGACTGATGGCTACTGGGATTCAGCAAAGCTAGTGCCTACTTGCCACTCATATGGGCCTAAGGATGCAGGTACCTCTGGAGATCTGGTCTGTAAAACTCCCTGCTCTCAGTTAACTCATCTGGGCTCGGACAGCTTCTGAGCAGGAGGAGATGGGCTCCTCCTTCATAGATTTCATAGATTTCATAGACATTAGGGCTGGAAGGGACCTCGGAAGATCATCGAGTCCAGCCCCCTGCCCAAAAGGCAGGAAGTCAGCTGGGGTCACAGGATAAGCATAAGCATCCAGTTTGCTCCTGAAGGTGTTCAATGTAGGAGCTTGAACCACCTCCGGTGGCAGGCTGTTCCAGACCTTGGGGGCTCGGACAGTAAAGAAATTCTTCCTTATGTCCAGCCTGAAATGGTCTTGTAGTAGTTTATGACCATTTGACCTAGTTGTCATCCTGCTCCAAAAGCCTGGAGCTGAAGGGGACTTTCCCCGTACTTTTATCCATACAGGGGCTATGATAAATAGTGAAACAGTCCTGATTCCATCCAGTAGGGGGTACCAGGGCCCAGCCAAAGCAGCTGGCTGTACATTTAACAGTGCCTGCTGGCAAGGTTTGCCCAGCATGAAGTGCTAAATGATGACGAGATGGAGGAAGCATTAGCTGACAGTGCCACTGCAGGGTTAATTCTGAACCACTTGCTATCCAGGAACCTGATGGACAGATTCCTTCCCTCCCAATACTCACTACAATTTCCTGGTTCCAGATGGGTTTGGAGCATTTGGCAGTGGGAATCACTGTAGCATGTCTGTCAGAACTTGACATGGATGGCTTGGAATAATGGCCATTAGGACCCGAGGGTAGGGTCCCTCTGGGTGTCTCCAAGTTATTTAGTTAATTGCCCAAATGAAGGCAATCTTTACCTTTTAAATGCATTATTGCTTTCCTAACAGCTTTGAAATTCTCCATGCACTGCTGCACACTGCCTCCATTCCCCATAGCCCAGGCAGGTAATTAGAAGCAAAGGAAAGGTGAGAGCCAATGCAATGGCTCAAGTCTTCTATAGCACTGGTTCTCAACTTTTTTTGTACCAGGACCCATTTGTAAACATTGATGGCCAGTCTTGACCCAGTACTCCTCACTCCCGACCACTGCCCCTCACCCCCAGGTCCAAGCCTCCCAGTGTCTGGGGCAGAGGGTGGGTATGTGGGGCAGAGGGAGGGGGTGTGGGGTATGGGGAGCTCCAAGCAGCCCCTTGCAGACGGGAGCTCTGCCAGCCTGCAAAGGAAAAAGCCATAGTTTCCCATGTTCTTTTTTAAAGGAGAATCCATTTTTAAAGTTTGTTGATCCCTTTTTAAAGTTTGTTCGCGACCCTTTCATATATTCTTGTGACCCACTTTTGGGTTGCGACCCATGGGTTGAGAAATGCTGTTCTATAGCAATGGTGCAGCAATTTCAACATGGGGCTCAGGTGGCCAATGCTCTCCGCCACCTGCCTCCTACCCCTTTGTTCAGAGACCAGAAGTGAATTGGGACCCGCGGCATTGACCAGAGCAGAATGGAGTAGAACTGATTGGGAGAAAGTGTCCTTTGTACACGTGGTACTGGGGCACAGTCTCTGTCTGTGGCCACAAGAGCAGCAAGAAATTCATTTCATGAGAAATTCTGCAATTTGGAGGGTGGTGGAAATGTTCTTTGGGAATGTTACATTGAGGGGCAGATTGGGAGGGGAGTGAGGGTGTGCAGTGGTGCAGTCACACAGCCTCTTTGATTCCTGGTCTACTCACACTTTAAAACAACTGCCTGGCAATGGCATCAGTATTTCTATTCAGGAAGCAGTGACAGTCACTTGATTTCACAGCTGATTATAATCTACCTGATTCCTTCTAAAGTCTTCATTCCACAGGTGTTAATGACCCTCTCTGCTTTTTTAATGATCTTGATGTTCCATTAATTAAGCTATCCTTTCTTCTGCAATTCTGCTGTCTGTTAGTTGTTCCTCTTGATGTAGCTCCTATTTCACAGCTCTGCAGACTGTTTTTAACCCTACCTAAAAACATTAATTCGGAAGTGGAAACATTAACTCACGTGAACATCGACTCAGGTGTGGAAATAATTTTCAGTGAAGCATTGGATGCACTGTCAAGATGTTCAGGAAAGCTAGATTGTGTTTTGTGAATCTGAAAGAGATGTATATTTAATTCTAATGGCAATAGGCTGAAAGAACCAACATCTATTGGTTATTTTTGCCTAGTTTGTTGTGGTTTTATATAAAATATATGATATAAAAAATTAATGCACATTCCAATAAAGTTATATTTGTTTTTGTCTCAATCTTGAACTGATTAATATAGCCCTAGGCCCCTAGCATATTAGTAAAGCTTCCAGTATATTTTTACCTGGAAAAAAATGTGCATTGTGCTATATGTGATGATGCACCACACCATCTGCACCTTCCTTTTTAAAATCCTAGATCCACCCATGGTTGCAACATGCTCTAATTTATCAAATAAACAACATTTCTGAGCAAGAATTTGATTTGAAAGGAAAGACCCAAATGCTCCATTCTGATGAGACCCACATGTGGGGTTTCAATGACTTCTTGAAAGCCCTTGACATCAATGTGTTCTCATGATAAATTTTGATTTCAAGCAAATGACATTTTCTGATGGTGAAAAAAACGTTCCATTGGTAAATTTGTAGCCAGATTTAGTGGCCATTTCTTCTGGCCCTGGACACTTGCTTAGAGGGATGGAATTCTGCATTTGTGTCTAATGGACCATTAGGCTGCCTGGAGGAGGCAACATAGAGCATCCTGCATCTGCACAGGGGTTGGATTAGATGTTGTTTGAGGGCCCACCACCTCTATTATTCTCTGATTATAGAGCAGAGCAGTGGGTATCTTTGGCCCTGTCCCCATCCAGCACCTGTCTTACCTGTGTCCCAGTTTCAGCCATCTCAGAACCCCTCCAATTTGGGCTCTTCACTTGGCACAGAGGAATGGGGGCACCCCTATCTGCAGCCCAAATTCCAACCAGCTTGCAGCTGAATGATGGATCTGGGCTTTAGGGTGGCACCCTTGTGCTGGTAGTTTCTCTTGGTGGAGGTAGAACTGCTCAGCCAGCTGGGATCCGGAGCTCAGCAGGGCAGGGCTCAAACCGTGGAATGGGACCAGCAGCAATCACTGAGTGAGACAGCTGGAGTCTGAGCCTGGCCAATGCAGACAGTTGCCCCAAGTAGTGTGGGAACCATGCACGTGAAGAGACCACCTATGAAGGCTTCCCCTACTGGAGACAGCCGCACACAACCCTACACGTGGAAAAAAGGAAAAGCACTTCTCTGCTGAGTGGATACTCAAGTCCTCACTCACCCCCAGGTCACTTAACTGCTCTGATGGGGGACATCTAGACTGCAGCTGATTGAGTAGAGAGGGCTCCTCGATTTCGGTCATACCTGCTGGTCTAGCTTTGGGTGATGCAATGCCAAATAAACTTTAGAAATAAATGCTCTAGAAATAATTCAGACTGTTGTAAAAGATCCAGCTCTAAGCAGCTCTGAGGTACCTGAGGAAGGGCTGGTGGAGGAGCGCATGAGGGAGCTTGCATGCACAAAGTGTTGCTGTGGGGAGTTTAGCTCAACTTTCATGAGCTGTATGGAGATTGTCTCTTCCCCCCCCGGTCACCACATCATTGCTGTGTACTGATTACTTTGCCTTTGTCAAAACTGCATCCGAGACGGCTGGAGAAAAACCCATGGGTGGGAAGTCTTGAATGGGAGGAAGAGGTAGCACTAACAAACGACAACCACAGCCTGTGCGTGCACCAGGCAAACTCCCCCAGGGCTCCTCCATCCCGGCCCATGGCGCTCCGTGCTCCTCTCATCTTGGACCCCCACACAGCTCCCATTTAGTGCCAGGCATGTGAGATACCTGACTGCTGGGACATGGCTCCAAGGTTCACTCACTGTCTGCAGGCCCTCCTCAATGCCAGCAGATGGCACCCGTGATTAGTTCTGCTGCCAGGGGATGTGTTGCACCTACCCCTGAGTTGTCCATGCTTCAGCTCCCACCCAGGGTCCTAGCCCAGATGGGCTGCAGGCTGGGCCACAAAGCACAGCAGGACTGACACCGTGCAGTGACAGCTGGCATTCTGCAGCTGCCATGGACTGAGGTTGTTTTAAATGGAGCTCAAAGCTGTGCAGGCCCTGTCCAGACTCCCTCGAGCCCTCAGCAGGGCACCCCTTTGCTCACACTGCATCCCCATGAGACTTTAGGGTCAGAGCTATGGCAGAGGGACACTAGCACCAATCCATCCATTGCTTGGTAGGGGCTGAGCTCCCAGCTTCATGTCTCTTGCTTTCATGCACTGATCTGGCCTCCTGGGATGGTGTAGAGGGGCTCCTGGACGAAACCCTCTCACCCTCAGCACTTGGGGTGAAGGTTTTGTGGGTACCGGACTCCTGGTCAGGACATGACACAGGCTACTGAGTGCACCCCAGGGAAGTGGGATGGGCTCAGTCACCGGCCCTTGTCTGTGATCTGGAAAGGGGGACTTGTAACAATGCAGGCCCTGCCTGGAGAGCAGTCCTGGAAGGAGAGCCTGCCACAAGCCATGCCCATAGTGGGAGCATCCTCCATTAGCTTGAGTGGCAAGGAGCTGGGTGACTGGATCAGGAGGTGCTGTGGCCTGTTGCTGTGACTCTGCAGACCATGGTGTGTTGGCATGCCCAGACAAGGCCTGAAGCTTGGGCCCTCAGTGATGATCAGGGAGCTCAGTGCTGACCCTGTGGGTGATCAGGGTGAGGAATAGCCCAGAGCTCCCTGCAAAGCCCATGGTGGACAGAGGCCACATCTTGGTGGTGGGAGCCCTCTGCTACCATCTGTTGATGAGCGCCAATGGGCCAGGTCTCCTCTGCATTGCTGTGTGCAATGGCACTGGGGCCCTTTTGTTCAAACCCACTTGAGTTTTGAATATGGGGTTAACAATAATGCTGCAGTCTCCATCAGGCAATGAACAGGCATCAGACATGCCTGAGGTGAGGAGCTGCTCTATCTGGGCTACAGCCTGGAGTGACGGGGCAAAGAGGCCGGTGTCCTAAGGGTGCTGTGTGTGCAGGCTGCAGACGGGGCTCTGTGTCTATGGGCTCACATGTTCCTCAGTGTTCATCATGCAGCTGCCCTGGCAAGGAGGCAATCAGCACAGGTGAGGCTGCTTGTGCTGCAACCAGAGAGCAGCAGCTTCACTAGTCTCAGAGCTGGGTTGGCTCCAAATGAATGTGTCCTCCAAGGCCAGCAGTCAGACCTGTATGAGCTCTGGACCCTGCTGATTCTGCACCACAAACAGTGAGTGGGGTATAAGGGGGGAGCACCTGCCAACTGTTACTCACTTGCTGCTGTGGGGAGAGGACTGGGGCTGAGAGTATCACAGAGATGCCATGGGGTGGAGGCTGGGGGAATGAGAAGTTTTACCTGAACTGGTTACGAACTGGTTTTCCCACGTTTACTCTGAGGTTCCTGTTTCTCCCAGCTAAAGGTCTCTTTTATTCTGGAAACCTTGGACTTGTGGCTGGGGAGAAGGGTATTATTAATCATCAAGCTGATGAGATGTGATTTGCTTGTCTGGGTTTTGAGGTGGGGGCTCAAACTGGTTGTGGAACCCGGCTGCTTCTTCTGGCAAAAACCTTACCCACAGGTGTCCCAGGAAGATGTGGGGCTCTGTGCTTTGAAAACTGCACTCTCTCCCTTGGAAAAGAGAGCAAGCCTCTGAGCTGCCTGGGAGTGAAACTCTCTATCTCACCGACTTTGTGCATGCCCACCCCCCTGCCCAGCTGCCCAGAGCTCCTATTGGCTTCAAAGGAGTAGGCTGATCTCCTATTGTCTGCCCAGTGCTTTGAAATCCCGGTGGAGAGGGGCACGAGGTGGTGCCCTGCTGGGGGCTGGGAGCTGCCGACTGTGGCTCGGAGCTCAAAGGGGAGGGTTGGGAGACTAGAGCTTTGTAGCTGGACATGAAAGGCTATTTGTGTCTTGGCTTCTCCCTTTCATCCTCCGCAGGGCTGGTGGCAGTGCCAGCGGGGGGGGGGGGGGGGGTCTCTTCACAGGAGCTGCCAGACTAAGCTGCTGCAGCTTGGCTAGAGGGCTGAGGGAGGAAGGGTGATGGAGAAGGAAGTGCATTTTGCTGGAGGGGGGAGATGCAAAGGTTTCATGCCCTAGTGCCTAGCTCCTGTGGTTTGCCAAGGGGTATAAGTGCCAGGACAGGGAGGGGTTGCTTTGAAGGGGCCTGCCTTTGGTTTGGCTTTGTGGCAAACCCCACAGAAGCATTTGCTGGGCCCTGACAACCTAGCTGAACAAAGTGGCGCTCTGGGCAGCCAGTGGTCCCTGAGTCTAGCCAGCAGCTTCTGTGGGTTACTCAGCCTTGTGCTCCCAGGCAGGCATTGTCATGCAGTTCTCATCCTTCAGCACACTCAGGGCAGCCGGTGATCCCCTTAGCTCAGATCCTCAAGGGCACCCTTGAAGTCTGTGAAAGTTAGGGACCTAAATACCTTTGAGGCTCTGGCCTTAGTGCCTCAGACTATCGGATGGGGTGTACCTCTCTCTGGCCTGTCCAATGCACGGGACTGATCACACAGGTTAGACCTAGTCATCATGTGAGGAGATGTCCTAACTCTGCACAGCTCTGCTGAGCCCTGTGGTGCTGGCCCCAGTCCTAGGCTCCCTGCCACAGCTCTCCACAGTGCTCCTTGGTCCCACCCCTGGGTTCCCCTTGTTCCAGGTGGAGTCCCTGGAGCAGAGATGATCTATCTAATGACACCTCATAGTTCACCTTGCACTTGTAGCCTATGCTGGCTTGAATCCAACCCTCCCAAGGGCAACAGGGGCTTTCCTTTGTGCACCAGGATCTAGCACTGTCTGCTCCCAAGAGCCTTCTGTGAGTGCCAGTGGGACCTGCAATGCCATATTAGCTCTCCCCAGTGGCAGGCTCGCTCTGGCCAACCAGCCCTGCTGGGAAAGCTCATGCTGCAGAGAAGTCAGGGCTGCAAGGAACTCTCTTTGTGGACAGATTTGCCCCTGCTCTCTGCACAGATGTGCTCCTGGTATCAAATGTAGCCTACCAGGCCCTGGGGGTGCCACCTCACCTAAACCCTTCTGCCCCCTGGCAGGTTTGGTTTACAGCTGCTTCTCCTAGCTCTCCTTTGCCAGCACTTCCTGCATAGCAGCTGTATATACCAGCCCAGCCAGCTGTGTATCCCAATAGGCAAGCAGTCTAGCCCTATGCAGGCCACAGTTGCCAGTGCCCATCAGCCAGGCAGCCTGAACCTCCAGCGGTCCCTCTCCAGTAGGCTTGTTCTGCCAGTTCCCTGTTTATTCCAGCCTCCTTCTCTCTTTTGCTTTATTCCCCCCTCTCTGACAGTCTGCTTCCTGCTTGTCTCTCTCTCTCTCTCTCTCTCTCTCTCTTTCTCTCCCTCCTGCAGTGGGGGCTAGAAAAGGCTTATTTGCCCCTTTCTTTGGGACCTCCCCATATGCCATCCCCTCCTGGGCTCCTACACACAGCCTGGCCCTTGGTGCCAGCCTGTTTGCACTGCATCCAGGCTGCCAGCTTTAGCCCGCGTTGCTCAAGGAGGGGTGGTTGCTGGGGAACACAGCTCAGTATCAAAGGGAGGAACTTGGAGAAGCTACAGGTCAGGCTACAGGTGGGCTGACATCACCGAGACACTGCAGCAGGCAAGGCTCCCATTGGTGGTTACCATGGTGACATGCCAGTGGTGCTCTTCTGTTGTTCTGAATGGAGACGTTGGGTTTGTGCATGCTGTTTGCAGGGAGCTTGCAGAGCAGCGAAGGCCACAGGGGTGGCCCTGGAGATGTGGAAAGGGTTAATGGCCCTGCAGTAGGGTGGGGCTTCAGTGGGTACACATGCACGTGGGCGCATGCACACTTTTGTGTACACACAAGTGGACACGTGCACACACACACTCACACTCGCACCTGTTCCTCCCCCCTCTTCCACACAAACAACATACTCTCCTTCAATTCAGGAAGACCTGCTTGGCATGACGAGTGGGAAAACTGCAGCCAAAGCACTAGGAAGAGGCAGGCCAGGGGTGCAGATGCTGGGGCTGGTCTCCCCCTCCCCTTCCTGGGAGCAGGTGCTGTGCTCTGCCTGATTGTCATTCTCCAGTGCTCCTGACCTGGTGGCATCAAGGTGCCTGGCCCCTCCTTTGTCTTTGGTGGTGGGATGTGATTTTTTTTTTCATGATGCTTTGGGGTGAGATGGACTTTAGGATTGCCTGAAGCAATCTGTCCCCTGCACTTCCCTGGAGATGTTGGACAATATAAGCTGTCCCTGTGTCTGTTGTGTGGGGGCTGTGGTTGCCCATACCCAGGTTCAGCTGTGGTCTGTGCTTGTGGTTTCCAATGCCTGGAGTCACCTTTGATGGGAGCCCTTCTTGGCTGGGCAAAGCTCAAATTCAGTGTCTGGAGTGTGTGTGTGTGTGTGTGTATGGGGTGGGGGGTGGTGGTGGTGATGGGGCTCTTACTGTGCTGAGAACCTGCTGGCCATGGTGCTGCTCCTCTGTGCAAGGCCTGCAAGAGCCAGCTGCCTGGAAGCTGGAGCCCAGAGTTGGGAGGGTACCTGGGCTGCATCTGTTCAGGTCTGGTTGTGGAGCAGTGGCGACGTGTAGAGGGTGCACGGGCACCCCCTGAGAGTGCTGGGGCACCCCCTGATGGGCTATGCTCCCTGTTTAGGCAATGGTCAGGGAGGCCAGGTGGGAGCTCTGGTGGCCCCCCTGCGAGCACTGGCCAGGGAGTTGGGGGTAGGAGCGCCATGGCTGAGAGCGCTGCAGCCACTTCTGGGAGATTGGCTGTGGTTGGTGAGATCAGCCGCAGGGGACCCCTCCTGGTTGGTGAGATTGGCCGTGAGGGATGACCCCCCCGCCCTCCCCCAGTCACTGACTGGTCACTGGGGCGAGAGGCACATGTCCCCCTGACTTAAGGCACCAGTCACCCGTGCTGTGGAGGGAAGGCAGCCCCCTGCCTGGTTTTGGACAAATGTTTTCCAAAGCACCCACAGGAGCCGAAGTCTCTTTGGCAGAAGTGACCTAGATTCACAAAGTTGTTTAGGGGCTGCTTCAACAGGAGCATGGATCTCATCCTCTATTACACAAGGATTGCAGTCCTGGCTGGGTCTCTGAGCTGGCCAGAGTCTGCTTGCTCCCAAGGACTGTGTCTGAATGTGCCACCAATCCTGGGCAGAAGAAGTGAGCTGATCGATGTCACTGCAGCTGCTCTGCCTGAACAAAGCAGCTGAAAGGCCCTGAAGAGCTGGGTCCCCTGCCCTCCTGTGCTGCAGTGGGTAAGACACATTGCTCAGCAGGTCTCTGACCTGGGTCTCAAAGGGAATTTGTCCAGGGCTGTTTGGCACCTTCTTCTGGATCACTGGCTCATCCTCCTGCATTGCTTCCCTAGCCATGCCATTGGTCTGAGACCTGACACCTCACTGTGCTGCCCTGTACCAGGACTCACAACCGTGAGCACGCACCCCTTGTTTCCTTCTGCACCTGCTGTCCACATGCGCCCTGGAGACCCAACCATCTCTGCTGACATGTGACTGCCATGCAGGAGAGCAGTACTAGGGCACCCAACTCCAGCTGGGTTGTGGGGCACTGAATGCAGAACAGCTGACAGTGGGGGGAAAGGGGCAGGAAGCCATGAACACAGGGAGTGAGGGCTGGGGCAGAGATGGGGCAGGGGCCAGGCTGAAAGGCAAGCAGAGCTGTCACAGGCCAAGTCCACATCCCAGAGGGTATTTTTCGTTTTTCGTTTGTCTGCAGTCTGTTCTGTGGAGCTTTATCCACTTGCTTTTCAGCTGCTTGGAAGTGGGTCTGTCCCTCAGTGCTGGAGACAGCTCCACAGGCTGGTGCTTTCCAAAAGTTTGCTGAAGATCAGGACTCCCACTTGGAAGTTACCCAGCCGCAGAGAAAGGTCAGCTGCTGGTGAAGTCATTTTGGGCTTTAAATGCTCTCTCTCTCTCTCTCTCTCTTTTTTTGTGCTCAGATAACTTAAAAATGATTTTTTTCAAGGCCCTGAAACTTGGCACAGACTGGCTGTCCAATGAGGCATGTGCAAAGACATTTGGGTTAGAAATAAAGCCCTGGGCAGGATTATGGAGTGCGTTTATGGGGATGGGCGATGGTGCGCTCCAAACGAATGCGCTCGCAGTTCTTGCTCAGCGACCGTGACCCGAGCTCTTTCCACCAACTGGAACTAGCAAGGCATAAAAGACAGTGGAACAAGCCCAGGGGAGGGTGGGTTATAGTCACCCCAAGGCTCCTCTGTCAGAGGAGCTGGACTTGGGCTCATTTCAGGGAGGGGTGGACATGACATGTCTGTGGTTGCTTCTCTGCAGGTTGAGAGTTTGCAAGTGCAGGACTGATAACCAGAACCTATCCAGCTTGCAGGGCCACTAGGCAATATTACATGCTGAGAAAGACCTGGGCAGAGTGTTACAGCTGCTTTGAGGTTAAATCAACAGCTCAAAGGTGCCAGAAAGTGCCAGAATGAACATTGCTTGTGTGACCCAAATTCAGCCCCTTGGCACCACAGAGTTATGATAGCATTCCAGCCACCAGCTGGGCTATGCAGGAGGTCAGAGTAGATGCCCAGAATGAACTGGCTAGCTTTAAAATCTATGAGTTGCAATGGAAGTCCATGGTTGAGGCAGGATTAAACTCACTCCACCAGCACCTCCATCTGTTGCCTTAGCCTTAAGAGAGCAGCCTGAGGGGTTTTTGCATTTGCTGTTCACATCATGCACTAAATCAAATAGGGGTGCTGTGGAACATGTGGCATGTTATCATGTAATGACAGACCATGTCTAGATGTGGCCACACAAGGGGACTGAATGGAAATTGCATGGGCAGCCTTCCCTCTGCTTGTCCTTAGCTTACAAAAGTGCTCCACTTAAACTTTTAAAAAGTTTTTTACCATAACTTCTTAAATTTTGAATAGTAATAATGATCTCTACCTGTTCTACAGTTCATTTTGCCAGTAGATCTCAAAGTGCTTTGCAAAAGTTTAATAGCATTATTCCCTTTTCATATATGGGGAAGCTGGAACATAGAGACTAGGGACAGACATTACACACAAACTGGTATAAGTGACTGGAAATTGGTTCAAATCTGTAACACAACAGAAATTCAGTGTACATAAACCACTTTCAAAATGGCTGAAACCAGTTTAAGATAAACCTGGATGGCTATAGTATCAGATTTAACCGATTTAGGTTAAATCAGTTTATTGAACTTCTGTCCCAGATCTCCTCCAAATTCAAGGTAACTCACAGTCCCCCAGCATCCAGGATGCTTTGCATCTCTCCCACAAGCCCCCGCCCCCTGGGTGGGCAGGCTAACCTTGGCCAAGGCTGCCTGTTCCCACTGAGCAGATAGGCTTAGCGCCCCTCAGCTTCTGGCCTGGGACACTGCAGGCATGTGGCTGCCTTTCTGGAATTGAAAGTGACTGTCTGTTCACTTGCTTAATCGATTCAATCTACAGAGCTTAGACTAACCTATGAAGATTGAATCAATTCAGCCTTGGGCTTTTGACTACTTATCAAGAGAGGTGAAAAGACTTGCCAACTATTCAGTAGCAGAGATGGGACTAGAACTTGTGGGATCTGGGTCCCAGACCAGTATTTGGTCTTCAGGGGCATGCTGTCTCTCTTTCTTTAAAGAAAGAAAATGGGGGGATGGGGAAAAAGTTATCCTGTGGAACCACGTTGATGCCAGTGCATGGGGAATCAGTAGGATTTATCTTTGGACCTTTCTATCTGCAATAGATTGCTTTTACTGAAGAATTAACTAGTAGTAAGCTATTATCTTCTACATGGCTCAGTCATGAGAAGGAGCCACAGCAGGAATAACTCTTTGCTAGACAGCAGTGGAATGGCTGGAATCCAGGTTCTAGCAGCAAAGGAGGGGGTTGGTTATGCTGGCATAAGCTACCGAACCACCCCATGGCGCGAGAACTGCAGCAGGACATGTCTTTATCTCTCCCACTGGTGTCTGCTGGGAGAGCAGCAGTGGGGGAGACTCACCTGCTGTCCCTAGATTCCAGACGTTGCAGCAGAGCATCACCAAGCCAGTGCTGCCCGACTGCTGCGTGGCACTCTGTGTCTGTGCATCGTGACCCAGATGTGATTGCTCTCATAGATTTTGTGTGGAAACTGCAGTATTTGAGAGTTACCTTAGGCCCTCTTCTGCAGCAGTCACTGATTTTGCTGTTCTGCATATGCCAAAGGGTAACACAAAGCACCCTGATGTGATCTGACTTCACTCGGCACCCAGGTGGTATCTCCGTGCTGGGCACCAAGTGATGTGACCGACAGATGTACTATGCAGGGGATTATACTTTCCACTATGATTGCAACAACTGGCCAACCCCTGGATACATCCCCCCGGCTACTGGCACTGCCAGGTGCTTGGCCATTGCTGATCAACTGACGACAGGCAGCAGGAGGACTCGGAGTGACTTGTATGGCACTGAAGCAGTCATGACAGACTGGATTGGGGTGCAGCCAAGGGTAACGATTAATCCATGCCCTGCGCCTCATGCTTGGTGTTGAATGCTGCTTGCTCACTAGGTGGTATCTTGGTTAAGTTTATAGCAAATAGGCTTTATCATTTGCAGTTGGGTTGCTCCTTTTTGACCCCAGGCACAGCAGGGCTCATGTGTGATGGGCACCATCTTGGAAAACACCAGGCTGATACAGTCATCTTGGACAGTACCCTAGGATTGAACTGGAGACCTCCAAGGCTAAAACCACAAGCTGAAAAGCACTGTCTGCACTGCTGGCATTATCTGCAGAGGGGGCACAGATGAGGCATAGCACATGCTTTCAAGTGATTTCATTAGGATGTCCTAAGTTGGGCAGCATTTAGGGTGATTTATTGGTAGATCTGTTGATTTACCGCCTGCAGCTTGGGACTCGCCATTGCCTTCACACAGGTTTCTCCTGGTACACTGGTCCTGCTCCCTGGAGGGGCAGGTCCCAGGTTGGAGACAAGCTTTCACTCATGACTTATGTCCCGATCTGAACCATTAATTGTTTCCATTTGACTTTTAAAAATGAAATGACTGTAATGTGTCAGAAGGCAAGGGGCCAGGGCCAGTTTAGGCCAGCTGGGCCCTTTTGGGTGTTTCCAAAGCTCACAGGCCAGTTTTCTACACCTGCTACTGCCCGCTGGCAGACCCCAAAGTATTATGCTCACACTTACTAGTGATATGCCACAGAACCCCAGCGGGTGCCGTCACACCCAGTCTGTGCCTGGGGGTGTGATTTTTCCTGAGGTCTCATGGTGCCTTAGTAGCAGAACCAGCATCTGAACCCAGGAGCCCTGAGCACTGGCTCCAGCAATGTGGTGACCCAGTTGGGATGTGAAGGGACAGCTCACACCTGTCTCTCTTGCCCTCTGCAGCTCGGTGGGTGGGACTTTGCTGCTGAGCCTCAGATGCCACGGTCTCAGAAGACTGATCCCTGGACAGCACTGGTCTGTGTCCCACGGTTTCTCTTCCCTGGGGATGCCTTTTGGAGGAGCACTTACAACCTCACGCTGCACCAAGCCACTTAGGATCTGGAAATGAGGGGAGCAGGGTCTGGGAACAGCCGGTGACTTGCAATATCTAGAAACACCAGTAGGTGGAGCTCTGTCACTGACTCCAGTAACCCACCAGCCCAGGAAAGCCAAGGCTGCTTGCTTCTTCCGCCAGGAGAAGCCATTGCTTGCTCTGCTCCCCAGGCTCCCTTTCTTGGGGCGTCTGCAGGCAGGCAGGAGTCTTCCTCCCTGTGTGCTGGAGGGCAGCAGGGACTCTAGGCTAGGGATCTGACTGTGATTCAGGCCTAGGCGTGTAGGGGTTGCCCAGAGCCTGCCAGGGCTGTGTATCCATGCCTTACAGCAACATGGCAAGCACGGGATTGGAGCTGGTGTTTCGTAGCCACCAGGAGGCAAAGAATCAGGCCAAAATCAATGAGGATCCAGTCATCTTGGGGTATCCCCAGCCCTGCTCTCACAGCATTGCAGCCCCAGGATCAGTGGGTATGGTCCTGCAAAGATCCACAATATCTATGCACTGCTGCCACCTCCTGGGGGGAACTGGAACAGCGCCTCCATGTGTCACAGGCCCCATACTGCTCCTGTAGAGGGGGGCTGGCTCCAGCTTGGGTGGCTATTGGAGCTGGGGGCCTGCGTCTTTAGACTGCCGTTTGCAGCTCTGAGTGGCTGTGGCCTGCAGCCCCCGACGACCCTGGGGACTTGAGGGAGATGTTTGTGAATACAGATTTCTCAGGCCTGAGCACAAGGGGCTGGGGAGCCACAGGCATGAGGCATCAGGTTCCTGAGGGTGTACGTGGGTGCAGAGAGGTTTGCTCTTTGTGAACATTGACTTTAGCCATGGGTTTTGGCAAATTCATGTGCCCTTCCAGCATGCTACGTGCATCTCACAAAGGCAGTGCAGGGCAGAATGGATTGCAAAGGAAGATCTGCATAGACACATACATACATACACAGACATATGTGGGTTTGTATATATATATAATGTGTGTGCAAACACGCAGTAAGAAATGCACATGTGCATGTGTGCATACATGTGCCTGCACATTCACATTTACATCCTCTCCCCCACCACACACACACACAGGCACTCATATATTTGCACTTGCCCCCTCTCCCTGCAGCCTTGCTCCCACTGGATGAGATCCTGCTTGCAGGGATCAGCACAGCCCTGCTAAGCATCAGAGGTGATCAGTGATTCCGTTGCTGTCTCTGGCTAGTGCTCTTGGCACCTTCGCTGCATGCATAAATACGAACAGGTGCCCCTGGGCATTAGCCCTGCCCTGACCTCAGCTCTTTGTGCTCTTTGGAAGGGGAGTGGGGCTGCTTCCTGCTTGGCATAATGATGCCAAATCCTCTTTTTTTCCCCTCCCCTGAGACCCACGGTTGCACTGTCACTGTCTTGCTTCGATCTTAACCCCCTCGTGAGCTGGTGGCTTCTCAACAGATGGAGGCTGGGTGGTTCTAGAGCTGGGAACCCCCAGCCCAGTTTTCCCAGTGCTCTCACCTGCAGCTTCCCACATGGTTTCAGTTTTACCCCCCATCATGCAGCTCCACCAGTGAATTCTTGACCCACATTATTGCCTGATAGTCTAGTCCTAGGATCTCCTGCACAGCTCTCTTCATGCCCCTTACTCATTAGCAGCTCATGAATTCACCCCCCCCCTTGTTCCCCCATGCCCCATAAGCTGCCTCCTATTTCAAACCTCCCTTCACCTCTGCCAGTGCCCTGTCTCATCCATGGCTGATTCCAGTGACTAGAAGTGCTTCCCACTTGCCTTTTAAGGGCTGCCTCTTTCTTGTGTAACACTAGCTCAGTGGGGTTGGTTTTTCCCTCATCCCCCATTATTCTTCTGGCCTGAAGCCTTTGAAGCCATGACTCCTCCTAGCTGTAAGTGTGAGCAGTCACAAGGTTAGGTCCTTCTGACGCTCAGTTTCTGCTGCATCTCTTTCCATGCAGCACTGGGCTCTGTGTGAACCAAGCATTATTTCCTGCCTTTGTCAGGGGTGACCTCCTTTGCTCCCGTACTTCCCTGCTGACCTTTTTTTTTGCCTTACAGCCTGCTCTCCCCAAGTCCAGAGCCATGGCTGTGGAAGTCCCTCCACAAGTCCAGAGCCACTGGTGATGGTGAAACACACCAACCTCCTGTGGGCTGATAGTCCCCTGAGTGTAAGTCAGGCTCCATTCGGCCTTTTTAGGTCTTGGTGTTTGCTGACTGTTTTCCATTTTTGATCTACTGTCATTTGCTCCCAGGTCAGTGACTTAGTGTCATTAGCAGTAGTTGCATTAGTGGGAGTGTGGTGAGACCAGGTCTCTGGTAGCCCTCAGTTCACTGAACCCTGAACCAGGTGTGTACAGGGCTCTTCATCTGTCACTTCTGATATCTGTCAGCCATGATTAGATCACTTCACAGCCTCCACGGACACGTGTAAAGCCTTCCTGTGCCCTGGGATTGCATGGGGAGGCCATGAGGAGAGCAAGAGGCAAGGTGGGGAGCTAGCCTCTGCAAGGAGAGTGGGCTGTAGATTGAGAGGTCTCTGCCCTGGTAAGTGGGGGGCAGGTGTTGTAGGTATCCAGCCTCAGCCTCTGTGTGCAAGTCAGCTGAGTTAAGAGGCCCATTTGGCACAGTGGCTAGAGGGTTAGTCCACAGCTGCATGATGGACCTGCTTGCTTCTCCTGAAATCTGTCCTTTAGGTCCCCCTGAAGCTACACACAAGACCTATTTGCAGCCATGTCCCAGGTGCCAGGCAGGCCAGACCAAGGCTTCATCACTGCTCATCATCACCATGGTAGGGCACTGGGCAGTTGGGCATTGGTAGCAGTGAGGCCCCTCAAGGCTATGACTGGGGCCCTGTGATCTAAGGACCCCGTACCCTCAAAGGTCAGATGCTAACACCACAGCCCCTTGGGTGCTAGCTCCTTTCCTTGTGCAGGCAAGGCTGAGCTCAGACCTGGTACAGATGAATCGCATCCCTCCCTCTTACACCAGCCCTGAGGTTGATCCCTTGGGATGTATTGAGGGCTGGAGGTCAGTCCTGGGTTATCTGTGCTTCACATGCCCTTCTCTCCCCGCGCCCCCCCATCCATGGGGTTGCCCATAGTCAGGGGTCCTAGAGGTTTTAGGGGAGCACAGTAATGGAATCACTGCCTGCAGGGAAGTCCTGGCATGTTGCTTGCAGCTCCTCCATGAGCCCTAAAGAGTGAGCCTTGAACTATGGGACAAAGGAGGGAAGGGGCCACTGGAGCACAGGAGGAGCAGCTTGGGGCTAGGCTGTCTGAGCGGGTCGAGTGGGCCTGGGCTGGAGGAGTGTCCTCTGAGAGGTCCTCTGGTCATTGGATTGGGGACAAGTGGAGCAACAGAGCAAACAGGCTTCCTCAAATCCTACAGCCAGACTCTTCCAGGGTTTAAAGGGCCATGAGCTATTTGTTTCACTTGCCCCACTCCTTCCTACATGGTGCGATGGCCTGCAGTGTTTACAAGCTGAGGTGCCGAGGGAGTGGGGAGGATCGAGGAAGTTGGCCTTAGGGCAAAACCCCTGGAGGACAGAAAACATGGGCTGAGGCCTGACTGAAACGCCCAGCTGGGGCGCAGAATCAATACTGGGCACAACAACCGGGAGGGAGATAGCCCCGTGCCCTGCTTGCCTTCCATCTTTCTGCAGGTTGTGGCCGCACTCTCACAGCAGTAGCCCAGAGGCCCTGATCATGCTGGCAAATTTTGCAGCTGAAGTCACAGGCAGCTGCACACCTCGCAGAGGCAGCTTGAACGCCCCACGGGGCCTGTCCAGAGCGGTGGACATGGCTGCGTCCATTCAGAAGGCTTGGGCACCTCAGGAGTTAATTTCCCTCCGAGGCTGGCTCTCACAGGTGGCTGAGGCAGCTCAAGTACAGGCAGCTACGGCCAGGTTGTCCTGAGCAGATGAGACTGGTCCCTGTGGGTGGGCGGGAGGGAAGCTGGGGCAGATTAGCCTGTCTCGAGGGGATCCAGCTGTTTAAAAGGGGACCCAAGGCGGGATCTGATGCAACAGGAAGAGTGCCGGGGAGTGGCATGGCGGGAGCTGGGGTGGGGGGAGCGCTTGGATCCCACAGCCTTGATGCAGAGTAAATACAGGGAGTGACAGATGGCTGCCTACGACATGATGGTGTAAAGCACCTGGGTGCCATGGAGACGGGTGCTGGGTGCAGCTAGAGAGCTAGGTAGCTCCCTCTCCACAACATAAAAGCCAGGGCAGCCTGTCCAGCTCTTAGCAGAGATCTATACACACAGGGGCTCCCCAGAGCTGGGTGGGTGGGTGAAGTGGCCACGTTGAGGGGCAGGAGGGAGGGGTAGAGGGGAGTGAGATGTTCATTGTCGTGGCTTTCCATACCACAGCAGAGGCTGGGCCCCCTCCCAGGGCATCTTGGGATAGGAGAGCAGCGAGCAAACACTGTCGATGGGGGAACGAGAAGTGGGGAAGAGGTGCGCTGTTCCCAATAGGGGGTCACAGTGCCCATGAGACGGCTGAATCCTTTTCCCTCACCGCTGGAGCTGGGGGATGGGGATGTCCATGTGTCAGGGCCAGGACACGTGTGTTTGTGTGCACGCAAGAGAGGAAGAAACAGAAAATGCAAATTGGAACAAAAAAAAAAAGAGACGACAATGTTTATACAGAACCTCGTATGTCAAAAATGAGATTAAAAAAGTAATTACCAAAGTCTAGAATGAAGGACAAATGTATTTCTTAGTGCAACAAGCAGCAGGAATCAATAATTCCCAGCTCAGGTTAAGATGATAAAAGATAAGTACATTTTGCCTTTGGGTTTAGTTGTGAATTAAATGGAGCTTCATGCTGTATAAATTAATTTCCATTTTCCATATAAAACCACCAGCCCTTGCCTGGAAATACTTAAAGGTCAGACAGACACAGCAAAGTAGATTTGCCAAAGCCTTTCTGGGAGGGAACAGCTTCCCAAAATAAGCAAGCAAGCAGTGCACAACAAGCTAGAAAACGCACCCAGTGATGCACACGCTGCATACGTACATCGGCTCACACTGGTGCATAGCTGCTTGTGAGAACACGTGTATGTGCAACACTCACCTAGACGTGTCTGTGCACACAGATGCATACACACAAACACACATCCTAGTGGGTACATCACACGCTGAGCCACAAGGCTTATGGTATCATGAACAGTATATGCAAGGTGTGTTCATCACACATACACAGGCTTATTACACGTGACAGCACTTCAGCTAAGGCAGTAATTCTATTTCCATTATAAACCTTTATCTCAGTCTTTTAACTTTTCTGGCCCAAAGTCACTTCCCCAAGATATTTCTTATATGGGGCCCCGTTTCAGAGTGGGGTTTTAGAATATACCACGTCCCCTTGACGGAGGAGTTGATGGAGTAGGAGTGCGTGAAAAACTATATGGGTCAAAAGTTTCCTAGTTTTTCCTAGAAGGTCACATCGTAGTCCCCCCTCAACCCCTTGCCTTGAGGTTGATTGGTTCAGTTGTCCTCTACTGGACCTTTGCCTAGCAAATGTCTGTTTTGCCATGGTGGAGCAGGAGTCTGCTGCCAGGGCGCCAGCAGTTTATAAGGGCTGCCGGGTAGGGTCTCTTGATGTGGTACATAACAGTCTGAGGAAGTTTACAAGCTCTGCAAGTCCCCTTGAGGCAGAGGCAGTTGGGGTAGGCTGACGGCGTGTGGCTATTTCCCCCTTAAGCCCCAGCTTCGTACAGATGCAGAGTTCAGGTTTGTGTCTGAGACTCAGCTGAAGCTGGAGTTGGTTGGAGTTGAAGTCCAAGGAATGCAGCGAGGCTCCATGCAGCTCATCCATGAGGCCAGATCAATTATTTGCCTCATTTCCTTACGGCTGGGTTTCTGACTGGGGTGAAAATCATCCCAAAGCACAGCTGTCTGCTTGGATGGAGACTACTTCTGCACCTCTCCTCCCTATAACCTTTGCAGGTTCCTGGTCGTCTGTAGACCACTGTCTGCTTGGAGTGGGTAGCTGGGAGGGAAAGCCAAGAATGATACCATGTCCTTCCCCCATTGCATCTTGGGAGAAGGGGAGGAGCTTAGCTAAGAAAAAGAGCCGAGTCAGCAGAAGAAGGAAAAAGCTGGCTCGCTCTTGTAAGAGACAGGAGGGATGCAACAAAGCAAGAGCAGGAAACATGGCAGAAAGTGTGGCAGTGTTGTGGCATCAGGGTTCAAAGGGCTTAATGACCTAACTGCCCACTTGCATTATGTTTTAATAGGAACTAAGTGCTGGGCTCTCTTGGGTCCCTTTGTCTGCCCCAGACTCTGTTGGCCCGTGTAGAAGGAACCTTGCTTAACCTGAGGTTGCCCTTGCCTTGCCCTAATTTAACATGGATAAAATGCCGAGCATTGGACTAGCCTTAGCACGCCTGGGAATGCTTTTTTCCAGCTGTGCCACTGACCTAGGGAGTTCTTGGCCAAGTCGCCTCCTGATCCTTGGCTCTGTTTGGCCTCCCACCTTTTATCAGATGTATCTATTTGGACTGTAAGCTCATTGAGTCAGGGATTGTCTCTGACTAACTGTACAGTGCCTAGCACAGTCTGGCTGGCATCTCAGGTAGGGCTTCTAGGTACTATATGGCTGGAAATATTAACACTGCCATCTAATGTAGTAAATATAGATCTAATTCAGCATGAGGCAAAGTAAAAGCACAGCATTTGCTGCACCTGCAGAATAAACATGGCTTGATCTTGTATGACCAGCCAGCCAGATCACCTCTTGGAGGGTGCCCCAAAATCTCTAGGTGAATGCAAGGCCCAGGCATGCAGATCAGTGGCTCTCAATATTTTTAGCCTCAAGGCTAAACGTCCCCCCCCCCCCCAAGATTTGTGACTTGAGCAGCACGCCATTTCAAATACTGCTTTATTGATTACGGTGCTTTCCTCCTTGCAGAGGGGCCAGGGGGCGGGGGGCTAGGGTGCAGCCAGGCAGGGAGACCCTGAGCCTGCCCTTGTCTGCTTATCTCCTTGCACTTTGTTTTTCTTTTCACACTCCTACAGGCACCCTTCAAAAAATCTTGCAGCACCCCAGGTGGCCTGGTACCATGGTTGAAAGGCACTGAACTTGATGCTCCCATTGGTTGGGAAGGGTGTTAGGCCCTTGGGGCAGGGGCCACTTCACCAAAATTAAAGCAGGAGAAGTGGTAGCCTCAGCCCAGAGAGTAGGATGTGGAAGGAGCCTGGAGGATGACCCTCCTGCTTGCTCTCACTGGAAGCCTTGGCTCTCCTGCAGCTCCAGCTCAGCCCTCCCCACTTTCTTCAGCTGCGTTGCGTGCCTGGCACATAGCTCTGTTGTCCCATGTTAATTAAGGGCAGGAAGGCAAAGAAGGGGTGAGATCAGCTTGATAGTCAGGGTGGGAGGTGAAGGATCAGGGAAAGATCAGGAGCTGTTTGGAAGCCACAGCTCCTCTTGATGTGACATTTGAGGCAAGACAAGGGGAAAGGAAGCTGCTGGGGCACCTGGCAGGGCAGGAAGGCAGGGGGGGAGATTTGTGTGCCCTCACATACATCCCACCCTGGTGCTCTCAGAGCAAAAGAGACCTGAAGGGCGGCACTTGAAATGCCAGCCTTCAAGATTCAGCCAGGAGAAGCACCCAAGCTGAGTAAGCCCCTTGCTTCTCTCCTTAGAGCTCAGCAACTTGCTTCACTCACACTGGTTTATGCTTCAGTCAGCTTCAGAGTGACTCTCATGGTTTGGAAGTGGCTGCATCCATTTATGGGTGACTTTTCACCCAGGGCTTGTCTACACACAACAAATGCATCTGTTTAGCTCTACTGGCACAGCGCATGCAGTACAGCAATCCCTGTCATGTGGACATACTTGTGCCAGGATAAAGATGCTTTACGGAGTGTAGCTTCTCTTGTGCGGGGAAGCAAATAAACTGTATTGGGAGAAGGCAACTTTATACTGGTAAAACTGAAGCTATACTAGCATCGATCCCAGTGTAATCCCATCAGTAAAAAAAAAAAAAATCACACCTCTGAGCAAAACAATTATACTGGCACAGCGGTGTGTGAAGAGCAGGCCTTCCAGGCACCAGCTAAGCCAGGTTTAAGCCAATACAACTGTTTCCAAATATATGGTCATATCATTTCAGCTAACTTGGGATAAAATCCTGGCACTAATTATACCTATACAGTTCCATGGTTAGAGCAGTCCTTGGGGGATTTGTTATCTTAAAAGCACCATGCCTCATGTCCCCTGTTATGATAGGGAAATGTCATTGCCCTTTCACAACACATGGCCATTTGTTCCATGGTTGCATACACTTTGGGACAGGGCTTGTTTCTTTCCTCCTATGTGGGTTGCTGAGGTAATGCTAGATTAATTAGTTCAAGTACATTGGGTTTTGTGATGATTTTGATGTTGGCCATCTCTGGGGACAGAGTCTGCCTGGTCCTGAAAGCTGTGTCAAGGTCTATGCCAGCACAAAGTAGAGTGAGTTGTTGCCATCATTATAGACTGGTTTCAGTTTGTCTCCCCCTCCCCAGAGGAGGCTGGGGTCCCCTCTCTTTTGGGGCCTCAGGCCATTACACTAGCACGGGGGTGCTCAATCCCCAGCTCACAGGCCAGGTACAGCCTGAAGTACCATCTCATCTGGCCCAATCCTGGTGTGGGGGGCCAGGAGGGGTCCATGCCTCAACACCCAATCCAGCCCACAGACTGGTCTCGCACAACTGATCTGGCCCATGGAGCCAAAAGGTTGAGCACCACTGCTCTAATACAACATCTAGTTCCTTGCTGTGCAGTGGGATTGTGGTGGGAGCAAGAGGGCCATGTCAAGGTGCTGTGGTACCTTCAGAGACACCTACAGGGGACCTTCCTGAGACAGAGGCCATAAATCCCTCCATGTGTGCAGGGCTCACAGCAGAGATGTGCAACCTTGAGAGGCCCATCACTTGTGAGTGGGGCTCAGTGCTTGACTGGCAGCTGGCAGGGACGCTTGTCACTGTTAGCTGCAGGAAGGGAATGAATGCAGCCTGGAGCTGTGTGTGCAGTAACCCCCTCCTTACTGAGCTTCTCATGTGCCTGATGTGTGCAGATGGACATGTCTGATATTGGTCCTCCCCTAGTTAGTGCACACAGTGGGTGCAGGTATCACCAGGTGCCCATGCTAGGACTGTACACCTGTTTGCATCCCCAATGGAGCAGAGTCACTCTAGCAGGTGATGTTGTGTCCATGGATCTGCACCTAGCAGGGTGGACCAGTCATGTGGGATCAGATAGGAGCTGAACCCACTTCAACAAAAGCACACACAAGGCTTCTCTAGGAGGGCCAGCACCTAATAGGTTTTGCCATTTTTTTCACCTTGCTTTCACATTCTCTGGTGCCAGGGACAGGTGTATTGGTGCAGGCCATGTGGCCCTTAAGTGGATCTGGGGTGGTTCCAAGAGGGGGAGAAGGCCCCTGTCAGAGGACCTAGAGGTAACTCTGTGAGAGGCTAGGTAGGTCTCTGGGGCACATGTGTATTTCTGCGCGCATGAGTGTCTGCACATGTGCATGCCCACATAGGTGTGCCAATGGATATGTTAGTATGCATGTGTGGCTACATGGAGTTCTTCTCTGGGGTGATGCTCTAATTATGCCTTCCCCTGGTGCATCTCGCCCCACTCAGCAGGAGTCCTGTCATGTGGTCAGGGTGAGTTGTTCCCTCAGATGGATTCAGATGGAGGTATGGGCCCCATGAGGCAGACATGCTCAGAGGTTCACAGACTTCATGGCTACGTGCCATCTCTGATCTTTCAGGTTCACCTGCAAGGCTGTGTCTAGGGACCAGTTCTCAGTGGTGGCAGATGACAGAACAAGGAGCAATGGTTTCAAGTTGCAGCAAGGGAAGTTTAGGCTAGATATTAGGAAGAATTTTCTCAGTGGGAGGGCAGTAAAACACTGGAACATGTCACCCAAAGAGGTGGTGGAAGCTCCATCCTTGGAGGTTTTCAAAACCTGGCTAGACAAAGTTTTGTCTGGGATGATCTAGTTGGGGATGGTCCTGCTTTGAGCAGGGGCTTGGACTAGATGCGACCTCCCTTCCAACCCTAACTTTCTATGATTCTGTGAAACCACAGTTTTCAAGGGTCTCTGAATGCAGTGTTCCCCATGCCAGACAGCTGGGCCAGGCTGTAGCTCCTCCATGCTGTACCTTGCCAGAGAACATCCAATGTGATTTTGCTTCTAGGGAAGTTGTATGATCATTGCCATTGAGCTGGGGCTGGGCAGCCAGCCTAGGTCCCTCTCCCTTCCCCACCAGACCCTGTCCAGCTACTGCCTTCCCTGGAGAAAGTCTTATTTAATAAGCAGTTAATTAATACTCTGTGGGTGCATCTACACATACATTAATGCCCCTTTTCTAATGTGCATTAATTTAGTGCCTCCAACGTGGCGCTCATCATCAGATGCCGACAAAGTGAGCTTCAACTCACAAAAGCTTGTTCTATATATCTACCTTGGTTAGTCTGTAAGGTACAAATCTGCCCTGCCTTTTACTTGACTTCAGACTAACCTGGCTAAATATCCCTCTCTAATTCCGGTAGCCAGGCCCTGGGTTTGGAGTTGGGGGGGCTCCCCCTGCAGGCAGGTGGGTCAGGGGGAGATGCCTGCCAAGTTGGGCCAGGGGGTTGTCAGCAGCCAGGGAGAAGGATCTGGATCTGGAGTCTGGTTTTCCCTGTGAGCTTGAGCCCTACTGGAGTGTGAGGGGATAACCTGCTCTCCACCCTGGAGAACTCACCTCTGATTGGGCACCAATCCAGCATGCCCAGGACCACTGCCTTCCAGCCAGGGCCCAGTGGCTAATGGATGCAGATGGACTACTGGCTAGGATAGGTAATGTGTGTCAGCAGCCAAGGACCCTGGGCTCTGTCCCTGCAGGATGCGGCCAGAGCTCACTTCAAAAGCACAATTTTGTTATCCTGTGGGAGTGCAGGGAGGCTGGGGGAGCCCTTGGCATATATATCAGGGCAGCTTTGAGGGCTAGATTCTGTCCCACTCCAGGTATTGATGGTCCTGTATTTTGAGGCCCATGTGTGCAGAATGGGTGCCTGTTTGCATGTGCCTTGCCTGCATGTCCAAGAGGTGGGGATTTGGGTACATACACCGTTGCACACACCTGAGGTGTGCAGCTCTCATGAGCAGCCTGTTGCATGTGCAGAGCCTCTCTGACTCCTGTGGGGCAGGACAAGCCTTTGCTGCAGCAGGGCTCCTCCTTACATAGAAGGACTGTCTGTACAGAGGGGTAGCATGTGACAGTGAAATCCTGGGGTAGAAGCCTCTTGGCTGGGGTGAGAGAAGGCTGAGGAGGAGCTGGGTGGAAATGGAGGGATAAGAGGAGGAAACAGGCTGCAGGTAGGAACGAAGTGGCAAGCCAGGGCCGTTGCCTCAGCTCCAGGGTTTCCGCCGGCTTTCGGAGGCAGCTCTGTGCATTCAGCCACATTCAGAGAGCTCCGTCCTTCCCGGCCCCGGCCCTGACCTTGAGAGCCTTATCAAGCCCGGTCTTTGTGGGTCAATAACCTTTGCAATTGATGACAGCCTCAATCAGCCGTGGGATTTGCGCTCCTTCTCTTTCTCCCTTTGCCATGGCACTGATGTGAGGAGCTGACTGCTTATCTCTGGCAGGCAGCTACCTCAGAGCCACATTCAGCCTGATTGATTTACAAGCCCAGGGCTTTTAGCCTCTCGGTCTATCTGTGTTGTTGATGGGGGTAAGCCTCTCATAGGTATAGTGTGGATATATATTTTGTTATTGTAGAAAGCAGCACTGCTACCTCCCCCTCCTCCCCACACTGTTTCAATTGCTTCATATCAGGGCTTCATCTCAAGGGAGGGAGAGGACAAAAGTTAGAAGAACCCTTTAGCTATCTGGCTGTAGGAACTTGGCATGCCATGTGAAGTGGATGGATTAGGGAGCATGGGAAAGCAGGGAGTGGGTATGGATGGTGGGGCAAGCCATGGGCAGCTAAAGGGAAAGGAGAAGTGGGCCCTGCATGGGATAGGGTACACGTCCTTCTTGGGAACTCTGCCCCATGCACATCGATGTCATTGCAAAGGAAAGTTCTGATTGGCCAAGGCAACCTTCAAGGATGCTCCCCATCCCTGGGCTATGAGTAATCTCCCTCCTGGAAGTCTCATCCTTCAGAATCTGACATCATAGCAACAGCAAGTCCTGATTGGTTGAGGAAGTGATGTGATTTCTGGAAGTGCCATTCCCCACTGATCTGACGATATTGCTTTCGAAAGTCCTGATTGGTCAAGGTAATGATGTCCCATTCTAATGCAGTTCTTCAAGGAGCGACATCTACACAAGGTAGATCTGGAGTGGTCTGAGTGCTTTGGGGGTAGGGGCTGAATCAAGTGACTCGGGATACTGGGTGTGCACATGATGTACATTGGGGTCTGGCTAGGGACATGCCTTTAAGTCTCCTGCTGTGGCTGTGGTTTGTGTGCAGAGCTGGGCTGGGACGTCAGCTGAAGGGCTGAGAACTGGCCAGTGGCAGGGAGAGGGTGAATCCAGTCTGTCTAGTATGTGAGAGCTGCTCCGCTGTACCCTGCCATCTCTGCAGTAGCAGGGTCATGAGATGCTCTTGGCTACATTAGTTCCTGTCTCCACCCTACACCCCTCTGTTCAGTGTCCACCCAAGGGCTTGCCTGCCTCTCGCCATGGTTGATTTTATCAGGTATCTTTTAGAATACGGCAAAAGGAGCCCTTGCTTCTTTCCAGAGATCTGAGGGGAGCCACCAGTACCTTCTCCCTAGGGGTAGGCATCATCCTATCAGAGGGATAGTGGTGGGGTGGGCTCAGTGCATGATGTGAGCACCCCCTTGCCTGCATACTGCCAGCCCTGCTCTCCTCCGGGACGGCGGAGGCTGCGGCTCCTCGGCCCCCAGTGGCATGTCTGGGGAGGCTCCCAGGCGGTAGCAGCTCAGAAAAGCGTAATTGGGCCCTCTGGGCAGCCCCAGGGCCCCATGACAGCTCAGCAGATGGCTTTTATCCTGCTTTTGCATACTTGTGAAAACGCTGTGTGCTCCTGCCCCCCCACCCCCTTTTCTTCTATTCCAACTGCTTCTGCCCTATCCACCCCCTCCAAAACAGCCCCTTCCCCTGCCACTCAGCATACAGTTCCTTTATCTCTGTCCCCACAAGCTCACAGTTCCTCTGAGACATCGGGTCCCAAACAATCCAGCATCTCACTCTTGGAAATAAGATCACACCACCCAGCATGTTTGCTCAGCCGGACTCAGTGTGGTGTACAGTGGAGGGCAGGAGCATTACTCCCACTGCATGGATGGGGGAAACTGAGGCACAGAGAATGGGGGTGACTTGCCCAAAAGTTGCACAGAAAGCCAGTGGCAGAGCCAGGACTAGGAGGTTGGCCCACTGGTTCTCAGCCTCTAGGACATGGTCCCATTCCCCTGCCTGCCCACCCTGCCAGGACATCTGTCCTTCCGCAGTCTAACCAGCTGCTCTGCCCTGTGGCTTCCAGGTACCTTTTCTCTTCCCCACCCAAGGATCTAAGCCCCCAGCGGGAGGCAACAGGGAGACCTGAGGCTATTATAGACTAAGGAACAGCACACGGCTTGAAGAAAGTCCCACGTGAAACTCTGTCCCTTCCTGGAGCCTCTGGTATATGGACCCCACCTAATACTTTGTATTTTACATGCCCCGTGCTTTTGACTGTCCCCAGCTGCTCTCCATGGCAGAGCAGAGCTCCTGTTCTCAGAGTGGCCCCTGCCTGGGGATGTACCTATATGTTGATTCATTTAGCTGCCTACATACAACATGAGGAGCTGACCTTTGGGCCCATGTTTCTGAAAATCTAAAGCAGCTGAACCTGGAATGACGTGGCTGGTCAGTGGCAGAGCTGAGCGGAGGACTCGGGTGTTCAGGCACCCCATTTACTCCTATACTGCCCAAACCACAGGGACAACTTGCCTAAGGGTATAGTGGATTATTCCTAACTGGACTCTTCAATTCAGGATGTCTTTCTCACACAGCCTCTATCGCTCAACCAGACATGGTAGGCTTGGGGCAGAGGTAAAGAGGAAATGTCCTTGGCCATGATGATGTAGGAGACCAGATTAATTCCCAGCCAGGTCCTTTTGGCCCCAAATTCTCTGACTTTCCCAACTCCACTGTGCTTATACCCCATTGAAACACAGCAGTCTTCCTGCCTGCACTCCAGCTCTACTGTGGGTTGGTGCGATGGGAGCAGTGCCAGGCTAACAGCGTTAGCTGCCTCCCTCCTGACAGTCGCTAACGACCTAATCTGTCCTGTTCACCAGCCTGCCGTGGACCCGGGGCTGGCAGTGCTTTCCTTTTTATTCAGTGCTGTTTAGTTGATAAACAGACAGGTCTAGTGCTGCGCGCTTTGCAGGGAAGAGCATCTTGTTGTCTGCAAAGTGCCAGGGGACTTCCACAATAACAGCTAATGCTGTTAAAGTGAAGAGCAAGGCAAAGCCATTTTTCTTGCTACTGAATCAAGCTGTTCCAGGGCGGGGTGTGAACGGCGGCAGGAATATTTGTGCTAGTGCAGTTAGGTTCTTCCAAACTCCTAGTTCTTTGTGGGGTTTGGATGTGGAGTAAGTTCTTAGGCAGGGCCACAAGACAGGACACTGGTTCCTCCCACAGCTTCTCCTCCATCACAGACTATTTTAGGATCCTTGCTAGGCAGAGCTAGATTATCATGGTGGCACTTTGAAATGGCAGTGACGGGACACTCTGTAGACACTCTGTAATAGCTCATGTCCTCAACTGATTGCATAAGGCAGGTGTAAACCCTGGGTCCGTAGGGGATTTGTTCCGAATAGGGGATTTGTCCTTGCAGGGGAGAGACATTATCATAGCTCCTTCATCACCCCCAAGACCACAGCTGTGGACAAAGGGAGTTCTTCACGTGCCAGCAACCCTTGGTTGCAGAGGACCATAAAGAACTCATGTAACATAGGGCAGCTGTGAGGTTGCTTTACTTTGCACTGGGGCTAGGCTGACAGTGGTGGTCCCTGTGATCTGAATGTGTCTAGGGATCTACAGGTATCGTACCAGCACCCTGGCCCTGCCTGAGCTGTGTGATAAGTTTGAACATGTCTAGAGTTTGGCCCTTTGTCCTGTGAGCATTTCGAAGTGGCCAGGGATGTTGAACCCACAGTGGGACTGAGGTGCTATTTCTATCCAATGTCCCCAAATTTGCTCTGAGGGGTGGAGTTCCTGTCCGGGTCGCAGTTTGTGCTGGTCTCATAGCAACATAGCCCAAGGTGATGTTTAGAGAGTGGGTTTGCGGGGGAAAGATGGCAATCTGGAAAAATAAAAATCACCATCCCCAGGGCAATAGCTCAGATAAATACACTCCTGATTTGTCCGTTCAGCTGGAGGCTGGTCTTGCCTGGAACAACTGCTGGCTGCTGCACCAGATAACAAAATGTCATTTCAGGCCCCTAACCAGGCTCGGGCAGTACAATGAGATGTCTGGGGGCCACGCTGCAGGGGGTCCTCAGATTTCAGTGTTCAGGGCCTAATTTGCAGCCTGCCATTATTCCAGCCCCCTACCCACTGCTCACAAATCCTTGCAGCAGCAAGGATCTTGGGGGTGGTGTTTGTGTGTCCAGTTGATGGCGCTTATCTGCCTTGCCTGCCCGGGATCAGGGATCTGAGAGCTGGGTTTTGCTTCTGTTTTTAAGGGAGTTGCTCTTGGGACTTGCTGATCCCATGGCCCTGGCAGACTAAATCTGCCCTGCACAGAGCTGCAAAGCCAGCTGTGATCCATCCGGCCCCCAAATCGGCAATGCTCTTTTTAAGATGACCTTTGGCCCCAGCAACGCAGGCACCCACGGATTCCAGGCGACAGCTCGTAAGACAAGTATTTAATTAACTAGCATGTCAAGTATTAGGCTTGCGAGAGATTCTTTGGAGGTGGAGTGTTATATCTAATTAAAGATTCTTTAAAGGCTGTGTTCTCTTTTTAGGTACCTGTGCTGAAATTTCCTGGGTTTCATTAAGAGTGTGATGAGTGGGGTTTTTTCTTTTTTCCCTCTCTCTTTTAGATTTCTACATAGGTTTCAGTTAGGAGCTGGTTTTAAGGAGAGAAAAATTTTCATTCTCAAACCCAGGGTGTATATCTGAAGAAAAAAAAAGACCTAATTTTGTGATATGGTGGGGTCCGACTACCAAAACCAAGACCGGCCCCTGTTGTGCTAAGATCTGTACAAACTCAATAACAGAGAGTTCCTCCCCTGTCTCCCTTGGTAAAATTAGGGCAAGTCTTCACCACGGAGTTAAAGTGATGTGTTTATGCTTAAGTTGCTTCTCTAGCCTAACTTGAGCAAGGCAAACCACACACTTGAGCTGCTGTGTTCACACAAGGCACCATGCTCACTCATGCACAGTAATACGTCTTCTGAGGGGCACATCCCATGATACTTCATGATACCCCAGGCAGAGCTACTCTGACTTCTTTCCCAGTGAATTGCCGGGGAATTCGTGCCCAGAACGGGCAGGCCTGGGGAGAACTGTGGGAAGGTTGTGGAGGACTCAAACACTTGGGCACAGCTAAACATGGCATTACGTAGCGATGGTGCTTGCAGCGGGTAAGTAGTGTCAACTTGGTTTGAAAGTTGCATCATTTCTTTGGCCTGCTCTGCTGAGTTGCTCTCTGATTTCTTTGATACTACCATGGTCCTGGTCCTGACTGGCAACTGGTTGGGTCCTCTGATTTTGGTACTCTCTTGGATCTTAGGAAATGCCACCCCTTCATGTTAGCTTCTGAGTTTTGCTTCAGTGTTCAATAGTTACTTCCCTAAAGCCCGATTCATTACTGGCATTTCCTGGCTTTTTCCAGTACCACCCTTCTTTGCCCTGTGCTTCATCATGGTTTATTGCTGTGCGGGTACTAGACTGTCTGTTCCATGGAAAACGGCCCAGTTCCAAAAAAAGAAAAAAGTTTCATTCCAAATCAGATTTAAAACATATTGAGGACCTGATGTTTTCCATGGGAAGGATGTTTTTCAGAGAATTCTGATTTGAAGGAGTTGAAATGGAATTTTTCACAAATTTCCCATTTGAACTTTCCCAGATTCCTTGATCTATGGAGTGAGAGGACTAAGAAGCCTGGGTCCCGGGGGAGTTAAGCCCTTCCCCACAGATTCACAATCGGGGAGCTGCTAAGCCATTGAGTGTCTTAGAAATGACCTTTCTCCTCCTGGCTGTAGGTGGAATGCAGTCTCGCTGCAAGGCATATGGTGTTCGCACAAGCATTGTTGTGGTGAGCTTCTGGATCGCTACATCATCATATAGGAAGCTCAGCAATAGTGTATTGCAGGGGTGGGCAAAATGCAGCCTGGGGGCTGGATGCGGCCCACTAAGCCATTCTATCCGGCCTGCAGGGCCCCTAAAAAATTTAGAAAATTAATTTTATCTGCCCCTGTCTGCCTGTCATGTGGCCCTTGATGGCTTGCCAAAACTCAGTAAATGGCCCTCCACCCGAAATAATTGCCCGCCCAGGTGTATTGTGTCAGCCTGAAATCAATTGTATGTGGGGGTGGATGTTCTGGTGGGTAAGCAGTAGGACACGGGGAGATCAGGGTTCAGTTCTTGGTTCTACTGCTGACTCTGTGTAACCGTGGACAAGTTACTTAACATCTACGTGTCTTAGAAAGGGACACGCTTTCTGTATGGTCTGTTTACTCCTTGCCGACTACAGGACGACAGCTGCACTGGTGTAGCCCAATAACGTGTAAGTTAAACTAATTCCACCCCCCCACACACACTTACACACATGTTTCCACTTATGTCATGGTGTTGGTTTAAAGCATGATTTGTAGTAACCTGGTGTGAATTTCCTGTGTAGATATGGGCCGAAGCTTACAAAACACTGAAGTGACTTAAATGCCTCCATCTTGTTGAAGGTCAGTGGAACTTTGATGTCCAGGTGACTTAGACACTTCAGAAAGTTTTACCCAAGGCCTCAGCCTGTAGACTGGTTGGAGCTGTGGCTGTATTTTACTATAAGCATCATGCAATCAGGGCCGGATCTCTATTAATAAAAGCGTGTATGTCCCGGGAGTCAGGAACTTTAGCGGGAAGTCCCATCCAGCCTGATTGCTAGCTGGGGTAGTAGTCAGGCCATGCCTGCCCATCACCCATGCCTGGGCTGGAAAGGGCAAGTGCCCTATTTAAGTACACATGTGGTGATGGTCCATGGAGTGGTCAACTTTCATCCTCCTGAGTGTAGCTGCTGCCTCAGCTCCTGGTATGCGACCCGTGCCCACTGGCTCCTGGCTTGGGCCCACTGCTCTCAACCCGTTGGTACCCTGATCAGACTGCACTGGCAGGATGTGGCATAGCTCTGCCCTCATTGGAGTAGTAGTTTCCAACGAGTGGAGGAGTGGCAGGGAGCAGATTAGAGAGCCTGGCTTCCAGGTACAAAACATTTCCTTGCAGGAATAAACAAACTGGGGACAAGCCTGCCTTTTGCTCGCAAAGGGTTAACCAGTTCAGGCATCACGGAGCTGAGATATAAAATGCAGCTAAACAAATAGCAAAAACCTTTTGCTTTCAAGCTGTTTCCATTTATTTAAACCCTGCCATGTTCCCCCGTTCCTTTCTTTAACGAGTTGTCTTTGTAAATTTCCCCAGAGCTCTGGGGCTCTGCTCTTGTTTGTTCTGGCAGGGAGCGCGGAGAGGAATTTTTCACGAACCACAGATTCAATTACGCTGGAGTAATCCCGCTCAGGGTGCTGATTGCATTGCAATGAATTTGGGTGTAATTTGAAATCTCTGGACCAAATAAGGATGAAGAAAAGGGGACGGGAGAAGTGTTAAAGGGAGTTGGGGGGAGCAAAAGAGGGAGAAAAGACTGGAACGCGTCACGTTTGCTTCCCACTAACAGCTCGCTTTCACCGAGCGCTTAATGGCTGGAGACAGCGGAACAGCCGTACCTCACGCGGAGAGAAGGGGAGAGCAGAGACCAGCCGGCGGGGGGTGCGGGGGGGAGGCTGAAAGCCGCTACAGCTGGAGCTAACGGGGGTGTTGCCAGCCTAGAGCCATGTGCTCCAGGCTCGCTCGCCAGCAGACCTGGGGCCCAGCAGAGCCGCTGAGTCTGCCGTGGTTTAGGTTCAGGAGGTCTCCTGATCTCAGGGGTCAATGTTCATTGGGGAACCCAGGCTCCTGTGTTGCATGGACCCTTCTGCCTGCTGGGCCGTTGCTGAGGGACATCTCTCCAGTCACCTCTGACCAGAGAAACCTAATCCTGTCCTGTTCCTATGCAGCCAGGCCTAGCTTCATCTTCTCCTCGCACACAAACCCACTTTTTGGACCTCCTCTCAGCCTCCCATCTCCTTTCACCCCTGTCCCAACTGCCTGCAGGGGCTCTGGTTGGGGGCCTGTGCTCGGAAGAGTTATTCCATATTCTCAGCCCAGAGCTTTGCAAACAAGAAATCTGCGTGAAACCCCAAGACCCATCTCTGTGAGTGCTCCCATCCCCAGCTGCCCATTGAGCTATCACTGGGATGGGAAGCTAATGAGACAGGGTTGATCGTGACCCAGGCATGGGGTCTAAACAACAGAAACTGAGAAGCCACAGCAGGGAACGGGTTGTTCTTGGGGCTTGATCCAAAGGTGAGTAAGGGCAAGACTCCTCACAACCCAAGGAAGCAACTAGTCAGGGCATTATCTATCTGTTCCCTTCCATGTGTCTAACACAGTCTTGGAAAGCCAGGCAGCTCTCCCTTAGGGCCCTGCCACATGTTACACTTAAGATGCGATTAACCAGTCAATCATGTCTTCAGTTGTGACCATGTCACACAGTAGAGATATTAATAGCATCATAAAACAAAGAGTAAGCCACAAAGTTATTCCACAAAAAAAAAAGGGTCACAACTATCATGCCACTGATTGAACATGTGGCCTCTGGGCTCCCAGGCACAGGGGCACACCGTGCAGTCCTGCAGCTGGGAGCCCCATCAGCTGTGGGCTCCCAGCCACAGAAGCTTGCTACTTGCTGGTGCAGGGGGAGCCCAGGATCATGACCCCAGGCTTCCCATGCACTGGCAACAGGCCATGATGGGATCTGCTGCTTATTCCTACAATCAACCACCTGCCATGAATGTGTGGCCGGGCAGGAAGTACGATTGTGTAGATCGCGCATCAGATCCCATCGTGCCTTTTACCTGAATGTCTGACAGGAGCCTTAGCCACACCCAGGACCCACATGCTCTCTGCCCACACCTGTGATACCCCCCTTCCTCCTGCACCCCATGCTCCTACAGCCTCGCTTCCACCCCTCTTCCACTCCCAGGCTATCTGCTCTGCTCTCATACACTTGCACCCAGACACCTTGGCCACTCCCCCACCCCTTTTTCACACTCACTGTATCTGTTGCCCACACCCACTTCCCTGGGGCTTGGCTGCCCATGCTCTCCCTGCACTGCACCCCCAACTCCCCTGTGCTTCCACTCCCACCCTCCCCCGATTCATCCTTCTGCTTACAAGTTGGTTTGGCACACCAGTGCTCCACCGCCACACACCCTGCTCATCCACACTTGCACCCTCCAGTGTATGCCAGGTTTCCAGTGTATGCCACGTCCCCTTCTTCCACTCACACTTTCCTCACTCCTTGCTCAATTCCCACTCCCTGCACCTACCCACACACTCTCTTCCTTCCTGCATTCCTGCCTTCCTTCCTTCCACTCCCCCATACTTCCTTTATGCCCCAGGTCCAGCCAAAGTGGGCGTGTTGTATTGCAAAACTGAATAAAATCAGCGCAGCAATTTTCATTCATAAATATGGTAAAACATGCAAATGACATTTGCTTAGTACTAATCTGGGAGCTGGGATGTGCTTTGTGATGCATTTAACCCTTGGAGCCTGGGCTCCTTCAGGCCTCCCAGCCTGGAGCCAGGCCTTACTGCATAAGATGTGGAAAGTGGGGGGATGGCCCTCCCCAGAGCTGTGGTGGGCAGACAGCTGTAGCGGAGGAGGGAAGGGGCAAGTGCCTTGGCAACAGAACTTCCCCATTTCTCTTCTCTTCTGCTGATGTCTTGGGATCTGAACAAGTGTCTTAGTAGTAGCTGTGCCCTGTGGATCCAGCCTTGCATTCAAGTTTGTGAGACTTAGTGGCTCTGGATGGGAGTGAATGGAGGTTTGGTGGCTTTGCCATGTTCATCAGAGGGGAGTGGACCCAGCAGGTCATGATGTCATGGCAGCAGCAAGCATGGGTTGTACTCTGAGGGAGAAGCATTAGGAGCATGTCTTCCAACTCAACACAGAGCCAAGGCTGTACTTAATGGGTTGGCTAGGATGTAAAGAGTCTCCTTGAGGCCATTCAAGGTGGAACAGGCTGTGACAAGTCCATCTGGGAGCTAGAGGGCCACCGAGAACACCAGGGTCTGTCCAGGTCCAACAGCCTCAGTAAAGAAGCCCCCTTGGATTTATTGCTGCCAGCTCTCATCCCTTCCCTGGCCATAAGAGAGGCACCTCAAGTACCAAGCCTTCCTGAAGGAGTGAGGGCTGTGACCTGTGGGTGTCCAATAGATGTCTAGGCCTTGCTTTGGGGCTGGTGCCCTGTGAAGCTTTCCCTTGACCTTTGCCTGCCCTGGAAAATCATCTCAAGAGCTGCCTTTATCCAGAACCCCCTACGAGGCCAGTGCAGGGTGTCTATTACAGTGTGCAACTGCCTGGTGGGAATCCAGACACCACCTGTCAGCTGGGGCCCTGCGCTGAGCATTCATACTTGTGGCTTGGGACAGCAGAGATCAGGAGGCAGCAGCCAAAGGAACACGGTCTTGCAGGGACCATCCGGGCACTGGAACCCTTTGGGGTAAACACAAGGTGGATAAGCCGCAGCTTGGACCGCTGTTAAATGGAGGGTGAATTCAGAACAAGCTTCCCCCATACTCAGCCTTGCTGATGCCCCTCTATACCAAGCTGCAGCCACTGTTATGCCAGACCTAGCTTCCCCCACAGCCCTGCTCATGCCCCCAGTCTCAACCCACTGCTCCTCTGCTGTTCCAGACTAGGGTCCCTTAAGGCTCTGCCAATGCTCTTCAGTACTGACTTGCGGCCTCCAGCCCTGCTATTGCTGTTCTGAGCTCCCTTCCCCCACTCTAAACCCCCCAAATCATGATCCACAGCCTCACCTTGCTATTCAGAGCCTGGAGCCCTCTTTGCAGCCCCATTCCCTCTCCATCCCCTCCTGAGCACGGATGAAGCCAGAGGGATGAGTGCCTGGCTGTTGCTGAGAGACCTGACTTTTGCACGGGGATCAGTTGCTGTGGATGTGGTCTGGACTGTGTCCGACCTGCAGTCATGTACTGCAGAGGGGGTCTGTTTTGCATCTAATCCCATCATCTGCATTAGCTGGGGTCTGGACTGTATCTGAGCCCATTCAGCTGCTGTGGGTGGGGCTGGGGCAGTGTCTGATGACAGTTAGCCGCCCCAGTGGCTATGGATGGGGTCTGGACTGCATCTGACCTACTGCTGCCTACTGTGAAGGGGGTCTGGTCTGCATCTAACCCATAGTCAGCTGCTGCGGATGTGGTCCGGGCTCCGTCTAACCTACAGTCAGCTGCTGTGCATGGGGCTGGGACCATGTGTGACAGGCAGGCAGCTGGTATCTTAGTGGCTGAATTGAGAGGAGTTTCACAGTGACCTCCAATAGCCCTGGCTGAGCAGCCGCCACAGGCAGAGATCTCCTCTGGAGTGGCATGGGGTGCACGTACCCCAATGCTGAGCTTCCCTGCCAATTGCTCTGGGTGGAGACTTAGCCCCAACATCCACAGGATAGAAGCAAGTCCTGGGTTCATCCCCAGCACAGCACACAGCTGGCAGGTGGGGTCCCAGGGAGACAGGTGTCCACCTCTCACTCACTCCCTGACAGGTAGATTTGGGTAGAGACCCCAAGGCCACAGTCTTCATGCAGCCTGCGATTGCTGTCAGCCCCAGGGCCAGTCGTCTGGCTTGGCTTCTGCCTGTGCTCTGTGGGGAAAGCTGTCTGCCAGGTCCCTAGCACTGCCGCTCCCAAAGTGGAACAGATGGCTTCAGAGCTGTATTGCAGGGATGGGGCCTGTCCCTTTAAGAGGGAAGCCGTGCCAGCACCTCGGGGCCCATCATTACCTGGCGGTGGAGGTGGAGGGCTCCATCTGCAGCGCTCGGCTTGTTGATTTTTGAAGGCGCAGCAAAGCAAACGGTCCCTCGTCTTGAGCGCTTGGCACGGCCCGCACTTGGCACGGCTGCCCGGCGTGGGCCCACTGACTGTAATTAAGTGGGATAAATATGTTCTCTTGGATGGCATTTGCCTGCAGCTCGGCTCGGCTGCTTGCTAAGGTATTCATGTTGGGAGGGAGCCAGCGGGCAACGGGGACTCCGGCTTCCCAGCCACGGGAGAGAGATGCCTTTGGAATTGGAGCCGGGCTCATGGGGCCGGTAGCAGGGCTGGGCTCTGGGCAGGGTCAGGGTGGGGCTCCAGTTCTGTGGCCTGGCAGTGAATGGTCTGGGCATTGCCGGACTCCACACAGCTCCTTCAGCCCTAGTGCTTCTAGTACCCCGGATCATCACAGCCGTCCCAAATACCCCTCTGCAGTGCAGAGACTTGTGCCAGCAGGGCTCCTTCCTTGCACGCTCTCCCCAGTGCTGGCCAAGGGGAAGAGTCACCTGCTCCAGCCCTGCAGCCTAGGTGCATGTAGCAAGAGCCTTCTCCATCCTCTGCTGTCGGCTGCCTCTGGGCACCTTGCTTGATGCACTGCACCTACTCTTTGGAGCTGAGTTCCTGTTCTCCATGCCCCTCCTTACCCCACAACCTGTGGCACTGCTCATGCAGGCCCATTGGCTCCTAGCAGCCACTTCCTCCCCACCCCTGCAGGGCACCCAGTGCCAGGGTGACTACCCAAGCCCCCAGAGCCAAGAAGGCACCAGGCCAGGCCTCTCTCACCGCAGCCCACAGAGCACTCAGCCCCTGCAGAGCTGTGCTGAGCTGAGCAGCTCCTGTCCCCGGTGTGCTTCCATCCAGGGGGGCCTGCAGAGCCATCCCACACATCCATACTGCTCAGGAGATGGCACTTGTGGGAATGCAGAGTGGCTCCTGGGCACGTGGAGTATGTACAGGCTCCCTCGTACAGACCATCTGCTGCCTCTTCCTGCCAGCAATGGGGGTGTGTGTGTGTGTGTGTGTGTGTGTGTGTGTGTGTGTGTGTGTGTGTGTGTAGGGGAGGAGGCACAGCATTAGCTCCTGCTGCAGAGAGGAATCTAGGCCCTGTGTGAGCCAGCTCTGTGCGAGCTGGCATGCTCCCAGCCAACTACAGCGACCTGCACAGGACCCCCGAGTCTTGCTGTAGCGTGACATAACAGTGATATCCCCCCCACAACACACCGATGGCAAGTACCAGCACCAGCTATAGGGTCTGGGACACCCACCAGCCCCCTCTGGGAGGCAGCAGCTCTTTAAGCAAGACCATGGCTAAGCAGAGGTCTCCCTAGCAAGCTTGTCAACCGTCCGTCATTCCCTTGGGGTGATGGTCAGGCATGTATGTGCCACTGGGTTCCTCTGTCTTGAGAGCACCCATTATGAGGGCAGGGACTGGATATGACAACCTGCAAGAGAGAGTTTGGGAGCTTCACCCCACATGTTTGTGGAGATTTTCCTCAGCCCTTATCTGTGCCTTGTACCAGGGGCAGACAGCACAAATGGCAGGACCGCAGCACCCACCCTGGTCCAGCTGGAGGGAAATTTCCTTAGGCATAGTGCTGGAGAGGTCATACTCTCAATAGGCCTTTCTCAGGTGCAGCCATTACATGCCAACAGTCCTCCTGCTTCCATGGAGCCAATGTGCCCATGTTATTGCAAAAGATAATGTGGATTGCTTTTGTGCATTTACCACAGTGCACGGGGATCTGTAGAGCCAAATCGCAGTGCAGTAACTCCTCCTCCTCCTCCCAGGCTCATCCCCCTTCTCAAGACTAGATTAGACTGCCCATACAATGCCCAAGCAGGAGCCTGTTGCTGGTGGCCTCTCTTTTCCACAGGGCTGGTCTCCTCGCCTAGTTCTGCATGAGTACTTTCTTAGGGAGAGCATGCATTTTCTTTGCTGGTGGCCATCAGCCCAGCCCGGGCAGCTCATGCCAGAGTCAGCCTTGCATGGAGAAGCACTGTAATGGCACAACACCACCACTTGGTGACACCAGGGGTTTGCCTAGACTTGCATGGTTTGACAGGGTGTCTGTGTGAGCGTGAGTAACTTCCTTTTAGGGGCAGTGCTGCTGTTGTCTGCTCCCCGGGCACTCTGCTGGCTTTGGGGACAACAACTGCTGCAGTTTTTTTAGGCCAAGGTTTCTTCAAAACATGTGGGACCTTGCAGACAGCAGATATCACTGACCCTGCTCCCAGCCTCTGTTGTATGGGGAGGGTCAAGGAAGTGATATGGCCATTTGTATTACATTTGGAGTATCCCAAGAGACCAGGGATGTGGCACAAGTGAGAGCAGCCTTGAGGCTGCTCCAAAAGATGCTAACTTACACCAAGCCCCTAGTTTCCAGAGTATGGGGAGCCTAAGATGCCTTGAAGCCTCCTTTTCCCCCAATCTGTTCTTACCTGGCCCTATTGCAGTAGTGGGGTAATTGAGGGTCAAGCTCATTAGGCCTCCAAATTTAATGATTCCCAAAGGAAACCTTCCAAATATTGAATGAATTTGACCTGAGTTTGCAGGCAGCCTGAAACAATGGCTCTTTGAGCTCAGACCTATCCTACTCATCGTGACAATGGTGCTGCCTCTGAAACGTAATGCCCAGTGCAGATGCTTCTCCTGTTACCTGTTAGAAATGGGGGATGGTCCAGTAGTCCAGGCCTTGGGCATCTGACACCCACGTTCAGTTCCCTGTTCTGCCCCAGATTATGTGTGAGCCTGGGTGTGAGTCCCTCTGTCTGTGTGCTTGGGTTCCCTTCAGTAAACTAGAGACAAGAGCACTATCTCACCCCCAGGAATGGCAGGAGGACAAGAACATTAGGGACTATGCTGACCTGTAGTGATAATGGCAACTGGACGGACCTTAGAATAATTCATTTCCAAACCTATAGTTGTCTCCTGTTTCCAGGCTTGTGCTTAGGGCAGTCGCTGTACAGCACAGCTCTTTTTGGACACAGTAACCTAATATTTATGAGAGCAGCTCGGAAACAGACTTCCTGCCCCATGAATCTGTCCTTGGGAAATTGTTTCAAAATCCCATGCTGCCATAGGGGTGGAACAAAAACCTTTCAATGAAAAGCGAGAGGGAGACGCACCTCATCTTTAAATAGCACGTTCTCTATGGGATGCGGCCACTAGGTGGTGACAGTCACTCCGTGTGTCATGCGTGCACCCATGCAGAGTGCTCATGTTCTCTCCAGCAGCAAACATGACTGTGTCAGAAATGGGGTCAGTTGATTCCTTTGTTTCCCTGAGGAAGATGAGTTAGGTTTGTTGCCTAAAAGCATCTTGGGCAAGGGCCCAAATTCAGCCCCAGCCTGCGAAGGCTACGACTTTCTTGCATGTCAATAGAGAATCTCCCTTTCCTTACCCCAGTGAAGTGGCTGGTGGTCTGAGTGACAAAGGTTCAAATCCTTCCTCTCGCCCTTCCAAGAGAGCACCCTTGGTTTGAATCTCCTCGTTTCACTCCCTGACCAGAAGGCTCAGCCTTTCTTGCTGGATACTTCATCCAAACTGGCATCTTCCCACGACAAGTTCTGATGTGCTGAGATTTGTTTTTGTCCAAAAAAGTGTGACCAAATATTTCCCAAGCTCCTTTATTGTTCCATAACCTCTCCTGTCTTTCAAGACAAATGGAAAACCAGCCTAAAAGCCCGTTTCCCCCCCTCCTTGGCCCATATACTTTTATGTATCGGGTCTGTATAATTTATATAAGTATATTTAATGATTATGATCCCGCTTTATGGACAGTCCCATCTGCCTTGGTTCCTGGTTACCAGAGAACCCCTCCTGAATATTTAAAGGAAAGGTAAGCAAGGAGCCATAAAGTCTGAATTGTTATCCCTTTAACAAGCTGCTGTTCCCCCCAGCACCATTGTGCGCTGCTCAGAGGGGATGGTTCCCCCTGTCCAACAGCATCCAAGATCTGGAGAGCCAGAGCCAGCTGAATCCTCTGTTCCTCTGAGGCACGTGGCCTAGGCTCACTACATGAAACTTCAGGTCATGCTTGGCTCTAGTAGAGGGAGACTGCAACTTCCATTCCTATCAGTGATGAATCTCCACCTTCTCAGACCAGGGTGAAACATGGCCTGAGGTATATGCAAAGGTCCTGCTTCAGCATGGTGTTGCCATGATTTCATGCCGAGGTAAGCAGGACTTCAGCTCCTGGTGCATCACATGCACATTTGTGACAGGTCAAATTTGCCCTCATATCCCAGGTTTGAATCTCCCCTCTCTTCACTGATGAGCAGTTGCCTATATGCTGCATCCTTCTTTTGGCTGCTGCTTCACCACCCCAGAGCTGACTGCCTTTTCCTGGGAGAGCTGCCCCTACCTGTTCAACCTGTAAAGTGCTTTGGGAACTTCAGGGCCATTGCCTAGAGAGAGACTCAAACCAAGGTTACAATCACATGTCTCCAAGCTAGGGTACACTTCAATCCAGCCATAAATGCTGCAGCCCTGTCCTATTTCGAGAACAATTAATTGTTTGTAATGCACAGGAAAGGCCACTTAATACATGGTAGCCAAACAACAAGCAGTGCCTGGTGGCAAAGGGGGTTTGAGAGTGAATGTTTGGGCATGACTTTGAAGTGAGGGGCTGATGGCCATGGCGAGGGCGTGGCACAGGCAGTCATCTTGGCTAGAGCTGGGAGAACAATGTGTCACTTCACTGACAAGTCTGAAAAATCGGAGGGAAACACTCATTTAAACTCCACCTGGAATAATTTTTTTTTCTGCCAGAATTGTTAGTGAATTGGAAAGTTAAAGGAAAATTCCTTTGGGGATTGGGCAAATGGTCTTGATTTAGATTTGGGCGGGGGAGAGAGGGGTTGGCAGGTAATGTTTCAATTCTTTTTTTTTAACCACCGTTAAGGAAACAAGGCCCTAGAAAATCATTTCCCGTGGCAAAATGGGAAAGATTCCCCTTGAAAGCCAAGCAGTGGCTGAATATTGCACATGGACTCTGCTAGGTAGTCTGCATTGCTCCCATAATTTCAGAGGAAGTAAGCAAGTGCATCATTAACTCATGTGCTCAGCAGCCCCCAGAGATGTTCCTTTGTGTTTGCTTCAAACTCAGAGGCTGATGTTTCCAACGCCTTGTCTCCCATACCCTGGCCCTGGTTATAGTGGATGGGAAGAGCCCAATCTTTGTCTGAGAGAGAGACAGTCAAGACGCACGAGAGGTTACACTGCAAAAATAGACAGCAGGCCCTGAACCTTTAAAATACTCAAAATTGTTTAGATGCTGTTCATGCCATCTGGGAGATGTAAAACCAGCCCCATTTTGCTGATCAGCTACAGCTTTAAAATCCCACCTGGTCCCATGGACACAGGCGCCTTTCTTTACAGGAACTCATTGTTATTCAGAGGAACTCCTTCTGCAGACTGGGCTGCAATTGTACGCCTCCAGGATGGGGTGTTACCAAGGCCTCCTCTGAAATGATATTATCATAAATCAAGCAAGGCAGGTGATTTTTACAGGTCTACCAAGTGCAGCAGGGATGCTGGTAGCAAGGTACCCTTAGCGCTATCAGAATTAGCATGTGTATACTGATATAACTATATTTACAGCAGTATAGTACTGTTTTAACTGTGGTGGGATCATTAACACGGAGCAACTTATGTGGGTTGACATTAAGCATGTCTGTAAATGCAGATTGTTGGAGCATGGTTTCCTCTAGGGAGAGGGAGGAAGAAAGAGGTCCAGGAAAAATTTGAGCTGAATCCTCCTGTTGTGGCTCCTGTTATAAGATTTGATCTGAAGAGCAGTTCACTTAGGTTTGTGCTACCTTTTTGCTCTGAGGCCTCACCCTAAGCGTACACTTTCTCCATGTGAGTGTGCTTTAGGCTCTGTGGGTGCTTGCACTGCTACATTGCCTACAAGCGATGCAAGTGGCACAGGGGAACAAAGCCCTGAGCTTTCTCAGGAAGCCCCGAATGCAACGTGAAAACATTTATCTGACAGAGGAGGAAGAAGAAAGTACCAGCTGCCCAGAGCATTAAGCCCCAAACCAAGAGACACCAGTGACCCACGATGCACTATGCTCAAAGCTAAGGCTGTCTACCCACAATGCACCAGGCTCAGTCAAGCAAAACTAATTATCCATCCAGCACCATGCTCAGCACTTCTGATTTCTGAGGATTACTCATTCTAGTGAACAAAGACCCTCCCTCCCACCCAAATTCGGTGAGGCTCCTGGCCCAATTTGGCAGTCTCCGGTGAAATGGAGAAGAGTCTTAGCTTTTTAGAGGTTCTCAGAGCCCAGCATCTGACCAAGCTGAGCACCACGGGGTTGGTGAGGTGATAAACCTAGGAAGCTGAGCTGGGAAGCAAACACCGAGGAACCACAGAAACTTAGGTACAAAATGAGCCAACTCCTCCCTGCTTCCGCACTCCCCCCACCCCGCGAAGACGCAGTGCCGGATGAGTGGTCATGCACTGTCTGTTTCCAAAGATGCCAGCTATTTCTGGAGAGCTCGGTTTTCATAATTAAATTCCTAATTATCTGTTTGCTTGTTAATTAGGATTGTCAGGATAACTAGCAATGAGATGCTGCTAAAGAGGCAATTACCCGGGAACAGGCCTCTGCACTGAGCTGCGATGGCTGTGTTCGCTCACTGGAGTGAGATTGCTAAAGACTTCCGCCAACTTGTATGCATTAGCCAGCCTCCCTTTCTCACTGGTGAAATGCAGCTTCCGATGAAGGGCGTTTTCAGCTGGAGGAAACTGGAAGCAGTTTGCTCTTCTGGGGCGGGGGACCTGTGGGGCCAACATGAGCTCTACACATCAGGATGAAAAGCTGTGGAAAGATTCCCAAACTGTTTGAAGGACACTTAATCGGAAAAAATACAAACACAGGATGGAAAGGTCCAGAGATCAACCAACGCCATCCAACACCTGTGATAAACAAAAAAGGTGCACGGAATTAATTCATAGTTTCATAGCTGGTAGGGTCAGAAGGGATCTGAGCAGATCATCAGGAAAGAGTGCTGAGGTCAAACGACCCCAGCAAGGTGTTCGTCTGGCCTCCTCTTAAAGACCCTCAAAGTAGGAGCCAGCACCACTTCTCTTGGAAGTTGGTTCCAGGTCCTAGCCACCCTGACTGTGAAGTAGCGCCTCCTGATGTCTAGTCTGAATCTACCCTCTGCCAGCTTGTGACCGTTATTTCTAGTCACTCCTGGTAGTGCTCGGGAGAACAGGGAGTCCCCCAATGCCTGCTGGTCCCCCCTGACCAGTTTGTAAACGGCCACTAGGTCCCCCCTCAGCCTTCTCTTGTGGAGGCTGAACAGGTTGAGGTCCCGTAGCCTCTCCTCGTAGGGCCTGCCCTGCTGCCCTCTGATCATGCGGGTAGCCCTCCTCTGGTCCCTCTCCATGCTGTCCACATCCCTCCTGAAGTGCAGCGACCAGAACTGGACACAGTACTCTAGCTGCGGCCTGACCAATGTCACAGAGAGGGGGAGGATCACCTCCTTGAATCTGCTCAAGATGCATCTGTGGATGCATGACAAGGTACGATTGGCCTTCCTGACCGCGTCCCCACACTGTCGGCCTATGTTCATTTTGGCATCAATAATGACTCCAAGACCTTTTCTGCCTCTGTGCTGGTGAGAAGGGAGTTCCCCAACCTGTAGGTATGCTGCTGGTTCTTCCTCCCCAGGTGCAGCACCTTGCACTTGTCAGTGTTGAAACCCATCCTGTTCTTGTCTGCCCACCCCTGTAACCTGTCCAGGTCTGATTGCAGCCTATTCCTCCCTTCTAGTGTGAATTCAATGAACTGACAAAAATTGGCATTTTGGAAGAGCAGACTACTCAGCAACAGCATCATGAAGGGTGTACCATTCCACCCATCACCCCTTCTTGGGGTCGTCGTAGCAATGGCCTTGTGAGGGAGGAGATGGTGGGGGACAGGACGCTAGGAGTGAGCTCTGCCATCATGGCTGCCACCTTCTCCTCGAGTCCATCTTGACCTGTTGATCTGTCCTTGTTCTGGTCTGTCTCATCTGGGCCTGAGACAGAAACCAGGTGGCATCACCACTTCCCCTGACTTTGGCTTAGTCCCAGACAACCCCTGGAAGATGAGATTTGGCTTCTGTTGTCTCTCTCAGATCTCCTTTTCCTTCCTCACCTTATTTCTTCTCTTCCCTCTCTTTCTCCTTTGACCTTCTACTTAATACAAGTTTGGCTTGGCTAGCCAAGATTACATCTTTGGCAAAACAGCTATACTCCTGTAACTGGAGAGAGAGCCTAAAGCAAAGTGTTCAACAGCCTGATACTCTTCCCAGTTCACCAGGCCTCAGAGTGGCTACACGGCGGGAGTGAGATTGCAAGCAAGAGGCCGCAGCTGCATTTGCTGTTCTTTCCTCTCCTCTTTTGAGTACATTTGCCCTGTTTTCTCTTCAAGAAAACAGGATAGGACTTTCAAAGCAAAAGCAATAGCAACTTCTCTGGCTCATTGCAGCCTAAAAAGGACAGTTATTACTATCTTTAACACTGCCTGAAAATTGTCCAACTGGGGTTTTCCTCATAAAAACCATAGCCAAAGGGGAAGAGAATAAAGGGCTTTGTTCAAATGAAAGCCATACTTTATACTTCTCATGTCAAACCCTTGTGCTGCCTTTTCTGTCTTTTCCTGTGCCTTTAAGAAAAGGTTGGGTAGATTGGGAATGGTGGCTGCTGCCCTGGGTCTCAGCAAGCTGAGATCTTGGTGCTCAAAGGCCAGCACCCAGCGGCAGATCCAGAGGGGGATGCAGCAGCACGTTGCACCCTCTTTTGGCTGTGCCACTCTCAGCACCGAGTCTGACTGGGGTGCCCCTGATTTGATGCAGCTCTGGAGCCCAGGGGGTGAGTGCTACTGCTCTGCTTATGATGCAGCTCACTGCATCTGCCTCATCGTCTTTGCCTCGTTCTTGGATCAGGTACTGTCACTACCCTGTTTCACTGTTCAGCATGGTGCCCCTTTGGCTCTTTGGACTTCCACTGGGATCTGGGGTGGTGATCAGTGGTGCTGAGAGGGGCAGGGGGTTTTGTTTGGCTCATACCCCAAAGTCTGGATTCTTCTCTGCCTCAAGGGATGGACAGAGGTTTGGCAGGAAAGGGTGGGTTTCCTCCTATTCATCTGTCCTTTAATATTCACCCTTCTCCCTGATGTATGCACATAGAGATCCAGATCAGACCAGCCACACAGCTGAGGGCCTCGCCAGAGGCCCATCCCATGATCCTTCCAGAGACAATATGTCCATTGACTGAAGCAAGGAGTTTGCCTAAATTGGAAGTGAAAGATCAGCCTTGGCCCCCTCCACATCCAGGAAGCGCTTGCAAGAACCAAGGCAAGCTACAGCACCTTAGATAATGGGCAGGAGGAAAGGAGATGAGCTGCAACTGGCATGGTACACAGTCAAATAGATTTGCCCTCGGATAGACCCTGCTGTAGGATGCCAGTCTACAAGGCAAGTAAGAGGCAATGAGCTGTGTCCTTAAAGCAGTGAGTGCCCTCTGTTCCATTGCAGAATCTACACGGCTTCAACTAGGTTCGGGGAAATAGCAGTCTCTTCAATTCAGATAGAGCCAACCAGTCCCTGAGTCATTGCCTATGGCTTGACTTCGGGAATGTAGCAAGGACCAATGACTGAGTCCAGTGGTTTCTCCCTAAAGAGGATGTCTACATAGCCACTGGAAGAGCAACTACAGTGCCATGAGGAGAAGAGGGCTCCAGCCCCAGCCACCATAGTAATCCACTGCTGGAACCCAGTGGGGCATCCACATGGATCAGCTCCTTCGGAGCAAAGCTGGTGTGGGGAGGTAGCAAGTAACACCTGGCTTTTCAAGAGCTCTGCCCATCTGTAAGAGCAGATGCATGTGGTAGAGAGAGCAGTATGTTTCATAGTTGTTAGGGGCTTAGATCATCGGATCCAGTCCCCCTGCACATGGGCAGGAAAGATTTGATCCCAGCAAGATGGGCGTCAAGGCATTTTTTGAAGATCGCTGGGAGCATGACTGTACCACCTCTGGGGAGGAGCCTGTTCCAAACCCTAGGCACATGGCTTGTGAAGAAGTTTTCCCAGGTGGCCATCCCATTTACAGAGCCAGAAACCAAGGGGTCGAAGTGTTACTTGCCTGAGGCCCCTGCTGAGTGCGGCTGGCTGAAAAAAATGGAGCTGATATTTTTGATGATTTTTTTTCTTAAAGAGAAAAAATTATTTTTGAAAGAAATGGACAGTTTTTTCATAGACATTTCATAGACATTAGGGCTGGAAGGGACCTCCGAAGATCATCGAGTCCAGCCCCCCGCCCAAAGGGCAGGAAGTCAGCTGGGGTCATAGGAACAGCAAGATAAGCATCCAGTTTCATCTTGAAGGTGTTCAATGAAGGCGCTTGAATGACCTCCGGTGGCAGGCTGTTCTAGACCTTGGGGGCTCGGACAGTAAAGAAATTCTTCCTTATGTCCAGCCTGAAACGGTCTTGTAGTAGTTTGTGACCATTCGACCTCGTCATCCCTTGGGGCGCTCTGGTGAACAAACGTTCCCCCAGATACTGGTGGTCACCCCTGATAAACTTGTAGGTGGCCATCAGATCACCCCTGAGCCTGCGCTTTTCCAGGCTAAAGAGCCCCAGGGCTCTCAGCCTGTCATCGTAGGGTCTGCTTCCCTGACCTCTGATCATGCGCGTGGCTCTTCTCTGGACTCTCTCAAGCTTCTCCACATCCTTTTTGAATTGTGGAGCCCAAAACTGGACGCAGTACTCCAGATGTGACCTCACTAAGGCCGAGTACAGGGGGAGAATGACGTCCTGGGATTTGCTTGAGAAGCATCTATGGATGCAAGCCAGCGTTTTGGTTGCTTTACTAGCCGCAGCATCGCATTGCAGGCTCATGTTCATCTTGTGGTCAATGATGACCCCCAAGTCTCTTTCTTCCATAGTGCTAGCCAACATAGCACTGCCGAGCTTATAAGGATGCTGCGGGTTTTTCTTCCCAAGGTGGAGAACCTTGCATTTATCGGCGTTGAACACCATCAGATTCTCGTCCGCCCACTTGCTGAGCCTGTCCAGGTCAGCCTGGATCATCCGCCTGTCTTCTGGTGTGGATGCTTTGCCCCAAAGTTTGGTGTCATCAGCGAACTTGGCCAGTCCGCTTCTGATTCCAGTGTCCACATTAATGAAGATGTTGAACAGTATGGGTCCAAGGACAGAGCCTTGGGGGACCCCACTGGTCACAGGACACCATGATGAGTGACTTCCATCAATTACTACCCTCTGGGTCCGACCCTGGAGCCAATTTTCCAGCCAGTGGATCGTGGAGGACCCAAGGCGACAATTGGCCAGTTTCTCCAAGAGACAATCATGGGACACCAGATCAAAGGCTTTTTTGAAGTCAAGATATATGACATCAATCTCATCTCCCTTGTCCAATGTTTTAATAAAAACATTTTGATTGCTTGGCTTTTGAGGTTGAAGCAGTCAGTTTAAAGTACAGCAAAGCAGATGTAAATTCAGTCTCAGGAAAAAAAGAAGAAAAAGAAAAACCTTTTCCGGCTGTAAGAACTATGGGAGGAGCTGCCCAAGGAAGCTGTGGAATCTCTTTCACTGGAGGTTTTCAAGAAGCAGCTGTTCCAGCAGGGTGGAAAGACAAGAAAAAGGAGATCAATGTGGTGACCTCTACAGAAACATCTGTCTCAGACAGTTGAGGAATAGAGCATCTGCATCTGTGCACGGGTGTGGAGTAGATGACTCTTGAGGTCCCTTCCAGCCTGATGCTTTTATGAGCATGGCTGCTTCAAAAACACCAAGAACAACTGGTGGGTTTTGACCAGCTCCAATGGCCTGTGCTCCTGTACATGGCATATCCAGTGACTCTGGGGACAGTACTGCACTTCAGGTTCTTCAAGGCTCTTGTGTATTACTCTGTGGGTAACCAATTCCTGAGTGCACATCTGTGCGGTCTCACCTCTTGCTTCCCCTTCAATGGTGCAACCAACTCTTCCCTTTGCCAGAAGTCTACAGGGTCTCATCCACTTTCCTTGTTCCTTTCTGAGCAAAACCCTTGACCCTGGATAAATTCCCAACTTCCCTACAGTATGCCACAAGCCCCTGCTAGTTCTTGCCTCCATCTTCTCACTGCTTGTATGGAGAAGGCTGCTTTGCTCCTCACTGGGGAAGACTTCTTCCTTCCAGGACTAGTTTTCACAGGGAGGAGTCTGGAGTTATTTCACCTCAGCAGCAGCAGACTTAAGCCTTAAATCTTTGAGTCACCTTATAAAAGCCAAGGAGTAACCCAAAGCTTCAAGATGTGTAAGTGCTCATGAGAAAGCTACAGGCCAACCTCCTCCACCCTGGAGACATCCATCAAAGAAATGACAGCTTGCTCCATCACAGGAGGCATCTCCAAGGAAAAAGCCAATGGCAACACTTCCCCAGCAGGACCTTCAGCTATGTCGAACTCCTGCAGAGATCTTCAAGGCATCTAAGCAACCTGGTTTTCAGTATTTTCCAGATGAGAATACTTTGCTGCCGTAACCACAAGGCCTGCTGCAGGGACTGTTCAGGTTAGCTGGTGCCACTCAAAAACTGCATCTAACCAGAAGCCTTTGGTTGGAGAAACAGGCCTGGAGGTCTTGGAGATGAGAGATGTTCAAGGTTATTACGAAGAAGCAAAGTAAGACAATGGCATCTTGGGGGGAAGGAGGGGAGGGAGACTCTCATAAGGCTGCCTGTGATTGGGTTGGCAAGCCAGTCAATTGAACAGTCAAATATTGTCAATTGAACAATCAATTGACTGCATATTTTTTTGACTAGTCAAAGATTTTAGCAGTTATGGGGAGTGTATTTTTTTTGCAGTTTCCTTGATAGAAATATGATTTTATATTTTTTTTGACACATTTCCTAATGGAAAAGTTGTGGTTTTTCTGTGTATTATTTGACTGCATTGGCAGTTTTTTACAATTTTGACCAATATTTGACTGGTCAGTTGACTGAACGTTATTTGACCAGTCAAATACCCAACCTTAGCCTGTGAAATGGTGTAAATAGGAGAAGTGTCTGGGCATGGGTATTTCCAGAAGGTCTAAATCCATTATATTTTAATTCTGCTCCAATTAAGTTTATTAAACTTTAACTTGTTTAATATTTCATTCTGTAGTGCTGCAATGAAGTGCTGGTGACCCTTATAATATTTGCCTGTTTAATATCCTACTTAGCAGTCTTTTATTGTTATCCAAAAAAAAGAAATCCAGCATGTTGCTCTCACAAATGTGTCCTGGCCAGGCCACAAAAAGGGAACTTTTTCTTTGGCTTTCCTGACTTGGAATGGTTTGCTTTTCAACTGTAACTTGAACCTCCAAGCTCCAATAATTCTCACAGCTGTTGTCTAGTAACAGGGAGACACTACAATCATGCTGGTTTGATACCAGGTAGAGCTATTTACAAACTTTGCTCCAACTTAATAAGTTTATGGCTGAGAATTTCCATTGGTTTTTTTAAAGGTTTTAAAGCCATGACATATAAACATTAGCTGTTGCTTATTTGAAATTAAGGAAGAGAATGTAGGTTGGGACACGCAACATGGTAATACTGGTGTGACTTACACTGCGTTTGGACACTCATGTGAGTTACACCACTGTCCAGAGCAAAAATATGGCCAACTGTCCTGGAATAGCTGCCATAGTAGGCACTGTTACAGGGGCTCAACATTAAGTGTCAGGCCTTAAGCAAACAAGATTGAACACATGACAGCTACATCAATGTAACTTACACTGGTGTAGTTTTACCCCTAATTTTTCCCAGCCCCAGATTACAACAATCAGCACCATTGCATTGGCTACATGTCATATGTCCGCTCCTTGTTTAAACTGCTGTAAGGATGGATTATGCTGGGGCAAAGGTGATATGTGTCCAGGTCCTGTGTTTTGCCATGATTATATGAGAGGTATACAGGCTCTGTTCTCAGTTCTGTACTACCTGGCCCTCATCACCATAGTACCTGAACACCTTCCAGTAGGAAGTACAACATGGCTAACATTTGTCTCTTGCTTGTTCTTTCTCTCACCCTTGACCCTGGTGGGGAGCTGTGTGTACAGAATTGAGTGCAGCACAAACCATTATTGCTTCGGGCTCCTGTCCTTTGCAGAGTCTGTAACTTCCTTGCACCTGTGTTTAGCCAATGGGAACTGAAAACTGTTGGTGCCAGTTGTGCCAACAAGGCCAATAACCACCTTGAACATACGAGTGGCTTGCAGGATAGATGTTACAAGTCCAATTTCAGGTGGGAACGATGTTTGCCCTTGATGTTGTGTGGAGCCTTGTTGGAATTGGGCTGAGAGCAAGATAGCAGATTCCAACTTCAATGACAGTGTCGGGTCACTGCTGTGTCTCCATCTCCAAGGCCATTAGGCATGCAGGAAGCCCATTAAAGGACAATGACTCCAGAGGGGCCAATGGACATGAAACATAAACTGCCCAAAGACAAGGGTGTTAACTTGATGATGAGCTTTGTCTCTAGACGGTGAGCTCAGAGGCGGGCCTGGCAGTTAATGAGGCCCCGCGTCAGGACCAGAGGGAGAAGACAGAGACTGGCTGGCGAGGACGGTCGGGATGTGACCCTGAATTCTGAAAGGTAATTCCTACTTACAGTTTCCTTCTTAATTTTATATCACGGAGAGTTCTGAGTGCTGGCCCACTCTCCCCACAGATTTATGTCAGACAGCCGATGTCTCAACTCTTTCATTGCTGCTGTTCTCACCTTGAGACAAAAATTTATTTTTATCCTGCTAGCGAACTCGGCTGTCACCAACGGCCTTGTGGCCAGGGTCGGGGGCTGGCATCCGGGAGGGCTGGGCTCTCTCCATGTCTCTGCCATGGTGCTGCTTTGTCAGTGTGGGAAAAGCTGCAATTTCTGAGTTTGGGGTGGAGGGGGCACTCCTGTTCTCACTTGTTCAGCTATAGAAATAGCTGGAGCTTTGAGAACACCACCCACAACTCCAGATGCGGCGCACAGGGACTGGAGGTGCTTGGTACCTCTAACGAGCGGGCTTCCAGTGCCTCTGCATGGCCGCCCAAAAATGGAGGCATCCAAAATCAGATCCCACTTTTGCACGCGTTGGTCCCAACTGCACCAGGCTTGGTTCCCCTGACTCTGTACAATGGGAATAAACAACCAGCCTGCCTCCAGACACACTGCATTGATACTAATGCAGGGCAGCCAGCCAGGGGCAGGGCCTTGTTCCACTAGGTGCTGCCTGGACCACAGGCAATGCAATGGTTTGTAGCCTAGGTCACATAGCAGGTCAGTGTCTGAGCTGGGTTATCTTGGCTCCCTCTCAAACCCCTTGGTCACAGTGCCTATTCCTGGGGTAATGGGTGAATTCTTATGTAGTGTTTTGGGATCCTTTGATGGAAAAGGCCAGGTGAGGTGTCCTAACACACAGCCTGTCTCAGGGAAGTGAAATTCACCCCCAGCCTTTTTTCTCAGAGGGACAAAATGAGCAGTGAAAGGCAAGACCCCAGCTCTGCCCTGGCAATGTCTAAGTTTGGGGAGGGGGTCTTCTGGAATAGATGGGGCACACTGGGATATGGTCAAAGGGCCCTCACTCCCCGTGGCTGACTTTTTCGTGTTCCTGCTTGGGGTGAGAGCCCAGCACTTTAGCAGCTGTTGAGGACACAAGACCAAGAGAGAAATGGAGCAAGAGCGTCACAGCCATCGCTCATCCCTGATGGCTTGATGTTCTGTGCAGGAACATTAAATTCCAAGCAGGCCATGCGTGGAGCGTCATGGGCATGCACCCAGGTCAGAGATGGAGTGATGGCCCACCCCATCACCTTTACGGAAGGAGACTGTCACGGAGAACAGAGGGTGGTCTACGTGCAGACTGGGAGGGTGATATAATAAGGAGTGGTTGAAGACCAATGCTCCCCTTCCTTGTGGAGACATTCAGGCCTTTTGTGTCCTGGTCTACCAGTGGCTGAAGCTGAAAATGGAGACTCATTGCAAGGCAAGCAGCACTGCCAGCTTTGGGCTTTGTGTCACTGGAGTGGGGAGGAGGCAGCTGCCTGCCTGTGCTTGGGGCATTTGCTGGGATCTGCACTGGTTTGCTAGTGTATAAGGCTCTGATGTGGGACTCAGGAGACCTTATTCCTGGTATTTGGTTTCTGTGTGCCCTCAGGCATATTCCAGTTGGTGCCTCACTTTCCTCATCTATGAAATGGGATCATGATACTCACATCCCCTGGAAAGAGCTGTGAGATCAACAGCTGAAAAGTGCTAGGTAGGATAACCACTTCTTCCTAAAGCAGCCTGAAAACTCCCCCCATTATCTGTGGAGCTTTGCTGTGCAAGAAAACATCCCATATCTGACCAGACTGAGACACTATTGCATACAGAGACAGCTGTCTTACATGGTGAGATGTCCCCTTGAGGCCAGTAGGTCCAGGTCTCTCTTACAATACCTCCACCTCATGCCCCAGGGGCTTATGTGGGTGTAAATGCAATGGGATCTTTGCCTTGTGGCCCCTCCAGAACAAATGGACCACAGTGAGAGTGCAAAACAGGCCCACAACACCTGCCCGTGGAGCAAGGCACTGCTCAATGGGCTATAACTTCTGCTGGAGTAAAGCAGCACAGTTCAGCAGAGCTAAACTGATTTACACTGCCAGTGGATCCTGCCTCAGGAGAGTAAGGGCATCATAGTCCGGCCCATAGTAAATCGGCTAGGAAGGCCTGTCACAGAGCCAGTGCCACTGTAGCATCAGGCCAGGCTGCCAGGATATCAGGAGCTGATAGTCCTGCTGCCCAAAAAGCTCCAAAGAGAGGTTCCAAAGGACCTCCCCTAAGTGACACTTCCTTCTGGGAGCTGAAATTTCCAGTATTTCAGGCTGTTGCAATGTTTTCTAGCAAATCGTACATTTCTGAGGGTTTTGGTTAAAGGTCCCGACTGTTGGGAACTTGTTACTGGAAAATCTCTGCTTTGATATTTGAGGGGGGAGGTGACAAGTTCCTAGCCCTTTGAGTTGCAAAGAAAAGCTTGACAAATTGACCCCTACAAGTCCTAACATCAGAACCCATTAGAGCAGCAGTTCTCAACCCCTGGGTCACGACCCAAAAGTGGATGGGGAGAATATATGAAAGGGTCATGGACAAACTTTAAAAATGGACCAACAAACTTTAAAAATGCATTTTCCTACAAAGGAGAAAAACATGGGAAATGTGGCTTTTCCCTTGCAGGCTGGCAGATTTCCAGCCTGCGAGGGGCTGCTTGGGGCTCCCCCATTCCCCACACGCCCACCCCCTGCCCTACACACAGGAGCACTGGGGCAGGGGGTGGAGGGCATTGGGTCGGAACTGGCCATCATTTTTTATAGACGGGTCCTGATATAAAAAGGCTGAGAATCACTGCATTAGAGCATCTGATAAAGCAAATTGTTGCCTATAACACTTCATGCCTCTGAACAAGTCAGTTTTTAAGGTGCCACCCTGCTCTGTCTTCTGCCTGACTTCAAACTAACATGGCTAACTACCTCTCAGCCTCTTTTAAAGACAATCCCAGAGTCACAATCTTTGAAATCTCATTATTTTTCTTTTGAGCCAAACCCATGGTTTCTGCAGTTGTGGGGATGGACCTGAATTCCCAGAAAGAGGAAAAATACTAACAGCGTAGAGCTGAACAGGAGCTGAATTCTTCCTTCTGCAGGAAAATCTGCAATCTTGACCTTTTTTGTTTCTGAAACAAAACCGAAATCATTGAAATCTTCCATGAAAGTAACTGGAAAAATAATTGTTTTGGATTGATAGAAATGGTTTGTCTCAAGTTCAATACTTACTAGGACTGTGCGAAATGGCATTGTTCTGTTTCACCTTGTGTTTAGACGGTTCAAGGGAACAGTGTTTCGTCTCGAATTTAATTTTGAGGCAAAACTGCTGTTCAGTTCCATTCCGTCGAAACAGAAAGGCTGTTTTGACACTGTTTCGAATTTTGCTGGGCTGACTTCCCATCCTCAGCACTAAATCACATGGGGGCAGGAGGCAGCCCAGTGCAAGATCATGCCAGGGGCGGGAGGCAGCCCAGCTGAGTTGCTTCCCAGTGTCCCACGCTAAATCGCTCTGGGCTGGGCTGCCTCCCGCCCTGGTGCGATCTAGTGCCGGGGATGGGAAGTCAGCTCAGCTGGACTGACTTCCGATCTTCAGCCTGTGGTTTAAACGTTTCAACTTTCGAAACGTTTTGACCAGCCTTGTTTTGTTTTGAGTCTATTTCGGTGGCCTTTGTTTTGTTCCAATATTGCTGTTTCGACCTTGAAATTGGTCGAAACAGTGTCGGAACGAAACAGCCGGCAAAATTTCACACACCCCTAATACTTACCCTGTGTACTCACATAACGCACACACCTTTCCACCCAAAATTAACCATCCCAAATTGGGGCATGTGTCTTAAGTGAAGAAGGAGATTTCCATGCTGGAACGGAGGCATGGAGCTACTGGAATGGCTGCTATGGGCTGTGCTCCCCTCCAGCCATATACAGCAGGAGCAGAGTCCACTCTTCAGCATCACTTGTTACTCAGCCAAAAGCTGGAGATTTAAGGCTGTCACAGCTTGGCAGCGGCTGTGAGTGGGTTAAACCTCTAGCCTTTGATTTAGCAGCATGGGGAGGATAAGTGGCATTGACAAGTGGACTCCAACCCTGCTCCATGCAGCCAACATTCAGTCCAAACTCTGGAAAAAACATTTTTTTCCTTCATTCTGCCTTCTCAAAACGTGTCTTATTCAGGAATGTGTGGTATGCAAGAACATATGGTAATACACACACACGCATGTGTGCACATGTATACATATATATACACACCCATTATATATAGCATATACATATGTATGTGTGTATGTATGTGCATATATATAATGATCATAAAAGAGGAGAAACTTAGAAAGAAAAAGTTGCTTTAAGGCAAAAAATGGAGAGATTACAATGTGGAAACATGAACACAGACTGTTTCAATCTTCGCAAAATGCTTTTTTTTCCCCCTCTCCCTGTGTTTACTTAATTGGTGGCAAGAAATTTCAGCAAAATCAACACGTTTCTACCCAATGTTTTCCTGTCACCTCACTGATGTATTCCCCAGGAGAAGTTTCCTCCCATCATTTCTGACCAGCTCTGCTACAAAGCAAGAAGACAAGTAGCTCTCCCCCACAGTGATGCTGTCCCCACAGGCCTTGCCTCACCCTCAATGCAGGCTCCAGAGATCTAGTGCCCAGGAAAGGATTTCAGCAGAGAAATGGGGATTTCAGCTGAGGAAAGGTCTCCTCCCTCTTTGCAATGCTGGCTCTGAATCCTGTGCTGTGTGGCTGGCAGCTAGCACTCCTGGGAATGGACTGCTTTTTCAGGCAGCTCCCAGGAGGTGGTTACCATCTTGCTGCCCTGTTTTTTTTTTTTCCTGTTCAGCTCTCACTGATTTCAAGCACTTCCCTGGAAAGTTTCCTTTGGTTGAAAATGTCTCCCAATTAGGGTGATTGCAGTGAGGGTGGCACTTAGGCTCCCATCAAGGATTGAAAGACCCCAGTGAAGGCCGCACAGACTGACAGTGCCCACTGTGGATAACCTGCAGTACAGGGTCCGAGGTCCTGGGGCTCCAACCCAGCCAGAGGTTTTGGCTTACCACAGTGCAGAGGATGAGGAGGAGCACACTCTACCCCCTAGATCTGTTTTCTGGCTTTTCTTTCCCTCCTTCCATTTCTACCTTCCCTGCTCCCCTTTCCATTTTCCTGCTCTGTCTTCCCCCCCACCAATATTTGCTTGCTCCCCTGTCTTTTTTCCTGTGCTTCTCCCTCCTTGTGTTTGGTCCCTGCACACTGTTTCTGGCCTTACTCTATGTCCCCGCTTTCTCACTCTTCTCCCCTCCTGACTTGCCTGCTCCCCTCATGGACAAACAACTCCCAGATCTACAAGGCACTGCGGAGGAGAGAGGCAGGGCTTTCCCAGGCTGCCCTTCTCTGTGCTCTCTGCTTGGGCTGTCTTGCCCAACAGGAGGGCTGCCCAAGGGCTTGAGATCACAATGCCTCTCTCCCTGCGCGCGGAGCCTTAGCTTCCATTTCCTCGGTGCCCCTGGCAGAAGCAGAGCTCTGGAGAGGTCTGTCCCACAGCAGCTGCTGCAGGAAGCCTGCAGTCCGGGGCCAGGCCTGGCCCCGAGCCAGCTCTGAATCACACAGCAGTGCCTTCAAGGTTAATTCAGACATATCTGAGAGGAGCCCAGTGCCAAGATCCAGCATGAAAGATCTGTCACGAGCCTTGCTGAGATCCTTATCACCGTTGTCTGAGAAGGGCAAACAACTCACGATGTACCTGTGTGCCAGGACACTGCCGCCCCCATCCAGCAGCTTGGATGACTGGCTTCACAACCCCCACGGGCTACGCTGGGCCTCCAAGCTTGCTCGCTATGCTCTTGCTGGCTCTCTTTGGCTGGCTCCCAGAGCTCGCCTGGTGAATTGCTGGTGCCTTGGATTCTCAGCGGACTCTCCAGGCTTTCCCCCCGCCCCGCCACCACCATGCCCAGGGACATCTTACATGTACTGCTCCTGGTTGGGGTAGTGCGGAGGATGACAAGGTTGCCAGCCAGTGTCAGGAGGAGGCCCAGGGGTTGGACACAGGGATATCAGGTCCTAGCCCAAGTACCAGCAACAACCCTGCTGAGCAACACCTAGCTTCTTTAGGGAGGTGAGGACTGACCTCTCTCCACCATGCCATGGTGGTGTCACTGGAGCAGGGTGAGCCCTCAGGCTGTCAGACATTCACCCATGGACAGTCCCAGAGAGGACACAGTGTCCCCATCATCCACTTGTACAAGTCAATGCTCCCTGACCCAAGTAACAGCTCCGGTAGTGGCCGTCATGGCTGCTTGTGTGGGCTACACGCTCCTGAAAGGCTGGGCTCTTGATTCCTGCTGCCTGTGCCATCTGTCCCCCCAGCTCAGGCCAGCCACTCTCTGGATCAAAACCCTCTGCTATAGCTCCCAGCTCAGCCCAGCTGCTTTCATGGGCAGCAGAAAGCAAACTCCCAGTGCTGCAGCAGTATCTTCTCCAGCCCCTCTCTGAGCTCAGCTGCCTGGCCTAGTTTCACCCAGGTGACCCACCCCCAGCCAGAGGCATAACTGGCCAGTACTGGGCCCTGGTTAGTTCTGTGCCCCCTTCACCTTTTACTTCCCCTGCTCTAGTTACAGCTCCAACAGCCAAAAGTCCACCTTCTTTTTCCAGCCACCTAAAAACAGTGTTTTTCCGCTGCCAGGCCTCGAGTCCAGCTTGCTGGCATTTGGAAGCTATTAAAAGTGTCTGTTTCCCTCTCTCTGTGTCTTTCCAGGCCTCCTGAGAGGGCTGGTTGTGTAACCGTGCCCTCCCTTCCCTCTGCAGACCAGGATCTGTAACCCCAGTATGCTACTCTGGCAAAATTGAGTTTTCTGCAATGTAATTGCTGCTGTGATTCAGTTCCTTTAGCATTTAGTGCAAATTGTGTTCTTCCCAAGCAGTGTGCAGGTCAGCTCTGACAATAATGACTGCAAGTCAGATTCCCGGGCACTGCCGGCACAGAAAAGGTGGAATTGGTTCCCCAGCAGAGCTTTAGCCAGATATACAGCTTCTTTGGTCAAGTGTGAAATTCATTTCCTGGCTGTATGGAATACAATTCCAGCATCACACCACTACGTCCAGACACGCGCTGGGGGTTGGGGGTGGGGGGAGGAAGAGCTGGGGTGGGGTTATACTGGTGCTTTGGCTTCAGTTTCCTCTACAGGGGCTGGGGAGGTTGAAGATGAGGGGAAAGAGAAAGAAAAATACAGAGGCAGGGAGACAAAGGAAGAGAGATTAAGTTTCACAGACCAATGCTAAGTCAACCCTTGCAGCTCAAGCTTGCTCATGATCCCACAATTACTCCCTCACCAGCCCAAATCATAAGCAAGCCCCAAGCCCTTTGTTCATGCAGGATTTGCACAGTCCAACCACCTGCAGTTTGCAAGAGCACAAAGTCCCTGATCACTTCCACAGGGACACAGCACAACTCTTGAGAAGCTCCAAGTATGTAGCAATGGAGCTCAGTATCATAACCCATATTTTACAGGTGGGGAAATGGAGGCATGGGGAGGGGACATGACTCACCAACAGTTATCCATTAGACCAGTTGTAGAGATTGGACTAGAGATCATCTCTCCAGAGTCCCAGCCCAGTGCTCCGTCTGCTAGTGCTTTCCAAGACTTGGTGCACATGCTCTTACTTTTTAAGTGGGAATTTTATAGGTTGTCTTCTGTTGGTTGCAGCAAGTCACACTCTGGTCCTGATCACACTAGTGTAAATACAGAGCCAATCGAGTGGAGTCAGTTCAGTTAAGTGTGACTTACGGCAGTAGAACAGAGATCAGATGCTAGCTAGCTAAATAAGTAAATCAGTTTCCTTTAAGCATGTGTAGCTGATAGCATTAGTCTTTGGTAGTTTGTGCTCTGCCCATGTGTGATCACTGGCAACAGCACACTGCTCTGAGCCATGGGTGATGCTTGGTGGCCTCAGCTAAGGATGTGGCCTTGGGAGTTGCTCACCTAGCTTAGCCTAGGGGCTTGGCTAGCCCTGCAGTGCTGGTGACTGATAGAAGCAGCAGTGAGACCAGTGAGTGATGGGTCCCACTCTGCACAGGCTGTGGTAGACAATGGGCCTGACAGCATAGGCTCCTTGTTGGCAGCCATGAAGTGGGGGCCAAGGTGCTCTTCCTTCATCTTTTCACCTGCCCTCCTGTGCCTGCTCCCTCCCTTGCACCCAGCATTTCAGTTTTTCCATCTCAGCATCATGGCTCTCTTGGGACCTGCCTTCTGCCCTGTTGGACCCCCTGTAAAATCTGACACATCAGAGCTGTGGGGAAGAGGGACTCTCCAAGGAGAGGACTGTATCTGGGGAAGCCACTCCAAGCTAATGACAGAGGGATGTTGGAGATAAAGAATGGCTGAATGATCCCGTGGAAAAGGGAGGGAGATCGGAGGGAAGAGGGGGATGAAAGGAAGAACAGATATCGGGCAGGGCATGGACAGAGATGAGAGAAAGGGAATCAGAAGCGCCAGTGAAGAGAAGGTGCTCAGGGGACATGGAGGACTTGGCATGGGGCCATGTGGGGTCAGGATGAGGAGAGAAGCTAGCATAAGCAAATAGGGCTAGGCAGGCTCTGGGAGATGGTGGGTGAGAGCAGAGTCATGACTGACCACTGGGGCTAGGAGAGAATGAGAATCTCTATTTCCTGGGGTATCCTGCCATGGTGAAATGTTTTCCTCCATAGCAGGGGATATGGCCCTCTACCTGGGATCTCTTGAGCATATATTATCAACCTTTCACAGAAGCAGGATTTGGCTGCCGTTGTCCCCCTGCTTTACCTGTGGCGGGTTAGGATGTTATCTCTTGGGTTGTGCCAGGGTTGATGGTAATTTTATGAAGAGTTTAGATTATGGTTTTATATAGGATGATTTAGATAGGGATGATCCTGCCTCGGGCAGAGGGTTGGCTAAATGAGCTCTGGAGGTCCCTTCCAGCCCGACTTCTCTATGATTCTATGATTCTTTTCCCAACTGAAACCAAAACAAGACATTTCAAAATTTCCCCTGAAAATTTCCTTACGGATCAGGCGAGGCATTCTGTAGTGACGAAATCAAGGTCCCTTGCTGCTATTTCAGCACATTAATTTTATGTTAAGCTATAGCTTACAACCTCAGCTAACCTAAAATGAGGCCCAAGGCAAGGTGTCACTGGGAAGGGAAGCTTGACACGTCCATCAGGCTTTGCTTAGGGAGAGCCTTCAAGGCGGTCATCAAGGCTTGGCCTGGAGTCCTGGTCGTCTTTACAGCACCATCCAGCAGAACAAACTCTCTTGGTTTCCCCCACAGCTGTACCAGAAGGGCAGCAGGGTCCAAATGTGTGTTCAGATCAAAAGACAGATTGGTAGAGGTAGTTTCTGTAATGAGGACAGCCGGTGGCCAGAAGGTAGACTGAGGCACTCAGAGAACCCAACCTGCTCTGGGTGGTAATTAGGTCACTATCAACTATCAATTGGGTCTGCTATCAACATGCAAAATTCATGATGTCAGCTGGTTCTTTGTGTGCTTCAGAGTCCCCAGGGCACTGGTAGAGCATGTTCCATACCAGTTACTTGAGGGATTTCCTTGAGAGCTATTCCCAGCAGTTTCTGTCTTGCTCTTCTTCTCAGGGCCATGCTGAATGCCAAACCCAAGGTCAGGAAGGAATTCTCTCCCTAGGTTAGACTGGTGTGGATGTGGGGTTCTTGACCTCTTTTGCAGCATGGTCAAGGTCCTCTTCCTAAGATCCTCTGAGCATATATTAACAAATTACTTATCTGTCACTGCAGTGGCAGGGATTTAATGGTGCCCGCATCTCCCCCACTTTTCCCTATGGCATGCTGTACAACAGGGATGTCAAACTTACCTAGGCCCATGGGCTGGATATGGACCACGGGGCTTCTCATAGCAGGATCCAGCTTAGGGCGTGGGGGCTGATGCAGTGGTCACTGAAGCAGCCATGATGATGAGGGGTCTGGCAGTGGTAGTGGCAGTGAGGAGTCTGGTGATGGTGGCAGTGGGTCCAGGGGGACAAGTCCAGGGGCAGCAGCAGAGAGCCAAGGTTGCTACTGATGGCCATGCTCACTGGGCCCAAATGGCCCCAGATTCTGTGGCATGTAATGCCCCCCAATTTATGGTGCCCACCTGTAGTCTGGCAAGCTGGATTGAGAGGCACCACAAGTCATATGTTTGACACCCCTGTTGTAGGGCTGTGATTCTCAACCAGGGTGGCAGGGCACTCAGGAAATGCAAGGTGATATGAGGAGATAAGCTGATAAGGGCAGGCTTGGGTTCCAGGTGTGAGGAGATAAGCAGATAAAGGCAGGCTCAGGTTCTCCCTGCTTGACATCTCCCCTGCCCCACTGCCTGGCTGCTCTGCAAGGAGCTCGGTGCTGTAATAAATTAAATGATTTTTGCAATGGGGCACCACTCGGTTCACAAAAGTTATGGAGGGGCCTCAACTCTAGTGAGGGCTGCATTGAATCTGAGAGGTTTGAGAACTACTGTTGTAGGTTTGTCCAGGTGCCTCTGGTTTTGAGCTTTGTAAATGTATGAGGATTTGATATGGCAAGTTTGGAGATTCCTTGGAGGAGAGATTGCCTGTGACTGCAGGAGGCTGGACTCGATGGCCCAGAAAGCCCCTTCAAGTCCTGTTCCCTAGGTTAGTGCAATCAAGCACCTTGTTAGTTTTACCCTCAGAGAACAAGAAGGGGGATCTGGCATGGTCAGAAGGTTCTTTCATTCTCTGTGAGCACCTCCCACAAGTGCTTTGTGCACCACTGCAATGCAGCTACATCAGAGGGCAGCAGGTTAAAAGCAAACAGCATCACTCCACAACAGGTTAGGAGATGGAGTGAAGCCCACATCCAGTGGGAGTAACTAAAGGGAGTGATGGAGGTGGCAAGCTTGGATTGCGGCTGGAATCTGGCTGTGGCTGGGGTTGGCAGCCCTGCTCTAGCAAGCGAGCCATGGGGTGTAGAATGACGGTGGGCTGGGGAACTCACTGCCACAGAAGGTTGCCAAGACCAGGATGTAGTGAGATGCAGAAAGAGGCTGGGTCTCATATGGATAATCAGAATACCCAGAGGATCATGGTTAGCACTGACAAATTCCAGAACGAGCGTTCGAGACCTGCACCCATCTCGCTGCTAGAGATCAGGAGGACACCTGATATGGAAAGGGAAGATAATCCTCCATATGCTACTGTGGGGCTCTTATACCATCCCTGAGGTACCTGGTAAAGACCATTTGCAGTCAGGAGACTGGGCTCAATGGATCACAGATCTAGTCCAATCTGGCAGGTCCTATACTCCCATTTTTCAGAACATCATCCAAAAATGGGCCCTCCCCCATCTCCCATCCTCGTGGCACTGTTTTGGGGACACTGTCTGTGTCCTGGTGGAGGAGCACCACCTGCTGTTTATCTGCAGCATCATCAGGTAGCCCTGATGGCTTCCCACACAAGTTGGCTAGAGCACTGTGCCATTTGCCAAGATCAGGCCCTGAGGTGTTATTGGCTCCCTTTTTAGTGCAGCATCCTCCACATGCAGGTAGTCACCATTGTGTGTGTGTGTGTGTGTGTGTGTGTGTGTGTGTGTACGTATGTGTATGGGGGACGCTGTTGATCACTGTTTTGCAAAGCATTGAAAAATGGAGCATGTATGGGAAAATGCCAGCATGAGTCTTTGAGGAGAGCCTTGCAAACAGCTCCAGTGATCACCCGGGCTGCTGAGCTCTGAATGTATTAAATAAAAAGATTTTCATTATGTAAGTGGCAAAAAAACTGCCAGAGACCCGAGTGTAGTAATTATGATGTCTTTTATTAGACTCATGGAAAACGATGAAGATTGTGCAGCCCTGGAGACCTCCTGCTAGTACTTTGAGGTCTGAAAATCTCCTGTGTTTTTGTCCTTTCTTTTAGACTAATAGGAAATGTCATGATCGCATTCCCCATGCTACAGTTAATTTTACTAGGCGGTGTGTGTCTGGGATCTTGTAGCAAACTGGTGCGTGAAACAGCAGCAGACTTCCCTTCTCTGTTGACACTCACCTAACCTGGGAGGGAAGGGGTCTGGAGCTACATCTCCAGTCACAGTTCACACCAAGAGGAATGTGTGTGCACGTGGGTGGGTAGGTGTGTATACAGGCACAGGTGGGAGAGGCAGTGATTACTTGTATGGGTTGTGGCTAGGAGTGTGAATAAGTCTGTAATTTCTAGGAAGCCCAGTGAGGGACAAGGCCCTTCAGGTGCTAGGAGCTGTACAGGCATAGAAAAGTCCAGTCCGTGGCCCTAAAACTGGATACAAGAGACAGTAGGTGGAGGCAGACAGAGGAGCACAAGGAAACAGTGAGACATCATCGTGCCCATCTGAGTGTGTTCATATACGTGTGTGTGGGGCAGATGACAATAGGTGTCTGTGTATAGTGTTGGCACTGTTAAGTGACTCTGTTGTAGTAGTGTCAGACCAAGCCAAGCAAGACTCTCATTGTGATAAATGCTACACACACTGACAGGGACAGTTCCTGCCCCAGAGAGATTGGAGAGGAGTGAGGAGCCCATTGGTCACACTTCCTGTGGCTTCACTACTTCCGCTCAAGCCACTGAACTGAAAACAATGGGCATGTCTGGGAGGGGTGCGTGGGACAGTGATGCCTGCTTTACTGAGGCAGAAAGTAAAGTAGGAGTTATGAGTGCTTGCCAGAGAGGTTGGTAATGTTTGGCCCATATCTCCTGCCTGCACAATTGAGAGGAAGGGAGTGTAGAAAGAGCAGACAATTATCACAATAAAAACACCTGGCTGTTGAGACCAGGATTTGACCTCATGTCCGCTGGAAGGGCTGAATGGACACCCACATGCAGGCACACAGACACCCCAGGTTTAGGTCCATTTGATGTCAGGGGAGTCCCTCTCTCGGTGTTCAGTTTCATTCTATTGGAGTTGCATGTGCATGCACACACACACATGCACACATGCTTACACACATACATGCATGCTTACACACATGCATGAATATATACTTACAAATGCATGCATGCATGCTTACACACTTACAGTAATTCCATTGACTCCAGTGGAATTGTATACCCAGACACCCGTCCATGCATACACACTCTCTCATACCTGGACATTTTCCTGTCTCCAACTCACAGAGCAATTCCACTGACCCTGTGGAACCACTCATGGTTTAAACTGGTTGACATGAGGCCCCTCAGGCCATCTGTTCCCCATGTGGGTCCTGGCAGCCCTGGTGTCTGGCCCAGGCTGTGGTGCCCGGCTGTGTGTCTGTGGGAGCGGGAGCTCTGTTTGAACACAGGCTGTGCTCCCAGCTGGCCCCGCAGAGCACTGACGCACTTCCTGCAGTCAGAGATCCTTGGGTCTGCAGCTCGGAGGATTCCCACTAAATCAGGCCATGGCACAATCCCCTGTCACGGGTTGTGCCTGACATCAGCTGTTCATGGAGCTGTATTTATAGCGACGTGTGTGTGTGTGTGGGGGGGGGGGGGGTGGAGGGGTGTGAACAGTTACAGGGCTGCAGCTTTGCTGACTGATAGAAGGCAAGCCATTCAAAGGAGTTCCCCTTCCCAGCTCTCCCCTGTGCCCCAGCCTGGGTCTGAAACCCCTCCAGCCTCTGGACACTGCCCCCTCCCCTTTGGAGTCAGATGGGGTCATGGTTCCCCTCAGCCTCTCAGGCTCACCTGAGGCCTCTAGCAGTGCCCTCTGTGTTGCAGTGGAGCACAACCCTCTAGCCCCTGGCTGGCAGATACCAGTGTCCCCCTGTTCTACATCCAGAACTGAGCATGCTTCTGTATGCACATGGCCTCTAGCACCCCCTGCCCTGGGCACTGAGCTGTTAGGGAAAAGCACGAGTGGCCCAAGGATATTCCCAAGGCCCTGCTGGCTCTGCACTCCCCTTGCTCTGGGGCAGAATGAAGGGAGCTCACAGAGGAAGCACTTTCTCTGCACTCACCTACCCAGAGACCTGGGGCTACATAGGTGAGTTAGCATAGAAGCACATGGGACTAGTAGCTTTCTCTTAGCCTGCTGCAACCTTACCCCTGCACTCTCGATGGGCGTTAAGATTAATCTGCACTGTCCATCCTGGAGTCATCACAATAACCATATGCAAACCTTCATTTTGCACGTTTGCCCCATAACAACATGCCCATCCTCCTCAAGGGTCAACCTGACAGGGGGCAGACCCCCACAAAAGGTCTCTTTCCTCCAGTGCTGCACAAGGAACTTCATTAGAATATGGGGAACAGAGTTAACCCCAAAGCTACCTCTGGATCTCCTCTTGCATCCCTACAGAGCTTCTGTATAATGTTTTCCTCAGTTGCCCTCTTGCCAGGCTTCCTGGTTTCAAAGGAACAGGGAGGAGCCATCTTGGTATTCCTTGTGTCATGGCTTTTGTTGCTAAGAGGTCAGGCCACATTGTAATCTGGTGTCAATCAGGAGCTACATTGACTTACACCACCTGACTGCCTGGCCTAATAGCTCATTTGAAATGACTGTTTTTAAACATCCAAACTGCACATGTGCATGCACACATGCACATGCACACACATGCCCATGTACACGCATACCTGAAAAAACGGCCTAGCTAGCAAGCAAACTAACCTTTATTTAATGAAGAGATCCCAAAATAATTCAACAGCCCAGCTGTCCAAAATGCTGTTTCCTTTTCTTCTTAACAAAATCAGTTTGAATAAAAAACAGAAAAAGGAAAAGAAAAATAAGCAGGAGGAAGAAACACCAGGATAAGAGGGCAAACATCAGTCCAGGCCCTTACAGCCCCAGTGCAGCAAGCAGCACCCTTTCATCACTTTTAAAATGATCATTTAAATCAGGAGTGGCCAATCCATGGCACATGTGTCACACGTGGCATGGGCAGCCTCTATGTGCAGCACAGTCATACACAAGGTAGGGAACAGAAAGCAGAGCAGCAGATTGAACAGGGAAAGGGGATTGGAGTGACATTTAGGGAGAGTGTGGGGCTTACCTTGTGGTACACCTGCCAAAAAGGTTGGCCCCCACTGATTTAAATGATAACAATCCATGCTGTGATTTTCTGAGATTTAAGAGCAGCACAGCAAGCTTAGTAAGAAGGGACTGTCCCCCTGAGACACTAGTGAGGTGGTGCCTTTACCTGGAGTTATGGGGGTTGTATGGCTGGAGGTTGTGTGTCAAAACACCAATGTAAAATCAAGATGCATGACTTCCTTGATAGACTCAGTGATACTTTGCACCCGATGATTATTTCCACCAGCATAAAAAGAGTGCAAAGATGTTCACACCCGCTTTGACCATGTCTGCAGTGCAGTGGTGAATCACTCCCACTGATCAACACTTCCTGGTCATTAAGATCTCCTTAGTGATTAATGAGAGTTGGAAAGTGTTAGACCTCATGTCCTGGCTATAGCATAGTCTAGGCTGGTTAATTCTTCTCTACTTGACTAAATTTCCTCTCTACTCAGTAAGAACTGCTTCTTTGCTTCCTGGTTTCAAGCTTTTGTGGGTTGCCTTGCTGTGCAATGTTGTTTGCTGTTTCAGAACTGCATTTTAGTAGCAAGTGATGTGATCCATATGTGTGTGTATACAGGTGCTTGGATCCTTATAAATATAGATATCCTTTACTTCTCTGAAAATAGGGCTTAGGTTGCCTTGGATGCATGATATTATTATTCACTGTACCCAATGGGTGAAATCCTGCCTATGTTGAAAAAAACAGCAAACATGCAGTATGGGGGACAGGATTTCATCCCAGGGTTTTACTGCTTGAGGAACATGCTGGGATGATGTTTCCTACAGAGCAGAGGCCTTTGTGTATCCATTTAGGCTCCCCTCACCCTTCTAAGCATAAGAGTCTCTGCCTTGGCCTCAAGGGGCCAGCCAGAGGAACCCAGAAAGGAGTTCATACTCCATAGCCTGCTCAACCATTGGCCTCTCCATTAAGACCACTGACAAAGGTGGCCATTTGAGACCTACCGGGATCATGATTGTGGTGGAAGGGATGGACTGTGGCCATTCACAAAGGCTCAGTCCTCCAACAGTAAGAATAATTTGAGCTAGACTAAAACCAGTGACTTAGAATTCCTCACCCCATCCCACTGTTCGGCCAACTTCTTGTACCCATTACCTTAAACATTTTAAGCCAATGTCCAACCAGTGGGGATTAGAAAGTTCCTTCCCCTGGGGACAGGTCACTCCAACAATGTCTACTGCAAAAATTCTTGGCCCTTCCTCTGGAGCCACTGGTGCCACCTGTTGTCTAAATCAGGATGGACCATTGGTCTGATCCAGCCCAGCAGCTCCTATGTTTTCCCAAAAGAGACCCAAGGATGGCTGTTCTTCCTTGGTGGACCCTTGTCTCACTTCACTCTTGTTCCGAGTATTCACTGTAGAGGAAACAATCATTACTATTATGCACAGGCCACTTGAACCTCCTCACAGTGCACAAAGCTCATCCTTCAGGTGCCCCACAGCTTGCTCAGCCATCACATTGCTCTCCACCCCTCTGCCCTGCTCACTCCTCCCCACAGCCAAGTTACATTCTGATGGCTTGAAGTGGTCAGTAGGGGGTGACAGTGCCTCTCAGACCCACCGGGGCCTTGGGCAGCTGCATACAGGGGTTAAGAATTCCCTGGTTGAATAGCTATCAAGGACCAAGAGCCCTAGGGTTCCTTCGAAGCAGCCATTTCATTAAAGGCCAGGCCAGATACAGTTTTATCAACTGTTATGTTGCAGCATATGTGTGGGGTGGGGGAGGAGAGAAAATAAATCTGAGTCCTTTTTCTACTTTCCAAACGATGCCTCTTCCCACCAGCAGCCTGAAAAGATCCCCTGTAGCCAGTGCTCCTGATAGTAGGAAGGATTGGATAGGGCTGGTCTGTGTTGGGAAAAATGGTTGACCCTTCTCATCCCCTTACTGAATTGAGTGTGAGGCAGAGACCTCAAAGGAATTATGAAAATGGCTTCTCTCTTTTTATGCCTCCACGCCAAGTCTGTGCACATGCATGTATGTGTTAAACAAACCCAAGTCCTACTGAACCCAGTCTCCCCCACTGCATCCTTTGCTCATAGTAAAACACAGCCAGAAATCCAGGGTTGGGAAGTATTGCTCCCTTCATGCCCATGTGCAGAGGGATGTGTGCTCCAGCACGCGGCCCTGAGGGCAGTGCTCCAGGGCATGGCTGGGGAATGCAACTGTCCCTGCAGCTCCCTCCTGGGTGCATGGTATTCAGAGGGAGCTTCCCGGCAGTGCTTTCCTTTACAAATGGCCTTTCAGCTTCTCCAGAAGATTACTAGGAAGGATGCTAAAATCCTAACGGCCTCCCAGAATAGCTGGCTTGCTAGGCTTCTCTGCTGGCCTGTTTCACACAGCATTTACCATAACAGATCCTTTCCTGCTCCCAGCCAAATGTATTTATTTGAAAAGCGCGCACACACTCAGCACCTCTGTCTCACTGTGCATCAACCTGCCTGCCTACCTACCTGCTGGCTGGATGGATAGATAGGCAGATGGAGAGAGTCATGTGCTGATAGCTGTCTATCCATCGATCGCATAGATAAATACCTCACCTAATCCTGTTCAATGAGAGACCCGGGATTTTTTTAGTCCTTTCTTTGTCACTTTGTCAATATGCCACCACATCCTCCTTTTGAAAAATGCAGCTGTTTCTATCTGGCAGCTCCTAAAGTTGTCAGCACAGGAACATCTTGTGAGATCCTTCATCCGATTGCACAAAATCTCCCATCTGATGTGCCGGCTCACTGGGGGGGGGAAAAAATCTGGAGGATAGAAAGGAGGGGTGGGGTGGGGGAAAGGGCTGGCAAATCCGGCAGGTTTCGAGAATCAACTCTTGGGGTGTGTGCAGGGGCGTCTGCACATGGGGGGAGTGCCCGCCCGTGGCCCCTTGCTCACGGCCTCCCCGCTCGCTCCCTTTGCCCAGCTCTGGGGTGGTGGCTCCGGATGGGGCCTCCGGTCCAAATCGCCCTGCCTGCCCATTCAGCCTCCCAGCACTTGCCAGCCCCAGCCCATCCGAGCCCTCATTTGTTGCAATAGTAACAGCTCCCGGATCCACCCCCCTGCGTGCACACACACACACACACGCGCACGCACTCACACGCACGCACACCCCTCCCTGCCACTAACCTTTGTACTTGGAGCCGCTCCATGCCCCGGTTGCCAGCCAGCCCTCCCCCGGCCCTTGCTCTGGGCCCCCATGGCTGCAAGTGCGGGCAGGCCCGGGGGCGCGGGGCAGCACGCGGCGCCCGGCGGGGGCGGGGGGCGCTGGGGGGGGTCTGCCAGCCCCTGCCCTGTCCCGCTGCCAGCTGCCCCTTCTGATTGGCTGGAGCGGCTCATTATGCTAATGACTTGCGTCTAGGCAAGGGCCAGCAGGCTGACGTCACCAGGCAGAGTGGCAGCAGCTGGAGGGAGAGCCGAAGAAAGCGGCGCAGGCGGGGGGGTCCGCGGGGGGGTCCGGCACATCCGCGCCCCCTGCCCCTGCCCCTGCCCCGGGCAGAGCCGGCGGCAGCGCGGCCGAGGCGGCGGCGGAGGGAGGCGAGGGAGCGCCTCGGAGCCGGCGGGGGGAATATGGCTACTGTAGCCAACGGAGTCGTGCAGCAGCAGCAGCAGCAGCAGCAGCAGCAGCAGGACAGCGCTCCGTTCAGCACCCCGAACAGCTCCGCCAGGATGAACGGGCTCAGCCACGGCCAGGGCACCATCGCCATGAAGGACCACGATGCCATCAAGCTCTTCATCGGGCAGATCCCCCGCAACCTGGAGGAGAGCGACCTCAAGCCCCTCTTCGAGGAATTCGGCAAGATCTACGAGCTGACAGTGCTCAAGGACCGCTTCACCGGCATGCACAAAGGTAGGGCCCCCGGCGCGCGCCCGCCTGCCCGCCTTGCCCACGCCAGGAGCCACAAAGGGGAGGCAGCCTGGGCAGGGAGCGCGCGGGAGCCCATTCAGAAACACGCTGCCATGACATAAACACCAGCCCTGCTGGGTCCCAGGGGCGCCCGCCGGCTCCAGCTGGGCAGCTCGCTTCCTCCCCTCCCCTCCCCCCAGCTGCCTGGGGATTTGAGGGGGGAAGTGGGAAAGTTGGGTGGGAGGCTGAGCAGCGTGGCCAGCTATTTCACACTTTTCTTGTGGGGTTGATCAGGCTGCGTGTGCCATCAGGGCTGGCGTGGCTTGACAAATCTGCCATGAAGTCATGGAGAGGGGAAAAAAAGCCCTAGGAGTTCCCTCCCTTCCCCTTCTTCCACCCTTCTTGGCTTAGTCTGGCTGGGGTAAGAGGGGGGAACAGGCTGCAACTTTTTCACAGCCTTTGGTTTCCTAGCTGGAACGAAAACCATGAAAGATTGAGGCTGAATGGACACAAGCCCTTTAAGCACTAAGGTGTTGTTTATGGCTGGGATTATAGTGTAGTGGTGGTGGGGGGGGTAGACCATGCAGGGAAAGATGGTGTGTGTCATCTGTTGACAGCTGTTATCTTCCTTGAATGAAGAAAATGAGAGGGGAGCAGTGGGGGGAAGGAAACTGTCCTGGAAAGGATTTACCTGTTGGGTGACTTCTTCTTGCAACTGCTGGGAAAGTAGCAGCATGCCAGAAAGAAATGGGTAAATCAACTGAGCAGCAACAGCAAGAGCCTCTCTGAGAACCCAGCATTAGCTTGACCCTGGAGGAAGGCTCTGAATTTGAATACGCTCCCCATGCCTACCAGATGGATTCTTGGGGGTTGGGGGAAATCATAGCAACAGGCTGTGTAATTTTTGAAAGAAGCCAGGAAGTCTGGCTGGGTTTGTAGATCCACATCAGACGCTGTTTGATAAGGCATTGCCTACACACGCAGGCTACTTGTGTTTCCAAATCTCGGCTGAGCTTTAAATGTGTCATCGAATATTCTCTGCTCTTCAGAATGATTCACTTTGAGGGTGTGGACGGATGAAAGCCAGTACATTTCAGGACAACATCAATGCGGGGTTTTTGAGCGTTCCCCTCCACGCCAAGCCAGCCTCTGGGAAAAGCACAACAATAACAAAATCGCCCCATGCCTGCGTAACTTTAGCCAGGCTTGGCTGTATGGTGATGCTCCCCTACTGAATACAAAGCAAAGGCCTTGTAATCATGATTGTCTTCTCTAGTACTGAATGAGGAGTTAATACCCTGTGGTGTGCCTGGGAAAACATTATTCCTTGCTTTCCAATATATCCTAGGCAGGATTCGTAAGATGAGATTGTTATATAATGCTGAGTTCCAGTTCAGGTAGAAATGGATGAGGACTGAGACAGAGAACGGCATATTAAGGGATTAATGACCAGAGAAATCAAACTCTTTGCAGATCTCTCTTTAAAACAAACAAACAAGCCAGACCATTCCCATCCCTACAGAGCAGGGACAGGGGAAGATATGTGCCTCCCACATGGAAATAATAGAATGGTTTCTGAGACAGAAAATGAGACCCCACATTGCAGACAGAAGCAGCAGGACCTGGAGTTTCTAGGAAGCCAAGACGAAACTTGGCATTTAACATGATGGATAGATGCCTGTTACACAGCTGGCAGCTGCCTGGTCATTTTGACTCTCTGGTCCTCAGTTCAGTAACTGAGCATCCAGTATTTCTTTGTGTGCTTTCCTATGACCAGTTTTCCCACCCACCCAGAATGCCAACAATGCAGGTGCAGTTGATATTTTTTATAAACAAAGTACATATGACTTCCTTTCTTTCATTCTTTCTTTCATGTTCATAAAAAGTCTTGTTCAATCTGTCTGCCTGTCTGTCTATCTATCTATCTATTTTTGGGAAGACCTTCCCCCACTCCTCCAAAATCAAGCTTTAAATATCCTGCTCAATATAGGCAAACCAATTTCACACACTCATTTAATCAAATCTGCCATCCCTCCCTTCTTTTTAAGCTTTAGAATGGCAATAGTTCCGACTCGCCACCTCAGAACTTTGGCAAACATTTCAGGCTTACATATACAGTATTCTGCAAAATCCACAGAGGAAGATGCTGAGTTGATTTGAAAGGGTAAACACTGTAAATGCATATTGCGGAGAGGGAAGAGGAACATGTAGCTGGTAGCTGCAGAGATCGAGGTTGAGATTCTCAGTTTTCCATCAGCAACTTTCTTAAAATATTGAAAACCGATGCTGGTGCCTGGGTACATTCCCTCCATGTTACATGGGAGAGTAAATACGTTAAACATCAGGGAAGTTTCAAGGTAGTTTTAAACAAACAGAAAGAATCAGCAGCCCCCAATAGCTGTTGTCTATCTGATTGCATGCTGATGGCAACACTCTGCTTTGCCCCGCTGCTGAATTCCTTCTATTTGAAGGCGTGATGATTGCACTTATTAAGAGTTATTAATACTTAATCATCTGGCAGATTTAATTGTGCCAATATTAAAAATGCATCAATGTCAATTTCATTCATTAAATATTTACTTTTTTGAAGGGAAACTGTTTTGCTGCTGTTTTAATATCACTTTAAGAAGCTTTGAATATGACCTAATAATATAATTGGAAGAGAAAGACCCATGATTATATAGATTTACATATAAATATATATATATACTAGGCTGGAAGCTTTGCAAAAATTCCTACCCACTTGCCTTTGGGCAAGTAATTCTATTGGCAATTGGCTGGTAACATTTTGGGCATTTGTTTCATCGGCACCGAGAGCAAATATGTTTTGTACCCCAATGGGTGAATGGTCAGGATGATTTTGCCACGTCTGTACGGAAACAGTGCAGGCTGTATTGTGCAACACTTATTCATGACAACGAGCTCTTACTCCCACGACTCCGGGGGAGCTACTCACGTGAGTAAGCGCCGAGCAACGTGAGTCAGCGTTGGAAAATCTTGCGCGACTGGGTATTTTGGATTCACCAGCTGCAGCGTGTGCTAGTGAAAGAGTCAGAAATGGAGACCTTTGCTCATTCCAAGTAGCACTTCACACTTTTAGATCAATAGGATTGCTTGCTGAGGAAGGGGCTGGGAAGGACATCAGACTTTGGCCCAAAGAGATGGGGTTAAAAGATCTCTAAATTCAGGCTTGTAAATTAGCCCTAAAAATAAGATTATAAATTAACTGCACAGCAGAAGGCAGATACTCTCTCTCTCTCTCTCTCTCTCAAATGTTTTCCTAGCACTTAGGACTGGAAGGGGACCATCTGGCCTGGGATTGATGCATAAGGTCAAGAGTTCTGTCTAACACCCCTCTTGCCCCACCTTTAAAAACCAAGCCAAATCAAAGCCAAGTCAGTCCTTCCTTAAATAGTTGTACTAATCCATCCCCTGAAGCACTAAGTCCATCTCTGAGTTTTCCTCATCACAATCAGACACAATCATTCTCTAAAACAAAATCCTGGAACACAACCAATGTCCCATTGGCAGCAAAACCCTTTGCATTCCCCTTTCATTTGCTCCTTGTTTTATATTTGTTGTTGTTCTTCTTCCCTTTCCTGTGCCCACCCCTTTGCTCTTTGATCTTTCCTCTGTGGTCCCCGCCCCCCCCCCCCCCACTCCTCCCCCACCACCCAACTCCTTCTCTCATTTAGGTTTGTTTGCCCTGGGTCACAGCTGAAATTCAGCCCTGTCTGACAGCTTCAGGTTTTGGTGACTGAATTCAAATATGATTTTGAAATTTAGCCTCTAGACCCATATTCAGTGACTGAGCTGAAGGAGACTGGAGAAAGTGAATCAAAATGTCTAAAGAGAGATGAAAAGGAGATGGGCAAAGGAGGAAATAACCAACAGCTTTAGTGTTGTTCCTTTCAAACATGAAGATACAGAGTTGGGGAGATGCGCACACACAGGCACACAACACAGGCAATCTGCACCAACACATCTCAACCTTTCCCCTTTTGTACTGATAGCAATTAATAACAACAATGCGCAGTCCTCTATATTGATACGTGGTGCTTTTTGTGTGCAAGGATCAGATCCCGTGGTGCTTTACAAATTGTGCCTGTGGATGTGAATAGGTGTTTACTTCTTTACATAGAAAAGGTTTCCCTTCATGTTCTCCCTGCATCCTCCCACCCAGGGAAATGCAGCTGTCTCTGGGATGGGTCACTGTGTACATTTGCCAGTGCTAAACACAATGGGTTTAGGGCAGGGGTGAAGAGGACTGAGGTGTCCAGCTCAGTGTGCATGTGTTTTGGGGTGGGGTGAATTTAGGAAGGTTGAAAGCAAATACTAGAGTTGGAATTTAGCTAGAAAGATTGAGTGAGCTCTATAAACATCTATGTGTCTGTAAGACGTGTGTGTGTACGTAGATGCCGTGTGTGTGTGTGTGTGTGTGTGTGTGTGTGTGTGCGTGCGTGTGAGAGAGAGGGAGACAAGAGCAAGCTTTCTCTGCTGACATAGCAGGCTCACAGGCACTGTCTCCACTGGCACATTTTGGCTACCCCCTCCCTTCCCCTCCAGTAACAGCAGCAACCGAGAGAGCTGTGCTGGGCAGCAGCATTTTGAGTATGGTGAGGTGCAGAACTGCACGCAGCTGGGTTAGCAGACACAGTGCCAGAGACCCCTGCATAGACTCACACTCCCCGTAGGGGATCCAGAGATGTGTTAGGTATGGTGGTAATTCTTAGGGATTAAAGGAGGGTGGAGATGGAGGCAAGGAGAAGGGGGTCAGTTCATACTCCAGGTCTGAGAGAGCTGGGAACAACAATCCTCCCCATGGGCCTTTTCCAAACCGTGGTGGGATGCCCAGTGTGCCCTCACAGAGCTGAATCAGGCCCGGGTCTTTGATAGTGTTACACTATAGCCCAGGCCAGGCTCTGTCTCCCCCCTCCCTGTTGCTGAGGTGGCCTGGAGTACATCACAACCCCTGCAGGTGGGATTGGCTCACCCAGAACAATGTCCTCCTGAAGTCAAGCTGGAACCTTTCCCCCCCAATGCCTTGATGCAGAGATGCGCTCATGTCTTCCCATGATATGGGGTGAACCTGTCCTGCCACAGCCTGGCTCCTCTGCAGAGCTCTCCCTGGATTTGTGAATAGAGTTCATGCTGGGGAAATGGGTTGGGGCCTCATTTATAAGAAGCACAAGAACTGCATTGACATCTGTGGGGCAAGCTCTCCTCACAGCATTGCACCAGTTTACTTCACCTCATTCAGGAGAGACCATGGCTTTGTTTGAGGAGTGTGTGTGTGGGGAGGGTAATCTCTCTCCTTGGCCTATTCCTTCCTTGCCCTCTCTCCTATGACTCTCAACAAGAAGGCTAGTCAGTGCCAGCTCTCAGGAGGCCAGTGGTGCACTGGGCGCTGGCCCAAGAGCCATCAGCTCAGCTTGTTCAGGCCACTGGCCAGCTGTCATGGTCAGGACGTTCGGATGCTACCAGCTCACCATGCATCAGATCCGTTCCCTGGCAGAGCCCCCAGGGCTGGCCTTTTGCTTGTGGCCTGCTGGCTTTGCAATTGACAGCTTTTGCTGTCAGCAGTTGGAAGGAGAGGAGGGAGGGAAAAGAAAAAAAGGGAAGAAAGGGAGAGGTGAGGACATGGGAAGATGAGGGATGGCTGGAGAATAAAGCACAGCTGTCTGTGGCATTCTTAGCAACATCAGCCTGGGCAGTGGTGAGGAGGTGGGTGTGCTTCCTCTCCTGGCTGGGAGAAGTGGGCCTGGGCACTCTTTCTGGTCACTTTACTGTCTGGGGAAGAAGAGGCTTCATAGACAATCTCCCTGGTTACCAAATCCATGGTGAGCCAAAGGAGGGCTATGAGATATGTGGTGCCACCCAGGAAATGCCTTCCATCTATAATAGACCATGCTCCTGTGTCCTGGGTGAAGTGCAGAGCAATCCCATCCCAATGGGGTGGGGGCTGGTGGACACCCTGTAGCTGAGGAGATGCAGCTCCTGTGTGCACTGATGGATGCAGGGAGCTGTGATAGATGGACAGTGGGGTCTATATGATCTGGCTCATCCTCTTCTCTGGCTCAGCAGGACTGGGGTCCTCCTTCCACCTCACTCCATGGTCCTCTGCGAAGCTGAGACTCCCTGGGATCCTGAGGACAGAGGTGGGGAACAGTGATAGAGTAGGCAGCATTCCTAAGCTGGAGGTAAAGCTGCTTCAAGCAGCATGGATGCCGGCTTGGCCTCTCTGTGGCTGCTAAATTAGCTTTGCTAATGAGGGGTGGGCTGACAAGCCGCTACTCACTGCCAGTTGTGGATGCCCCAGGATCCAGATGATTCTCAGCAGATCCCCCCTTGATAGAGGTAAGACCTGAACACACCCCAGCCTGCCTTCCATCAAGTACTGGAGGGAACACTGCCTTGCTTTTCCCTAGAGTAATCTTGGTGCTCATCAATTTCTCCCTAGGCAGAAGAACATGCCAGGGGGTGCAACTGGCAGCCTGTTTGGGTGAAGGGGGAGATGGCAGGCATCTTGCTCTGATTAATGGACAAAAACAAATGCTGAGTTTGAAATACAGTCCTGGTAGAAGGTGGCAAATGCCATTGGTGTCCCTGGACTCAGACCAATTGCCTCAATATGCATTGATCTCAGCCTTTCTGGGATTCCAGCAGCCAACTCTGAGCTGTAAATGCAAGTAGAAGAATGGATGAGGTCCCCAGACCCCAAGTCAGGGGATGAGATTAGCCTGGGAAAGTGAGGCTTTTGTTTCCAGACTACGGAGGCCAAATTCACCAGGATGTAACCAAACTAAACTCTTCTGGAATGTCTACTAGACTTGGCCTGTGAACCTGTATGGACAGGAAGACAACCTTCCATCTGTCTGCCTGTCTGTCTATTGCAGTGATTCTCACCCAGGGTGCTGGGACAACCTGGGCTGCCACCAGACCCTTTGAAGGGTGCTGAGAGGTATGAGGAGATAAATTAGGTGTTAGGAGTTAAGCAGACAAACTTAGAAGATAAGCACAACCTCAGCTTATTCCTGCCTGGACAATGCCATGCTCTTCTGCAAGGAATATTCCCCCGCCCACAGCAGTGGTAATGGTGTGGCATGTGAGTACTGTGGGCAAAGACTGCGAGTGGATTTGTTTTTATAGTGCCTGTAGATGCTTGGAGATATACGTCCCTGGGCAGGTTCATCCAGGCATCTTCAGCTGCAAGTGTGGTGGACTGTGTGATTTCCACCCCCATTGCCTGTTCCAGCAGGCACTTTTCACGGGGCCTGGATGGGGATAGAGGTTCTTCTGCTCCTGTTCAGGGCTGTGTGTCCTCAAAAGATCAGTAATAACTGCAGGGAGCAGTGGGATGCAAACATGGCAGGGTTTTTAAGGCTGTGGCATCAGGATGGGGCAAGAGCAGTTGCCCGTATGGCTGTGTTTATATGGATTATAGATCCCACAATGCCATGCAAAGACCAGTGTGGGGAGAAGGGCATAGAATGGTGAGAGAGGTTCAAAAGAACCCTCTGCTATTGATAGTGAAGGTCCTGAGGGAGGGAGCACCTTTTGAATCTAGGAGTGGGGGACAGATGTGTGAAAGGGGGTAGGAAAGCAAACTAGAGGCAGTCCCTCCATTCCCAGACAACAAGAGGGCAGTTCCCACACAGTGCCATCTAGAAGGAGAGGATGAGGTGTGGCCTAAGTGGTGGGGTTTAGTAGGAGGATTTGGACATGTGATTTATAGGCTGGGAAGTCAGCAACCCATGTTGGGTCATTGCAGGAACTACTGCCTCTGGAAACCAGGTCTTCCCAGGAGGAATCCACTTCTTCAGCTAGCAGGTGTTTCCGTGGTTCTGCCATACTAATGGAAATCTTGCTTCCCAGTGGTTGTATTTTATGGCAGGAAGGTAAGGACGAAATTCAAGTCTTGTATAATGTTCCAGGTTTAGTCCCTCCAATGTCCTGTCCAGGATTTGAGCAACCAGAGATGAGAACCCACCCCAGGTCACAGGACTCTGTGGGTGCCCACAAGGTACAGATGTAGTTGGTGAAGCTCAGAATCCAGCCATTCATTTTTGAGGCATCAGGGCCTTGACATACGAAATAGTTTTTTGCTTAGTGAGAGCAGCCTTCTGCCCTGCTCCAGGAAGGGATGCAGTACTTTAGTGAGTGCAGGTGGGTTCCCTCTGAGGGAGGAGGTAGACTGCCAGCAGCCATGGGAACACCCATGTTTTCCTGGTAGCAAACCCAGCTGAAGCTGCTCTGGGCCAGAGAAGAGTGTCTTTGTCAACCCAGTAAAATGCTCAGTGGACCCCACCACAGAAAGCTTTGCTACCCAAGCAACTGGCAGGCCTTTCAAAAAGGGAGGGGGACACTGGCTTATACTTATGGTACCCAGGAGCCCTGTGTTCAGTTCAGTGCCAATGCCAGCTTCCTTACTTCTTCCATGTAGCTCAGCCTCTCCCTGCCTTAGTAAAATGGATCCAACTCTTTTGCACTTTCTTGAGACTTGCAAAGCTGAAGTCAAATGGGTATTTGGGTCCTGAGGGCCATATAAATGTCACTATAGTCAGAGGCTATTTGTGTTTGAGCTGAACCTTGTCTTTAGCTTGCCCCAAGGACCAGTGCAGTTTGGTCAAGTTTGTAAGAAGTTTCTTTGCTGGGGGGCCTGGCCCAGAAGGCTCTTCAATACACAGAGAAAATCAGCTCTTGGGAAAACCCAGCAGTGAAGAGGTTTGACTTCATCTGGTACCCAGCCACAGTACTGAGGGCTGCCCTGACCAGAACTAGGATGCAGTAGTACCTTGACATTTTGCTCATTGTTAAGGCAAATGCATTTCTGCCCCTATTCCAGAGCAGTTATAGCAGAACTAGGGGAAATCCAGAGTAAGACAGATAAAGCAACCAGAGGCAGCAGGGTGTGCCTAGTAGCAGGATTTCACAGCGAGAGAGATGCAAGGGAACACAGCACTTTGGTTTGGAGTGATGACTAAGAGGAGCTAGGCTCTGGGCATCTAGCCAGCATGGGCTAGTGATTTGGAAACAGGCCCCTGAGTCAGGAGATGTGAGTATGAGACCCATTTCTGCCACTAGCTCCAGTCTGCTAAGGCCACATTTTTAAGTACTCAGCATCCTGAGCTGAGGCTGGGTTGTCCGGATGGTTCAGCTCTTAGGCATATGCCTAAACTGAGACCCTCAAAGGTGTCTTTGAGTTAGGTAACCATGTCTGATATCATTTCATGTTGCTCTGAAGCTTCCTGCAGGGATAAAACCTTTTAGCAAGAAGGTGAGGGAAAGCTGGGCAAGAAGTCGGAGCCCAGATGGGTACAAAAAATGGTCCTGTTGATTTCAACTCCACCAGGTCTAGAAATCACTTTATAGACCAACTACTCAATGCAAAAGGGTCTCAAATGTAAAGGAAAGGTAAAGGAGCACATCACAAGCAGAGATGCCAGCATTTCTCACCTTATGACTGGTGTTCCCCATGATTTCATTGCATCTCAGGTGCTAAACAGGACAGGTGTGCCCACTGCCCGAATGGGAGACCTTGATGGACAAGTTCTACAGAGTGACATTTTACTTTGAGTTGTGCCAGGTTTCAGGAACGACAGAAAGTCCTCGGGGTGGGATCTAGAGCTCTGAGTTTGATTCCTAGCTCTGCCACAGGTCTCCTGTACAGATGGTTAAGTTCATAAGCTTTCTCTGAGCCTCAGATCCCCAAGTGTGAAGATCGAGGGGAAATAGATCTTCCTCCTACATGGGCTAAACCAGGGGTGGGCAAAATGCGGCCTACCAGGCCATTCTATCTGGCCTGTGGGGCCCCTAAAAAAATTTAGAGAATTAATATTTATCTGCCCCTGGGCTGGCTGTCATGCGGCCCTTGATGGCTTGCCAAAACTCAGTAAGTGGCCATCTGCCCAAAATAATTGCCTGCCCCCAGGCTAAACCCATGTGTTTGGGATGTTCAGACTACAGGAATGGGGCTGTAGAAATAGTGTACGTTTGCAGGAAGAGGACTGCAACACTATTACCTTACACTTATGGCAAGAGTCCCCTGTGTGACAGAGTACATAAGTGTTTCCACCTCTCCCACCCTTGCCTACCTGTAGCACTAGCTGAAGCATCTTGGATCCTGGACCATCCTTGGGGCTGCTCTAACTTACAGTTTCCAAGGAGCTGCTCACTCAACAAGAGTTACTGGTGTGCATTGGGCTTGGGTCTGTTGAAGGGCTAAGCACATTGCTGTGCTAAGGGAATGCTTCACAGGTGCTCCATGGCAGCTTTCAGTCACCATTGGACTCCAGGAACATAATATTATTGCAGAAGCAGAGAAAACAGCAAGAAACTGCTGGAGACAGACAGTCAGGGGGCAGACTCCACACCTCGGGATCCATGCTTATGGCTGGGCCACTTCCCAGAATTCCTTTCCCCAAATCCTAGCCCCAAGGCTCCATGGCTGTGATTTCCACTAAAGACTACGGTTCCCAGGATGCCATGCAATTGGGCCTCCCACAGTCATCTGATTACATGATCTGGAGCCACCACGCCTCTTGAGAAGCAGACAGCCCTCCCCAGGGGGTGAGTACGTGCAGGCTTGCTAGAAGCAAACACCTAGCTCCAGCCTGGCTGGGAGTGGGGGTATCCCCAGTCTGCAAATGATATGGGTCCCTCCCTGGCTAGCACAGGCAGGGAGAACAGCCCAGCTCCCAGGGAAGAAGGGTGCTGCCCTCAAAAAACATCCCTGCCTTTACACACACCTGCTGATGCTGTTCTCATGCTTGGGGGGAGGAAATGGGTGCCTGGCCCCCTTTGCAGCCTGATATAGGGCTGGCCTGTCGTGGGCAGCCTATAATAACAGCTTGTAGCCTTTATGGGCTCTGAGATGCTGTGGCCTGGTCTGGTATCTTAAGCTGTGAAGGTTCAGGCTGTTAGATTTAGAGGTCTCAGGTTCTCTCCCTGCAGGGGATCTAGCAACGGCTAGTCGTATTACTCCACCTCTGTAGGTCCTGTAGAGTGGGCAACAGACTCACAAAGAAGCTGCTTTTCCAGGAGGATTTGTTGTCTGACAGACCCACAGCTGTTCCTGAGCCCTCATGAGATCTCCTAGGCTAGGGTGCTTCCCACAGGAGCTGGGGTTTCCTGTGTCCTGGGCTCCACAGTTAGTTACTGCCTGCACAGCTGAAGGCACTTTTACTCCATGAACTGCTTAATCACTACCGTTTTTGAGCTACCAAGTGGCTGAAGGGCTTCCTTGCCAGGACTAAGGCAGGCTGTGCTGGGATGAGTAAGGTAGGGGTTCCTCTGTTTAGGACTAAAAGCCGGGGCCAGGGGTACATGGGGTCTGTGGTGTCTGAGGACCCTGCAGTCTGTCCTGTAGCTCAGCTTCTCCTCTAGCTCTTTTCCAGTCTGATACAGGCATTTGGGGCCCATGATAACCTGGGTCCCTTGTCCAGAATTTACTTGTTGATATCTGCATCTCAGTTTTTATTAAAAAACAGTAAGTTGTAGCCCTGCTGATTGGGAAAGGGAAGGAGAGCTTGTGCGTGGCACCTGCCTGAGTGAGCTGAGAGCATGGAACAAGTGCATGAGCCCAGGTGCCAGTGGGCACCCACTAAGGCCACCTCAGCAGAGTGCTCTCTGTAACAGGAAGGGGAAAGCATAGTGAAAGCTGAACAGCTGCGGTAAGTACCCAAGAGTACCTCCCGGGGGGCCCTGCAGGAGCTCCCAAAGAGAGGAGGTGTGGGTACTGCTGCTGGATGACATGCAGACTGCAGCCCCTTCCTTGTGAGGGCTCTGCCACCCTAAACAGGGAGGGGAGGGTGGCCTAGGAGTAGGGCTGGGGTTAGGGCAGCTCCCAGCCTGAGCTGACCCCCATCTCGCCACCTCGGCTGAAGCCTGCCGATCTGTTAATCTGGAGGGTTTTGTTTAATCCTGGTGTGTTTGGCTCTGCATGCTCACTCTAATTAAGCGGGCCTGGCTAATGCACTCCAGCTGCCTTAAACCTAATCCCTCCTCCCCTCCCCCACCCACAGGCCCAGTGTCTTCCCTGCACAGTGGCCAAATCTGTCCCATCTAGTTTACGGTCTCAGTCCCAGTCCTGGGAACAGGCAGGACATGAAGCTTTGGTCTCAGTGAGCTGTTGCCAAACACCAAGTGCCTCTGGACAGACCATGAAATCCCGGTGTGGATTCCCCGAGAGGGTTAAAGTCAGGCCTCTAGCTTTGCTAGCAATGCCAAGAAAGGGAACAGGGTGGCGTTGATGCCAAGCTGATGGACAAGGAGGAGGCTGGGATAGGGGACAGGCTGTTCCTCTGCTCTCAGTCAGGATAATTAATCTGTTGTGCTCAGGGTAGGTGCATTAACACATGCACATGTTGCCATTGACCTCAGTGGACCTGTCACATGCACATCTGGCCCTGAGCAATGAAGCTGTCAAGAAGGATCCAGTGCCTCCCCCATCCCTGTTGTCAGCAGGATCTTACCGCTGTGGGACCTCCTAACCTGAACCATCTAGTGACCCTTGCTCAGGACAGCAGAGGAAGGGGCCTCCCTCAGCAAGGACCTTGCCAAAAACGCACAGGGGTGATTCCTTCCCCCTCACTGGTGCCATGAGGACAGGAATCACCAGTGATGGGTGTCTAAACCCCTTGGTTGCTTGTGGGGATAGGGTAGCTTCCCATTACCCTAAGCCTGAGCTGGGGGCAGGAGAATTCCCAGCACCAAATCCCACTTGGGGAGAAGAGCCAGAACATTGTTCTTGATCCCTGAGTATTTATTTTCATCTGATTTGCTCCCAGGCCTATCCAACAGGCTGCATGCCCAAATTACTCTGTTAGTACTATTCTCACCTGGGGGTCAACTCACTCAGGTCAACCCCTCGGACAGAACCTGGCCTCCAACCCCATGGTGATGCGGCTGAGTGGCATCATCATTTGCATGGGGCCTCCTGCTAATGCCTGTCACAGACAGATTGGTCTATGGGATGGAGGAGCCGTGTGGTGTTTGTGGAAAGAGAGGGTTGGTCCTTCTCCTCAGGATGTCGGGTACCTTGCCAGGATGACAGATGTGTAACCCTGCAGGATGATTGCTAATGCCCCTTGCTTTGTCTTGACCAGGGTGGAGCAGTCAAGGTGACCCTTGAATCCAAAGTTCTTGTCTCCCCCGGCCCATGGCATGTGTGTGAGATGGAGAGCTGTCTTGAGAGCAGAGAAGACGTCTATGTGCTGGGAGGGTCTAGGATTTGATCAGCAGACAGGTCCAGATTCAAGTTCCCTAAGACTGGGAATACTTAGACCTATGTCCAGCCACTATGGCTGGCTTTTGCTGTGACATTGGTGAGACCAAAGTCCCTGAGGAGCTCAGCTCTGGCATACTTCCTGCTTGCTGGTCCCCTGCCCACTAGGTTGGGCAGGAATGAAGGTCCATTTCCCACCATGCACCCCCAGGGAGTCCTGGTAAAGCCCCTCCTAGAAGTTATTCCAGCCCAGACGTGATTGTCCAACATGAAGCCCCAAAGTGCTGTAGATCCCCATACCCATCTGGCTCTGAGAGGCAGGGGTCACTTGCTGTCTCCTTGACGGGAGGTGGAGGTGTCTTTCTGGGATATACAAGGAACCTGCAGCTCATTTCACACATGCAGAGGGAACAGGGAGCATCTGCTTAGTGACCTGCTCCTAGCACTGACTGTCTGGTATGGCAGGAGCTGGGACAAGATGCTGAGAGCTGGCGTGAGCTCCAGGTGCCTGTACTGGTCAGTGGCAGGTGTGAGGTGCTGGGAACCCAGAGCAAACCACTTCTTGGGCAAGGGGGCATGTGGCTCGTGTGGTGAGGTGACACAGCAGGGTCTGGAGTGCACGTGAGGGCTGAGCAGCTACTGAGAGTCGGGGGATTTGGCAGTTGTGGGGGGGACGTGTTGCAGGGCAGCAGGCATGGGGCAGGGGTGCATGGCCTGGAGTGCATGGGTGTTCAAGGGGGTGTTCGTGTCCATTGGAGGATGCAGTTGTGTGGAGACCACAGCGGGCAGGAGTGTGTAGCTGATTACACAAGGGTGGCAGCTGTGGGGCAGATTTCAGGTACGAAGTCTAAGCTTCTGCTGAGAAGAACCACCTCACAAAAGTTTGCCCGTGCTGGTGCTACCACCTCTCGCGGCTCTGGGAATGAGACGCAAGCGCTGTCTACATGTGGAAGAGAAGGCATTGATTCTGTTCCCCCAGCCCCAGACATTTCTGTGGGACACTTGCTCTAAGTGACTGTTAACCCTTGCGCCGCTCTCCCTGTGGCGGGCCATTTTCTCTGTCCGTGGAGACCTAAGGGCATTTATACACATGCTTCTGGAGCGAGGAGGGGCTTCAATTAGAGTGGCTCCAAGAGCTGCTGTAATTAAAGCGCCTGGAGCATCTCTTGTATCAGTGTCCCCGCGCTGAAAAATGGTGGCGGGGGCACTTTAACTACAGCTCATCGAACGAGTTTTAGTTAAAGCACCTGTGCCGCCATTGTTAAGTGTAGGGATGCTAATACATGAGGTGCTGGAGCACGGTAAGTGCTCCGATGCACTGTAATTGCAGTGCATTGAAGCCGCCTTGCTGCATGTGTCCAGGCGCCCTACGTTCCTGGCGTGCAGAGCCCGCTCTTCTTTGAGCGGGCGCAGCCAACACGGCCTGCGTTGGAGCTGCCTGGCGCTATGGCGCTGAGCTCCCTCAGCCCAGCCCAGCCTTGCCAGGCAGCCTGGACGCCCTGAGGGTGTATTTCAGTCTGAAATCATGCGGGCGCGTCAAAGACACAGCTGAGAAATGGCCATTTCATGGGAGTTTGGCTTTAGGCCCTTTGGGCGGGTTTGAAGCCTGTTCTAGAGTGAGCCTCAGGGCTGTCAATAGCAGCCAGCCCTAGCGAGCAACCACGCTGGGCCTTGGCCTGCTCACAGCCACCCCCGTGTCAATCAGGTCCTGCTCCCTGGCTGGCAGTGGCGTTGCACTGCTGTACAACCAGGGAAGGAGCAGAATTGGTCCCTTTGGCTTTTCCGCGATGTTGATGTCGGCCCCCAGAGCTGTCAAAGCCATGCCTGTGCTGGCAGCGTGTTCACCAAGACGTCTACCCGCGAGCTCCTACGTCAGCCCGGCCATCCCCGGCATTCACCCCTCTGCCCCGCGCCCCCGCTGGACTCATCGCTGTATGGCAGCTGCATTTCTACCTCACAGATCTTACGGAGCAGGGGCTGGGGCCTCTTTCTCTCACACCTGGGATTCCCGCTGGCCCCAGCGCAAAGCTGTGAAGTTTAAATGGTACCAATCTGACGCTCACTTAGCGCCGATGGCAGCAATGATACAGGGCACTGGGGCAGGCGGGCAGGGGGCAGAAGGCCGTAGACCTGTGACATGTCAGACTGCAGTCCAGTCCAGGCAACTGACCCACAGCGCATGCTGCCTCTCCGCCCGCCTCTGTGCATCTGCTCAGCCCCGTAATACTTCCTCTGTCTTTCTATCCATTGGGCTGTTTGTCTATCTTGGTTACCTACTTGTCTGTCCCTGTACATGCTCCTATCTCTCTGTCTCCCCTTCTCCGTACAAGGTGTATCTGTCTTTGTAGGCATTTATACAGTGGTGACCAGCCGGGCTTTCCAAATTTCTTAAAGCAGCCCTGTGAGAGGTGATTCAGGGCAAAGGTTGCCATGACCTCCATGTTCCCAGTGTCTCGGGGACACCCTTGCTGTGTGCGTGTAAAAATGTGTTCCCAAAGTGTCACCCCTGCTTAATCCCCCTGGGTTGGAGGGTCAGGCTGGGCTCTTTGTAACTCTGCCATCATCATTACCTTCCAGCCCTGTCTTGCCCTGGGTTACCCTTGTCCCCTCCCCTACTGCCATTCTCCACTGAGGGTGCAGAGGGTAACAGAGGGCAGAGTGCCGCTATGCCACGTGGACTCTAGTAATGATGTGGCTGACGATGTGTGAGCCCGGAGAGAGTCCAGCTCTCTGGCCCCGAGTGGTGCTAGCTCTCCTGGGCACTGCAGGTGGTGAGGCGTTGCCATGCTGAGCAAGGAGGAGCTGATGCCCAGGCTCGCTTTGCACAGTGATATGAACGTGTGGCCTGACTGCCCAGGGTTAGCACAATGAAGGCTGTTTCCCTTGGGGTTTCAGAGGGATCAGGCAGAGGGCTGGGCAGGCCCAGGTGGATGGTACAGTTCACTGTGTATGGAAGTCTCCCTGCTCCATGATGAAACATGCCCTTCGCTGCAGATGGGGAGAGGCTCCACGCCAGCTTCTTGCTGGGCCTGCACCATACCATCTGGGTAGGAGCTCTGGCGAGGAATCAGCACAGTAATGCTGTTCTTTCCACTCTTTCCAGGCTGTGCCTTTCTCACGTACTGTGCCCGGGACTCTGCCCTGAAAGCCCAGAGCGCGCTGCACGAACAGAAGACGTTACCTGGGGTAAGTGATGTGCACTAATTAATTTTTTATTTTATTTTTTGGAGTGGGTGGGGGGCATTGGGGAGCCTCTAGAGGAGAAATGCAGAAGTAGTGCATAGAAAACCTTCCCTCCCTACTGTGATGGTATTGATATTGATTTTCAGAGCAAGCAGATTTCAAACCAAATTCCAGCTTTCAGCAATGGCCTCCCTGTTGTACCCTGCAATTTTCTGTTTGGTATCAGACTGTGGCCAACAGTGCTTTGGGCTGAGGCTGGATGGAGCAGAAACCAAGGCAAGGGAAGGGTTGAGGCGGTGGAGAGGGCAACTCATTCAGACACTCTCCTGTACCAGGACTTTGGATAGAACTATTGGGCGAAAAATGTTGTCCAAGCCCATTTTGATTCTGCCGTGAGGGATAAAGTGTGGGCCAAGACCCACGACTGGTGTAAATCCACACAGCTCTCATGGAGCTTGGTTAACATAAGCCTGAGGGGAACACAGCCCCACTGACAGCCATTTGCAACAGATGGGGATTTGCCCCAATGACAGTGAAACTCAGCTAATTCACACCAGATGAGGACCTGGGCCTATTGACTGCAGTGAAGCTATGCTAATCTACACCAGCTGGAATGGATGGCTGTGCAGCTGTAGTCATTTGTGCAGCTGGGGATTTGGACCTGTTGACTGCAGTGGAGGTCTGCTGATTTACCTCTGCTAGGGATTGCGCCCCATGGACTGCAGTGGAGTTCTTCTGATGTACACCAGCTAAGATCTGGCCCTGTCCACTTTGGGGGAACTATGCTAATTGATACCAGTCTGGGTGTTGTAAGGTGTATTGGCCACTGTTTCTAAGATATGAATTCTTTACATTGTGGGGTTACTGGTGGGTTTCCAGGTCTATATAAAGCTTGGGCTAATTTCCTTTCATTCACTGAGGTTGGCCTTAAATTCCCTGGTGTGCATGTGTATTTTGGAGTGGCTGATGTGCATCTTTTCCATTGTAACCTAATGGGTTTTCAAACAAAACCTTGACAGTAGCACAGGGCCTGGCCCCACGGGAGATCTCCCAGGGGACTCTGATCCCAAAGGACAGGGAGCCCTACCTGGAGGGCAAGCTTCCTCCCTGCCTACCCAAACCTAATCCTGCTTGGGAGGAGGAGGAGGCAGGCATGTGAGGAAGCTGAAGCCAAATGGTTGGCCGTGTGCCATCGTAAATCCCGCATTATCTCTCTCCTTGATAACGTCAACCTCAGACGTCCTGGGGACTGTTATGTAACTTCCTTCCTCTGTGTGTGTGCTTGCGTGTGTTGGGAAATTTCATCTCTCTAGTGCCCATTCTGAAAGGCAATAAGAGCCGATTCGTGACTTGTAGCAATCTGGTAGCTGCTCCTTCAATATGGCATCATAGTGATTCACAGGGGGAGTGAGACTCAGTCCCAGCGAAGCGAGGTAGGATGAAGCCTAGGCACCAGCCATGGGTACGATGCCTAACTCACTGCGGCATAGCTTACACACCAGCTTTGGCAACAAGGCTGTGGTACTGCTTAAATCCCATTTACGCCTTTGTTTGTGAGTTGTGAGAGGTACCTGGGCCTTGTTCTGGCCTTGCTTTCACAGGCTGTGAATCTAACCCAGAGAGGTGAAGGATTCATGGAGTGTCAACAAAAACAAAAGAACAGGGCTGGTTTGAAATGGCTTCGGAGTGCAGATCTGTGCATCTCTTGTGTTCCCTGGGTTGCCTCTCATTTTACTGTTGTCAAATTCTCTCCTTGCTGCCCATCATGAAGGCCCTTTCCCCAGTGAGGGAAAGGGTTAAAATATGGTGGTTGGATTATTTGGTTGGACTGGGAGTTATGCTGGCCACTCCTGTTCCCCAGAGGCCTTGGGCCTCCAGACTGAAGTGGCTTGACTGTTCAGAGGAAGCCCCAGCTGATTTTGTTCCTCTGTTGCTGGGGAGCACTGAGAACAACGCATAAGGGCCATGTCCCTGGCTGAGGAGTTGGCTGGATTCTCTGTAGCAGTTTCATTAACTTCCAGTTGTGGCTCAGCCACCAGTGGAGGGAGATGGATTGCCTCAGTGAGTGCATTGCATGTGCTTGTGTGTGTGTGCATCTGCGTGCGCTTGCACAGGTGTGCGGGCACGTTTCCTTATTGTAGTGGTATCCAGCCAACGTTCCAAAGTGGTTCATTTTGGATGGCTCTATTTTGAGGAGTCCCCTTTGAGGTACCTTGAAGGAGGTGTAATTTTATAACATAGACCCCCCTGCTTTCTGGAAAGGCGGGCCCAAGGGGTGGGCCCCCAGAATCACTGGCTATGTTTAAAAATTTTGGCCTGATTTACTGGCTTGTGGTCACTCCGAGAGTCTGTGCAGAACAGGGAGATGCATTTAGGTTTCCTAAGCCCTAATCTGATCCAGATCTCCAGCCTGACTGCATGCAGAAGGCACCAGGGTTCTCATGGGAAGGGTCCAGGTAGGTTAACTCATTAGGCATCTGGCTTTATGGGTGCTCACATGAGCCTTCTGAATAAGTCAAGCTTTGTCCACTTCCCCACGGCGAGGTATATATTGTACCTATTTTACGGAGGGGAAAACAGGCATTCAGAGGGGGGTGAGCATTGCTCCCACATTGGGATCAACTAAGACCTGGTAGATAGCAGCTGGATCTTTTTGCCCCTTTCCCCAGCCAGCCATGTTCAAAGTTAGCTTGTGTTAAAACACAATAACACTTCATAGGGAAGCCCCACCCAGAACAAGAAGTCTAATATCCATGTGTTGTCTGTTGTGTCTGTTCATCCCTGTTCTCTACCAAATGAAACCAGAGCTGCTCAGCTTTGTGTCATTGGCCCTGTCGTGGTGGCAGAGATTTTCCTTTCGTTCAAGTAATGGTGATGAGGGAAGTGGTGCTTTTGGGACAAGATGTTTCTGGTCAGGCAGCTGCAAATATTTTGCACACCTGTTGCGTGCAGTACAGTGATAGCTGAGACAGCCTAAGTGTCAGTGGAATCATTCCCTTTTTTCATCTTGAATGTAGATTGTGTATATTGGTGCACCATTGCCCAGCAATAACAAATTTTGGGGGCCTTGTAAGTTGGGTTGCCACTGGAGGACAGATCAGTGATTCAAATTCTTAGCATATTCTTAGAAAATTATATATATCAATCCTAGAACAGAGATGGTCACAAACAGCATGCAGGCACCCCACTCTTTCTGGAATCCTAATTCTGGTTCTAGCATCCAGTTGCCAAGGAACAACTCTGCAACAAAAATTGCCTGGCTAGAGAGATCAAGTGGGATGTTATACTCTCTTGCTCCTTGCCACCTTTCATCCCTGTTACCCCCTCCAAATATATATATATTTTTTTCTTTTTTCTTTTTCTTTTTTTTCAAAAATTCCTTCCAAGGCTGGTCAAAGCTGGTACAGTAGGAAAAAAAATTGTTAGATCATGTGCAACAGCACCACCTAGTGACATACTGCAATAATACATAATACGTGTTTATGTGGACAGCGGTGACCTAAGTTTTTGGCCTGTCTATCACTGTGCTTATCTTCCTGTCTCCTGTGTAGAGCTGGCATGCACAGTTCCCCATTGGCAATCTGTTACACATTTATTCTCCTCTCAGTTTATAGCCCAATGGTGTACACCTCTCATTTTATCCCTGGCCTGGGTCCAGGCATCCAGTCTATCAATGCCTCAGTTTATCTAGCTGTAAAATGGGCAAAGGGGGCTCTCTGACAGAAATTGGCTTTCTTTGGGGGTAAGTCATTAGTTAATGCTTGTAAAGTGCTCTGAACTTCTCGTATGCTAGGTAAGCACATCATTATAATTGCTACCACCAAAGTACTTCAGCTTGTATGCTCTTTGGGGTGGGAACTGTGGCTGCCTCTCTGTCTATATGTTGCCTGGTATAATGGGGCTCTGGGCACTACTGTAATATAAATATTGAATAATAATGAATAAGAACAGTTCACTTGTGGTTAGAACTGGAGGGGAAGAAATGTTCACAAACATTGATCTGGATCTTTAAATGAATTATCCTTGGCTGTGTTTCATGCCCTCTTTTCACTCATTCCTGGCAAACATTCCAGTATGCAGGAATATTTGGGTATTTATAGGACAGCAAGACTATGCACAGTGATCCTAATTAATGACAACCCTAACATGGTGTTTCATGACTTCACCAGCCTCTGGCTGTTAAAGAACATGTTATAAGGTGGGGGGCAACTTTTCTCCCATCCACTATGGAGGGGCTTTTATATCTGGTGCTGGCCGCTGGCAGAGACAGGAGGCTGGGCGAGATTGACTTTGGGTTGGATCCAGTCTGGCAGGTCCTGTGTTCACAGGAACGACCCATTTTTAACCCTCCTCAGAGGAGGTTTGTGACAAACTCCCATCAGACTAGTCACGGGGAATGTGTGTAGCAGAAACGGGATTCCGGGAATGCTGTTTATCCAATCAGAGGGCAGAAACGACATCATGTCACCCAGTCCTCCAATCAAAGCCGCTCGAGTTTTAAATACAACGAACAAGCCAAAGAGCAATTATAGACAGGATTTATTCCAGGTTGGAGAAAGCTGCGGGTGGCTCTCGGGACAGAAATCTAGGTGGAATCAGTTGAACAAGGGCTAGATTTTCCCCTCAGGAGCTGTGGCTGTCACCAAGAAGTCACAAGGGCAGGCTGTGCTTTGGGTTGCAGGCATGGCTTCAGGTTCAGTACTTGAATCAGGTGCTGATGTTAGATCTCTGGTCTGTCAGTGTACAAAGGATTCAATCCTCTTCCTTTTTACCAATGACAGGGGCTCCCATTGATTTCAGTGGGGCAGGATCTGTGCCTTCTGTCATCAGCCATTAGAAAGGCAAACAAAATGTTAGGGATTATTAAGAAGGGAATTGTAAACAAAACAGACAGTAGCATTATGTCTCTATAAATCCATGGTCCATCCACACCTTGAATACTGTGCCCACTTCTGGCCCCTACACCTCAGAAAGGATAGGGAAGAACTAGAGAAGGTACAGAGAAGGGCAACAAGGATGGTTAGTAGTAGAGAGGGGTTTCCATACGAGGAATGACTACAGAGCCTAGGCCTATTCAGTTTAGAAAAGAGACGCTCGAGGAGGGGGCTTGATAAGGATTTCCAAAATAGTAAATGACAATGAGAAAGTAAATAGGTATTTATCATTTACTGTCTCCCTCAGTACAGGAACTAGGGGTTATCAAATTAAATTAGTAGGTAGTAAGTTTCAAACTAACAAAAGGAAGTTATTTTTCACACAGCATGCAATTAAAGTATGGAACTCATTGCCACCAGATGCTGTGGAAGCGATGGTTTAGCCAGATTTAAAAAGGGATTGGATACATTCTTGGAGAAAAGGGGCATCGGTAACTATTGAGCATGGGAGTTAGGGGCACAGCCTCTGAGTCAGAACTTCCTAGACCTTACATGCTGAAGGCTGCAAGTGAGAGAGGAACAATGGAAAAAAAAACAAAAGACCTCTGGTCATACCCAGGTTCTTTGGGTAAATCCAAAAGCTTGCAAAGAAGATTTTTTTTTTTCCAACTATTTGGGTTGGTCTAATAAAAGATATTAGATTTACTCAAAGAACCTTGTCTGCCTATCTCCTTAGAGCAGCAAGGCTACAACCTATACCCCTGGCCATACCCAATTCGCTCTCCCTTTCAGCATCCACTCTCTGCAAATATGATGGAGTACTGGGCCAGATGGACCTGTGGTCTGACCCAGTAAATGGCAGTCCTTATGTGCCCCCTTGAGTCCAGTGGGAGTTCAGAATCTCACAGGATCTGCACTCTACATCTGGAGTCAGCTAAAGGCTTAGCTTCAAACTCCTGTAAGTACTTCCACATCCAGCCAGGCTCCACTTTGATGGGATTTGAACCTAGACTTAACTTCAGGCATATGTTTATGTGCTTTGCTTAACTGGGGCTGCAGTAGGTAGAGGACATAGCAGTGGTAGGTTAACAAAGAGAGGGCTACAGAGGATGAGTTCAGGCCCTGTTTGTCACACCCCATGGAAAGGCAGTGTATTTTGAAAACACTGCAAAATCCAGTGCCTCTCTCACATGGCTGTTTTTTTGATGCCATGCAGATTTAGCTTCTGGAACTCACTGCTCCAGGATGTTTCTGAGGCCTGTAGCTGTGTGTAATAGGATTGTGTACCCTCAAATAAAAAGAGAATCAACACTACAATAGTAAGGATCTGTTCCCTCTGCATAGCATCTCTATATAGCATCATGCTCCAGGGTAACAATTTCTCAGCAGCTGGGGTCAGGAAGGGGTTTCCTCAGGGCACTACACAGACAAACAACTTTCTTTCAGTGTCAGAGGCAAGATAAGCAAACTGGCTGGACCACTGGGCTGTTCTAGGATTGCAAATTGTGTGTGATGAGGAGCTTGCTCTGTTCGATAAGTGGCTGGGGAGGCTGATGCAGACCAATGCAGTGTAAACCACGGGGTTGGGACATGAGTGGAAGGGGCACAGTGCTGAGCCTCAGGGGGGAGACTTAGGGATGTGTTCCAGGCCAGGCTAAATGTAGAGGACAAGCCGCGCCGTCAGCTGCTGAATAATTGAATTGCTCTGCATCTCACTGAATCGTCCTCATTTCTGTGGCTTTCCCTTTACCTCTGCATGTCTCTGCCTCACTCTTCCTGTCCCCCATCTCTCTGCAGCTGGCAGAGTCATTTTCTCCAGGACTGTTAAATCAGACTGTAATTCTTCTCCATATGCTCAGCCTGCGCCACTATCCCTTTATTGCATCTTGCACATTTTGGCTTGCCTCTGAGGCAGGTATTTTGCAGGTGAGCTCAATGGGAGGGTTTGGGGGGAATGGGGGAAGAGGGGTCCAACCAGTCAGTTTCCTTTCAGCCAACGAGACCTGGCGCTACAGTGTGTTTGGACAAAAACTGTTTCTTGGCATCAGCCCCTCTTAGAGGTCCAGTGGCTTTGAACTATGAGCCTAGCAGGCTCATAGTTCAAAGCCAGAAAATGTAATGGGAGATATGTTACTTGCTCTGGGCCTTGGTTCCTTTCTGGCCTGTCTCTTCCTCTGAGCCAAGCAGTGTTCTCTTGGAAGCATTTTCAATGCATGAGGCTTCCACTGAGGCATCTCCTCTGCCAGTAAGGAATGAATAAAAATGGAAGCACAGCAAGGCAAGACGGTTCCCCTGAGGCAGGTCTATGCAGTGGGTCAGTTCCTGGATCCCAGTGCTGCTGTGTCTCTACCTCTCAGGGAGGGAGAGGTGCTGGAGGGTCTTCACACAGTCCCTCTGGTTGTCACCTCCCAGCAGTGCCCTGGGCAGGTTACAGAACAAAGTGTAATCCATGCCCCAAAGAGCTTCCAAGGCTATGGGATGGATGGGACATGACTGGGGAGTCCCAGAGAGGTGAAGTCACTTAGGAGGCACAGTATGTTGGCAGAGGAAAGGCACAGTGTTTCTGGGGCTAGTTCCTGTTGGAAGGGATAGGCATTCGAGGCAGACCGGCGTACATGAGAGTGCCAGAGCATGGATGGCATCCTAGGTCTGGGCACAGTGTAGGAGAATAGTATAAAGGAAGGGAAGGGGGCAGTGAGACTGGCACCCATGAAGGAGGGAAGGGGCTCAGCCAGGGGCATTGGTCAGAGATGTGATGAGTGGGAGTCAGTGCTGTGCAGCACTGTGGTGGGGGGGCAAGGTGGGATAAGATACAGTCAAGGACCAGTCTTGGGTGTCATGGGCTTGGAGTGGGGATGAGCTGCTGCCCTTCAGTGAGGAAATGCCAAGGGTTTGCAGTACTCCAAGCACCCTCAAGGGGTGGTGCCAGTGCCAGTGCTACCCTGGAGGGCACTGCTTCATGCCCTCAGCCAGAAAAGATGTGACCTGCAACTGTCCAGCCTACTGTACTGTGAGCTGCACTTCAGGAGCTCTGGTTTTCCTTATATTCCACCTCCCTTGGAAGGGAGTGGGTATCACACAGACAGGCTGTGAAAGGCTGAACCTCCCTGCAGCGGTCCCAGTAGCTCAGGCATGAGGCAGGCTGCAGTGCTGCTGGCCACACGGCCCCTGCTCTGGGCCTGAACAGAGTGCCTCAAGCTCCAGCCTCTAGCACTGGGGTGGCTACAGCATGGGCTGGTGGTGATTCCCATTCCCAACACTACCAAGTAGCACCAGCCCATGGGACAGCCCAGCAGTGCCCAGTGACCCTGGCCTATGGCACTACTGCCAGCCAGCTGGATTCCACAGCTGGTTCAGCCCTGGTCTGGGCTATGGGTGTGGGATGGATCTTGCAGTGACCCCTCCACACATTCATTGTGCACTAATTGAGCCAGGTGGTAGCAGCTTTATCCCCTTCTGATCATTTCAGCGGTGCCTGGGCTGAGAACCCCACATCGCTTCTGCAGCTGCCAAATGGACACCAAACTGCTGACAGAAGCCCCCTCACCTGATCCCGCTGGCCCTAACCCACCCATGCCAGGGAAACGCGTCATTGCCAGAGCTTAGAGAAACAAGAGGCCACCTTGCCCGGCACTTTGATGCCTACAATTTCCTTCCCACAGTGCATGTGGTGCCTGTTTGTTTCCAAGGCAACAGCAGCGGCGCACACTCGCATCGGGCACAAGGAATGTCTGTAATTAGGTCCGCAGCCCCAGTTGTCAATCCCCGTTTAACAGCCTCCCATTTAACTCCCGGCTGCAGTAATTAGGGTTTACTAAACAGAATGTCAGGCAATTAGAACAGCAGGTCAATAGCTCTCCGCGTAACCTCTTTTAAAGCTGGATGTTCGGCTCATCTAGCAAGGCCTATGTAGATGAGGAGCTGGGGGCAGTGGACAAGCTAACCTGCCATGCAGGAACCACCCCACTGGAGTAGCCTACCGGCTGGGAGTTTATAAAGCAGCTGCATTCCTGCAGCAGGGGTGTTTTGTCTGGTTCCCAAGCTAAGCAACCTCAGCCTGAGTTGATGCTTGGAGGAGAGACTGCTAGGATATGCTCAGGTGTTAGGAAGGCTGGGGGCTGGTGGCACCATTGGGGTGTACCAGTGCTCCTGCTGGGACTTAAAGCCAGAGGTTCCCAGCTGGAAGTTCTTACGCCTCCACTCAGGGTCAAACCGGTCACCACATTTGGAGTCAGGAAGGAATTTTACCCCACGGTCAGATTAGTATGGCCTGTTGGGGGGTTGCCTTCCTGTGTAGCAGTGGGCATGGCCCTCTACCTGGGATCTCTTGAGTATATAATAACAACCTTTTATAGAAGAAGGATGTTTGCTGCCATGGTTCCCCTGCTTTCCCTGGGGCAGTTTAGGGCATTACATTTTGTGTTGTGTCAGTGTTGATGGTAGTTTTATGAAGAGTTTAGATTATGGATTTGTGTAGGATGGTGTGATGAACAGGGATCCTGGTTTTCTCTGATAACCCCCCCCCAAATTCTCTGACAAAACCCCCAAAATCTGTTATTAAAAATTAAAAGCCCCCTGCAGCACCCCCCAGCCCTGCTGGTGCCTCTCACTGCCCCCAAAGCACCCCCCAATACTGCTAGTGACCCTCACTGCCCCCAAAGCCCCTCAGTACTGCTGGTAACCCTCAATACCCCCACAACAGCCCCCTCTACTCATGCCTCTAGCCCCCCACCCACAGCCCTTGCCCCCCAGGCCTGCCGGAGAGGCACCCAGCTGCCACGGCTATGGGACCAGGGACCTATTGGGCCTATGTCCCCCATAGCAGGCAGCTGCAGCAGAAGCCACATGGAGCCAGCTCCTCCACTGCTGATGCCTGCTTGGGTGGGGGCGGGGCCGGCTCCTGGCTCCCCCCCCCCCCCCCCAGCCCTGCTGGTGCCCATCCAGCCATAAACTGCGACCCCCCAGCCCTGCCAGAGAAGAGTGAGGCTGAGCTGAGCCAAACAGAGCCATGCCTGACTGAGAGTCTCAGGCTCTGCCCTTTCTCTCCCCCTCCCCCTCTGGGCAGGGCTGGGGGTTTCCCGCCGTGTTTGCAAACAGCTCTTGCAGGCTGGAGCTCAACCACCCTGCAGAACTGTTTGCAAAAGCAGGGAATCTATGGGTTTCTCTGCTAAAAGGAGAAAGCCGTGTTTTCTCTGATAAAAAGGGGAAATCTGTGGTTTTCTGTCCGTCTGTGGGAAACAGAAAACCTGGATCCCTGGTGATGAGAGATGATCTTGCCTCAGGCAGGGGGTTGGACTAGATGACCTCTGGAGGTGCCTTCCAGCCCTACTTTTCTATGATTCTCACTGATGCAGTGCTGGGGGGGGGCTTGCCTTGTAGGATGAGCTGTCTCTTAATGGCACTATAAGGTTCTTCATTGGTGGTATGAGACCATGGTTGGCAAAGCCAGAGAAGCAAACCCTAGTCCCCTAACTAAGTTCCTCATAGCCTACCAGACTCAGAAGCTTCTAGGAACCAATGCTGTTTATATGCAACATGGGCCACACATACTACTGGTTTTTTTATCTTTCTATAATTTTCCCTTATCAGGTTGAAATTTTCCAGATCACATTGACTGTTTTCTCTTGACCATTTGGGCCCAGCAGCTCTGCCTTTGAGTGGAGGGTTGGAAATTTTTGGTCCCCAATCCCCAAAAATCTCTCCTGCCCTCCCCCCAAAGAAAAAGAAAAAAGTCCTTGTTTCACTTTTCTTTAATTGACAAGGTGCCCCCCAGGGAACTCCTCTCACCCCTGATGCCCATGCTCCAGTGCTCCATCATACCTTTCTGCCTGGGCCATCATGGCCAGCCCTCTGCATTTGTCAGCATAGTCTAGAATCATCCAGAGGATTTCACAGGGTGGGAGGAGTGAGAAGCAATTTCAAGGCTATTTAGAAAGCCTGCTTTCTGGGTTGAATGCCCGAGGCATCAAGCTCAGAAACCTGTCCTGAATCCTGTCCTGTCAGCGTCCCAATGAGGGACTCTCTCCCAGCCTCTGTTGACAGTGTGTGGTTTTCAGTGAAGGCTTTCCTCCTGGCTTTTAGCTGAGCCCAGGCAAACTTGGTGCATGGCTGGGTCTGCAACAGTGCTTTAGTCCCCTTTAAGTGTGAGTATCTGGAATGAGCACATGCAAAGGAGACTGAGGGTGGCAGGGGAGCTGGGACAGTAAGCGGGAACAGTGCTGAGCTGGATGCGACTGCTCCAGGGGCCAGGGCTGCAACACTGTGAGGAGAGAATAAAAGACAGGGATTCTAGTCTCTTTGTAATGTGGACTGATGGCTCATGGCTCTGTGGATATGTCTGTGGGTTCTAGTGACTGATAGCTCAATGCAAACAGGACTTCCCTTTCATCCTTATGTGTCTGTTCTGATTGTGCCTTTTTAGCCAGGACAATTTGGGATGGTTGGGAAGAGCAGGGGCCTGGCAATGGCCTCCAGGGAGGAGATCCCATCTCTGATGAGCTCAGTCTCCTATGCTTCATATCTCCTGTGTGTGTAGAGCGCTCTAGCAGGCTGTCCCTGGAGCACCAGCTCAGGGCAAAGCACGTCTGCTGTTGTTTGCTGCTCAGCATCTGGTTGGGAGACTGGGAAGTGGGCTCCTTCACAGGGCTCTGTCCTCCCCAGCTTCTCCTGCTGCTGCTTCTGGGGAGCTGGGCCCATTTCCCTTTGCCAAGCAGCATGCCTGATACTCAGTAAGGAGCAGGGGTCCTTCGTACACTAGGGAATGGTGCTGCAGCTCTGGCCAGTATCCCCACATCAACAGGGCCAAGAGGCCATGCAGATCCCACATGGAGCTTTGAAACAGGGCAGGCTGCAGGAACCAGCGTCCCAACATGTAATGGTGCATCTAGCCCAATGCAGCAGTGAAACTGCTATGGTACGGGGGGGGGGGCTGTTGGACACAGGCACAGCTGGGCAAGCCCGACCAGGGAGCCAGAATGGGGGAAGGAGGAGCTTTGCCTCTGGCAGCTGCTCTACAGAGCGAGGATCAGATGTCATGTGACTTCACTGGCTCCTGCACAGCTACTCCCGATTTATGCCAGTGCATGCGAGAAGAGTATCCAGCCCATTGCCTGTGTCTGTGTATTAGGGCACCACATGGATACACACATGTATATGCATGCATACATCCCTACGTGGATTTACATATATACAAGCATGTATGTGGGCAATTTACACACACTCACACCTGTTTATTTACATGTATGTGTGAGCATATATATAGTGTACACACACATATATACATATATTTATGTGTGTATACTATAGCGCATAGTGTGTGTATACACACACATAGGTGTAAACACACACTTACTTCCACTTGCATATACATACATGTATCTACATGCATTGCATATACACATATTTAAGCACACTTGCACTCTGTCTGTCTACAACCCACCAGCTCTGCCATGAATCAGGCATTAAAATGCTGTGAGCCCCTTCCCACCCTGCTCTAGCAGCTGAGATTTCTACCTGCACAGGGATAAACAGAGCGACACACACCATGCTACGCTGCCCTGTAAATCCTTCCTACTTCAACGTGCCACCTTCCCAGCCTGTTTCCTCCAAATTTATGGAGCTGCCTGCCAGGCAAACACCATAAAACACACCAAGAAGGATAAATGCTGCGCTATGCCTCCCTCTTCCTCTGTCCTCTCCAGTTTCATGCTCTAATTTTGTCTGACTTTACTGCTCCCTGCTTCTAGCACTTCCACCTGGAGGCAGGGCCCCCTGGTCCTCTCCTCATCTGGATACAGAAGTTTTAGCCACGAGCTGGATGCCTGCCGGCTGGCCAGACTAGCATGTGCTAGGGAAGGAAGATGCTGTTTATTTCTGGGTAGAAAGCTAGGGGGGGAGGGGGGATAGTAGGGTCCCTGCCAGGGGCTGACAGGATAAAGAAGTGATGTGGGCCTGGGCAGGCGCTCCCACACCCATTTCCTCTGGGTTTGCCCCACAGCCTGGTGCTTGTCTGGGAGCATGGGGTCCTGTGGTTGGGACTGAGGGACCAGTTTAGGTGTTAGCAGTCTGGTGGTGGGAGATCCTGGGCCAGCAGGAATGTGTCGGGAGAGGCAGGCACTGGGTGCCATGTTTTTCTGGTGTCAATGTTGCCCCCTTTTGGTGTGTAGGCATGTTGTGGTAACCTCCCATGTCCCATGTGTGCTACTTTCCTGGGTCGGTCCCTGGCTGCATGCTGTTAGGATCACTGGTCCTAAGGAAAACACTGTAGTTGCTTGAGAGGCCCTTGAATTTCCAGCAGTGGCCCACACCCTAGAACAGCATTTCTCAACCCATGGGTCGCAACCCAAAAGTGGGTCATGAGAATATATGAAAGGGTTGTGAACACACTTTAAAAATGGATCAACAAACTTTAAAAATGGATTCTCCTTTCAAGGAGAAAAGTGTGGGAAACTTTGGCTTTTCCCTTGCAGACTGGCAGTGTTCTGACCTGCAAGGGGCTGGTTGGGGTCCCCACACACCCACTCCCACCCCACATTGGTGGCCTGGGGGTAGGGGGTGGGGTAGCAGATCGGGAGTGAGGGGCAGTGGGTTGGGACTGGCCATCATTTACAAATGGGTCCAGGTACAAAGAAGTTTGAGAACCACTGTACTAGAATATACCCCCTTAGCTCACACAGAAGCTTCTTAGGCCTCAGGACTGTATAAGGTCACAGTTGTTGTCTGGGATAATGAGGCAGTATAGTACAGTGCTTAAAGCATGATGCTGTGGGCTTCTCCTCAACATTGCTGCTGCTCATGTTAGGATTGTGTGAGTGGGGAAGAGACGCGTGCTAAGGGCCAAGGTTATGGAGGACAGGCAAAACAGGGGAGAGGATTTTTATTTGGGATAATGGTATTGCTGGGAGCTGTGGAAGGGGGCTGAATGCCAGGAAGCAGTTTCTGACTCTGGAATCAGTGAGGCCTTGGAGTAATCTCCTAGGATGGGGACAGCGGGCATGTGTAGTGACAGGCACAGACCTGCACCCTCGCACAGGGGTGAGGGGCTGGAAGCAAACTGGCTGGGACTTCTTCAATAGGCCTCTCACACCATCAGTGCCTGTGGTTCACCCAGAAGCTTTCCCTGAAGTTGAGGGATGGTTTCCCAGAGGGAAGGTTCCCTCCTGCGACTCACAAAATCTCATTCAGTCCCAGTGGCAGTGGGTGACTTCAGGCAGGGGCTGGGGAGGCAAACTCTGTCTGCGAGAGACCCAGCAGGCATTTCCTGAAGCTCTTCCCTGTAGCCCCCCTGAGTCTCTGCCCACCCAGAACCCCCACTTGTAGGACCCTGCCCCACTTACAGGACCCTTTGGACTTTGGATGCACCCCAAAATCCTTTGTGTTAGCTGCTGTTGCCACCTTAGAACTGCAAGTGCAGAGGATTCTGGGATACCCGGGCAGCTAAAAGCACCTGCTGCACAGGGAGCAGGCAGAATCGGAGGCGCCCTTTTGAGGGAGGACAGAACCAGAGGCTGGGAGCTGAGCAGGGAGAAGGAAAGGCTGGAACAGACCACAAATCCTGTCTCCAGCTAGGAATGCAGCCCCAGGACTGATACTGGAGAAGCAAGTCATGTGGGGAAGGATGAAGAGGGAGAGATTTCCTTGTGGGCAAACAGGATGGGGGATCATGGCAGCTGCTGTGCCATTGTAGTGCTGTCCCTGTGGGCAGTGCCACACCGTCATCTCCCATGGTGCTGGGGAGAAGGGGGGTGTCTCTTTGCGAGTGGCTTGGTGGCGTCTCAATCTGCATCACTCGCTCTGCCTGGCTTGGGATGCCTCATAGGCAGAGCCTGACAGCTTTACTGATACTTTTTCCAGCGTGCTGACAGATGGCTGCTTTACGGAACGGGAGAGCTGTCCATAAATTACCAGCGAAACATCTCCCTGCCCCCCAGGGTTTGAGCTTGAACCAGAGAGCATCTGCACGCGCATTCTGGCCGTAGCTGGGGATTGCCGTGGGGTCGCTCCTCACTGCTGATTTCCAGCTGCCGAGCAGGCACATAACTGAAAGGAAAGGAGCAGGGTGGGGCCAGGGAGAGTCAGCCAGTTGCAGTGGGGAGAGAAGGCCACTCCACCCTGGAGATCCTGCCTGGGAAGCCCTGTTTTCTGGAGGCCTTTGTACTGCTATGCCACCCAGATCCCCCGCAGCCTGTCTCATCTTTCTGGATAGCACTCAGCTGGATTCAGCTTGAGATGAGGGAGCTCCCTTGCCAGAAGTATCTGGGCCCCTTGGTAGTCCCATTGCATCAGCAGAGAAAAATAGGGTGTCGCTTCCAGAACCAGCCCAGAGCCAGGCATCTTCCCCATCACCAATCCTAGATTCATTTGATGCTGCCATCTCGGAGGCCATCTATTCCACATAAGGCAGTTAAGAAAGCACAGGATCAAGGGCAGGCATCCCCCCACTCTGGGGAGCAGAGATCCTGGGGAGGAGGCTCCTTGGTGCTTGCCTGTGGGTGCTATAGCTTGCAGTATGGTACCTTCCAGCCCTGAGAGCCCAGAATACAGTGCGAGAGGCTAACTTTTAGAGCAGGAGGAACCAGTACGCCTCTTGCTATTTACAGAGGACCTGTTCTGTGGGTGTTTCTGAAGAGCCCCAAGGAGAGGACTGATTTGTGGTCACAGCTCAGGTGATCAGGGATTGATGCCTTCACTGAGCAACCCATCTTGCTTCTTCCATGACTCGGTTATCTATCCCTAATGGTGATGCATATCTCTCTGTACTTCACTGAGTGCCCCCTAATGTTAGTGAAGTTGTTTAACTGCGAGGGTGCTGAGTGTCATAAAAACCAGTAGATACCCTTGAGGTTTAACCGCATCCAGCAACAAATTAGTGACAAGGGTCGGAACAAGGAGGAAGAAGAATAGAGTTTTAATTGCTAGTGTTGGACTTCGGACAGGACACTAGACCTGATGGTTCTGCTCTGAGAGAGAGGCCATGGGGATTTTACTTATTGCAAAGGGTTACAACCTCTGTTGAACAACTGGGTTAAAAGATGGCTCAGTCCAGCAGCAGAGTGCTTCCTAGCACTGTGCTGGGATATTGGCATTGCTGACTTGATGGTAAAAGAGCCCCTTAATTCAGTGATTTCCAACCAATGTGCAGGGGTGCCCTGGGGTGCCTTAAGATTGTTTCGAGGTTGCTGCTGGGTGCCAAACAACCTTAGGACTCTTAGGTGTGCAAACCTGGTTCACAATATAAACCCAGAGTTTTATAGTAGGAATCAATAGTATTAAAAACATCCTGACCTCTTGTGATCTTTCTGAGTTTTTTGCAACTGAAGGATTGCTCTATTATTTTCTCTGTAGTCAAAAGAAAAAAAAGAAAAAAAAAAGCCGGTGCCTTGGGTGTATCGAGGGGTGCCTTGAATATATCATAGAGTGTCTTGAGTCTAAAAAGGTTGAGAACCACTGCCTTAATGGGCCCTCTGGGTGGCTTTTCATGGAAGTCTTTCATCCAGGTTGTACACTGCTTATCGTGTAGAATCTGAAGAAAGATCTACCATTATAAGGGGTGGAAGAAGAACTGAAGGAGTGAAAAAGAGTATGTTAGTAAACCAAGGCTTTTCTTACTATTGAGTATTTCTGAGGTTACAAAATATTCATTTCTGTTGTTTTTGGTGCATATTTGTACTTTTTTCTCCATTTCTTTTAATACCAGTTTTCTGCTTATATTTGTAAAAAATGCTCCAGATGTTCACCTGCTGTTCAAATGTTCATTCCTTTAGAACTTCTGACCTGATCTGCCTTAAACTAGACCTGTGCTTAAGGTCTCCAGGAGAACTACAAAACAAGACATGTTTGATGTTTCTAGCTTTGGGTGTTTGACAGTCAGCCATTACTGAGTTACCCCTAGCCTGGCTGCATGGTGTAATGATGGATTCAGCCTTCCCTTATCTCATCCCATTAAAGAGCTGTGTCATCAAGTGTGACACTGCCATGCAGTAAAATTAAAAATGGTGAACTTTGCAAAAGTGCTCTGCATTGGCCTAACTCAGCTCTCCATTACTGTCCCTGATAAAACTCCCATTTCTTTTAATTTTCTTCTTTCATACGGCCGATTTGGAGCAACAATTATAAGTCCAGTTTAAGGTTAGTTAACCAGTCTAGTACTCTTCAGGAAAGTGAATGTATCTCTGCAATGTCACCATCAAATTTGTATAGAAGGCAGAGTGTTGTCCATAGTTTGATCAGGATTGCCAGTCATGTGCAGAACTCCTAATATACAACCTGTGCATCAAGTACCGCAGCAGCCATGCCCAGTTTGGATCCAGTTTAAAGGCTTCCATGTTTTTCATGGAAGGTCAAAACCTGGAAACTTTATTGTTGGATTGGAAATTAGATGTTTATTCCAAATGGTGATTTCATTCCACAATTTCCTTCAAGCTGCTGCACTGTCGTGTCCTGCCAGGGCTTGTACACGTGTCCACAAAGGTTTCTGGGAGACCAAGCAGTGAGCTAGGAGGGTCTTTAAATTTCTATGGATAGGGAGGTCTGGGTTATCATCATTTATGTGGACAACCTCTTTGTATGTAGCTTCATCGTGGTGAATGCCTGGAGGAGCAATATTGGCCAGCACTGGTAACCACTGAATTGGTGTAGATCGCAGGGTTCTGGTGATAGCATGCATTGCAGAATTTACCTGGTCATCCATGTGTTTGGTATAAGTGTCAGCTGCCCAGACCCGTGCACAGTACTTGGCTGTTGAAAATAGTGCCATAGCAGAGGTGCAGAGTACTCCCACAGTGGTACCCCAGCTCGTTTTGGCGAGTTTTCACACTGTGCTCACCAACTCTTAATCTTCTCAGCTATTTTTTGAAGATGATTACGAAAGGTTATGGTGCAGTAGAGTGTCACACCTAGGTAGGACAGAGTTGGATCTAGTTGTAATTTTTCTTCACAAAAAGTGACGTTGAGATGAACATGTGCTTTGTGGTTGTTGAGGTGAAACACTGAGATGACAGACTTAGTTGGATTTGGTCGCAGCCTCCATGTGCAGAAATATTCTCCCATTATTGATGGGTCTAACATCAGCGTGTCTTCAATCTCTTTGAAGGTCCTTGCCTGTGTGGTTAGTGCAAGGTCATCGGCATATGATAGTTTGCCGATATGCTGATTTCTTTTAATGAGAGCACATTGAGGTGGAGTGCTCTGGAAAAAAAACCCTTAACACGAGATAGTTGGATTGTGAAATCAAGCTTTCAAGTTCAGTTTGCTCTGGCAGAGTGGACTCAGCTGTTTTACAGACCTGCAGAGTGCTTTAATCTTGTTTAGAAGAAAATTTTAGATCCAGGCAGAAAGGGATTTCTTTATTCTGTTTTCATTGTTTTGCTGATAACCAAAACAAAAATAAATAGTTTTCAGAGAAATTTCTCTCAATTTTTTTCAGTATTTCATTGAAAATAATGTTTGTGTTTCAGCTGTGTTGGAGTTGGGTTTGTTGTTTAAAAAAAAAAAAAAATGTAGCACAAAATGCTGATGTGAATACCAGGCAAATATTTTGTGAATTCTTCCATTTTCTTGAAACGAGGGTTCCTGTGGAAAAAAGTACACTTCAGTGGAAAATGTTATGGAAACATATCTGCTGGAAAGGCTGATGTATTGTCAAACTATCAAAAATAGTGGATGTTGTATGTGTAAGTTGATTCTGAACTGATGGAATGCTTTGTCTTTCTGGAAGCTTGATAGTCCAGCCTCAGTCATGCCAGCTCTGTTGCTGTCCTGTATCTAGAGATGGGTTAAAACTCATCTTGGTTTTGAATGTGTTCCTCCCTCCCTCCCTTCCTCCACTCCCGACACACACACACAGAAAATGACTTTTACTTTTACTTATCTGCCAAGACCCAGCGTCAGACATCTGTGATGCCATTGACAGTTCGGTCCATGGAGCTGAATCACGTGTGCCTGAGTTACAGAAAGAAGGTAGAGCCATGCACGCAGGACTTGGCAGTCTTGTAGGTGCCTAGGGCATATCAGGGTAAAGGCAAGCCAGGGGCTTGCTGGTAGTCAGTCTTTCTTCTTAAGACTGCTGGACACAGGCAAACCCTGCATTTCTTTCTGGCTCCCAAACTGAACAGTCGGTATTGCATAATGTCACCAGAGAGGATCTCTCTGCGTGGCTCCAGCAGTGGTGGGAAGGCCTTACAGGAACTAGGAGTAGCATTTTCAAATGCAGAGCTCAGCCTGGAAGGCAGGGTAGCTGTCACACTAACCCACATGAAGGTCTGGTGGTCTGTAGCTTTGCACCTGAGGTAGGGAAGGTGTGGCCGGGCCCCTTGGCCTCTGGCACTGCTCAAAGTCATCAAAAATGGAGCTGCGATGTGAAATACACACATCGGGTAACACAAAATCAACCAATCTAGCACATGCCCATTAAAATATGACCAAATTAAACATGGGGTCGTCAATCTTTAACGAGTTCCCTTCCATGGCTATTAAAGGGGACCTGCCAGGAGCTGGCCCCCGTGGGGAGGGCAGCCACATGGAGCATGGCTAGAAACACATTGTGAGTTCCCTTCAAGCCCTGATGCACAACAGACCTGGAAAACACACGCTCGCTGTACTGTGAACTGGTGCTTTCCTGCAGCTCCTGTGCCTGCTGTTGCCTGTGCTGGAGGGGTGCATGGGAGACTAAGGAAGCACTTGCTATTTAATTTAATTGTGATAGGGGAGGGTCTATAAATTTCCTGCGATGGCTTCTGCATGTTATCATGTACGCAGTATGAACCACTGTGGACCAGGGGCACAGCGAGTTACATAGCACTCTCGGCCCGTTCTCAGAGCTGATTTCAACTGAATAACAAGTACATGGAAATGGGGCGGGCCCCAAACAAAATTAGAAAGCAAAGAGCGGCCAAAGCAATAAAACAAAGGGTGGCTACAGCAGTAAACGATACCGTCATTTGTCTCATACTGGCTCTCACTTAAACACGCAGAGAGTAATAAAAAGCAATCAATCTTCAGACTGCCGGGCAGAGCCAGTTGAATATATTTCATTGGAAAACTTTGTCTTGATGAGAAAAAAATGGCTTTTTGGTCAACAGAAAAAATGTTTATGCAAAGTTTTCAGAGGGTTTTTTTTTATTTTCTAATTTTTTTTCCAGGGGAAAAAAACTGACCATTTAGCAGTTTTCAGTGCTGAATGGGAGAATGTTTCTTATTTCCCTCTCCTTTCCTCACCCCACCCCCTTTCTTCTCTCTTTTTTTTTCTGGATTTATTTTTCTTCCAAATTAAAAAATGAAGGAAGAGGAAATGCAAAGCTGAGAAAAGAGAATAGCATTAAAAAATGCTGAAAACTTTTTTTTGTTAAAAAATGAATGTCTTAGTGATAAATTTTAAGCACGCAACATTTTTTTTGGCATAATTTAGCAAAGGAGGCTTACCCTCTTTTAACCTGCTGTGTTGCAGATTAATAGGGACAGACATTTCCCAGGGTGCCTAAGGCAGCTCTAATAGGAAATCTAGGTTCTGACAAGACCCCAGGAGAGAGTAGATAAAATGCAGCTTCTCCTCAACCTACTCCTTCGACTTCCCAAACTGGAGCTATGTTTCCATGCTGACTCAGCAGTTTCTGCTTGCAGCCAGCTCTGGAAACAGGCCCCAGCCTGATATTTAAAATCATTGTAGAAGTTAAAGAGGCTTGGGGTCTGGTGAGCGCTTGGATGGAAGACATGCTGGGTTCTGTAAACATGTTTCTTCTTCATGAAAGTGTCTGTGCTTATGCTTCTTCTTGGCCTAGCTGGAGATCACATGCAGCAGCCTGCTCTCCAAGTCTTTACACCTCATGTTCAGAGCTTTTGCAGCCAGAAGAGACTATTCTTTCCATTTTGTCTGACCTCCTGCATAAGTCACATTAGAGAATCTCACATAGCAATTGCTCCATTTAGCTTGAATTCCCAGTAGTAAGGAAATGGTTTGAATAAAGAGATAGGCCAAGTTTACCTGGAGAGAGACTTGGCACAGCCCTGTGGCACAGGACCAAGCATCGGGAGACCAGAATCAATCTCTCATGCAGGCCACTTCCTCTGTGTTTTTCCATCTCTGAAGTGGATGGAAGTTCGTTCATCTCTTACTACCTCTATAAAACACTTTAAGAGCTTCTACTGGGAAGTTCCTTCAATGCTAGAATGGATTTCTTTCCACCCACATCACCTGAGACCAAGCCAGCATCTCCCAATGAATTTTTGGTTTCCAGTTATCACGCAGATTGCTGGAACCAACTATAGTTCCCCTGACGATCATAGAATCATAGGCTTTAAAAGGATCTCAAGGGTCATCTTGCATTTGTGCAGTGGACTGGACCAGAAGCATCCCATTTTTATGGCATGGGAATTGGCTTGGGGAAGCTGTAAGCTACCTGCAAATCAGTGCATCCCATCCCAGCACAACTTCACTTAGAGCTGCTTGGGGCTGGCCATTACCACTTTCAAGGTCATCTCACCCCCTGCTTTGCTATGATCACTCGCCGCTCCCTCCAGCAGACTCCCAGCCAAATGTCACATTGGAGTCTGCTCCTCTATATGTCAATGGAAAGACTTTCACTGCCGGTTGGGATGGGGAGCTTGTAAGTGAGGAGAACAGGACCAAGGAAGTGTGGCTCCATCTTAGGCGCAGGCAAGATGAAATGTTCCAAAAGGCCACAAACCAAGGAATTGATTTTTCCTCCCACTTGTGTGCTGTTCTGCTTTATGTGGGCTTCGACCTCCCGAGCTTAACAAAGTGAAAATAAATATTTAATTATTCTCCTAAATAAAAATCAATAGTGCTGCTGGTTGGCTAAGTAAATCGTGGGGCCCATAAATTTTCCCCACACATAGCTTGCAGATCTTCCATTAAGGTTACAAATAATGGAGAAAGGCCTTCGCTAAATGATGCTGCACCGAAGCTATAATTAAATGGTAGGATGGAGATCTTGACAGAGTGCAAGGAAAACACCTGACTGGGCCGGATACGCTGTAGGTCCTCCCTGCTTTCCCATCTCTGCTGTCAGTCAGGGAGGAGTCCCTAGACCATGTGCTCCACGGGAATTAGCTGCCATTCTGAGGCCCTTAAAGAGGACAAGATGAGTTATATAGCCGCTATTTAGATGTACCACGTAGGCGTGTGAGGTGTGTGCCCACAGTGGGGAAGGAGTGTGTGGTGTGCACGTGTGTGTACACATTCAGTAGGGATGGAATGAATGTATGCAGTGATGCAGTTGGAGGTACAGTGCATAAAACAGACTGGGAATGCATATGTATATACAATATGGATGAACAGTATGCAGGTGTGCATGGGATGGGGAGAAGAGGATGAAATATATGTGCATGCATTAATCCAATGGGAATGGAGTACCTGTGTGTGTTGAGGCATGCAGCGTAAAGGGAAAGTTTGTATATGCATGTGCACATGTGTGCATGATGAAAAGGGAGTGCCCATGTGTTTGTGTGCACATGCTGCTGGTAGGAAGTACATGTATGTGTGCACATACATGCAACGGGATAGGAAGGCATACGTGTATGTGGGTGTCCACAGATGTACTTATAATGGGACAGGAGTGTGTATATGTATGTGTAGATGCATTGGCAATGGGGAGTGAGTATATATTCATATGCTCTGCAGGGATGTATGGCATGCTGGAACAAGCAGTGTGCATGAGGTTAGTATGTCTGGTAAGGAGTTCCCATACACGCTGTACAATGGGCCTACAATGCATGTGGGACATGTGCAGCTGTATGCAGTGTGCTGGATCACATGCCAGTATCTGGTATGTATGTATGTATGTTTGCAGTGGATGTGGGGGAAATTCATCTGGATGATGTGGGGAGTATTGCCCTGTAGTCAGTAGCCTTATGTATACAGGTAGATTATTGTTTTTCTTGAAATTGTAGCTGCTGTGGTTTGTTTCAGAACTGACTTGGACTCAGCTGTAAAATACTAGTCAGGACAAGTGGCTATCAGTCTACTAGGAAACAAGAGCTAGGGCCTACTTACCCGCATCACATGTCAAATCGACCTGCACCTACAACATGTTCCCCCATGCGTCACTGCATTCCATTAAGCAGACCCTAGTCCACCCATAAGCCTAGACTGTCCCTGCTTAGCTTGAAAGTACATTTGAGGCCACAAGTGCACATACACCCACAGTGCTGCAGGTTCAGGCATTAAGCTCTGAATGGTTCAGAATCAGTAGGGAGCACCAGCACCGGAGCTGCTGACTCTTGCTCTGCAGGAGCCCAGCTCCCCTGGTGCTGTCTTCCTTGGAGCTGCTGGCATCTTGCGAAGGCTCCCTGAGGCATGTGCCCCACACAGCACTGTGCCTGGAGCCAGCCGGTGTTCTCCTTCACGAAGCAGGTTTTAATCTTGGGATAAAATTGAATCTGATTTTCTCCTTTATTAAGTTCACCTGCCTAAGTCTGCTGTACTTTACGCAGCCAATACCTATCAGGGCTGACTCAGATGGGAAAAGAGAGCTGGCAAGAGGAGGTTTCAGCTCAGGTGCTTCATCATTGATGGACGTTTTTGCTTTGATTGTCTCTGTGCAGTCTCTGCCGCTCCCCATGCAACTGGCTCAGGGTCTGACTCTCCTTCTGTCGATCTCTGTCACAGACTCTGAAAATCCCCACAGCAGACAGGAGACGGAGTCACATTATGGGCTGGTAGGGGTGCCCTTGCTGTAGGTCAGGGGTTGGCAGCCTATAGCGCAGTAAGCCACTTTATCTGGCCTGCAGAGTGGGGCAGGGAAGAGATTCTGCAGTGTTTTGGTGACAGGGGTCTTTAGTGGATTTCGCCCATGTAGCAGCTGGGTGGCAGGGAAAAGCTGTGGCAATGACACTGCATTGGGGAGCAGTGATGGTGACTGGGTGGCATGGTGTGGGGGTTGGATGTGGTCTATGCTAGAAGCTAAGCTCCATTAAAGTGGCCCCCTGTTCCAAAACATTTCTGAACCCTGCTATAGGTAAACAGAGCTGTGGGGAGCCTGTGAGAGGCTGGAATGTAGCAAGGCTGGGAGGGTAGGAAATGTACCTTCAGTAGGTTATGGAGGTTGAAGTGGGGCTGCTGGGGGCCTCACCTGAAATCTCTGATGTGCACTTACTGTGCAAGTAGCTGTCCAAAGACATGAGAGAGAACCAGCAGGGGATAAGGAAGTACAAGGCACATTAGAGGAGTGATGCATATGCATACCAGCTGGCATGTAGGTACTTTAGTCTAGATCAGGGGTTGGCAACCTACAGCCAGTGGGCCAGTTCCAGCCCCAAAAGAGCTTTTGTTTGGCCCACAAAGCTAGGGTGGCAGTGATGCTCAGCAGCAGGGAGTACCAGCAGCTATTTCCTGGTCACCAGCAGTGGCCTGCCTTTGGACTCAGCTGCATTATTCTGTCCGGCTGTTGCGAAAAGGTTGCTGACCCATGCACTGGACAGAACTCCTCTAATGACCTAGCCAGGATCGTACTAGGTGCCTTGTGAAAAATGGGGTTTGTGACAGTCCCTGCCCTTAAGAGCTTAGTTGGAAAAGATGCAGCATTTATTCCTGCCCTTGTTTTGATAATAACCCCTTGTTCTTGTCCTCAGTAGGTGGCACAGGAAGGGAAGGGGTCAACATCACTGCACAGATTGGGACACTGAAGCACAGAGATGCCATCCAGCAGGTCAGGGGCTGAGCTGGGAATAGGAGTCCGAGCCCTGCTCTGAGCCGTAGACTGCTCAGATGTAGCAAGAGATGAGGTTAAGGGTAGGTCTGTATGATAAGCTTAGTGTCCCCTAATGCACTGCCCTGCAGGATGCCACTCTGCTCTGGGCAAACTCCCTCCTAAGCTGGAAGCTGTGTGAGTAGGCTAATTAAGTCAGGGCATGCTAACTGGCACTGACACTCTCAAATTCACCTGGAACCCTGCACAGATACAGCTATGCTGGTTCCTTTTTCAGAGGCAGCCCAGCCAGGCGCTGCTGCCAGGATAGGCAAGTTTCCCATGTAGGCACAGCCTAAAAGCATGTCTGTGTGGTATGATGCAGTGCCATACAGAGGTACTGCTAACTGAATGAGCTGGCTCTGGGTCCAAAAGACAGATGGTCCTGTAAGCATGCCTGCTCACCTAGGCTAATACGTGCTGCTTCTCAGCAGGGCTAATTAGCCTGGGTAGAGTACTATGCTTCCATGGCTACACAGCTTCTGGTATCTGTGTCTATATGTGACTTCTTCCAGTTGCCAACTTGTGGCCGAAGCCTTCTGTTGGTCTGACTGGGGTGTTACTTTCCTGGCAGAAAGAAGGGTACTGCCATCACAGGGCAACTCTGAATGTGGATACACTTAAAGACCTGAGTTCTGCCAGCAAAATTACGCAGTGTAAGACTAGGCCACTATCGGTGGGTTGCACAGATCTTTGCCTTGCAATTGCCCCTGTCCTTTCTGTCTTGATGAGCTATGAAATTGTCAGCACTGCAGATGTCAACATTGCTGTCCCTGGGGATCGGGGTCAGCTCAGCCCATGGAACAGTTTGTGCCTCTTGGTGCTATATTGTTTCCCATTTTACAAGTGCAAGCAGAGGCGTCACTGTATGGGTGACACCCAGTTTGTGTTCTGAGGCTCTCAGCAACCATCCAGATTAGAGATGTGGCTTATATTCTTCTTTTAAATGAAAGCTTAGATTTGGGACATTTGGTGATAGTGGACAACAAATTAGGCTTGAATTTTGCAGCTGACCTATGAATACAATACATTGAAGCATGTTGCATTGCAGACCAGGGAGGGAGCTAAGAGCTCTTTTCTATACTGCTCTGTAGCAGCCAGGCCTGGGCTACATTGCTGGTGAGAGAATTCACAGTTGAGCAGCAAAAGTGATGAAAGAACAGAAAGGATTGGCCCAGCTCTTGCTTTCTTTGGAGGCAGTGGCCAAGCTCACTTCAGCTTCACTGGGAACAGGAAAATGTCAGAAACAACCTAACAGAGTGCCTGGCTCATCTCCTGTTGAGGTTGGGTGATAGGTTCCTGTTGGATTTCATGGGGGCTAGATGAGTATGTCTGTCTATAGCATGACCAAATGGCAAGGGAGCAGGAATTTGCCAGGATGTGAGATGTTTAAGTGTCAGACGCAAGCTGAGGGTGTGTGAACACAGCTTCTGCTACTAGCAGACCCAAGAGACCCCAAAACCTTTTACTCCTGCCCAGCAGATGGTGGAAAGCTGCATTTTAATATGTAAGAACCTTGGGTGACTATGATGTCCTCTGCCAATGTGTATTCCCTACTCCCTGTACCTGACAAGGCTTTGTTCCATTTAGCATGCAGAAGTCCAGCTGGGGAGAATAGTGTGGGGATGCTGCCAGGTGCATGACAACGCATAAAAGAAAGCAGAGTGTGGGGTGGAGGTAAAAAGCTTTCATTTCCAACAGGGCCATGGGGTTGGAGTGTGACCTCTGATGCAGGAACAGTCTCGTTGTTCTACATTTTTACGGTGCCTGCTGCCATGGGGCTCCTGGGAGCTACTCCAATATAACGGATGATGGTCCAACTCCTCAGTGTTGAAGACTGGGGCAGGGTCCCCTGAAACCAGTGCTGCCAGCTGGGGATGTGGCCCTGTGGGCTTGTCTAAAAGTGCAAAACAGCTTTTATCCTGGCTGTTTCCCTGGGGGTCAGGATGATCCCTCCCCTTGAGAGGGAAGGGGCCTGCAGCAGCAGCAGTGCAGTCTTGGGGCATTTAGTTTATGCAGCGTGAGGTGCCCCCTATCTGCAGCCCTACTGGGTTGGAAGCACTGAACCAGTCAGACCAAGACCAGCAGATTGGCTTAAGGGTCGCATTACACACTCAGGATGTAGCTGGGCTGTTTTTTCCTGCATGGTGGATAAGGCCTGTGTGGGAGGGGAGAATTAGCAGGCTGGGCCACCTGGCTGCCACAGGCTCTGCCCCCTGGAGAGGGAAGGCTGCCTGCCCTTAAAACTGGAAGGCATCCTTTCCCCCAGCCTCTGCCAAGCTTCCCTTTCTCAGCATTGAGCAATCCCTGTCTGCACAAGGGAGAGATATGTTGTCAGAGCCACTGAAAGCAGATCCCCAGAGAGGGGGGAGGTGGCCTGAGTCGGTCAGCTCATGAATCCCTAACTGCTCCTGACAGCTGCTGCTGCTGCTTATGTCCTTGTCTGTCCCTGCCTCCCAGCCCCCTACCCAGGCTTGGTACACAATCATATACACACTTCACACACCTTCACCTGCACACTTACATGGCATGCCTTGCCACCCACAGCCCTGCCTACAAATCATGTTTGCATGTGTTTATACACTCTCTCTCTCTCTCTCTCTCTCTCTCTCTCTCTCTCTCTGTCCATGTTTTCCAAGTCCAACAGCCAGTCCCTTATACTATCTTGCTCACACGCACAAACTCCAGACTCTGCACTCACTTTTGCCCAAACCCTTTATCTGTCTCTCTCTGTCTCTCTCTCTCCATTGCAATGGTACCTGCAACACCACACAGACATTTAGGACTGGATGTGAAGCATCAGAATCATCTCTCTACCTGGCACTGCAGGGGAACAGAGAATAAAGGAAGGCAGAACATAATTACCCATGGTGGAAAGAGACCCAGAGCCTGGGGGCCAGAACCCCATTCTGATATGAAACACACAGGGAGCTTTCATAACTGCATGTGGCCAGAAGCTCTGTGTTGCACCTGCTCTCCGAGATGGCACCTCCAGTAGCACAGTGTGGATACCGTGCTGTGCCACTGGCTTTCTAGGAAGCACAACTTGTACGGAGCTGCCCTCACTGCTTCCAGCAGCCCCTGGGATCCCCTTGCAGAGGGCTTTCTAGACTTTGATCCAGACTGCCCTTCCCAGCTTCTCTTGGAGGATCACCAAGGATCACGTGCTGGCTTGCTATTCACACTTATCCCAGAGCTTTCCCTGTGCTGACTGGGATGTTGGTAGTTCAGAGGGTCTCTGAGTGGATAGTGTAGAGAAGGCCAGTGTATCTCACCTGAGCCAAGCCTGAGTTGTGGGAATGGGGACTGAGGGACATGGATTAAGGCATTAATCCATCTCAAGAGCGTAACGGTGCATGAGCTATGACGCTAGTGTGATCTGTCATTTGGATGCATTAAGAGTGATTGGAGAAGGCCCATGTGCCTAATAATAATGGCCCTCTGTGTATGTGGGTATGAGTGAGTTTGCAGTGTCTCAGCAGAAAAAGTGATGGGCAGGGCATGCCCAGGGTGCGGGGAGAAGCCATGGATGAAGGTGGCAGGACAGTCCAATGGAGAGGGCACCACCTGGAAGATCTGGGCTCTTCTCCTGATTCACTGCATGTCCCTAGGTGAATCATTTAATTTCTCTCTGCCTTGGTTTCTCCATCTTTGAAATGGGATAAGGCCTCTGACTCAGCTGTGAAGTGCTTGGAGAGCCACTCAGCTTGTAGGGACTAAGTGTTATCCTGTCACCCTAGAGACTGCTCACAGCTGATCTTGGTAATGGTCTGGAGATGCAGTGCAGGAGGGGATGTACTCTGGGGAAATCTATAGGGAAATGCAATAAATTGTCCCTTTTCCTGGTGTGGCTTCTGTTCCCTGAGTTTGTTGAAAAATCCAGGCCCATGTCTGCTGGGACCTGGATGGCACCAACACTTCAATATTCTCATGACATGCTGATGTCATGCTAATTTGAGTACTGTCATCTTAAATCAGGGATGGAAGGCCTGAACTTTCATTTTGGCTGGTGGGCCACTTCCTGAGTTTTGGTACCCTCTCAAGGGCTCTCTGTCTTTCTCTGTCTCTCTCATCTACTTCCTGTCCAGAGCTGTAGCATGACCTGATCCTAACTCTGACCTGGAACCTGCCGGCTCCATCTGCCACCACTCACTCAGCATGGCAGAAGCAGACCCATGTGGGCACCCATGTCAGCTGTGGACACAGCCAGCAGGTTCTAGGTGAGGATTGGGGCATCTTCCCGGGTCCACAACTGGCACTGTCACGTCAGTGCTGGCTGGAAGCAGTCCCACCTGCCTTCCCAGAGCAGCAGAAACAGCACTGCCAGCCTACCCGCCCAGCACCTTGTGGCCAGAGCCAGAGCCACCAGCTGCCTGCAGGCTGGATCTCATGAGTTGGTGGCTGCCTGCCCACGGGCTGGATTTAGTTGGTTGCCCAGATCACGCCCATGGCCTGTATTTTGCCCACCCTTGGCTTAAATGCTATCTTTGCCCACAGTTTCCACCTACCACCTCATAATGTGGGAAGCCTTCTATGGTTCTTCAAGTATGGCAAAAAGGCGAAGTTGCAGAGGCCAGGTTTGAGGGGAGGAAATGGTAGTATTTGTGCTCTACCCAGGACTTATTCTCCCTCCCAGGAACCAACTACAGACTTGGCTTCCATCCCAAAAGAAATGGATGCTCAGTAGTGAAATGGTGGCCATGTCCATCAGCAGGTTTCATAATCAACTCCCTGCTGAGATCAGTGGTAGCTGGCTTGGACCTCACTTAGACTCATCATTTTAGTTTTTCTCTCTGCCTTTTCAGGAAAGCCAATGTGACATCAGTCTAGAAACTTCCTCCTCTCTTTTTTTTTTTTTTTTAATGAAAGCTTAAATTTTGCAGAAGTGGATGGGGGTCACTCTTGATTTGCTGACTCAGGGGCCTAGTCCAAGCTGGTCTCAGTCCAACCGTTTGCTCATAGCTGTATATTGATGCATCGTAGATTTCGTTTTTTGGGCAAAGCAGTGTGTTAAAATAAGAGTGGGTCTGTGGTTTTTGGCCATCTGCTCAAGGTTTAGATAGAAACACCAGTAATCAAACACTGCAATGGCAGTGTACTTAAAACACTGAGTTTAAAAATAGCCCCCTGCACAAACTGACCTGCATAGTGGCTATTGTCTTGGAGGTTGGATCAATGGAGCTCTGTTTCCATGATAATAAAGGAACAGATGGCTTCAGCAGTCCAGGAACCACAGTGTATTCCAGGGCCTGTGTGTGTTGTTTGAACAGGAAGGAAAGGTAAAGAGAGAGCGAGATAAGAGGGCAGATAGGGCTCAGTATGGAGATGATAGGGCTGGCGCACATGGGGGAAGCAAACAGAAAGCTTTGCCATGCTGTGTCACCACGTCCTGGAACTGAAACAACAAAGTGCTACCAAGAACAGTGCAATGCTAAATGTGATTTAGAGGCCACCTGCTGGCAGGGTTGTGCATAAGTATGAGTGATTTGGTTTGGCCAACCCTGTGTTGGAAATCCATGCTGGGTCAGAGCCTTGCTGATGATTCATGCTAGAGTTAGTTATTTGCACATGACCTGTTACCCATTGGCCTTGCAGGCAGCTCTGAGCTGCTCATGAGCTCTGGGGAGGCTGGGACTTGTTAGGCCAATGTCTCTGTGGGATGTCAGTGTTGTGGGGAGCTTGGGAGCAAATCAGGAGCAGGAGGGCCATTGAGGTCAGCAAGGTCTTTCCTCCAGGGGCTGGTGTGTAAGGCTAGAAGGTATATGAGCAGCTCATAAACAAGAAGGCAGGTGGGAGAACACCCTAGCCATGGCCTCCTGCCACTGCTGGGAGCTTGAAGGTGGTGCCCAGGCATCTCAAAATCTTTCTATCTTTCCCCTCTGGCTCCCGCAACAGTCACTCATCCATCCTTCCTGGAGGAAGCTGCTGAGCTGGAGTTTTTCCCTAGGACACTGGGGAGATGACTGTGTCCTGTGTCTTGCTGTACATTGGTTGGGATGTGTCTTGCATGTCTCCAGCCATGGAAGAGTAATGCTCTAAGTGACAAAAATGGAGAGAAGGGGAAGATGCTCACTGCCCGTCTGCTGTGGTTTTCCCTGTCCAGCCTGGGGGCCTCCCACCAGACCCTAGTCAGGGATCTGAGTGCTGGCAGGACCAGAGGGGCTAAGTAAGCTCTGGGGTCATGTTCTCACCACCGGCTTGGCAAATAAATGGAAGGTACCTCTCAGACAGCTCCTTCTGGAGTTCCCAGAAGTCTCATTCAGCCTTGGTGTCCCATTTCATGGGCTGATCCTCCTTTGCTGAAATACAGCAGTCAATCCTATCTGCAGAGAGCCAGCAGGAGGTCTAGGTACCAGTGCCAGGGAGGCCTAGAGTCCATATATGTCCTGCCTGTACCAAGGAGGCCTAGAAATGTGCCTGTTCATGCCATTGAGGTCTAGGCAATATCCACCTCCCCATTATGCCAATGAGACCTGGAAGCTACGCAGGTCCTACTGCCCGTGGCAGAGGTGGGGTGTAAGTAGTGCCAGGGATGTACAGCCTACATGAGTGATGAAGATAGAGGCCAACTCATGTCACACAAGACTTGGTTAAGACAAAAAAAAGGGAACTCCATCCAGCCCCTCCCCCCATCCAACCCATTTTGCTCAGAGCTTTTCCAACCCAATAACCTGCCATCTTGCCAAATCCATTAGCCCCCCACTGCGGGCTGGGAGGCAAGGCGGGAGTAGTGGCTGCTCCCAAGTGCCGTAATGCTTGTGAAGGCTTATCACAGTGCATCTAATGAGACCCTTAATGAGAGATGGACTCCCTGCCTCTGACTACATGAATTACCCCAAATGATCTGATCTGTCAGCCAGGGACAAAAATGCTGCAGCACTTGGGGTGTGAATGTTTGGTGTGAGTAAGTGTTAGAGGCCATTGCAATGTCTCTGTCGATCTGCCTGTCTTTCCATATGCATGATGTATCTCTGCCTGTGCCTCTATCTCTTACTCCATCTTCCCACATACATTTAGTTCTTTCTTTCTTTCCATATGCATTATCTGTCTATCTATCTGTCTGTCTATCTATCTATCTTCCATCCTCCTGTATACACTCTCTCTTTCCAGGCAAGCCACCATTGCATTGATCGGAACTCCACTTTGATCCAAACCAATGCAGACAGGCCCAGTTCTCAGCCCCCAGGGCCAGGGTGTGCTGGGGCATTTTGTTTTCAAGGCAGAAGGAGTGAGTGAGGGTGGCATCCTGCCCCCAGAGGGAAGCACTAATCACAGGAGTGGCTCTGGGAGTGCTTGCTGCCCTGGAGCGGTGCGGGCAGCGCACTGCTAGCAGCCTGCCTGCCTGCCTTCCCCCGCTAGCTGCAGCCCTGGAAATTCCTGACAAGAATCTCATGTTGCTTGACTGCAAAGTGAGTTCTGGGAAAGAGTGAGACACAGGAACCAGGCTGGGCTCAAGGGGGCTACCAAGACAGGGCACCCCCTGAAAGGCTCTAGCTTCCTTTCACACACAAAGGCAGCCAAAAACCCACCACCACACATGCACACGCGGATACACACACACACCACACACATACAGGCACCAGTGCATCTGTACACACACATCCCTCCACATACCTCTGCCCACCTCTGTTCAGACATATGCTCTGACAGGTGAACATACAGCTGTGCTCTCTTAAATGCACTTTCAAACATACCATCCACATGCAATAACATTCACGCTTATGTACACCCAACACACACAGGCCAGAACACATTATTCTGTTCACCTCCACACACTTATACATAACACCCTAGCTCTGCCTCTCACACACGTTTTGTATGTACATGTACAACCACACTTGCACACCATGTCCATGCATGCATTTATACATAAAGCCACACAGATGTAAACCCACAGAAGCAAACATGGACCTCTGCCATACATGTGCATTTATGCATTCACCTGCGCCCATGCCTGCACATGTCCGTACAAACATGCGCATTCCCAGAGGGCAGGCAAGAGCTCTAGCCCCGCCCCGTACATGTTTCCATAGCGGTTGAATGTTGTTCAGTGTAGAGAAAGGAAGGTGAACAGCAGAAAAATCAGGCCCAAGGCCTGAGAGCAGCCCAGCCATAGCTTGCCATCATGTGTCACCCACCGAGAGTACCATTCAATGCTCATAAGCTATCATGACCTCCCTCTCCCTGCTGGACTCTGTCTGCTTCCTCAGTGCAATGTATCAGTTTGCTAGCCTTTGTCTCCTTAGCCCAGCAGGCACCCTGGGGATGTGCAGCACCTGGCTTGAGAAGGCCTCGATTTTGGTTTGCTGCCCAGAGGGGCTACCATGTCATGATCAAAACCTGCCATCCGAAGGGCCCACCATAGTGGGGTGGGAGGCCTGAGGTTGGCAGGTAAAATTCCCCTGTGGGCACCAAGCCAGTTCACATGGGGTGCTCAGGTCTCATGCTGGCCTGCTGTCCATGGAGGCAGATCCCACCCAGTGCACACACTTCCTGTGCCACAGAGGCAAGGAGCAGCTACCCCCATGCCCCTTAAGTGCCAGGAGCAAGAAACCCAGTGGGTAGCACTGAAAGAACTCCAGGTTGGTGCTAGGGGAGGTCTAATGAGCTTAGGCCAACTGCCAGGAAGTAATTGCTTCCCAAGGAAAACATGCGGCCATGGGGCTGGGAGGGTTCGGAGTCTTGCTGTTAGAAGATGGCAGGTCATCTACAGCGGCAGGGGGGAGGGGGGAGGAGCATGGCATGCTGGGTAAGACTATTCCAACAGCCCTGCAGCTGCACAGGCACGCGGCAGCTGCCCGTTTTGCTCTTGCTCCCATCTGCCGAGCTCGGGCCGAGGAGCTAATTGGGAGGCTGCGTCTCGCTGCCTCGCTCCCCGCGCCGGGGCCGCCTCGTTAGGATTCTGTCCGCGTGCCCGGCTGCCATGTAAACCCTGGGGTTCCGATAATCTGGCGCATTTTTACATACCATTTGTGTCAGTTTATGTAAATTTGACATTTGTATCAAAGAGCCCTTCCTAAGCCTCTCGGATCTGCCTCGCCAGATGGGAGCAGCTTAATGTGTCAAACTCCAGCATGTCCAGGGGCACAGAAGCTGCTCCATATAATATTAACTCACCACACCGCTCCTACTCCCCACTCCCTCCCTGCTCCGTCAGCTCCAGGCACAGGGCAATGGGACAGAGTGCCGGGGCCACCTCCAGTTACGGGTTCTGGTGTCAGAGCAGCCCCCTCCTTCTGCCGTGCCAGCTCTGCTGTGGGTGGCTTGGATCACACCAGGTTGAGGCAGAGGTCTCTTTGCAAGGCATGGGGGTGTTTCCAGGTTCTCCTGGCATCCAGAAGCAGCCATGTTTCCAGCTGGAAACTTGGCTGAACTAGAAGGGAGTGTCAGAGGCAGGAGTGGGCAAAATATGGCTTGCAGGCTGGATCTATCCCACTGACAGCCAGCAGGGCTGTTCCTGGTACTGCTCTGCTCCCTTCGCCTCCAGCAGGAGTCACCCAGATGAAGCACCCCCACCCCCAGCTACCTGCCTGGAGTGGCACAGCCGGGGCAGGAGCAGGAAGAGGAGCTAATGCTGGAGGCATTAGCTAATGCTGGAGGCTGGGGAGCAGAGGAGCACCCAGTTGGCTGCAGCTTCACCAGGAGCAGCCCCACTGGAAGCTGCGTGTACTGGCTGGGGTCCGGGCCAGTGGGGCTGTTCTGCTCCCCTTGCCTCCAGTAGTGGCTCCTCTTCCTGCCCCTGCTCTTGCTGTACCACTTCAGGCAGGCAGGGACAAAGTTCAGCTGGATGGGTCCTGCTTCAACACACAGGGCTTTGGCTGCAGCTCCTGGCTGCCTTGTACCCGCTGTGCAAGCCCGGCATGATAAGCAGCCACATGCAGGCAGGTGGAGCAGGTGGCAAGTGGCCTGGAGCTGGAGCCCCGTGAACTGAGGTAGAAGCCACCCAGCTGAAGCTTCCCCCCTGCCTGCTTGAAGTGATGCAGCATGGGCAGGAGAAGGAACTGTTGCTGGAGGTGAGGGGAGCAGAACAGCCCCACTGGCCTGGGCCCTGACCAGTGAGTGCTGCTTCCAGCAGGGCTTTTCCCCGTGCAGCTGCAGCTGGCTGGATGCTGCTCTGCTCCCCTTGCCTCCAGCGTGGCTCCTCCTCCCTGCTCCTACTCCGGCCTCTGCTGCTGGGAAGCTTCATCTGGGTGGCTCCCATTGGAGAAGAAGTAGGCAGAGCAGCACCCGGCCAGCTGCCCTGCCAGAAGCTGTGTGTTGACTGGGTCCTGGATTGGGCTGGCAGGTGTGGGTGGGAGCCCAGGGCATGCTGCCCTGGTTGGGGCTTGGCCCCATGAGAAGTGCCACAGGGGTAGTCACAGACTGCACTGCCCAGGCAAGCTCTGCTGCATGTGCCCTCCACCATTTTCTCCTTCCCCTGACCCCCAGCTGGCTCCCAGGAGCTAGCAGCCAGGCAGCCTTCCTCTCATGAACACATCCTCTTCCCACAGATCCCCTAGCTCCCCCCACAGGGCAGGGCATGCCCGGAGCACGTTGTGGTTTGGCCTGGGCCTGACCCAGAGCTGTCACTGTGCTGCAACCCAGCCCCGTGATCCTGGCCTCACCTGCCCATCCCACTTCTGAGCACTGCTCTCCACCTGCCTAAAACCCTGTAGGGAGTTTTGGTGAGTTATTGTGCAGGGGTGAGGGGGTGCTGACCTGGTTTACAACAGCTCATCAAAACTCCTTATGTAGTCCTCAGGCCCAAATAGTTGCCCATCCCTGGCCTAAGGTCAAAAATACCTTGGTAAGGGGTGGAAGCTGACAGCTGCTCAGTGACCAGGGTCCTTGCAGGACTGTTGCCAGTTATGTAGGCAGTCTGTGGAGCAAGGGAGGGTTTCATGCAGCAGGATACCCCATCTGCATCTTGTCATTGGCATGGCAGTCTATCTCTTGCTGACATGTTCACACACATACATGGCCACACACACACACAAGTGTACATCTTTATTGTTGCATTTCAAGAAATCCCCTGTAGATTTGTGATTCCATGGCTGAAGTTCAGCCCTGAAATGACCCCTTGTTTCCCATTGGGATAATGCTGGTAGCAGTAGCTGGGTAGTAGGCTGGAGGAATGGGCCTGTCTCTTCCTGGTGCAGTAACTGCTGAAGTGCAGACAGGGTGAAACTCTCTCTGGGTAATGGTTGATGTCTTTATTCATCAAGTCAGACATTGCCTAAAAAACAGTTTGTCCTTGCTGATGTGCCTGAACCCTTTCCTTTGTAGTCTTCCAAGGGTAGTGTGAACCTCTGAGGAAAGTGGATGTAGGAAGTGACTTTACAAATGCAGACAGTACTGGGGCTTATTCAACATCCCGCCAACTGGTGGCTGTCTCCCCATTTCCACTTGCTGGCCAGGCTCATCTAAACTGGGGATGCTGGTAGTTTACACCTGCACCTGAAGACTAGCCCCAGAACCATGCTGACACCCACCTCTAGCGCCTGATATCCAGCTGCTCACGGTTGACAGCCAACCTCTGGGTAGGCACTGACAAACCCTGCTATCCAGGCCCTAATGGGATATAGCTGGACCCCATTGGGTTGTGATCTTGTAGATTAGCAGCACTGGGGCTACATCAGGGTGAGGAGTGCCAGGAAATGGACGTGCTATTCTACCTTTTGTCTTTTCTGTAGCAAGGGCCTCGGATGGGTGGGCCAGTGGGGGTGGGGAGGCACTGAGGCAGCTTTTGCATGAAGCATAAAGCCAAGGTGACCCTTGACAATTTGATGGCACTGTTGGCTCCAGTGACCTCAAGCCCAAACTCAGGCTCCATTCTGGAGTTTTAATGGGATGTCAAGATTCTTTGCTTCCTCTCTTACTCTGTGGAGCAGCGTTCAGTGCACTGCTAACTGGTTGCTGTGCTCCTAGCCAGAGCTGGCTGCCTTTCTGATGTGGATGACATGATACTTAACAGGTGGCGTGTTGATCTTTAATTAGTAAATGTTTGTAATAGGATTTGAGACACCGCAGAAGTGGAAAGCTCTTATTGTTACACTAGGCTCCCAGAGGATCTGTCCATGCCCCCGAGGGATACAGCTTGAGATAAGCATGTTGGGCTTAAAACCACTCACACTTCAGGTATTTTCAGATACGGAGGGGGAGTCTGATCCAAACTGGGCTGGGCTAATTACAGCTCCTTGCTGCTCTGACAGGGAAGCCAGCCAAGCTCAGGACAAGCCAGTGATGCCTTACAGCTGAGGTTTCCTAAGGATGAAGGCGTGGTGCTGTCAGGAAGGAAGGCAGCAGTGAGGTATTATGCCTTGCTGCACAGAGCTAGGAGACAGGCCCCTGCTATTCAGGTGGTGCACAAATGAACTGGAGCACAAGTGTGGTTCAAGCGCCATATGCCTTTTAAAGGAAACCTGAAATGTCTCCTGACTAATGAGGCCTTCCTAGTACCTGAGGAGACGTGATCTTCAGCAGGCAGGGATGCTCCCAGGCAGTGATCAGCCACAAAGGGACCGTAAGATTGAAGGAGGCTTCATGCTGTCTTCCCTCATTTGATAGGGGGCCAGGACTGGCCTGTTCGGGTCAGTCTTATGCAGTGTGTATATCGTACACCCTTCATAGGGGAAGTGCACATAGAAGATAAAAGCCTACTACTGCTACCAGCAACTGGAATCAGTCCTCTAAGAGTGTAAGAGCAGAGGTCTTTGCTTTGGGGCTGCAGGCCAAACCATGCTGATGGTGGTCATTATTTGTTACGCATAGCTTTAGTCACAGAAACATGCCTGCATCTTTGCACATATTCACGCACATCGGCACGGCAGATGCACATGTTTGCATGCAGGCTTATGCACACTCATAGCCAGGGATTGCAGCAATTAATAAATAATATTCACGTTTCATTCCTGTTGCCTGAAGGCCTCTGGGCACAACCATGGCAAACTTCAAAGGGAGCAGGAGAGAACCTGGTAGCTGGAAGGAGAGTTGAGTTTCAGCACTGTGGACAGCTTCTCTGAGCAAGAAACCTGGAGTTTAGCCCAAATCCAGAGGTTTCTAGGTCTAAGCATGGCTCTGGGGGAGAGGAACTGAGCTGGAAAAAGAGGGAGAGTGGGTGTCTGTTTGTGTGTGTGTGTGCATCCATGTATGAGAGAGAAAATGTCAGTGTGAGTGAGTGAGAGTAAAGCCGTTTGTGTGTGTGTGTGTGTGAAAAAGACAAAATATATGTGTAACTGAGTGTGAGAGAGAGAGACTGAAGGTGTGTGCAAGTGGGGGGTCTATGTGAGAGAGTGAGAGGGTGGGAGACAGTGTATTTCTAGCTGTGCTTGTGTGAGAGAATATGTGCAAGAGAAAACGAGTGATGGAAGGCATATGTGCGCGAGAGAGACTGTGTGCGCATGCTCAGGAGACAGAGTGAACGCGCGTGTGTGTGTGTGTGTGTGTGTGTGTGTGTGTACGTGTGTGTGAGAAGAGGCAGGGGAGGATGTGCAGTGAGAAGCTTTTCCAAAGTAGAGATAGCTGCTAATTTACCATGATGGAGCGTGGGGAGGGCTGTGGGAACACAAGCATCAGGACAGAGCTGTGGGGAGAATGGTATAATGGTCAATAGCAGGACACCACTGTCCAGTGTGGGATCCTGAGCCACATCCCAGATGGGGCACTGTGGTCAGAGAAGGTAGGGGTGTGCGCTCAGGGGACATGGTATGATTCCTCTGATCACTCCCCAGCATAGAGCTTCCAGTCCCACCCGCTTTGCTTCCAGTCCCACCCACTTTGATGCAAATTGCTGATCTCCTGCTGGGGACATTGCCTGCTTGCCCCTATCATCATCCTTTCCTCCTTCTCCTGCCCGCTCTCCTGTGATGCCAAATGCTTGCCTGGACAGTGGTGGCATTTGGAGGAATCCCTTAATCCCCTTGCATTTCCCTTCCTCACCTTTCCACAGGGCAAGCCCAAGCCCTCTGGGCATGATCAGTGTTGCCTTTGGTAGAGAATGCCCTGGCACTATGGGCAGAATACTCATCCACCTAGTACTGTGATAGTCCTTTGCTGGAGGCACAGGCCTGGCAATATGGATGCTTCAAGCCCCTTCCTGTAGTGTGCCCAGGTGACTGGCTGCTCCAGAAATCTAGTCTCCAGGACTCAGTACTGAGTTGGTTTCCCTCATCATGGCTGCACTGCCTGGCAATCCACACAGCCCTGGGGCAGCTCCCTCAGCCCTGCCCCATCCCTCAGACCTGCAGGGCCTGTCTCCACAGCATGAAACTCAGCAGAGCTGGGGTAGCCTGATCCTTCATTACATCTGTCTTCCATCTGCTACGGAACCCCAGTGCACAGCCTTCGGCCACACTGTACCACTGCCCATCTGTGCCAGGTCTGGTTCACTTGCTGGGTGGAGGGGAGGACTTATAAAAGACCAAGATTAGGACAGCAGGAGTGTGTTGTAAGCCTCTCCTGGCAGGACATCCCACCCCCCTACTCTTATGACTCTCCCAGGATATTACAGGGAAAGGGGAAAAAGAATGAGAAAGACAAATGGACTCAACTCCCTACTCAAGTGAGTGAGGGGGAGAATGGAAGTTAGCTGTCCTGTGCCCTTGCTGAGGATATTGCAGCTCTCATAACCATGCATCCATCCAAGAGCTTCTCTCTAGCCCCTGTCACCATCTCACCCTCCTTCTGTAATTCATGTTAGTGGTGTGGGCAGTGTCTGTTAGGGGATGAGCAGGGAACCCAGTGCTTGCAAGGGAGAAAGAAAAAACCTTCTGTGTTTAATCATCATTCTCTTCAAGGTGCAGTGGGGTGTATCCAGCCCCAGAGCCTAGAGCTAAATGAATGCAGTATGGGCATGAGGGGCAAATACTCAGGACAATGATATCCTGTGGGAGTGGGGGAAATCTGTTCTCCAGGTCTGTTCCTTCAGGCTGGATGTCTTTCATTGTCAGGGTCACAAGGTGTTGGTTCTGCCCTGGGTCTCTTCAGGTGTCTTATTGTGGGTTTGGAGAGACCCATGGCTGTTTCATACTAAGCGTCTTGGTATGTTATAGGAGGCACTTTGTGATAAGCACTGTGTGTGGGTGGAGGCCAGAGTAGAGGGTCCTCTGGATGCCTTTGGACTTAATGTCTGTCATATGGGTACCTGTGGCTGCAGAGACCAGGGCTCCATGACCAGGTGGTCCCTGCTGGCCTTGTGGTCAGTGGGTACATCTATGCACTCCAGTGCAGAGCCCTCTGAGCTGGCCTGGGCCCAGGAAGCTGGGGATCTGTGTTAGCAGTGCACTGTACCCAGGCTTATGTCCCCTGTGTCCCAGCAGAATTGCCAGTCTTGGTCAGAACAAACCTGGGTCTCTCGATACAGTTGTCTCATCCTGTGCCCTATCCCCACCACACGGGACCCACTGTATTCATCAGAGCTGCATCCCAAAGTGGGGCAGACCGGATGATTAGACTATGCCTCTCTGCAAAGCTGACCTTTTCCTTTCTTTGTCCACCAGTCACAAATTCCCTAGCTGTTCTGCCTCTTAAAGGGGATGTCAGTAAATGGACATCTAGAGGGGAAGAATTAGATCTGTTTCGAAGGAAAAAATGGCTGATACGTTGTTATTATTTTTTCTGCTGCTGAGGGTCCTTTAGAGGAACCTTTGGCATTTTAAAAGCCCAGAAGGCAACAGAACAGGGACTGAGACCTGTCTAGTGTGGACACAGAGCTAAGGTAGCTGAGGGAGTTCTTCCTTTTAGGTCATGGTTTTGGTACTTTGGGTAGGGTCCCTGTGTGTGCCTGAGACCCTGGGGGACTCCCTGCCCTTCCATCCAGTACCTTCCTGGGGGACCCCTCACCTCACTTTGGGAGCTGGGAAGACTGTGGCCCTGACAGAATGAAGCACCCCACACTGGAGCCCCTGTGTGTGAGAAGCACTAGGCACTGGCAGCAAAGGTAACTGGAGTTGGGGTTGGGGCAGGGTTAACAGTAGACCAAAGGGAAGGTGATTGTGTGATGGCTGATGTCAGACTGCACTGAAAGGAAGGAAAGCAAAAAAACAAGAGGGGCCGTGGCTTGAATTTCACCACACAGCCAGAATGTTAATGGAGAGCCTCTGCAGAGGTGAAAACATCACACACACGCACGCGCACACATGAATGCATGCAAACCCCTGCACAACACATGCCCATGGATGTGCAGGGATGGGCATACACACAAATGCATGCTGCACGCATGCATGCATGCAGACGCATACATGCAAATATATGCATTCCTGTGTGGGCCTGCATTTAAATGCATGTATGTGCATGCACACACACAAATGCTGATGCTAGGAAGGCCCCCTTCCTCATTCTCCACACACACACACGTGCATGCACATACCCGTGCACTCCCACTCCATCTTGTTTTCATAACAGTTTTGCCATCTGGATGCTGAAGTGCCAAGAGAAGCATGTGGTGTGAGTGCAGTTCTTGGGAGTTCTCCTGTCCCTGCGCACCCTTGGTCAGGTGGTTTCCAGCTAGGCGTGCTGATGAGATGGGGTTAGTCCTTCACCTCTGGGCTGGCAATGCAGGGACTCCCCTTCATAGAGGGAAAACTGCCAGCAGCTGGCACGAGTCCCCCTTTGGAGGAGCTGTTGAGGAGCATTCCTGGGCATCCCAGAGTGAGACTGGCAGAGAACTGTGAAGGCATTTGCTAAGGTTGAGCTTGAAGGGCAGGTAGGATCAGTACGAGGCTTTTAAGAGTATACCTGCACCTCAGTGGCCCCAGTGTGCCCCAGCCAGGACATTCCCCAGCTCTTCCTCCTGCCTCCTTTCACTGACATGCGCCAAACTCTGAAGTGCAGGGGCTGCTTCACTGAGCTGCTCTGCAGCTGCTTCTAAGCCTGTGGACTCTAATGTGCTTGAAAGCAGCCACTAGACAGGATTGTGGCCACACTAGCACAGTGCTAGCCATGCCAGTCATAGCACAGGCTCCGTGGGGAGGAAGGGAGCAGTCATTTAGGCCACACTTGTCAGGGTAGGTGGGACCAGCCTTCCCCAGTGCCTCTTGCAGACAGCATTTGGAAAAGCTTCTCACTGCCCATCCTCCCCTGCCTCTTCACACACGCAGAGCCTCAGCATGGCATTCGAGAGATGTGGGTTCTCTGCCACTGCCTGTCTGTGTGACATTGGAAAAGTCACCTCCTCTCCTGAAGCTTCAATTTCCTCATATTTCATTTGGGGCTGTTACTTAGACCCCACTCCTTTTTGTTAGTGGTGGTCCCAGAAAAGGCACTGGAGACAGGAAGGGGCTTATTTTAACTGCCAAGTTGATTAAAGGGCCCGGATTCCCAGCTGACGTCACTCAAGCGGCCTCCTGGGATTCATGCCAGGGACAAGCCCAGCCTCGTGATTTGCAAGGGAGTCTGTACAGCAGAAAGGATTGTGCTTCTCCCACTCTTGTTCTGTGGCTGGAGATGGAGACTGAGGAAGAAGGTGAAGAGGGCGTGAGCCATGTAGTGGCCACCAGGGGGTGCCAAGGAGCCTCTAGACCTGTGTAGACTTGTCCCTAGTAGCCCCCCTGAACCTCTTGTGCCCCAGCCCCTTCTGAAACCTGCTGCACATCAGCCGACTCAGCGCCCCCCGGGGCTGCTTCTTGGCCAGGGCATGCTATGCATTGCCCTGCCTTAGCGTAATGGGTGGTCATTTAACGGCATGCCACCACCGTAGCTGACGTGCATTAACGCAGCTCTTTCAGAAAGCACCACACCACCCTGCTGCCCCGCACATGGGTTCTTTATGGGCCGGCTGACCAGATGGAGTGCTAATTGCCTGAGCGCTGCCTCAGGCCCTTTGGTTCTTCAGTCTGTCATTAACTACTGAGTAAGGAATCCGTGCGTCCTGCCATTTATGATTAATTAATTCAGGGAGGAAACATTTGGCTGGAATTCTTGTTCCAGGACTGAATGAAGTGGTGAGAGCCAGGCCACTGCCCCTGCCCTGCCAGCCCTGGCATGAACCCACTCCCAGGCTAGCTCAGGAGAAGAGCCAATGTCTAGGTCTAATGAAGCCTCTGGCATGACAGCATGTCTCTGGGTGCAAGAGCGGCTCCGGGCTGTCTCAGATCCTGCTAGACCACAAGGGCCTGGAATTTGGGCCCTCGCAGCTGGCCATTGGGTTTCTGATTTGCACATGGGCTCACCACAGCAGTACATGCCAATCAGTTACAGCCTCTAATTAGCTGCTTAGTGGTTCACTGACTGGAGCTGCCTACATGGTTGTGTCTGGTCTGGTTTTCACTTACCTTTCGTGGAAGTGAGCAGTGGCAGCATTTAATGGAGCTGTGCCTGAGCATAGCTAGAGCAGAATCAGGCCCAAAAGGAGGGGGGTGAATTTTATGCTGCCAGTAACACTCCTGACTTGTTCAATCAGCAGACCTCAGCCCTGGGACTGGGCAAATGTGCATCTCGGTTGCTTGGCGGAGGGACAGGAGATCGACTGCTCTTGTACACCAGGGGTTGATGGGTCTGGGGAGAGCCAAGGGTGGTCCTGTCCAAGTGTCCTTGGTGATGCATCTGAATATCCACCTGTAGTCCCCAGTCCTGGGATGTCCAGGGCCCTTGAGTTCTCACCCACAGCCCCCACTAACCACCACCCCCACCCCAGCTTGCAGCTTCTTCTGCCCAAGGCCTAGGTAACTCAACACAGTCCTGAGTCGCAGCTTGCCTCCCCTGCTCCCTCCCAGCTCTGTCCATGCAATTAAACCTCAACCTGATGTGCCTTCTGCTGCTCCAGTGCTGGGGTCTTGACAGGCTGCACTTGGGAAGACACAGATAGTGCTGTGCATGCCCCTCAGTCCTGACTCACAGCCCCTGCCTTGACTGTGTGAGACCTGGGCTCCCACACATGCTCCCAGGTCTGCCAATGCCCTTTAATCCCGACCAGTAGTCCTGCCTGCTGTTCCAGCCCTGAGCCTACATGCAGTGCTGCCAGTGCCACTCAGTCCTGACCTTCAGTATTCAGATTGTGGTTCCTGCCCAGAGCCCCTGTTGTGCAGTGGGAGGGTCTAATGCTATGAGCCACTATTGCTAAGGACCTTTAGGAGACCATCACCCTAGCGAGTCAGGTTGTGAGGGTGAACCCTGCCCTCTGCAGTCCCAAACCAGGACCTTAGCCTTTCCAAGCTAGGACTCTTCTACTTAAATCCATGAACCAAGCCAGGACTGGAGCAAAAAGAAAAAGCCTTTCTGAAAGGCAAAGTGTAATCATGATGAAGTGTGAAGAAGAATTACACCGTGCAGCAGGGGTGGGCCAGCTCAAGCCGCTGCAGCCCAGGAGCATGCCATTCTAGCCACTTAGCAAACAGCTGGGGCTCTGCATCCAGCCCATGTGCTCCGAACACCTGGCCAGCTGAGAGCCCCTCTAGCGAAGGCTGCTAGGCAGGTCCCCTTGGGGTGCAACATGGTTGGTTTCTGATCTTAATAAGTATATTGGATCCCATTTAGTGCTGTGGCACTGCTCAGGCTTTTCATCCAAACAGCATCCTCAGCAGGGGCTTCCTGACCCTCAGGATATAATTTGACCAAAGCCAAGTGGGATCTTTGCATTGCACCAGTGTGACTGTCACCCTGTACTCTGCAGTTGGGAGCTGGCATTCTGCACTAAGTGCTGGAGAATCCCTTCCGCATTTGGGGCAGGTCAGAGCCACTCTTTTGCTCCTTGGTAACTTCTCATCCTGGGCTGAGCTGCAGCAAAGGGCTGATGTTACTGCTGGGAAGGTTTTCTTCTGGGTTTATCTCCCCAAATGAAGGAGAGATTGAGATGGCAGATGAGGAACATAGAGAGCTTTAGCCCAAAAGGGCTGTGTTTTAGCTGGTTCTAGTGGGATCAGACCTGTGGTGCAACATGGGAGTAGGATTAGACTGGTGATTCTCAGCTGGGGTAATGCTGCACTGTGGGATGCCAGGAGATCCTTTTAGGGGTGCTATACAATGCACAAACACCTACATGTTATTTCAGATAGGAATCTGTAGCATCCAGAGATTTCAGATAGGGATCCATAACATCAAAGACATTTTGACCTGTTGTGGTTTTTCTGAGTCCTTGGCAGCAGCAGAATTGCTGTGTTATTTTTCTGTAGTTAAAAAATGAGTGAAAGCTAAGAGCTGGCTTTTTCCAAGGGGTGCCTGGAATCTAATGAGGTGGGACCTTGGGTCTAAAAATGGTTTAAGATCAGACCTTCACAGTGCTGGTGTTGTACAAACATACAGTGAAAGACTTCACTCTCTCCCTCCCACCGAGTTTATACTCTTCAGAGATCCAGGGAAAAGGAATCTGTTTCAGGGAGGGGAAGCTGAGGCCCAGAGTGATGAGAGCCTGGCCTGTGGGTCCATTGAGGAATCTGTGATGGAGCCAAGCTCCTGAGTCCCAGTCCAGTGCCTTAATTTTCCTCCACCTGTGCTGAGTGCTAGAGCATTGTGGGATCAAAGAAGCTATACTGCTGTGGAAGATGCTGGTGGAAATAATGCCAGATTAGGATTTAACTCCTAAAGTGGTGGAGACATAGAAGAGACATGTGGAGAATTGGAGATGAGGGAAGGGCTGCAAGGCTTAACTGATGAGTGCTTTGAAATCCTTGGAAGAGTGAGGCCAGCATGAGCACTGGTAGACGAAGTGAAGAGGGAGAACTACAGGGTAAGTTGGGAGTGGAATCTGCCCTCAGCACAGCTTAGATATTTTGAATGTATCTTAAACTGGAACCTGGATATAGATACGCCCCTGAGCACATAGACCCTCTTCTATCAGGGTACTGTGTGTAATTAGCCAGATGGACAGGCAGACATGAAATATCAATCCTAAAAACTGAACCCTTGTCTGATCAGCTACCAACATGGCAAATGCTTGGGGATGCTTAATGTGGATAAAAAAGCTGGAGGCAGAAACCTGGTTAGCATCAAACGCTGAACTTCAGCACCTGGGACAGCAGCTCTCTTTCAAGGTCATTCTCGAGGGGCCTGGAGGGAGGGCAGGTGAAACCGCCGCCTTGTGAGGTTTGGTATCTATTCAGCCTCCCTTTATTAACAGGAGCTGGTGAAAGGACATGGACTCCTCAGATCAAGGCCAACTGAGTCACAGGGAATCAAATGACAACAGTAGCATTTCTAATCCTGACACAGCTATTTAAGCTGGAATCCTTGATGTAGCAGGGCCCACAAGGAGATAATTGACCACAGCCTGAGTTATGTATTCCAGGCAAAGGTGAGGGTTGTTTATCTCATTATGGAGGCTGCTGCAAAGGTGACTGCTGCTCTGGGAATATGCCATTAAAAGAAACTTGGTTATTGTTACTACTCTAACATTAATTGGGCAGTGATTGCGATATTTTCCCAGACCTCTGTAATAGTGCTGGTTGCATCACAGAATGTCGATACGGCTGGTCTGGTTTCTTTTGGGGGCATGATTTCTAGCAATAAAGAGCCTGAGCCTCTATTGGCCATGAAGTCTGATTGGCTGAGCTCCACCAAGATGCTTGGGAATATTTGCCATTAGCTTGCCTGTTTATTTGCTCTGGCATTTGCTTGTTGCCTTACTTGAGTGGCTGATTGTCTATCTTATCTTTACCAGAGGAGATCTGGTCTGGTTTCTGGTTCCTGATGTGTCAGTGCAGATCATTGGTCCATTTTGCCTAGAATCCTGCCTCCTGCCATAGCAGAATAAACACCTTGAGTCCATCCAGTTTGGTCCACCAGCAATAACCTAGTGCTTCAAGTAAAAGTTATCCATAGTATATGTGGATAGCTGTGCAGTGCTGTGCCTGACATGTGGTGGGGGCAAGCATTTCCCACCTGAAGGTCAACCTTAAGTTTGAGGGTTCATAAATGTTTGAGCTACCTTGCATGGCCATAGATGCCCAATGGGAAGATCAAAGGGTTCCTTTCTCTCAGAAGGGAGTTCCTTTGGGTGCAGCATGTATATCAACAAACACAGCTTCTAAGGGCAGCATGGCAAAGAAACACTAGCAGAAATCAAGTGATCCACCTTGCTTAACGGAGACACCCCTTTGGCCCATGATGAGGCCTGGTTGCATTTGCAGGGACCTTCTGCTGTAACAGTGGCACAGAAGAGCTGAAGACTTGACTCTCAAGAGTCTGGAACTTCCAGCATGAATGAAACCAAGGGAAGATAGAGAGGTTCCTAATGCCCTTTGCACTTTTAAGGTAACATCAAGCTTTCTGTAAGGTCAGCAGTCCTTTCTGGTGCCAGTGGCAGCAATGACTTCAGTTCTGGCTTAGGAGCCATCAGATTTTGGAATTCATCAGAGGCAGGTTCTTCTGCACTACGGCCCTCTTTTGCCTCTTCTTTCTATAAGCACCAGAGCTGAAGGTGCCCCCAGAAAGCAGTCAGCTTGTCAGTTTGGATGCATTCCCTTCCCTTTTTCCTGGAGAGATCAAATAGTCTATTTTCCTGCTGGCATGGAGTGAAATTGCTAGGATCAAACAATCCCTTGCAGTTCTCCATCCAGTTCCACCTCGTGCCATCCCCTGATCCCTTCTCCAGCCCAATTCAAAGATCCTTTCCATGGGAAGGATCTGGGAGAAGTTATTACCCTCCTCCATCATTCTCATCTCTTTTTGGGATGGTGCTGGATTGTTCTGGCACCCTGACTTTAGGGATGCCTGCTTCCCCCTGACCACAGGCTGGAACAAGCAAGCCTCTGTGGTTTTGCCATGTCAAGGGCTGATTGTTTCATGAAGTGTTCATGGCATTGCAAGCCCTCCTCAAGGGCCCAGGTGGAGCAGCAGCTGATCAAGAATGTCAGAGGATCCACATCCTGTTGGGATGACTGGTTGGCAAATTGCCTCAGGAACACATGGTGCCTTTGGAGATCCTGTGCCCTATGCCAGCCATTGCGTCCTGCAGGGCCACAGCAAAAGGCCAGATCCATGTCAGCTCAGAGGAGATGTACCCTTGGGACCACCTTCAGCCCAGCAACAGATGCATCATGCTACAATTGGCTTCCCCCTAAGACAGCATGGACTTGTGCCTCTTACATGTCTGTTACTCTCTCCGCCAATCTCAGGCTGAGATGCCTGAACTAATTGTTTGAGGACTGCTTTATCTACCTCAGAGAGACAATATTCAGGCTGTACTGACAATTTCTGAAGAATCTAGAGGTTGCCATGAATGATAGAACCTTGTGCAACAAAATGCACAAGCAACTTGTTTGTTCCACCAGGTCCATCTACGGTGATGTTATTGGATGCTGCAAGGACAGGATGACAGGTCATTTGTTGCAATGTCCTGTGATGTTCCACCTGTATCACCTGTGTGCACTGGAGCCTAAAAGGGCCAGACAGCACATAAATGTACCATCGCTAAAAGCACTTCTTCTGGCCTTCGGGGCTTCTCTCCCACACGCCAAAGAGCAACAGGTCTAAGTTCTGACGCACAGCCACTCTTGTGATGCATTTCATCAGTCAGCAGGGTGGAATTCAGCCCATACTCCACTGTCACAAAGCAATCTGACTTTGGAAACTGTGTGTCCATGCATTCATCATCTTATCTCACCTGCTGCATCCCATCATCTGGGCAAGGACAATGTCCTGGAAGATGATTTAAGCTGGAACTCATATGTCCAGCACAAATGATCATTGAAGGACACTGGAAAGCTGAAGACATGTTGTTGTTGAGAATGTATCCAATATACATGTTTCAGTGAACGTCCCATGGCATTTCTTGGGCTCCAGTAAGGGAAGGAGCTACCATTCCGTGACCCACTTTTCTTTCTGCTGGACTGTACTGGATTGGATTATGTGCTTCTTTTCCAAAGGAATTTACTTCTGAAATCAAGCAGGAAGCCAAAAGAGGACCTGGATTATGACTTTGTAATAGTTCCCAGCTGGGCACATCAGTTTATCATCTTTGAAACCAGCTCCTTGGGTGACTGAAGATGACAAGACTGGGACTGAGGCAATTCTTTGAAAACCATGCACAAAACAGAGCTGCACGGCAAAAGAAGTTTGGTCACAGGGCACTGCAGGAACAGCTGCTTCGAGCATCTGGCAAAGTCTCTGCTAGATGAACAAGTTTCACCTGGTCTGACGTGAAACATGGACAAAGTTTACCCAGAAGCCCTGACTGCTTATTGTAGTGCTTCCAAGTTCAAGCAGCCCCAGACCAAAGTCTTCTAAGAGCATGTTTATAGTGTGGTGACAACATATCCCAGCCAAGATGGGGTGTGCTGGAGCCACTTACCTGCTGCTCAAACTTGGAAATGTGCTGGTGAGGCTGCCCCAGAGTGTCCCTCTGCAACTGTTTTTGAGCAGGTAGGACACTGATATCTTCAGAGCAGCCATAGCATGGTCTCACCAGTGCGTTCCTGGATTTGGAGCATGCAAACAGGAGCAGGTAAGCAGCACCTGTTTAGGGTTACCGTTGCCAGGGCACAGGGCTGCTGCAGTGTAGAGATACCCTTAGAAGCTTGCTTTTGTTGTAAGCTCTTCGGGGCGTGGGCCTTTTTTCCTTATACACGTGTATAACACCTGGCATGATGGGACCATGATAGTTGGTTGATGTCTTTAGGTGTAACAAAATTGATGATGAGGATGATATCTTTCTCACACCAGTATGTGAATCACTGCCTGCTTGGGACTTAAGTTAGCTCCCTACTGTGTTGTTTGAGGCACCATAAAAGCTTCAGGAGAGTGTTTACCTATCATATGCCATCTATCTCTGGGAGCTGCACTCCTAGCAGCAATATCAGCAGGGCCAGAGGACTCCATAAAACCAGTATCTCAGTGGAGGGACTTTTTTTCACACTGCTCCATACTGACAAGGTGCCTTATATCCACACTACAATTATGCATGGGTGAGAAAAGGTCATCTGAGTGCCATTAGAGGCAATACATCACTATATTCTTCCCTAGATCACATTGCTTTCCCTCCACCAGGTTCCACACCTTAAACATGAAGAGGGCACTTAGATACTATATAGGCAGGCAAGTCTCCTAGTCATGACACTTGGAGCAGCATAAAGCTAACTAGGAGATGATCTCTGCTTAGGGAGTGACTATATAGATTAAGTTCTGTATATAAGTCTGCCATGGCCTCTGCAGAAGACTTGATATCTGAAGGCCTTTGACCCACGTGCCAGCCCCACAGCTCACATGCTTTCCTGTAACTACTTCCTAGTGCTATAGTGAGATATGTGTGCACCTCTCTAATTTGGCAGCTACATCTACTGCCCAACTTGGGAAAGGGGCCCTGCACCTTTATGGAGCTAGTTCATCTTGGACCCACCCCTGATAGCTGGTACTGCTAGTAAACCTCTTGGGTCAGCCAGTACTTACATTATACACCAGCCGAGCAAACTATCTAGATAGAACCATCCTCACCACCTTCCATCTCAATTTTTTTTGTCTTTGTTAGAGATTCTAAGCAAAAGGTATGGTTTGAGATGAATCACTTAATATAGCCTACACAGGCACATGCACCCTGGTATGTCTGTATCATCCTGGCCAATCTCTTTGAAGAGCGCCAGTTAGATAAGGTAACCATGCTAATATTCAGCATGCTAAATCTCTTGCATATTGTAAGCAGGAAAGGGGACACTCCAACAGTAACAATGATATCTCTTAGGAATAGTTATTTCCCCAGCATGAGGGCTCCTATGCATGCAGAATTGTAGGGTTGAGACTGTTCAAGCGATCCAGTGATCTGATTGGCTGGGCACGCTTAAGTATTTCATAGCTACATCTATATTTCTCTGCAGTGAACAGATGTCGGTCAGCTCCAAACCTTTATTTATAACCTGCCTCCACTGCCAATAGCCAAGGTCAGAATCTGGCAACAAGACTGTAAATATGAAGATTTCTGTGTGCGTGCGCAGACAGACAGGCAGGAGACATAACCTTGCTATACAAATACAAAACATCCCTCTGATTGCATCATACAATACTTTAAACGAAGCAATAAAGGAAAAAGCAGAGGATCAGGTTTTGTGCTCAGTTATGAAATTGCCCTATCTTGTGTCTGTACTGTGTGCACGTCAAATATGTGCATATGTAACCCACAGGATGGGGTGGGGGTACTTTGGAGCTGTTAGTGTCATGTGTTTTGGGGTGTCTGTGTTACACTTGAATTGTAGGTTCTCACAAACATCATGCAGGTCATCCCAAATGGATACTAATAGAGCCCTTAACACACCCTCCCTCATCAGCTTGTGTATTTATACCACTTATTTTTGTCCTTCTCTAGCCTGCCTCTGTTTTTTTCCTTTTGAAGAACATTAGTTTCTATGGAAACAATGATTTTGTTGTTATAGGCAGAACTTAGCATCAGCCACATGTGCAGTGTAAGATCAGTATATATAATTGTTTGAGACTGGATTGGAAAGCCTTGATGTGTTGGCACAATTTTGTATGTGATATAAATATGTATGTATGCTTCCCTTATATGCCTATCCATAGGATTACCATGAAATCTGTCTCTCTACTAAGTTCCAGTCAGCAAAGTTGCTCTTAACTCATAGCAAAATTTACCCTATCTGCCAGTGTGTCTGCCCGTCTGGGTATTTATGATGTGCTCATCCTCATGGTATCGATCTGTTAATATAACTGCAGTATGCTCTTTCCTAATGTTAACTGGGTCCAGGGCTGCTTCCCATGGCAAATTAAAACAACGTGCCAATATAAATGGCTCTAAAACGGATTTCATTCCTTGCGCTAAATGACAGCTTAATACATTGACACTGAGGAGCAATTCACTGGAGCTTGTCAAATACAGCAATAGAATTAGCTCAGGAGGAGAGAGCACGACTGCTAAAATTGTTCTGTGGTGCCCCTTCCATCCATGATGATGGTAAAGTCTTTGGGGCAGGAGCTGTCTCATTTTTGGGGCTTTATTATGTCTTGCAGCCCATTGCTGGCTCTTGGTACTTTGATCCTGCAGCTCGCGTGCTCTAGAAATATCCAGTGAAGTCAACTTTTCAGGGACAGAGGGGTCTTCTGTGGCTGAATCAGCCTTTTTGCCTGTGTCTGGTACCCAGATAACCAGTTCGTGTACTTAACTGCTAGACATTTAACTGGAGCTGATGCCTGTGCGGTGCAAGGGGGGCTGCAAAGTGAGCCTGGCCCTCTGCTGTGGTAAGTAGAAACAGTTGGAGCCAGCAGACCTCCACAATTTACATCCACAGCGAATTAGGCAGATGCACATGGGAGGATTATGTCATTATTTGTATTTAGTTAATCCCTTTAAAAGGCCCCTGTCAATATGCATGTACCTCATGGGGCTGCCTTCAAGGCTTCGTGTGGATTGCCATTGGGATTCTCTTTTGCCTGGGGTTCACAGCTAGGCCATCAGGAGATGAAGGGGGTGCAGAGGGAAAAGCGTCCTCTCTTTCCCCGCCTCCCTGAAGGTCCCACCGCGTCCCCAACAGGCAGAGTAATCTGATATATGAGGGGACGGCTCAGGCTTGCAGCCTTCCTGTTACTAGAGAGAAGAGCTGCCTCCTGTCAACCTCTTCCATGCAAAGATCTGTCTTGTCCAGGACGAGAAGACCCCCAAGGATGGGGAAATTAATGAGAGCAGATGTGTATAATGTGGCGGGTCAGGATCTGAACCCATCCTTGGAGCTTGGGGAGGCCCCAGTCTAGATCCTGTTTCACATCTGGGCACTGAGATGGTCATATTTCAGTAATGAGGTGGACTAAGACTGAGCTGGTCACATTTCTCAGCTCCTGAGTGCTCAGACTGCTGGGGACCTCATCCTCTGAGCCTGCCAGTGCCCTCAGCTCCATCCTGCGCTATGTGCGCCGCAGCTTCCCGAGGGGAGGCAGCAGGGCTGGGCTGTGGGACGGACACTGACAATGCACAAGAGGGAAGGGGCCGCAGGCAGGGCAGGCAGGACTGACCCTGGGGGTTAGACCATGGATTTGTGTGGGAATGTGTGGATGGACGGACAGACATGGAGGGGGATGGCTGTGGGCATGGGTGGGGATGGATGCACGAATGGAGGGGGATAGACAGACAGACAGACTGACTGACATGTATGTGGATGGATGGATGGATGGATTGTCATGTATGTGGATGGGTGGATGGATAAATAGACACTCAGACAGGCTGACAGGTATTTGGATGGATGGATTGACATGTATGTGGAAGGGTGGATAGATAGACAGATGGACAGACTGACATGTATGTGGCTGGATGGATTGTCATGTATGTGGCTGGGTGGACGGATAGATAGACACTCAGACAGACTGACAGGTATTTGGATGGATAGATGGATGGATTGACATGTATGTGGATGGGCGGATAGGTAGGTAGGCAGATGGACAGCTAGACATGCATGTGGATGAACGGATGGGGAGAAGGATGGATGGACATGTATGTGGATGGGCGGACAGACAGACGGACTGACGTGTCTGCGAAGTGATGGAGAGAGACAGACAGACAGACAGACAGGTAGGTGTAAGGGTGGGTAGAGACCGGGCGGACAGCCCTCTGGATCAGTGGCCAGACGGACACAGGACGGGCACACACGCAAGGGCAGGCGGGCGGGGGGCACACGCACACGCACACGCGCGGCACGGCCCCGCCCCCTCTGCCCGGCGCCGGGCGGGGCGGGGCCAGCGCTCCCAGGCGAGCCGCCCCCCGCCCCGCCCCGCCCCGCTCCGCTGTGGGCGCCGCCGCCGCCGCCGCCGAGCCCCGCGCCCGCACCATGCAGCTGCCGCAGCTCGCCGCGCCCCCCTCCGCCGCTGCCGCTGCTGCAGCCGCCGCCGCCGCCGCCCGGCTGCCCCTGGCCTGGCTTCCCGCCGGCCCCAAGGGGCTCTGCAGTGAGGTACCGCCCGCCCGGCCCCCGCCTTTGTCTGCGCTGCGGGCGGGCGGGGGTGTGCACGCGGGGGCAGGAGACTGGGGGGCGACGAGGGGTGTGCACAGAGGTACAGGAGAAGGTGGGGGTGGGGGTTGGTGATGGGGGCACCCAGGGGATAGGAGGAAAGGGGGGGGTGTACACATAGGTACAGGATAAGGAGAGTGTGTGTGTGTGTGTGTGTGTGTGTGTGTGTGTGTGTGGTTGGGGGATGGGTGTGTGTTGATGGGGCACCCAGTAACAGGATGGGGGGGTGTCTATGGGGGGGATGTACACAAAGATATAGAAGGGGTGTATGTGTGTGGGTGGTTGGAGGCAGGGGGTGTGTGGGGGATGGGGGGCACCCAAGGGTCAGAGAAAGGGGAGGTGTGTCTGTATGTGGGGGGGACGTACACATGGGTACAGGCAGAGGAGGACATGGTGTGTGTGTGTGGGGGGGGGCGGGGGTTGGAGGTAATGAGGGATGTCTGTGAGGGGATGGGAGGGTACACCCAGGTACAGGAGGAGGATATGTGGGGGGGGGTGTCCATGTGTCAATGGGGGGGGGGATGTGCACAGGTACAGGAGGAGAGGACGTGTGTGTGTGTGTGTGTGTGTCGTTGGAGGCAGGGTGTGCGTGAGGAGAGGGAAATGAGGGGTACACCTAAGTACAAGAGAAGGAGGGGTTGTGTGTATGTTTCTCCATATGTGGATGAAAGGGGGTGTGCACACAGGTACAGGAGGAGGAGATGGGGTGTGTATGTGTCCATGTGTGGAGGGGGTATGTATACACAGGTACAGGAAGAGGAGGAGACTGTGTCTGTGTGTGTCCATACATGGATGTGGGGATGTGCACAGATACAGGAGAAGGAGAGGTTTTGTTAGGGGGAGGGGGTTAGAGGCAGGGGTGGGTGGGTGGGTGTGTGTGTCTCCGTGTGTGGATGGAGGGGTGTACACACAGGTACAGGAGGAAGAGGCAGTGTGCGTCCATGTATGGATGGGAGGGATATACACAGGCACTGGGGAAGAGAAGGGTATGTGTGTGTCCATGTCTGGATAGGGGGTGTACACAGGTACAGGAGGAAAAGGGATATGTGTGTGTGTGCGCCCATATCCATGTGTGGATGGGGGGTGTGCACATAGGAAGAAGAGGAGGAGACGGGATATGTGTGTGTCTCCATCTATGGATGGGGGAGGATGTACACAGGTACAGAAGAAGTGTGCACATGTGCGTGTGTGTGGTTGAAAGAATGTGTTTTGGTGGGGAGGAGGGAGAGTTGTATAAGAGTGTGAGAGTGGAGGTTGGCCTCATGTGTCAGTAAGGGATGCGATGTGTGGGCATCTCAGTGGGCGAGTGTGTGCAGGTTATGCATGTGTACCCCTCTGTGCACCTGTGTAGGCGAGGAGTACAGGAGGTGGGCATCTATGTGTTGGTGGGGCTGCATGCATGAGCTGCATTGGTGTGCTTTCATGTGTGTGTACATGAGTTGGGGAGGAACACACATGTCCTTTCACGGGGAGGGGGAGTGGGGGGGTTAGTCGCAGCCTCTGCTTGCGAGTGACAGAGGTGCCTCTGTAACCATTAGTTTAGGAGGGTGAATATACATCTGGGAGAGATGTGTCTTCTTGCCCATGTGGGAAGCAGTGTGTGTGTGTGTGTGTGTGTGTGTGTGTGTGTGTGTGGGATGGGGGGGTACTTGTGTATGGGTGAAGGGATGTATGTGTGTTTGTGTGTGGGTAAGGCAAGGTGCATGTCTTTGTGCTGGTATGTGTGTGCTGTTTTGTCCAAGTGTTGGTGAAGGGGCTGGGGGTAAATGTGTGCCCCCGGGTCAGTGAGGGAGGGTGTTGGGAGGGGTTTGACACCCCCACTCCCAGCTTCCTTCCCCTGAGTCCCTTCCAGGCCTGATGCACTTAAGGATATGAGCAGGGAGTCTGGTTTGTCAGGATACCATTCCCTGTTGTGATGTGGGGTCATTTTTGTGATGGGGGAGGAGATATTTCCTGGTGAATCTGTGGTGCCCAAGTGTGCAGGTAGTCAGGGCATGGCAGTATTGACTCCTGGGGGTCCCTGGGGCATAGTGCTGAGTGTCCCTAGCTGACTGGCTTCAGCACCATTGTGGGGGATGTTGCTCCTGTGCAGTGAGTGTAGTGAAGTAAGCACATGCGGTTCCCCCTGGGAGAGGTGCTCCCTGCACGGTGCTGCATGGCACTGGCTAGGGGTTAACTGTGTTGTGCGCAGGCCCAGGCAGATGGTCCCTGCCTTGTGTAGTGGGCTGTGGTTGTGGAGACAGGGGGAATCCCAGGGGGTTGGGGAGGGTATCTCAAAAGCTGGGAAGATGTTTCCATTGCATATATGGAGCAACTGAGGCACAGAGGGAGGAAGTGACTTGCTCTGTAATTGGTGGCCAGTCAAGAGTGGCACACAGCATGGCTGGCTCCTAGGCCAGTGCTCTGCCTGTTGGACTGTGCTCCTTGCCCAAGCTCCATTTCCCCTTCCCACTGTGATGCACATACCTCATCATTGCACTGCCAGGCCGCTGGGTTCAGCTTGCTTCTCTGTGCCCAGCTGTTGGTAAGGGGCCTGTGTGGGGGTCCCACTCAGCCTCTCTGTAACGTGCACCAGTGCTACCAAGACAACTAAGCCGGGTTAGTGTGCAACTGTGTGAAGCCCCCTTGCAACCAGGGAGGCAAAAGAGCTGGTGTGGACCAGCAGTAATTGAGATGCCCTCTCTACACCTTTGGGCCTGGTCTGGTGAGCAGGGTGGAGAGGCAGCTGGCCCATCTCGCCCCCAGCCATGGGCAGAGTTGGGAGCAGGCACAGTTAGAGCCCCAGCCTGAGAGGAGGCCATTCTTTTCCCCTCCCCCCCACCACACCAAGGAGAAAGCACGGCCATGCCCTCACCCCTTTCCTCGTCAAGAACCAACAGAGCCAGACTGAGCTGGGGAAGAGCTTTGCTGATCCAGCCTTTGCTGGCAGGGACTTGATGGGGCTATGTCTGAGGGACTGCCAGGCCAGGTGATAGGCAAACTCTGCCCTGCAGCTGCCATAGGTGCTCCTGTGGGTGGTTTGAACAGAAAGGCCAATGATCGAATGGGTTGGGGCAGAGGCTCAGTCCCCAGGTATACCCTGCAGGGGCAGGCGCAGCTGCCAGCAGCTTTGGCAAACGAAGCCAAAGCCCATGCACCTTCCTGCCCTCCCCTTTAACCTCCCACCCCTTAAAGTCTGTCCTGCAGCCTCTCTTGGAAATACTCCATGGGTTGTAGGGAGACAAGAGTACCAAGTTCAGACCAAGCCTCCACCCCAGCATTGCTGGGTATAGAAGCCTGTGCCTTCCCAGGGGGTGAGGCTATTTTAGGGGTACTGTGACATATGCCTGCCTGGGGCCCATTGACTGGGGCACAGACTGCATGACCACAGTGGCAGCAAAGGGCTAGGGTGGCCTCTGTGCCTTCTCTGAAAGAGCCCTCTGCCATGTTCCCCTCACATCCAGTCCCTCCTTCCCTCCAGCCAAGAGCCAGCTATTAATAGAGCAGTTGGATTGATTGAAGCTGGCAAGCTGACTACTCTGCTTCGCGTTCGGAAGAGCTGACGTCAGAGCCCTGCACCCGAGGGCAGTGCCCAGAGTGAATGGTAGCATCCAGGGCCCACTGCTCTTTGCTTTGCCATGGGTTGGGGGCAGGGGGCATGAGGAGGAGGGGGAAATGGAAGAGCCTGTTGTGGGCTGGCACATCTGGCTTGGTCTGTGGACGCTGCAGGAGTCCATTTCAGTTAGCCACGATGCAGCCAGTTCAGCCCAGAGTTGTGTGACCATCGGAATACCTTGCTTAACAGATTCCAGGCTGTTGTGTAGCTTTGGGGGGCTTGTGGTGTCCTGGTACATCTTGCTCTCTTCCTGTGGTGCATTGCAATCAGTGAAATCTTTGAAGGGCAGAGTTTGTACTAAAGATTCTCGGCTGCTACAGTGCGTTTGATGTTGCTTTTTGGCTTGCGGGTAGTTAAAAGAGCCAAGGTTGGACCCTTTTTGTGGTTGCCTGTTCTCTCAGGGACCTGCACTCAATAACCCAGTGCTCCTTTCCAGACCCGTGCCCTCATGACAGCGTTGGAGGAAATGCCCGTTCATAAGCAGAGTCCTGTAATCCACCTCGGGGCCTTGCTATTGCCTTGCCACATCCAAGAAAGTGAAAGGAGAGGGCGGGGGGGATGGAGGAGTGCGGGTTGGCTTGGGTGGATGGGCAAAACTCTCTGCTGGCTTAGGGAGCTGATAGCCTCTTCCGTTCCCCGAACAGAGAGAGAAGCGGCACTGGCACAAGTAGTACCCCCAGGCACCTGGGCCTCAGAGCTGCCTTGGAGAGGACTATCTGGAAGCTGAGAGGGTGAGGTCAGCCTCTTTTATTCTTTTAGCAGGGGGCGGTATCAGAAGGAGCTAGCCAGGGTGGTGCGGTAGATGGTGAGACCATGGCTCGTGGCATACTGGCAACCAAAGAGCCACAAGGTATGAATGCTCCATAGGGACGTAGTAGACAATGTGTTCAAGTCTACCAGCTCTGCACACTGAGCCCAACATGGGCCCAGCCCCCCTGGACTCTGCTGCCTTAAGTCACCAGCTGTATGGAGGCTTCTCCTGGGTTTGCTTCTGTCCAGGATAGTGTGCTTATTCCACTGTGGCTAGTTGCAGAATAATAAAGCTGGATCCTGGGCTGATTCCTGCCTGAGCTCTGTCAGCTCCATGGACTAGCCAGTTAGGTCAGCTTCATGGTTCAGACCCCAGCACATCCAAGATCTCAGTGAGCTTCAACAAGAGCTTTGGTGTGCCCATACTAGATCCCATTTAGAAATCTGACTATTTCCCATTCAGCACTGGCTCCACTTTGCACTGTATGTGAAGGCAGATCAACCAGGAAGTCAGGTCCCAAGCTCTCCTTCAGATCCACCAGAGGTTCACCAAGTCGCCAAACACAAGAAGAGAAGCAAAGGGCCTGTCCTGTAGCCCATTACTTAGCTAGGGTCTGTGTTACGTTCCCTGTTTGAGGCTCAGCCTCACTTCTGTCCCATAAAGAGCTGCAGCTCTTACACAGCATGTATTACTGGCAGCTGCAAGGATCAAACATGTCAGCTTCTGCCACAGCAGTAATAGCAAGTGATGGATATAACTGAGAAGGACTGAAGCCAGTGCCATTGCCTGCAGCATCCTCTTCTTCCTTGGTCTTTTTAATCTGCCTCTCATCTGGGGTCTTCTGAGCTCTTACCCCCCACCCCTCACTCTCTCTCTTGGCTGGAAATAGAAATAGCAATGCCTTGGGAACGCTTTCCATTGAAGGCTCTCTGGGCTTCACATGCTGTGAGGAGGTCGGCCTCACTATGCCCCTGTGAGGAAAGGAAAGGATCATCAACCACCTTTCCAGTTAGAAAAACTGGTATGAACAGGTCAGCTGGCTTCCCCAAGGTCACTCATCAGAGGTAGGGCTACAGCTCAGCTGTCCCAGTTGTCTTTTGGTCATTCATGGAGTAGCATGTAAGGCACCAGAAGCCAACATATACACACAGTGGCCAGGCTTGAGGCCCAGATTCACAAAGGACTGTAGGCTCCTAAATCCTCTTGAGGTGCCTAACTGAGCATTAGTTTCAGTAATAAGTAAGTATCATAGAAAATTAGTAAGCAGATTTGTGAACAGAAGAAATGCTTACAACTGGTCTGAGCTAACAGGGCATCTCCTTTTAAGGCATCATCTGCATAGCCACCTCTGCTTCAGCCTGCCAGATCTCCATGCCACCCTACTGTGCTATTCCAGTTCAATCCTGTAGCTAAAGCCCCTGCAAGGCAGGACCAGGTTGCTTTGGCAGAGCTGGGGGTGAAAGGTCCAAACAGAGGACAGGGCTTGGTACACTGACACAGCCCAAGGGGCAGTCTGGCAGAACTGGTGGAGGAATAGGTGCTGCAGGCTAGGATGGAGGGGCATGTTCAGCAGTGACCTGGCTCCTGCTGTCCCCGTTCCTAGCCCCAGCTTGCTCAGGGAGCCCCACAGATGGGTGTGCAGCATGGTACCTTGCTCAGCATCACGGAGAAGTAGAGTTTTCACTTTCAAACCAGTCTAGGTTTGGGCAGCTGGAGAGTTGCACTAGCTCCCTCCTTTGTTCATAGATGATAGCTATGAGGCTGGCACGTCCTTGTGTCCTTGCACTAGGCGTACAGAGAGGCCTGGTGCAGGGCAGCACCAGAGAGCTCATCAGTACCTGCACAGAGTGCTGAGCTCACCCCATCAGCTTGCACCTGCCTGCTGCCCACACCACCCTCCAGCTCTTTGTTGTGCTGCTGCTCTGCCCTGCTCAGTGCATTGACAGTAAAGATGTGGGGCTGTGGAGACTGGGGGAAGCCATTTCCTGCTGTTCCCTGCCCAGCACAGCATGCAGAGGGACCTGCTCTGGCCTCCCCAGGACTCCCCCACTGGAGCAGTCTTGATCTGGAAGAACATTGTGGATATCACTACAGGAAGCAGCCCCTGCATCCCACCGTCCTGTGCCTCTACCAGGCAGGCCCAGGAGGGCCTCCAGGATGGGAAGGAGATGGCAGCCTCTCCTATGTCCATGGCCTTGTCCCAAGCCCTTACTGGCTCCTGGCTTTGCCCCCCTGGCATTCATCAATCCCAGACAGGGTGACAGGACTCAGGTGGGGGAGTCCCCCCTGCAGGGTGGTGGAGCTGTCTGACTGCATGGCAGGCCTGGCTCTATCAATTCTGGAGAGTCCTTTCTGGTGCTGGATGAGAGGGAAGCCCCCTCCCCATTCCCAACCCGACATGGCCCTTCTGTACATTGCACAGCAGAATCTGCTACCATGATGCAGGTGTGGGGGAGTGTTGTGTGCGGGTGCGCATACATATGCATTTGCCTGCCCTGGAGCCACTGCAGCATCAGCCCTGGCACTATGGTGGTTTCAGCCTCGTTCCCTTCCAGCCCAGGCCCCAACAGCCATTCCTACAGTATAAAGAGTGGGCTGAGCAGCTTCTCTGCTGAGTGCCAGCTCTAGTGACTCAGGCGGCTGCCTACGCACAAGGGTTGCTCAGGCCTCCTTGTGTCTCGGTGCCATTCTGGTGTCTTATCTGCTGCCCTTAAGGATTCCCTAGGTGCAGACCAGTTTGCTTCATGTGCTAGTTGGACTCAATCTCCCAGCCTGATCTGAGCAACAGCAGTACAGCCTGCCCCACATCCAGCCCTGCCATACACATTAGCGAGACCAGCCCAGCTCCTGCTGTGACCCAGCCTATCCCTCACATGGCCCAGCCAGTTGGGATCCATCCAGTGGGAGGGGGATTACATGGGCCAGGCCTGTAGCCTAGACAGAGAACCCAACCTGTGAATGCAAAGGAGCAAGTTATTGGGGGTGGTGGTGGTTCTGGAGCCAAGGCAGAGGTAGGGGTGCATGTGCACATCTCCTGACCCACAATTCAATTCCTGCTCTTCGTTCCCTCTCAGCAGTGCTGGGGACTGAACTCTGGGAGCCTGGTGACCCCCTTGCTGTGCAGGTATTTCCAGGAGTGCCTGACTTGACTATGTGCTGGCATCTCTAGTTTCTTGTGGCTGCACACGTCTCTGTGCTGGTGTCAGTTCACTTCTGTGCCTAGGGTGGGAGTGCCAGGGCCATTGGCAATGTTCTGCAGAGGACAGGGGATGCTTGCCTCAGTGCTGCCTGGTGTCTCGGGTGTCTTCTCTAACATTAGGCAATGCTGGCTTCACTGGGGGTGTGCACATAGCAGGTGCACCTGGTGCAGCATTCTGCTGCCACAGGCCCAATAAGCCCCATCCATGCCCATGTTCCTGGTCTTGCCAGAATAGGTGGGAGCAGCAGCAGGGAGTTGTAACATGAGCCCCCTGTCACAGATGCAGCCAGGGAGAGCCCAGCCTGCTTTCTCCTGGAGCTGCAGAATCTACCCAGTAAGGAGCTTGCTGCCATCTGGGAGAGCGGGTGATAAAAATGAGGGTGAGATGGTGGGGGGCTTCTGTCCTAGCAGGGGAGGGATCAGGGCATGGTGTGCCCTCACACAGGCAGTGTTTCTCATGGGATGCCGGGATGGGGTGCGTGACTTGCCAGTCTTCCACGCTGGGTGGGTTCCCTCAGCCCAGCAGGGCTAGTGCACTGTCCTGGGCTTATGCGAATTGCAGCTGGGCCTTGCCCTCCATGCTCAGGAGAGGTAGGGAAAAGAGAGATCAGTGGTGCCCATCTCCAGTCAGGGCTATGGGTGCCTAACTCCTCAGGCCTGTGTTGATGCCTCACTCCTCCTCCAGGCTCCTAATCTCATTCCATAGGGTTGCACTGGGCAGCCTCAGCCCACCAGCCCCCGCTGCCCTTGGTACTGGCAAGCAGGATTCCCAACAGCACTAGGGGGAGGGGGCGAACGCAGGATGGAGAAGGGGCTGACACCTCACAGCGATCTCTGGTGCTTCTTTGATAATGGGAGCTAATTGCTTCTTAATGCTGCACGTTGGGGTTTGTGGTCTTGATGCGTGAGCAGAAGGCTCTCAGCGCTGCCTCCCAGCTGGGCACGGAGTGCCAGGTGCAGCGTTTTGCCGAATCATAGCAGGCTCTTAAATGCCCAGAGAAGCAATGACATCACTTGTGAGAGTGACTCCTGGCAGAGAAAGAGGGTGGGGGGGGCGTGTTATGGCCCCTTCCTTTCTTTCAGTGCCTTCTGCTGGGTGTAGGCTGATTTACAAGTCCCCAATGTCTGTGTTGCTGATTCACAAGTCCCCAGTTATCTGTGAAAGGTAGGAACTGAAGTTGCTGGGTCTGCACTGTTTTCTCCAGCACTTGTGGAGGGAGAAGCTGGCCCGGATTAGCTGCGAGCTCCTTCCCAGCCAGTGCTCCTGCCCCACACCATCCTGAGGGATTCCTATGTAACTAGAAAGCTTAGCCACAGCTCATTGCAGAAGCAGAGGTGGGGCAAGGCTGATGGTAATACATACCTTGTGAGAGGAGCCTGGGGAATGGCACACTCAGAAGAGTAAGGACTCTGGAGGCGGGCAGGTAATATCTAGTGGTGAGAGCAGAGCTTGGATTCAGGTTACCCAGGCTCCACATTGGGTCCTGCCAGTGGTCCTAGCCTGACTTTGTGCTCTCTGTGACTCAGTTTTCCCATCTGCAGCATGGATGAGCTGCTGGACCACATACAGGCCTTTCAGCATTGCCAGGCCTCTGTTGGGAGCACAGTAGGCCCCTTCCCACAGGGAAGCCTTGTTGTAGGGCAGGAGATGATGCTAACAGCGTATGGGGACTGTGGGCTGTGCACTGCTGCCACTTAGAGCCCGCCCCGAGCCAGCACTCTGAAAGTGGACCCTTGGCTTAGCATGCTGCCCCTCCCAGGATCTGCAGCACAGGGACAGCTGGAGCCACACAGAGACAGTCTGGACCCAGCTGGGGCGTCCCCACCAGAGGACAGTGCCTCACGCCAGCCCCTTCCCAGCACCTGAGACCATGTCTGCCTATGGGTGATGTCTTGGCAGGAGGGGCAGGCTCTCTCAGGCAGGGAGTGCTGTGCTACCCCGAGCCCAGTCACCTGAGGGGCCCCATTGGAGACTCCCTCAGTGGGGAGTTTTTGTGGTATCCCCTTGGATGGCATTGTCGTGGCTGGAGTCTGCTGGATTCCACTCCGAGTCCTGGAGCAGACAACACAGCATTAATATTACATAAGGGCTCAAAATAGTCAGCCTGTTCTCCCCCTGTGTGCCCTCCTGCCCCCCCCAATCTCCACAAAGTTCAAGCATGATGGGCCATCTGCCAGGGAGGCATGGCAGAGGTGAGGACCAGGCTCAGAGCCAGATCCCCAGTTGGGTCCAGCACCTCTGTAGTTAGGCCCCCTTCATACTAGCTGAAGGTCTGGCCTGCGGTGTTTTGATTCCTCTTCCTTTTCTCTGTGCCCTTTCCTTTCCCTCACTCCATCTCCTAGCCCTTGGCATCTCTATTCCATGCACCCAGCATTTCTTCCTGCCTCATTTCTCTCGAGTCATCTTTCTTCCCCGCTCCCATCCCCATCCTGACTGCCCTTTTCCTGCTGCCCAGCCAGCTCCCACATTACACCAACCCCTCTCCTCTTTCTCAGCTCTCTTGTCACTTTGCTCTGCTGATGCTCTATTTTTGTTCCCTCTTTCATCTCCTTTGTGATCCAGCAACACCCTATAGTCATCCCCATCCGCCTCTCGCTTTGATAAGAGTGTGAAATGTATCTATTTGTCTCTCTCCCCCCACTTTTTCTCTGTACTTGCCCCCCTAAATATCTCAGCTTTTTCTGTCATCCAGTATAACCAGTAAAATAGTGTGTGTTGCACTTCCCTTTACTCTGTGACCTGCAGAGAATGCAAGTGTGTTACAGCCACCCTTTAGGCTGTATGTAACACCCTCGTCTTCCCACACCCTTTTTCATTAGAACTATAGAAATTCATGTTTTTAGCACTAGGGATTGGCAATTGAGTCCCTGGTGACCAAGAGGGTGGCCTTTATTCTCACCCTGCACCCAGGTGACATAGCTTTCCATGACAAGGTCTCCTTTTCTATGTTCTTCTACTGGGCAAGCTTAAGAAAGTGGAAAACTGTTGGGAGAAAATAACATTTTTTTCTCCCTATCTTATTGTTTTCCAAGTGAGGTACATCTGGTATATAGTGGGAGAGGCCTGCCAGAGAGGCTGGGAATCAGACTGGGCTGAGATATCATTCCAGGTCCTTAAGGTCCATGGCCAAGGTTGCTTTGGCAGTGATCAGCTTGGCCTGGGATCTGTTCTGCATTCCTGAGGAGAGGAAATGATCGCCAGCTTGGTGAATGCAAGGAATCTTTCTCCTCTCAGCTCTGTCAGAAGAGCCTACTAAATAGAAGGGGACAGTCTCTTGCTGGCTTTGTACAGGGTCCCTACTGCATGGCTTGGGAGTGAGAGAGCAGGAGACAGCAAGGGGAGAAGTAGGGAGGGAGGCAGAGGGATAGACAAAGATAATCAGGGGAACTGATATAGCTGAAGGTTTTATGGTCTGACTTGGTGTCCATCTGGCACAGTGTGGGTGGGAGCCCTTTGGAGCCATTTCCTCTAGCCAGTGTGTCTTGGCCTTGTCCGTGTTAGCCAGTTGCCCTCAGGTCCTTGTGCATGGCAGTGAACACATGCTTGTCATGCACTTGTGGGAGCGCATGGCCTTGGGTGAAGGAGACATGGGTGGAGGGAAGTGCCTGCAGTGCTCCCCTGCTTCTGGGCCTTTCCTGGACACAGAATGGTGGCCCAGATCCTGAGACCTGCTGCTGAAGAGACAAACGGGCCCGGCTCCACCATGTGCCTGCTATTAAGCCTATTAGGGGAGAGGAGGCTTGGCTTGGGCCCACCGTGGACTCAGGGCCTGATTGATGGCTGTCACTGATATAACTCCTAATGACTTCATCACAGTTGCTCTAGATTGACATCAGTGGGAAACAGTGATCAGGTCCCACATAGTGGGAGGCAACAGGACATCCCTGAGAAGTGAAGAGCAGTGACAATGCCATTCACAGCAATGTGTGGGCCAAACCCTGGACCCTGCATCAAGCAGGGCCCAGGTTTCAGGGGAGATCTGCATCTGAGTCCAGAATTCCTGGCTCAGATCTGCCTCCAAAAGGAACCCAAGGCTTGCTCTTCAAGCCTCTTGGCTGGACAGTATTTGGGTTCTGTCTCACAAGGGTCGGCAGGCCCCTGAGACAGGGCTGGCAGTGCTGCAGAGGTTCTCCTCTGACACCCACAAACATCATGAGGTGCAGAGGCAGCACCAAGGACTGGGCATGAGCCCAACCTTTCCATGCAATATTCCTCTTTTCCTGGAGACAGGGAAACATCAGATTGGACAGAAGCAGCTCCAGCCAGGTCTCAAAGTCAGTTCCCATCAATCATCTGGGCCATGCTTCAGGGATAAGGCAGTGCTCTGTGTAGTTCTAGCCAGAGGCCAGTACCCACAGCCCAGCCCCTGAATGTGCCATCAGCTGTACATAGGATGTGCATGCCAGGCAGAAAGGGTGCTGGAAGGGTATGATGTGGAAATTTATGCTACATTTTGCATCTGGGTGGGGGACTTGGAAAGCAGCAATGAGTGGGGGAGGGAGGTACATCACATACTAATGGTTCTTCACTGATTCATGACATGGTTCTCGGTACTGGGATATCCTGAGAATAGCTGCTCCTTTGATGTTGGCAGGCTGAACTGAGGCTCACCCTGGCTAGGGAGCAGTGAGGACTTGAGATGGTTTGAGCCTCAAGCAAGTATTCTCACCACAAGTCCCTGTCCCTTTATGGTGCCTGGGGGCATGAGGACCTGGGCAGGCACATGCAGCTGAGCATGCATGTTTTGTGGGTGTGTAATGTGGATTTGTGAAGAGCTGTTAAGGACAAGAGGGGTATCATAGCAGAGTGTTGCTTGGCTGAGCATGGTGGGGTCTGACATCTCACAAGAGTCAGCTCCAGAGTCTCAGCCCTACTTTGTCTCAGTGTCCTGACAGGTTACAGCTTTCACAGGTGTTGGTTATGGAGGGAGAGGAGATCATGCAGGCAGTAGAGCCAGTAGTGGGAAGCTTTTAACTGAGCTCTCTAGGGTGCCTGCTACCACAGAAGGGACTGAAGAGGAGGTGGGAGGTGCCTGCAACAATATTTGATTCAAAAGGAGCAGTTAAATTCACTTACACACACATGCACACACCCACACACCCTCCAATCTTAGGAGCTGCTGGATCAGCTGCTTCTGAGCCTGTCCTGAGGTCCCATCCTTGGCCTGCCTCCATGCCCTTTTGGTCTCTCCTACCATTGGCTCCCCCACATCAAGCTGGTAGCACAGGGGACCTCCTGGGAAGACATTGGGTTCTGTAGTCAGGTTGGCGTGTGCTATGAAGCAGCTGCCCTGTTCCACCCCAGAGCGGCTTACATATTTCAGTAGTGCCTGACAGGCTGCCAATTCTGCAAGCCTCCATAAACACCCAGCTAGTGTTCCTGCCTGTGTAAACCTCCCAGGCCTGGCTCCTGGACATGAAGCACTTGCATAAAGAGAACATAGGTCAGCCAGGTGCTGAAGCATCAGATTTGCAAGTGGTACCAGCCCTGCACCAGTTGCACAGGTAACTCCAGGGTACTGGGGGCACAGGAGAACTTGGCAGGTGAGATCTTGGCCCTTTCAAAACCAGCAGGTATTTTGCTGTGGTCGATGGGATAAGACTTCACTCATTTAATTTGGTAATCCCTGTGCTTTGTTTGAGCAGCAAGCTCCTTGCCTTGACCTGTTTAACATATGATCAGGGTCAGATCTCCAGCTCTGTGCCTCAGTTTGCCTCACTGGGGTCACTATGACAGTAAAGCAGAAGGGAGGCTGGCAGGACTATTTGAGTGGGTCAGCTGCAACAACAGAAATTATCCTTTCAGTCTAATTGTGCAGAACACCATTCTACTCCCACTGCCCCATCCGACTGACTGAACCCCACCCTGGCCGGCCCACTTTACCTGTTCCTTTCCTCCCTTGCCACCCCACTATCATTGCATTTTGTGGCAATTTCAAAACCATCAACTAGCTGGGTCTCATTGTTCCCTAATCAAAGAACTGCCTCTGTGGTGCATTCTATGCCATATGCAAAGCAAGGGGCCAGCAGGCTAAAAAAAAATGTAGTAAAATGTATCTACACCACCTTTGGGCCAGGGTGACTATAGTGAAAAGGCAGGAGGTATCTTGATGTTATCAGGTATGTTCATTGGAGATTTTACAGCCATATTGCTCCCCACTGAGTCAGGCAAGTGCATTTGCCACAAGAATTTCAGTGCAACAGATTATAGGTTCTGGGGAGGGTAGAGCCATAGCAATCAAGAACAGGTGTGACTCCTTAATCCATCTGTTTCTAGCACTGGATTGGATAGTACTTCAGGGGTATGTGCAGTCTCATCATAGCCACCAGTGGTGTTTCATTAGGATTCATAGATGTTAGGGGCTGGAAGGTACTTTACAAGATCATTGGGCAGGAAAGACTGCTGGGGTCATGTGAGTCTGTTCCAGACCCTTGGCACTCAAATTGTAAAGAACTTTTTCCTTATGTCAAAGGATGTCAGTGGCATGGCTAAAAGAGTTAGGGTGAAGTGAGTAGCACAGGAAGTATACAGTGGTTGGGATTTGAGGAGGATCCTGTGTTCCTCTAGGAACAGTGGCACCTGACAGTGCTCTCTGCAGTGGGGACAGAACCCTGCCCCCTCTGCTCCTAAATCTCAGCTCCCTTCCCCTGACCGAAGGCAAAATCCCTTCTAGGCAGAAGCAGAATATGAGGTTGATCTGCATATGAATAGTTCTGAGTCTGCCCAGTAGATGGCAGTGGGACTCATGCACCCTTGGCCAGTTCATTATACTAGTGGGCATTTCCATGTGGACCTGGAGCAGGGGTCAGCAACATTTTTGGGCTGAATGCCAAAAACACCCCTAACCATGACTTGTAAGATGTTGGTGTGCCAGGGTCGGATGATGGAGTCTCACGGGGCCTGATCCTTGTAGCAGTGTAGCCCTGACCCCTTCCCTGAGGCATGAGTGCCAAACAAAATGCCATTGCAGGTCACGCTCTGGCATGCATGCCAGGGGATTGCCTACCCCTGACCTAAAGGATCCCAGAGATTGTAAGTGTATGGAGCATCCCCTTTCCCTGCCTCCCCCCCCATCCCCCACCACACACTCTTGAAAGCAGTGTAGCAGGACATTGTCTTTAGTGCATGCTCAAAAATGAACAGCACAAGCGCATGGCGCATTTACTCGGGAGAAAGCTGGCTTTACCCCATAGTAAAAATGGAGCAGACATGAGGGACAGTCTTTCACTGGTGTAAGTCACTCTACTCGGGGGTAAAGTTACTCTTCAGAAAGTGAGACACGACAATGCACCAGTGTGAGTTATGCAAGTGTACCCATTGTGTGTCCATTTCTCTAGTCCAGGAGTAACAGACTTAGTGGTCCCCTGGGCTGGATCTGGCCTACAAGGCTCCTTGCAGGCCAGGCCCACCCTGGCACAGCCACCACAGTGGTTGCAGGTCTGGCAGCAGCAATGAAGGGGCCAAAGGTGGCGAGGGATCTGGTGGGATCAGTGGGTCTAGGGAACGGGTCTGAGGGTGACCATGGTGAACCAAACTTATAGCCAGTGGCTATGGCCAGCAGGGTCAAAAGCCTTGGTTTCTGCAGCAGGCTTTTCCCACCAACTTCTAGTGGGCTGGCTAAAATGTCTTCACAGGCTGGATCTGGTTCGTGAGCCATATTTTTGACTCCCCTGCCTTAATCTAGTTTATCCTGGGGGAAGCATTTGCTTGATGCAGCCAGCTGCCTGCCACCTAGTGGCCAAATTCTGTAAAAGTTCCTGTCGTGGGCAGCCAGCTCAGGAGTCCTCCTGTGTTCATTCCTTACTGCAAAGTCGAGTCCAGGGGTACTTGCTCCATAGTAACCATGTTGTACATTCACACCCAAAGATTGCAAGTAACTTGTACTCTTTTCTCTCCCCACCATACACACACAACAGGGACAGGATTAGGACGCAGGATTTACCTGTAAGCATAATCATAGAATCATAGACCATTAGGGTTGGAAGGGATGTCAGAAGGTCATCTAGTCCAACCCCCTGCTGAAAGCAGAACCATCCCCAGCCATATCATCCCAGTCAAGGCTTTGTCTAGCCGGGTCTTGAAAACCTCCAAAGATCCACTCTTAAAAAAAGTAGAAGAGTTGGCTCCTAGGGAAAGAGAACTGCTGGTTGTGTGCCCCCCTGCAGCAAGAGCAAAAGGGAGAGGGGAGAAGGAGGAGGTTCGAGGGGGCATCATAAAAATGATTATGGAAAAAGCCCCCAAAGTGAAAATGAAGCTCTCTCTTTCTGAGCTCATTTGAATGAGTGTATTGAAATGGATCTAATCAATTTAAATACCATTACACCCACCTAGGCTGGCATGAATTGATGCTGGCAGCTCCGGCATTATCATTCTAAATATCATCATTGAAATGCAGCTCCTGGTTCTGCACTGGGAGGCATTCAAAAGACCCCTTTTGGCAAGGGAGGCTGGGAGGGGTGGGCGAGGGTGAGGTGGATGCATTGTCTAGCCTGCAGCTGGGCTCAGGAAGAGATCAGGATGATGGAAGAAGCGCTGAATTGTTGGACAAGACTGGTCTTGCTCATTTTGGCCCAGTGGGGAAATATTACCCTGAGGGTAGCAGTATGGGTTAGAGTTCAGCCTCATGGTGTCCTAGCAGGGGCTCTGTAAGATTTGGTGCAGGTATTGGTCATTCCAGCCATCCTAGGCCCATGATGTCCTAACAGGCAATGCTGTAGGGTTAGGGTGGGAATAATGTCTTTGAGTGAACTCTTGGGTCTTCCTGCCCTTGTCTCATGACATGGCTGCACTGCCAGGAGCACACCACCGAGCTGCTGCTCGGAAATGCACTCAAACTCTCAGGCCAGGTTGTACCATAAGGAGCTCCAAGGACAGGGACTATAATCGTTCATGGGACAGGTTCTGGCCTGGAGCCTCCCACCTTATTTTGCCGTTCAGACCATGAAGTTCTTTTACTCAGAATTGCTTTTTTAGTCCCATGACACATGAGTAGGGGAAGTACTTCAAGCCATTTCCCCAGCAGAGAAGCTGGATGCAGCATTATTGTTTATCTCTCTTCCATCAGATGGGAGGGAGTTGGACCTAGGGCCTTGTGTTCCTGGTAGGTCTGATGCCAGGCTGAGTACTCTTTCTGCTCTTTCAGCACAATGAAACCCAGCAGGCACAGCACTGAACACATGGGTCCCAAGCACACACCCACGCTAGACACATGGGAGCCACTGTCTTGTCCCTGAGGGTTGGAGGAGGGCCACAGTAGGCATGAGCATGAAAAGTAAAGTGTTGCGTGCAGCTGAGCCAGAGGGGCCATCAGTGGTCTCCAGTGCTCTGATGGCATTAGAAAGGGATGGAGGCCGGGTAGAAAAATAACAACCAAGCTTTCTTAGGAGTCTGAATTGTGAAAGCAGGGGAGGGAGCTTGTCTGTGAGTGGAACATTTGAGTGTTTCCAGCTGATCAGTGTGTGAAGTGTTCCCTTTTGTGCCATAAGTGTTCCCTTTTGTAGCAATATTGACTTTCACCTCTGAAGGCTCCTGGTTCAGTTCTGCTTTGGGGTTGGCCAAGATGGTAGCCATTTTAGTCACAAAGACATTTCCAGCTCTTTCTTTTCTCTTTTTCTTCCCCTTTTCTTCCTTCTTTTCCATTCATCTTTTTCATCTCTCTCTCCTCCTGTCTCTTTTTGTCCTCCACTCACTCCTGCATCAGGACCTTCAGGGGTTTAGGCAGTGATGGGAGGGCTGTCCTGAGTTTTGAGTGAGTCAAACTGTTGCTCGTGGTAGATTGTGGCAGGAGCCGCTGGTGGATGCTGAACTCCTGGCCAGCAGAGAGAAGCAGTGGGGCAGCCACCACCGATAGTGGCAGCGCCTCAAAATATCATGGGCATCAAATGCCAGTGCTCAGGGCAGCAGGGATGGGGTTTAGGATGTACCATGAAATCATCCCAAAGCGGGTCATCTGGTTTCCTGAATTGATGCACTGGTGGCTATGGCCTGGCAGGAGAAGTCCTCTGAGGCAAAGCAGTTGTGCTCATCTGTGTGCCTCCCAGGGAACATCTAGCCACTGGAGGTCAAACATACATGCTGGAGTGGCCACAGGAGATACCAAACAATAGACACACCTCCTGGCTTTCTAGGAGTTGGGCTCTGCCCAGCCTATTTGGAAAGATCTTAATGAGGTGAGCTGGTACTATGAGAAAACTTGGTTCTCAGGGTAGCAGCAGTGTGGGATGGTTCTCATGGTAAAGGACTAGGCCACCCAGGGGAGCTTATTAGGGGGGATTGAGGGCCTGACTGATTGTTTGACTCAGGAGACATGGACCATGCAGGCAGTCAGGAAGATGCACATGTGTGGGTCCTGTGATAAACTGGATGCTCATCTTGCTGGGATCCTATGAACCCAGCTGACTTCCTGCCCTGTGGGCAGGGGGCTGGACTCGATGATCTTCCGAGGTCCCTTCCAGCCCTATTGTCTATGAAATCTATGAAGGAGAGGGACTGTCAGAACTGCAGCAGCTACTGGGACTAACCCTTTATTTGGCATCACCAGTCCGCAGAACTAGGAGCCACCACCACTTACTTCTGGCTTCAGAGAGTCTGCAGAGCAAGGATAACCTACTGCTTCGTGGGGGTCGGGCTTCCAGAGACACAGCAGCTGGGGGTTTGTTACAGCTTCCAGCAGGATGGCCTTGTACTCAGCTCTGCAATGTTGGCCAAGAGGGGGGCTTCCATATCCATGGATGCCCATCTGGGATTCGCTCTTGTCCTGACTGGGTGCTATAGCTATATCGAGCTGCATTTCACTAGCTTAGGCTAAAGAGTCAGGCTGAAGGTTGTGATGTCTTTTCCCTTCTGTGATGTGGGCACAGAGGAGAACCCATGACATGCACTGAGCAGTGGTTAACCTGTGTTCCATCACCACGTCTTGAACATCTCTGTCTTTGGTATGAGCAGGATCCTATGTTGGCATCTCTGGTGGGTGGAGCCTAGAAGCCTGCCACCATCTTGATCCCTAAGTCATCTACTGGTCCAGTCAGACTCAGGCAGGTAGGTTCTCCAGTCACCTCCCTTTCCTTTTAAGAATCACTTCTGAGGTGGCATTTTGCTTTCTGGCCTCTTGACTGAAAGGGGCCCATTAGTACTGTCAGGTGCCCTGATAAGTTTTTCTGACTGCAAGTGCCGATTGTGCTTCAGCTCAGGGGATCTGTACAGTGATTTCTGCAAATAGTTGTTCTGGTTGTTTGAAAAATCTGCTTGAACCACATTTCTATGCTGCTGGGGTTTGCTTTCCCCTGACCTCTCTGTGATCTGTACTCTCTTACTATAGGACACTTGGGATCTGTGCATTTTAACCCAGCATCCTCTAATGCTCAACCAGCATGCAGCCCTCTGCAAGTATTCCTGCTACAGTCCACTCATAGAATCAGGGAGCAGAAAATGGCCATGTGGTTTAATGTGACCAATCACAAGTTGTATGCTTCCATTTCGATTGTTTTGTGGACAATGGGATCATAAGCACTGACTGAGACCTGAGGACATCTCACCTGATGTCCTGTGTCTGACAGTGGCTAGCACCAGCAAGAAGTAAGAGAACCCTACAGTAGTAAAGACATAACAATCTCCAGGCTGCATCAGGTCTCACCTTAACTTCTGAGGGCCCAGGATTAGCTCATCCCTGAAGCTTGGGGTTGATATTCCTTCTAGGAGCTTCAGTGTTAATTATAACTGAGCTTATTCTCCAGTGGTATCCCCCAGGGATCTGTGCTTGGACCTGTGCTCTTTAATATATTTATTCATGACTTGGATGAGGGGGTGGAAAGCTCAATGATTAAGTTTGCAGATGATACCAAGCTGTGGGCAAACGCGGGCTCATCAGAGGATCGGATAAGGGTCCAGAATGACCTTTACAGACTGGTTTTACGGGCAGAATGGAGTCAGATGAGGTTTGGCAGGGAAAAGCACAGGTTTTTCATCTGAGTAGGAAGAGCCTTCACCATAACTACATGACGGGTGGTGGTCCACTGTTAGATATAGCATCTGAACGGGACCTGGGGGTCACGATGGACCAAAAGGACCACGATGGACCGTCAGTCTCACCTCCATCCTTGGTAAAGTCTTTGAAAAAATTATCAAGGCTCACATTTGTGAGAGCCTGGCAGGGCAAATTATGCTGAGGGGAAACCAGCATGGGTTTGTGGCAGGCAGGTCATGCCTGACCAACCTAGTCTCTTTCTATGACCAGGTTACGAAACGCCTGGACACAGGAGGAGGGGTGGATGTCGTATACTTAGACTTCAGGAAGGCCTTCGATATGGTATCCCACCCCATACTGATGAACAAGTTAAGAGGCTGTGATGTGGATGACTGCACAGTCTGGTGGGTGGCGAATTGGCTAGAGGGTCGCACCCAAAGAGTCGTGGTGGATGGGTCGGTCTCGACCTGGAAGGGTGTGGGCAGTGGGGTCCCGCAGGGCTCGGTCCTTGGACCGATACTCTTTAATGTCTTCATCAGCGACTTGGACGAGGGAATCAAATGTACTCTGTCCAAGTTTGCAGATGACACAAAGCTATGGGGAGAAGTGGACATGCCGGAGGGCAGGGAACAGCTGCAGGCAGACCCGGATAGGTTGCACAAGTGGGCAGAAAACAACAGGATGCAGTTCAACAAGGAGAAATGCAAAGTGCTGCACCTAGGGAGGAAAAATGTCCAGCACACCTACAGCCTAGGGAATGACCTGCTGGGTGGCACAGAGGTGGAAAGGGATCTTGGAGTCCTAGTGGACTCCAAGATGAACATGAGCCGGCAGTGTGACGAAGCCATCAGAAAAGCCAATGGCACTTTATCGTGCATCAGCAGATGCATGACGAATAGGTCCAAGGAGGTGATACTTCCCCTCTATCGGGCGTTGGTCAGACCGCAGTTGGAGTACTGCATGCAATTCTGGGCGCCACACTTCAAGAAGGATGCGGATAACCTGGAGAGGGTCCAGAGAAGGGCAACTCGTATGGTCAAGGGCCTGCAGACCAAGCCCTACGAGGAGAGACTGGAGAAACTGGACCTTTTCAGCCTCCGCAAGAGAAGGTTGAGAGGCGACCTTGTGGCTGCCTATAATTTCATCACGGGGGCACAGAAGGGAATTGGTGAGTATTTATTCACCAAGGCGCCCCCGGGGGTTACAAGAAACAATGGCCACAAGCTAGCAGAGAGCAGATTTAGACTGGACATTAGGAAGAAGTTCTTCACAGTTCGAGTGGCCAAGGTCTGGAACGGGCTTCCAAGGGAGGTGGTGCTCTCCCCTACCCTGGGGGTCTTCAAGAGGAGGTTAGACGAGTATCTAGCTGGGGTCATCTAGACCCAGCACTCTTTCCTGCTTATGCAGGGGGTTGGACTTGATGATCTATTGAGGTCCCTTCCGACCCTAACATCTATGAATCTATGAAAAGATGAGCATGAGCCAACAGTGTGATGAGGTTGCCAGAAGGGCAAACAGAACTCTGGCATGCATCAGCCGATGTGTGGCCAATAGATCCAGGGAGGTGCTCTTCCCTCTCTAATTGGTGTTGGTAAGGCCTCAAGTGGAGTACTGTGTCAGGAAGGATGTGGAGAAGCTTGAGAGGGTAAAAAGAAGGGCCATCCGTATGACTAGGGGCCTGGAGAATAGGCCCTATGAGGAGAGACTCCAGGAATTGGGCCTGTTCAGTCTGAGTAAGAGAAAGCTGAGAGGTGACTTGATAGCTGCCTACAAGTACATCAGGGATGAGCACCAAGATCTAGGGGAGCAACTCTTCCGGAAGGCACCTCAAGGGAGGATGAGGACCAATGGGCACAAGCTAATAGAAAAATTAAGCTGGAGATAAGAGAGAACATATTTTCCAAAAGGGTAAATAGTATCTAGAACGCGCTCCCAGCAGAGGTGGTGCAGTCGCCATCCTTGGAGGTGTTCAAGATGAGGCTGGATAAGCACTTGTTAAGCTCGTTTGAGCCCAATAACCTCCTGCCCATGGCAGGGAACCGGACTTGATGATTTTGCAGGTGCCTTCCAGTCCTTCAATTCTATGATTCTGTTATTCCTGTTATCTGTATATATATCCAAGCACGTTTTGAATGCTACTGCTGGTAAACTATTGACTTCACTGACTTCTCGTAACAAGGAGTTCCACAGCTCTATGGTGCATTATGAGACAGGTCTTTTGCTGGTTTTAAATGTAATGCCTTTGGCTGTTTCCTTGGTAAGACAGGTGTTTCCAACCTGTTACCTTCCCTCTCCACCCTGGGTCTGCTTAGATTGTAAACCCTTGAGTGCAGGGACAGTCTCTTGCTCAATGTTTGCTGAGAATTTAGTGCTTGACTGCAGTGTAAATACCTCTGTAAGGTATCCAAGTCTGGTACAGACATGGACCGTGGATTTGAAGTATCCAAGCACATCACAGTCTGCTGTGTTCATTTTCTCAGCACCTCAGAGGCAGGGCAATGCTGTCAGCCCCTTTGCACAGATGGGGCAATGAGGCCAAGTGAGTTTGAAATGATTTACCCAATGTCACACTAGGGAGGTCCAGAGCAGAAAGAGGAGTTTAGTCTGGGTCTGTGGGAGGTCCAGTTGCTTGAACCTCTGGGCAAGCCTTCCTCTTGCTGTAAGAACATTTTTGAGGACCTTAATTGTAGAAGGGAACAACCCATATGGATGGTGAATTCTATCCTTTGCCCTAACCACAAGCCATCTACATACAGGTCTAGCTGGTTGTACCCATAGGGGATGGCTTTTGGCCTGGCCTGTACTCAGCATCGTGGCTTCTCCTCATGGATTAGAGCTGCTCTGAGTGGCAATGGGCTTGGAAGGGGCAGACCATTTTCTCCTGCCACCAAACTCCCAAGGGGCAGCTCGGGGAGCAGCAGGGAGTGAACTTGTGGTACTCACAAGATGGCAGCTGGGGTTGAAGGCGCTCAGATGCCCTGATGGTGGGAGGAGTATATAAACCTAGATAGCAAGGGAGAGGGAGACAAAGAAAGAACAGGACGTTCGGATCAGTGTTCTTGCTGGCAGGGGTGATCAGCCTTTGGCACCAGCCATAGTGGCTTTGATAGAGCGTGAACCGGCGGCTGTGTCTCAGTCAGTAACAAACTGTCGGTCTTTTGCATTCATGGGGTATCACTGGAGAAGTATGTCTGGTTGTTTAGCTGCTGGCACAGCTGACAAAGAGAGGCTGCAGAGAGAAGGCAGGAAAATGGATAGAGGAAGAGCCAGACGGTGAGAGGAGGCAGAGCAAAAGACAGCTGATGGAGAGAGCAGGAAGGGCCTCAGCAGGGCAGGGCAGAGGATTGGGAAGCAAGGGGGACTTTGACTAACGTGCATGTGAAAATTAGAAATGTTTTATTACATTAACCAGCTTCATAAGGGAGTCCCAGGTGCAGCAAGTTAGGAGGAGGGAAAGGTTTATGGAGCTGAGCTGCCCCATTGGAAATGAAGATTAATGCACAGAGTCCACTGGACCAGGCCTCTCTATTCTTTGCCTCTTATTTATTTGTGTTGCGCACTCAGGAGCTAAAGGGTACAATCCCATTCCTGGAAAACCAGGGGCATGTATCCTTTCTCTGGTCCTTCCCTTTTCCTGTCTTCTTTTTACTGCTGCATCACTCACATTGGTTCCTTTTAAATCACACGGTGAAGCTGATTCTAAAGTTTGTGTGGGATACTTTTAAAAAATGTATTGTTAGAAATATTCTGCGGTGAAAAGGAAATGTGGAAAATAAGGGTTTTCCTTCATTGGAAGAATATTGAATAAAAATGTTTTGAGGGGAAATGATCCGATTCAAAACCTCACTCAGTGAAAATGCTGTCACTGGCCAGCAAACACGGGTTCTTAGCCTGGGACAAAACAGACTGAATTGATTTAGCTTAAAATAGGGTTTGAAACCTATTTATTTAAGCTGTATGGATGCTCTGACTTCACTTTGTACCTAGCTTCTTTGGGTTTTGTTCACATCTGTTAGGAACGACTTCACTAAACCAAACTGAAAAACACCTCGTAAACGAAAATAAGGGAGTGCATGCAGCCTTTTATGTTAGTTTAACCAGAGTGTGTCGAGACAGGGCCAAGCCTGAAGCTGCCAAAGAGCAGGGGTCCATTCATGGGGAAAGTGCAATCACTGGAATTGGGCTCTGGCCAGGATGGCCGGGCTGGCTTCCTGATGGCTGCATTCAGTTTTACGTCTTAACAGCAAGGAGCCCTCTCATTCTTCCTGCTGGGCTGCTGGCTCAGAACCACATCTCTAATACCCCACCCTGAAGTATGCAGCCCAGTCTGGCCCTCTTAGCTTGTGGCTGCAAAGGGACAGGTCAAGTGTACAAGTACTAGCCTGCCAGGCTCTTCTGAGGCCATAGCAGAGTGCAGATCTGTGTGACTGCAACGTACTCTGCTAGGGTGCAGCACCCAGCTCTGGTGGGTGCTGGAGTTGGTCAGAGAATGGAGTTACCATCTTAGGAAATTGCACCAGTTTGCAATTTGGTTTTTTGTCTTAGATCAGGAAGAGTCAGAATGGCAGGGAAAAAAATCCTCTTAGGAAACATTGACATGACCCTGTTGAAATGTTTTGTTTGGATAATCTCAGAACATACAGATATGGGTATGGTGTGGTGTAATATAATAATTGTAATTGGCATGACATGGCATAATGAAATGAAAGTCCAGATGCATCTCAGTTTGGAATTGCTTTGAAAAGTTTCCACTAGAAATGCCAGTGATGTGGATGTTCCTATCAAACCTGTGGGTTTTATTAGAACAGCCTTTTCCAAGCGAAACCTGTTCTCTCTTCAGTTTTTCAGCCAGCTCCAAGGCTATTTCATGCAGTAGATTGATGCCTTGGTTGCTCCTTAAATGTAACAAGCTTAGTTCTTACATGTAAGTGGTAACAGGTCATGCTGTGAGCTCCTGAGGCCCTGGGCTGAAACCCACTGTAGACCCAACCCAGGGCAGTTTCAGCAATGGTGAGGGATCCCTGCAGTAACTGGTGGGAAATGAACAACTGAGGAATGAGCACCTGGAGTGGAGGCTGCCCTGAGCCTGCTTCACTTCTAAAAACGGGGGAGGGAGGAAGAGTGGGTATCTTTATGGGAAGAAGCCATGGTTCAGCCAATTTGTAGGGCCCCTCCTCTGTGTGTGGGTATCTGAACCAGCTCTACAACCCAGCCCTGAATAGACTAAGGTGCCTTGGGGCACTTCAGTGTATAAGTGACCACAGGTTGCAGTGGGAGCATCATTCCCTTTGCTTGGGGCAGCAGAGATGCTTAGGCCTGTGGGATGTAGTGGGATCTCTTTGTGCTACTTGTGGCCTGGTTGTTTGCTCGAAAGGCCAGGTGGGGAGGGCAGGGGTTGCTGGGTGAAGAGGACAGGTCGTCCTCCCCCTTCCCTCCTTGGTGCTGCTCTCAGAAGTATGATTTATGGACAGTAATTTGGCGCCCTGACAGAGTTTAATAGAGTATTTTGCAAAGGCTGAGGGCTGTGAAGGAGCCGAGTGCAAACCAGCGTCGAGATGGAGACAGAGCAAGAGAAAGAGAATAATAATGACTGTAAGAGCTGCCATGCGAGGGAGTCCTGCCTCCTCTGTGCCCCACAAATGGCCGCAGGGCTCTCGCCGCTCATACTCCGTGCTGCCACTGCCTGGCTGTGGGTGGGAGCACAGGGTATAGAAGGGTCATTGCTACTCTGTTTGGCCCTTAGGTGCAGCCTTGCCCCCTTCATGCTGGTCTTCCTTCCTGCTCTGGGTGGCCTGTGAGGTTTGATGACGGCTGGCTTCACCACAATACCAGGGCGGTTCTTTGTGTTTTGCAATGCAGGGAGAGGGGCTGGGGTGGCATGGGCACTAAGATGCATGGTTGACAGCCTAGAGGTCACAAGTTCAAAGCCATTGCAGAAGCTGTCACAAATTCTGCTAAATTACAGGATCATAAAAAATGAGGGTTGGGAGGGACCTCAGGCGGTCATCTAGTCTAGCCCCTTGCTCAGAGCAGGACCAGCCTCAACTAGATCATCCCAGCCAGGCTTTGTTGAGCTGGTCTTTAAAAACCACCAAGGATGGAGATTCCACCATTGTTTTAGGTAACCTGTTCCTGTGCTTCACCATCCTCCTAGTGAGAGATTTTTTCCTAATACTTTGTTACAAGGACAGGAAAAAGGAAAGGAAAGCAATGAAGGGGACTCCTCTGTAATACCAGTATCCACCCCTCAGAAGGCAGTGCACTGCAGCCACGTTGATGTTGTCCCTGTGCACCTGCAAGGTGCTAGTGTCACTGTATCCATAAAAACCAGGAGAAAGGGTGTGACTAAGGCTGCTGGCTCTTCCCCTTGGTGCAGGTGCTGCATATGTAAGGGGACTCCCTCGCATGGCAGTTCCTACAGTCATTATTATTCTCTTTCTTTTGCTCCGTCTCCATCTCGACGCTGGTTTGCACTTGGCTCCTTCACAGCCCTCAGCCTTTGCAAAGAAGCATCCAGAGGCAGCTGCAGTGCCCAGAGTAAGTGGGATGCCCAGCCCCATGGCTGGCTAGAGGGCATGTGTGATAGCTTGGGCCTTCCTGCCATATCATGTGCCCACCTGCCCCAGGCAGGTCTCCACCCCCACTGGTGCAGCTGAATTCTCTCTGAAGTTGTGCATGGGCAGCCTGGTCTTCCCACAAGGCTCCCAGCCTCTCCCTCTACGCTGCTTGCAGCTCTCCGTCCTGGGAGAAGAGTCAGGACAGGTGCCACAGCAGGTGTCATCTGAAAATCTGTCTGCCTTCCCCCTGCAGCCCTGGGCTTGAGCGGGGAGAGGGATTGGATTACCATGTGCCAGGCTGGCCTCTTCCATCACCAGCCCTGGGCATGGCACCTGCTGTTAGGGGCCCTCTTTTGGCCTTCCTGAGGGACAAGATCCATAGCAGTGGACCAGATTTCTGCCCTCTGGGCTCCTGAACCCCTGGTCCCCTGCCAGGCTCTGAACACCCAGGGCTCATGCAAGGAGGGAACAGACTGAAGCCCCAGGGCTAATGAGATTCAAGCCCAGCACTAAGGTCACCCCAGCCCTCAAGGGCAGTTGGTGGCAGCTGTGTGTGATTTCACACCTGTGAGCAGCGCCAAGGCGGGGGCTGGGAATTGAGCTGTGACTCAGGCACTGTCACACCTGTTTAAAGGAGCCGCTCATCTCATTTGAATGGAAATGGAATTTTCTCCTGTTTGACACAAGCCAATTTGGATGAAAAATCAAAGTGCCAGAGAAGAGACAGAGACAGGGGCATGGGGAGATAGGAGACGAGTAGGGAAGAAGGGAAAGGAAGAAAAATGAAAGGTAGGGAAGAGAGGGGAGAGAAGAGTTCTGGGCCTCAGCTCTGGGGTGGCAGTAGGGGCTCCCAGTTTACAAACTGGGAGATGGTTGGCAGGGTCTATTCTCAGTGCAGCCCCTTACTTCCTGCAAAATGTGGGTCCAGTAATATGACCTGCGTAAGCCCAAGTCTGACCAGAGGGGACTGTGACCTTGTGTGAGTAGGTGTCCCCAGTAGTCAAGGGGCACCCCACTTTGTCTGCAGTGGGGAAGGAACATGCCTTCTGCCTCTCCTCAGCATGTGCGCTGAACAGCACGATGCAGGTGTGTGGGTGGTGTACATTTGTGAGGGTGTGATGCCTGCCTTGTGTGCGTTTTGTTTGTAGGCACGTGTGTGTGTATGCAAGTGTGGGGTGCCTGTGTTGTGTGCGTTTCCCTGCGCCGTGTGATGCATCACCAAGTAACCAAAGAGCAATACAGGACTGAATTTCACCGGTAATTACCCAAAGTGATGTGCTGAGATTCCCATTTGGCCCACAGGAGATACCATACAGGGTGACACTGCTGGTCCATATAGCCCAGGCTCCTGTCTTTGTTAGTCACCAAGAACTGATGTTCAGCATTGCACCTGGCCCCTTGATTAGGGCTTTGATTGGTGTCCTCCTGGTCCTTGAAGCCTGCTGTCTCCTGTCTTGCATGCTAGCATTTGAGCACTGTTGCCTACCGGCAGGATATTACACATCAGGCCATTGTCTCTTGTCAGGGCTGCTGCCAGCTGTGGGCAGGGGACAGGGGTTCCACAGGGGGAGCCTCACAGCTGGGGCCTGCCCTGCACAATCTGGACACGAGGAGTCCATCTGCCCAAGCAGCTGGACAGTGAATCCAGCTGCATTGCTAGAAATAGTCTGCACAGAGTTTGCTCATAGTTTGGAATAAGCTTAACCACAGACATTGCCTGCTTCTCTCTGGATCTCAGGGGGTCACTCCATTATTACCAAGCAGATAGTCATTTTCATGCGATGGGAGGCAGCACCTTTGTATAGTGCCCTTCCAGTGTAGCCTTGTAGAGTACCATGGGAATCCTTTCATCCAGGACTGAGCCGCAGCCACCTCTGGGGTGGAACATAGTGGCTTGGTAATGGCACACAGCAACAGTCCACAGGAGTCGAGCGTCACATTTCAATGCAGCTCCTCAGGGGAGTAAGGGAAGCAGTGTCACTGCTCAGTGTGGCATTGGTCAGGATGCTGGGGTGGCATCAGAAAAGAACTGAGATCTTTACTGACCATAAGGTGCATCGGCCTCTTAGTGCATGATTTACCTGTGGCAGGTAAAAGCTCTACAGTGTCAATATTTGCCTTACGTTGATGCACCCACGCACAGGAATGCTACCAGAACTGCGGCTGGATGTCAGAGCCCACTCACGTTGTTCTTCATATATAAAGTCAGCCCTGCCCTGAGACTCAGCAGGTTTGCTATGAGGAAGCCAAGAGCTGAACCTGGCCATCAGAGTTGAGTGCCAAAGTGCTGAATCACAAGGAAGATCCTGATCCCAGCCAAGTGGGAACAAATTTTGCCAGAGATAGATGAGCTCTTCAGGTCTCCTTGATAGAGTCATGAGCCGCTAATTGGCAGCTTGGTGGTGAATGGCCCGTCCATCACTTTGTGCTGTTCCATTATGATGATCGCCACTTCAGTCAAGCATTTAATGGCAGGGACATTGTAACCCCGCCTGTCATATTCTGAGGTGCTGCCTTACCACGTGGTTGGGGCAGTCCTTCACAAGGGGGCTGCTTGAAGCCCAACAACTTGAATTGTTCTGTAAAGAAGAGCTCAATCAAAAGACAACAGTTTTGTGCACTGGGGCGACCTATATGGATGTGCATCAAAGCGCTTTTAAAGGAATAGCTGCAGTCCTGGCTTGCAGCTCTGCTTCTTCCAGCCCCCTTCTGGCTCTGTTGATGTCCTGCAGCTATGACCTGCAACCCACACCACCTACACTCTAGCTCTGGGCATTGTCCCCTAGGAGCTGAGTCATGTCTTGGTCTGCAGCTCTCTCCTGTTATCCCAGTCTTAGGCTCGCTGCATGGTACTGCAGCCCTGACCTGGAGCAGCCCCTGTGAGCTTCCTGTGAGACAAGAGAGTAGAGAGCCTGGTACTTAATTTCAGAACAACTAAATAATGGACATTTTGGCTTGTCTGGACTGGTTTGCAAGTACAGCTTGGATAGGACGTGGGCTGAAGGACATCCCTGGCACAGAGAGACTCCAGCAACTTTATGCTCCCCTGAACCTCTAAATGGCTAAGGCCTACAGTGTTTAGCAAGAGAGCTCCTGCGCACAGCTTTGGGGTGGGGGAAATGGGTGTCTGGGAGGCTGGAAGTAATCAGGGAAAGGGCAGAGGGAGGGACGTTCCAGCTGGAATCGAGACTACAGAAAGACCGGGGAGAGGAAGCGTGGATGTACTTTGAGGGTGCACGAGGAGAGAGCAGTCTGCATTGAGCTGAGCCCCAAAGACTAAGCATGGGTGAAGACTCCATTATTGTTATTACTATCATTAATAATAATGATATCAAATATATACAATGGCATAAATATAATAATAGCCTATGATATGTAATAAGATATAATGATACAGTACTAGATATATAATAAGATCTAATGATACTATATGATGATAATGCGTTATAATATCATATGGTCATTATTAATAACCTCCTTGTGAAGCATGCGTAACTCCCATTCTCTTTATTGTACTCAGTACCTCTTTAAAATGTGGCCAGTTCCTCATTAATTATTATAATTAAGTGCCTAATTGATATCTAGCCTGCTGTCTTATCCCTGGCCAGAGGAAGATGCGAATAGGCAGCCTGCCATTGTTTTAATCTCTGAACCCCTGTTTCTTTGGAGATGGAGGTGACCAGGCTTGAGCACAATGCTTCTGTTCAGGGCTCGCCAGAGATTTTATAGATGTATAATCCTTCCCTTAGCATTTCTGTCCCATTCCCTACACACACTAATAGGGCACTGAGAGTTGGAACTGCCAGCCTCTGTGCCTTGCTCTGGCTTTGACCCTGGGTGACACTTAACCTCTCTGCACCTCAGCTGACCCACAAGGTAATGCGAACCTGCCACTGGGGACGGCTGGTAGAACTGATGCACCTTCACAGTGCTCTGTGGCATCCTGGGGTAAAGATCTCTGTAGCAGGCAGCACAAGCAGCTGGGTCTATCCCTGCTTTAACTTCATTGGCTTCATCACACTTATGAGTTTGGCCAGTTGTTTGACACAGGGCTGGAGTCTGCTATGTGCCCAAATGGACCTTAGGGGCAGGGATCCTGGTAAGCAGTGTGAGGCCCAATAGCTCCTGTGCCACCCAACCCTACAGAGCACTGTAACAGCCAGTTTAAGTTGACCCAGGTCCTGCAATGACCTTAGAACTGTTCTGTAGCATTCAACCCTGCCTTGCATCTCTCTATTCCCCCAGCGCTGGCACTGGAGCATGGCTGGTACAGGAAGCAGCTGTACCATGTCTTCCAGCATTGTACCACCAGAAGGCAAATTCCCTATCTGCCACCTCCAACCAGGACGCACTCACATCGCATCACTTGGCAGTCTGGAAAAGTTCCTAATTGCCATAGCGAGTGGGGTGGCACGAAGGAAGGAGTGGTTGGATCTTCTTGTTCGCTCCCATTTTAGCAACCTTGAGCTTTGCAGTAGAACCGCCAGTCCTTGGGTAGGTTTGTCAATCCCTTAAGTTCAGATCACGCAAGCCAGCTTGACATTTATAAACATCAGACAGTCCCAGAGAATCAATAGAGTTTAATAACCACAGAGCAAAGAAGAGAGACACATCAAAATGACATTCCGCCGCTCTGTAAATGTTATTCTAAATCATACTCACTGGATTTTTATTACATTAAGCATATAGCATCGGAGCTCTGGAAATATATTCCATCAAAGGCCATTTCACTCGTAAACGTGATTGGCAGGCCAGCAATGGGCCTAGTCTGCGTCCCTAACTGCCCCCCCCCTTCATAAAATGTATTTATTTCCACCATGCTTCGTTGCACTGGAGGTTTCCACCAGCTCTGGCTGGTAACGTCCAGGCAAATAGTGAGATGGTCCTCCATGGAGTTGGGGAGCAGCTCAGTTTGGGATGGAGATGTCAAACCACTGGGTGTAGAGATGACAGACAGTAGAGGAGAAAAGGTAGAAATTTCTTGGAACCATCCAAACTTGATGAGTCCGTGCTGCGTACAGGCTTCAGAGTACGTACTGTTTCCTGTTATACCAAAAACTCCACAAGAACCATAGCTGTCGCAGAATCCCAAGAAAGCTGGGTGACTTTGAGGAAAGGGATGAAAGATTCTTGGGATCAGCAAACAAGCCCAGAAGGGAGCTTGGCTGCAGGCTGGTGGTCAGGGCACTAAGCTGCAAAGGGAAAAGCCTTGGGTTCTGTTTCCTGGTCCTTGAATTGCTTCTGTCCTTTGTCCATTGATTTTTTATTATAAAATGTGTCGACAGAGATGGGCACAGGGATTGGAGTCTTCTATTCCTCCTTCCTCTCATGGGAGTGCCCTAAGCACTGGACTCCAGAGTCAGGCTCTCCCCTGCACTCTGTCTTCCTAGGTTTGACTCATTCCTTCCTACAAGTTGCTAGGCTTCAGCCAGTGAGCACTTCCCCCACCCCAGCCTGGTGGCTAGGGCACTCCCCTGGGAAGTGGGAGGTGTGGGTGTGAACACCTTTGGGCTGATAAGGGCCTAGATCCCAGGTCTCCCACTTCCTTGTCAAGTGCTCTAGCTACTAGCATATTATCTAACAGGAGGGCATCTGGGCCAGCTGCATTTAAAGACAAAACAACTATGCCTGCCTTTTGCAAGGGTCCCAGTCCTGTGGTTGTGTGTGAGGTGTGCACTAAAGGTGGGCCTCTCAGGGGAATTAGGCACTGTTCTCCCTAGTTTCTGCATCTGGAGCTCAGGCAGGAGCTGCTTAGGCTGGGGCAGTTCAGACCTGCAGGTGTGGGTGCATAGGGAACCTTCAGGCCAAATAGGAAAGCACCTAGTGGCTGCTTCCAGGGTTAGGAGGCCCCTGGATGGGGAGCACTGCTTTGGATTCAGGGCCTGTGACCTTTTATGGATCAGGTCCTTAGCCTCCAAGCATCCATTCCCTGGGATAACTGCATTGTCCTACTGCTGAGGGGCTGCAGTGAGGATGAATACAGCAAAGACTGAGAGATGCTCAGTCGTATCAGGCCTGGGGCTCAGATAAATATCTTAAATAGCAGCCGCTGGCAGGATTGTTGAGGGTGGCCTATTGGGTAGTTTCTCCCAAAAGGGGAGGCATGTTCAAACCTTCAAATGAAAGCTAGGTGCAGGAGGGGAGTGTTTTGAGATCTGGGGTAGTTGCACAACTTGGCATTGCAATAGAAGAGAAAGGGTGATAGCCATTTCCACTGCATTGCATAGGATTTCAGCAGAGAGCATGGAAGTGTTGGATGCCACCAGATTAACTGCATTGCACTAGAGCATTGTGGGGTGGGGCGGCGCAAGCGTATCTGATTTAAGCTCCCATTGCAAATAACACAGTATGTTCAACCAGGTGATCCCATAGCAATATTTTAAACCAAACAATACAAATGGGAGTTATAACTGATGGGATGGAGCTGCAGAGACTGTATTGCTCTATGCTTGATGGCTGTAGATTGGGTGATATTGGATTGCCATACTGAGGGTTGTATATGCTGAATATTGATTTGCATTAGGGATTTGTGTTAGAACATGTTGGAACGGCGCTTGTAATGAACTGTAGCAAATCAGGAGCCTTGCACAAACACAACATAATGCTGTGTGGGGAGAGCTGGGATCGACAGTTCTCTGAGGTGCTTTGAACCTGTGGCAGGGCATGTAAAATTCTGACATAGATAAAGAAAGGGACAGCAGCATGCTGTCTAAAAGTGCAGGGTGCACACCAGCCTGTGAGCCCCTACAAAATGCTTCAAGCTTGACTTGCTTTCCAAACTTGGTCTCATTCTCTGAGCCAGTGGGGGATGGGAACACTGTGTCCAGCCCCTGGGTGAGAAGTGATGAAGCATTCAGGAGTGCCATCGATTGCTTCTGAAGAATCCCCCTGATCGCTCGGAGATGAGGAGGATGCTGCATTACAGGAGGGGAGTGAGCCCACGTGGAAGCCTGCTGCTGCGCTAAATTCTTGTGGGCCTGGTTTGCACTAAGCAAAGAAATCACTGACAAAAAATGGGATTGCGACCCTTGGACTTCATAGTTTCTGTTTAAGGCATGGATTCATAGGCAGGAGGCACAGTGGGCTGGATAACTGTGGTGCTTGCTATCATATCTTTACCTTGGTTCCAGATGAATTTGTCATTCCTGGCCTCCATGGTGCTCCCTTCCAACGCTGATGAAGGAGCAGAGTAAAACAGCCCTCCTACCTCCGCCAGCCTTCCTAAGGCCATCCCATAGGGCAGTGCCTTGCATTTGAGGTTGATATCCCGCAGGTATCACCGCTTACAGCAACAAGGTGGAATGATGCGGGAATTCCCAGTGCACGTATGGTATGGAGGGACCGAACCATCTCTGAGGAGTAGTGTCATTAGGAGGCCTAGGCCAGGCATGGGCTTGCTGCCTCCCTGCACGCATGCCTTTTAGGGCATCTGTGGTAGCCATGGGGCTGGGAATCTGAGCAGCAGTGGGTGTACCCATCTCAAGAAGAGTGCCTTTGGGAGGCCCCTGCATTGACTTGGCACTGAAGGAGAGAGGCCCACCCTCGCCCACTCTTGCAAGGGGGCTCCTGCTGGCAGCAGCCATTTTTCTCCCAGTGCTTAGGCCCAGGAGGCTCAGAGGCTGGAGGGTCCATGCAGCATGTGTTTTTTGGGAGCAGGTTTCCTTTCTATCCTGCCCCCCACAGGCCCAGCTGCCAGGAGAGGAGTGAAGCTGTGAGGTCCAATAACAGGCTTGGGAGGCAACAGCTAAAAGCATGGAGAAGGTAAAGGAGCACCATTCATGGGCAAGAGGGGATTCCTACACCCAAGCCCCACTCATCACTGAGGGGCTTTATCCTCCACTGCCCCAGAGACCCTTCCTCCATCCCTGAGGTGCTGTCTTCTCCCCCATAGACCTCCCCTGTCTCAACAGGGGATGCTCCCCCGACAGGCCACTTTCCACCCCGATGGGACTCTCTCATCTGCTCCCTTAGCTTCTCTGCCTCTGACATTTAATTTTTCCCACTGTCTCCGTGGAGATGGAGTGTGTGAGGCAGTTGCTGTGGAAACCACCCCCCTCCCCTTTTCCTTGGTGCAGGGAGGGCGTGATGGCCTGTGGCTCACACTCCACTCCCCAGCAGGGATACACCCTCAGCATGAGAGGCAGCCCTACTGCTGGCTTGGACACAGCCGTCAGCCCCTTGCCTGCCTCCCCACTGCTTGTCTCCCCCGTTGGCCTTGTCCATCCCTGCAGCCTGAGCCTTTCGCACAGGCCCCTTCAGACTGCCTCAGGGGAATCAGCTTCACTTAATGAAATAGATTTACAGGCCCAGCAATGATCCTGGCTGTCACTTGTCATGAGATGCTCCAGACTCCAAGGGCGAGGAGGAGGGAGTTCTGGCTGGCGCTGGCTGTATTTACATACCGCCTCCTGGGCAGTGCTGTAGAGGAGAGGTTGACTGATGGCGCACATGCAGGAGAAGGGCTCAGCCTCCTGCAGAGCAAGGGGTCCTGCAATAGCTCACATGTGTTCACAGCCGCTTCCTGCAATAGCTTGAACTAGGGCTCAGGAAGAGAGCAGGCTGAGGAGAGGACTGGTGTGTTCAGAAGAGTGGGCTCTTGGGGGTCAGGTTCAAGGCTAGCTCTGGTTTTACCAGGCATATATGGAACCAGGTGCTGAGCTGGTGGTTTGTGCAGCAGAGGGGAGAAGACCCAGTGGAGGAGCTCAGACCCTCACCCAGTGGGGAGATATCCCCTTCCATGTTCAGTCCCTTCCCATCTAATGCCCACCTCCCTCTTGAGAGCTGTGAAAATGGCTCCTCCTGCCTCCCCAAATTTTGGAGCTGTTAAATATTCACCAGGTCTCCAAGAGCTTCCCTGTGCTATAGAGGAGCTGGGTGTTACTTGCCCATGCAGCAAGTAGTTTGAAGGCTCTGCAGGAGCCTGAAGTGTGTCCCATGCTATGTCAGCTGCACAGACCTGAGGCACAGAGAGCTTGCAGAGTCATCTGGTCGGAGGGGAGCTGCCTGGGATGCAGTGACAGGGTGTGCCCCACTTGGCCAATGAATCAGATGGCTTTAAACTACAAGAACCACGGTGGCGCATCTCCTGTATCTGCTGGCTGCCAGGCTTGGATCCCTACTGATGCCCCTGGCAGTGCTTTTGCAGGTTGCTCTTCCCTCTGTATGGCTTTCAGCATCCCATCTCACTCCATCCATGTTCAAGAGACCAGCTCTCCTCCCGCCCTTCTCCCTCTTTCTCTCTCTACAGCAATGGCACATACATAGCAAGTTCCCACTGCTGTCAGGGGCCTGTGGAGGCAGGGAAAACCCTCATCACAGGAGGGCTGAGCTCTCCAGCAATTGCATGGCAGTGGGGCTAGTGAATGAACTTGCAGGCAGGGGCTTTGTTGAGTTAAGAGGGAGGTCTTCATGTGAGTAGTAGGATGTGTGGGGTGGGAGGCCCCAGGTCTGAAGAAATGTGTAGAGACAGAGAGGAGCAAGAACCACTTAAAAGTGGAGGGGGAAGAGGGTTGGGCCCAGCTGGGTGATGGAGGCTTGGTAACTATGGCAAAGCAACCTGGGAAACCATTCATAGCTAGGAATCCGCCTGCTGGGAACCTGCCTGTGGGCTAGGTGAGGGGGGACGGGTGCTAACAGGGTCAACGTGGGTGTGCACATCTGCTGGACTTCAATTAGTTTAGTTTATACTAGAGCCCAGAGCAGATTCTACCTACCTTTCAAGCCAACTAGCCCAGGGCTCAAGGAGACCAGACTTCAGACCAGGTCCAGCTCCCATTGGCAAGACTGAGCTCTGCTGATTTCCTTTCCCCTCCCCGCTTTGTTAGGCCTGGGAGCCAAGAAAGGGGAGAAGGGGAGTCCAATCGACAGCTCTTCAGAGTACAGAGGAGTGAAGTCAGCTGCTTGGAAATCAGGGGCATGGGGATCTTCTCCTGCCTCTCTTCATCCATATCCTCCAGTGTGTGAGTGAGCATGGCTACCTGTGTGCGTACCAGAATATGCGTGTATATCTGCACAGATATGTGTCTCTTTGTTAGTGTGGATGGTGAGATGTATCAGTTTCTGTGTATTGTATGCATATGTGAAATTTTATGTCTGTGTATATAGTGCCTGTGCCTTTGTGTATGATGTACAAGTGTTTGTGTGTGTGTATACTAGTGGATGTGTATCTATCCTGGTGGGTGCATGCCTGTGTACTAGTTTGGTTGTTTATATGTGTGTGTATGCGTATGATATTTGAAAGTGCTTCTGCATATATATTTGTATGCATGTATGGTATATGTATCTATTGCATAGATATTTAAGTATGTGTGTTTGTGGGTGTGTGATATGTGTAGTTGTCAGTGTCCCTGTGTGGTACATATATAAGTGCATCTCTGTATGTAGGGATACATGGCTATAGCTATAGAGTGTGTGTATGTCTATGTACAGTATGTGTATATGGGTATAGGACTGTTTGTGTGCATGGGATGCATATACAGGCTGCATATTTGTGTGTGTAAAGGACAGGTGCGTGTTGCTGCATGTGTGTGTGCTTATGTAACTATGTATGCGTACGGGGGGAGGTGTATGCCTGTGTCTATCTGGGCATGAGCACTGGCATATGTCTACATGTGTTCTGATGTGGGAAGGAGCCTGCATTGCCCCTTGCCTCTCAGTGTGGGGCTCCCACTATGGTGTTGGGCTGCCAGCTGCTCTGCAAGGTCCCCTCCAGTCTCCCTCCTCTCTCTTTCAGGCCAGCCCTCCAACGCTTCGCTTCCGCAGCCCCACCACGATTAGCTTAGCGACTTACAAAGTAAATTGCTCATCTGTGACTGCCTCCTGAGTTACCATAGCTACCCTATCAAGCACGTGGCACGTCCCCACAGCAGGGGAAGCGCTCTCAGTTGCTCTGGAAACCAATATAATTGTAGGGCTGCTTGGAAGAAGGTGGGGGGGGGGAAGGAGGGAAAAATAGATAAAGAGAAAAAGCACAAACTTGCTCAATGGGGCAGCGGGTCAGGGAGAGCATGCAATGCTCAGAGCCAGCCTCCCATCACCACCCTTTCCATGGGTGTGAGGAGGTGTGTGTGTGTGTATACAGGGCAGGGGAGAACAGGGAGCAGCCCCAGACCTGCTCTAGATCAGTGCTGGAGTGGATCATTTGGTGATGCAAGGGGAAATGGAGGAGTAATATGGAGGTGATTGAGTATTCCTTAATGCCCTTTATGAAGCCAAAACCATCACTGTATGGCGTGGGTTATGTATACCCCAGTTGGCTGGGCTGGGTGGGCATACACCAGGGCACCCCTTGGAGTAAATAGAAATAATAGCCACAAACTAACAGCAAGCATATTCAGGTTAGACATCAGGAAGAACTTTTTTATAATAAAGGCTGCCAGAATCTGGAATGGGCTTACAAGGGAGGTGGTGCTCTCCCCTACCTTGGGGGTCTTTAAGAGGAGGCTAGACATGCACCTGACCAGTTGTTTGGCCCCAGCACTCTTTCCTGTCTGAGGCAGGGGCTTGTACTCGATGATTTGCTGAGGTCCCTTCCAACCCTAATATCTATGAATCTATGCTCTGCTATCCTGGAAGAACCCAGGAGCTCCCAGTGATGGGCACTTGAGGCGTCCTTAGGCAGAGTGGTGATAAGGAACAGGGCAGCTGCCACCAGCAGTGACTGGTTCTCAGGAGATTTTTGAGTGCAAATAATAATAGCGGTAGTGCCAGGCCCCCTTTGGGCAGTGGTATCAGGAAGGCCAAGGGTTGTGTGGGCTAAGGTAGTGATTTGCAACCAGGGCACCACAGCACCTTGGGGTTCCTTGACATCCTTCCAAGAGTATCCTGGGGTGCCACACAGTGTCAGTACTGTTAGGTTTGCAAACAAAGTTCACCAGATAAAGTCAGAGATTTCAAATAGGAATCCAGAGTTAAGGCCTTTTTGCGTTCTTTGCAGTAGAAAACTGCTCTGTTATTTTTCTGTAATCAAAAACAGAGTGAAAACTAAGATCTTGCATTTCCCAAGAGGGGCCTTGAGTCTAAAAAGGTTGAGACCCACTGGGTTATGGGCACCAAGTGCCCTTTTCTCAGCCTCTAGTGGGATCCTTTCAGGGTAGAGCTGAGACACACCAGCATGGGACAGTGTGGCAAGAAGGTATATGCTGGGTTTTGGCCCAGGCTGTCCTGTGGTATCATTGAGCAGAAGATTCCACCCCCAGGACATGCACACACCATAAGACACATAGCAGGGGACACACCGAAGGATCCATAAACCACGCACAGGCATATACAGTTGCGTGAACACTCCCAATAGGTGACACACACCTGCACAACCAACGAACACAGATTCACACAGAGCTGCACACAGTAACACAGACATCACTGAAACAGAAGCACATCTGGCATCCACTCATCCCCCGCACTTCCTTTGCAAGCAAACACACACACCCCTCCCAGGCCTCCTCACTAGCTGGAAGAGGATTGTCATGATTGGCATTGCCTCCTGGGAGCTGCAGCAACGAGGCTAAGCTGCCTGCCCCTCTCCAGTACTAGTAGGGAACCCAGAGCTCTGCTAGAGCAACTTTCAGACTCAAGGCTCCTGGAAGCACTTTCTAGAGCAGTGACTCATAGCAATGACTGTGCAGCAGCCGTTCTGCACTGGCAAATAGTTTGTACTCAGCCTGGCGTGGCGTGGGGCAAGATGAGCCTTCTCACCCTCACACGGACCCTGGAGGGGAGCAGAGCAAACAGTCTCCATCCCCCAGGAAGGAAAAGAGTTATACTGGGGTGCAAGTGGTGCATGATCTGGAGAGGAATGGTGCTGGGAACAGAGAAGGAGATGGGAATAAGGAGTGGAGGGGATGGGGAAGATTTGGGAATGAGGGAAAGTGAATAGAAAAAAGAATTCCATTTTGCCAGCCCAGCTGGCAGCCCTCAGGACTGCATCTCATGCCAGGTTGTGGTGGGCCTCTGCGAGCGTGTCTATATGCCTTATCACCTGGCTCTCAGTTCCCTCTGCTTTGCCTTTGCTCCCCTTCTCACAGGCCATGTAGTCTCTACGTATCTATCCAACCTGCTCCTTTTTGTGATGGTTCTTTGCCCCTGGGCTGCATGGGTTAGAGATGCTCTTGGTCTTGTTATTGGCACCTAGTGGACCTCTGGGAATGTGGGGAAGTGCAGGCTGGGTGGTGGCATGTGAAGTCATGGACACAGCTCGATCCCCAGCTGTTCAGGTTCCTGTCACACTCCGTGGACTAACCTGGGCTGTCCCAGGGTAGGCAAGGGTGTTGCAGGAGGGCCTAACCACCAGCTCCTACAGGCTGCAGTTCTTCTGCACATTCCCTTTGACACAGAAAACCATGCAGCATCTCTGTCAGCTGAGCCCCACTTTGCATTGAAAGTACCTTCCAGCTGAGACATTCCACGTGCTGGGGGGATAATGAATCAAACCTCTCCCAGGTGAGAGGTTTTCCCTCCAGATGGAGAAACCAAGGCACAGAGAGGCAAGAGAGGTGCCTATATAGTGGAGGCCTCCATTATGCCTCTTGACCTTAGCTGTTAGCCAATATCTGGGTGTCTCCATTAAGAAAGCTATTTCTCAGGTGTAGTGCTGCTTATGTACACTCAAAGCCTGAACCCAGTAGGAACAGACAACTGCAGGCCGCTTCCTGCTCACAGTGTCCAAATTGAACTCTCCAGGCAGTCCTGTGTTACAGTGAGCTCTGCCTCAGCTCCCTCACAAAGTGAGTACACTCACAACTGCTTCTTCAGCTGCCTCCTGACATTTCTGGTGCACCTTGGACAGTAACCAATCAGTCAGGTTGCCCCTTTCAGTGCATCTGAACTGTGGTGACTGCAGGTCATGCAGCCAGACCCAAGTTAGCTGTAAGCTGGCTCACTGGGGTTCTGCTTGCAGTGTGGCAGTGGCAGCACAGAGCTCAGGGTTGGCTAACCACTTGAGTATTCAGGGCTCTGCAGCCGGTGCTGAGCTGCTTAGTGCCACAGGTACACTTCTTAGCACCACCCGTGCTGCCTAGTTTAAAACTAGCTCAGATACAGCTACATGACCAGCAGAGCACCTGCATTATGAACATAGCCAATGTGTGTAGTCAGGCCCATGGCTTAATTGCTGGTTGGGTTTGCATGAAGTTTGCCTTGAGCAGTGCCTTCCGTTATCTCCAACTATCTCACACTGTGAAGGAATTTAACTGCTTCTTCTACATCATAGATTTTTTAACCTGTGGTACACATACCTTTGCGGGTACGTGAGACACAGGCAGGGGGTACACGGGAACCCCAACACTTTCTCTCTCTTGCCCTCTTTTTCTCTCTGTCTCATTCCTTCCGCATCTCAAAACTATGGCAAACATTGTAATTCCCCAGTAATAATTTGGTATGCGGCACTTTACACAGCACTGGGTTCAGCCCTCCTAGCTTTGGCCAACATCACCTCTAGCCCAGGTACATACTTGAGTTGTGCATCCCTGGTATAAAAGGTGGCAACCCTACCCACATCAGATCAGACATCTTGTCATATCACGGCCTTATATACACAGCCCTTCTTCCAACATATGGCACACATTAGTCTGTAAATATAAAATCCCCTGGAAAATTGAGTGTTGGGGTACTTATTAAATTTTTCAGAAGTTAGGGGGTACTTGCTACTTAAAAGGTTGAGAAACACTTCTACATAGGCTGATTGAAGGATGGCTAGCACGGTCATCAGCTTGGCCAGCTTCATGATAGTCTATTGAACAAAGACATGCTCAATAACACAGCCCACCATAGCAGGAAACCCAACTCCTAGTTCCCTGTATGGCCCACTAGGCCATGGTGCCAACAAGACAGGCTACACAGGAACTTCTTGTCCTGGCAAGATCTAGGTAGCCTGTGGGTTATGGCACTTCAGGGTTGGCTGCTGCTTCCCTGGATGGAAGCAGAGGGATTCCTTCCTGTCTGCAATTCTGCCTGAGCAGTGACCTGCTAGTCACTGCCAGATAAGGGTGGAGGGTTGTAACTAGTACCATATTTCCTCATATACAACACATCTTTTTTTTCCCCAAAACCTGCTGCTAGCAATCAGAGCATGCATTATATGTGAGAAATATGATAAAAGCACTTTCTACTGCTTACCAGGCACATGATTCGCAGGGAGCAAAATGGTGAGAAGTCTTGATTCTGTAGCTGCTGCTACTCCAGTTACTACAAGGAGTGCATCTTTTTTTTTTTTCATTCTACCTTTCAAAACCAGGGCATGTTGTATAGAAGAAAATACAGTATATCTATAGCCCGTGGGTTGGTTCAAGATGCCCACCAGCCCTTAGACTCTACTGGAGTGTGAAGGCAGGATTCTGCACTGTCCTGACTCTTCATTCCCCACGAGAAGAGATGCAGGAGGTGGCAGGGAGCTTCCATGTGACATATACACTAGTTCCTTGCATCAGTCATCCCCCAGCCAGCCAGCCAGACTCTGCCCCTTGCAGCATATAGCAGGGCAAAAACAAGCTAGTGCTTGGTTGGGCTGCCAAAAGCCACCTCCTGATCTTACACCAGTGGAGAAATGCAGTCACACCCACCCTTTTGATTTACACTACCTCAACCCCAATCCAGATCTGGCCCCTCCCACTTGTTGGGCAGAGCTGTTCTGGATCCATAGCAGCCAGTGAAGGGTTGGAGGATGGGGAATCTCATTTCTCAGCCTCCTCTGCTGGGTTTGGGGGAGGCGAGGAAAGGGGAAGGGATGCGAGGGACTCTCCATGTTTTTCCCACAGCAGCAGGCAGCCCTTGTGCATTGTCAGGCAGATTACAGTGCCACCCCACAATTCTGGCCCCTCTCAGTGTCAATCTTCTTTGGCGTGTGGTGGCGGGAGATGGATGGCGTCTGCCTTTGATAATATTTCACACTGTGTTAGCTCATTTGAGAGCAATTTCCCTAATTTCACACAGGGCTGTACATCCCTCCAGACCCCATGTTGGGGGTGGAGAAAAGAGGTGTGTGCTGGGAACATACACATGCTAGCTGCCACCAGGGAGCCATTTCTGCAGAACATTGCTTATGGTGGCAGGACAGGGTAGCCCCAGGGCTGGAGAGTAATCTCAGGGAGAACAAGGAAAGAGTCACTCCATTAATGCCAGCAGCATTGTTGATCCACACCGGCGCAATGCAGGTCAGTATCTAGCTCATCTCAGCTCACGGTAGCTTATACACAGGGCTTGGCTGGACAGGTCAACCCTACAGGTGAAATTTCAGTCCAAGTCTCGTAGGTGGCCATTGAAAACAACTCCAATAATGTCAGTGGAGTGAGTCCCAATTTATACTGGAATAATGGGGAGCACAAGCTGCCCTTTGGCAGGGGAGTAGGGAGCATCTTTTGGCTCTGAGCACTCACAGCTGACAAGTATGGAATTGTGTCCAATTCTTTCCTTGCTGGGACCAAGTGATCCCAGTTTTCCAAAGGGGATGTCTCCATTTGATGACCAGATCTTGTGTTTGACCCCTCATGTTGTATTGGCCCAGAAAGCAGTGTTTGATGGGCCTAGTGCTACCCAGGGCACCAGCAGGAGAGTGATGCACTCCTGCAGCTGCCTGAGTATAAAGGACGGGCCCTGAAGATTCAGGAGCTACAGGATAGGGAGCGAAAGGAAACGGAGGTTCCTCTGGCACCTCTCACACCGGCATGACCCCAAGAGCTTTGTAGAGGAACTCATCACATGTTGGAGTGAGGGTGTGTGGTATACAGGAATCACACCAGCCCACAGGGGCTTGAAAAGGAGTCATCTCTGAACCTTTGTCAGCTCCGTCCAAGACTTCCTGTTACCCTTTTAATTACCCACACCCAGCCCAACACCCATCTTCCCTTTCCAGCCAAAGCCAAACAGCAACTCTTACGACACAGCTTTTTTATTAACCTGCAATTGCATATATGTGCAAGTTACCTACTAACTCAACTCATTCGCAGCACTCACTTCATCTCTGAGATTCCTTTACTGTCATTTGCACCGGTGGTCTCCCTTGAAATATCAGTACTGCTGTTGTCAGGGAACAAGCCATCCATTGGTTCTGTGTCCTGGGGTATAGTGGCATTAACTGTTGTGACTGTTGTCTGAGACCTCAGTTGAAAGGGCCAATTTATGCTCCTTGGTTCCAGAAGGTGTTGCCTGTTTCTTCTCAGTATGTTTGCATGGGGTGACAATGTCACAAGACCATAGACAGCCACCATTTATAACCATTGATTTCTAACCTATATGCTCATGGCCTCGCAGTTATGAAATGGTGGCACTTCCCAGGACTTCAAATCATATTGGGTTTTTTCATTTTGGTTTATCTGGCTCTATACTTACAAAAAAACGAGGTTCCTCTGTCCTCTGCTTCTAACTTTACAGGCATTTTACTTTTCAGTTTCCTGATAAACAAAAGGTCTGCAGGTGACTAGCATATTTCTTTGGTGTGCCTGTAATCTGGATCCTTGTTCAGCGGGTGTTTTATTACTTTAACATCATTTTCCACCAACCCAGGGCAAGTGGCTGAAATTCATGCCCAACAAACTAGCCCATTATTAGATGCCATGATGCTCAGAAACAGTTTGAACATGTACACTATTTAGATGCAGTATTTTCTAGTAAGGCTATCTCAGGAAAGCAAGTGTAATAGCCTCAAATAAGTATGTACTTTTATTTTTAGTCATCCTGGACAATAAATACCTACTTTTCTCTCATGGGTTGTTTTTCACATTTTATCTGTTATGTGTAGAGTGGTTTTCAGCCTGTGGTCCATGGACCCCTGGGTGTCCACAAAATGTCTAAGGAGTCTGTAAAAGATTGTTACGACCAATCAAAAGTATGTGAATATCCACACGTACAATTCAAAGGGCTCCACACCTCCATTTGAAAATTTTTAGGGGTCTGCAAATGAAAAAAGGTTGAAAACCACTGATGTAGTCTGTGGCTAGAAGCAGGAAGTATAGAATGACAAAAGCAAAACAAGGAAGGAGGCACTGCCAGGATTGGTGACATGAAAACTATGTGGAGGCTGAAAATGAGGTGGCATTCCCTAATGGAGAATCCTAAAGGATGGGATTTATCTCTTACTCAGGGTTAGGCCTGGTGTGGGGTTGATGCTGAGTGGGACAGGCCTCCAGTCCAGACTCTATGAATGAAAGTGTCAGTGATTCCTCACACAGGGTCTAGGAAAGTGATTGGCATTGAGGTGGAGAAGAACCATATATCTTGGCTCCTTGGCATTCAGGGTTTGGGAATGCTGTGGGTAGCATCTCTCAGTGCTCAGCAGTGACTTGGCAAAGAGGGTTTTTGGAGACCCATCCATCCAGAGGCTGATAGGAGCATGTGGCCTGAGGTATATCAGGGGATGTGAACGAAGTGGAGGGGACACGTTCAGGATGCCAGAGGGGCTCTCCAATGACATACTCAGCCTTTGGGCTCACTGTGAGGATGACATGCAGGGGATCACTGAGGGCCAGAGGTCCCATGATGTGCTGGATGCCAGGTGCCCAAGGCTGGGGCTCTGGGGAAAGGGGATGATCCCTGCTCTCATATCCCAATGCAGGCTTCTCCCCAACATACCCCATCAGCCCAGGGCATCTGCAGCTGCTTGTTCTGCCTCTGGGAGCATTGCCCAGTTGTCCTCAGTTGCAATAGGCAGAGGCAGCAGGGATGGGGAGGAGAAGGTGGGCTTCCCCATGCCAGCGGGGGACCCCACTGAGCCAAACATCCCCCGTCACCCTGGGCACAGAAGGGAGCAGAGAGGCTGCAGGTGACAAAGTGGAACCAGGAATCGTAAAAATTCCCCTCAGTGTCAGTTTGACTAATTTGTTAGTCTTATCGCTGGCAGGATCTGATGTGCCCGTCACAGGCACAGGCCATAAAACTAATGTAGTGAGGAAGCAGCCCTGCATAATGATGGGTACGGCTCGCCGCCTGGAACAGGCATTAGCTTTATGAACCAGGGGGTAATTTAAAGGAAATATTTGTCATTGGGCTCGGGTGGAGGAGAAGTTCACAGGAAACTTCGTGACTGTCACTGGCATGGCCTTGGCTTGTGGTGCTGGTGGGGTCACTATTGGTGTGGAAGGGCATCTCAGGGCTCTGTTGAGGTAAATAGTCACTTCACACCCCCTCTGGCACTTGGCTAATTCATTAGATTAACCCTTTCTCAGGCCTTACCTCTCCCCCTGAAGGGCTCAGCAGAGATAGTAAATATAGGGCCTCAGGAGCAGAAAGAACTGATTTAACGTAGAGCCTCCTGCAGCTCTGCCAGTGCCCTGCATTCCCAACCTAAGGTCCCTTGGATTTAGATACAGTGATGCAGGAGTATGAGCCACAGCCCAAAGCTGAAGCAGGCTGGGAGCTCTAGTAGAAACCCAGCAGCACTGAGGTTGGTGCTGAGAAGCAGCCTTGATCCCTCTCTTTTATCTTCTGTCTCTGTAAATCATTTAACATGCACTTCTCATAGCAAATCCACTAAAGACCTGGTCCAATACAGCTACCCTGATGTATTGCCTTGTTCTCCCCCACAGCTGCATTAAGGCCCTCCACTACTGAGAGCTGCAGTCCCCCTGTAACAGCCTCAGCCCAGGGTGGGTAGGTGGGGTCCCACCTGCAAAAAGGGAGGTCAGGCATCAGAGCCACTGTCAACCAACAGGATTGTCTTGCATGGGATGGGATCTAAACAACCTTTGCTTTCCAAGGTCCACAGCCTCACACCTCTGTATTGTTCCCTGGCTCCATACAATTCTGTCCATGCATCTCCATTCTGACCTGCGGCTCGCCCTGTTATCCTGGCTCTGTTCTGCTCACAGACAGCTCTGCTTGTGCACCTGAGTCCTGATCTACAGCCTCTCTCCTATTCTAGCCCTAATGTCCTGTCCTGTACTGCTCTGGCAATGCACCTCTAGTTGGAATCAATGTTCTTCCCCTTTCACAAGTAAGCAGCAGTCAATAGCAAGAGGCCAGTGCCACTGGGAGCCACTGTAGGAAGTCACTTGTGGTCAGGAGGGACTCCAGGGTGGCAGAGGAGTACTTCATGCACACTCATCTGGAGACCTGAGTGAAACCCTACAGGCAACTCTCCATCTGAGCCACTAGAGATTAAACTAGCAGACTGCTAATTCCCTGCTCTCTGCAGCTGCCTCTGAGTCCCCTGTTTACCCAGACACCTCTCCCTTGCAGGGCAGATTTTCCTTCCTCTGCTGCAACCAGTAATACCAATCACCCACATGCAGAGAGCCAAGTGGCACCTGGCCCACAAGGGGGTGCACAGTTGGGATACCATGTATGTGCATGCGATTGTGTCAGGTGGTGCAGGAGAGATGATTGATGGAAGACGCCACTGTCCTCTCATCTGTCATTCTGATGAGCTGAAGAAGCTTTAATTGACCTTAATAGCCATCAAATGACATCAACAACTTCTACTAATACGCAGATCAATTAGTGAGATGGATTGGCAGGAGCCAGGTTTTGAGAGGCAGCCCATGAGCAGTGCAGGCAAGCAGAGAGGTAGTGTCTTCAGCAGCTTTCCTCCATGGATTCCTGTTCAGAAAGGCAGCCGTTCCTGGGGTGAAGGGTAGCTGTACCCAGCCCACAGTAACAGAGCTCTTGATGCTTCAGGTAGCATGTAGCAATAAGGGATGTGGATCCCTTCCCTCCCCCATAATTAAGCCGCTGGAGCAGTACTGCGGGGTGGCCCTTTGAGGCAATGGGCTGGCCCACTTATAGGTCTGTCCCTTCTGGGCCATATAAGAAGGGAAACAGGGTGAGTCCTGACTGCCAGGGAGGTTGGAGATGTGCTGGACAGCTCCTAGATGGTTGCTGTAGGAGCAGAGGACTGAGACTACAGAATATGGTGGAGAAAGCTGAGGGACTGTGGAGTGAAGCAGAGGAGACCAGGATGGGGAGAAGGGTTGTTGATGTCCTGCATGGAGGATGAGAGACCAGCCTGTGGGGAGGTTCAGGTTCAGAGTCCCATCTCTTACCCAGGACCAGCTCTGGTAGGTACTAGGACTCCAGTAGGGCAGGGCTGGCTTCCTGAGAGGGGGTTGAGTGTCCAGCTCCCAAAACCTGTAGATCCCTAAAGATTCAGGTGGCTCTTAAGGGGGAGTGACTGGAACTTGTAGGTCTGGCTTTGTGCCCTAATTTAAAGCTTCTGAAGATGGCTTTTGTGCTCCACCCTGACCTACTTGCACTGTTTGTTAGCTGGGTGCACTTCATTCTGCTGGGACTATGAAACTAGCCTGTGTTTCACATTTGTCCTTGGGGCATTTCATGTTAGTGAGCAGCTGCTATTAGTGGGATGAGTCAAACAGGTTTGACCAGACTAAACTTTCCAACCAAGAAATGAGCTTTCATTGGAAAGACGATTTGTTTGTGAGGTTGCGTGCTTGTGTTTGTATGGCTCTGTGTATGTGTGTGCATGTGCATCAGGGTGCGAGTATAGGTGTGCATGTGGGTTTTTTTTCTTTTTTTCTTTTTCGTCCAGTAGGAGAAATAATATTCTGGACCTACCTCAGCATCCAGTAGAGGCATTTGGGCTTCCAGCCAGGGGTGGATTAGAAATGGATTAGAGCCAGGTCCGAACCAAACAAGCCCAGACCAAGAGCACTCGTGCATTATTTGTCAGCAGGGTCAGAGGTTTGGCCTTTCTGCCCTCAGCATCAGAAGCCCAGACCTCATCTAAAGGGCATATCTCTTCAACTCTGACTTGTGATTCTCAGCCGTGGCACCCTGGGGTGCCTTAAGAATCTTTCAGAGCTGCCATGAGATGCCCACAATTTGAGCACTGTGAGGCAGCCAAACATGATTCACAAGATAAACCCAGAAATTTCAAGTAAGTATCCACAGTAAAAAGCATTCTGCCCTGCTGTGGTCTTTCTGAGTTGTTTGCGACAAGAAAACTATTCTATTTTTCTGTAGTCAAAAATCAAGTGAAACTGAAGAGCTGGCATTTTCCAAAGGGGGCCTTGAGACTAAAAAGTCTGAGAACCCCTGACCTAGAACCTGCATAACCAGCCCCTAGAGGGCACCTAAACTGGGATATCACACGTGAGCCTAACATGAAAGAAACTGAAGTTCTGAATCCAAACCATCTATTTCATGCAAGCACTTGCATTATTTTTTCTAAACTCCTTACACTGGGCTGGAAGGATCCCCTGGAAACTGTGCTGGACCAAGCACTCTAGTGCTATATGGTGCTATCTTGCCCTATACAATGGGCAGAGAGCTAGCCACCCAAAGCACCTTGCACTTTTGCCATTTCCATAGAGCCATGATCTGCCTGTGGCTGCTAATTTCCCATCCAGACAGGGCAGTCCTGGGGCTCTGTGACCAAACAGGAGCTGCACTGGATGTGTTGAATGAATGCATGAGCCTAAAACAAATGCAGAGTATGGGGAAGGGCTGGGCTTTTTGCTTGGGTAAAATACTGAATTTTAGAAATGTGCCTGAGGCGCAAAGATCCGCCCTGGCATCTGGATCTGTGGGGTTTGAGACCTGAGTTTTCCTGACATTTGTTGTGAGTGGGGGGTCAGTGCTGCAGTTGGTCTGGCCCCATCTCTGCCAGGCCATCTATGCTGCTGCAAAAAGGGAAGCAGAGATGGGTTCAAAAGTTGAGTACTAGTGGAAGCTGAACAGCCAGAGCTGCCTCCCCTGGGTGCTGGGCCTTGCTGCATATCCCCTGGCAATGCACAGTTATAACAGGCCTGACCAGCCACTGAACTGCAGCTGAATTGGACCAAATGTCTAAGATAAAGATACTCATCTGTCTCCCTTACCCCCGGGATGCTGGCGAGTGCAGAATGCAGGCTGGCCTGCCTTTGCACTTGTAATGTCCCCTGTCCGCATTGCCAGGTTTGCTTGAGGGAGCCAGGCCCACCCCTGTTTCCTCTGATTGGGCCAGGGTCGTGGCCTCAGCACAAAGAGGGGACAGCAGGTGGCTTGGTTAGCAGGGAGCTCCCACTTTCAGAAACCAGCAGGCAGCATCTCTTTTGCCACCCTTCTCCTTTACTCTGGCTTTAGGATTGTGAGGCTTTAAGCTCAGACCTCTGGACTGAGTCAGTGCATTATGGGATGGCTGAATATCTACGCCCTGTTGGCTCTGGATTTAGGAGCCAGAGGCCTTGTTCCCACCCCCAGACCAACCACAACCTTTCCCTTCAGTAGTAGGCAAATTTATTGATACACAGTGATAACAGAAAAGAAGCAATACAAACCACCAGTCAATTCTATATACGTACCAAATCCTAGGGTACAGAGTCATCAGAGTCAAAGTACATCTGGCCAGGATGCAGCCTTCACTCTGAGGCTGTTTCTTAGGTGCCAGCATGTCAGCAGTCTAGAAGTGGGATGCTGAGGCCCGGTGGGGTGTATGAAAGGGGTTGGTGGTATGCCCTCTGTCCATGGTGGCCTCGGGGACCCTTCAGGGGACAGGAACAGGGACGGGGACCCCTCTCAGGGAGGAGGAGGAATGGGGAGGGATGCTTTGTTATTCTCAAGTCTCTGCTTTTGTATTCTCCTTCCCTCCCGATGACTCCTGATGACTCTTATCCCTGGCTGTCTCTGGTTGGTTTTCTCATTGTGGTCACACTGTCCACATATTGTGTCGTCAGCACATTCCAAGCCCATCACATGCACACCTACTCATTTTTTTTTTCCGGGCCTTCTCCTAATTTGGTCTGTTTCCACAAAACTGGGACTCGCGCCCTTCCACTCTGAGGCCTTGTTAGCTGGTGCTAATTATCTCATGTTATGGGAGAGTATGGTATATACTTCCAGTTCCCAGACTATTTTCTATACTGTGTCTCCTTGTTGTGCTAGAAAACCTGTCTGCCTTGAAAGCTGTGAGAAACTTTGTGTGTGAGACCCAAGCTTTTTAGAAATCAATTAACCCCTGATGGCCATCTTACACAATTTTAATATGTATATTTATACCTATAAGCCACTTCCCACAAAACAAACCTTTAGAAACCATTTCTAAGCCAACACTTGTAATAGTAAGATCACAGGGTAGAAAATTGTATGCCAGAGATAGGACCCTTGCCTGCCTGGTACTGCCCTCCAGCAGAGAAGGGTCTCTGGAAGGTAAGGCCAGCCCTGGCACCCTAGTCTGACCGTGTCTCTTTTAGAGCTGCAGGCGAGGTCCCCCCTCCATGTATGTCCTTCACAAGCAGCCTCTCTAGGGCCACAGGCATAGGTGTGAACACACAGGGGCCTTCCTCTGGCTTTGAGGCCTACACAAGTCATTGGAGCTGCCTGCGTGTCCTGTGCTTGGGCTCTGAAGAGAACATTGTCAGAGGAGGAAACTTGTCCCTGCTCCCTGCTGCCCATGGGCTGGCCTGCTGGAGTAATGACCACAGGCTGACTGTTTTCTCCCCAGCCAGCAAGTCCTTGGCCAGGTAGGGTCACACCCACTTTCCCTCTTTCAGGGTGACATGATGGTTATTAGTGATCTTGGTGGGAGAGATTGCTGGGTCCTCGCAGAGTAGCTCCTGTGGCCTGGAGTGGGTGTGACTCCCAGCCGTGGCTTAACCCCTGTTAGAAGGTGGCTTGTCCTCTCCAGCCCTGGCCAGAAACAAGCCCAGGAAGTAGGGAGCTGTGAGAAAGGGAGGCAGATCCCACCTCCTCCTCCTTACTGCCTCTCCCCATAACCCTGATGAAGTCAATGATCCTCTCAGTTAATCCTGGCACTAATCCCTGGGAGCTGGGGAGAGATTAGAGGATGATGTTCTCTCTCTGCCTTTGCAGAGGGGTTGCCCTTTGAGCAGAGAGGCGGCTTTGCTCTGGGATGAGGGCAAGTGTGTTAGATCCAGCCAAGGCCTGAGGGAGAAGATTGCTTCCCCTCAATGGGTGTTATCCATCCCATTGCTGCCTGCCTCCCACTCCTCCCCCCCAGGGGCCCCAGCCTCTCCTTCTGCTTTGTGGACCTGTCCTTACCATCTAGAGGCAGAAGTGTATGAAGCTGGGGCAAGCTCCCTGTAAGTTGGGGATGGAGAGGTGTTTTTGCTGTTCCTGTTAAATGAGGGCTTTTGGCAGGTATGATCTGATATCCCAGAGCACACTTATGCTCACATACATCTTCCTATTCCTCATCTTAGTCCTTTGTCTCTTCCAAGCTGATTCTTTGCCCCATCTCTTGTATACCCTGCCCACCCTTCTGTGTTAGGAGACCCCTTGGTTCTCCTCAGACCACCTCCAGATGATCTCTCCCTTCCTATTCCTGTAACAGCCTAGTGATTTAGATGGCAAGAGCCTGTCCAGGTACCCCATTGTTCCGATACATGGGGCAGTATTCAAGGCAAGATCTTGGGCCCTTTGAAGTCCATGGAATTTTTGCCAGGACACCAGACTGGGTTTTCAAAATCCATTCCAGCCAGGTCCACAAATCCATGCCCCTTCTGTTAGATGACTGGGGAGGTAGGCTGTATCTTCTCTTGTACCCAATGCTGACCTTTCCCACTTGGTTAACAGTCACATAAAGATACTGGACTGGGTAACTGCTCTTCCTGGAGCAGATCACAACAGTGGCCATTACTCCCATGGGGCAGGGATGGGGTCTAGCTTCCATTCGGGTTAGGAGCAGCCATCTATCATTTCCCTTCTGCTGCAGTCCCTGCCTATTAACTGTCTAACCACATTGCTCCTTGTTTTTCAGATGAATCGCCCCATCCAGGTGAAACCAGCGGACAGCGAGGGTAGAGGAGGTAATTGTCTTTTTAATACATATGTCATATTAACCCTTCCCTGGCCAGCTTTGACTTGGAGGTGGGTGGTTCAATGGCTTGTACAGGCAGTGAGAGGAAAGAGACTTGGACTCCACCACCCAGCACATTTGTGTGGATTTGTACAGGAGGAAATGGAATGTTCCTCATCTGTACCTTCATTGTGGTGCAGTGATACAGAAACCCTTCTAAGCACTTGTTTGCAGTACTTCGTAGTACCTATGAAGTATATGCAATGTGCCCTTCAAATATAAAAGGACTGCTGGTGAAATCTAGGTACATCATGTTAAGGTTTTGTTATCATTTAAGAATGCAAGTGTTGTCTGTACCATATTAAGTTGTATAGGTGCAGATTTAGTTGTACGGGTGCTGTAAGAAAGGCTATACAGAGTAGACACTCCAGCATGCAAAGAAGTCTTTGCAGAGCACATTCTGTTACAAACTTAACAATGAACATGGTATCATCTTGTCAGAATGGTAAAGGGCCAGGTCTAAACACACAACTTTTACAGGAGCTACACGGGTGCTACTTGTGCTGTATGACGCATGTGCTACATGTGCTTCAGATAAGGTCTGGAGAGAGAGAGCAGGCACTTGAGGTTGTTTGTAGGGATCAATGTGGGATCTTAAATTGGGAGACTTCATTGCTTGAGTTTAAGAAGCAGGCCTCAGATTTTTTAAGGTATTTTGGTGCCTAACCCCAACTAAAAATCTAACTTGTGCCCATTAGCCAAGAGGCAATTGCAGACTAAAGGTATATCTATTTCAGGTTGATCCAGGAAGTTGCCCTTAACTTGTCCAGATCATGTGAGCCACCTGTCCCTTGTCTATACTCCTTTCCTGCAAGTTTGTACCAGGCACACAGGGACAGACAAGTAGTGGATAGACCAAGTTCTAGAAGGGCTCCTCTCACGCCCATGTAGGACTCAATGTACCCATTACTTGTGTGTCCTCATGTGCTTGACTCTGATTACAGGCAGTAGAGACAAGATATAGGATATAGAATGGCCTGAAGTCAGGGGCTGGCAGACTTCTTGGCCTACATCCTATAGGGCTTAAGTTAAACTAGAGGGAAGTGCAGCTGGTGGGAGGAGACTGGTGGAAGAGGTTGGGTTGGGGGGGCCTCTGGCTCTGATTCTCAGAAGAGCTTCCAGGGGAGGGGTTGGGCAGGACTGCCCCTGTGGTAAAGGGGGAAGCTAAGGAGTTTCTAATGTGGATGGCTGGTGGGTTTGGACTAGAGAGCAGGGCTGGCAGTGGTCTCAAATTTCGGTGTAAGATGTACTAGTATTCTAATTAATCAGTGTATGTAATTCAGCCTCTGCCTTAGCCTGGGTTGTATTAGCCAGAGTAAGCTTGTTTTGAAACCCTGGCAAGCTTTCCTGCCCTTCCCTCACACACTGAATGAAGATGCTCTCATTTATCACTATCAAACAGAACCAGCTGTTAGCTGCATCTGGTACTAACTTCCTCTGGCTATAACCTGAGTTTGGCTGGCCCCTGCCCTCTATGATGCTCCAGGGCATGGGGCCTTCTGATCATCAAATCAGGCTCTGACAGCTCAGTACAACATCGGAGTCCATTTTGCTTTTACACCAGGTGGTTTTATACTGGCTTTTGCGGAAAGCTTACTTTCATTCCAGCATTCAGCTTCATCTTTGCTATCTAGCTGAGTGGAAACCCTGGACATACACATGCTATAGATGACTGACAGTATAGAAGTGCTATAGGTAACCTAGAGTGCCCAAGGGCTAGAGGAAATATGCTGTGGCTGCTCTACAGGTCCTCAAGGGTCACAGGAACCGCACCGGCAGCACTGTGCTAAAGAGGCTCAAGAAGAAATTAGTCTTCAAGTGCCAGAGGGGACTGTGGAGACCTAGTGGGTCAGGGCTCTGGACACTCATCAGGCCTCAGCTTGCACAGTTCGAGGGCCTGGAGGTAGGCAAGTGAGTGGAGAGATGCAAGACCGCAGGCAGGGCTGGAGTGGGCAGAGGCTGTAGAAGTCACTGAGGGAGCTGGCTTCCTCCTTTGCTGCAAGATGATGAGTTTGAATCCTCTGGGAGAAGGAGAAGTACCTATGTGGCATTGCTCCAGCATGTCCCCTTCTTCCCCTGGGCCTACCACACACTTCTCAACAGGGTCCACCAGTCACTCATCCAGCTCGGTAACCCAGAGCCACAGACTTAGCCTCCCTTCTCTGCCTCACTTGGCCCTCTGAAAAGCATAGACTGTCCTTAGGCCCATGTTCCACAAAGAGCCAAGATCTGTAAAGCACAGGGAAACTCCTAAGAAATGCCTGTGTCCTCAGGCATGCTTCATGTTCCACCTGCTCCCCTCAGCTCTTTCTGCTCCTCCCTTTCCCAGGGCTGGAGCAAGAATGGGAGCTGTGGCCTGGGTCTCTGCCCTGCCGAGCCCCCAGTCCCAGGCAGTGATTTATGTGGCAAGCACCAGCTGTAGGCGCCACTCCAGGCTCCCCCAGTCTCCTGTAAATCACACTGCTGCCTGGGTGCCCCATTCATTAAGCGCTGTCATGTGGGGAGAGGAGGGCAGGGGAGAAATCCAATCAGCAGAGCTTTGGGGAGCTGCCAGTCCAGTGAAAGAGACACATCGGAGCAGGCACTTCACAGGTGACAGATGATGCCATTCGTCAGCCGGCCATTTACTGCTGGAAACCTAGCAGGGAAGGGTGAGCAGCAGGGCCACAGGGAGTGGGCAGCCCTGTCCAACCCTCTTGGCATTGCCCGCATTCCCACCTGGGACTCAGGAAGGGGCAGGAGGGGATATGAGGAGATCATTATCCCACGTACTGACAGCACCACACAACGTGCCCTCGCTGGCACACACACATATGCAGTTTCTAAACACACAGGCATATACCACACACCTCACATCATACATACACACACACCCACCGTCAAATACATGTAGCCACTGCATACACGTACATTACACTGTACATGCATACTACCATACACCACTACACGTACCTAAAACCACCCCCTGACACCCTCAGACAACATGCAGACACCACACACACACTCCACTGTACACATGAACCACACCATCTGTCTGGTAATAGTGAAGTGCTGTTGTAGCCATGATGGTCCAAGAAATATGCAAGAGGCAAGGATTTTTTGAGTAATATTCTTTCTTGGACCAACTGTATGGTTGGGCTAGACTTAGAGACAAGCTTTAGGGTGCCACACTACCCTTCCTCAGATACTATGTTACCCAAAACCTTGTCTAAATCTCTCCCAACCATGCAGTTGGTCTAATAAAAGGTATCTCCCACGAGCATCTTTGCCCCTCACACCATTGGTCAGCATACCCACAATAATGGGTCTACCCATTGCAGTCAGAGATTACCCATCTGCAGTCTTTGTATACATGCTCCTATGTAACCCATGCAAATGCACAGACTTGACAGAAACATGGACCCCTTCTGCCCAAATAGACACAGACATGTCCTCAGACACATGGACAACCAATCTGACATGTGGGGTCACAGTCACACGTCCATCTGTACAAATGCTTCCATCTTGGCAATGGGAGAGGAGCTCTCAACCTTGGGGGCAGTAGAGGAACTCAAAACATGAGGCACAGCCCTCTGGCCTTCCTGGGGTTTTGGAAAGCAGCATTGCCTCTTCTACCAGAGATCAAAAGGACCTTTCCCTGCCCCACCATCAGAATAAAACCCCCAGGTGTTCCCCCAGTAACTCCCCTTTCAGTGGCAGTGACAATACCCCAGACCATCACTCACCTAACAAGAGTCCCCTTGGGAGCCTCTCCCTATCTGAGTTCTTAGATTGTTTGGTTTCTGGGAGGCCTCAAAACATGCATAAATACTGGGTTTCCATTTACAGTTTGATGCTGCAGAGTCCAGAAGACACACACACACACACTTCACAGAGCTGGGCCCAAAAATGATGCAACCCACGATGTCCAGGTTAGGGGGTCTAATTCAGTCCACTGTAGGGATAGAGGCCAGGTACATAATTGGCTCCAAATGTGGTATAGAACCTCCCTTTCAGTGCTGGATTCAGTTTCCAACCATCTCTGGCTTGGGTTCACCCAAGCCAATTTTCCTGTCCTTGAAATAGCGAAGAAGAAAATCCAAGCTTTTTTGAAGGCACCTTCTGGACTTGCAGCAACTCTAAGGGGAAAACTCCAACAGACTTCCTAGTGATTTCTCCACAGTCCAACTCTCACTGGGGGATTCATGTCTTGTCTAATGAGGGCATGGTGGTGTGGCAGGGAACATGCATACGGAAACATCTTGAATCATAAAGGGCAGGGGATATCAGGGTTGATCTAAGGTGCCTCTGTCACTTCAGCCTTCAGTTAGACCCAATTCCTCTTCCCCAAATGTCAGGGAGCTGTGATTATTGTGTTTGATGCACAGCAAATGCAGAGATAAATGGCATAGGGATCAATAAGAACTTGGCCTTGGCCTGGTTCCCCATTGATTGATGAGCCCGTTCCAGCCTCCGTATCAAATGCAATTACTACCCAAGCAAAAGGCCACTCCACAGCTTTGCAGCTGTGTCCCTCACCCAGGCAATTCCAACAGAGCTGAATGCTACCTTGATAAACAGAATGGGCCTTCCACCCTTCCCAAGAGGATGACAACTTCTCCACTAGGATTGGAGAATATCCAAAGGGTTAGAGGAGCACTTGAGAAGAGCAGTGGTCCCGGGGTTTGGAAGCAGGAAGACTAAAGTTCAATTCCAATTTCTGCTGCAGACTTTCTGTGTGATCTTGGGTGCGTCACTTTGGACCAGATACACAAATGTATTACTGTCCTAATTCTTATTGATTTTAAAGGGGGTTAGTGCCCTAACTATTTTTGAGGATCTGGGCCCATTGCATCAGTTCCCCATCTCTGTAGTGGTATAATAGTACTTGTCCTAGGTTAGATATCAGGAAAAGGTTTCTCACTGTAAGCCTGGTTAAATGCTTGAATAGATTACTTGGGAAGCATGTGGAATCCTCTTCACTGAAGGCTTTAAAAAAAGTTAGACAAATATGTGTCTGGTTTGGTTTGGGTGAAACTGAGCCTGCCTTGAGCTAGCCTAGTGGACCTCTCAAGGTCCTTTCCAGCCCTGTTTTCTAAGATGCTGTACCCTGGAGAAGTGTCTGAGGTAAAGAAGACCTGGCAGGGATGTGTGTCTATTCGTGAGGCTTAGGAAAGGCCTGGAGCCCCTATCTGCCCTCTGTGTGGTGATATTAAGCACTTCCATCCCTAGAGGCATAGACTCTGTGCCACCATGTTCGCATGTAGAGCTGGTCAAAATATCGCAGGAGAAATCATTTGACAGAAAAAAGGCCTCTCTTAAAATTGAGGGGAAATGTCTTTTATTGTAAATGTTCCAATTTTCTGTGGAAAAACCACAGACACAGATTGTCACTCTTTGAGTTGTTCAGCTTGTGTCCTGGGCAAGTAGCCTGATACCTCACATATCAGCAGGGCTCTGAAATGCTTATTGGCCATTTAGAGTCTTGCTTCGGAGGAAGAGACAGAATGATGTTCCAGTGCCTTATAATGCTCTTTATTGGTCTAGCTTGGCCACAGCAGGTCAGACATGGCAAGAGAAATCTCTGATGCCCCAGTGGTGTCCTCGGTGCAGTTATACATCCCAGAGGAATGGCTGCAAGATGTTACAGACTGGTTCACAAGGGTGTGAGCCTGATTTTAGCCATGTGCTTATTTAGTTTGGTTTTATCATAGGAACATAACTAAAGATTTTGAGCTAAGACAGAATTAAAGTAAAAAAAACAAACCCCATAATGACTCAAGTGATATCTACCCCAATGGTTATTCTAAAGTCATTCTTAAGCCCATACCCCTTGACCATCTACACTACAAACCCCATGCATAATCCAAGCCCACCCCAGGGGATCTGCTGAAATTCAGGGCCTGGGGTCAATCATGTCTTTTTTGCTCCTCACCCTTCCCTCCCTGCACTGTAATGGGATCCCTCTCCCAGTATGCAGAGCTTAATCATAGGAAATCCTCCAGCAGCAGTCCCAGGATTTCCTGTTCTTGACTTCTGGCCTTTCTGCATGGTCCCTTCCTTTCTTTATGACCCCTGTACAAACCAAGCCCAGAAAGACAAACCAGTGATCTACAGACTTATTGCTAGAAGGGCTCCACGTGGGAACATGGGATACACCTTTGTGCCTTGCTTGAGAAATAAGCGGCACAAAGTGGCCGACTGATGCAGGTTACAAAGAATAGTATATGTGGAAAATGGCAGCTCAGAGAAAAAGAGACCTCCAGGTTGATCCTAAATACCAGTATGGATATACCCTCAGTTGCTGTTTATTCAGAATCTAAGGATGAAAGAAATCAACCAGTTTTGAAAAGCCCAATAGAAATGCACTGGGAAAGAACAATTGGAGTCTATAGAAATGACTTTAACAACTCCATTGCACCAGATTGTGGGTCTCTCTGGAGCCCTTTTTATGCTGCTCCATTTCTCTCTGATCCAGAGCTGCGACTGCAGAAAGAAGGGGAATAGAGCTGTCATTCTCAGGCCATGCTAAAATCACCCATTGCCCTTTGCTGGGCACGAGCTGTAGGAGAAGATGGAGCTTGGGTTGTATGGGAGACTGGTTTTCTGTCAGGGAAGTGAGAAGTGTCTCACTCCCAGTGGATGTGGGACCTGCTGCTGCTTCCAGATGTAGTGCAGCTGGTTGGGGAAGAGCTGCGTTTTGGGAATGGAAGAGAAGGGAAGGGCTGGCTCTTGTAGGGCACTGATGTGGGCGTCATGGGGAAATGGAATCTGTTTTCAGAGAACCCTGTGTTGCTGTGGCTGGTGCCTCCTCCTTACTGTGGTCTCCTGCTTTTGGAAGCAGGCCGGGCTCACTCGGGCTGTCTGTATAATGCAGATTACTGTTTATCACTCTGGGCTGCATGCAGCTCTCCTACTTCTGTTCCTAGGTAACTGCTGTTTAATAAAAACCCTAATTAATTAAGACAAAAAAAGCTCCCTAGTGGCTTTGGCATTGCCAAGCCGAAGGGTGGGGAGGGAGGGAAATGCATGGAGAAAGGGAGGCATGAAGCTGAAGCATTCTGATGTTAATAAATTGAGAGGCCTACAGTGCCCACACCACCCCCTTCCTCTACCCACTTCTCCATCATGACAAGATCCTGACAAACACAGGCCCTGGAACATCTGGGCCGGATTTTACAGGATACCCATTGCTACCCTGGGGCAGCCGTGGAAGGGCGTCATGGTGTAGAGCATCTGCAGGCATGTTGCCTCTCCTCTAGCCAAGGACTCATCAATGCTATTCCCCAGCTTGCCTGGAGATGTCACCCCAGACTGACCCTCATCAATGTACCCACCCTGAGAGCTGGCAAGCTACATCCACAACACTTCCCCAGAGTGACTAGGCCCACCAGTCGCACTTGGGTCTCCCATGTATTGGAGCACTACGCCAACTGTTGTTCATGGCCTCCATACTTCATTTTTATACCTCCCCTGAAAACTAGCAGCTCCGGCGACACAGTGCCCCTTTCCACCAGGCTGAGGACTGGGTTGGGGCTGCAGTATTCCTCATTTTTACTATTTGTTATGCAGTGGCACCCAGAAGCCCGGTTGGGATCTGTTCCCAAGCATGCTAGGCACTGTACAGACACAAAGGACTCATTCCTTGCCTCAAACAGTTTACCATTAAGGGAAGTCTCAGAAGGGAGAGCAACACCTACTGAGTCACCTACCGCACTACTTCTACAAGAAGCTGACAGGGTTGTGTTTGCCGGTGGGCAGACTGCACCTGGGCTATTGCCAGCCCTTCCAAAGGTGACCGCACCTCTCCCCTTCCCAGGTGAGCCCCTGTAAGGCCATCAAATTAGCTCCCCTGACTGCGCATCCCTTCGATTGGGTTGTGTTTCCCTTGGCCTGACTGATTGATCCTGATGACGCCTGATAGAAAATGGCTGTTATCTAAACACAATCTATTTGTTTTCCCTTTCTAGCAGAATGTAGCTAATCCATTGGTGGGAGAGACTGGGGAGACGAACTGAGATCTCACCCCTGCTTGCACTCATTAGAGGCAGTCATGGCACATCCGTTTTCAGCTCCTTCCACCCCAGACTCTAGCAGTGTCTCAGGCCGGGTGGCTGCAATGGCAGGGGTGGATGAGCTCTTCTGGACAGCACATTTCAACGGAAGTTTTTCCTCTCCTTCCAAACTGGGAGCAAGGGGCTGCCAGAGCCATCTAGCTGTGATTGGCTGAACTGTGTTACGCAGCTGTGCTGTGGGTTTTTCTCTCCGTGCTTCTCTCTCTTCATCCTGCACACTCTCTGTTGCTCTCCCCCTCCCCTGCTCCTTTGAGTTATTTTCTCCACTTTTTCCAAATATGAGCTGGATTTTTCACTGCTGAACATCCAGGCAGCCTCATGGCCAGCCGTGATTTAGGCCAGCTGCAGATGTGGTCCAGAAAGCCCATTTCCTGTGCACACTTCCAGCTGGAACACCCAGGCACAACTGGTGGACTCATGACTGGTGGGTGATGACCACAAGATCCTAACTCCCTTCCCTCATTGGTTTTACCCCATAGGAACTCCACTGGCTTGAGAATTGTCCCTCTGGTGTAAGCCTGTCAGGCCAGACTGCACTCACAGCTGTGGAAACAAGGGGTAACTCTATGAGATGTCATGAACTGGCATCCAGGTACAGCCAGTGTAAACCTGAAGTGACTACACTGAAGGCCACAGGCCAGTCCCTCATCCCACCCTCTCCCACCCTTCCAGGCTGGCATAAATCAGTAGTGCAGCTCCAGTATTTTTGGTGGTGCTCTGTTGATATACACCAGCCAATAACTTGGCGCATAGTAATTTTACATTGTATTGATCAAGACATCTGGTTCATTTGCCATCCCGGTTCTGGGGATCTGACCTAGGCATACAGGGGCAGGGCATGTCTTGGCTGGTGCTCTCTGTATGGCTCAAACCAGCCAACCTGAATCTCCAAGCTCAGCACCTTTCCACTTGCCTTTGAAGCAAAGCTTATTTCTTCCAGGTCAAGTCCCCAGCCAGAAATTCAGCTGTAGCTTTCGGTGTCTGGAGTGAGGCTGCTTGTATTATGCTTGCAATTCTCGTAGATGTTCACCAAGTTTTTGTGCTTGAGCAATGCAAATACATACCAATGGCATACACAGCTTTCACTACACACCTACTCACAGAGGCATCGATACAGTGCACGCAGCCAACCTCCATACTATGATACCCATGCATGCAGTCCTCTACATATGTATACTACACATCCGTCATGCTAGATACTAGGGCTGTAAGAAATTTCACCAGCTGTTTCGTTTTGATGTTGTTATGACTCGTTTTGAGCTTGAAATGAAAATAACATTGAAATGAAACAAAGGGCTTTGAAACAGCCTCAAAATGAAATGAGGGCAGTTGAAATGTTTCGAAAGTTTTGAAATGTTTCGAGTTTTGAAGCTGAAGCTGGGAAACAGAAAGTAAGAAAAGGGAGGGGGAAGGACTGCTCTCATATTGACTGTGTGCCTGGCCAGTGACTGTGATCCTTCCCTGAGGTCCCTTCCAATCCCAGTGCTCTGGGGGAGGGATGCAAAAACAGCATAAAAAGCAGCATTGTTTGAATTGGCCTGCTTTCTGCCTTGGGGTCTGAAAGTTAGTGAACTATCTTTCAGCAGCTCAGGAGCATTAGACAACAAAGGCTACTACTACCATTGATTTGATTTCCTACTTGCTAGCCTAGCAAGTGGGATTCCACAATACTTTTTGCTTTCTTTCTAGACCCTTTTATTATTATATTCATTGATTTATTCTTTTCGATTTCATAATTATATTGGATATTACACTATCGAATTTATATAGGAAGGCAGATACATTTATATATTTTTATTTCAATACATTTATATCTTGTGGCATATTACGCTATAGAGTTTATATAGAAAGGCAGATACATATATTTTTATTTCTATACATTTATGTCTTGCAGCATATTACACTATGGAATTATAGGAATGCAGATACATTTATATATTTCATAAAAACAAGATACTATGAAACACACCATGAATCATAGTGGAAAGGCAGCTGGCAAGCCTTCAGGGAGGGGCGGAAGAGGGGGCAGAGGGAGAGGTGTAAGTCCCCCTCCCTCCCCTCCCAAACTGAGACAAAGAGTTTCTGTACCTAGGAGGTTGATGAAGTGCAGTTCATAGGCTCGTCTGTGAAAAGTCATTTGTAAATTGCCTTTGAGGATCAGGCCTGAGAGATTGGAGACAGGTGGTGTTCTGTTATTGTCTTTGATAGATTTTCAGCGTGCACTCATTCTGGTACGCAGTTGTTGCTTGGTGTCTCCACATATTTTCCATCAGGGCACTAAGTGTATGTATTGTATTGTGAAGATATCTCCATACTGGAGTTAGTGTTGGTAGGTTTTGCATGTCTTGCCATGGCATGGCCTTGATCCATTCCGTGTGTTTTGGGCTGTAGGAAGTTGGCTTCTGGTGATGAGGTTAGTGAGGTTCAGTGCTTGTTCGAATTTACAAACACACACAGACCAACTGCAGGTGCTTCCTCAGCCTAACGAAGGGCTTTTCAACCCAAAAGCTTGCTAAGATATATTTCTCTAACTATTCAATTGGTCTGCTAAAAGATTCCAGATTAGATTGGCCCAAAGGACCTTGTCTGCGAGTACCATGTCCTTAGACCAACACCACTAGCACCTGACCAGAAGGATGCAGGGCCCTGGGCACAACTAAGTCCCAGGGCTGGCAGGGAGAGTTCTCTGGCAGCTGCTGGAGGAGAAGCTCCTGCAGGAGAGGAGAGAAAGGCTCTAGGCTGTGACAGTTTGGCTGCCTGAGATGCTACTGGTACTACTCTGCAGCTGCTCACTAAGTTATTATTTTACCTGTTGTCATTTAAAGTAGTGGACCGAACTGAGGCTGAAGGGGAGGAGGAGACCTCATTGGGGCACACTATCATGTCATGCAGAGGCCCCAGCACCAGTGAGAGTGCATCTTAACACACACAGTGTTACCCAAGTCATGAGTTTTGTTTGTCAGGAGCCTGAGGTGCAGTTTCCCAGAAACCTGTGCACCTATCTCTTTGAAACCTACTAGGTTTCATGGCCTCAGCAGGGCCTAGCATTCCTGCAGTTTTCACCATGCTGTGCCCTAACATACACATGTGACACAAGTTTTGCTTGTCAGCAGCTTAAGGTGCAGTTTCCCAGAAACCCCTGCACCTATCTCCTTGACACTTGACACACTTCATGGCCTCAGAAGGGGCTACCATCCCTGCAAGTTTCATCTGAATCAGACAAGAAATGACAAAATTATAGGCAGTTTCGTGCTTCCCCATTATAGTCTATGGGTGAAACGTTGAAACAGCTTAGAAACTGCAAAATATTTTCTACGAAACAAAATGGAACAGTGCTTTCGAAACAAAATGAAACTTGAAACGCTGTCCCATCGAAACGGAAATTGAAACGAAATGGTGCTGTTTCACGCAGCCTACTAGATACCAAGATACCCATGGACCTTGCATCCACGTGCTGGACAGACCAGTACATACCATGCTCTACAGAGGTATGTGTATCACACATGTGCTGCATGAATGCACGCATGCCTACACGTGTATCAGACTGAGGAGGCAGTGTGTACAGGGTGAGACAGCAGCCCCAGAAGCAGAAGTTTTAGAGCTCCCAAATTGGATTCTGTAGCACAGATAATGAACTGCATCAGCTCATCCGCACAGCTCCACATTCCCAATGGCAATGAATTACAAGAGCAAATGCAAAATCCCATAAACGAGTGAGTGGCATCTTTCTAATGAGGAACATCTGAGAGTTACACTGACACTTGCACATATACGTATTATGGACAATAAGCAATACATATACACACACATATTTTATGCATGCCTTTGGCATGCACATGGTGAATATATTAAGCACCACTGCACACACAGGTCATGAACAAAGGCACTACACTAACCCACATGTAAACATACTCTAGCACATGGGTACCACACCTCGTGAAGGGTGCACATATGTTTTCACATGATGCTAACAGCATGTTTGCACTGTGTATCCCCTTGAGGCCAGTCCTGAGTAGGCCCTGTGCACCCTCTTCTGCTGACATACTCTGACCCCAGAAATGTATCTGGAAGGCTGCGCCAGGCTCGTCCCCAGTGGCTGCTCTTAACCATGCCGAGTCTCAAGAGCAGCCACTGGGAACAGCCCTGGACCGACAGTTTAGAGTGTGTGAGTAGGGCATGCTTAGGGATGATCCAGGCATGACACACTGTCTCCACAGTGTCCTGCTTGCAACTGGCCTAAGAGAACAGAGAATAAGGCCTTGGGAGGAAAAGGGATCTAGCTAGTAGAGCTCTACACCAGGGATCAGGAAGTTGGAAGACCATCTGACACAGTATGGCAGAGGTAGGCATCCCCTGCCATGCAGAACCCCCAGTTTCTATTTGTGAATTGTTCCATCTTGGAAGAACCATTGTCCTGTTGGTAGTTTTGCGATGCTGTCTTTTTGGGAGGAACTGGAGCAAGTAGCAGGAGAGTTTGCCATTTAGCTTGATTTTTCTGATTCTTGAGGCAGAATTGTACTCTGGGAAACCAGATTTTGGTGTTTGAGATAAAGTTCCTAAGAAAGGCAATAGATTGTACTCACCGTTTAGGATCAGCTCTGTTCAAGGACTGCTATATGTCATGTAAGTAAACAAGCTGCACCAGGCTGCACATCACTGATGCTCCTTAAGCAGCAGGCTGCTTTGTAAGGTTGTGATGTCTGCAGCTGCTCAACAAAGGACTGCTGGGGCAAAATCAGAAGTTGGATGTTCCATCAGTGAGAGTGGGTGAAAACACCTGGGTGAGGAGGGATACACTGAGCAGGGGCAGTAGGAACTGATTTTGCCTCTCAGATTTGATATAAGGCCCGTTTATTTCCCAGTACATAGATACTGTCCATTGTTCAGGGACCACTTTGTCCTACTAGGCTCTTGCTAGTTGTTGTCTCTAACTGTGTACATCCATTGTAAGTAGAGCTGGCCAAATGTATGTTCTTGAAATGTGCTGGGTTTTTCTGTCAGAAGTGAAATATTTCATGGAGGCTCAGGAGTTTTGACAAGGTTTTGCCAGGAAGGTTTCTGAGATCGAGGGCCGTCTGGTCACTTGTGTGAGAGAGAGTGCACAGAATTGAAAAGTTGACTTTTTTTTAGCAGAAAAGGAACATTTTAACATTATTCCATTTCACAAAAACACTTGGAAAGCTTTGTTTTTTGTTCCAGTGCTGAATGAAAGCTCATGATTTGTTGGAAAATGGAGTTGTCATCCTCAGGCCAACTCTGACAGTCTGCTCATGGGTGCTGTTTTGTTGTGTGCACCATACACAGCACACACCACAATGCGGCCTAGATCACAATTGGCCCTTAGAAGCTATGCGACATGTATTGTAGATGAGAGGAGGTGGTGGTCAAGACTGATGGAGCACTGGTATTTCAGTAGTGGGACCATTCAGACTGGGGCTGTGGATAGAAGCTAGGGGGATTTGGCAGAGCTGCGTATGGAACACGAGGACTGGAACGGCAGGGTGAGCTCCCAGTCAGGTTTGGGAATAGGAACCACTCTCATAAGAAGATATTAGAGTGTTTATGTACTGTCCTCATACAGTATGTCTCATTCAAGCCCTTTACAGTTCTGCAAGAAGTGCTCTGATGCTGCTGATGTTACAAGGCTTATGTGTTTGCTTAACTTCTATTTATTCATCTGGATTTCCTGGCACCCAGTTCACTTATTCTACGGGAAATCCCAAAGCAGGCAGACTGGGGCTTAGCATTTGGCCAATTGAATTTAAAATAAAATGTCTTCCCTTGAGTTTGATTCTTGGAGGAAAAGCAATATAACAAATAACATGGCTGCAGGGGCTATTTCTTTGTTTTGCAGCGTTTTGCTGTGCATGGACAACATTGGTGACTAAATTAGAAAACCGCAGTGTTTGAAGTTTTGCATTTCTTTGGGGTTTTGCAAAAATGATCAGATGTCATAGAAAACTTTGCCTGCTCATATGGAAATGCAAACATCCAAGGTAGATACTTTTGAGTGAATCCTCCATCCCTAGGCATTTTGCTTTGGTTTCAGGAACTGCAAATGAGCTGCTTGCACCAGAATATACAGAAATTTGGCCTTTCATATGTTTCAAGGCAAAAGCCCCTTTCATGAAAGTACTGCCCCACTACACTAGGCTCTGTGGCCTTGTCAAGTTTCACTTCCCTGTTAAAGTCAGAGTAGATGATCCCAAAGTTCCCTTGCGGCGATATGACCTAGGAATCTCTAATCCCAGCAGCTGTTGCCTGTACTACACTGGCACCTAGCAGCTGCATCCTAAATGAGGCCCTCGCTGTGCAGTAGGTGCTGTACTGGCAAATGATAGTCAACAGCTCCTTCCTTGGAGAACAGGCGGCACCTCCACACCACATTCCCAGACCTCTTTTGATAGAGCTAGGGCTAGAGCCCCCAGCGGTGATGAGGACCCCCAGCTGGTCAGGGACAGAGACTGCAGTAGCAACCAGGTCTTCTGTCCTCTGCACCAGTGCTGTGTTCACTAGCCCATGCTGACTGCCACGTGAGCACAGCCACTTGGTTCTCCTGTGCCCACCCCAGGCTGTTGGGTTTGCCTTTCCAGCTGTCCCGGGTCTGTGGTCACACTAAAACGGAAATTAAAATAGGCATGAAATTGGCTAGATAGTGTCTCTGAGGGCTGGTCACCTGAAAGACCAGGTGGGGTTCACTGCTGATGAAACCAGTCTGCCCCACCCAGCAGCACTCAGTGTTAGTTCAGAAGGCCCCAGTTCTGTGGGCCATTGGAGAGGAAGGCAGACTCATAGCTAGTAAAGCTGGCAGGACCCAGGCTTCTCATTTGGTACCCTCTCCCAACCAAACCCCCACAGCCTGCAGCTGGATACACATTCACTCATGCTTCAAGCCACTTGGGACATTCCCACTGGAATGCATTGAGGGGAAATGCTGTTTTCCATTTACCATCCAGCTCTGCAGTGACATATACCCCATGCTGCAGACAACAGAAGGGGATTCTCCCTTAGTGCAGTTGTCAGGGGCTGTGCATTTGGCAAAGATGGAGCTGAGCCTTATCCCTTGCTTGCCCTTCTGCAGTGCCAGGTGACAAGGGGCTGGTGACACTGTTGTCTTCCCACATGACCAGTGGGAAACAGGCTGAGAAAAGGATCAGAAGCGAAGTACTGTGGATGTCTCGTTCCTCCCCTCCTGAGCAGTGATCCCCAGGCCAAGTCATGGTGCTATTTATAATGCAGGAGGAGACTGTCCTCTAACTGAACGCACAGCACAACACACACTCCACATGCCACCAGCTTAATTTATAACTAGGATAGAGGCCTGTAATAGTACGGATTTAAATTTACGGCCATACGCAGCTTGTGAAAGGAGCATATTTAGCGATCGCACCAGAGCGGAGTTTAAAAATAAAAGCCGGGAGCTAATTTAAGGCCAGGCATTACCTATTCCGATGCCATCGGGAGGGCTCTGCGGCAGCATGAGGCAGGGAAACTAGCGCTGGCCGTTAGCTCCAAGCGCACTCTGGCCCCAGTACCGCGGTGAAGTAGTTAAAGTAGGGGTGTATGCGGGTGCTCAGAGATCATGGGGTTCTGGAGTTTGCTTGGGGCCACATCTCTGATCCTCTGCTCTAGCTGCTAGACAGCAGGCACCATTCTGGTGATGTAGGATTAGTGCTGTGTGAAATGGGGCTATGAGAGCAGAGAGTGAGACCTTGGAAGAGAGACGAGGCTTTGTCCTGGCCTTGGGAGGAAGAAGGCTCTGGCTAGTAAGGCTCTGCACCAGGGGTCAGGAAGCCACAAGATTCCCATTTGCCACTGCTGTCCTCTTCTCTGGGCCATACCTTGGTTTCTCCATCTGTACTTTTGCAGTCTTGCCTGGAAGGCCCACCCCAGCCAGGGCCCTGTTGTTCTTAGCACTGTACAGCCTGCGAGAGGACAGCCCACTCCCCTAGCTCAGGGTGCTGCAGCATTAGCAAGAGCCAGGACAAGACAAATGTCAGCTTTGTCCCTGCCTCCTCTCAAACAAGGCATCTGCGCCTCAGATGGACACTGGTGATCCTGCCTTCCCCTATGAAGGGGAGGGAACCTGCACCTCAGAGGAGGAGACACTGAGGTGGGCAAGTGGGAGAGTACCAGTATTTCCAGCCAGACCAGGCATCCCTGGTATGTCAGGGGTGTGTGATCAGTCTCTATAGCAGGGTGTATAACTGTATTCAAAGTGAGATGCAGTTATTAAACACGACTCAGCTGGTGCAAGCGCAACCTCTGGCGCATCCCAGAGGGACCCAGGAAATAAATTACCCACTTACAGAATGTAATTGGTGAGGGATTAAAAATCAATAGGAAGGAGAGTGCAAGCTAGCTGCTTCCACTGGGCTCCAGAACACAGCACAGTGCAGAAGGAACCTGGCTGGTGTTGAGGCCACCCCCTTCAGACTCCCCCTCCTGGATCTGCATCCCCAAACCCTCTCCTAGCCCATCCTCCTGCCACCTCCCAACACAGCTCTCTCCAGAGCACGCTGGCAGCCTCTTTAACCAAAGGACTCACAATGTTTCCTGGACGGAGTGTGCTTGTGGCCTAGCCTGGCAAAGCATTCAGCCTCAGTGCTAGATGTGCCAGATTAGGATTGAAGGGTTAGGGTCCATGGAATCATAGAGCCATAGAAATTAAGGGCTGGAAGGGACCTTGAAAGATCATCAAGTCCAGCCCCCCTGCTCTGGGCAGGAATACTGCCGAGATCAAATGATCCCAGCAAGGTGTCTGTCCAGTCTCCTCTTGAAGACTTCCACGGTTAGGGACTGTACCACCTCCTTGGGAAGTCTGTTCCAAATTTTGGTCACCCTTATGGTAAAGAAGTTCTTCCTTACATCCAACTTGAAACCAACCTCTAACACTTTATGGCCATTGTTCCTTGTCCTCCCGTGGGGCACCCTAGCGAACAGTTTTTCTCCCAGCTCCCGATATTCACCCCTTACATACTTATAGATGGCCACCAAGTCCCCCTCAGTCTTCTCTTCCCCAGGCTAAACAGTCCCAGATGCCTTAGTCTTTCCGCGTAAGGGTTGTTCTCCAGGCCCTTAATCATTCTTGTGGCCCTTCTCTGGACCCTTTCAAGATTCTCCACATCTTTTTTGAAGTGCGGCGCCCAGAACTGGGCACAGTACACCAGCTGGGATCTCACCAACACCGAGTAGAGAGGAAGTATCACTTCCTTAGCCCTGCTCACAATGCATCAGCTAATGCATCCCAGTATACTATTAGCTGTGTTGACTACAGCTTTTCACTAGCGGCTCATGTTCATCCTGTGATCAGTCATAACCCCGAGGTCCCTTTCAGCCATCATGCTGACCAGAACATCTCCTTCTAAGCTATATACATGTCGCTGGTTACTTCTCCCCAGATAAAGCACTCTGCATTTATCCTTATTAAATTGCATCTTGAACTCCACCCACCTTTCCAGCTTGTCCGGGTCCACTTGGATCCAAATCCTATCTCCTAGCATGACCACTTTTCCCCATAACTTAGTATCGTCCACAAACTTGGCCAGTGTGTTTTCCACATCCTCATCTAAATCATTGTTAAAGATGTTGAACAGCACGGGGCCAAGAACCAAACCCTGCAGGACACCAATGGCCACCACCCGCCAAGACAATGCAGACCTGTCCACTAGCAATCTCTGGATTTGACCCTTTAGCCAGTTCCCAACCCACCTGATCATGGACTCTGCCAGCCCACAATTCCCCAATTTTTATATAAGAGCATCACCAAAGGTCTTTTTAAAATCCAAGTATATGACATGAACCGCATCTCCCACATCTAAGTGGTTCATTACTCGATCATAGAAGGAGACAAGGTTGGTCAGACACGACTGGCCTGCAACAAAACTGTGTTGGCTATCCTTCAGCATCAAGCCTTCTGCTAGTCTCTCACAAATGGATTTCATGATATTTTTTCCCAAAATGTTACCGGGTATCAAAGTCAAACTGACCGGGTGTAATTTCCTGGATCCTCCCCCCTTCCCTTCTTAAAGACTGGCACCACATTGGCCCTTTTCCAGTCATCCAGGACCTCTCCCAAGCACCACAAGTCTTCAGATACCTTTTCCAATAGTCCCACAATGACTCCAGCCAATTCCCTCCGCACTCTCAGGTCCTGCCAACTTGCAGACATTCAGCCACTCTCTGTGCTTCCTCACCAGTTCAGCATTGACCATTGGTTGGCAATCACCCCTCCTGCATCCATCCAATATCTGACCAGGTGGGTGTCCACCATTTATATGCAGGAACACCAATGCAAAGTATTCATTAAAGAGTTCAGCTTTCTACTGATTGTCTGTTATCAGCTGTCCTGTCCCATTCTGCAAGGGCCCCACGTTTCCAATGGTCTTCCTCCTGCTCCCTGTATACCTAAAGAAGGACTTATTGTCCTTGATTTCAGTCACCAGCCTGATCTTGCTCACCACCCTTGCCTTCCTTATCCTCTCCCTACAAATACAGGCTATAATTTTGTATTCCTCCTTGGTGACTACCCCTTGTTTTCACTGTCTGTAAGCCTCCTTTTTCTTTTTTAAGCACTCTTTGACTCCTCTGGTAAGCCAAGGGGGCTTCCCAGCCCCTTTACCACCTTTCCTACATACAGGAATGGACCTTTTCTGCATTCTGAGGATCGTTCCTTTGAGGAACGACCACTTCCTGAACTTCCTTCCCTTCTAGTCCCTCTTCCCATAGGGTCTCTCCCACTATTTTCCTAAACTCATTGAAGTCAGCCTTCCTGAAGTCAAGACCTCTGCGCTACTGGCTGACTTCCCTGCCCTACGATGGATAGTGAATTCTGTCATCTCATGATCACTATCTTCCAGATTATCTTCAATCCTCAGATCTCCCACTAGGTCATCTCGTTTGGCTAGAACCAAATCCAACAGAGTCTTCCCCCTGGTTGGCCCGTTCACCTCCTGTGCTAAATAAACTTCTTCCATGCAGGTCAAAAACCTACATGACCAGTCAGATCTGGCCAAGTGCTCCTCCCAGCAGATGCATCAGGGTAATTGAGGTCACCCATGACAGCCATGTCCCTTGAACATGCAGCCTCCATCAGTTCTCTGGAAAATTCAAGATCCAGCTCCTTTTCCTGGTGTGGCAGTCTGTAGTAGATGCCTACCATCAAGTCCCCTTCTCCTCGCCCCCTTGCCCCTCCAAACCTTAACCCACAAGGTCTCAGGTTGCCCTTCTGTTAAACCAATGTGGATCTTCAAGGAGGCATATCGCTCCTTTACATAGAGAGCTACACCTCCTCCCTTCTTCCCTACCCAATCCCTTCTGTGCAGCCTGTAGCCCTCTATGCATACAGCCCAGTAATGTGAGGTGTCCCACCGGGTCTTCATTATTCCAATGAGATTATATTTCCTGTTTGCTAGCAGAGGTGCCAGTTCCTCCTGCTTATTCCCCATACTCCTAGCGTTTGTGTACAGACACTTAAGTCCCCCAGTTCCCCGCCACCCCGACATCATTCCTGCCTCTCGACACCTCCCTGACCACACTCTACATCCTTCCTGCTTGGCTGTCCCCCAGCTTGCATTCGCTTCTGCACACCCATTCACTGATGCACCTAGTGTAAAGCCCTCTCCAGAAAGTCACCCATCCTGGAAGAAAACTGTTTCTTCCCCCTTGGTGTGAGGTAAATGCTATCTCTTCCCAACAAGCCCTTATTCCATGATCATAAAATCCAAAACCCTCACTGTGGCACCATCTCCTGAGCCTCCAGTTGACCTCCTTAATACAACTGTCCCTCCAGAGACCCTGGCCGCAGACTGGGAGGATGGAAAAGAAAACCACCTGCACCCCCAGCCCCCAGTAGTCACTCATTACCCACCCAAGGTTGTTCTTGGCCGTGTCATTCATGCCCACATGGATGAGCAGCATGGGGTAGTGATCAGAGTGCCGGATGAATTTTGTAATTCTCTCCATTACATCCTGGATACAGGTCCCTGGAAGGCAGCAGACCTCCCATGTGAAGGGATCCGGCTGGCAAATGGCACCCTCTGTCCCCATCAGGAGTGAGTCTCCCACTATCACTACCCTACATCTCCTCTTCTGGACAGGAGCTTGCCTCCTTTCCTCCTGTGGAACAGATGCCTCCGGTCCTTCCTCCACCAGTGGTGCAAGGACTGGTGGAGGAAAGATCAGAGGTCCAGGCCACATTGCTGTCCATTCCACATCTACTAAGGGATTTAAGGCCTGGTGAAGGCTTGGAGTCTATTATGGGCACCTAAGGATACCCCAGGGTCTGTCAGTGCCCAGCCGCCTCAATCAGAAATCCCCTTTGTATCCATTCAAATCAAGCCCTGCCTTCTCTCTGCCCCCAAGGGCATTGTACTGTGTTACAGGAAAAACAGCCTTTGGTCCCTTTAGCCTAAGAGCCTGCCTCTAGCCCTGCTGGATCAGAATCTTTGGTCTTCAGATCTAGCCCCTGGCCTGTCCAGGTCACATCACTGGCCTTTGTGTTCAATGCTTCAGAGGGAGGTGATGTTTTAAAACCCTGTTTGATGGCCCCTAGCCCACTATAGTGCATACAGGGGGCAAATTTCTCCATAGCACTGTGGAGACAAGGGCAGGGCTGCCTTGAAAAATGAGGATTTATGCTGCTTATCCCTGCCAGGCAGGTTGACACATGTTATTTTGGGTAGCAGGCTCTAAATCTCTGTCTAAGAATGCAGGACTTTTCTACTGAAACCCCCAAGGATCTGGAGTGAAGACTAAGTACCGTCAGTGCTTGGTCATGACAGAAGGCAGCACTAGATTGCTCCAACCTGACTATCACTGGGAAGGAAGGGGTATCAGTGTGCCAGAGGGACTAGGGAACTAGGATGCAGAAGGTCCTCTAGGGAGAGCAAGGCATAGCTGAGCTCAGGGAGGAAGCATGGGTAGAGCCCCTTGTAGTATTATTGCTTTTCAGCTCCTGGCAAAGACAACCCTCCGATGGGGTGAGTTTGGACATGCAGTCACAGGCTGTGCACTCTCTGGGGATGGGGGTGGAGACTCCTACAGTTTGCATTTATCCCTGTAAATAAGTTTTCTGGATCTGGAAGGGAGGAGAGAGATGTCCAACCAGTATGTAGGAGCAGCAGTATCTGCCTGCTGGACTGTGCAGCCCTGAGTGCAGGGCACCTCCTTGGGTAGCAGCAGGCAGGTCAGGCTGGCAGCCCATTGAGCCTTCCCATAATTTAGAATGAAGCAAGCAATGGTTGTGGTGGCTGCTTCATGGGGGCTCGTTAGCCCAACTCAACCCCACAGACTCCAGTGAGTCTCCTACTACTGGGCGTTCTCTGTAGAGGTTTGCAGAGATGTCCATGAGGGCTAGTTATCTGGGCATGTCCACACGCACCTGCAGGACAAAGGCACATGCCATTGGCAGTGGGGTGGGGGGTACATTGTACAGGCAAATGACACATGCAGCTCTGAGGCTGGGGACAGGGGTATGGGCAGGCATTTCTTTATCTTTCAGAGCTGCATGTATTTATCCTTACAGTCCTGTGTGAAGTGGGGGCAGGGTGGTTATCCCCTTTATAAAGATGGGACCAAAGAGTCTAGGTCACTTGCCCACAGAGCTATAGCAAGCTCATTCAGCACTAGGGGGGAGGGAGGGCATCAGTGGCAGAGCTGGGCAGCAGCAACCCATGGTGCCAGCTCCCTGGGACACCCCGCCCCCACCCCCCAGGCCCCATTTACTCCCCCCACCCCAGATATACTACTAAGCACAGGACAGCACCTACTGTGAGGAAAGATCCTGGGAGAAGGGGAGCATCATTCCACTTGTCCCCCACTCCCCTCATCCCCCAGATGCAGTGCTATGCTGCCCATCTCCTATAGCCAGATGGCTGCCCCTACCATGGTAAGGACTTCTGGTGCCCCATCATAGTCCACACCTGAGGCTGGTCCCCTCCCCTGTTGTGCTACCACTTGCCCAAGGGCACACAGCAAGTCTGTGGCAGAACTGGGCCTCCTGAGTCCCAGCCTAGCACCCTAACCAACGCTTAAGGGCTTGCCTGTGCATGGAGTTAGCCCAGAACAGCTATTCCTCCTGACAGTCACCCCAGGCCAGAATATCCTTCATGTTCCGACAAGCTCTGCTAAGACGCACGCCGCGGTCCCCGTTTGAGGTTACCCGCAGTCCAAGGACAGGCAAAGGAAGAAAGCCTGGGAGGTGGAGAGCAAAGCCAGAGCACGGAGCTGTCAAAGAAATTTAAACCAGGCCGAATCGTACAGCTCAATAGAAGCCCAGCTCTTATAGAGATGGTTTATGTTTAACTAGACAATATATGAGCCCTATTCCCTTAACTAATTTTCCCGGTGCCTTAACAGACAAAGCATTAATCGTCTCCTGCCATTATTTATTTATTTTCCAGGCCACACTCTGACAGGGCACCTTATTTTCTTTGTCAAATGCCATTAGCGCTCAGCCCGGCCATACAGGCCGCAGAAGACAGATGCTGGTAATAATCATGAAATTCTCATTATTTACCCTCACTTCTATCGTGTTTAAGTTATTTATGTCCCTTGGGCATGGCCAGAGACTGTGGGTTATTCTGATAGTCAATCATAAAAATGCAATTGTTGTTACTTAATAGTCTCTCTGTCTCTCTCTCTTTCCCCGCTCACCCTCCGCTGCCCCCCAGCTGTGCTCCACCTCACCCTGCATGGTCTGACTGGTTGGCTGGGATGAGTGGAATAACTTAGTACATGAAGGGAAGGTAGCACTGGCAGGAGGCAGGCACTGTGAGAGGTTCCCCTGTGGCTCTGAGCTATTCCAATGCACCTCTCCTTATCTCATCGCCCTCCTAGTCCAGTCCTGAGCTCTCAGCTCTGTCGGTGCCTCTCACCCCAACACACAGCCCCTTCAAAGAGGCGGTTCATTTGAGCCATGCCCTCCTGGGCACTTGGTCGAGACTAACGACCTGATTTTCTTTCCAAGGAGGAAATCTCTTGCTCTTCCCACGAGTGACCCACTTCACTCTCTGCAGTGTCCTTCTCTTTAAAGGGGGGTAGAAGCTCAGGAGTGGCCTGTTAGCCTTGTATGGTCTTTCCTTATCAGCTCTCCTTACAACCACTACTCACCTATGCTATCCTTGCCAGACTCAGCTTGTTTCTCTAGGCTGAAAGAGGAGGTCAGCCTCCCTAGTCCATACATCACTTTCCTTTCATCCCAGAGCAGAACAAAGTGTTGAAACTTCCTGCGAAGCAAAAACTTCCAGTACATTTCTGTTTGATGATACCGGAATGATTTTACAGTCAAAGTGCTTCATTTCAATGGCATTCTTCCAGATACTTTTTATTCTACCATAGAAAAGTCAAAAGGAAGCTTTTTGATTGTTTTCTGTTGAAAATTAGGCTGAAAGCACATTTCTGTCATGTTTTAGTGTTGTCAAATCAGGTTTATCCAGCAGTCCCTGTTGTTGGAAAATGTGCGACCAGCTTTAGAGGTCCTGGGGCACTAATGACCATAGACCTGGGTTGATGTTGAACTAAAGGCTCCATGGCCACTGTCTAACCTTTATCCACATTGCTTCTTGTTTACTTAACACACCACCCTCTTTATAGTGCCCTCCCTGGGCACAGAAACAAGGAAGCAAGGAGGTTTAGGTCTGAGGTCTCTTGGAGGCATCTGTGACTTCACCTTCACCAGAGAGAGTTCGTTATAGACCCACAGGTTTGTCTGCAGTTAAGTGTCTCTGAAATGTTTCCCTATGCAGTGAGAACAAGCACTGGGAAAGTCACTCTTTATTTGTAGCTGTCCAGGCTGAGATCAAGCAGTAAAATATCTTGCTTCAGGACAGATGATCCTCATGGTGTATGCTTGTGTGTGTGTGGAGGAATAGCAATGCACCCCAAGTAGAGCTGCACCAAAATCTTCCAACTAAACATTTTTCCTTTGGAAAATGGCATTTCAGTGTCCTGAAATCTTGGGGTTGGGGGGGAGAAGGGGGAAGGCAGCAGTGGTATGCTAATTTTGACCAGATTTGTTTAGAAAATATTATCCAAAGAAAGTGATGTTGTAGCTGTGATGATTCAGGAAATAGGCAAGAGGCAAGGAGTTTTTTGCTTGATAGCTTTTATTGAACCAACTGCATGGTTGGGGTAGACCTAGACAAGCTTTCGAGTGCAATAATGCATTGCATTTGAAAGCTTGTCTGCCTCTATCCCAACCATGTAGTTGGTCCGATAAAAGATATCACCCACAAAAATCCTTGCCTCTCATCAAAAGGAAGTCATTCTGGCAGAGTCAAAGCAGAATGTTTTCTCATTTTCAGAACATCATGTTTCAGTCTTTCAGTTCAAAATGTATTGTGCTTTGTATCATCAACACTAATTGTTTAAGAAGCTTGAAGGTGATTCCAAACTTTGTAATTGACCCAATGTGAAACATTTTGAAAATTTCACTTTGTGGTAGATTTTTGACATTTTGTTCCAATTCCAAATGAAAACATGATTTAAAAGATCAGAATTTCTTTTGAGATGGGAAAGGCATAATCCTGACTCCTGCCCTGCCCCCCACGCCACCCCACCCCACCTCTGCCCCATCCCAGCCACATGGAGAACAGGGCACAACTGGTCAGATACAATCTTTGCCTGTTGACCACTGCCAGAGATGAAGCATTAGGGATGGAGCCAAATAATGACATTCCAATACCACACCCCAACCCCATTGCCAAAGCTATCCCACTCATATAGAATGGGGAATAATCTGAAATAACCAGAGTGTACAGTGAGGCCATCAGAAAGCAGACCAATACAAGCGATATTTTAATCTTTCTGTTACCAAGCCTTTCCGTCTAACTTGCTCCAAGACTTTGTCCAAAGCCCCAACAGAACTCGCCAACCAGGTAAACACATTGTGTTGACTCTTCCAAGTCCTGCAATATGTCATGTTTCTCTTAAATCCCCAGTTCCTGGAGTCAAGGGATGATGGGAGAGGTCTTGGCTTTCATTAAAAAAAGATTCAGGGTCTTTACCCTTGGTGCTAATGGTCTAGAACCTAGCAAGGGGATCTGAGCAGGCCGTAAAGGTTCTGAAACCAGAAGGTCCATGAGAACCCTTAGTGTATTATGCATTAAAGCTCATTAGTTTTAAGCCAGTCTCTTCATTTTGGGGGGAACTAGCCCCATGGGTTTTGAACATTAAGGCATATTAAAGCAATTTAGGCATGCATCTACACATGGATGGACTAATGTGCATTAAGGCACATTAAATTCAGGTGCGAATAGCTAAGTCGCATTAGCACACGTGCAGATGCGCTAATGCGTATGAATGCAGTGTGTATCCATTGACGTATACCGAGTTAATGTGCATTAGCGCATCTACACATGTACAAATACAACTTAGCTATTTGCATCTATATTTGATACGTGCTTTATGCAAGTATCAAATTTAGGCTCACATAGCCTTAAATTGCCATTTTTAAGGCACATTAGGGGCACACACATGTAGGCATATGCCCTCAATGAGCCTTAAAAATGGTGACTTTAGGCTAAGCCCACTTAAAAGAGGCACATTTAGACATGCCCTGGGAGTCTGCAATGATGTTTCATGGGCATGGGATAATGGATGGGCTGCAGGTTCCCAAGGATTAGAAACCAGCCAGCCATCCACATGGATGGATCACATCAAAATGGGATGAAAGAGATTTTATGAGGCAGTAGTCATAGAGATGCTGTATGTAGCCTCTGGCCGTGGTCCTTAAGGTCCATGTGATACAGTTCTCCAGAACAGGTGCATGTTTGCAATGCTCACAGGCTGCCCCTTGTCCAGTAGCCTCACCAGCACACCTTCTGCACACTTGGTCCACTTGCTAATGGAGTGTGGCTTGCTTTTAGAAGACAGGAAGCTCTTCGTGGGAATGCTGGGGAAGCAGCAGAGTGAAGACGATGTCCGGCGGCTGTTTGAGCCCTTTGGACAGATCGAGGAATGCACCATCCTCAGAGGGCCTGATGGAGCCAGCAAAGGTGGGAGACAGATCCAGCACTATCTGAGCACTGGTTGGAGGTTGTTGGGAGTCATCTTATCAAGCATAAATGTGACATGGCTTGGGCCAGAACTCCAGGCTCCGTGAATATTGGTGTTTGTGGAAAAAGAGAGCAGCACATGTGTTCACAGCAGGAGGACTGTATTTTCTATGGGGTGGGATACAGCTGTATGAGAGGTGCTCCAGGCACCCAGATGGATCATAATGGCAGCCTCTGCCCAGGGCACAGGAAGGTGGTCATGGATATGGTCAGGGAGAGCTGGGCAGGGTAATGGCTGATATAGTCCAGCTCCCTGAGCCAGGGGCGGTTGGGGAGCTCTCAGGCAACCATGCCAGACACAGGGGTCAAACTGAGGGCCTAAGGTGGGGTAAAGGGAATGGCTTGGTGGGTTGGTGAGTTCTGAGCAGAGGCCAGAGCATGGAGCAGTGGTGGCAGAGCTGGAGTCCCAGAGGGCAATAGCAGACTGGAGTGGGGCAGAGTGGGTAACTGGCCTGGCACTGGTCCTTGCTGTGTCTCTCAGTGGAAGCAATTGGCTGTCACCTGCCCTTGGAGAAGAGCTCCCTTTGCACCATGGACAGAACCTGCAGGACTGAGCACTTCAGGCCCAAATCAAGCAGTCACAGTACACTCCTGCCGTCCCTGGGGGATAGAGCTTGGATCCACGCAGATGCAGCCGTTGCCATCAAAGACTGGAGCAGGAATCGTGACACACTTGGGCATAGAGTCTATCCCAGGACTCCAGCCCAGTGTATGACTACCTGCCACCACACCCCTGTTTCCTCCAGCCAATGGCTGAAGGTCCACTTCATCCCCTCCAATGTATCCCTAATAGCTCCATGCTCAGGGTACTCCAGGGACCATCCTCTAGACACTGGTCATGGGGGCTAACTACCCAACAGAATGTATGCATGTGTGCTCCACACACACACACACACACACAGACACAGGCTTTGAGAGCACCACTGAAGCCGCATATGCGCCCCCCCACCCCCAACACACACACACGGGCTTTGAGAGCACCACCGAAGCCGTGTGCGCGACACACACACACACACACACACACACACACACACACACACACAGAGGCTTTGAGAGCACCACTGAAGCCTCCATCCAGCTCAGCCTCGTCCTCGTCTTCCTCCTCCATTCCAAAGCCAGCACTGACATCCTCCCTCGCGCCTAAGGATTTCAGAGTTCCTTGCAAGTGTTAAGAGTTACCTGTGCCCTTGTACAGGTGGGGTCACAGGCCTGAGCACATGTTCTCCTCCACAGTGAACTGCTTCTCTTTGTCTGGCTTCCAAGCTGACAACATGCTTTCCTTTTCTTTCCTAGGATGTGCCTTTGTAAAATATGGGAGCCATGCAGAGGCTCAAGCAGCCATCAACAGCCTTCACGGCAGCCAAACTATGCCGGTAAGTGCCAGAGCTAGAGCTGGAGGGGAAAAGCACTTGGGTTTTCCTTCCTTTCCACAAGTGAGATCTGTGGGAGCTGTCCATTGGATCCAGATGAGAGCTCAGCCTGGAGTCCAGTCCAATCCATGGGCCCACTCCAGTGCAAACCCACTGAACTGACAGGTTTCAGACAGGGGTGTCTGAAAGGGGAACTTGCCGTAGTGATTCATGGACTGTTTCTAGTTCATACCTGCTCAGCTGGGCTGCGATTCCATCCCAAAGTCACCTGCTTCTGCCCAGGTCCTGAGGGCAGCCCCTAAGAAGAGGCAGGTTCCACACAGAAGAAGAGGCTGGAACCACACAACAGGTTCTGCAGGAAGAGTCAATTGGGCCAAAAGGCCCGTTGGTCTGAGTCAAGTGACAGGCTGAAGGAACTCCAGGGAACAGAGTTAGAGAGGTCCTGCTTAGTCCCACCTAGCCCAAAGCCCTCTGGCCAGTGCAGGGAATTGCAGGTGAGGTTTCCCTGTGCTGCATTGTTAATGTACTTCAGTCCTGAAAGAAGGAACCTGTTGCTACCCCACTCCTGTGTCCCCCTCACCCGTGTGTGCACTGGCAGCTTGGCCAGCAGCCACCATCTTGAACTGCACCATCTCCTCTCTGCCAGTGCTCCTCAGTCCTGTCTTGCAGCTCTCCCTGATACTGCAGCCTTGGACCTCAATTAAGCAGACTCTTGGAGTGGGACAGGCTGCTTTTCTGATGTAGGAACAGATCTCCCAAGAATTGAAGAGAGAACTGCAGAGGCCTCTACTCTAAGTCAGGATTTGAAACCCAGCCTTGAGTGGGGGCACGTTTAGGTGCAATGCCTCACGTCCCTGAATCCTGGCAGGCAGCTGGGCTGTGACGTTCCCAGGCACACATTTGGCCATTTTGATGTAGCTGACTTGGCTGACCCTGGGTGCTAGCTTTAACATTCAGTTCTCTCTCATCTTTTGCTGTAATTCTAAAGACAGGAAAAAGTTGCTCAGAAACCTGGAAGGTCCCCACAGTCCCGCCATAGCTCCAAGGGCATAACCTTCTTCATCTCACAGTGTTCTTGGCAGGAAACTGCCACAGGGTTGTAGTCTCAGGAGGAGTAGAAATGGGCACTCCCACTGGATGTGCTCTCTTCCTCCCTGCCCAAAGCACAGAGCTTTCTCCTTAATCCAATCACCAGCTAATTTGATCCTCCCTTTAATTGGATCAAAATCTCAAGGATCAAACAATTTGTTGTAAAATAACACAAGGTCCATCCTTTTGTTTTGATCAGTGTTGAGCTCTCCAGGCAGGTGGTAGGGGATAATTCAATCACTAGCTGGAGAAAGTTGCCATTTAATTAACAATGAAGGTCAAAATTCTGAATGAGAGAGAAAGGAAACAGAGTCCAGAGAACAGCCATGATTATAAAAGACGACTATAATTAAACATTGCATTGATCAGCCATTGCTATTGACAACCTGGGCCAAGTTTATCCCTGGGGTGACTCTAGCAAAGTCGGGGTAGAATCACTCTGGAAATGAATTTGCACAAATGTGCGTGAGGCGAGTTCTGAGAAACAACCTGGCGGGTGCAGGATAAACAAAATCAGCTGCTCATATAAATTAAAGTGATTGGAGCCTGCAGTGGAGAAGGAAGAGGACACCTCCCTGCCCTCAGGACTTCCCAGGCCTGGCCTGAGCTAAGGTGACTACATTTTCAAACCAGAATACTCTTCTTGCAATGCATTTTAAAGTCACAAAGTATTCATGCAAAAAAATAAAGGTGCAGGGTTTCTTTCATAAACGTTTGCTTCTGATTCACCATTCCTAATTTTCAGAGGAGAGGATTCTTTCCAATAAGAATCTGAACAAGCGCATCATGAAACACTGGGTTACTATAAGTCGCCTTCACTCCAAGCAAGACAGCAGTACAGATAGTATCAGCGTTCATTTGACTTGTCTTCATTTTAGACGCTGTTCATCACACTGACTGCTCATTCTGCTGGCCTGTTTGTTCCTTTTTATTCTGCTCAGTGCAATGCATCACGAACAAATAGTTTCTAGATATTAAAATAACCCCTGTACATGTTGATTGAGGCATTGAAATTCTGGGATGTTTCAGGTGTCCTGAAATAAATTCCTAGGACATCATATACAAAGCAAGAGAGAAAGAAAGAACAAATAAATGAACGAGCCAGGTTGAGAAAACAGATGGTTTAAATTAGCATAATTCTATTGACTTCAGTGCAGCTATGCTGATTTACACCAGCTGAGGAACTCTCTCTACCCAACACAGAAGAAGAAGTTCAGATCTAACAAATAGTTAATAAAACAACCTAGTATGGAGTAGATGTATGACAGTTACCATTAGATGTGTTGTGTTAATCACTAACAGTTATAGGCCCCTGCAAACCAGTGCTCATGGGCACAAAGTGATGCCACTGTTCTTTCTCTTTTTCCTAGGGTGCCTCCTCCAGTCTGGTGGTGAAGTTTGCAGACACAGACAAGGAGAGGACCTTAAGACGGATGCATCAGATGGCAGGACAGCTGGGGATCTTCAACCCAATGACTATCCAGTTTGGAGCCTATGGGGCATACACGCAAGCGGTAGGAGATGCTGCTTAATCAGATGGAGAATGAAATGTCCACTGGAGATGTGGAGTCATCTTGTGTGGTTGCCCTTCTCAGAATGAATGGGGATCCGTTCATATAGATTGCACTTACCCTAACTTGAGGATGCCCACAGTAAATTCTTAGTGATAGAGTGGCCTGATGTCAGTGAAAACCCACGTTATTAAGCAATAAGGTTCAGTGCCCCCTGCACATGTCAGCTGGCTTCCCCACCCTTTTGGAAAACATATGACACAAAACAGTGCTGGCATTCACCACCTTCAGCCATGATCAACACTTGCTGCCCACTAGAAAACAGTGGCAGGCCAGCAAGAGAAACACCCACTTCCTACAAGCTCATGGTGCTAGAAGCTGAAAAACTTGATTAATGGCTTTTCACGTAGGAATTTTCTCTGGATTTTTTTTGTGGCTGCTGTCTTAAGCGGCATGTATAGGCATAAATAGCAGGCGTGGATAATCAAATCCCAAATGTCCCCTCCACCCCCGACATTTAAGTCATGTCAAGACTGTATTGAAATACCGATCAATCAAAGTCACCATATTCTCATTCAAGGCCAAAACAAAGCCCGCACTCAAACCCACTGAGCTATTGCTATTGAAATGCGCTTGCTATTGAAACCATCCTACAATTCAGCAGTGCCTTAAAGCTATAGGGATACTCCAAAACTGCTATACGTTTTGGGTCAATTTGGCACCGTGGTTCTGCAGGTCTTTACTCGTGAGAAACCAAGCGTGGAATAGCAGGGCAGATAGAAGAATTCATAAACACCTGCCCAAACAGTGCTTGGTGTCACAGCCTCTCTCACAATGTTTAATTGTATCTACTCAGTAAATGAGAACCTGGTACAAAGTGTTGAACTCACATAGAGCAGAGCACAATAGGATGATATTTGATGTAGCACCTTTCATTCTGAAATGCTAGATTAGGCTCTGTGCAGCAGACACTCTGGGTGAACTCGCTAGCCTTTTTTTAATATAAGAGGTCAGACTCAATGATCACAATGCTCTGTTCAGGCCTTAAGATCTATGAATGTTATGCTTTCCAAAGTAACAAGCTTGATAATAGCAGTGCATTGCCTGCAAGTAAGCACTTTACAATAGGACACACGATGCCTGAGATCTGTTTGACCCAGGGACGGAGTGCTGGCAGTGGCACTTTTCCAAATGAGCAATTTGTCTGGATACGTCTGGCTGGAAAGCCACCAGAGACAGCCAGAAAATGGGACCTCAGTGTCACCTCTTATCTGAAGGTTCTGCATCTCTAGCAAGGCAGCAGCAGACTCTCTCTCTTCCCAGTACTGCAGGTTAGTGTGAATATTTGGTATAAGCCCAAGTCCTGCTGTGGCAGCTTAATCCACTTCTTGCTGGCCCAGAGACAAGAGCGCTGCCAATAGAGCCATACAGGCTGAAAGGAAAACACCTGCCTTGCTCAGTCCCACCCGGACAATATTTTCTTGAACATCATTAGGCTGCTCAAAAACAAGCCAGGAAACAAACAGACCCAGATCCAAAGCCCACCCACTGTCTCCTTGAGGTTTACAACCAGAGCTAGGATCCACACGGCATGGAAAACACCCCTTCTCTCTTTAATGAATCTATCCAAAGGGCATCAATAGCTCAGGCCCCTCTCTGCTGTACCCAAGACACTGCTGTAGCCAGCAGCAATGAAGACAGCTACACAGGAATCACTAACGGTTCATAGGCCCAAATGAGAGAAGCTAATTGACTCTTCCCCCTTTCTCCCCTCCCTTTCTCTCTCATTTCCTTTGCCCATCCATCTCTCTCTCTCTCTCTCTTTCTTTCTCTCACTCACTCACTTCCACTCCCTCCCTCTTTCCTTCTTTCTTTCCTTAAGATAATGCAGCAGCAGGCAGCCCTGATGGCTGCAGCACAAGGGACCTGTCTGAACCCCATGGCAGCCATCGCCGCCGCCCAGATGCAGCAGATGGCAGCCTTCAATGTCAGCGGGCTGGTGGCTGCGCCTATGACCCCCTCATCAGGTACTTGTCACCCAGTGCTGCATGAGTGCCCAGAGGCACATTGGGAGTATGGAAGATGTAGAGGCCTGAGAATGGTCAGTGATACTGCTTTTCATGTATAGGCACCTGTCCCCTATACATGAACTGGGGACTGGGACAGTAACAACCATGAGTCTTTCTTATCTGCCGGCTGTGCCTTTATAAAGTGAAGTGGGAATCTGAGGCCAGTTCCTTAAGGACAGGTGGCCATATCTGGTAAGCACCCCTACCAGGCACTGGTTGGCAGTTGCATTGGGCATCAATACATAGAATGGGCAGGGAGGATTGAAGCCCCATAGATGACCCCACAAGAGGAGAGAGCAGCAGCCCTGACAGAGGGCAATGTGGGTAGGAAGCTCTCTTGGTACCAGTCATAGCACCTCCATCCTGTGTCTGTCTCACCTCCAGGGCTGCCAGCCTGGCCCAACAGGGAACTTAGCTAAAACATGGAGATCCAAAGAGTAAAAGGCATGGAAAGAGGAGCTTTTTGGAACATGTGTTTCCACATGCAAGAAGGGTGACCAGGGTACCCACCACTGTCTTGGTTGCTTCCACCCTATGTCTGCATGCATGGTGTCCTGCTCAGTGAGAAGACAGACATTCAGCTGGGCCAGCCCCACTCAGCAGGTGCTGTGCAGATAAGATCTCACATCAGATGTAGAACTAGTGGTATTAGAATGGATGGGAAGCGGAAGAAGGGAGCTAGGCCTGGCCTCTTCTATTTTGTGCATCAGAGGCCCATAAGTTTCTAACAGACACCACCCCCGGTGCAAAACTGCCTGCTGGGAAGAACATCTATTTCTCTTGATGCTCTGCTCAGCTCAGAAGACACAGGTGAGGAAAAAGGGCATTAGCGTCCTACATAAGGGCAGAAAGGTGTACCAAAGACTGGAGGGTATCCGACAATTGGAGTTTTCATTGCTTTAGGTCAGGGGTGTCCAAACTTTATGCATGTGGGGCCGGATCATAAACTTTTTATCACCCAGTGGGCTGGCAGCAGCAGGCGCTTGCGCAGCCTGTCCAGTCCGGCCGCGGCCTGGGGGGGCAGGGGTCAAGGGGCATTGCCTGACTCTGCCGTGTCCTCCCTGCCACCTGGGCGGCCTTGAGGATGCTTCCATACCTGCGCACCTTGGCTCAGCAGCCAGGGGGACATGCGGAGACCCTACAGGGGGGGTGCAGGATGTGCAGGGACACCCCCCTGTTTCCTCTCCCCCGGGGCAGCCCGAGCCCGACCGGCAGGGCTCCCTCCCTCCACAGGGCCTGTGACTCACCACCCTCAGCGCAATGTCTGCGGGTGCAGGGGGGATGCGGAGAGGCGGGAGTGGTTCCACCTTCCTGCCACAACAGCCACAGCAGCAGCGGCAGCAGCATCTCCCGTCGGCCCGGCTGCAGCATCCCTCTGCGCCAGCATCTGCACCCACCCACCCGCTGCACCGTGACCTGCTGCGGCCCACGCGGCCAGCGGGACCAGCATGCAAATGAGGAGGGGAGGGGTGGGGCTAGGACGGGACACAGTGAAATGAAGGGGGAGGGGAGGAGCCGCACCGCGTTGGCAACGTCAAGCTGACGTGGTGCATGTAGGAACCTTATTCCTTCCCCAGCCCTTCAGCAGCCATTAGGAAGATGCTGAGGGCCTGGGGGAGGGACAAGGGGTGGGAACGAAAGTAAACAGTGTTTACTTTCGTTTCCCATCACAGCACCGCGGGCCACAGAAAATGGCTTGGTGGGCCACATGGCGGCCCGCAGGCCATATGTTGGACAAGCCTGCTTTAGGTCCTCATTGCTGTCAATCTCTGAGGGTACTGCAGACTATGGGCCTGGCCAAGAAGGACAATCCTGGGAAGAGTCTGACTTTCCAGCACCTTCTGTAGAACCTGTGACCAATAGCTTGGATGTTAATCCGAGGGCATGTTATACAGGTAGCTCCCAGCCAGCCCTTTAGTGGACATACCTTGACACATTAGTTCCCTAAGGCTGCCTGTACCTTTAGTTGGGTTGGTGTTTGGAGCAGGCAGCATCATCTAGCCTGTCTTCCCTCTGTGTGCCCCCTGCATGGCCACATCCTGCTGGCTCCAGCTAGCTGATAGCATCACAATTTCAGCACTGAGGCTCATGGTTACCTCAAAGCACCACAAGGGTCTGGTTGGTGCAAATGGTTGGTCTGGCATCTGTAATGAGCCCTCCACAAGCCTCTTCATCCAAAGCAACCCACCAGTCAAAATCCCTCTGCTTGACTTCAGCGTTGATTCTCAAGTCCTTCTTGTAGGCCACCAATCTCTACCCTGAGGCACACCCAGAGCTAAAGTTGTCACTCTTTCTCTCCTGCTACCCTGTCTCCTTGGGGCATAGGTACAAGCACACCTCCAGGGATCAGCACTGCACCGGTCCCCAGCATAGCCACGCCCATTGGAGTGAATGGGTTCAGCCCCCTCCCACCACAGACCAATGGGCAGCCAGCATCAGAGACCATTTACACCAATGGAATCCATCCGTACCCAGGTAGGTGATGGGGGGGGCAGGCGAGACCTTGGAGGAGGAAGCTTGGGAGTATCCTGCTGTTTTGAGTGTCTGGGGAGTGGCTGCGGGAGGTGAGGTGAAATGGGTGGTGGGGAGGATTTGACCCTAGGCCAGTGATTCTCCACCACAGTCTGGCTACCCCATGCGGTGTGTTAAGATCCTTTCAGGGGTGCTGCAGGGTGCCACGCAATGTTAGCATTGTTAGGTGTGTTAATGGATTTGCAAGATAAATCCAGAGATTTTAAATAGGAATCCAGGGTGTTAAAAGCATTCTGTCCTGTTGCAGTATTTCTGAGTTGTTTGCAACACAAGAATTGCTCTATTATTTTTCTGTAGATAAAAATCAAGTGAAAACTAAGAGCTGATATTTTCCAAGAGGCAGCTAGAGTCTACGAAGGGGTGCCTTGAGTCTTAAAAGGTTTTTAGAACCACTGCCATAGACAAAAGTTGGAGGCCAGGAGCCTCTGTGCAGGAGTGCATAAGAAGAGGTGGAGTATCCCCTCACCTCTGTGCCTTCTGCATAGGAGCTGGCCACATTTGCAACCTTTGTAATTCACTTAGCACATGGGCACACAGAGAGACAGGACTGCCTGCAGCTCCTCTGTAGAGCAAAGCACCTTCATGCCATTCTGTCTACAGGATAGTGAGCACACAGTGTGGTCATAAAAGAGCCAAGAGTAACTCGCAAGTGAGTGTGCAGGAGGTTGGGGCAATATGGAGCCTTTCACTCCTCAATGTGGCTTTAAATCAGGCAATCAGTTAGTTGTAGGGATGATGCGGGCAATTGGTGACAGGATACAGTCCCTTTAATCTCTAGCTTACCCCTTCCTAGCTTCACTGGGTCTGTGAGAGCCAAAGTTTGTACCCATCAGACTTCTGACATACTAATTCACATGAAACAGTCCTATGAGGACTTCACTGTTGTGCAGGAGAGTGCTAGAGTGTGTGGTTATAGCCAAGCCCATGTCCAGACCCACAGGTTTTTGTTGGTTGCATTGGTTGTGTTCTGTCCCTGGTCACTATAAAAAGCAGTTGTCCTGCTAGTGTTTGCCAATAGAGCCAGTCAGGAATTTTTCAGTGAAAGGTTTGTTTTTTTCTCCTGCCACTGCAAAAGCAAGAGAAAAATTTCTTATGAAAGAGCAGCTTTCACTGCATTTAAAACAGCATTTTACAATACTTTGAAAGTGTTAGAATGTCCCACGTCAGCATTTTGGAAGGAAATGCTGTTTTTTCTGCTTGAAGCATTTTTTCTCATTTAGAAATTTCATTCCAGTTCACCTTCAAAATATGAAAGAAAAAGGTTCAAGTGAAATATTTTGAAATTATACAAAATGTTTTGATTGCCCCAAGTCAATTATGGGGGGAAGGCGGCATTGTGTATTTGTGTATATGATGTACCAGGGGTTCAAACATATGGCCCATGGGCTGGATCCAGCCTGTGGAGCTGTTTAACCCAGCCCTTGGGGGTCCCAGAAGGAGGGCAATAAGGGGGGGGCAGTAGAAGCAAGGCCTACTGCTGAATTCCCCACAGTGAAGCCCCCCATGGGCCCATGTGTCAGCCATGGGGAGGGAGAGAGGGGCAAGCAACAGCTGTCTTAACCCCCACATTACTGTTTGCCCCACAATCGTTGTGATTGCCACAGATCTGGCCTGAGGGACACCAGTGAACTTGATACCCCTGCAGTCTAGAACTGTATATTTCAAAATAGTGACCTTTTCTCCTAATTCGGAACCAGAACATATTTTAAAATCTTGAACATTTTCTTGGGATGGAAAATGCGTGTCCAATTAGGCTATGTTCTGCCATACTTCTCAGGACAAGAGCTTCAAGCTACTGCCCTGGCTGACACAAACCTGGCTGCTTTCCTATTAAAACTTATTTCCCTTAGAAGGGCCCAGAACCTAGGGGCACAAAGGCCCCTGAACTCGTATTGAAGGGGCTGGGAGGGAGAACTGTTGACATCTCCCAGAATGAAGCCTAACTGTTCTGGAGGCCGCATCAGGTGGGCCCCAGATTCTGAATAATTAGTGATTAGGTTTGCCCCTGTTACAGTGTATCCCAGCACAAATTGCTTTGTTAAACTACGATAGGAAGCAGGGGACAAAAAAGCCAATAGGAACTTGGTTCGCTGTATCTCTGAGTGATTCCTTCTGGCTGCTCCTGCTGTGCAAGCTGTTTCACCTCTGGTTTATCTTGCTTACTCTTTCTTCCTTCTCCTTTCTTTTCTCTTTCCAGCTCAAAGTCCCACTGTGGCAGATCCCCTCCAACAAGCCTACGCAGGCATGCAGCACTATGCAGGTCTCAAACTTTGCTTTGCAATTCTCCCTCTGTCTCTTGCTTTCCCTCTGTCTGTTCTTGGTTGGTTGTCATTGTTCTGTGGCTTTTAAAGGAACATGGCAGGAATGGTGTGGGAAGCAGGGGCTGCTGGATGGGGGCAGTTCGCAAGACACACACATCTTGGCGAATGTTGCTTCTTATATGGAGTGAAATCATCATGAAATGTGATGGCCTCCTTTGCTGTGTGCCTGGTCATGTTGGGACAGTTTCTTCACAGATGCACACTCCTCCAAACACAAATTATAAGGACCAATGAGAGAAAGACCGGGTGAGCAGGTTCTCTGGCCTCTTTTCTGCAGAGCTCAACACTTCTTCAGCTTTGAAAGAAGGCTCAGGAAAAGGGGGAAAGTCTTGCAAAGAACATAGAAGAGATGATCATAGAAGGGACCTAGACCTTCCTGCTTATTCCTAAAAGAGCTCCAACCCCAGCGACTGGGCTAGGAAATAACTCAGAGCCAGGAGTGCTCATTTCCATGGCTATACCCCGGGACGCTGGCTAATTTAAGTGACTGGTCGGATGAAAGTGTGATGAGTTTTAATGCAAATAAGCTTGAGATAATTCAGTGGAGAAAGGATAGCTTGCAGCATAGATATACATTAGGGAAAGCTAGCAAGGAAGCAGCCACAGAGCGTGAGAGAGATTTGGGGTAATGGTGGAGAACAAGCTCAGTATAAGTTCCTATTGCAAGTCAGTTGGGTTGAAGGTCAGGTCAGTACATTTCTCCGAGGAGAGTCTGCCAAGAGAGCACTTGGAAGGAAAAAAGAGGTGCCAATTAGCGCGTAGAGGAGTTGGGTCTTGTTTGTTCTTATTTGTGCTTTTTTTGTCCCTTACAGTATTTTTCCCCAGCTTTTACCGGTTTACATGTTTGGTACTAGCAGGAAATTAAAAAAAAAAAAAGTAATCCATAATTGTTTGTTCAAAATATGGTCATTGGGTGAGGGAAGAGCCAACAGAGACAAAAATATAATCATAGTGGAGGATCATGAGGAGCCCTGATTATATCAATTTAATTAGGAATGGTCAAAAATGTTCCATCAAAAACTGCTTTTTAACAGGAAATGAGTTCTTTTAACCAAAGGAAAATTTTAATTAAAAAACCCACTGGTTTTTGGCCCCAAAAAACCCAATTCTTTTTTCATAGAAAAACAAAATGCCTAAAAAACAAAATATTTCCATATGGAAAAGTGCCTTGGGGGAGCTGTGCGTTGTTTGGGTGCTTTGGGTCTGTATTTTCTATGGGCCAAACTATTCAGTCAGAATTCATATCCCGTGATGCACTGTGAGTAATTATTCCCATGATGCATGCTTTCTCTCACCAAAAAGCAAGGGCATGTTGGACTTCAGTCTGACCAGAAAATTTGGCCGATAAGGGGCTGGAAGTGTGTGATATCTGAACTTCAGCACCCATGTGGAACCTTAACAGCATTTCCAAAATGTCATGTTTCGGTTCATGACTGAAATGCTTCAAGGTATGTTTTTCAGCTAAAATATTTCAGTTCGTTGCCAAAAATTTCCTGCAGAGAATTCACAGTTTTCAAACAGTTCTAAACATATTAGTTCCTTTTTAAGCACCATCAGACACTGCTAGACTCATATATATTGTAATAGGTTGGCAGAGTTTGTCTGAAAATCCTCACCCTCTTAGCAGGCAATGAGATGGTGAGGGAAGGCTGAACTGAGTTCCTGTTAGTTTCAGTAGTGGAAATACAGTGGCACCTATAGGCTGATATTGAAGTACTAGCATACTCAGATGCATAGCAAGAGAGGGCCCCTGTCTCAAAGAGCGGTAAGTCTAGACAAGACAACAAAGAAACTTTAACCTCTCCATTTTATAGATGGGAACCAGGTCCCAAAGAGATCATGTGACTTCGTCAAGGCCAAAGAGAGAATCTGTGACAGAGTGGCAAATAGGACCAGATTGCCCAAATCCCAGTTCATATGACCATTCTTCCTTTCTTCATGGTTCTGCTGATTCATTGGTGTAACTGGCTTATTACCCTACCCAACTATAAAAAAGTGGGAGCAGTCTCTCTAGTGAGAGAGGACCTAGAGTATTGGCTGAAAATTGCTTAGAGAGGAGCCCCAGGAAGCAGCCAAGCTTGGTAAGAAGCCCTAGGCTGGTTTTTCTGTTGTTTCATTTGGAATTCCTTTTGTGACTAAAACCACATCCTGGGAGGAGGTTAAGTTCTGAGCCAATAAACTGCATGTCTTATGTGGACAAGGTCTAGAAATCACTTTTCCCAGTCACATACACATTCATTAGATTTAATGCATTTTTTAAAAATTTCCCTGATTCATTAGGTTTTTGGACAGGAGAGAAATAATATGCTTGTGACATTTACTGATAAAAGTCGGATCCTTTTGCTCCTGCTACTAATATTGTACCCCTGCGGGATGCATGCCTTAGGTGAGAAAGCATCTGGCATATCACAAGCAGGTCTAGTCTCTGTTGTCTTACAGTAGAGACAGGAAATACAGACATTCGAATAATGAAAGCAATGGGATACCAGGATGTGGGAATTCCACCTACCAGAAGCCTGAAGAAAATACCTGTATTTATTTCTTTAGCCTGTTGAAATTGTCCTTGAGGGAGAACCTGTGGAAATGTGGAGGTCCAGGTCTCCAAAAGATGCAAACCACTGTAATGGCAGTGGCTTCAGGGGAGCTGCCAGAATGTGTGCTGGCCAGAGATCTGACCCTGAAAGAGCAACCCAAAAGGAAGAGAAGGAAGAGAATTATTGATGTTGGAAACTGAAGGGCAGGGACTACTCTCATTTAAACTGGCGTAAATCTGGAGTAATCTGAGATCAAAGTCAAAATGAGACTCCATTGGCCTAATTTACCCTTGTCCATTCACTTTAAAAGAATTCAAATCAAGGATGAAACAGCACAAAAACTGGCCCAATGTCAGCTGCAGTCAGGGTTCGGCTTGCAGACAGCTCAGCTCACACCTATGGTCCTCTCTTAAGCTAGGGACAGACATTACACATAAACCGGTTTAAGTGATCAGTAACTGGTTTAAACCTGTAACAGAACAGATGTTCAGTAAACATAAACCAGTTTGAAAATGGCTGAAATTGGTTTGATATAAATTTGGTTGAATGTAATATCATAGATTCATAGATGTTAGGGTCGGAAGGGACCTCAATAGATCATCAAGTCCGACCCCCTGTATAAGCAGGAAAGAGTGCTGGGTCTAAATGACCCCAGCTAGATACTCGTCTAACCTCCTTTTGAAGACCCCCAGGGTAGGGGAGAGCACCACCTCCCTTGGGAGCCCGTTCCAGACCTTGGCCACTCGAACTGTGAAGAAGTTCTTCCTAATGTCCAGTCTAAATCTGCTCTCTGCTAGCTTGTGGCCATTGTTTCTTGTAACCCCCGGGGGCGCCTTGGTGAATAAATCCTCACCAATTCCCTTCTGTGCCCCCGTGATGAACTTATAGGCAGCCACAAGGTCGCCTCTCAACCTTCTCTTGCGGAGGCTGAAAAGGTCCAGTTTCTCTAGTCTCTCCTCGTAGGGCTTGGTCTGCAGGCCCTTGACCATACGAGTTGCCCTTCGCTGTACCCTCTCCAGGTTATCCGCATCCTTCTTGAAGTGCGGCGCCCAGAATTGCACGCAGTACTCCAACTGCGGTCTGACCAACGCCCTATAGAGGGGAGGGAAGTATCACCTCCCTGGACCTATTTGTCATGCATCTGCTGATGCACGATAAAGTGCCATTGGCTTTTCTGATGGCTTCGTCACACTGCCGGCTCATGTTCATCTTGGTGTCCACTAGGACTCCAAGATCCCTTTCCACCTCTGTGCCACCCAGCAGGACATTCCCTAGGCTGTAGGTGTGCTGGACATTTTTCCTCCCTAGGTGCAGCACTTTGCATTTCTCCTTGTTAAACTGCATCCTGTTGTTTTCTGCCCACTTGTCCAGCCTATCCAGGTCTGCCTGCAGCTGTTCCCTGCCCTCCGGCGTGTCCACTTCTCCCCATAGCTTTGTGTCATCTGCAAACTTGGACAGAGTACATTTCACTCCCACGTCCAAGTCGCTGATGAAGACATTAAAGAGTATCGGTCCAAGGACCGAACCCTGCGGGACCCCACTACCCACACCCTTCCAGGTCGAGACCGACCCATCTACCACGACTCTTTGGGTGCGACCCTCTAGCCAATTCGCCACCCACCGGACTGTGCAGTCATCCACATCACAGCCTCTTAATTTGTTCACCAGTATGGGGTGGGATACCGTATCGAAGGCCTTCCTGAAGTCCAGGTATACGACATCCACCCCTCCTCCTGTGTCCAGGCGTTTCGTAACCTGGTCATAGAAAGAGACTAGGTTGGTCAGGCATGATCTGCCCGCCACAAACCCATGCTGGTTTCCCCTCAGCATAATTTGCCCTGCCGGGCTCTCACAAATGTGAGCCTTGATAATTTTTTCAAATACTTTACCAAGGATGGAGGTGAGACTGACCGGCCTATAGTTGCCCGGGTCCTCCTTCCTCCCCTTTTTGAAAATGGGGACCACGTTAGCCCTTTTCCAGTCCTCCGGGACTTGGCCCGTGCGCCACGAGCATTCGAATATTCCCGCCAGTGGCTCTGCAATGACGTCGGCCAGTGCCTTCAGCACCCTCGGATGGAGCCCATCCGGGCCTGCCGACTTAAAGGCATCCAGTTCTTCCAAATGACTCTGCACTACCTCAGGATCTACGCATGGAAGTCTGGTGCCTTGCTGCTGCCTCTCTACAACCCCAGTGAGAGACTTGTCGTGCCTCTCGCTTAGGAACACTGAGGCAAAGAACTCGTTGAGGAGTTCAGCCTTGTCCCCTCTATCTGTCACCAATTGCTTCTGCCCATTTAGCAGGGGTCCTATTCCTCCCTGGGCCTTCCTTTTACTCCCAATATATCTAAAAAACAATTTCTTGTTGTCCTTTACTTGGGTTGCCATCCTCAGCTCCATGGTAGCTTTGGCCCGCCTAACTGCCTCCCTACAAGCACGAGCAGAGGAGGTATATTCATCTTTAGTGATCTCACCCTTTTTCCACTTTTTATGTGCTCCCCTTTTGGCCCTTAGGCTGCCCTGGATTTCTCTGGTCAGCCATGGAAGCCTCCTGGCCCCTTTCCCTCTTTTGCCTCGCTCGGGGATCGTCTTGCTTTGTGCCCAAAGGATCGTTTCCTTTAGGCACAGCCACCCTTCTTGGACACCCATCCCATCAAAACTCCTACTCTGCAGTGCTTCCTTGACTAATCGCCTGAGTGCAATGAGATCAGCTTTCCTAAAGTCTAGCACTTTCACCCTACTAGTTACCTTACCCACTCGCCGTCTTATGTTGAATTCTATCATAAGGTGATCACTGTCTCCCAGATAGCTACCGATTTGGAGGTCCCCTATCATGTCATCTCCCGTTGCCAATACCAGATCCAGTATGGCATTCCCCCTAGTGGGACCATACACCTCCTGTGTCAGGTGGAGGTCCTGTACACAAGTTAGAAACCTGCGTGAGCGATGGGACCTTGCTGTCTGTGTCTCCCAGCAGATGTCCGGGTAGTTTAGGTCCCCCATGACTACCGCCTCTTTAGCTTTTATGGTGTCCGAGAGTTGCCTCAGGAGCCCCGCATCTATTTCTTCCCCTTGGTGTGGGGGTCTGTAACAGACCCCTACCACCAAATCCCTTTCTCCTTGCCCCCCATGTAGCCTAATCCACAATCCTTCTACTTCCTCAGCCTCGGATTCTGTCTTGATGAGGGTTGATGTATATTGCTCACTGACATAAAGTGCAACCCCCAGACTTAACTGATTCGGGTCAAACCAGTTTATGCAATGTCTGTCCCAAACCCCTTGCTGGTTTAGGTTAAATCAGACTTCCCCAGCATCCTGGCATGCTGTCTGGGCTGGGCAGGGCTCTCTGCTCCACAGCAGGGCTGGCCCCTCCCCTCTACTCCCTGGCTGGAGCTGTGGCAGAGACTGCAGGCGTCTGCCTCATTTCCCCCTGCTCCCCTCCTCCCAACCATTCCCTGCTAAGCAGAGGGTCCCCATCCCCTCTGCCTTACACAGACACACAGCATTCACTAGCAGACCACATGCTGGCTACAGTCCGTGCTGTGGCACACGGGACAAAGGCAGAATCAACATGTGTCCCTCTGTTGTTTTCTTAATGGTGTGATAAACACTGAGTTAGGGGTAATAAACACTGTGTTATCTATTCCCTGCTGGGCTGATTAGAAGGGTGGGGAACCCCTCCCTAATCAGTGTGTCCTCTCCAGGCCTGGCCACGCCCCCCTCAGCTCAGTACTATGGAAGGGAAGGGAGAGCTGCTCTAGCACCCCCTGGCTTCTAGCCTGAGCCACTGCAGGCATGTGCCTGCGTTGTTTCAGTCCAGAGGGGATTTCTGTATGGTTACAAACTGGTTTAGCCTAGCCAGGTTAAACTAACCTGCAAAAATTGAATCAATTCAGGCTTGGGCTTTTTGAATGTCTGTCCTGAGCCATGCCCACCTGTCTAACACCCACAAGGCACAGGGAGCCATGCGCTTCAGTGAATCAGCAGGCTTCACATTAGGGGTGTGCAAAGCTTTGGTCCCTGATTCAATTCGGCGGAGATTCAGCCCAATTCAGTGGCCAAATCTCTGAATCTGACTTGAATCAGGGGACCCTCGAATCTCTCTGAATTGAATCAGAACCCTCCAAATTGATTCAGAGAGATTTGGAAAGATTCGGTGATTTGAACATAGACACAGCTTTAAATGTTTTTTCTACATACCTCTAGATACCAGGCAGCTCGTGAATGCTGCGATGCTGGGGTACATGGAGTGTCCCACAGGAGCACAGGGGGCTCCCCAGCATGCTTGGCAGCAGTCCTGGAAGTGGACCAGAAGTGCTTCTGGTCCAGTCCCAGGGCCACTGGAGAGCGCGCTGGGCCCCCCCCCTCACCCCCTTGGCTTGGCTTGGTGACTGGTGCCTCCTGGGTCTGGGGGGGCACCTGGGGTCCCCCCATGGCCGATCTCCAAGCTGAGGGGGCCACCCCAGCGTGCTTCCAGGCAGACCCAGAAGTGGACTGGAAGTATTTCCGGTCCACTTCTGGGTTTGCCGCTGAGCACACCCCGCCCCCCCCCCCCCCCCACACACACACACTCCTGTGGGACCCTCCATGTGCCCCAGCATTGCAGCATTCATGAACTGCCTGGTACCTCTAGGTATGTAGAAAAAACGTGTAAAGCTGTGTCCATGTCCGAATCAGCATCAAATCTTCAGATTCAGATTCAACCAAATTGAATCGGGGACAGTGATCTGAATCAACAAATCGAATCACTGTCCCCAATTTGGGCTGAATCCAAATCCAAATCAAATTCACACACCTCTACTTCACATAGCATGTCCAGCAGGACCATTGCCTTTTGATGATCCAAGGTCCAAGTGAGGGTTTTACAATCAGCACGTTACAGGGAGTCCCGTGACTAAAAGGCATGCACAGTGTGTTGAAAGTGACCCTTTGTATTGCCTGCAAGCTGTGGAGGTTGATTCCTGTTGTTGCTTTACAGTGAAGATGTCTTAACATGTGCTATTCAGAGCATCTTCCAAGGCTGGCTGAGCAGCTGATCCCCCTTTCATTCTGTGAGTCAGTAAAGGGAATAGACATTCTTTCCACTCAAGGTTTTCCAATCCAGTTAATTAAGTGGTTTGGGGTGTTTTTTTAGTCCCCACACAGAACACTACAAGTTTCCCTTAAATGTGTGTCCTGAAAAACACTGTTGTACCATTAGCTTCCTTTACCCTACCCTGGAGTTAGAGCAGAGCACCATGGGTGCAAAGCAGAGCAGAATCTGGAATACTTCATGAGAAAAGGGGGCAGAATCCAGCACAGATTCATGAAGTAGGTGCAAAGTACTACAGTTTTAATACTAGTAGTAGCATTTAGAGCCTCAATTATGCTTGGGACTCATTGTGCTAGTTGCTCTACATACACATAGTATGATACAGTCCTTGCCCAAAGAGTTTACAGTCTAAATTAGGAGTTGGCAACTTATGTCCCATGGGCTGAATCCATCCCATGGAGCCATTTGATCCAGCCCATGCATGTGGGACTTCAGTAGCATTCAGCTGGGGCGGGCTTCAGAAGCAGACACTGTCCATAGGTCACAGTGGGGAGAAATGGTAGCAGTGGGTCACCCCAGAGAGAAGCAGCAGCAGCCAGGTTCTAGCACCCATCCTTCTGCCTGTGATTTGCATATTATTGGTCTAAACAGACACCATAGGCAAAGAAGGGGAGAGAAAACAGAAGCACCGAGATGGGAAGTGACTCCTCTAATATCTAGACCTCTAGCCTAGGTCAGGGCAGAAATGGAAATAGAACCAAGGCAGAGTGGTCAGCAGGATCAAGCGGCTCTCCACAGGGCATACTGTGTAGTCTATACAGAGGCACAGCACATAGGCTTCATGACATACTGGAAGGATGCTATATAGGTTTACCTAGGTTTACCCTTTTAAACAGATAGGGCAAATTCCAGGCTCATTTAAATGGGAGTAAATCAGAAATCAGTGGAGCTGTATCACTGTTCACCTGCTATGGTAGGGATGTCAGCTGGGTTTACCTGCAACAACTCTGACAGGTGACATCATTTCAGCAGAAACCACCAGGGATCAGCTGTGACCTGGACACAGAGTGAGAAACCCAGGAGCTGTCTATGGTGGACAAATCTGAGGAAGCTCAGAGGTCTAGTGGGACCACATAGTTGTGGGCCTGCCTGAGCCTCCTCCAAGTTATGGCAGGGGTCTGTAAAGTGGCCATAAATCTCAGGACAACAGGGTTTTCCTTTTTCTGCTCCAGCCTGAAATCCCAACAGAGAAAGGCTGCCTCACTGTACTGAAATGCTTCCATTTCCCAGCCAGATGAGAGCCAGTGGGGTGAGGACCAAGCTGAGGAAAGCTGATCAAAAGTTACCACAACTTTTTCATGCTACTGTAGGAAGTCAGAGTAACACCTTAGGATGATGCTCTTGTATCTGGGCCGGTTATCAGATTAAATAAAGTGAAGACCCCAAATCATGTTTGATGTATAATAGGGAAATAAAAGTTGCCATGCCCAGCAAGGAGTGAGAAAGTGTCTCAGGGATGTCAACCTTGGAGAAGAAATAGATGTTAGTTCTAGTCAGAAGCACAGGACTGCAAGCCAGGTGGAGAAGCAGCAGCAGAATATGGAGCATCATGAAAGCAAATAAACAAAGGAAGGTGTGAGATACTTTTGCATTGCCATTAAATGAAGCCTACCTGTGGAAGAGAGGGAGATATTTCCTGTATACAGGATTTAAATACACAGACAGCTAGCCTTGCCATACAACCAACAGGCAGGCTCCAATCTAATATCAATAGCTGTGACATTACCAGCAGCAGGGAATGTTCACATGGTGGGAAGCTGGTGACTGTGGGCAATGGGGTAATGGAAATGTAGGAGGAAAAGATTCTGATTTGATGGGACCTGGAAAGAGAAAAATAGAGAAGGTGGCCTCCTAGATATGCTTGCAAGGACCTTAAGAAGGAGACAACTCCATTTTGTCCCTGAAACACCCTGTAGATGGGGCATTAGACTGCTGGACTTCCCCAAGGAAGTCTGCCCCAACTGAGAAGAACAGATAGGGTCTGGCAGGAAAATGGTTTGGGATGAAGGGGCTGCCTTCCTTGTCCTCCAGGAGGTTGAGGAGGAGTCTTTAGCCATTCTGAGCCTCAAAAATGCTTCTGCTGGCTGCCATTTCTGGGAATGGGGGATGGCAGGACCTGTACATCTTGCCATTTTCTGTCCCTTTAACTAATTAATCTCACACCTGAGGCAAACTGCCTTGGAGCTCAGCCCAGCAGACCTCACTGAGATATGCAGCTGGTTCAAGGGTATCAGGTAGAAGCAGATGAGCTGCTTTGGGGGCATAAATTGATCCCTAGCTTGAGTTGGGAGAGAGGTGTTGAATGGTGTCCCCTGGTGCTTATTAGGTACTGCACAGCTCCAGGTGGAAGGTAAAATCAAAGAGTGTAGTCTTACAGGTTTTACAGGAACATGTCTTCCACGGGTGCTTTCATTCCCATTGTTCTAATGTCCTCCATCCTGCCCTCCTCTGGCTCTCCACCCCACCCCATCTCCATGTAATAAAGCAGGGCTTAATCTGTGAACTGGTACAGATCTCTCTTGCATGAATCCCACCCCGCCCTCTCCTAGGTGTAGAACTGGGAGGCTATAGGACTAAGCAAGAGTCTGCTTCCTGGGAGGTCCTACAAGCTGAGCCAAGCTCAGAAGGCCAGCGCTTGGGGTTGTTGTCACAGGGTTTCAGTCCCTTTGTCTGGGTGTGTCAGAACCATCTGCTGGGGGTGACCTTTGTGACATGAGGCTGTACTGTCAAAGCCAAGTGGGACAGGGCTCTGAGGCTTGATCATTTTGTTTGTCTGTGTTCCAGCAGCATACCCAGCAGCCTATGCACCTATCAGCCAGGCCTTTCCCCAGCAAGCTCCCATCATTCCACAGCAACAGAGAGAAGGTAAGAGGGTGAAACCTTCTGCAGGGGATGGGATGATCTACTACCGTGATAAACAAAGGCAGATTAATTTGTGCAGGCCTATTAACCGATCTTGTATAAAGTTGTATTGCTCTTCTGGGGGCTGTGGGGCATTGAAATCATTAGATCTGTTGATCAATAAAGTTATAGATATGGGAAAGAGAACACCCATTCAAAAAGAAAGGTAAGTAAATTTTGTTAGACTTAGTGGCTTTTGTGAACAGAGTGGGTCTTGAAAGAAAGCATTTCCACAGCAGGAGCTAAAGGAATAGTCTCAATAAGAAATATTCATATCTTTTTTCTTCAGATTAGGGTAAGGGAAGTGAGGTCCCTGCTACCAGAGATGCTTATTAGAAATCAGTCTCATTTTAGAGGAAGAAGATAACCAATAGTATGTGTTGGTATATGCTAGGTGTTTCCATATTATTCCAGAGATTGGTGGTTGGATGAGCTATAGATGAAGGAAAAGGGTGAATGAGAAGAAAGATAAGTTGATGTGGGTGAGTGGTATTAAAACAGAGGGGTGGGGAATAGACATAGCCCACAATTGGATGGACAAAAAAGTGAGAAGGTGGAAGAAATCAGACAGAAACTGAAACAAGGTAATGGACGTATTGATGGCTCTGAAAGGAGGCAGTTGGATTCCTAAGTGGCTTTTGGATGGAAAAACTAATACAAAACCAATTAAATGAAAAGATTTAGAGATGGGAGAAATGTGCGGGGGCAGATGACTGGATGGATTGGTACATCAGCAGAGCAAAGGAATAACTGGGCCATAGGGGTGAATGGATAAATGGTGAAATGAGCAGCTTAAGAGACAGGGGTGGGGAGGATGGATGGTAAGGTGGGTGAATGACAGGAGGATACACTAGTGATTTACTAGAGAGTTGAATAGGTGGATGAAGATGCTTATTGAAATGAGAACTGAGGCAGTATACTGCCCAAGTCTGAGAAAGAGGAGGTTGGCACCTGTGGCCTCTTTGCTAATGTGTGGCTGTCCTTTGTGTGTGCATGTGTGTTATCCCAGGTCCCGAAGGCTGTAACCTGTTTATTTATCACCTGCCCCAGGAGTTCGGAGATGCGGAGCTCATGCAGATGTTTTTGCCTTTTGGCAATGTCATCTCTGCCAAAGTCTTTGTTGACCGTGCCACCAACCAAAGTAAATGCTTTGGTAAGTACCAGAGTGCCTGCTTGTTTTGTTTTTCCCTGTAGGAGGTTGGCAGCAGCCGCATTGGCTGTTTTGGACAGTTGGCTAGTCTCTTGGTTAAGGAGTTTCAGGCAATCAACATTAAGACTTGCAGGCAAATCCAAGCTATTCTGGGGAGCTTGCCAGTCACACACAAAACCTATGTACTGATGCTGCTTGAAATGATAGGGCAGAGACTAGATCCTGCAGTGCCAGTTACTGCTTTATAACCCCGCTGCAGTCACTGTCATTATTTGCTCCTTCAGGCTATCCAGGAAACAGGCTTGAAGCCCATCTGAATTGACTAACTACTTAAGGGACCAAACTCTGTCACTTCTCCATAAGCCCCTGTACATTCTCCTTATAGGTGCCAGGACCCTAGAGAGATCTCACACACTGCAATTTTAGTCAGTGGTCTGCTCCAAACTGAGTTGCCTGGAGCAAAGTGCTGCAGTTCCCATCAGCCCTAGAGTCAGCCTGTTGAGGCCAGCAGAGTTTATTAAGGAAGCAAGAAGCAGTGGTGGCTTGTAGGAAGTGGAGTGCAGCACATAACTTGACCTGGGAGGGGGTAGGAGGACTGCTAGTACAATGATGAGATTGGCATTGATAAATGGTAAGTAAACCAGCAGTAAGCTGGAATGAGCACAGTGGCTCTCAGGTTTGATGATGGTCCAGTTTTACCTCTAGGGAGTATAACACCATCCAGAGAATGACCTCATATTTTTCCTGCTTTTTGCTCCGACACAGGCCTCCATGATCACTACATCCCAGACCCCATGGTGTTGTTCTAGTAACACAAGACATTTTTTCCAGTTAAATGGCAGACCTGTTCACACCCAGCAGATCTGGGGCAAAGATAAGATCCTGCATCTGTGTGTGGGCAAATGTTTGCCCTTCTCCCTTCATGGTAAAGTTTTGCTTAAAGGGTGGGAACACCTTGATGTTGGCTCTCTAACCCAGTATTTTTCCCATGCCAGGATCTGCTGAGTCAACAGGGACAACCAGTTATTTACTGTAATATTGCCTGATTAGTTGTGCCTTATGCATAGACAGTGATGCTATTCACATTATAAAAGAAGCAAGCAATCTTGTGTCCAGGATCAATATAAGAGACAGACGTGGCAAAAGTCTTTCTGAACCACACTCCATACTAACAAGAGCAGATGTGCAGAAAAACAAGCATGCTTGGCCAGGTCCTCAACAGGTGTCAATCAGTGTAACTTCACTCTAGTCAGTGGAGCTAATTTATACTAGCTGAAGCTCCAAACCATTTTAGGGCCATCAAAGGACTAACCAGACATAAAAAACTATAATGCCAAAAGAAATGCATATTCATTTGGGCAGATTCATCTCACCTACCTGCTTCAGTTGCACAATTGGAGCCTCGTCCAGTGGTTAGGGGTATTAACTTGGGCCTTCAGGAAGTAGGTTTGAAGTGCTGGCTCTTCTGCAGACTGTCTGTGGGACCTCTCTCTATTTTAAACCATGTCTGTAGCATAGACTTACCATGCTTCAGAGCAGTGTCCTCCAGCACACTGGGCTGCTCGTGGTGGACTGCTTTCTAAACCAGAAGCTGGGTAGCCATGTCTGAATGACGCTAAGGACAGGTTAATTAGATCTGTCTCTCAGCAGTGCTAATTAACTCCCCTGAAGCACTACACTGGTGTTGGTTTAGGGGGCAGTGCAACAGGCTGGAGAACATCACTCTTGGACTTGCTAAGTTTGATGTGTTGGCACAACCTTAGGCTCCCTGCACCCCAGTTTCCCCCCTGTAAAATGGCAGCAGCAGTACCTCACAGGGGTGCTGAATAAGCTCTTACAGTGGCTTAGCTAAGTAACGCCTATGAATTTTAAGTCTTTGTTTTCTGTCATGATAGCTGCACTAGGAAGCCAGAGTAAAAAGAGCCAGGGTCACAGAAAGCAAGTAAAAAAAGGAGTGAGACGTCTCAGGTATTGAGTAATGTAAAGCTCCCCAGCTATCTCGTATTCCACTCATCAGCCTTTCTGGAAGCTTCCTCACTTTTTACCACCACATCCCTTCTCCCAGTCCTACCGAGCACTCAGCTTACAGGGAAAAGGTCCCAGGGTAGTAGGAGCAATGGTCTTGTGAGATCTTGTCCTCATGACAGCAGTGACAAGGTCCCAGCCCTGCCCCAGAGGGCAGCAGGCATCCTCAGGGCCAAAGCACGAGTCTGGAAATGCCAAGGTTCCCTGGAGCCACAGGTTTGATGCCTCTCAGACTTGACTCATCGCATCATCCTCTAAGATCTGCGCTCTTAGTATTGTGCATCTTTTGGTCATGACTTTAAAACCCAAGGCCTTCTGCATGCAGGTGAGAGCTGCAGCACTTATCTTAGAGGAGGCCTCTGCCTGACGATCTCATCTCTTTGCTAACCAGGCCAGTGATCCAGAGAGGCCTTGGGAGTCTGCACAGCATTTGGCATGCAAGAGGGTTGTCAAATAATGCGATGCATGGGCTCGACTGCTTTTGTTTTCAACACTGGTGCAAAAGAACAACTATATTCAGATACAGCTCTACGATCAGGCCAATTGTTAAATATGGACCTATTCACACTCAGAAATCTGGTCTAGGAGGATTACATCTTTTTGGGTTAATTTAAATAGCTGCTAACCTGGGGACCGGACAGTATATTGCTTTGCATAACCAGTAGACACACCGGTTTGCAGATGGTCTTCCAGTCCATCCTCTCTTAGCATCCTGTTGAAATCACTGAGCCATTTTAGGATGCCTTGATACAGCATTCAGGAAGGAGAGATACCTCTTGGCCTGATGAACTTGACCTACCTAACAGCAGTGAAGTGGCTCATTGACATGGCACTGGACAGTTTAGATGATTATTTAGATGGGCATTAAAAATTCGAGGGGCCAGATTCTCAGTTGGTGTAAATCATTGTGACTACTGTGGGGTAACACCAATTTATACCACCACAGCACATGGTTCTAGCAGAAGACAGTCTTGCCATCAGCTAGTCAGAGCTCCTTCAGGCCAGGCACAACCCTGTAACTTCTAGCAGCTGTGCTTATATCCATTGGCTCTGCCAAGCTGCCTCAAATTGGATGAATGAGTTTTCTGGCACTCCTTGTTTAGCTGCCTGGTGCTGACAGGAACTTCTGGGTAAAGTTTAGAAGCATTTTCAGTTGGTTTGGGGCAAATACTATCAAGCCATGACAGCTAGTAAATCGGACATTTCTGACCCTAGCATATGAGTGATAGGCACAGAATGATGGCCTTAGTACCAGGCTGTGTTACCAGGTAGGATACCAGGAGCTGGTAATCACTGCTTCCCTGTTCCTGTATTAGAGTGAGCATGATTGAATGGCTTAGCAGAAACTCTGCTGTCACTCTGGGCCAATGTGACTGATGGTGCACTGGAAGAGTGCTCCTGGAAAGAGAGGCAGGAAGGCACCCCACATTAGCTTGGGGTAAAAGTCATTGCTGCCAAAATGGCTTCCCTAGTATAAGGGGACATGGTGGACTCAGATCTCTTGTTTTTTTGGTTTAGGGGTGGCTGGTAAGTGGGTGACAGACATCATCCAAATTAACAGCAACACTTTGGAAGCAGTGTGCAAACATGAATTAATTGAGGAAGGAGGGGTGGGAGAATTACTTTAATTGCTACTCCTTTTTGTTACCTGTCCCCCAGTGTGTCACCCCTTCCCCCACTCTCACGCATACATTCAAGTCATCCACGTGCTGGTGAAAATTCACATACAGACCAGTGCGCATTCACCCTGAGAGTTGTAATCACATCCCTCTCTGCAGCCACAATGCCTTCCACTCCTGCACAGTCATGAATCATAGTCACAGTCATGCTTCATACTCAGATCCATAGACACTGATATATACAGAGCACACACTCACCCATATACTCTTAGTAACACACGTGCCTTGTCCCTGCAGGTTAGAGAGGGAAACAGCTAGAAGAGTGTTAGTATACAGTCTTGCAGCCTTGTGTCCCATCATGTTTGCAAGGACTTCCTGGTTCAAAGACCAGCATGTTATGGACTACAGCTCCCCTCTAGACATATTCATGCATTACAGTTTCAGGCTAGAACGCTAGCAGCAATGATGCCTTGTTGTTTTTTCCCTGGTGTATCTAGCCAGCAGGTACCTGGTAATGTTCAATGGATTTAGTGACAAGGATGCCTTTAGTGGCTGGATTAAAATGTGTGAAGCAAGTAGCTCTGTATTTTTTTCTAGTGAATTACGGAGTGAAGCTTCCCAGGGGAACATGGTAGAGCAACGTGAAATAATTCTGCTCTGAAGAAGGGAAATGAAGGCACTGAGGTGGTTATCCAGCTGGGTTAGCATGTTACACACCTATCACAATGGATGAATTCTAACACTTCCCTATTGCAATGTGGCCAGTGCAGAATTCACCCAGAGCTTTGGCGTTATCCAGACTTACCTCTCCTTCTACTTACAGTGTACTCCCAGTAGGGGACCATGGTGCCACCATTGAGAATGCCCATGATGGATACATTCTCAGGTCTTTGGAGCAGGGACTGTCATTCTGTTTAAGGTTAGTACATCACCTGGCACCAGAGAGTCCTTTTCCAAGACTAGGGCTTTTAGACACCAGTGGAACAGAGATAATAATTCATTGCTGATAGGCTCCCATCTAGCATCAGCATCCAGTATAATATGGACAGGAATCTCTTTAACATCAACTGGTTGCATTCCAAATCCAAGATAACCAACACCTCCATTACTGATCTTCAATACACTGACATTTGTGTCATGTGTGCCCACTCAGTTGAAGAGCTCCAGGTCACTCTTAATGTTTTCTGTGAAGTGCATTAAATTATTGGGCTCACTGTCAACATCACAAAACCAAGATACTTTACCAACCCACCCCAAATCAGCCAATTGCTCCTCCACATATTACAGTTAGAGGGCAAGCCTTAGAGAAAGTCAAGCATTTTCCTCATCTGGGTAGCCACCTTTTCCAAAAAAGTAAACAGAAGGACAATATTCAACACCAAATAACATCTGCCAGTGTTGCCTTTGAACATCTCCGAAATCACGTCTTTGATGATCATGACATCAGGACTCAAACCAAACTTTTCACCTACCAGAGTGTTATCATCCCAACCCTGTTGTATAGGTATGAAACTGGGATGACCTGTCAGAAACACCTGAAAGATTTGGAACATTATCATCATCAGCTTTGTCATCAGAAAATGCTCTATATCAATACAGAAGAATGAGCACCAGCATTCTGGCTAAAGCAAACACCACCAGTATTGCAACCATATTTATATGGCACCAGCTCCATTAGAGAGAACATATCATAAGGATGTCTGGCAACCAGCTCCCAGGTTTTATACTCCCAGCTCACCAATAGTCACCATTCTAGGGGTGTCAAAATAAGAGATTCAAGGACACCTTCAAAGCCAATCTGAAGAAATGCAATATTAACATCAATACCTGGGAGACTCAAGCACTGAATCGTCCCCGATGCTGCCATTATGTACAAGTCATCAGTCATTTTGAGCCAACTTGCCTCACTGTGAAGGCAGATAGACAAGAGAGACAAAGGGAAAGACCTGGGACGTGACATTGCCAGGATCTACTTCTTCCTCCCAGAACTGTTTGCCACATCTGCAGTCAAACAGGCAGATCTCAAACCAGCCTCCTCAGTCATCTCTGGACTTAACAATGACTTCCCTATTTACAGAAAGACTGTTGTCCTTGTATTGAGGGACTGCCACCACTGACAGATAATTATAGTCATTTGTGTCCCTCTGTCCCTGTAAATGAGTGCCCAGCTCTGCTTTTAAAGAAACAGGCATTTTCAGCAGATACCCTCTGCCCAGCTTCTTGCTCCAGGGTCTCAGCCCCCAAGCATGATGAGACTGGCAGAATTCCCCAAGGGCTCGGTGCTTTTCGGCAGGCAGATTCACAAACTGGCCCTGCATCCAGCAGTCAGACTGCAGGCCTGGAGTTTATCAGCAGCCCTTGAAGTGTTCCAGACTCTACCTGCAATGCCAGAGAAGGGTAAAAAAACTCCTCTGGCTGTTGCTCAGCCCTCCTCTGTATCCTTCTGGGGATCCGTGGCTGAATTTACTCCTGTCTGCTGGCCAGAGCCATTCCTAAACAATGCTGAAGAGGTTTTTGCTTTAGGTGTGTCCATGCTTCCTGTCAACATCTGAAGGCTTGTGTTCTTGGTGATGAGAGGACCCCTCGATGCTCTGGGATCTGTGCATATTGGCTTCTCAGCATATCAGGACTTTTTCGGGGGGCACAGGTACCCATCGTGCTCCTGGGATTTGCTGCTAACATATCACTGGCCCTAGGGCTTCATCACCGTGTTTTTAGGTTACTTGGTTTTAGGTTACTGCCTGGGCACTGATGCCCACTTCAGTGTCTGGTTATTTGTGGTGTTGGCACATGGTGCTTCCCTTAACTCTCCTCAGCACCCACGTTGGTGCCACAAAGAGCCCTGTCACTTCTCTCAGCTTTCTGGGATCCATCCTCCATCATTCCTTTTTCTTTTCTGGAGACCTTGGGAGCTGGCTTCACATTTCCAGCATCAAGAAAAGGCCATGTTAGCAAGGGACAGCTCCACCCACTACACATCTTTATACACTAGTGGGAAAGCATAGGAGGAACAATGTCTCAATAGTCTTAATAGCTCTGTACTTATTCAGACAAGAACTCTTCTCAACTCCATTGCAGATGGCCAAACAAGATCCAACAGTCTGAGAGTCTGATCATGGACCCCACTCCTAAGCCCTCTCCCTGGCAATATGGCTCCTCACAGGGGAGAGATCTTCAGCCATGATGCCTCTAAAATAGTGCCCTAAGTTTTCTTAGCATGTAGGAACCCCTTTTCGGAGAACTTTACAACTCCAAGTGGAGTGAGTCTGCAGTCAGGTCTGAGTGGGCCTTTTACTTGACCTGCACAAAACCTGCTTTGCTTCTTTCCCTACCTGCCTTAATCTAACTTACAGACTGATCCCATCTGGGTGCAGTGGGGCACCTATTTCAGCCTTTCATTGTTAATGAAAGGCAGGGGCAGGCCTGGCAGTTTTGAGATCCTCCAACCTCTTACAAAGCTCTGTGTATCAGTGGGTATGAATGTGATCTCAACAAAGCTGACAGAACTTCCTTGGCACCATTCAGTTCCTGTACATTTAACCATCCTGCATGGAAAGTCGTTTGCCTAGAGATGGTGGATTCATCTCTCCAACTGAGTGACTTCAGGCTGTAGTGACTCGTCCACTTTGCACCACATTTCATAAAATTGAGGTAGGGCTGTGGGCGCACCCACATTTCCTTTCCAATGTAGCACTGGAGTTCCACTTCTCATGAATGCCGGTAACATTGTTCCTGTACCCACAGGTTCCTCCAAGAGCTTTCCTCCATCTGCTCACTGTTAAAAGGTTCTCAGTGATCACATGATCAAATGAAAGTTCACCTGGTTGTTTGCTTCATCTGACAGCAACTTATCAGGCCATGCATTTCTTGAGAAGGATTCTGTGTGAATACATATCTGATTAGTCCCCATACTACTATGACCAGCCTGGTCTGAAATTAGAGGGCTATGGGAGAACCTACTCAGTCCAGTACCATGAAGCCTCCATAGCCCACATCAAGGAAGTTTCTGTTACTGATGTCTGCAGAACAACCAGAAGGTCCTTTTAGCTCACTCACAAAACATTACCCATAGGATTTATCCTCTGGGAGGGCTTTTGATTTTTTAACCTTCCTGCTCCACAACTTGTTTCTAAGGCAGAGGAGTCCAGACTCTTACCCAAAAATGTTTCCATTCAGGATCTTTCTCACTGGGATTGGCCAAGTCTCTGAAGTCTCTTGTCTGACACATCCATACTACCCCAGATATAGATCTTATTGTGCCCCCCTAGATACATAACTAGAGAGATTTTTATAAGAACTGTCTCCATTGGCTTTGACTTTGTAGTTGCTGCCTGTTGAAGCCAAGCTCCCTGTTCTTTTTCTTTTGGGGCATCTTTTGAGTTTCTTCTCCTCCAGCAATGAGAATCCCAGTGAACGGTATCTTCAGAAAAGGAGTAATGACAGCCCTGTAATTCTGCTTCTTTGCTCATATGATTCAGAAAGGACTATCCCTCTACCTCATACCTTTACCAAATCATGTCCATTTCCTCCCTTAATTTTTTTCCCCTATGAGGCAAGCTTTGGATCGTTTTAGTGACTGACATCCCTTTGGGAACTTTGCCTCCTGCACAATCAGAACTGACCAGTTCATTCAAAAGATGGCCATGAAGCTCAGCAGGGTAGCATATGACAGCCAATAATGGCACTGCTACTGCAGCATGTCAGGGCTAAAATAACTTTTCAGACCTTGGGGAGCAATGCCAGTCTGACGCTGAGGAGTTGAGATCCTGCCATGAGAATCATATCTTCAGAGAAGCAGAATTGCAGGTAAGTAATTTTTATTTTCCATACTACCCTCTTGCAACGCTGGATATTTTCGCATTTGCTGTTTGTGACAGGTGAAATTCCTAGAGGAGCACATGATTCTCTTATACAGTAGCTTTAGTCTATTGTATGCTGGTATTTAAGGACTGTGTAGATATAATGTCCTCTTTTCCTCGGTTTTTTTCATTTAATTGTCAAAGTATGGAGGGCTCTTTATACTCATACGGTCTTTTGGGCTTGGAGTGAGGACCATCTTGGAGGTTTCCTTTGTGGCAGTGGTGTTTATGGACCTTGCAAAGCTAATAGACTTAGAGGCTGAATTGCCTTATGGATCTGCAAGGCAAGTAGGACATGGTTAGAGGCAGGTTAAGCATACACAAACACTACCTTCTTTTTGTCTTGGCAAAATGTCCCAGCCCTTCCCTGGGGTGACTGCCTCAAAGGGCAAGAAGGTGGATTGTGCTGGAGGTCTAGTCAGGTCTCTGCTGAACCTGCTGTCAAAAGTGCTGATTCAAGCCTGTAGTAATGCTGAATCTTGCAGTGTTCCCTGGGCAGATGGCAACAAATTCCAGCTGCCAGTGACCTGAGCTAGACTTGAACCCATACTCTAGAGGTGACAGGTTCTGGTGCTGGTGACCTAGCCTCTAATTCTTCTCACCCCTGTCTTAGGCCTATACAGTATTTCTTTGTGCACTGGTAGTCATTAGTGTTATATTCTGCTGCTATGGCAATATCTTGCTCTCTTTTTTCCCCTGGAAGATCTAAAGGAGCCTGTTTCTGCTGTGGTTGTGCATAGAGTATCACCCTTTAGATGTGGAGTTACCCCCTCCTTCTCTGGCTTGCTTTCTTTCTTGCTAATCTATCCACACTCTTTCCTGCTAAAGTTGCACATTCAGAGGATCACATGGGACCATCCTACCATGCAAGAGTCACCATATCACTGTGCAAGCATGATTTTCCATGGCGCATTGTCATGCACACATTGGTACATGGCCTGACAAGCATCACATCATGAGGATGCTTTGTCAGCCCCAGAACAAATGCAAGACACCAATAATGTCCTGCCAGATCAAAAAAAGAACCAGTGGCTGCCCCATGCAACTCGGTGTGGGTGTCTCCTTCTGAGCTGCTCCCATATTACATGTATTCACACTGTATTCACTGTTGTCTCTGAAAAGAGTTGCCCCAAAGTAATGGAGCTCCTACTTGTGCACTCCTTGAGGTCAGCACGCACCCTGATGGTCAAAACACAGGACTGCAATAAGATGCAAGTTCTGGTCCTGTTTCCGCCACTTTCTCACTGCATGATCTTGGACGTGCCATATCCCCTCTTTGGATGCTATTTGCCAGAGCTGCAGATACTAGAGGTAGGATGCCTCAACAGCATTTGTTAGTGCCTGTGCAGTGCTTTGGGATCTTTATCTGGAAGATTGTGCCAAAGTAATTACTGGCAGCTATGCTGCACTGTGATTCTCATCGCATTGCAGTCACTGCCGCTCTTCCTGAAGTCCCCCTAGCTCTACTCCATTAATGGCTGCTGCAGCTCCATGGAGCCTCTTTCCGATGCTAAAAGGAAATGAGGAAATAATTACAGAGTGGCCACCTGCAACCCATCGAGAGGAAAGGATCCGTTCCCCCAACACGCTCCCTTTCAAGGATGTGAAAATGGTACGTTCAATTAAAATGGCCCCCTGCTGGGCCCTGCTGTCAGTTCCCAGAAGGGGCTGGGACAAATGGAGCTGCCAGGCTTGATGTAAGTCTGCAAGTTATTGCTGCACTTTACATTTTTATTGCAGCAGATGTTAGCCAGGAGAGGGGAAAAAATATGGCATAAGGCGACAGGCAGAGGCCATTCAAATATGCGGTGCTGCTGAGGCAGCCACTTGGATCTTGGACTGCATCTCCATGAGGTGCTGAGCACTGTGCACTGTTGTCTGAAATTCCAGGGCTGAGCTGAGATCGTTGGCCAGCCAGGTGAGGGATGGTGGGGATGCTTTGCGTGTTGGGGCAGTTCTTGGCTGTCCTGGAGATCAGCTGTGGACAAAGTCTGGGTTTCTTTAATATGGATGCTCAGGGTTGAGATCAGGGGTGAAGCCAGAGAAGGTGGGTATGGGAATATCAAAGCTGTGTTTATAAAGGACAGAGATAGGGACAAAAGTCACTTCTAGGGCCCTGGTTCTTCACTGCCTTGTGCCCTGTGTCATCTCTACTTCTATGCAATGTGATAGAAAAATGTTGCACAAATGTTGCACAACCTGTGTTTGTTCTAAGATAAATGCTAACAAATGATTCAAGGCAGAGAACCAGCTCCCAGAGCTCATGTCCCTTGAAAACTCAAGTTTCCATGTCCAGGGTTTTGGCTGAGACCTTCATAAAGGTCAGAGCCATTTGCTAAATTTGTAGCCTAGTTCTGGCTCCAAATCTCATGATTTGTAGCTTCTGTATCTGGGGTTTCAGCTCTGGGCCCACTTCTTGCTCAAAGGTTTGGTTCAGCCAAGCCCTCAAAACTTCAGGGGAGCCATCACTAAACTATCCATTGCCCTTGTGATACTGGGGCTTGTAATCATGGGGAAATGGGCTGTATTTCCTGGGCTGTTTTCTGCTTTGAGTAGAGCTGTACAGCCTCTTTCACAGCATGATGGTGTTTGTGTTCTGGTCTGAGGAGCTGGAGATACAGCAGCAACAACCAAAGGAAAAAGAAGCAGGAGGATGCTCCAAAGTTCAGGTCTCCCAGTTCTGTTCCAGCACAGAGGCAAAGGTTTGACAGGGTAGCAGCATGATTTTCTGACTGGCTCCCAAGCGCAGCCATCCTTTGTCAGAGAAGCACAAACTATTGGCTTTAAATCCGAGCTTGGCTCAAGGCCTCCATCTCTCAGTGCTGTAACAAGGACAGGGCAAGGCAAAGCCTTTAACTTTGGGTTTAAAATGGTGTATGTTAAGCCCCTTCTGGCAGTCCGTTACCCGGGGGCGGGAGTTATTCTATAATGGAAGCAGGAGACTGTAGATATAAACAGTAGGATTTTGGTGCCCATGTTTTGAAAATTGGGACAAATGTGGCTTCCCAGGGTGTCCTGGTTGCTGGCAGACCACTCTCAAACATTTGCCCTTTCTCAAACAGACATCATGTAACATTACATTAAATGGGACTGAAGCTACAGGTTTCCCTCACTGAAGACAGCTGCCATTTCTCCGTAGCTTCCACATAGAAGGGAGATTGCCCCTCGTAAAGGTGGTTGACATTGTCCACTGGTTGACATTTCCAGTGGCACCGAAGCTAGGCTATCCGTAGTAGAAATACCTGCCTCTTGTACTTTACTGTTAGGAAACTGTAAGGGGATAGAGGAGAGCTGGGGAAACTCAGATGGTGCAGAGGAATACAGGAGACCGAGGGCGTGTGGGGTGCAAGAAGGACACTGAAGAAATGCAGGAGGGATGCTATGAGAGAGTCGAGGTCTAGGAGGCAGAGACAGAATGTGAGGATTAAGGAAAAATATGGGGGTCAGGAGAGCGGAGAGGGAGCATATAAGGAGGGCAGGAAGCATGGTGATAAGAAAGAGAGGTGGAAGGAAACAAAATGGCTTCCTTTCCAGGGGCAGGGGGGAAAGCGGAGTTCCCAGCAAGGAGAAGCCAGTAAAGAGGCTTCAGGTGCACGTAAGGTTGGATTTCGGCCCTTTGGCACTCGCACGTGGCCTGGCTGCAGGCTGCTCACACCCATCAGGGCTCAAAGATCAGCAACCAGACACTGCGTCTGCTTTTTTTTTTTTTTAATGTAACTTCAGGATTTTGGGGGCGCCTGGTAACCAGGCCTTGAGTGCCCCAGGGCCGCAGTCACAATTTCCCCAGCCTCCCCTCTCTCTCCTCTGCACCAGAGCCTTTAGGGCAGTCCCCTTTGTGCTTTTCTGGCAGTTAGTGTTGGATGCCTGGAGTGAGAGTGTGATGAGAGGACAGGGTCTCTGGTGCTTTTGGTGATGACCTGTGTCCTTCCTTCTCCGTTCCCACCCCTTTCACCCCCTCCCCCACCCCCAGGTTTCGTCAGTTTTGACAATCCAACTAGTGCTCAGGCAGCCATTCAGGCCATGAACGGCTTCCAGATCGGCATGAAGAGGCTAAAGGTCCAACTAAAGCGGCCAAAAGATGCTAACAGACCCTACTGACCCCTGCTCACCCTGGCCCTGCAAACAGGTAAGAGGCTGGCAGGCCAGACTGCCCCAACTGTGGTACAAGGGGGAGCGTGTGGGGGAAGAGTTCGGTGTTTTCACCAGATCATCTGTGCTTGCTGCCAGGAAGCCAGGGGACAGTACGGCATCTCCTGCCGTTTCGTTTCACTCGCATCTCAATGGGGTTGGCTTCTGTTGCTCTGTACAGCGCTGCCACCTGATGGAAAGCATTGGACCTGCTCAGCCTTCCCCAGATTCCCCACCCCTTGGTTCACAGAGCTGCTCTTTCAGCTCTGCAGAAGGAAGCATATTTGTTTCGACCTGATAGTCTTGGGTTTAACTCAGCAGAAAGCAGTGTTGTGCAGGGACCAAGGGCACCAAGCGGTGACTCAGGAGACTTGGGCTCTGTTCCCGACTCTGCTGAGCAAGCTGCTTCCCTTTTCTGGACCTCAGTTGCCTCATCTGTAAAACAGAGATTGACACATTCCCCCTTTTCAATATACATGGAGATTTACAGATGCTAGAGAGCATTGCTGATGCAGCTGGCCACACAGTGCTTCGAAGGCATCATGTACTGCCCCAAAGAATTGCAGAGTCCCCGATCGGGTGCCTCTCTAACAGTGCCTGCCTGCGTGGGCAGAGGGCACAACCACCACAACGGCACCAAGCCATGCTATCTAGGAATGCATGGGACATCTGTCCTACTGGAACAAGTCCTGCAGGATCTAGTTAAGGGCAGTGATGCATTTACACACAAGCTGATGGGATCCTGCCACAGAGAGGACTAGAAGCTCACTATTTGCCCAGGGTTGCTTCTTTTCCAGAAGACAAGCTCTAGGTTTGCACTTGACCCCATGGGGAACATACCAGCCACCCATTCTCACTGCTCCGTCAGACCGTGGACGTCTCCTCCCCGCCCCCTCTCACAGCTGAGGCCACTTTCAAGTGGAGATGGGCTGAAGCTGCAGCATGTGGATCAGAATTCAAGTGAGAGAAAGAATGGGGGGGGCATTTGGATCCAAGGGTTTGGTTTGGATCTTCCTGCATTTCATAGATTCATAGATGTTAGGGTCGGAAGGGACCTCAATAGATCATCGAGTCTGACCCCCTGCATAGGCAGGAAAGAGTGCTGGGTTTAGATGACCCCAGCTAGATGCTTATCTAACCTCCTCTTGAAGACCCCCAGGGTAGGGGAGAGCACCACCTCCTTTGGGAGCCCGTTCCAGACTTTGGCCACTCTAACTGTGAAGAAGTTCTTCCTAATTTGAACGTGTGCCTGACCTTCCCCTCCCCACCCTCCCCCAGGTCCTTCCAGTCAGAGACATCTGCTGAGAGCACTAGGTTTAGCAAACGGCAAACCCGATGTAAGGATTTTTGAATCACACTGGATAAATTTTCACCTGACTCTTCCCTAAAACTCATACAGCCCAGAGGAACCCCTCACTAGTATATAAACCAGAATATTCCTGTCCAGCAACCTTCCATCCTAAATGAAAATAGAAAACAGCCCCCTAGCCTCCTCACAGGTTTTTAAAGGCTCTGTCCAAGTTTTCTTTTTTCCCCTTAGTTTATTTTCAGGCACTTTGGGTTTCCCTGGCTCTGTTCAGAACAAGGAGATAGAAGACACCTCTATACCCCTCTCAGCTGAAACAGGAAGCAATGGGGAAAATCTAGCAAGAAAGCATGTTCTTGAATTATTTTTGAGCTTATGGCCTTAGCCTGTTTGTTTGAGCATCTGAAATGCAGAATCCAGTTATTGCCTAACCTGTCCCTGATGACTATCATGAGCATAGGCAGTAATAACCAGGGGGAGTTACAGCTACCATCTTGGTACAAACCTCTGGGGAGCATTTGTATCCCTGTTTATAGACTGGACCTGCACATACTGGTCTCCCTCTTCCCTACAGGAGAAAGGGCAGTTTGACCCTTGGGTAGAACTGGTTGGAAAGAGGTGGGAGGGGAATAGGAGGCAGACTTCCACAGGAAATTTAAAATTTTTAGTGAAAAGTCAAAATCTGAAATATTTTAGCTGAAGAAAACCTAAAATGCTGGCACAGCTGAGAGTGGCTGATGGGAGCTGTATTTCAGGCCTCATGGTCCAACTGCATCTCTCACAGTCTCCATCCTTGGCTAGGGCATGTGCTGAATGGGGGGAGATGAAGTCCAGGTAGGGAGCCTGGAGTGTAGAAGAAAACAGGAGTCTGAAGCCCATTCATTTGTGGCTCTTATGAGATACTGCAGTCAGACACTCAGGAAAGAAGACGAATTGTCAAAGACATGATGCTACCACGTATCTGTTGAAGCACATCAAGCCCTCCCGTGGCATGCTTTCATTCAGAAGTAAATTGGCTTTTGTTTTCTGTGGCTTAATCCTCCTTTACAACTTCAGTTGATTCATCTTAGCTTTTCCTGTGTTTCTGCCTGGAGAAGAGCTTCTAATGCCCAAGGGCTCATAATGTCTGGCCTGGCTGGTTTGTACATGAAGCAACAATTGAACGTACTGCAGAAAACAAGTCCCGCTAGATTTTTGTCACACAATGTCTTTCCCAGGTGGCATCTAATCAAACATGGCAGAAGACACCTGACTTTTGCCCTTGCTTTGTGTAAATGGGAAAAAGTAACAGGAAAGTAATTACATCATTGAACTGGAAGACTAATTCCCAAAGAAGGGCTCAGTGGTGGAGAGGAGGACTGTGACATGACTATCAGCTGTGGAGACTTGAACAGCTAAATCTGATTAGGGCACATCAACAAGAGCTTTGAAATTGTAGATCCCAATGGGTATATTGCTAGAGCACCATACAGTTTGGTGTTGTTAGCAGGCTTTGAGCAGGGAATGGGTCAACAGCAAGGGAGGTAGAGAGGAGCAGTGGAGTAGAAAATGGAGCTACAGGTCAGGGAAGGAATGCATGGAGAGAGTTGACTATGGTTCCTGGACTTGGACTATGAGGGGATGGGGGATATGCAGCTGTCACTATTATGGGAGCAGACTTGTATGGGGACCCCAGGTGTGGAATATCCAAGCTGCTGCAGCTCAGATGCAAGGTGTATTGGGAGAGGTGAGTAGGAGACTAGGAAGTAACAACACTGGGAACTTTTAAGACCCGAGATTTATTGGAAGGCCCTGGTCCCAGCCCTCCAATGCAGTCTACACTGTGCATATCTATAGCTGGTCTGCTTCCCCCAGTGACTTTTGTATGGTGAACTCAGGCTTCTGTGAAGGTTAGAAAAAAAAATTACAAGGGAGGCAGCAAGAAAAGTCACTGTTCCTATCATCCTAGCATCTTTCTAAGGCAGGATATGAGACAGCACATGCTGCTGTGGCTAAGGGCCACTGCCCAGAGACATATCATCAGAGGCTTCAGTGACTGCCAACACATATGCTGCTGACTCCATGCTCACCGCTACATTCCTGCTTTTCAGCTGGCCAGGGTGCTTTGTACCTGTCTCATGGTCCAGTGGGGCACACAAATGCCTTGCTGTCTGGCTCTGGAAACCTGTTTCTGCTACCCATCTACCATTCAGTCAGCAGAGCAGAGGATCTGTGGACACACGCAAAGGAAACACTGGTTAATGTTTTCCAAGTTATCCCTGAAAGACCAAAATCTTTCAAAACTGCAACCTGAGACTTCCAAGTTGGCTCCAGAGCAAGTGAAAGTTATGCCTGATCTACTCTGTATGCCTTAAAAGATTAGTCTCTGCTATGCATCAGTGCAATTTGCAGGCATGAGTCTGAGCTTTTACTTACCCCTTGCCCAGGTTAGAGACAATGAAGTGGTACATGCAAAATGACTGTCTGCTTGTGAGTAGAGTTGGTTACCAATGAGCAGGTCAGTTCCAAGCACATCACCAGAGAGGGGAACGAACTCCATGCCATAGGTGCATACTCCTCCCATCAGTGTCACGGGGTTTGTTCTCAGAACAAAATAGGCCCCATGGCCTCTGTGTTCCATGCTGTGGAGTCTTCTGTCCAAGTCTTATGTTGTTTCTTCATTTTTTCTGGTGTGACATGTAGTTTTGGGTGACCACAGTGACCTCAGGGGACTCTGGGATAGAAGATCAATCAATGGTGGTAATCAGCACAGCATTAGGCCTCCAAGCCAACGGTAGGAGTGTGGGACACCAAGGAGGTCCTGTTTTCAAACATGGCTTAGCAGCAAAGCCCTTTGGAGCTCATATCACTTTGCTTCTAGGGCAGGGTTGTCCATCTGGTGGCCCAGGAACAGCATACAGCCTCCCAAGGGTTAACCTGTGGCCTCTCTGGCTCCCCCTCTCTGGGGATGGGGCAGAATGGCATGGCCCATGGGGCTGAGGGAACCCACAGCTGGCGGGCTCTGGAGTACGCAGGGATTCCACACTGTGCAAGGACACCAGCATGATGCAGTGGGGGTCGGCCATTGCACAGTGTGGTCCCATGTGGCGCAGTGCAGGGGGACCAGTGCAGTGCAGCAGGAGGGCACCCACCACACAGTGCAGGCAGGCCCAGATGGCATAACATGGCATGTGGCCTGGGGGCATGTGGCCCCTGGAGCATGTGGCTGAATAGCCTGTGACCCCCAGCCACACAGAAGCTGGACAGCCCTGCCCTAGAACATCAACCCCATCCAGAGAGACTGTAGTTTAGGTAATTTGATTTTGTTGACTTGAATTTCCCAGGTAAAATCCCCTTCTCACCTTGCCCAAAACAGTCATGTGCTGCCACTGGCCCAAGTTGAATACCTGTGTTCCGCTGCAGAGGTGATGACTAGATGAAACAATTCCCTGTCTGACAGAGAAGGCCAGATCCTCAATTCTTTGACATTTAGTCTTGTCCAGCTTGGCAAATCCTGCAGCAGATTATTCACCAGCACTAATGTGAATGTTCAGACAAGCTGGTTTCAGTTCTGCTTGTGCCCATTTTGCATTTGTTTTCTGCAGATAACCTGGCCAGCTAATTTCCTGGCAGGGTAATAGCAAATCTTAAAGGGACTAGAGGCAAAAAAGCACAGCCAATTTCATACTTATGCCAGGGGCCTGATTCTAAGAGTTATGTTCATCCAGTCAAAGGAGAGAAACAAATACCATGTGACCGACAGATGTCCAATGGAGACATCTGAAGCTGACACACTTGAAGCAACACACACAACATGCACACAGCCCACGAGCAAGCCAGTGCCTGAAATTCACATGCATACAAGATGCAGTGATTTATTACACACTATGACACAAAAGCTATGGATGCTGTGATTGGTTTGCTGACTGAAATCAGGCTCAGACAGAAGTCAGGTCCAGTTTTCCCAGGACCCTTTAGAATAAAAGATGCTGCATCCACATCATGATCATAATGGGCCCATTTTTAAATCAGCCTGTGATCTGGGGGTGTGTATTTGTAGGAGACCAGCTTTCCAAAGCAGCTTGTGGGCCTGGTTTTCAGAAGAACTGGAAAGCTCTGCCTCCTGTTAACTTCTGCTGGAGGTGAGGGTCCTTCATTCGTTTGAAAATCAGGCCCTCCAAACCTCAACCTGGGTACCAAAAAGGGATTCACACCCCCTTACTCTATACCTCATTAGAGGCATTTTCACACTGGGGAAAGTGTGGCTAGGGTGAGTCGGGGCAGGGACGGGGCGTGCGGTGTTTATTGTCCCCCACTCCCAGGCTCTAAGCATCACATTCAGTTGGTTACATCTGTTTGTCTGCTGAGAGCAACATCAGTCAAATGGAAGCTGACTGTGCACATGGGCGCTCATATTAGCCACAAGGGACTGTCACGTGGCGGCAAACACTTGATCGTGTCCATGGATTTCAAACAGGTGTTTCCATGGAGGCTCTTGGAGAACTCACCCTTGTGTTCCTCCTATTAGCAGCTGAACCCAGGGGAGAAACCAGCCCACTCCAGGCTATGGGCCAAGCCCCCTCATGGGACATTGTGTCCCTGAAGACAGGGATCGCCATAACCCCAGTCCAGCCCCTGGCAGGAAGCAGTGCCTGGGCTCCTAAGTCCAGCTGATGTTTGTGATGGGTCCCCTGAGGCTGGGAGTGCAGTCAGCACAGGATTCCACGTGGGTTGTCAGCAATTCTGCACCCAGACCCAAGAAGGAAAATGTGACCAAAGTGATTCAAACCTTAAATGGTTTTGGGCAGGGTCATGTCAGGTGTTGGCCAAGGTTTGTGTACGGTTTCTCCAGGGAGAAGTAGCTCCTCTCACCTTTCCTCCAGCATCTCAATTTGTCTCCTCCCCGCCTTTCCATGATCTACCCTGTCTCATCCCCCATTGCACCCATGGTAAACCCTGCATTGTGACCCTGTTATGTTGTCCTTTACCAAGGTCATCATGCCCACCTGGCCCTGCATTCTGTGCCGGTTCTCTTCCAAGCTGGCTTCCTTTCTTTCTTACCCTCATGACTTTCTTAACCTTCTCCCCAGACCTAACATGACCTCCCCACATATGCCATGTGCCCTCTATCTTTTCCTTGACCCTCCCTGCTTTGTCCTGTGCTCCTCGCTCCTCCCCTCTGCCCACTCTCAGTGCTTGCTAAAAACAAGCCAGAACTACACAAATCAGACCACTCTGAAATACAGTGCATGTCACCTTGTCTTGCTTTAATGCCTCGTTTGGCTTTCCCTTTGCATATCGTCAGCTGATTTAGTTCACATGTCTTATGAAGGTGCTCAGTTCTTTGGGCGGAGGGTGGTGTCTCTTTAAATCTCAGCAAAGCACCAAATAATGGTGTGGACTGATGACAACAGCAATTGACTTTGCATCTGCAGTTCCTCACCAGTGTGAGCCTTTGCATTGCAAGCCCTGGACCATTTTGGGGCTGCATGCCCAACTTCCTGTTTATCAACCTGTTTGGTACAAGGCTGCACAGGGGGCTGTGACATACCCTTCCACTATAACCTCCCCCTAACCAGCCTTAGTTCCATCCCCAGTAGTCTTAGGACCAGCATTCAGGTTATCTTCATGCTGGACTTGGACTTCCACTTTTCCTTGTCTTTTGATATCATTCACATGTTTGCTGGAGGATTTTGAAGACGTGCTCAAGAGTGCCTCAGTTTTGTAGTAGTTCAATTAGTGTAATAGTCAGAGCAGGTTGGATGGTTGCACTGTATAGCTCCTTTCTGTGCCATGGTGTTCTTGTCCACACTCTTTCACTCCCAGATCAGTGCCCATTTAAAACTTTCATGTCTTACGGTGATGTGTCCATAACAGGCCATGCAGGGGAGAAGGGTGCTCCCTTTGTGCATTTGCTAGATTCATCCCCAGGCTAGCCTCAGTCAGGAGTGATAGCTTAAGCATCTATTAATGGAAAATGCCCTAAAATTCTATCCAGCTTTTGTACACCAGTAGCCTCCAAAGAACTGACCTTATTTCAATCTGGATCCATCTCAGAACCAAAGTGGCCAAGGAAGATTCAATGAGAGAGCAGCTGTTTCATGATCCTGCCATCTTCTCCATTAACAAGTCTCAGTGCAGACCCATACACTCTCCACTAGATCAGTACCAGGGACCATGGAGAGCTCAGCTCCAAGCACCTATTGATGGTGTGGGAGTGCCTGCCCTTGCCTTTTTGGATCTGGTCACTAATGGTGTGATCTGTCTCTGCCCTTGTTCTGTGTAGATCTCAGAGTCAACACACCATACTCTAACTCTTCACCTGGGAGTGGAATATCACCCCTGACATCATCAGATCCCAAAGGCCGAAGATCTCCTTTGGCACTTCTTGCCTTGATGCCTCAGATTTAATCCATGGGCCGCCAAGGTAGCATTAGTGACATCTGAGGTAGGATCAGAGGAATCATCCCAATGGCTTTTAAATCTATAAGCCCCCCTGCAAGACCAGAGCTAAGATGAGAGAGAGGACCATCCTTCCTCTCCTCGCACCTTGAAAATGTGTATCCAGGATGGCTCTGAGGTTATAGTTAGTCTTGTTCTTTGGATTTCTCCCTCCCCTCAAGATTCTCATAGAGACCACTTGCATTCATCATACCTTGGGGCTTCTGTGGCACAAAGGACATTGTCTGCTCATCCAGCCAGAAACCATTCCCCTGAGAGGACTTCTGCTAAGCGAACTGTACTTCACCCATCTTCAGAGCACTCTCACTGCATCTCCCTGAAACCTGCTTTTCTCTTTAGTGACAAGTCTAAAGAATGATCTTTGGAGTCTGGAAAGGTGGTGGAGGAATCAGATGACCCTAATGATCCTTGCAGAATCTTCCCCTTCTCCCTTACCAGAAGGAAATGAAACCACACCATCCATGAGATGGCAAAGGAAGGCGGAATGGACCAGGGGCTGTGGGCCTTTCTGGCAGGAGTACAACACTCCGGAGTGGTCAGAGGTCACAAAGCCTCTTCAGGGTCAGAAACCAGGCAAGACTGTTCATATAAACAAGGGACTTTTCACACTAGCCAAAGACTTCTAGTCCAGGCTGGCTTCACTCCCTTCCGTGACCTAGGGAAAGTATGCTGGAATATGGAATGGTAAAAATTAAGACAATCTTATTCCAGCATAAGATCAGGGGAATGAGGGAGGCAGCTTTCTAGGTAGCAATGGCCAAGTACAGTTATCTAATATTTGCTGACTCTCCAACCTTGAAAAATGATACCTAGCTCTTCTGTAGTATTTTCCTCCATGGAGTCTAAGAGTTGTGTTTATCCAGTCAAAAGAGAGAAACAAACACCATATAACCAGCATGACATGCACATCATACATGACTCAGGTTGCAAGCTGTAGTGTTTTGGGGAAAGGGTGCATATTCTTTACCATGTCATTCCTGGAGCCCCTTACCTGCTGGAGAAAAACAGGCCACGCAGTAGACTGGAATCAGAGAGTCATGGCTATCACTGTTAGTGTCTGTTGCCTTCTTCAGTAAATTGGCTATCCAAGATGGTTGTGGGGGGTCTTTTTTTTTGGCCTTTGAAGACAATGTCAAATAACCTCCATATTGTGTAAGAGCTGGCAGAGATCCTGCCTGTCTCTTGAGTTTATTCCTTATAGACTAAAATAAGCCTCTCCTGTACTCCTCCAACCAATCCTGCTGCTTTCTTGGGTCATCAGAAAAGTAAAGCAAAACAGGGGTCATTTTGCTGTCTTACACCAGTTTTTCGCATTAATTTCTTTTCTCTGTAGTATCAGATCTAGAGTCTGAATGTGTGTTGTTGCCTGTGAGCCTTTGGTGATTTCCATCTTCCAGTCCAGCTTCTGTTCATCCTATTATAAAAAGGTTACTCCAGGGTAGGTCATGTCTATCCATCAGTATAGAATCAGTTAGGAGCTTCAAATACCCTTCACTTGAGCCTGTCTGACTGGGCTTCTCCTTACCACCTTTCCTACAAAGCTGCTTTCCTAGAAGCCATTACATCAGATATGTGGCCAAGGTAAAAGAAACTCATTTATGGCTATCTTCCTTTGATGGCATCTGCTGAGGATAATACAGTCCTGCACCCATGCCTTGAATACTTCCATGAAGTGATTTCCGTTAGACTGGTTAAGATGAAATTCTGTCTCTTTCTTCCCTCAACATCATGACTCACCAGATGAAGTGAAGCAGCATGCACCAGGTATTGAGAGGGTATTGTGTTATACCTGGAAAGGACAAAATCCTTTGCAGATTTTCAGGGTTATTGGTGGTACTTCAGAACAAGTCTAAGAGGAAATCAGTTTCTGTTCAGAGGCTGTATAAACAGACTAGACTCAAGACTCAACTCAGACCAAGCAGTGATTTATGGCCAACTGGTCAGGGAGCCTTCAGGCAATTTCCCAGAGCACTTTGCCTGCAACTCTGAACATTGCAAAGCAGTTGCCTTGAGTGCCATTCACACAAGACTGTGTTGACTAAGGTGCTAATGTTGAGAGAAAGTTCTTCTGAGCTTTGTTTAATGAAGGATTATTCCTCAGCCTTACTCCAGTGGGTTGTTAGCTGCTAGTCAGTTTGCCAAGCATGAGGATCTGCAGAGACAGTCTCAGATGGAGAAAGGATACACACCTGTAACTAGTCTTTCTGCTGCTGGCTTATATTCCACCATCTCCATCCCTTCTGAATGGGTGGAAGGGCTCAGCAAATGAGCATATCTGTGGAGCCATACATCTGGGTGACATGATATTAGGGTTTGTGCCTTGCATCCCTGAGGGTGGGCACTTCAGAGACAGTGAATAGAGAGCTTCAGGTGAGTAACCTTACTTCATTTTATTCAACCTGATTTCCTTGTCCCATTCATGTTTCCATCCTTTCATGATCAAGCATTCTAAGCCTAGTTACAGCATGAAGTCTTCAGCTACTTTTACCTGCAGTCTAGGAAGCATGAGACTGGAACCCCAATACATCTGGCTACTCCTTGCTGGTCAGTAGGTTGCAAAGTCATGACCAAGCTTAGACAACTGTTTGACTTCATTTCCCCAGTCCTAGTTGCCCAGCTAGAGAGACAGCATGTTTCCCTCTCCGACTGGCATGCTTTGGGAAATGGATTTTTCACATGCTGCATGTAAAACTGGAGTTCTGAATGTTGGCCCATAGCCAGAGGCCACCAGCTGCACCTAATTTGTGAAAAATACATGACTTGCAACTTCCCTTTGGGTAGAAACATGAAGTTATGGATTGGAGAGACAGCCAGTCCCAGCATGCTTTGTTCAGCCTGGCAATATGGCCTCTCACATCTAGAAGGAACATGGCATGCCAGGCCCTAAAGGCTATGGCTTACACGGCTGAGCTAAAGCACTAGTGTTAAAGCATGGTGAGACTGCTTACCTCTCACTTTCCATGCATGTGAGCGGATCAGTCAGGGAGAGTCATTTTCCTGCTGGTGCTGACAGCTGGGAAGACTGAGCAGTGGTTTTCATAGCCCTTTATTAAGTATTTAGCAATGTTTCCTGGAAGAAAAAACTGTAGCATACAACCTGGAGTATTCCTTTGCCACCTGCTTCATGTTCAGAACTATTAATAAGCTGGTCTTGCTGTCTTTATTTAAATATTTTTTGTTGTTGTTCAGTGTTCAGTTATTTCAGCAGAGAAACAGTGTCTTGAGAAAATGGATTTAGGGCCTGGCCACCTGCATCCTATCCCCAGTTCCACCTCTGATTTACTGTGTGATCCTGGGTAGATCAGTTGCCTCCTTTGTGCCTCATCTTCCCTCCCAGTGAGCAGAGTTAGAAAACAAAAACAAGAAGCTGTGCATTTCAGAGTTGCATACATGACCATTCATGGCAGACAAATAATACATTTGCACATATATTTTCCAGTGGGATGACCTTGCCAGCTCACATCCAGTCAGGGAACAGAAATTATACCATTTATCTAACCAATCACAGCTGAGCATTATGGAAATGAGTAATTGTAGCCAAGCTGGACAATACAACATTCTCCAAAGGTATTTGCAAAATAAATCGAGACACCAAAATAAATCCAAACATTGGAGGATATTCAGAGAGATGTCATAAGTTTAAAAAGCCCAAATTCATCAGGTAACGTATTCATTTTTAGTTATTCCCATAGCTTTAGCAATGGGGACAATAACACTGATCTCTCCATAGGTCCTGAGTGAGTGTCAGTTCATGTGTACAAAGCCTTGTGAGATGCTTAGAGGGAAAGGTGTTCGAGAAGGGCAGACATTGTTATGAGAATCCTCAAAGGCACATTTTCTATTCTTGATCAACCACAAACAGGAATGAAACTGAAAAAACTCCATCAAACCAATTCATCTTTTTTTATGTTTTGTTTCCTCCAACCCAACCACTACTGTACCTAACCAGACCAGGCCAATCATTGCTCCAAGATGGCCCCACAGTTGCCTAGCAACCCTCTAGCTGTTATGGGAGACCCAAACAAAATCTGTCCCTCCCAAATAAACCGAAACTGTAAGTGACTAACTCATGTTGTCATCGTCCTCTGCGATGACGCCATGTGGCCGGTTGTTACCTCGTTGCATGACTTGACGTTGAGTATTTGGTATCTCTCTCTCTCTATATCTTTATTTTTTCTGTATCAGTTCTTTTGTTTTGGCGATTGTGAAGTGCCGTATTGAAGCCCATGGTGGATAGTTATTGGAGTGCTGATTGGTCAGTCTTACTTAGTTGTGACCTTTGACCCCTTGAACACCACTTCCTCCTCCTTTGCCCGTTCTTCTTTTCTCTCTGTTGTAATGTAACAATATCTGTATGTGTGTTTCACCTGCATTCACCATATGGCCATGATGACTGGGGAACTGTCGTGATTGTTATGGAATCACCCTTGATTTTGATAGTATTTCTAAAAAGAAATGGTTTTCGCTTAATTTTAGTTAGACATAAGAAGTCTTTTATTTCCCTTTCTTTGAATCACCTTTTTTGTTTTTTACTTTGTAAAGTAGAATCTCAAAAAGAAAGAAAGAAAGCACTCGGGGATATCCCAGATGTTGATCCTTTGCTCTGAGTCGGAACCTGAAGTCTTGCATTTGTTTCCTGGATCTTCCTTCCCATCCCATGCAGGAGGGAGTTCATGGAAGAAAAGCAGAAAGTGACAGCAGAACTTGAGGGGCAGAAGCTGGGGATTTTTAAAGAGTCTATAAGAATCTGGTGTCCACTGCAGAGGGTTTATAACTCAACTCTTCACCCAGAGCTATTCCATCCTGAAAAGACATTGGATTTCCCTGCAAAGCATTCTGCTTAAATGAGAAGGGATAAAGCAGTCAGCTTTTGTGAATCCTCAAAGCTAGGAAGCCTAAATTCACAGTAGGAAAAAGTGCTAAATGAAATTTGCCAAAGATGCCTAAGTCTAAAACCTCAGTTGATATAATTGCATTGACTTCACTGGAATTTCACCAGCAGAGAATTTGGCTTCTAATGTTTCTTTAATGCAGGACATTTTGCAGAGACGTTAAACTAAAGGTAGTGACCTAGCTAAAGGGCCTACATGTTTCCTCACCAGTCACACAGATGCTCCTCCATACCACTTAACTAGTTAATGAGGACCCCAGAAAAGTTAGATATGTGCTGGACTTTTCATATTCAGAGACCTGGCCTCAAATCCAGCTTCACTTCCAGGTGGCAACATGGTAAAGGGAACTCCATTTAACTCCTAAAAGACATTTCTCCACATGGCAAAAACAATCATTTGTATAATATGAAGGAGGTCTGGTTTCAGGTGGACCAAAGACTGGGACATCAAGGGGAGCTACAGGTCGGAGCTGAGGTGGGGACTGAAGAGTGCATTAGCAGAAGAGTTGGTGGGTCAAGACTGAGCTATGTTCATTGGCAGATCTGAGTAGGGAGCCCATGGCTGGCAGAGTGAGGGCACTGCAAGTCCAGACTGAGGTGTACTATATGAGAGGAACCCAGGTCTGGAGTAACAGTGGGTGTTTCAGCTTAGGAGGGAAGAGCACTGGTGGAGCTGGTCGGGCAGTAGGGCTGTAGGACATCCTTGAGTTGCCTGAGCAGAGCTGGCTGAGAGAAAGGAACCCACATTAGCAATGTGACTATCCAGTAGTGCCCCATCCTCTGCTACCCTAGTACTACAACTCAACATGTGTCAAAGCCTTTCCCAGTGGGCTTCTCTGCATTTTATGTCCAGTGGCTTGGCAGATCCTCAGCTGGCTTAGCAGATCTAACATACCCTTTGCTGTCTTGCAGGTTGGATGCCCTGCAGCGTTTGAAGAGTATTCCCCTTTTCCCAAGTGCAGTATCCAAACTTGTAACTCTCTTTCTTTGCAACATATCATGGATGAGGAGGAGGAGGAAGAAGAGGAACCAATGGAGGAGAAGAAACACCGGTGAAAAAAAAGAGAGCCATTTCGGTTGTATCTTTTCTTTTTCTTTTTTAATTTTCCAATCGATTTTGTTTGTTTCTTAACAAGAAGGGAAGGAAGGACGAACAGACAAAAGGAAGAGAGACACGATGTTGGACAAAGGAAACAGGTGCAAAGATTTGCTTAAACTCTGAAACGGCGGCTGCTTGAGAAGACTTTGTGAATTCCTCATGTGGAAAAAGGCAGGATTCTTGAAAGGGATAAAAAACAAACCAGCCCAGGATTGTCAGCTGGGACAGCTCAGTTGCGAGGACAAAAACCTACCTTTTTAAAGCACTCATTTGCTGCTACAAATTTCAAAGGAGGAACTAGGAAAGAGGCTCCAAACGGATATAAACCAAAGCCAGTGGGAATGGACCAGGCTTGTATGTTTCACCTGGATAACGTTTTGTTTAAAAGGGAAAAAGGAATTGATTTTTTTTTCCACATCTGGCTGGAAAAAAACAGAAAAAGAAATCAAATGATAAGAGGATGTTGGACTTAGAGAAGATATATATAAATAAGTATATATATATATATCTATATATATATATATCTATATATATATATATATATATCTCCCATGGAGCAGGGCGGCGGGATCTGTTTCTCCCCGCCTGCTTGTCACTGGCACAGGGACATAGGATTACTTCTTTCAAGTCATATCATTCCTTAGAGTTTAGGGACCAAAGGACTATTGCTTTTTTAAATATATATATAAATAAATTAATTTAAAAAAAAACAAAAAGAAAAGAAAAAAGGTAAAAGTATCATGTAAAAGCTGCAAGCATTTCAAAGAGAAACACAAATCAAGGTAACTAAAAGGAACTTTGTTTGCAGTGTAGTGTGTTCCAGTGGCCTAGTGACTGCATAGGTGGTAGGAGTTCAAAGGAGTAAGTAGCTGGGGAGTTTTTCTGGGGTTATGGAACGTGGAAAGATAGTATTTCTATTACAGCAGCCTCTTCTCCCCTCCCCTCCACCCACCCAGCAAAACAAAAAAAAAAAAGGGAATCAAAGTTCGTGGTGCACTAAGAAAACTGGTCAAAAGACCTGATTTTATTTCCCTGAGGAACATCAAAGGAAAATCATTGCTTCTGAAATTCTTCACAAAATATTTGGACTTTCAAGAGACAAACTTGCAGTGAAAGCTATGGTTTGTTTCTAATGGAAGCATCCAGTTTCTCCCCAGTGGTAACATTTCACTGTTGGTGCAGGTGCATTTTGCATTTAAGAACTTTCGGTCAACATTTTTTTGACCAGTTTTTCATTTTGTGGGAGTGATGAGGAGGGTATTGCAACTTTAGCTAGCTAACAAAAACATTTATGATCTGATTCTCATCTCATTTATGCTGTGTATGAGAAGAGAATCAGACCCATCAACCTATACCTGCAGGGCCAAACCCAGCCCCTGGTTACACCAGTGCATTAAAGTCATTCATTGCATTACCAGCATAAGAATTTGGCTCAGAAGCTACAGATAGACTGAGATCTGTGAAACATGAGTATCTAATGCTCTAGCATGAGGCTTTATTAGACTATGCCAGACACATATGTAAAGCATACCACTTCTCCATGAGCTCACTCACATATGCAGCATCTCTCCTCTATCCCCTCACCAAGACTTGGCTTTTCTGTCAGAAAGGGTCAAAAATACGCATCAGGATACATCTGCCCCTTGAACTTATCTCACTGATAGCTGCATTGCCCAAGGGAAATAACATGCCAGTTAGTAATATCAATTTAAATATCAAGGGCTGGATTCTGCACTGATTTACACCCTCTGCCATTCCAGCAGAGACAAATCAGCCTGCATGGGGCAACCATCTAAGCTTATCTTGACCCATCAAGTTTAACTGAGGTCATAATTCATCCCTGAAGTAACTGCAACAGGCCACCTTTCCTTCCACTTTCATTGGTGTTAATCTAGAATAATACCCATGAAACCTATAGCTATATTCTTGATTTACAGGCAGTGGAACTAAGAGCAGACTTGATTCAGTTGACTTCAGTGGAGGCACATGTGGACAAGTTAGGATATAGGTCTCTAGGAGGCTGTTGTTACACAAGGATTATGAGGAATAATCCAAACCATCTGTGTTTCCTCCTTCTGGATGCATGGTTACTTACACCTCCTTCTTGGGGTTCACAACATAACCAAGCCATCAGGATGGAAATATAGCTTCCTGTGGTCCCTGGTGGAAGAGTTTTGAATCTGTGATGAGAGGGATGAACAGACTCTGGGTTAAGTCCAGCCAGGTAGACCTCCAGTCCAACTCCCCTCAGTCCACAGGCAGTCCACATTTGCCTCATCATCAGGTTCAGGTGTTCAGGCCCACTTTCCAGGCTAATTCCCCATCCCTATTCCATATGTCCAGTACAATAGAGGCTCCTTCATGAAAGCTAATCTCTGCCTTCCCTCACTTCCAGGTGAAGTTAAGATACCACACACCAAACAGACTAGAGGGGGACCAATTTCAAGACCCCAGGAGACTCAGTTTCCTTGTGCCATCGAAATGTAGAGAGTCACAAGGAGAAAACTTGTTCTTACTGGAATCCATTGGAGTTTCACCATTGACTTCAATGAGTCCAGCATTCACTGTAGCTGTTAGGACCAGAAGGGGCAATTATGCTCTAGTCTGACCTCCTACATAGTAGAATTTCACCCGGTTATTTGTCTGTCATACCCAATAATGTAGTAGATTTGTAAAAGCCAGTGCCCCGTTTCCCAGCCAACCATACATGCATGTAGGCATACCACTCTGTTCCCAACAGAGACTCTGTGATTATCTCGGTTTTGGCCCTTGACTCCCCTTCTTTGAAATTCTTAAAAGTGGCTGACTTTATGTTCCATTCCTCCCTGCCACTGGGACAGCCTTTCCTTTGAGTCAAGAGGCCCTTTAAAATTCCACTTGTTCTACCAGCAGGCATTGTCCTTTTTTTAACCTGGACTTTCTTGTAATTTGATGGCATTACCCCTGCATAGCAGGAAAACCCTGTAGGACAGATGGGATCTTCAGGGGGAAGGAGGACTGTAGCGCCTGTGGGATCCTCAAGGAACAGGCATGTGGTTTTCCTTTCACCCATCTGCTGCTTTTCTTTCCTGTTGCCATAAGGCATCAGTTTGTGCCTTCCCATGTGCTTACCCCTGCCACCATGAGCTTACCCCTGCCATCCTGAGAACAGATGGAAGGAATCAGGCTAACATCCACAAAGTGAAATGATACAGAATCTAAAATTAGATAACTGAGTTGTGGCCCAGTGTCTGCTCCTGGGGGATGAGGGAACATCTCAAACCTCAAGGCAGGCATCTTTGTGGGATGGCTCAGTGCCTGACCCCCACTCTGCTTTAGCTCTCTGAGTACCCATTAGCATGTGAGTACCTTGCATTCCCTGCAGTCCCTATGAGTACCACTCTGGGTGTCACCTTTCAGAGGACCCCTTGGCATGCAGTACAAAATCCATCACCATGGTCTGTAGGGCTTGGGTTTGTAAGCATCCCTCAATCCAGACCCACCTAACTACTTGCTGAGTCACATGATATGTTATACAGCAGCTAAATGCCAAATATAGACACATTCAGACTTGTTTTATTCAGTTGCCCACCCTCTTTATACCACCAAAGCAGTAGCTTGGATTCACTTTGCCCTGCAGGAGGACAAAGGCAGCATTTATTCTCCAATTAATTTTTTTTCAGGGCTAAATTAGATGGCACCTTGAAATAATGTAGTGTGTGGCTGCTGTGGAAGGAGGAGGGGTGTTAGGCACTGCACATACATAATGTTTTCATAATGGTTAGAGTGAGGCATTAGGTGCAAAGACCCAAGGGCATTGTTCCAGATGCTACTTCATGGTCAACGCATGAGATTAAAGATTTATTTTCAAAGTCGCTTATCCTTGCCATGCCATGCCCCCATTCCCCTATTCAGAGAACAAGGATAATAATTGATGCCTATAACACAAGCAGTGCTGTACAGCATAATTCATTGGCTTTTGCCAGCTGGTTTGAGATCCTGGGGTGGAACACCTTGAAAACGATCAGTATTATTTATTCTGTATCAAGCAGATACTGTAATGTGCCCTCCCATTTAGTAAAACTAGAATCATGGACCCAAAAAAGAGCCCTCCCACTCCATAGTGTTAAAGCCAATTAGTTTCATGTTTTATAATAATTAAACTAAACTAAATGGATTCTATTAGAGCAGAATCTGTCAGTCCCATGGACTGTTTACTACTGGCTTTGCTGTGTGTTAGTGCTGACTCATCATATAGATTGCACCCAGGGTACGGGGAGATTGCTCTCTGAATGGGTAAAGAAAAGTCACTGTGCCACCAGCACCCCCCAAGAATGCCATTCATGGTATAAAGTGGCTGCTGCTATTGAAGATATTAGTTAATGTGGAGCTAGGTGGTCCGTGGAAACAGTCTGAAAGTGGGCAAAGGGGCCTCTAGGGTAATACAATTTAGACAGGGATGTTCCTGCCTTGAGCAGGGGTTCGGACTTGATGACTTCCCAAGGTCCCTTCCAGCCCTATTTTTCTATATGAAGCCCAGCATCCCATAAAACCTTCTCACTGTCTTGCTTTTCTTGTGCCAAATGCCATGATCCATGGGGTCAGTGCTGCCAGAAACAATGGGTTTCTAGGGGTTGCCTCTCAATCTTTCATTGATTTCTGTTCACATCCCTAGAACTGTTTTCTGCCTTACAGTGCCACACTCCAAAGCATCACACCAGAGCCGCAGTACCTGCTTCACAGTAGAACATAACCTGCCCCTGCCTCTTAGCACTGGTGTTTACCCCATCACACTTGCACCTTGATGATTCTCCCTGAGGCCTGCAGCTACCCCATGAGGGAGAAGGGCTGTGCTTCTCTGAGTAACATCAGTCAAGGGCCAAATCCTGATGCTTGTTGCACTTGTGTAACCCCACCCCACTTTGTCCTTTGGTCTTGAGTGACCAATTTGCGTGATGTCACAGGATTCTTGTGGCCCATGAACAAGCTGGCCAAAGCCTCAAGGGGAGGAGAGGAGAGGAGAGGAGGTTTGAGGGGAAATTAGGGAAATGCCCAGCCAAAGGGGATGCTGGATGCACAAGGCATGTGAGGAGACTGGATGCGGCTAGTGCCCTTCACAGCTCACATTCCATGGTTCAGTTACTGGGCCACTGGACTCCTTTTTCTGTGATCCATTGTTACATTTCCTAGTGGTTTAGAACAGAATGCTTTTGTAGAACGTTAGCGTTTAATGTAGGATATTCCCTCCGTTTGAAAATGAACTAACAAGCAAACAAACAAAAAAGACAATCGACTTTAGTGATCATGTGAAAGTGACTTTTTTTTGTAAAAAAACAAAACAAAACAAAAAATTATGTACAACCGAGGGGCTACAATCAGCAAATGATACTCATAGTACAAGGGAACGGCATGTTCCAAGCTCTACTTCAAACAGCAGACCGCTGTAACGAACACGGGACCTGGGAGGTGCGACAGCCCTGCCGCTCCAGCTGCCTACGGGAAAGTTAACGAGTGGCCCAGTCCTTGCTCTTAGATAACTGGCCTGAGAATTCAGTGGCTTCCTCCCTGCCCATCTGCCCACTTTAGGACTCGGCACTCAGCATACATGTTAGCTCAACCAGGCTACTTTCAGAGGCATAGAGTTGGATGGGTTAGACTCTGTGCAATCTACAATAAAGGCACTGCAGTCCCAGGAGAGCTACGACCTTAAGTTTTAGAATGGAATTTACAACTTACGATCACCTGCTAAAAATAGTTGTTTAGACCAAAAGTCAAGGTACTGCAAGCAGGTCTTGATTATGCCTCATTATGGTGTTTCCTAAAGCCACATGCCTTTGCTCATAATGGGGGACTAGCTACAGAGTGCTTGAGTCATGTAATCAGTATGTCACCTATTACCAAAAGGTAAGAAATTTACTCACAGGACAGAGGCCCTGGTTCTCCTCCATTTTGCACCCTGTGTCGTAAATGACTGTAAGACACTGCCCAGCCTGAATGGTCACATCTTGCATCCATTTGGTCACTGTGCAACAAGAGACAAAAGATATGGGACAATGGAAACTTGGGCCTGCCATCTTCAGACCAACCACTGACATGAACCACTACTTTTAGTTCCTTGAATAAGGCAAACGCTTTTAGTTGTTAAATGATTCCCTTAAATTACAAATTTTGGAAAGGTTTTTTTAAGTGTCTTGGGACAGTGTTCTCTTCTGGTGTCCCATTGCCTGCTATTTTGGTTTGGAATAGCTGCCCACGAAGTTTGGGAACTGCTCATCTCTAAGTGATGGCAAAGTGAAGGGGATCAGCTTTGCTAGCTTGTTCCACTCTGGGGACTGAACAGCAGTGGAGAACAAAGAAGTAAAGGCTCTACAGGATCTGTTAGGCAAGGCCTGACATTATGGTAGAGAGAAGTAAAGCTAGCCTGGCTATTCACTGTCTGAAAACAACCTAGTCTATCAGCTTAGGACTGACACAGACAAGAGCTTTAAGGCATGTTATTAGCTTAATGGCTTGGATGCCACAAAATAGGAATTCAGCCCAGGGTAAGAACCTGACTAAAATAGAATAGGAATAGATGTGAATAGTTGGTAAGCAGTAGACACGGAGCCAACAGAACAGGGAGGCTTAGACAGTGGGCCTTCAGATCTTTGGAATTTTACCGACTATCCCAACCCCACAGAAGTCTTGGGAGGAGAACTTCTTGTGACATGCTTTGAGACCATGGGATGAAGGACGCTTTCTGCAAGAAGATGATTACTATTTTAAAGTTCCTCTAAGAATTTTAAATCATACCTTTAATTCACTGGTCAGTGATTGATCCTAAAACTCTTTTTCATATCATTAAGGTCACAGGCTTTGGTAATGCTGGATTCCCTGGCAGGATGGACAATCCAAGTGTAAAAGGCCAATTTGCCCCTTCTCTTCCTTAAATTTAGCAGCAGAAGAATTAAATGGGAGATTTCCAAAGGGATCTAAGAGGCACCTAATTTTCTTTGGCTTCTGCCAGGAGTTGGGTGCATAGCCCCCTTAAGGCCCTTTGGAAAGCTCAGCCCAAAAGAGCCTCCCTGAAAGGCTAAGACAAGAGCTGAGGACCTGCCCCATGAATTGCTTTCTGTTCCATTTTCCCCAGTGGCATAAAAGAGAAATGGAAACAACTAAGCTGAGGGCAACCGGAGGGGTGAGAGCAGCCAGAATAAATAATGCAGTAATGCTCTAATTCCAGCCTTGAGCTATCTTGCTTGGTGCAGTGTTTGCTCTGCCATCTCCTTCAAAAGCCCTGCTGATTCTCCAGCACCAAAGTAAGTTGGACCAGACCATGATGTGACCAGGAGGTGTTGTCTGAAGGGTTCGTGGAACACCTTCATCTCAGTGTCTTGGACGAGCTCTTTATTTTCAGCTCACAGATTTTACTTTCTAGCAGTTGCCTGCAAACGTGGTTTCATTATTGGTTCCCTTCAGTGGAAGAGATAATCTTTTCCCACCTCCGTCTTTGTATACCTGCCAGGACCTACAGCCCCTTGTTCTGTAGCTGAGGTACCAGTTGCTTCTAAGAAAGAGGATACCTTCTTGCCCAGTGTGAAATAGTTTCTATAATGTCTTATGGAAGGGTGGCTGCTTGTTCATAGCCACATGAGACCTTGATCTGGGTCCTCAGCTGGTTTAAGTATGTTTAGCTTCATTGAACTGAATAGAATTGAATTAAGTGAATCCCATGGAATAATGCTGATTTACGCCAGCTAAAGATCTGGCCCTGTCTTCTTCCCATCCATTTTTCATTATGAAGCAATTGAGGTAAGGGCTCAAGCAGGCAAGTGAATGAATTGGCCGAAAACATAGAACTAGAAGCTACTGGATTCTTTCTTGACAACATCTGCAGTAAGATGGTGGCCAAGTACCATCCATCCCTCCTGGAAATTCCAGATGTGGACTTCCAGCCGGATCCTGTCCATTCAAGGTGGCTGTTAATGGGGGTTTGAGAAACAAGCAATTTTTTGTTTGTTCCTAGGATTACAGGAACTTCTGTAGAAACTAGAGCAGGTCAGCTGAAGGATTCAGATGGAGCTGCCTGGAATTTTCCCTCTCCATTGACTTCCTCAGAGGTACTGTCCCACTGAGATTTATCCAGCAGGAAAGTGAGAGCAGGATCAAAACTGAAAGGTTTCCACTTTAGGATCCTCCAGTATTAAAAAGCACTCAATTCCAGGCTAGACTTAATGACGGAAAGGCAGTGGCATGGTTAATTCATAAGCGTCATTCATCTAGTCACACTGCCCGTACAGCCCTGAAAACAGAGGGTGCCCTTTGGAGCTGAAACTGCACCAGCATAACTCCATTAACAAGAACTATTCCTCCCATCCCACAGGTGTAAATCAGGAGTAACGTCATCAAGTCAGTGCAGTTAGACTACTTTAAAACCAGCATGACTGGGAGGAAGACTGGGCCAGTAGAGGGCTGCACAGGCTGTACAGGGCTGTATAGAGGGCTGCACAGCACTCGCTCCAATGTTCAGTGTGTTGAATATTAATAGATATGTTTTAAGAGAACCAGTAGAAATCTTGATCTCTGCCTTCCTCTGATGTCAAGGGACTCTGAGGGCAACAGTGACATCAGCTCCTTCTGAACTAAAACAGAGATGGGCAGGTTGTAGTTGGAGGAGGAAGGGTAGAATGGGGCAAAGTTGAGCTGTCAGGATGTTTGCCCTCTTGCTTCCTGGATCCCATCTGCCTACAAAACACCAGTCTAAGATGCAAATGCACTGGGTCCTGGCCGGGCATCAGCAGTCTTGCTCCTAGGGCAAGATCCTAGGTGACAGGCATTTGAGACTCAGCTAAATCACAATGACAGACATGCCGACAATAGCAAGCAAGACTTAGGCCAGCTTATCTTTCCCTTTGGGATACTTTCCCCAGGCATCTGGAAAGGGCTGTGCGACAGTGGGTCTGCAGCGCTGCTGTGTGTGCGTAGAAGTCTTTATTACTCTATCCTAAACAATGCTCTAATATTGCCTTCATTCTGCAGTGCAGTCACCCATGCCTGAACTCTTTTATCCTTGAGCCTTGGCAGACTTCTTAAGGAACATGCTCAGGAGAATCAAAATCTGTCTGGGAGCCTCCTGGCTGGCATTACAGGGCAAGCCTAGAACACCTTTCACAAGAGGATTTCCCCCTCTTGAGTATTATGAGGTATTAATGTCACAAGAGATGCAGGGGCAGGACCGGTCTTGAGCCCTAGATGTTAGAGACAGGATGCTAGCCAGTGCACTCTGCCATTATTTCCTGATAGGGTCAAATGGCCACATAAAGGCGTTGTCTTGGCTTATCAAACCCCATCACTAAAGGTGCCATGGTGGGTCCCAGGGAACTCACATAATCAAAAGCAGCCCATTCATTGCAAAGGGCTGCAACAAAAGAATTTCTACATAACACCAAATTACAATTTTTCTGAAGGGATCGATACCAGTACTGAAATCTGGTGGGAATCTCATGGAAATACAAGGCACAGCAGCCACTGCTAAGGCATGCAGGGCTGTGACCTGAGCTTGCCACCTCAAGCGGCCGTGTTCCTGTCTGGTGTAAAGTTTTCAGATATGGGGAAAGAGCCGCAACCGTGATGATGTATGGAGGACCCAGTCCCAGCCTGGCCACTCTGCTCCCAGCCTTATTTTCATCCTGAGCATGGTCCCTGTGATTGGTAGGGGGGGCATGGTACTCCCGGGCTGCCAGACCACCGCTGCAACCAGGATGGTGTTACAGAGACTGTCAGTTCAAAGGTTCTTTCTGCAGAGTACAAGCAGAGGCAAAGAGACAGCAGCAGGGGTGGGTGGGCAGGGGGGACAGATGAGCACCTTACCCATGGGTGATCTTGCCCCACCTTTTGAGAGTGGCAGTATTTGAAAAGGGGAGGAAACAAAATGGCAGCCAAGCCATCACTGTGCCCCACACCCACCAGTTGCGCTGTGAAGGGTGTTGCAGGGTGTGTCACGAGACTCGGGTTCCAGTCCTGGCTCTTTGGCAAGTCATGTCACCTCTTGGTGCCTCAGTCTTCCCATCTGTTGAATGTGGATAATGGGTTTGTACCATTCTTTGAGATCTCCCAGGAAAGGCACTACAGACATGCAAAGTATGATTATTCCATGGTGCACTGTACAGTCTGACTGCCCTTTAGGGCATAAGGGCAAGGGCTGGTGAAGAGAGGGCTATGCACAGGTGACCATTTTGACCCGTGATCCTTAATGACTCATGGCCTGGCTTCTAGTTCCACTAGGGTCTTTGGAGACATCCTCACAGTACAGTCAAGCAGGAGAGTAATTATCAATCCCATCCAACGTGAACTACCAGCCCTTGGCCCAGTCAAGCACAATGAGCTGTCAGCACCCAGCACTGACACCTCCTATGGTGTGAGGAGAGGTGCCATTTAAAGGCTGTGTCTATACAGGCACATCCAGTGAGATCAGGGCTCCGGGCTAATTTGAGGACATGCTGTGTGGGAAAGCAGAGCTAGCTGCTGCAGCAGAGAAAGCCCCATCCTCAGAACAGGGTTTTGACTCCCCTCCTCTTGGGCACTTCAGGTTGTCTCTCGTCATCCACACGGAGAGTGATCCACCCCAGCCGACCTGGGGCTCCTCGGGCACCTCGGGGCTTGCCTTGTATTCCAATACTGTACATTCCAGTCGATCCCCAGGGCCATTCTGGATTGGAGCATGAGGATCTCGAATTGCTTGGGATCTGCCCAACTATTAAAATGACATAGCAGCTCCTACCCAGCAAGAACCGCTCCTGACACCACTGTCATGCGACTAAGGTGAGCGGGCATGAGACCTGGCCTGGAGGAGAGGGGCATCAAACCCTCAAAATACATGTTAATCTTCAAGTCTGCAATTGCAACTAACTGGTATATTTGGCTACAAATGGAGACTCCTTAGAGGGAAAGGGGAGTATTCAAAATTATTAATCACTGGGAGATATGCAAGCCTTGACAGCATTTGTGTAAATGCAAGCACGTCCTGTTTTGGCTTCTCTAAACAATATCAATCTTCCTCTACTTGTACTGAATGGCATCAGTAAAAGTTGTATGTGTATGTCAAGAGCTGGCTGGAAAACATAATGGATTTTCAGTGAAAAAAAAAAACCAAACAGCAAAAAAATCATTTCTGTCACCATTCTTCACTCAGTATTTCAATTTTTCATTTTTTTTTATTTAAAAAATAAGGGGAAAATCTGTTTTGATGAAATACCAGATTTTTTTTCAGCAAAACTAGACATTTTTGTGAGGAAATCTCCACTTGGTCAGAAAGGCTTTTCAGTGAAACACAGTTGACCAGCTATAGCGTGCATTTGGTTGTCTCAGGTGAGAAAATCAGGGCTAGATCTGCAAAAACTGCTCCAATGGCCACAACACATCTCCTCCACTCCCACTGCTGAGGCTTTCTCTAGGATGAGGCATACCAATAGGATGATGTGACAGTGCCTAGTTAATGCATCAGGACCTCCATTGCACCGAGCATCATACAACAGCAGAGCCAAAAGACCTGGTTCTGTGTTTATGCAGTCAAGAGCCACGGGCTATACCAGAACAGCTTTGCTGTCCTCCCCGATCTCCCTTGCCAACCCCTTCTAGAGCCAGAGCTGGGGACTGTTCTGTCACCATGAGATTTATCTACTGAAACGACCAGCTGTTCTCTTTGTCTCTGCTTACCCATGATTGCCAACTAGCCACAGCAACTGTATATAATATAGCATATTTTTTAATTCTATTATTAACTTTCTTTATAAATCATGGTTTAAAACAATGCAAGTTATTTCAGTGGGTTTGTGCAACAAAGGAGAGTTTGGAATTCCTTATCAGAGATCACTGCTGGACCAAGCTGCTGGGGAGAGGTGAATGGGAATTATCTGCTGCATATTTATTTGGGGGTTGGATTATTTGGGCGGGGGGAGGTGGAGGGAGGGGAAGGGGGGGCTATTTTTTTTCCTCCTCCAGAGACTTGAAATCCTTACAAATATGCCCATTTGGGAGAGTCAGCCCTCTAGCCGAGTCTGTTCTGTTGGCAAGCACGCCCCGCCATGAGTCAGAGGCAGCCAGAACCACAGAGGCAGCTACCTAGTCTCATTCAAAAAACCAAAAAAAATGCCTTTGTAGGCCCCATGTCTCCCCCATGAGTTTGGGGTTGATAGACGCTGACAACGGGAGAGGAGAACATGGATGATTCAAATGCTCTGGAGTGTTTAGGTCATGGTGCAGAGGGTGGCAGGGGGGCACTGGTCTGAAACTCCAAGGTTGCACTTGGGTTGCCCTAGAGGGGCTGGAGAAAGGTGGGGTTGGCACACAACCCCTCGGTTCTTGATTGAAGGTGTGTGCTTAATTGCAAAGAGGCAGTCTGCTTTGCCATCGCCATCCCTCAGCTGGGCTGTGCTCATGCAGGGTTGGACAGGGGCGCCCTGTCCCAGAAGCTCTTCTGTTCTCACCTTCTTGCTTTTTCCCCTTGGCTCCATCCCCACCGTTTTCATTGAGCACAAACACAGCAGTGACTGCCATATCTAAGGGCTAATTTTTTGCTGCCATAGCCTATTGCTACCTTGAAGGAATGACCAGGACACCTACAGGCGCGTTCTCAGTGTAAAGCTACCTCTGACATAAAGGCTGCTATCTCCTGGCTGTGGTCCATTGCACCACCCATGACAACACCCCCTTGCTCTCCAGCTGCCCTTCCCTGCTTCCTGCCAGCTGCCCTTGAAAATGTTCAGGCTCTGTTGCCTTCCTCTTGAAGGCTCATTGTCTTATCTTTGGCCAAGCCCACGTGTCCTATCTCACGTCACCCCTGATCTTCCCCCAACCTGGGAAGCCATGAAACCAAACCGGCCACAGACCCTGCACCCACCTTAGTAAAGTTCCCATCTGCTGTCATGAGGCTCAGAGTTGCTTGGTATTTGTGCACTGTGTCCAGGAGAGGCCTGGGGACCTCAGCTAGGAGGAACATGGGGGTTGAAGGCAACACTGCAAGAGCCACACTAAGCTGGCTAGTGGTGGAAGATACGCTTGGCATGATGGATTCCTGCACCGTGTCCCCACTGCCCCTTTTTCTCCCAGACTCAGCCAGTGAGGAGGGGCTGGTAGAGACTGGTGAGGAGAGGTTTAATATGACAGGAGTTCACGGGAATATTGAGATCACAGGCAGCATCTCCCATCCCAGGATACCGACTTGAGCTCAGGAGCCCTCCCAACTGCCCATGTGGCTTAAAATGGCCTTGCCCAAGACACTGTGGGACCTGATCTCCTTCTCCCCAGCCTTTCTTCTCAGCTTCTCCATGCTGATGTGGCTTTTTCCCAAAAGCAATCATGGGACCTGTGAGGGGTCCGACCTAGCTCAGTTTGCTGAGAGCGATGTTCCAATCTTGCATTCAAGTCGTTAGTTTTCCTGTCCGCACCCCCGAGCACTGCAGTCGGAGCAATGGGGATGTATCGGTCCAGCTGAATGCATTTCTCTATGCCTCAGGCTTTGGAGGGGATGCCTGGGAAGTCTCTGACTGAGCCACCTGATGGAAAAGCTATTTCTAAATGCTGCTTTTTTGTTTTTTTCCTTTTTGTAGGGAGCAGGGAAATGGGGAGAGGGGAGGGTACGTTTCATCCTTCCAGCCCAATCACACTTCAAGGTAGCAGTCCCATTTGTGAGTCTTTTCCAGTGCGTTCCATTCTTCACCCAGTCCAGGACCAAGGTGGCTTTGTAAGAAGCTACCGACCCATAATTACCTTCTTTCTTTCTGAGGCACCAAAGCCCAATGTGAGGGCAGAGGTGCCCATCACTTTGACTAGCTAGACACAGCCCAGACGGCAAGTTGCTCCGCCAGCTTTGGAAGCCAGTTCCTAGGGTCGGGGTGGACACACTGGGCTGCCAGACCAAATGGACCCCTCACACCCTCCCATGGAAGGTCACTGAGAACAGAACATGCTGCTCCCAGCCCTCTCCTTATTTCTCACCCACCACTTCATTCAAGTTACACTTTTTTATTGTTTTCCAAATGATTTTTTTCAGCTGTTTTTTTTTTTCCTGCCTTTTCTTTCTTTTTTCCTTTGTTTCCTTTTTTTTTTTTTGGCAATTGCCTACAGAGCATTCATTTCCCAGGAGGGGGAGCGTGGGTGGTGGGGAGGATGGTGCGTGGGGGGGAACAGACCACCAGGGGCTTTGAAATTCTAATTTATTCTGATTATTTTGAATGATTCTTCTTTTGCTTTCCTTGTAGTATAAAGAAAGACGAATGGAAGTTAACTCTGTAGCTCTGTAGTTAATGATATTCTGCTTAGACTGAAATAAAGCACAGTCCAGTGGGAATTTTCCCTGTTGTTTCATGTGTGAGTCTCTTCATCTTTGTGTCTCTGCCCATGGGCAAGATGTGGCCAAACCTGGCTGACAGTGCCACTTGGCACGTGGCTTTCAGCGCAATGCTACAACCCTGAACTATCCGTTTTGACTCTTGATCTTCGTACACGGCCCACATGGTGGCTCTGACTTTATCAGCTCAGCTCCAGTGCCGTCTGAGCAAACAGCCCCAAAAGCCAGTTTTTGATTTACTGGGACAGGGAGAAATGGCAACAGACACAAGATCTTCCCAGAGAGAGAGAAAGAGAAAGAAAGCTCTCTGTGCCATAGTGCTGTGGGAGCAGCTGTATTCTTTCCAGGTAGCTGAATCTTTCGTGTCAGCCTCTGGGCATTGGGGTCTGTGCTAAGGGGCAGCTCCTGCGGCAGGAGAAATTGTGGTTACTCTGGAAGACTACATTCAGAATTGCCTCCAATTTAAGGAGACTCCATTTTAAGTGGGGAGGGAGGCATTTGACATGAATGGTTTGGAATGTCCTCCCATCTGATGTCAATAGAAAAAAGAAGTACCCTGCTCTGTCTTTCCAGCGTGGGCTGGTATCCTAGAACAAAGGTGTCCCAAATCAGAGGTCTTCTCTAAAGATGTGGGGTGAAATCGTGCTCTCATGGAGTTCACCGGGGTCCAAATTTCAACCGTGACCCTAAATTTCCCCAGCATCCTTGAGTCCTGAAATGAAGAGGATACCTTCTGGTGCTGAAGCACTGGCCCACTACTGAGGTGCTTTTTTCCCATTGAAATTCAAATCCCATCTCCAGCATGCCCAGCCTAGGTCCCGGCCAGGAAGTGCCACAAAGAGTTGGAGCCAAGCAGTGTCATTAAAGAGCTGGAACAGGAGGAGCTTCGTATCACAGGCCCTGATTCAGCCAGACCGACACAAGCAGACATGTAATATGAACAGCATCATGGACTTCAGTGAAGCTAGTCATGGGCGTAAAGCTGGGCAAGTGCCTCCAGCCCTTGCTGAATCAGAGCCAGTTCCTCCTCAATGGAGGCTGGAGACCTGGGATAAACCGATGGCTTCAAAGCTGTCAGCACGCACAGAGGTGTGTTAGGGGCACACATAAGCAGTGCAGATACAGGCAGCACAGGTTGCTACAGGACAAAGCCATTCTCTCCTTTCTGAGGCCTGCAGAGATGGGGCAGCTCTGGGAGAGTGACACAGCACCTCCCCTGCCTGGTGGAGCAGCACCAGCCTGGAGCTGACGGCAGAACTGTTTCCTGGGGATGGTGGCTGAGGGGAAAGGAGCCCAGTGAGCTTGACCAGACCTGGCTTGCCTGGCACCAAGCACTGTAGGTGGGCCACATCCCTAGTGATGGATGCCCCTGCTGTATTGATAGCACTGGCGTACTGGGAGCTCCCACATCTTGCCATTGCCAACACAACTTGCAGTCAGTAAATGAAACATGTCCCAGAGCAACGCTGCAGAGACAGGAGCTTGGGGAGCATCCTTACAGATCCCCTCACATGCCAGTCAGCAGCTCTGCCCGCAGGAAACTGCCATGGTGGAGACTCTTACTGGTCATTACCTGCTCTGCCAGCAATGGGGAGCAGGTCTCAGCCTCTGGCTGCCGGTGGGTCAGCCACCACCACTCTTGCCCACAAGAAGCTCACATCACTGAATACCTAGTAGCTTGCCCTGGCTGGTGATGGCATTGCCATTGTGGTTGGTGCCTCCTGGAGCAGGGCTGCTGTCACAGCTCTCCAAAGCTTGGTTGGCACTGCTGCACCAAGCTGGTCTCACAGAGTGTTGGCAGGCACTCATTTCTGAGCAAGGAGAGATGGCAATGGGGGGGGCACAGCACCTCCTCCTGGTGCCAGGAGGAATAGCGAAGCCAGCACATGAAGGGAACCAGTCACCCACAGCAGGGTTCAAATGCTCTCCCCAGGCTCCACGCCCAGGTCCTTCAGCGCTAAACCCCAGAGCTCCACTCCTGAGCCAAGAGAGCAAAACCATTACATGCTTGCAGTAGTAGACTTTATCTTCCACAGGCACCGATGAGTAGACACGCCGCGAGCCCGTGACACCACTGGAGAAGTCGGAGAGTTTTTTAAAGAACTTTAATAAGCTAAAACCATTTTTTTGTTTCATTTTGTTTTGTTAGTCGTTAAAAACGTCATCACTGTAAACATGAGAATGGCCACCTGCCCCGCCGCAAAGGCCAGGCCTGCGGGCAGAGGGCGCATGAGTGAGATGGGACGTGGCAACGGGCTCCTTCGCGGTGCTGGGACAAAGGGACTTTGGGGCCAGGTTGGGGAGGAAACGGGGAAGTATCCACAAGTCCACCCCTTCTGCATTCTCTGCTTTACATCTATGTACAGGCAGAAGCGGAGCCAGGGCGGAAAACTGACTCGCTGCTGGGCTTCTGATATGGCACCACAGCCATCACTGTCCAGATGGAGGTGCTGGCTAGAGCAGCATGGTCCTCCCTGAAGGAGGCAGCTGAGGCCTCCCCTCATCCCCGACCTCCCCCACCCCGCTTCTTCCCAGTTCCTTCTTCCAGCCGGTGTTTTCATTGCTCCAGTCGGCAGCCTCGGACACCTGACTCCTTTCAGCCCATGTCGAGGGGAGGGAACAGCTCGCTGGCTCCCTGCACGAACAAGCAGGATGCTTCGTGCACCCCTCAGTTTGTGTAGACCTGAGTTCCAATCACACGCATGATTTCCTTCTGGATTTTGGGGTCCTGAGTATTAATGTTGGCATCTCCTACTTGTCCATCTTCGTACCTGCGATGTGGGGAGAGCTCCATGAGGGGAGACACACAAGGATGGGTTCCCCGTTGCCAGGGGCCCACTGGGCTAATAACAAGCCTTGTGCAGCTCTGCCCAACAAGGGGGGTTTCCATACTGGGCTTTGGCCCATCAACAGTGTCTCTCTGTGTGGACAGAGGAGCCTCTGCCTTCACACACGGACGCCTCACACTGAGCGACAGAACCTGGATACCACGGAGCTGCCCTCGTGCTGATGAAAAGGGCACTTCACTTGAAGTACCCACACTGAGCCGCACCTGGGGATGGTCCTGTCTGTTAATGTTCAGGACGCAGAGCCTGTGAAGGGGCCTGAGCATCACTCATTGCCCCCTTCTCAGGGTGGAGGCAGGTCTCTGCCTAGGCAGGATGTGGCCGAGGCCAGGCTCCCAGGGACTAAATGCAGCCCCCGCTGCTGGGATGCGGATGCTGTGCATGGGGATCAAGGGCTCTCTGCCCCCATGCTCCCTCCTGAGCTGCTGCTGCTGGCCTTCAACAGCACCCCATGCTCGCATGTATCAGCCATTGAGCCATGCCTGCTCTACCATGCTGGGGCTCCCCGTCCGCCTGTTGCTGACCCCAGGCAAGCAGGCAGGCATGGGGCTGAGAATGCCCCATCTCTATGTGCCCAATGCAGCTCTGGCCAGGAGTTCTCCCCCTGCCACCCTGCAGTGCCAGAGGGAAAGGGAGCAACCACAACTGTGAGGCCTGGCTGCACTGGCGTGGAAGCTGCACTTGAGATCCATGTGTTGTGTGTGTGGGACATGCCCCCTGCCCCCACTGGAGCTGTGCTAGGAGGCATGGGCCACAAGTCCCTTTTCTCCAGGGCTGGGGAGGGCTGGTGCCCATGACGTTTAGCCATCTCCTTTGCACTCCTGATACCCTGGCCCAGTCTGGTCAGCCCCACCACTCCCCAGTACTCACACAAAGAAGAAGCGGGTGCAGACGTGGTCTGAGACTGGGCACACCCAGATGTTTCCATGCTTCTGGAGGTCCTTGGAGGTGATCACTGCCAAGAGGGAAGGCCATCAGACAGGCGCCTGCCCAGCCCAGCCAGCCCCATCCTGTCCCACATCCTGCACTATACCAGTGCCTTGCCTTGGACTTTGGCCATGATGGGCCACATCCTGCAACTCCCAAAGAGAGTGAGCTGCCTCCTGGGACCCTCCTTGCCCACCCCAGAGACAGGAGGTGGCTGCCGGCCGCTAAAGGGTAATAGGGTATGGATGGTGCTGCGCAGCAGTGCAGCCAAGTGTCAGTCCCAGGGAACTGCACTAGACTGAGCCATAACCCAACTGACTCTTGTTCCCACAGAACAGACGCCTGTCCCAGCAGCCACTGTGAGCATTTATTCATTCATTCATTAAGTTCTGTCCATTAGTGAAATTACCGGCCAGTGCTCTGAAGGCACCAGACCCCAGATCAGAGAATCTCATGCTCCCCTTTGATGTATTACTAGTGTCCCGTCACAGTCTTTGCTGTATAGGCAGAAAAAAGGGTGGGAGGGGAAACTGAGGTACCAAGCAAGGAAGGGACACCCCAATGAGACCAAGACTTAATTAAGTGTCAGCAGCAACCCATGCTACTTTACTGCCTCACTTCCCCTGGCAGCTCACTGAGCTGGGGGAGGAGAAGGTCAGATCATCAGCATCCTCCTGCCCCCAGGAGAGCTGTGGGATGGGGGGAGCCAGGGTCACCACCACCATCTGAGGAGGAACCCAAGTGAGCAAAGCCAGCCAGGGCTCTCATAGATGATGCAGCATCATTCCCCTCCCACTGTGGTACTGGCATCAGTCCCTTCCAACCATGGTACTGGCATTCCCCTACATCTGTGGCATCATGGATGATGTGGCATCATTCCCCTCCAGCCGTGGTACTGCCCTGGACAGGCTGAGACACTCCCATAAAGGGAAACAAACCCATGTGGGCCTCCATGATGCTCACAGCACAGGAGCCAGGAACCTCTTGTGTCACAACCCCTCTCCTGAGGTAATCCATGCACCAGGGTAGCTAGGGAGGACAGCACAAGTGGGATGATGTCAAGACCCACAGTAGGAATGGTGAGGAGTCCTGAGCAGTGTGCCCCTCCCACCACGGCACGGGGACAGCAGGCACCAGGGGCACAGCCCATGCTGGTACTAGCAACCTCAGACCTCAGAAGGCAGACCAAAGGTGCCCGCAGCACCCAGGGCTGATGCTCCACATGCTTGGTACTGTACTGTTCCCAGGGGTAGATAGTGAGCCAGGACCTCTTCTTCCCCCTCGCCCCCAGCCCCTCTTACCTTCACAAAGTGCTATGCAGTTCAGATTCCGGCTCTGCAGGAACCGCGACTGGATGGAACGGGTCTGCAAACGATCCACACAGAAACAGCGTCACCGCCTGCCCCTGCCCCTGCTACTCGGCAGCCCAGCCTGCCCCAATGCCCAGACCTACAGTGTGACCCCCAGTGCCCAGCCCCTCCATCCCACATTTGCCCTTCCTTGGCCTCTGTCATTTGCACAGATGTGGGTTCTGCAGCCCTGCTCTCATCTCAGGAGTGGTTCTCAGGCTCCATCCCCTTCCCAGTACTCAACAGGCTGGTCTCCAGGCTGCTTAAAGCCTGGCACCCTCCACTGAGCAGTGCCTGGGGAATCTTCAGTCGCATTAAGTCCAGGATTTGATGCAGGTGACATGCAGAGGTTTATGGCACTGACTTGGGCTGTGCATGGAGTGGGCAGGCACTGACCAGGGCTGGGGTGCATACACAGAGCTATACTAGTGCAGCTCAGCTTTGTCCCCAGCCCCCAAATTCCCTACTATTCCATGTCTCGGGACACATAATAAGACTTTGGGCTTTGCACAAATGGCCACAAAGGGCCACAACAAATACCCCCAGACATCTGTTGTAAGGCATGCAAAGGTTGTAAAACCAGGGCTCCAGATTTAGAAGATCAGTGTGATCACCAGAGAGGAAGGTGAGTAGAAATGTACCAGTTTTGCAGAGAGGCAAACTGAGGCATAGGAAGCAGGTATACAAACTGCTCAGGGCTGGCTTTGAACCCAAAGCTGCATTGCTATCAGTATGAGCAGTGTTCAGCTGAGGCCAAGAGCCCAGGAACATCCCATCTAGAGAGGCTGTCACACAGGTACAGTCAAACAGGAGAGTGGAAATGGGTGTAGAACCCAGGAGTCCTGATGCCCAGTCACCTGCTCTACCCACTGGACCATGCTCCCTCCCCAGAAGTACAGCAGCAGCAATGTATTATGGGGTATCTCATACATCAGTTTTAATACCCCCTGAGGTCAGAAGAGCAAACAATACCCTGATTTGCTCTCCAGTCCACCCCACCCCCTCATCCCTCAGGGCCGGTTACCTGGGGGATGGTGTTCATCCGGTTATATCTCTGGACCAGCTCATCCTTCGAGGGCATCCGGTGCTGTCCTTTCCCCATCCCTGTTTGGCAACAAAGTCACAACAGCGCCACGGATCAGCACTTGTGCACCCAAGGCCTCCCTAAGGCAAGCATGTGCCACAGGGGACAGCTGCCTTCTGGGGGAGATGGCAGGGGGCTGTGCTGGGCAGCCTACTTTGAGTGGAGGGCAGCAGCACTACATTTGCCACCGGCCACCCCTGGCTGGGTGGGACAATGTCATCAGAGAACAGCATGGCTGACAACACAACCCACAGCAGGATCTGAGGGGCACAGAGTTCAAGGCAGCCCAGGCCAACGGCCAGACATAGAGTTGACATGGTGAATATATGAGATGGAGCCTGGCTGAGGTGGGAAGCACTCTCTCACTCTGCCAGGCTCCCTGAGGAGGAGGAAATGCTGATTATCTAGGTCCTTACATGGTTCCTCCTCACCTGGTACCACACAGCCATGTCTAGATCTAGCCTTTAGGATTAGCCCCATTTTACAGAGAGGAAACTGAGTCATGAGGTAGATTCAGAGGCATGATCAAAGCCACAGAGGGCTTTTACAGCCAAGCAGGGAGCAGCCCCTCTGTCTCCTGAGTCACAGTCAGTGCCCCTACCCACTATGCAGCCTTTCCTACCTTATGCCAGGGCCTTGCCTTTGACATGTAACATCCTCTGTAACTTAACAGGTAGCAGGCTCTAAAAGAGCAGGGATCTACAATAAAGTGTTACCAGAAGGGCTGCATGCTGCCTGTGGGAGAATTGACATAGAGACACCTACCGCGCTGTGAAGTCACCATCAATGGTGGCCTGAAGGGTCAGGGTGGAGTGGTGTCCCGGTGGTGGGAGCCCAGGGGTTGGACTATCTCAGTCTGGAGGCTGTCATCAGGGTTGCTTCTGTCAACACGCTGTTGGGCAGCAGCAAGCCTGGTGGCCCAAAGCTCAAGTAGTAGAAGCCATCAGTGCGCTTGTTGGCAACACAGGCTCCCTGACTTCCTTATGTTGGAGCCCCTGAGACATGCACCATCACCAAACACTCCTGGACCAAGTCTATGCTGCCCAGGCAATTTCTGGGCTCAGGGCATGAAGAGAGTCAAAAACAAGCTGCCAAGGGCCTGTTCCTGAAACTGTGATGGGTCTGGCAGCTCTGACCCACAGGGGGGAAGGCCTGTACCAGGGCAAGAGGTTTCAGTCGGGCTGGCGGCTAAGGTTGGAGCAGACATCATCTTCTGCCTCCCTCTGCCTCACAGACCTGCCAGGTTGCCTGAGCCCCAGATCATGAGTGTGACAGTTCTGGGGGTCCACAGGGTCCCCTGAACGAGGGCTGTGGGAATCACAGTGCTCCTGCATTTGCCTCCACATGTGATGAGGAATAAGTTGGTACCAGAGCACATCCCTGCTCCCCAGCCTCCATGAACCAAAAAAGGGTCACTAAAAGCCCTAAAAGCCAGGTCTTTATGGAAATCTTCCACACCCCGAGCACCGCTTTGGCCCCGATGGTGCTGTCTGGCCAGTAGCCATGATGCCTCTGGCTGCCAGCCCCCAGAAGCAGGCTCCTCCAGAAAGAGGCACCTGATTGTCTCTGTAGCAGGCACTGGGATTTGCCTGCTCCTTTAAGGGAACCAGCAGCCCAGGAGGCTGCTTGCAGGTGGCAGAGGGGAGCTAATGAGGGACTCACCTGACCGAAAGAGGGCTCAGGCTGGGGCTATATAAACCCAAGCCTGGAAGGTTAGGGAGTCTCTCCCCAGTGGTTTAGCAGTGAGGAGCTCCTGCCTGCAGGGCTCCTGAGGGGACTTGGCTGAATGACTTCACAGGCCTGGGAACTGGGGCAAGTTCCTGGGACTGGGAAAGACTGGGGTTACTTGCAAAAGAATATGATAGCATAGTCATATTTCAGAATGTGTAACTTTGAAAACTTGCTTTTTAGCAGCAATTACTCAATAGTCCTTAATTAGGGTTGGTAGGCACAGACTGTTAGTAACATACTAACCTTAAGACAACATTCTTAAGGTTAGGAGTTTTTGGGTTTTTTTTTTTTTTAAATCGGTTTTTCATTAAATTAAACCTTTGACTTGACAGAACTCAAACAAATGTACAAACTCTAGAATGCTTCCAATTCAAGTGGCCTTATTCTGTGTTAAACCCCTACAGGGATCAAGATGCCTGGCAGAGGGCAGGGATGTGTCTTATTCATTTGAGTTAAACCAGTAGTTTAGCCTATTGAGAGAACTGTGACCCAGGAGCCTCAGACTGACCGGGGGGGGGGGGGGGGCAGTGAGAAGCCCAGAAGCCTAGAAAAAGACTGTGGGGACACAAACTGGAAGGTCCAAGAGGGATCAGGGAGAAGTTGAGCTGGGCCAGAGGGTCCACAAGACCAGAGTGGGCCAAGCTGGACTGGGGGGTCTGTGAGCCTGGAGGAGGAGCAGCTGTGTGTGGGACTGGGGGGGTCTGCAAGCCCAAGGGGGCCAAGTATGTAAAGAGAAAGATCAAAGAGAGAACATGTATGGGGCTTGGGATGCTGTCTAGAGGAGGTGAAGGAGTTGTACATCTTGCCACTAAGGCTCTTGGTGCCCTGCAGGGGCCTAGTAAGGCTGAGGGCTGGATCAAAGCTAGAGGTCTCTCAGGAGAGACCCGGTGGGAACTTATTGGGATCAGGGCTTGCTCTCAGGCCTGTTGTCAGCCTCCCTGAATCAATATTTTAAGAACAAGGTGTGGCAGGAGAGTAACCCAGGGAGAGTGGCATTGGAGTTTGAGCAGACAGGAGTGGTGAGGCTACTAGGGAGCATCATGGCCAACCCTGTGACAACAAGCCTGTCACAGCCTCCAGCAACTTTTGCTGCAGGACTTGGGGCTGGGGTGACACATGGCTTGGTACAGCTCTCCCACCAGCCACACCCTTGCTCTCAGCTGGCCAAGGAGCCACAGGGATGTTTGCAGAGGGGATGGAAGTGGCTATATGATGGGTGGCCATCCTGCCTATCCACACAGCCCTGCTAGAGCTTCAGGGCTGTATCTCACAGCACAGCGGAGATGCAAAGTATCCATCAAGAGACATGGGGCTGAGTGCAGAGGAGGCTGGCTAGGTAAGGACAGCAGACAACAGATCAAGCTAGGTCAGTGGTGCTAGGACCTCCCCTCCCTCCCATCATCACCAGCCACAGACAAGACAGGTGGGGCCTGATGTAAATGTCCTGATGCACCAAAATACTTTGTTTCCTGAACAGGATTGCTGCTCCCTAGACATGCCATCTGCAGCTGGCAAGTGCCTTGGCTCTGCACAGGCAACAGCTGACTTAAAAACAGACTGGAAGAGAGTCCCCCAGCTCTTTGGGGCCCTTATCCACCCCTGGGCAGGACCCATGCTCCAATAAGGATTACGAATGCAGAGTCCAGGATAGGCCAGGGCTTGTTCAGGTTTGCAAATGATCTTGCCACACTAAGCGGTTCCAGGGACCTTTTGGATAGTCTACCGAAGTCAGTAGGGCTGGGCACTTAAATCTAGCCCTGCGCTCATCTGAACACACAATGCCTGGTTTTTAGACTCCACCATGGAGAGACTGCCTCAGATGAAAGACATAATGCAAAGTTCAGTGAGGCTGTGAGAGACAGACCAGGAGAAGTGATGGGCTGAGAGCAGAGGGTCCTGATGCCAGGTTTCTGCTGCATCCAAAACTTCCACTGAAATCAATCACCAAGAGCCTTTAGTGTGCAATAAGGGCAGGACTGGCCCACAAGCGGGTCAGGATTTCTTATAATGGCCTTAGCAGAGGTGTTCCAGGGAACAGGTGATGATTAGGGATGGTCAGAAAATAGGGCATCTACCCATTGAAATCCCTGCCAAGATGGAAAAGCTGTTTTTAGCAGAACATTTTTTCAGAATTTTTTTTTCAGATGAAAAATTGAAAACTGGACAATTTTGGACATAACATTTCAATCTGGAAATACTGCTGTAACAGGCCTGACAGGAGCTGTAGTTCAGTCAATTTAGGCTCCCGTTATTCTTTTTGAGAGGCACTTCTTCATCGGACTACATTTCCCAGGATGCATCACAGTCTCCCATTGGAGAGGGTGTTACCTCACAGAGCCCAGTTGTGGTGCATCATGGGAGACCAAACTGGGCAAGGAGCAGGTCCCTAGCAGAGAAAGGGAACTGGAGGGAACTGAAGTGTAGCTAAGCTCCCCCAAGGCACCGGAGCAGCATTTCTGACTCGAGAGAGTTTGGTTTTTCAGCCAAAAGTGACTAAATGAATTATCTGTACTTCTGATTTTTTTTTTTAACCAAAACATTCTTTTTTGAATCAAAGCATGAACTTCCCATTTAAAAAAAAATTGTCAAAAATCCAATATAAGGTAAAACTTCCAACAGGGCCTAATCTCTATGCACTTCCATAGCCATTGGCTCATTGGCCTTTTGTGCCATTACACTCGGAGAAGCAAAACGGTGTGGAAAAAGGGCCCCAGTAGTTATCCCATGATCTGGGGGCCCCAGCTCATACCAGAGAGAGATTTCCCTGTCCCCGTCCCACCCCCCATGCCACTCAGCGGTGACGTGAGCAGCATGGCAGAGCACTGAGGTCCAGTCAGCTCCAACAGCAAAGCCATAATTGTCCTCGCTGATGGTGACCTCAGAGGGAAGGTACTGCATGGCCAGAGACCAGCCGGGAGAGGGAGGGGGGGGCTGGTAGCCATGGGAGCCTTGGTCATCCTTTGAATGCTGGCTACTGCAGGCATGCACCATGTGAGCTGGGAAAGCACCTTGCTGCCCAGCAGAAAGGCAAGACCCACTGGTTTAGGAGACTGGACCTGCCAAACTGCAGGCTGCTTCCAGGCACTCGGGCCATGGGGACAATGGCCACTTGAACAAAGATCCCACCACTTGAGGCCACCCCTGTCTCTTATAGTGAGTACCCACCCAGCCAGGGCCTGCCTCACCAAGCAGCGTCCATCTGTTGGGAAAGCTACCTTGCAATCAGACAGCTGCAGGGTACAGAACAGCCAGCTGATGGCTAAAGACAGGTCCAGTTGCTTTTGCTTCCAAGGGATAGGGGAGAAGGAAGGTATGGAGGGATTGCACAGCTGATGGGCACATGCCCCACCACACACAAGAGCCAATCTGCTGAGGCCTAAACTTCTGAAAAGATGGGTGCAATGATATACCAATCACTGGGCTAGCTCCCCTATCACCATTGGTTAAACCTGTCTCTGTCACTCACATGCCCAGCTTCCCTGGCATGGCACAGAGGATGGGCTGACAGGGATAGGAGGGCCTGGGGTGCTGATGACAATCATACAGGGTCTGGGGGCAGAAGCCATGTCTGGAGGGGGGTTGGCAGTTTGCAATAGAAGGTGAGGCCAGCACTTGGGAATGGATCTGAGGAGGGCTTCCTGGGCTGGCACTGACCTGATATGGGGGTTATGCCCTGCAGCAACACTGTGGGGCTGGGGCAAGGCCAGAGCACGTTTACAGCAGCTCTGTGGATCACCACAGCAAAAGCATCTCAGCTCCCTCCCTTCCCCCAGCACACTGAACTGCCAGGCCTTGCTGTCAGCCTGGCAGGCTGCAACTGGACTTGTACATGCAGGGGAACATGCGGCTTACAGATGCCATGGGACAAGGCATGCACAGACAGGTGGAGAGATGGCAGGGCAGAGAGCCTCTTACCTGAGTATCCAAAGGAAATACTGGAGATGGGGCTCAGGTAGATGCCTTTGCCATAGGCTGCTCCATGCAGCTTGCAGGGAAACACCAGTGTGAGCAACACGCACAGAGTGCGAGCAAGTGCTGTGGAAGTCAGCACCACATTGCCCCAGCCTCAGTGGGGACAGGAGCAGATGCCATATTATCCCAGCCCAAGAGAACTGGGAGAGGGGAGAAATCCAGAGCACCGACCCTCTGGCAGGTACCAGCTACACATCCCTACCCACTGCCAGCCTCTCCTGCCTTCCCCTACTTCCATCACGCTATCCATTGACTCCTCTCCATCCACCCTACCCCTGCCTACCAATCTGTCCACCTGCCCTATGCAACAGTCCCTGGCCCACCAGGCTTTCTAATTATATCTGTCTGCCTGCCCCTTCCAGGAGCCAGTAGTTCAGGGCTGCAGCATGCCGTGGAGAGGTGGGTGGGTTTGTGAGGCTTGGCTGTCAGATTTAAAGCTGCAGTGTGGCAGGAAGGAAGAGCAAAGACCTGAACACATGACCTTCACCCACAGCGCACAAACTCACAGGACTCCCTAGCAGCAAAAAACAGTGCTGCACACCCACCTCTCAGCATCTAGAAGAGGCCCCAAGGTCAGGAGGGACAGGCAGGGCTAGCTACCTCAACAGGACACAGTCAGGACCCCTGTGCATGAGAGTGCATTGTCCATGGAGAGCCCACCAACCCAAGGGCCACCACACTGACACAAAACCCTACTGCAAGGGACTTGCTGGAGCCCAGCACTCAGGGGTTAATCTTGGCTCTGGACAGGTTGGGGATCTCCAAGCCACTGGCTCCTGGATGTCTTGGGGAGAGGCACTGAAAAGTCTAGGTCATCATGCATTTTACCAAGCACCAGCCCATGTCATCTTCAGAGTGGTGCAGAAAGGCCACAGGGTGGGGTGGGGTGGGCGCGGGGCCATTACCTGCAGTTTGGTGTAGGACGCATTGACCAGCCCGTTGCGCAGGATGGAGTGCCAGTTCTCAATGTGAGAGCCACTGCAAGAGCAAGGTACTGGGGGGTCAGCAGCTTGGCCCCGCGGGGACTGTCCTGCCACTCACACCCCGTCCTTCCCCCACTTGCACTTAAAACCACAGTCACACACTCTCCAGCCTCCAACACATGCAGCTTCCCTGGCACATACACATCTTCCACTCAGACCCACAATCACATGTACCATCTCTGCCTGACATCTATATCCTTCCTCCTCCTGCTCAGTATGACACACACGCATCCTTCTTTCTTTCTTTCTTTCTTGGTCTCTTACATACACCCTCCGCTCAGAATCACAAACCCTTCCCTCCTTCTTTGTGCATCCTCTCACTCCTCGTTCTCCCCAACCCTGTCAAACACCCCCCCCCATTTCCTCTCGCACCACCTGCATGCAAACACACACACATCCTGCCTCCCTCACAACTCAGCCTCCATGCCCACTGCCCCTCCACATCAGGGCCTAGGGCAGGGGCAGGCAATTATTATGGGCAGAGGGCCGCTTACTGAGTTTCAGCAAGCCATCGAGGGCCACATGACAGGCAGCCCAGGGCAGATTAATATTAATTTTCCAAATTTTTTAGGGGCCCCACAGGCTGGCTAGAATGGCCTGGCAGGCTGCATCTGGCCCCCAGGCTGCATTTTGCCCACCCCTGGTCTAGGGCCCCACACCCTCCCTCATACTTATACACTCAGTAAATTGTGCCCCCAAACACACACACCCACACTCCCCTCCCCTTTGCTCTGCTTCATCAGGAGACACTCTCACAAAGTCCCCTTCTCAACGGCTTTGGGCCCTGGGGCAGAATAGTGGTTCAAGCTAACTGGAGATACTGGCTCTGCTCCCACCATGGAGGATAAACAGCAGCAGCCCTGCTGAACGAGCACCCTGTTCACAGTGGGAAGGAAGCTCTCTGGACCTCCTCTGCCCACTGCACAGATGACAGTGACAGGGGCACAACAGAGGGTTAGAAAAAGCAGAGCTGGGATAGCCTCAAAAAGGGCCAGGACCTGCCTGGTGCAGATAAGCAACTGCCAGTCTGGTGGCTCCTTCACAGCCTCAGCCCTGGTATTTCCCCATGGGAAGGGGTGGGCACACCAGGCTGGGATTGTCCAGCCAGCAGCACACTGTTGCTACAGTTTGGCAGGCAGCAGGCAGGAAAACAAGGCAGGGGGGTATTAGTCAGCTGCTGACTGCCCTGGAAACTAGTCCCCATCCCTGGGCCATGGATCAAGTTAGGTGTGCGGTCATCCACAGAAAGTCCCCATCCCTAGGAAACAGCTTCACCTTTCCATTGCCAGGCTAGCTCTAAGGGCCTGACCCAAAGTGCTGCTACCAGCACAGGAAGAGATTAGGTTATGGGGCAATGGGTCCGTGCTGGAGCAGCTGCTTCTCCATCACTGCACTGTCCCCAGTGCTATGGGGCAACTGAGCAACCACTCCCCAAAAGGCCAGCCAGCCCAGACCTCCTGTGGCCTAGCGGCCTTCGCAGGAAGGAGTAGCCAGGGAAAGCTCCTTGGTGCAAGTGGGCAACAAGAGGGAGCCCCCCTCTCTGTGGACTTACTGGAAAGCGAAGGTGCTGCCGTAGAGTTTCTTGGCTGTGCGGAAGCGGGCTTCCTTGGCCGGGGGACTACTCAGCAGGAGGAACTGGTGTGAGGTGTGCATAAATTTCAGCTGCTACCAAGGGAAACATATGAGCAAAAAAGAGAAGGAGCAAGAGAGAGAGAAAGAGAGAGAAATAAAAGAGAGAGAGATCATGCACGGAAGCTTGTTTCAACGCTGCCCCCAGCTCCACCCCCAGTTGCTGCCTAGACCAGAGCAGGGGCAGGGCTCAATGGTGCATGGATACTGGGGGAGCCAGTGGTAACAGGATAGAGGCAAGTTGAGCCCCCAGACAGCTCCTGTTGGAGCACAAAGGGGCATGACAGCATGAAGGCCAGTGCTAGATGCTGCTACCCACCTCTCAGCCCTACACAGCTTGGGACAGTCTGAAAGCCATTAGTGGACACTCATAAGCAAGTGCCTTGTATCTGGCATCCTGCTGGACTCATGCCTCTGTCATGAAGATGCCACCACCAGGATGGAGAAATCCCCACTCTGTCCCTGAACAGGCTCTTGAGTCCAGGGAGAAGTCACCCGTGAGGGATGGGGGGACTGCTCAGCTATTGCTCATGTACCAGAGGGGACTCCAGTCCTGGGGATAAGGAGTGGGGAAAAGCCCACAACAGCTGGAGTGGGCCTGCTCAGATGCCAGCTATGCAAGGGGAGGCAGGTGCTAGGACCCTGCCTGCTCTTGTGCTGAGTCACACTGCTGGCACTCACTGGCAGAGCTGAGGGCTGCTGAGTCATGCCAGCAGAGGCGGCCCATTGGCACCAACCCAGGAGTAGAAGAGGGCTGTAAGGAGCTGGGAGAGGCCAAGAGAGGGGTTGCCTGGCTGTAGGCCTGAGCCAGGGCCAACAGTGTGGGGGAGAAGGAATGGATGTCTTCTTAATGAAGTCACTACAGCAGGCCTCGCACACTCCACCGAGGCACCCCGCCAAGCACACACAGCTGAGGGGATGTTTGCACACACCACCCTGGTCTTGTCTGCATCACTGTTCCCACACCACACACACACACACACACACATGCACACACACACACATCCTGCTGTCCTGAGCCCTAGTGCTTCCTTTTCTATTTGCTCAACTACCCCTGTGAGACCCAAATCAGGGAGGTGACTCCACACCCTGCGGGGCAGGGAGGCTCTGCTGGGCAGAGGCTCAGATGGATAGCATGTATTCCTCCTCCTCTCCTGGCAGCAGGGCTGCACCCACAAGGGGTACAACACCAGACAGCAGGGCGTCTGACAACCTGACCCCAAGGGGAGGAGATCCCGCCCCAAGAGGGGAGCAGCTGCTTACCCTGCTGAGAGGTAGCTTGACAATGTGTGACCTGTTGCTGGAGATTATCCTGGGTAGTTGGGGAGAAAGAGAGCATTAGCCCACGGGAGTGACAGCCAGCCCCTCTGGTGTGGTTTCCCACCAAAATAGACCTGACCCCCGGCCTAACTGGTGGGCTGTCCTCAGCATGTCAGAAGGCAGTCAGATGATCCCCGCTGCACCTAGCTGGGTGTGTTCACAGGGCAAAGAGTCTGTCTTCAGAGCTGTTGCCTTTCAGGCTTCACTACCTGCTCAAGCTGACCCCCAAGCATCAACCCTGCAAGAGATGGCTGCCCAGAGACTGGCCACAAGGGATGGAAAAAGGCTGAGCCCCATACTCCTCCCTGGGTCACAGCTCCCTGTATGGCACCCCCAGAAGCACAGCCACACAGACACAGCTTGGGGGGGCACTTTCCTAAGCCAGGGCTGGCACAGGGGAGCCCAGGAGCCGGGCACAACCTCTGCTCCAGGCTCAGAGATGCCCAGGCTTTTCCTTTCATTGATAATCTTGGGTTTTGACCCTTCCTGCCTTGGGGATGGTGACACTGTGGGGCCCAGGAAACTCAGCCCCTCCCTCTCTCATGGGTGCTTTTCCAAGAGGAAAGGTCTCTTGGTCCCCTGCCCAGCCCCCTGAAAGTGCACCCTTTTATGAGCTGGTGCATTCACCCCCTGGCACCTCACTGGTCCTTCTGGCCCCTGCTCTAACTCAGCCCAGGTTACCCCAGCCCAGAAGCCCGCTGTGGGGTTACCATTGCAGTAGCGGGTGTGCAAGAGGGTCGAGCTTGTCCATCTGTTTCTTGATTTCCAGATACGAACCCTGCCAAAGATTGAGTCAGTGATCGCAGCTACAGATATAAGGTTCCCCCAGTCATCAGGCAGTCAACCCAAGTCAGGACAGGCCTCGGTCAGAACGGCCTATCCAAAGGCAGACCATGGAGTCTCTTTCACACAGGAGGGGAAATCACATGGCTCATGTGTGCTTTGGTAGTGGGTAGAACATAGGGTCACTAGCAATCCTGGGTCGTGAGGGCTGGGGGCAACAGACAACTACCCAGGAGCATGTGGGTCCTAGACCCAGCTTGGATTTCAGTGAGGCACTTCTCAGGACAGAGACCCCCACTCACTGTATATCTGGCCAAGGTCTACCACAATGAAGCCCTGGTCATGGTCCCAGTCACACAAATGCAGAACTCCAAGGAGTCCTGAGGTAGCTTGCTCTGCCCTGGCATGGGGAAAAGCAGGCAGCTGGAAGCCACCCCACAAGGATGGGGTGGGAGGGTCAGATGTTCAGGTGGATAGAGAGAATCAGAGAGCTTTCAGGTCTGCCCTGGGCCTGGCCTGGTGGTGGCAGCTCTGGGTACCTGGGTCATCTCCCGGATTGACATCACGCTGTCCAGGGCCTTCTGCAGACGCTCATAGTTCTTCTTCTGCAGCACATGGGAAGGGAGGGACAAGTGTGTCAGCCTCTGCTCCCTGCCAATCCCCACACCTTGATGTGAGGGACTCTTCACTCACAGGTTGTGACCTCCCTGGGAGACTTCAAGTCCCTGCATGATCCTCTCCCCTCCACCCCATCTCCCACAGATCGTATCAGAGCTCAGTGGGAGCAAGGATACCACAGTCAATGTTACAAGCAAGAGGGGCCTTGGACCTGATTGCAACCTGCTCTCTTCCTCTTGCATGGAACTGCCCCAGCGCTCTGGTCTGCAGCCGCCCATAGAAAATGGATGCCAACTTCAGGGCACCTGTCCCAGGCCACTGTCACCAACCACATCCTGGCTGATTAGGCCCTGTTCTGATCCCCACCTAGCAACTCCTATATCCCCAGGCAGATGCCCAGGGTCAGTCGACAACCAGAAAGAGGACATCCCTCTACACGACAGTGTAGCATCTCCTACCCCTCAAGGGGCAGCCATGTCTGGAAATGTCTACGTACACACTGCCTGCATGATAGAGCCAGCCTGCTACCCTGATGTGAAAGCAATGAGCACCCTGTTCACAGTGGGAAGGAAGCTCTCTGGACCTCCTCTGCCCACCGCACAGATGACAGTGACAGGGGCACAACAGAGGGTTAGAAAAAGCAGAGCTGGGATAGCCTCAAAAAGGGCCATGTTCCCAGTTTGGTGACCCCCCAGACCAATTCCCGGAGTCTTACTCACTGCCCTTCCCTCTCATTTTAGTCTGGCAGTGGCACAAGGAGCCCCCTCAGTCCCCTGGGCCCCCTTGCACTCACCTTGGGGTTAAAGGCAAGCGTTTTGGGATCATTGGGGTCCACCACAGAGGGGTAAGGCTCGAAGATGATGCTCTTGCGTGGAGACTCCAGGGCAGCCCGGCACATGGCCACAAGCAGGTCCACCACCTGGGACAGAGGGAGAGGGGCTGACAGGAGGAGAAGGACAGGCACTGGGAGAAAGGCCCTGAGCTCTCTGTCACCCCTAATCACCCTCTGCTAGTCCCAGCCTCACAGGGGCCTGACCCTAGTCCCACCCAAATCACAGATTAGTTTTGCCTTTGGCTTCACGGGGAGCCAGCTCAGGCCCTGCTGCAAGATGCATGACAGAGGCTGCCTGTGTGGCAGTGAGCTGCTTCCAAGGCATAGGGCCCTGATCAGGAGCAGGGAGGGATCTGCTCTATACAAGGTAGGGAGAAGATGTCTGAGAAGCACCCCACGATGCAGTGCTCCTCCATGCTGACTCCAGTTTCTCCCAGTGCTGGGCTTGGACTCCCAAGAAGAACAGCTCCTCAGAGGGCTTCTTGCCTACCATAGAGACAGACCCCAGGCCACTATAGCTCTCCTGCTTGCCTAATTGCTCTCCCTCGAGTTAGATGGAGGTGGCCCTTCTTAACCCTTCCTTCCCCTGCCCCCAGTGAAGTTCTTCACTTGGCGCCAGCACCTCTGCTCCTGTGGCCACCTCCTCCGCTGCCCCGGACATCACTCCTAGGGTGTAGAAGGAGAAGACGCACAGCTCCCGTGTACACACAGCCGGCTGCAGGGGAGACAAAAGCGACACTATGGGTCAAAGGTAGGCTTGTGGGCTGGCCACTGTGGCACTTCCACATCGCCCTCCAGCCCTAGCTCCAAAGCTACTTGCAGTGAGACTGGAGAAAGGCCTGGCATCTCTGCAATGCTGCTCTCCCCCCGGGGGCTGTGACCAGCACATGCCGCTGGGAGGCTGTTACCTTACGCACTCTGGCAGTGTGACCACACACTGATGTGTTCTGGGAACCTGTTTTGTTTCTGCCTTGTGGGCTCCTCATTTTGCTGAGGGGCACAGAAGCAACAATCCATCCCCCTTCTCCACACCTTCCACCTGAGGGCTCAGACAGCTTGGGGCAGGCTCTGGCACTGGCCAGCTGCAGCCCCCTGGTGCTTTGCTACAGGAGGGTGCGAGCATAGTGGGGAAACTGAGCCCCAGGCTGACTGAGGCACAAGGAGAAGGGCAAAAGTGACAGATGAACACTTGTGTGCTATTTATGAGTCAGACAGCAGGGGGCAGCAGCAGAACAGGCAACTTTGCCTCCTGCAGGCCAGCACAATGCATCCCCCAGGCTCCTTCACCCAGGGAGAAGTCCAGCCCCACCAGCTCAGGGGTGTTGGGGTGATAAACAAGTACATGAGGGATGGGGAAGGGAAGGAAGGAGGTACCTTCCACCCCAGAAGCCAGAGTCTCTGCCTGACCAGGGTGCAGATGGATCATGATGGAACAGCAGAGATTTCCCAACTCTGATTGATTCACAGGACACCAGGCCTTTATCCATGCCAAGGGCTCATCCTCTGCCCCAGGGGCACTTCTCCACCCTGGATGGGCAGACAGTGCCACGGGCACAGTCTGGGGCAGGCCGTACCTTGAGCATGGACCCGTTCTGGAAGACGTGCTGCTCGTCACACACCACGCAGTACTCATTCAGGGTGGGGATCCGCTGCTCAGCGTACTTCATGATCTGCAGAGAGGAAGCATGGAGGAGTAGGGTCAGGAAGAAACCCCAGCACCAGCCACCCTGCACCCCTGCACCCCCTGCAGTGCCAGGCTGCGCAAAATCTCACGCTCGGTGGGTACTATGTCATCAGGCAAATGGCAGGTCTAGGCTGCACTGGCTCTGTCCAGTCCCACCTGCTGTCTTAGCGACCAAGCTGGGCAGAGTTCACCTACACCCCATGGAGTTACACCCAAGCTGTAGGAGTTACACCCTCATGCACTTGGCCCCTATAGGTCAGCCACTGCCCTACCCCCATATTCCTGAACTGGAGGGACCAGCGGCAGAACAGGCATGAGCAGGGGCAAGTCTTCAGAGCTCATCATGTCCCAGCCTGGACTGACACAGCTCCTCATGAGCAGTCCAGACACATTCGCCGCATCCCATGACAAAGGAGCTCCTCTTGCTATCACTGGACATGACTCCTGGAAGCCAGGTGGCAACCTGGATACCTGGGATGAAGGCAGGAGTCGTGGCTTGGGACATGGCAGCCCTGGGTACAACAGTGTATTGAATGTCTCCCTAGCCAGCACACTGATGAGGGTGCCCACGCCCAGCCCTCAAACTCCACTGCCTTGCAAAGGAAACAATGAGTGGTGGCAGAACCATGTCCCTGACACTCCCAGATGGACCCACTTAACTGTGAAGAGCAAAGCTATCTGTGGTACCAGCCCTGGCAATGAAGGGCTCTGAAATGTGATGCACAGACCAGGTGGGAGCTCACTAAGGAGAAAGGAGGCCTGGCAGGGCCCTGACCTCCTCATGCCCTTGGAAGAATGGCCTTGAGTCCAGGCCTGGCAGCTCCAGGATATCCAGCTCTGGGATAGTCTCAACTAACCCGTTAAAAGTACCATATTTCTTCCTATGAAAACATGGCCTGAAATGTTCCCTGTTCACAGCAAGGAATTCCCATGGCATGAAGATGACACTGCCACGTGGACCCAACCTTCCTCCATACTGAGGCACTTGTGGCTCTGATGCCATAGTAAGGGGCACAGTATAAAAACAAGTGCAGCCAGGAGCAGGAACAAGACATCTGTCTCTGAAGACAGGGGCCTGTGGACAGAAGGACTGCCCACTGGTCAGTACAACCTCTCCACCAAGAGGACAGTACCCACAAACCAGGGCAAATCATATCCAGAAATACTCCCGACTCCCATGACCTGAGGGAAGAGGATTAAAGCAGGGAGTTCTCAGTGGGGCAGATGGTTTCCAGAGAGAGAGAGAGAGCTGTGTTAGGGACTTGATTTACCTGGACAAGAAATCCATATTCCAGCGTGGGGATGTTCTTGCAGTGGCCACCAACCTATAGAGACCACACAAAGCAGACCCAGTTGTGTCACCCCCCCATCCTTTCCACACACCTTCCTGCCTTCCACTGACCCCACAGCCTGTTGGTGGGGAGATAAAGCTGGCAGCAGGGCTGAATTCACATCTCTCAGGACACAGGCCTATTCAGGACATTTTGCCAGACTCGAAGAATGAGCTGACACCTTCAGGCCTTGCCCCCCATTTCTCCCAGTCTCAATCAGCATCATATAAAATCCCACAGCTCCAAGGAGCTCTGGTATGCTTAGGGCCATTTGCATGGCTGAAATCTGCACTGAGCGACCATGCCAGGGCAGGCAGGACTCTTCTGTCCTCTCACACTGCTGGCAGGTGTTCAAACCATACACCAGGCTGCCAACAGGCTGCCATGTTGTGGCAGATGCAGCTGGTCAACTCCCCACCTTCGTATCAGGGTGCCAAGAGTGGCTTCCTTGGGAAAAAGAATGAGAGATCTAGGAGGGAGCAAGAACTAGCTCAAGAAGGAGACTTAGACTGAAGAGCCCCGTGTATTATTGTGGCTGAGTTCCCAGTCCAGCCAGACCCCAGAGAGAGGGTGCATTCAATCTCCAACTCAGGGCCTCAGTGCTCTACTAATGAGAGCAGGGGGATTTGGCCCATTCATGCTCCCACAGGGCACAGTGTAGGGAAAACACCTGTCAACCTGGTCTGAATGCAGCCCCAGATCCCCAGAAGGACAGCAGACCTCAGCACCATCTTCTAGGCTGAAGGAAATGGCCAGGCACTCAACGCAACATTACTGCCAGGCCAAGCCAGGCTGACCTCAGTCTTACTGACCCCCTGATCTGGTCAAGCTGTTACAAGACACACAGTCTCCCAGCCAAGATGGGATTCACCAACCCTCCAGCAAGGCACAGTGTGTGCTGCAGAGATATGATGCCACGGGGAGGGGAGGCCACCAGGGTACCTGGAGAGGGGACACCCCTCCAAATGCCTGGGAAATAGTGGGAGGACACCCTGGAGAAGCACGTTCAAAGAGCAGTGAGTGCAAAGTGCACCCAGAGCCAAGGGAGGGGGATGTAGAGGAAACCCACCAGGATGTTGAATGGGGCGACACCTGCCTGGGTGCTGGGTGGGTAGCCAAACACCTCCACCTTGGGGTTCTTCATGGTGCAGGAGATGGAGCGGTTCATGAGGCGATTGACCCGGAGCTCTGGCACACCCAGCTTGCCCTTCAGCATGGAGTCCTGGATGACGGGGAAGCTGGGAGACCTGGGGAGGCAGAGGGAACCGTGAGTGCCTCCACAGAGCCTCCCACCCATGGCTGAGGGCTGAGCTTGGGGCTAGCACTGAGCTGCCTAGAGGGCCAGAGCTATCACCACATGACCACCTGGCACAGGGTTAAGGAAAGCCACTGGAGAGTGCCCCACAAGCCCCTCAGTAGAAGCAAAGGAAGGAGAACAGCAGGCCCCACTCCACAAAGTTGGGGAGGACTGAGCAATGTTCATCATTCACTGGACTCGGTGTATCAGCACAGCCCAGCTGGTGCAAAGGAAACCTGAGGCTGGACCTGATCCCTAGAGGGGCAGCACCAGACACAGCCCTGATACAGCACCACCCACCCTGTGAAGGTCCCACACAGCTTCACAGAGTCCTTGCCCACTTTACAGCTAGGAGCACACAGGTGATCTGTATCCAAACTACACAATAGGAAGAGGACCCATGCTGGTGAGGAAACTGAAGCTCTTGGAAGGAAAAGGCAGGACATCCAAGAGAACCAATGAGTCTCTGAGGCAGCAAATGAGGGGACTCATGCAGTATGGGGCAGGGGTACCCCAGCCCCACAGCTCTCACAGCACAAGTGGGAAGCAATGATGGAGACAGGGGAGAGGGGCTGTGGGGAGCAGGGAGGGAGGGAAAGTAGAGAGAGAGGGAAGTGCAAGCTTGGGAGCACTAGCAGAAAACCCAGTTCAAAGGAAAGGGAGAGCCAGCCTGAAGACAGAGTTGTGCCCTGGAGGCCACTGCCCAAGTGGAAGTGCCTGGGGCAGCCTTACTTGGGGATGGGGGAGAAGATGCTGAGCCCTGCTCGAAATTTCTTGATGGTGCCGCTTGACTTGAACCAGCTGTGCCGCTTCTCCTGCTGGGTCTTCAGGAAATCGTTGCTGAGGTGTTTCCATTGCTGGGAAGTGAACATTCCCAGGATCCTTTGGGGAAAAGGCAAACACGGAGACCCTGGTCAGTCGCTGCCAGGACCAAAAGAAAAATCATAAAGGCACCCAAAGACTGATCCAGTCTGTGGGGCTGGACCCAGACAAAATGCCGGCTCTGAAGGCTATGTGGAGGCCTTGTCCAATTCCTGATGGACTCTCACAAAACTCAAAGGGCCTGAATATCTCTTGTGAGATTTTCTGCATTGTGTGACCCATGACCAGATCAGAGTGGGGCTGTGTAAGACCTACTAAGCATATACAGGGCTACGCAGGCAACAGCCAGGGCAAGCGTGCTTGGTATGGAGTAGGCTTCTGCTCAGGGGAGGTCTAAGAGTCCGACAGCAGGGGACATGGCAGGTCAGGACGGAGGTGCATTGGCAGAACAATGAGAGAGGCAAGACCCAAGGGGAACTCAGGGTGAGGAGGAGGTCTCGGTCCATCCAGGCCTTGGTCTCCTTCACTGAGTTCTCTACCAAGGATGCCAGCCAGTGCCAGCTGCCTTGGGAGCTGGGCATTCAGAGATCATCCCCCACTTCACCTGGTTCCATTCAGCTTGGGCTGGATTTGGCCTTGGGGTGGAAAGTGCCACATCCCTTACCAATCCCCCATGCCAGCAAGTCCCATAAGCAGACTCTGACTGCAGCACAGGACTGCAGCACATGATGCTGCCCCAGCCCACAACTGGGCTGTTGGGTCCCATGGGAATCCAAACAGAACCAGTGTCTTGGGGGATGTGCACTCAGGGCTGTTTCCCATTGGATTTTTGAGCCTCAGGGAGCCAACAAGGAATGACATTTCCTTAAAATGAAACTCCTTATCATTCTAGTCTCTGGTTCCTCAAGGCAGGAAGGTGATCTGGGAGAAGCACAGTCCAATAAACATAGATGAAGCAGAACCCAAGCCCTGCCTTGAGCCCACCCCTCTGCACTAACAGGCTGCTAGCTCCCACCCTGAGTGCAATGAATTTTACAGTGTTGATTTCCAAGTCCTTACTTTTTCAGCTGAAGACCCAATCCAAACCCCTCCTTATTGGATGGCTGGAAAACCTCGATGGACGGTTCTGTAGAGAGAGAAGAATCACTAGGCATTGATCTCAAGCTGCCTGCTGTTTCCATAGATTGCTCCCCATTGCCCTCACCTGTTTAAGTGCAAGTGAAATAGAAGGGGTGGGAGCACAGAGTCTCCACTGTGGGGCTCCTGCCCCAAGAAGCCTAATCCCAGGAACCTCCCAGCCCTAACAGAAGAGCTGGAAGGTCCCAAGGTGAGGCTACATTTCCCATCAACTCCTTGCAGTGATTCTGAGCAAGATGAACATGGCTGGCCTACTGCAGCCCTCCCCCAGCCTGCATTTGCACTCACCGGGTCCATCTAGGTACTGGGAGAGTGAGAACCGCAGCCTCAAGATGATGGGCTCGGTCCGTAGGACCTTCCAGGCGGTCGACACCTCCTCCTGCAGAGAGATTCAGAGCATCATCGCCACTTGCTATGGGATGGTAGAGATATCCAGGGCCCAGCTTCCCTCACACCATTCACCAGACAGCAGCAGACCAAGAGCCTGATACTGAGAATTACTGAGCGCCTGCTGCTCTTGTTGGGGTGTTCACCCTGCAGGAGCATCAGGGAGTGACAGAAGACTGGAGACAGCATTGATGCCTGTCTCTGACTGCTACCATTTTCTCAGTGTGCTGAGGGACCTCCTAGTCCCACTGCTGCTATCATCTGACTGCCCCCCAGAAGCCCTTCCACATTACCCCAAAAGGGTGCTCTCCCCCATCCCTGGGATTCCCAAAATGTAGAGTGACTCCCAGGTTCACAGCAGCACCCTGACTATAGACAGGGGCAGCAAATGGCTCATCCACCTCCATCTCCATGTGTAGTGACCCTCTTCCAGGACTCTCCACAGGGAACAGAAGTCAGAAATGTCCCTAGTCAACAATTACTCAGTCCCTGGACTCACTGAGTAAGGAATGAGTAGAGCCCCCTGGACCTGGCCTATTAATGACAATAGTGAAGCAATGAGTGCTTTTGTAATTTTGGAATAGATAAATTCTCTGGAAACTATGGATGTTTTCATCCAGATGTGGTGAAGCCAGGGAACAGATGTATCTAGAAAAGCCACACGATTGTGGCATTGAAAGCTGAGATCTTACTACAAACCCAGGAAAAACTGGCTTTCTGAGAGTGTACAGGATAGCTTTGTAGGAGGGGTCTGCATCTTGCTATCAACCACTGGAAGCCAGGACACTGAAGAGCTTGCAAACAGAGCGGGCCCTGCACAATGCACCCATGGAGAGCTCCAGGACTACTCACATCCAGGAAGCTGATATTAACGTGGAGGTCAATGTCCACATCATCAATGGTCCCATATTCTCTGCAAAGAGACACACAATAGGTGTAAGGGGGTTTGGATGTATGGAGTCATCACCATCACACAAAGAATTTCTATAAGGTTCTTGCCATCATCCTAGGCCTGGTGGGCAGACTCATAGATTCATAGATTCATAGATGTTAGGGTCGGAAGGGACCTCAATAGATCATCGAGTCCGACCCCCTGCATAAGCAGGAAAGAGTGCTGGGTCTAAATGACCCCAGCTAGATGCTCATCTAACCTCCTCTTGAAGACCCCCAGGGTAGGGGAGAGCACCACCTCCCTTGGGAGCCCGTTCCAGACCTTGGCCACTCGAACTGTGAAGAAGTTCTTCCTAATGTCCAGTCTAAATCTGCTCTCTGCTAGCTTGTGGCCATTGTTTCTTGTAACCCCCGGGGGCGCCTTGGTGAATAAATACTCACCAATTCCCTTCTGTGCCCCCATGATGAACTTAAAGGCAGCCACAAGGTCGCCTCTCAAACTTCTCTTGCGGAGGCTGAAAAGGTCCAGTTTCTCTAGTCTCTCCTCGTAGGGCTTGGTCTGCAGGCCCTTGACCATACGAGTGGCCCTTCTCTGGACCCTCTCCAGGTTATCCGCATCCTTCTTGAAGTGTGGCGCCCAGAATTGCACGCAGTACTCCAACTGCGGTCTGACCAGCGCCCAATAGAGGGGAAGTATCACCTCCTTGGACCTATTCGTCATGCATCTGCTGATGCACGATAAAGTGCCATTGGCTTTTCTGACGGCTTCGTCACACTGCCGGCTCATGTTCATCTTGGAGTCCACTAGGATCCAAGATCCCTTTCCACCTCTGTGCCACCCAGCAGGTCATTCCCTAGGCTGTAGGTGTGCTGGACATTTTTCCTCCCTAGGTGCAGCACTTTGCATTTCTCCTTGTTGAACTGCATCCTGTTGTTTTCTGCCCGCTTGTCCAACCTATCCAGGTCTGCCTGCAGCTGTTCCCTGCCCTCCGGTGTGTCCACTTCTCCCCATAGCTTTGTGTCATCTGCAAACTTGGACAGAGTACATTTGACTCCCTCGTCCAAGTCGCTGATGAAGACATTAAAGAGTATCGGTCCAAGGACCGAGCCCTGCGGGACCCCACTGCCCACACCCTTCCAGGTCGAGACCGACCCATCCACCACGACTCTTTGGGTGCGACCCTCTAGCCAATTCGCCACCCACCGGACTGTGCAGTCATCCACATCACAGCCTCTTAGCTTGTTCACCAGTATGGGGTGGGATACCGTATCGAAGGCCTTCCTGAAGTCTAAGTATACGACATCCACCCCTCCTCCTGTGTCCAGGCATTTTGTAACCTGGTCATAGAAAGAGACTAGATTGGTCAGGCACGATCTGCCTGCCACGAACCCGTGCTGGTTTCCCCTCAGCATAATTTGCCCTGCCGGGCTCTCACAAATGTGAGCCTTGATAATTTTTTCAAAGACTTTACCAAGGATGGAGGTGAGACTGACTGGCCTATAGTTGCCCGGGTCCTCCTTCCTCCCCTTTTTGAAAATGGGGACCACGTTAGCCCTTTTCCAGTCCTCCGGGACTTGGCCTGTGCGCCACGAGCGTTCGAATATTCCCGCCAGTGGCTCTGCAATGAATCAGTAGCCTTTGTCTAGTTATAGGTATCACACAAACCCATAATGCAGTGGGAGGGCACAGAACTACCCAAAGCACACATAGTAGCTATGTCATTCACCCACAGGTCACTTACAACCCTCAGCAACCCATGTAACACAAAAAACAGTGTTCCCACAGCACACCCACATCACAGTCCCCATGTCACACACCTCAGCCACCATGCTGCACACACACCCATGTTCCCACATCATGCACCCCCGCCATGTCACATGCACAGCAATGCCCTTTATGCATCAGACAAACCACAGCCTCCCATGCATACAACAATGCCACCAGCATTACACTACAGTAGCTTATGAGACAGACACAACTGATTTGGCATGCGGGAAAAGTGTAGCATGCCCTTGCATAGAACAATAGCCAACATCTGCACCCTGAGCTGGAGACCAGCTTGAATCCAGCAGCATGAAATCCTGGCGGAAGAGACTGTCTCGCTGTCCTGTGTTTGTACAGTGCCTTGCACCAATGAGCATTGCACCAACAGGTCCTTGACCAGTGCTTGTAGCTACTAGTGCAAAACAACCAACCAACAATGGGAGTGTGTAACAGAGCACAGGGTGCTCTGTTACTAGCAGGGGCCTGAGTAGCAGCTAGGCAGTTTGCAGCTGCCTGCAATGCCAATTAGGCAGAATAGCCTGATTGGGAGCAAGCAGGGCCCATCTGTGCTCTATAAGAGCTGAGCCCTGAACTGCAAAGAGGCAGCAGTTTGCTGCTGCAGCTGAAGGAACAACATCCTTGGAAGTAAGGGCTAGGGCTAGGGCTATGGGTAGAAGGAGGCCCCATGGTCCTGAGTATGACAGAAAACTGTGCCCTGCCGGGGATGGGTGGCCTGGTGGGACTGTCTGTGGTGGGACAGTTCCCCATAAATGCCAGGCCAGTTACCACCCCGGTGAAAGCAAGTATGGGGGCCTTCTAACCCCAGTCCCACATCCCTGGTGGGTGAGAGCGAGCAGGGGGAGCCCAGACTCACCGAGATTACTGAGGCAGGGCCCAGGTCAGTGGAGGGACCTGTGGCAGCTCCCAGACTCTGCAGTGAAGGTCTGAGGCTGCATATAGGAGCCAGTGTGAAACTCCATGGGGGTGGGGCCTTGAGCCTTGGGGAGCTATTAAGGAAGTGCCCAGGGCCAGGGATAAGGAGATTGCCCAGGGAGGCCTTGGGGACTGGGCTTGGTGCCCCAAGATTGTGTGTGTGAAGAGAGAACCCAGTGCTAGCTAGCTGGAGGAAACATCAGCGAGGCATGGGATATGATAAGGGAAGGTCAGAGTCGTATACATAGGCCTTTGTCATCAGGGCAGATAAATGGGCAGCCTTCCGCCTGATTAACATCAAGGCTTGGCAGGCAAGGAGGCAGGCGGCTGGCATCAAGACAAGTGGGTGGGCTTATGTTTAAACCAGCCCTGGGATGCCCACTTGTTACAGAGTGGTAATAGAGCCCTTCTGGCCAGCCCTGCCCAGAGTAGACAGGTGTATGGGCTCCTTCTTTCTACCTGTTATGGGGTATGTCTGGTCCCGTCCAAAGCACCCAGAATCCCCTGGGGCAAAGCTGCATGTCTTGCAGTTGCAGTGCCCCACTGACCACCAGGCCAGGGAAAGGGTGGGTGAGAGGGAGGGATTGAACAGGAGTCTGTGCCCGTGGGATTCGGTGACAAAAGACTGGGGCTTTCTCCCTGCCCTCCCTAACGCATCACTGAGGTTGGATTAGACTACCCTCTGGAGTAACCTTGTGCCTGAGTTGGGAGTAATGTCTGCCTCTATGCTGTACCCCCACACAGAGCATAGCACAATACAGCTCTCAGGTCTGGACTGTTTTGGGCCCTCCTGCCTGATAGTGTCCAGGCCCTGCCACTGCTAAAATCACGGTACACTCATTGTCATCTTCAGCTCCTCCTCATCAGGGGAGAAGTATCCCTTGCTCTGCAAATAAGCCTGCAAGCCTAGGATGAAACCTGGTCTGGGCCTCTTGCCCAGAGCAGTGGCATCTATGAGGATCTACCAGTTGCAAATCTATGGGCCCGGGTCCTGTGGCAAAAACTGTTTGCCTCTTCCCAACTGCAGATGCTAAAATTGTCCAGGGCATGAAGTTTCCACCGGTCGTAGCTAATTGATGTTTCTACTTCGCAAGTCAGAAGAGTAGATGGCGTGCCCTGGGCTGCCCACAATTCCTCACAAATATGTTCCATCCTTCCACTCTCCCCTTATGTCCTTTATGGGCTGCTTCTGATTTACAAAGATGCTGAATAAGATCCTGCTGCTCTTTCGCTGCAGCTATATTTAGGCAGGAGGGGAACAAAGAACTTTTTGTAATAACAGCAGAGCAGGGCTTGGGCTGTTCCCCCTCTCCCTGGGCTCATGTCTGCTGTTGGCTCCTCCAGGTTCTTGCTCCTCAGATTACTTCTCCAGCTGGAAACAGGGGATCAACACTGTCTTAGCCCTTCACAGAGCATCAGAAAAAGTCTCCTGTATCCCAAGCCCAGTAGACCTGGCCTTGCCTTGATCATGCATTGGATATGTCTCTACCACAGTCCAGAGGTCTGACTGCAGATCAAGTCAATATATTCAGGATTGTTTTAACCTAGCAAGTTTAGGAGCTGGCTAACAGACTAATCACAGCAGGGCAGGAAACATCATTTCTGCCCTGGAACAATGAGTTGGAAACATCACAGCAGAGCTGGAAACATTGTTCCTGCCCAAGGTAAGTGTCCAGTGTCTCTCACAGTTATCCTGCTACTGGTACTTGAGTCTACACAATATGCAGCCACATCTCTGGATTGAAGAGCAGAGAGACCCTTGGGGTTTGGACAGATGCCCTGTTTATATCAGTGTAACCAGCCCGCACTCCAGTAAAGGCTGTAAACAAGGAGCAGATAGACAATATAAACCAGTGATTCTCAGCCAGGATCCCATGACATCCTGGGGTGCCTCGAAAGTCTTTCAAAGGTTCTGTGGAGTGCCACACAATGTTAGGGCTGTTACGTGAAACATGATACACCCAGAGATTTCAAATAGGAATCCATAATGTTGAAAACTTTCTGGCTTGTTGTGGTCTTTCCGAGGTCTTTGCAACAGAAGAATTGTGATTGCTCTCTTTTTCTGTAGTCAAATATGAATGAAGGGTGCCTCAAATCTATAGAGGAGTGCCCTGAGTCTAAAAAGGTTGAAAACCACTGATATAAACCACTACAGCTGTGTAAGTTGAAACTGCTGTAGAATTGCTCCAGGAAAAAAATCAGAGGTAAAATTGCAATGGTGTTGGTGGCATCTGTCTGCTTCTATCCTGAAGTAGCTGTTTGCTCAGACCAAACAGGTTTCTCATAGGAGGTATGTGCTCCTCTCAGGAATGGTGCTACACTTTGATCTCCTGCTGGGGCAGACTCCTGAGTCCTGAGACCACTGGATCCACTAGGACAAGACTGACATTGTGCAGGGCAAGTGATGGCGCTTCAGACCCCTTGCACAGGGTAGACCACACTGTGGGTCTACAGCTTAGCTGGGCAGGGGTTCACAGCATCCAGTGAAGATCAAACCAGCCTCCTCTCCCCAAGTCCATGCACCAGAGTAGCGTGTGAGGATGAGCTGCAGGCCCTCATTTACAGCTGGACACCTCTGCTGCAGTCACAGGCTCTGGATGAGCTAACTGGAGAGGAGGAGACCTGACCCAAGCCCTGCCTCCCCATTACTGGGGAAGGCTCTCTGGAGGGACTGTGACTATGCTAACAGACAGACTCTGCTCCTGGTAAAATGTAGTTGTCCCCATCTCTCCTGGCCACTGCCCTTCCCGTGACACGAAGTACATCTGCTGGAGCTTCCTGAAAGGCAGAGGCAGGAGCAGATCCAGGGTAAGTGCAGTGGTGCAGTTGTGTGCCCTCTGATTCCTGCTTCACCCAAACTTTAAAACCACCTACCTGGGAGGGGCAGCAGCATTTCTATTCAGGCTGTTCTGAGAATCAACTGGTTTATTATTCCTTCCCTGATTCCTGCTAATCTCTCTCCACTCCATAGGTGTTAATGACCCTCTCTCCTTTTCAATGGTCTTTGATGTTCCACTATTCAAACTATCCTTTCTTCTTCAATCTTGCTATCTGTTATCCATCCCTGGTACTGTCTCTCTTCTATTTCACAGCCCTGCAGACTGTTTTTAGCTCTAGCTAAAACCTTAATTCAGGTGTGGCAGGAATATCTCAGATGTGAATGTGACTGACAGTGAAGTTTTGGAGGTAGTCTCAAGGTGCTCAAGACTAGGTTTTGTTTTATGAATCTGAATAAGAGATGTGCATTTAACTGTAATGACTGCAGGACTAATGAGGTAATATCTTTTGACAATTTGGGCTATCTTTTGCCTAGTGCGTTGTGTTTTAACTTTATATATATAATCCAGCAAATTGGTGCACATTCCAATAGTTGTTTGTTTTTGCTTTGATCCTAAACTAAATAATATCATGCTAGCCTCCTAGCATATTAGTAAAGCATATAGTTTCTCTTTAGCTGGAAAATATGTGTGCTGTGTTATATGTGATATTGTCCCACATCATCTGCACCCCCCTTTTCAGAATCCTAGATCTGCTTACGGGCAGAGAGGCCTTCCCTGGCACAGCTCTGCCTGTCCACTGCAGTTGCCAGTCAGCCCCACAGATGTTTTTCCAGTGCACATGGGAGACCAGGAAGGTTTTCACAGCCCAGACCTGCTGCTTGGTGAGGACAATGCATGACACATCTCCAGCAGCAGCCACACTCTCTGAAGATCCCCATGTCCCCAGTCTGTTTTCTGGACTCACAGCAAAGGAATACCTCCCATTTGTGACTCTCTTCCTTCTAAGCAGAGAGGGGCTGGCACCTCACCCAATACTTTGTGCAGATCCAAACACAACCCAGACCTCTCCCTGCTCCTAACAATGTTGCACTGATACCCTGCACTGCTGAAGAACTACTATGAGATGCAGAGATGTGCACCTTGGAGCACATAAACTGTCCCCTGCAGGCCACCTCTAACCTGTGCACTGTCAGAGCAGCCAACAGCACAGGAATGAGAGAAGCAGCCAGCTCAGGAAGTCCAGGAGGCAGGAGGCGGCAATACCCACCTGACAGACACCGAGTTCTCGCTGTAGATCTCCTTCACGGCCTCAATGTCGGCATCCAGCTGCGGGTGTCGGTACAGGTCTGCCGCACATGTCCCCTGCAAGCACAGCACCCAGGCTGGTAATGGGAGGGGAATGCGCACCCACAGCAGGCAGTGGCTGCAGCCAGCAAAAGGGGGGCTCAGCCAGGCCTTTCCTAGACACTTGCCCTCAGGTGAAGCCAGGGACTGGGACAGTAGTGGTAGGGGCTGCAGAGCAGGACCAAGGTGCATCTGCTGAGGCCTGGAGCTTGGATAGCAGAGGGCAGGATCACATGGCAATGAGAGAGGTTGTCTGACCTGAGAGGCACCCCAGCACCTACCTCTCAGCAACACCATGAGACTAACTTCTCACAGGTACCAACATCATTGGAACCGAGGATGAGAGAAAGGAAGAATACTGCCATGTGCCCTGTTAGTGGAGCAGGTAGCACTGAGGGCCCAGCAGGGGATGATGAGATGCTACTGAAACACTTGGGAAGAGATCTAAGTAGAGAGCATCTTCCCCCAGAGCTCTCCAGCTCCTCCCAGCATTGTTTCCAGGGCTCTGTCCTGATTCAGGCACATGTTAGCACAGTTCCATGAGCAAAGTGGACTGATGGACCATGCCCTTCCCACTACTGCTCTTGGAAATCACTGCGCTGTTACCATCCAGTGCCTCTCCCAGGTTCAGACCAGAGCTCTCCATGCACTATCTTGACAGACCCAGTGCTAAACCTCATGCCAGCCAGAGTCTTTGGGCCAAGGAGGTGTCAACTGTGGATGTGTGTTGGGAGATAAGCACATGCCTCCTTACCTGGACTCCATACAGGAATTCTTCAGATTCATTGTCCCCATCTGAATCATCATCCGTCCAGTACTGGCCTTTGATGTCCTGAAAGAAGGGGCCAGTATTAGCATTGACAAGGCACAGAAGAAGCAGCAGGGCCTAGAGTCACTTCAGCTGTACCCAGTTTGGCATAGCAGCCATCAAAGAAGCAACTCAGACTAGAAGAGTTTAGCATGGGGAAGGACTGTGCAGAGGGGACCCAAGCATGTGCCTTCATCACCATGTCTGTGTGGCTTTTGTTGCCAGTGTCTCCAAGTGCCTCACCATTTATCCTCTGCCTCTCTTCACCGCCCATACTCCCTTTGTTGCAAATGTGGGAATCTGAAGCTAAGCGAGATGACATGACTTGTCCGAGACCCTTGGAAGCCTACAGCTGAATTGGGAACTGAACAAAGGTCTCCAGAATGTGAATTAGATCTTGTCTGACCAACCTGATCTCCTTCTGTGACCAGGTGACGCATCACCTGGACAAAGGAGAAGAGGTGGATATCATATTCTTGGACTTCAAGAAAGCCTTTGACCTGGTGTCCCATGATGTCCTTATGGAAAAATTGGGGAATTACCGCCTAGACAATTTCACAGTCCGATGGCTGGGGAACTGGCTCCATGGACAGACCCAGAGAGTGATAGTTGATGGAAGCAAAGGAACTTGGCGCACTGTAACCAATGGCATCCCCCGGGCTCTGTTCTTGGACCTGTACTTTTCCACGTGTTTATAAATGATCTCGACTCAGGTGTTACAAGCAGACTGGCTAAGTTTGCTGGTGACACCAAACTATGGGGAAGTGCAGTCACCCCAGAGGATAGGCTAGCAATCCAAGATGACCTCGACAGGCTTACAAGGTGGAAGGATCAAAACCTTGTGGCATTCAACGCTGAGAAAATGCAAGGTGCTCCACCTTGGGAGAAAGAACCCACACCGCACTTATAGGCTCTGCAGTGCTATGCAAGCTAGCACTGAGTCCAAAAAAGACTTGGGGGGTCATGAATGATTGCCCACAAGATGAACATGAGCCACTAATGCGACACCACACCTGGCAAAGCAAACAAAACTCTGGCCTGCATCTTCCGATGCATCTCAAACAAGATCTGGGAAATCATCCTCCCACTTTATTCGGCCTTGGTGTGACCACAGCTGGAATACTATGTCCAGTTCTGGGCTCCACAATTCAGAAAAGATGTGGAGAAGCTCGAGAGAGTCCAGAGGAGAGCCACACAAATGGTTAGAGGACAAGAGGGCAGGCCTTACGAAGAGAGGCTGAGAGACATGGCACTCTTCCGCCTGGAGAAGCATAGGCTCAGGGGTGACTTGGTGGCAGCCTATAAGTACATATGGGGTGTGCACCGGCAACTGAGAGAATGACTGTTCACCAGGGCACCCCATGGGAAGACTAGGTCCAATGGTCACAAACTCTTGGAAGACCGTTTTAGGCTAGATATAAGGAAAAACTTCTTTACTGCCCAAGTCCCCAGGGCCTGGAATAGACTCTCCCCAGAGGTGGTGCAGGCACCTACTCTGGATTCCTTTAAGAAACACTTGAATACCTATCCTGCTGGGATCATTTAACCCCTGCTGACTGCCTGCCCTTTGGGCAGAGGGCTGGATGGGCCCAATGATCTTGCGTGGTCCCTTCCTGCCCTAATGTCTATGAAATCTATTAATTTGGTGCTCTGACCACTGGACCCTTCTTCCAAGCAAGCTCTGGGACTTGTTCTACACTGATCAAGCTGGCACACTTAAGGGACAAAAGTAAGCAGGGCCAGTGCCAAAGGCAGGAGAAGACCTACAGAATTAATTGCACTGTCACATTTGTGCTTCCCCAGTAAACACATGACCAGTCAAGGAAGCACCCAGATGAAGAAAGGCTTGTGGAAACATGCCTTGTTTTCCATAAAGAGACAAAAGGAGCTTTGCTTAGTTTTGCCTTAGCAGTATCAGATATGTCCCCGGGCTGGAGGTCATGCATGTAGGAATCAGAGAGATGATTAGATTAACTACAAGGAGATACTGAACCTTTAACAAAAAGAGCATTCCCCCCCCTTGTGTATTAGACATTTGATAACTCAAATGTAATCAATGCTAACTAAACCCCCTACCCCTAAATTTATATACCAGGCATTTGCTCCTAATTTCATGTAACTGAACATGCATGAATCTTGTGCTGTTCTAGTTTTTACACTTTGCTGTCACCTCCTGATCCATTTCAAATTCTTCCATGGACACCAGGCTCTCCATTCACTACTGTCGGGGTTAGCACCCAGGCACTGGCAGCTACCGAGCTCACTGGATGGAAGACTGGCTCTAGGGAAACATTTGATGTATTTTTAGTTTCCTTTGATGCAATTGGTCTGCTGGATATAAGGAGCAAGCATCTTATTTGATCAGACAAATGCTCCTCCGACTACCTGTGCTTGAAAATGAACCCTGATAAATAAGATTTTCAAAAGCACCTAAGTCCCTTAGGAGCCAAAGCCACAGTGAAAAGTAATGAGGCTTCTAAGTCACCTAGGTGCATTTGAAAATATTGCTTGCTGTCTGTGTTATCAGAAACTCACTAGTCCTCCATGGAGTCTTTTTGGCAAAGGAAGGCAAGAGGTAGTAAGCTGTGTTTGTCAGAAGGCAGGGTAGATATGCACCTTTATAGACTAACTAAATAAGGTATATAAATGAGCACAAGCTTTTGTAGCTGAAATTCACTTCATCAGATGCTGAAAAGCGGAAAGACCAAACTTTATCTTTTAAAGTAGCAAAAACAAGCAGAGAAAAATTCTTGTGGGGGAAAAAACACCCTTTGGGGGTGTCTGGATCCATCAGACATGAGCCAGACCAAGCCAGGCACAAACTACATTTTACAAGGAGCTGTCACAGGTCTCTGCTAAAGAAATTAATGCCCTTTTTCCCCACCTCATGTATGTGCAGCAATGACAACCCCTCCCCGCTTCTATTACAGCCTATTGAGGCTGTAAGTTCCACAGACTGTAAAATGTACAGCTCCTAGCACCATGGAGCCTTTCTTTCTGTTGCGGTGAGGGCAGGGGGGATCTCTAGATGCAATCAATCAAAAGTTTATTATAATTGATGATAGAATAATTGTTAATAACTCTTGCAGCCAGCATAGATTATCACTAGCAGTCAACAACATGGATGCGTTAAGCACAAATCACACTACACCAATTTGATTTCCTTCTTTGTTAGGGTAACCAGTTTGGTGGATGAGGGAAATGTGATGGACATAATGCACCTGAACTTTAGTAAGGCTTGTGGCATAGTCCCACATGACATCCTTGGAAGTCAACTAAAAATAAAAAATGAGGCTAGAGAGGATTCCTATTAGACAAATGCATAATTGGTTGAATATCCACAAGCCAAAAATAACTATGAATGGATCAATGTCAGAATGGCAGGAGGTCTCAAGAGGGCCATCACAGGGGTCTGTTCTGGGTCTGGTGCTGTTTAACATTTGTATTAATGGCTTGGATGAAGAACTAAAGAGTTTCTTAATCAAGTTTGCAAATGGTACAAAACTGGGAGGAGATGCAGACACTTTGGAGGACAAGATCAAAAGTGAAAAGGAGACTGATAAATTAGAGAACTAGGCTAGAGACAACAAAATGAAATTCAGCCAAGACCGACGTAAGATGCTACACTAAGGGAAAAAACCCAAATGCACAAACACAGAATTGAGGATAACAGGTTAGGCAGTGACATAGCTGAGAAGGATCTGGGGGTTATGGTGAATCAGTGGCATAATGATGTGGCCAGGCTCCCAAAGCAGCTGCCATGCACAGGGGCAGCAGCAGCTTGCAGCTGCTGCCTCACTGCTGGCACAATCATGCAGCAGCAGTGGCAACCATTTTTTAACACCCCCTCCCTGAGCTGGCACCTGGGATGGCCTCTGGTCACTCCACGCTGGTTAAGCCACTGCTGTGGATAACAAACACAACGTAAGTCAGGAGGGCAAAGCTGCCACAAAAAACACAAATGCAAGTTTGGGCTGTGTTCACCAAAGCATTGTATGGAAGACAGGGGAGGTGTCACTGTACTCAGTGCTGGCCAGGCCCCAGCTGGACTACTCTGTGCAGTTCTGGGCAGCCCATTATCAGAAGGATGTGGAGAAACTGAAGAAGATCCAAAAGTGAGCAACAAAAGATAAGAACGTAAGAATTGCCATTTACTGGGTCAGACTACAGGTCCATCTTGCCGGCTCTCCTGCCATAGTGGCAAAGCGTGGATGCTGAAAGGGAGAGTGAACAGGATACAGCTCAGGTTTTTTCCACAGTTCCTCTCTCGCTTGCAGCCGCCAGCATTTAAAGCCGAGGAAGTTCTGACTGGGAGGCTGTGCCCCTAGCTCCTGTGCTCCATAGCTGCTGATGCCGCTTTTCTCCAAGAATGTGTCCAATCCCTTTTTTTTAACAGAGGGGCTGGCACGTGAACCGTACAAGGACCAATCGAGAGCACTCGGGATGTTCTGTTTGGAGAAAAGGGGATTAAGGTGGGAGGGACATGGGAAAAGTTTCCAAACACTGGAAAGGCTGCCATAATGAGAGCAACCATACCCTGCTCAGAGCCAAAATCATAGGGGGAGAGCCAAAATCCTCAAACACCACAAGCAGCAGAGAGCAGGATTAAGCCCTTAATGGACCATGTTTCTGGCCATCAGTGTTAGGAAGCCCCATCTAACTGCTCTGCGATGTTTGTGGGCACCTCTTCATTGCCATAGAGTCTTATTGCCCTCCCATCTATGCCCTGTTTCTTCAGGGAGGACAGGCTCACAGAAGATAAAGGCAAGGTTCGGAGAAAGGAAAGGGAGAAGGAGGAAAGAAAGGGATGAGCGAGAGACAAACAAAAGCCTGCAAAGGACGAAGGACGTGAGTCTGTTCTGCTGTGGGGCAGAAAGAAAAGTGCTCTGAATGAGAGATGGAAAAGAGACTAGAAGCGAGACAAGAAAAACAGCGATGGAAGAGGTTGTGAGGCCAGCGTGACAGACGGGCACTCAGACAAACAGGTAGATAGGAACGTACAGGAAATGTAAGACACACCCAAACGGCCAGCCGTGCCCCAGCTGTCTCGGGAGCAGTCGGCCTGATGCCTCGACCCAACCGGCTTCTCTGGGGCCTCCCAATCTCATGGCCTGGGATCCGAGGGCTTGGCCCACGCCATCACCCCTGCACCAGGCACCCTGCGTTCAGCCCTGGCCAGCCCTCCCCTCGCTGCGCCAGCAGTCCCTTCCTGCGGGACCGGGGCGGTTGATCCCACCACAGGGGCAGCCCCGGTAGTCTCCAGGATGCTTTAAGACCCCCCCCCAACACACACACACATGCAAGCCCCTGGCTTCTCCCCAGGATCATTTTCCAGCCAGGCCAAGACTCGCGCCCTCAGCCCATCTCCTGCCAGATGCCCTCTGCCAAGCCATCCTCACCATTTGCTTAGTGGTTTACAGGCACTCCTCTGACAGGGCTAGGCCTCTCCCCTCCATGCTACCAGCCAGCCTGGAAACAGTGAGACAGACATCCAGGCAGCTTCGGGCCGTGACGTCAGGGATGAGAGCCGGCCCGGCCCGGAGAGTATCTTCTGCTGTCTCCCAGGCAACCGAGTCACCGTCCTCTAAAAGGCAGACAGCATCCCGGTTACGTCAGCACTGTGCAGCGGGGGCTCATTGGCTGGCTGGGAAAACTGCCTTGTCCTGCAAGGGAAACACAGGCACTCTTTTGTATCTAAAACAGCGAGTAAATACAGCGTACGAGGCACAAGTACATTGCGACCCCCCACCCCCAGGCAGTGCTGCAGCCTCCAGGGCTCTTCCATCAGTGAGCAACTTGGCCCGCTGACTATCCCTTCACCCCACCAAGCCCCCTGCCCCCCCACCCAGCTGGGCTTGCACCTTGTACGGAAAAAGCAACTGGCTCCAGTAGCATTTAAACCCAAAGGAGCTTGTTTTCACAGGTGAGAGGGGGCAGAAACACGCCTGCATACACGATGCCAGGGCAGTGCCCCTGGCACCAGCAACCACGTGTGCAGAGTAGGGCCAAGCTGGTGAAAGGCAGGACTCCCACACAGAAGCCTCTTGCATTGTAGGCAGGGGTGGCGGAAGGCCAGGGCTGACGGGGCTTAGCCCCCCAAACTTTTCATGGCAGCCGGCGACAGCAGCAGCACCACGGCGCCGCTGTCCTGCAGCACCCAGCGCCACTCGGCAGGCAGCCGCTCCTCCACCACTGCGTACAGCACCAGCACACGCTGGCCCCACAACGGCCCCACAGGAGGGAGGGGTGGGGGTCAGGCAGGGCTCAGCCCCCCCCAGATAATATTTTCCCCTGCTGCTTATGATGGTAGGGGTTAGTCCCAGCAGTGAGTGCAGCCACAGAGGCAGACAGGTTTGGGTAAGTGCATTTCTGCACAAGGAACTTGGCTTTCACAGATAGTTCTTTCCAGAGGATTGAAGCAAAACTCCCCTCACGAGTAAGCACTGAGCAAGGGTAACACGTTGGCTGACTGAAAGGAGTCTCTGTCCTTCTCCGAGTGACTGTCTCACACAAGTCTGCTACCCCCTAACAGTCAGAGAAGTGTTAGCTCCCAAAGTGCCCCTTTCACAGGTAATGGTCAGTTTTGGGGGCCATGGGAGGACACTGGACAAGGGAGGATCCAGGGGAGGTATGCCGGTACATTCACACCCCACTTTGCTGCCAGTTTGGCCCCAGGAACTCCAGTCTTCACTGGTGGATGCATGTGCAGTGAGCTGTCCACCACCACTGCACCCCGCTTTTCACCGGCCTGGGTCTGCCACTGACCCTGACTGTAGCAGTGCTGGGGTGTTCGGGTATTCTTGTCCCACACGCTGCAGTAGCATTCATTAAAATATGGAAAGGATATATTTAGAATAGGATATCAATCCCCATCCCAGCCTCCGAAATTCAGCCACCTTAAGGGAGGAGCACACCAGCTGTTACACATGATGCAGCAACAGCCCGCAGCACTCAGGAATCACGTAGGCAGGGTGAATCCAGGTCAGCGGGATGTAATTCCCTAAACTAGAATTCAGCCACTTCCTAGTTCTCCTTCCAGAGTCCGCAAGCAACATACTCAAGTCGGCTATCATTAATGCAGCCAGAGCTGCCAGGCACACTGTCCTCAACCACCCAACACACCACGCCATCAACCACCCCACATCCACCAACTACCCTGCACCCCACCCCCTACATCACCAACCACCCCACACCTGCCACTACTCTGCACCCAGCACCTACACCATCCACTTCACACCCTACATCCATCAACTGCCCTGAATCTGACTCCCCACATAGACCAACCTCCCAACACCCCATTACCAAATGCTGCCCCTGACACCCGTCACCCACCAACCACCTGCACCCATTATGATCACCAGCCACTCAATCCCCTAACATCCACCATCCATCTTCTACCTAATGTGCCTGCACCCACCACCACTTTAGCCCACCATAATCTCCCACCCACCCACACACACACCCAGCAGCCTCCTTGTCTCACCACAATCCCAGGCCCAGCTGCTCCCAAGTAATGTGGCAAGGGCATACTGGTGGTTCTAGCATGGGTCAGGATTGCAGCTGTGTCCAACCAGCATGGCCAGGCCCCAGCCCTGCTCTGACCCCATCATGACATCACTGGCTCTGTGGGGGATGTTTTACATGACAGGCTGGTTGCAACCATGAACCGTCTGCCTGACAGAACCACAAGGAGAACTGAGGAAGAGTTTGCTGTTGAGCCCAGCTCCACTCATTGCCACTCCCTAAGCAGTCAAACACAGGCCCAGACATCAACCAAGGGTGTTTCCTCCAGGCTGTTACAGCCCAAAGGCAAGGGTGAGAAACCCGGCGTGGAAAAGTCAGGTTGCTGGATCCCCTGCTAGTACAGTATAGCCTGTATATATAGTCTCTCTGTAGTGTACAGTCCCAAGTAGCTACCCCAAGCCCCCAAGTGCCACTGTGCTTCCAGCCCCAAAGCTAACTCTACTCCACTCCACTCCACCCCACACTTTCTGGTCCCCTCTTCCTCTCAGGATCCTTCTGGCAGCTTCTCTGTGACCCATATGGGAGAAGAAGCCAGCGCCATAAGGTTCCCTTACAGCTCTGAGCTCACCTTCAAGCACCTGCTGCCACATGCTTGAACACGAGCAGGGTGCAGAAATGCAGTCAAAGCGATGCTCAGAGGGGCTGCTCCAAAAGTGTTGTCTCAGCACTGGTGCTGCTATTGCTACATGCACCCTGGTACACCCTGCTCCACCCTGCAATGGTCTCCTGATCAGCTTGGACCATGAAGCCAAGCCAGAGACATGTGGCTGTGCTGTGGCCTGCAGGCTGCGGCTGGGCCTGGCATAGCTGTGAGTTCCCATCCTCCTCCTGACATCTAGGAGGAACAGGAACTGGGGTAACTTTGAGCCCTTATCCACTGCCATAGCTCTGGCTGTAGTTGGGGGTATCCCTTGCACAGATACTGCTCTTCCCCATAGCCAATTCCCTTTCACCCTCCCTGTGGATGAGGGACAGGGGCAGCCCTGCACCACCTCCACCCACCATGCTGCTCAAAAGCTGTCAGTGCTAGAGAGCCTGGAGCAATGCTCAAACTGGAGAGCTAATCAGACCTTCTCCATTTGCCAGAATGTCAGCGTTCAAGCTGAATATGTCCATGCAATGATGGCTTTGGCCTGGAGTTTGAACTTAACCCACAGTCATCTCCCCACAGGGAACAAACTTTATCACTGACACTCCTTTCCCCCTGGGATGTCTGGGGCTGCACAGCATAACTACACATGGAAAGCCAGGCGCTGGGGTTGGGAGACCTGAGCCTTGCAAGGGCTCTCATCTGGCCTATACTTAGGCAGTGCCATGGTCAGCCCCAGTGACATTGGGCTGGGTTTCCTTGAGTGGTTTCTTCTCCATGACAAGAAAGTGTTGAAGCTCGGTTGAGGCAGGGAAACCTCAGTGACTGGCTGCAGTGCAGCCATTGCCATTCACGGGCTGCCTTTGCTATACCAGCCATACTCCCCAGTGCTGGCACAAACATGGGCCAGCAGCTTTACCAGCCAGACCTTCTTGCACTCCCTCAGAAGTCCCCTGTTGTATCTGCCCTTCTAACTCCACCCCACAAATGTGCATGAGAAATCTGGGCTGGGCTGGCAAGGCTACTGCCTGCTGTGCTCTTCCTCTGAAACAGTGCCTAGGGCTCTCCATCCATAAAGGACCTGGTGGTAGCACTCAAATGCCAGGAAAGGGACTGGCTCAAGCCTGGCTATGTGACATCCTGATCTGGCCCCTGTCCCTACAGCATCAGAGCACTTCAGTATCCTCCCACTGGACTACATGTTCATTAATGCACTTTTGCTAATGCATATTAAATTTAGTACCTCCGGGCACTTCTACACATGCTTCTGGGCAGGAGGGGAGCAGTGACTCATGTATCATGGTGGCCTGGGGCACTTGGACTAAAGCTCGTTCAATGAGCTTTAGTTCAAGTGCCCCCACCACCGTTTTTAAATGCGGGGACGCTGATACACAAGATGCAGCAGGTTGCTGGAGCATGGTAATTACCACACTCCAGCAGGCTCGATCAATTGAGTCTTCTCCAATGCACTGTAATTATACCACATTGGAGCAGCCTCCATCCTCATGTACAGACACCCTCCATTGTGAGATACTAGAAAAAGGTGCGTTAGCCTATTTTAATGTGTATTAGCAAAAGTGCGCTTTTTGTGACACTTTGATGCACATTAAAATAGGTTAATGCACATTAAAGTGCACATGTAGATGTGCTCAGTGTCTTCAATAGGGAAGAATTGAGGGAGAGAGAGGAGGGCTGTAGGAGGGCACTGTGGTGTGCCTGCTACTTTAGGAGAAAAGCTGCGTAAAAGGCAGCTTCCAGGTGGTACGGGGCCTAATGGCAGGCTCATCTGACTGGAAGAAGGCCCCACTGCAGCTAGATAAGTGCCAGAGCAGGTCAGGGAGCCTGGCCCTGAGAGGTTAAAGAAAGGAGTTCTCTGCAGCAGGACTCCTGAAGGACTCCAGAAGGCAGGAAAAGCAAATATGATTCTGCAAGCCTGGGAACCAGAGAATATTACCTGGGGCAGAGAAGAAAGGCCTTATGCAGGCAGGGGGGCTTTGTTTTATGTTGGAATTATTGTTTGAGGTACAAGCTTTGAGACCTGCTGGAGGCAGGTTCGAGACCTACAGAGAATTCCCCAGCCCAGAAGAGGGACTGAGTGGAGATACAAAGGGTCCTTGGCCTGGAGAAGGGCCTGAGTGGGGACAGGGGGTAAGGGAATAGGGGCTACAAGCCCAGAGAAGGGGGCTGAATGGGGCACAGAAGGTTTCAATGCCCAGCAGAGGGGCTGAATAAGGGAATAGTGCCCACCAGCCCAGAGAAGGATCTGAGCAGGGTACAAATGGCTTCTCAGCCCAGAGAAGAGACTGAGTCAGGAGGCTGAACAGTGGACCTGCTGGCCAGGAAGAGTTGGAGCGAGGGATTAGAGTTTCTGGGACGGACTACATGATGGGCCTAGGGGTCTGTGGTCCCAGAGATAGAGGGTGGAGAGGGCCAGGGGGTCTGAGAGTCCTGAGAGGGGCTAAGAGAAACTAATACCTGGAGTGATAACACCCACAACGCTTGGGTTGTTGTGTAGGGGAGGAATGGAGCCACATACAAGTAGCCCTGAGATGACAGGTGTCCTGTGGGGGCACTGCCAGGCTAAGGGGGCCTATTTAGCATAAGGGCTGGATTGAGATTAGGGGGGTCCAGGAGGGATCTGTTGAGGAGTTGATTGGACTCAGGCTCTCCCTAAGGCCCCTGGGCAGCCTCCCTTACTTAATATCAATAACAGCAAGGCATGGTAGGCAAGCAATTAAAGGAAGACCACATCAGAGACAGAGCCAGGCAGGAGTCACACAGCCACCAGGGTCATCACGGCTGTCCCTGCGGCTCAAATCTGCTACAGAGGCAAAGTGACTTCCCAAGGTCACACAGCATTGGCAGCAGAGCAGACATGTATCCCCCAGATCTAAGAACAGTGCCCTCGCCACCAAGCTGCCTTTCTTCTCAGGCTGTAGGCAGCCCTTCCTCCTTGGGCTAGCCTGGCCAGAAGACATAGTGCCTGGCCTGGCAGCACCCCTGCCTAGCAGGTTTGGGAGCACTAAATGCCAGAGCCTGCAGAGCAAGCCCTGGGCACTCTGCTGCCAAGGTGCCAAGTCCTTTGCATTGTTCACAACAGAATAAAGCATGTACCTCTGAAGTGCCCCAGGCCAGAGTGAATGCTGCAAGGCAGGGTGGCTGCGTCTCCTAACGCTGAACCTCGTTTTTCAGCAGTTTACATATAGTGGTGTCTGACAGCCCAAAAGGGTACAAGGACTGCCAGTTGGCCATAATTCTGCAATAAGAGAGCTTTGGGGCAATCAATATGCAGACACCAGTCAAGCATAGCTCAGTCCAAAAAGCTGTGTCTGCTGACTACCTACTTCTAGGACCTAACTTCCAGGACAGGTTTTAGGTCTACACAAACTAGCTTGGGTACCAGAAGGCACCACTGTGGGCAGTGTAGACATACCCTAAAACAAAGAACCCAGTGAGTGCAACTAGAGGTTTTATAAAGTATTTAAAGACATAACACTTGATTCATATCAACTACATTGTTGTAATGTAAAATCAGATTAACTCAGGCAAGGAGGAGTACACTTGTGAGCAAGGGACCTTCCAGGGGTAGGGATCTAATATGGCAACCTTGATGCTACACACCCTCCCTGACACAGTTAAAGGGACACAGCTGAAGATAAGAGTCTGAGGCTCTCTTTTGCAGCTCTAGCAGGGCCAGAGGACCTGTGCCCATAGACTTAGAGCAGGAACAGTGCAAAGCTGAGCTTTAGGAGCCCTTGGTGCACAGTCTGTGCTCATGCAGTGTCAGGAGTCAGGGGAGCAGGAAAGCTAATTAGCTCTGAGCTGGCCCTTAGTCAAGTGGGCCTGGCTGCTAGTGGCCTCTTTCCAACTGCCTCAGTTGGACCCCACGGTACCCATGGGAATTGTGTGGGGATGAAAAATTGATATTCGACTTGTTCTGCCACTGCTTTGTCTCCAAAAGTATGGAGCAGAATGGAGGAATAGCTGGCTACAATACTGTATGTTAAAACCCTCACAAAAGATATGGTTTTATATGGGCTGGTATCCAAAGGACCTGAGAGTGCATTTTTAAGGATATTTTTAATCTCTTTTAAAATGAGAGAGTGCAAAATCTTCTGGCTTTTAAGAGCCTAGTTTTTATGAACAAGGACTGCTTGAAACTTGTACTATGTGAACTTCGATGTTATGCTAACCATGACTATGAAGAGCTTAGATGGGGAAAAGCAGACACAAAGTGACTGGCGGCTTTTATTCACAAGGAACCCTGGGACCAAGTTTTAGCTGGTGGTGTATTTTGAATGGGTTTTACATGTTTTAAAAAATCTTGTGTTTGATATACCAATTTTTAGCATGTCCACTGTAACCATAGGATCATAGGAAAGTAGGGGTAGAAGGGACCTCACAAGGTCATCTACTTCGCCCCCCTGCTCAAGGCAGGAGCATCCCTAACTAAAGCATCCCAGCCAAGTGTCTGCCCAACCTGCTTTTGAAAGTTTCCAAGGATACAGATTCCACAACTTCTCTAGGTAGCTTGCTCCAAAGCTTGACTACCCTCATAGTCAGAAAGTTCTTCCAATCTCCAGCCTAAATTTCCCTTATTGCAGGTTAAGGCTATTGCTTCTAGTCCTGTCCCCTACAGCAACAGATAAAAGGCCATCTCTATCTTCTCTTTAATCACCCTTCAAGTATTTGTTATGTGATACATGTGATACATGTGCTTTATATGCTTTGCAGGATGATGTATGACACTTGAAGAACATTGTATATACCTTTAAATGTAGGTTTTAAATGTTCTAATTAGTCATGCAGGGCTAACGGAAGTCCTACAGGCATGCCAGTCCTTGTAGTGGCGTGGGAGGAGGTGGGTTATCAGAGGAGGCTGAGTGTGGTGGCAAGCAGGAGTTTACCTGCAAAGGTACACAGTGTAACCAAGACTGAAAGGGTCTTTGATATCAGTTTTGGCCTACTCATAATAAAGTCTGAGTTAGGAGTGGGGTAAGGGGTAAATTGGGGAGAGAGGGGGGACCAAAGGGAATGTTTCTAAAGCAGGAGAGGGGAAGGGGCACTAGTGTTGTATAAACATAAAACACAGCTGGAGAAGGTATTAAGAGTTTGACACATTTGTAATTTAAAAAAACTCCTGCTGCCCCTGTTACCTGTAAGGATGTTGTTTTCTGCTTATAAGAAGTTGTCCTTCCAGGGTCCACCAGCCTGTTAATGGGAGAAAGGTCTCTCTGGATAACCCTGGGCTTCTGCTTGCTCTTAGTTCCAGCCTATTAGTTCCTTATTCCAGACTCCAACCTGGGTCCCTGCTTCCTGATCCTTTCAAACCTGATCTTGTGGCTCCAATGTGCACCTGTACTTCTGGTTCCTGGTCTCCTCTGCTCCTGATCCCCTGGCCTGTGACTTTCTAGGGTCAAGTCCACTCCTGACTACCCACATACTGGTTCCCCCTGACACCTGGGACTCTAGATAAAATTAAGAGAGATGGCAACATCAGTCTTATGACAGTTAATACTCTTTGTAAAGCCCCAGCTCCTAGAGGCATGTGATTAGTTAACTCCTCAGTTATCAATTAAATGGAAAGTTTCTATCCCTCATCATTGCTGAGAAAAGTGGGAAATGGGATCCAAAGACAACCTCAAGATTCAGAAGCCAGAAGGCCAAAACCCCAAAGTGTACCATCATGTTGTGATTTGGAGGGTCTTGACTCATGAGCTCTGAATGCTCAGGCCTGGTGGCACTGCAAGGTATTAGGGTTGAATCCCTGCCTCTGCCACCAAGTCTCTGTATGACCACGGGCAAGTCACATCACCTTCACCTATACATACAAAGCTTGGTCAGGCTGCAGGTCCCTGTGACAAGAAAAGAGCATCGGGCAGAGGATTCACTCCCAAGGGCTGAGGCACAGCTCAGTTCAGTTCCATGCTTGTTCTAAGCAACTGTCCCAAACTAGCCCTTCCAGATGAGCCCAAGTGCCAGGTGATGAACCCCTCAGGCACCACAAACCCAGAACAATGAACCCCAAGGACTTCACTCACTTCTCTCTCTAAGCTCCCTCCTCAATGCACAGCAGCCTAACCCAAGGAAGAGGGCCCTGTGGGAAGACACAGGATTGCGCTGGCCTTTCAGCTGCTCCCAGACCTGGGGGTAGGTCCTCTGTGACTGCTGGGAGCTGGCTGGCCCTGGATGTTTTCAGTGATACAGTTCTTTCCCTGATGGGATTTTGCTGGAACACTCCTCAGCCCAGGAGCACATCTGGACAGCTGATATAGCAGAAAAGCTTATCCCATCTGCAAATTATAGAGCTGATGATCTTGTGCTGCCTGCTCCCTATACTTCTTGCTGCTGCCTTTCATTCAGGGTGGAAACAGGGAACAAACTTCTCTTTAACAGATCATAGGCTTATGGAAACTACATATCCCAGGGGGCAATGCTCCAGCATGTTCTACCTTGATGCATGCTGAGACTTGAAGGCTCTGCAGGCTGTGTTTCACTCACACAGGTGAGAACACCTGCAATTTAGGGATTAAGGAAATAGCTTGGAGGACAGACAACCAGGTAACTCTTGCTTCCCTGCTCAGGAAGCTAATCACTGGGTCGCACTGCCCGGCCAATTGTCCCTACCCCCATATTTAATACAGAGGTGTCACCTGCAGGGAGGGACATCAGGTTCCAGCACATACTCTGTTTTTTCCAAGCCTGCTGTGTCCCTCTCTCCCCTGTTTAGATTGTAAGCTCTCTGAGGCAGGGACTGCCTCCTTCTGGGTTTGTGCAGCACCCAGCACAATGGAGCCTGATTGCATTTGGGGACTTTAAATGCTCCTGTAATATAAATGCAAGCACCTTCATTTCAGATGCATTAGGAGTAGCCTTCAGACACTGGGCAAATTACCAATGCCATGTTGCCATCTTATTGTGAGTTTCACTGTATTTGGGTTTTTAGTTAAAGCTCCAGCTCCTGGAGTCATGGGATGGTGGGAGCATGTCAGCTCTAATTTTAAATAAAGCTGTTTATAGTCCACATGGTTGGGGGGGGGAGCCTGGAAACATGAAGCCAATGCAGCTGAATGCCAAATGAAAGGGAACACAAAAGATTTCTAAATCCTTGTGTTCTTTAAACCAATCTCATAATTTTTTTTGGCAGAGGGGAGGGGTGGGGGGAAACTACTCTTAAATTCCCAGTGCTCAGAACTGGTAATACTGGTAATACTAGTAATACTACAAATGCTGCTATTGGATGAGCAAAGTTGAAACACCTTGGCTTGAAATCTGCCACCCACAGTGTGCACAGTAGAAAGCAAGAATATATACAGTTATCAGGCCAATCCAAATCCCAGCAAGTGCCTGTTTATTCCTGATAGTCAAAGACAAGCCTATATTTCTGCTGCTCACAGCATCCTGCCCCAACTGAGCCATGTGTCAAGGCCCAGGGTCTATCATACCTGCCAGATTCTCCTCTGTAACAAATGTTTGGATGCCAGTCTCTGGCTTTCCCATGCAGAGGTACCTGCTATACAAGCACTTCTGTGGCAGGGTCACTCCTGGCCCAGCCTTCCCTAGCACAAAACATCCTAGGAAATAATAGCACAGCAATGGCTGGTTGGGAAGGGTCTGAGCAATACTGGTTCTTTGTGAAGGGAGATTCCTCCTACCTCAGGGCTTCTACTCACTTCAAGGGCAGACAGATATTATTTTCATGTCAGAGTGCTGCTTGCCCATTGTAGCATGGATGTCACCTCCATCTTATATAGGATGGTCCTGGCTTGGGAGAAAGGAGGTGGTTGGGAAGAAGATGAAAACAGGCTGCTTGTTTCCCTACCACAGACCTTTGGTGGTGCAGCAGTCTGCAGGTGACAGCACATTCATACATTTTCCAGATAGAGAAGCCCAGCAGGCCATACTGTCCACTACAGGACACAGGGGCCAACAAAGCCAGGACACCAGACTTCGCTCCAGACATTCAGCCTGTAGCTGCCTGGGCAGTAGTTTTCCCCATGGGACTCTCTGGGCCAACGCACTACATGCACATTCCTCTGATAAAGCCACTGCCCAGGGAAAAAGGTGGGAGAGCTATCAAATATTTTGGGCCCTGGATCCCGTGGGTCTCAGCCATGTAAGGAGGAGGTTTATATGTCACCACAGGCCTTTCCAAGGATGTCTGAGGCCATCCTGCCCAGGAACAGATGTGACCCAGAGAGGAGCACTGCCCAGCACCCAGCTCCCAGCACTGAGTCATCCTGGCAGCAGCCTCTCACGCCTTCCTTGTCAGCCTGTGCATGTTTTTCAGAGAAGCCATTGTGAAAACGCTCAGGCTTCAGCAAAAAAGGGACACCTGGAAAAGCAGGAGCTGGATCAGCTGCTCTGGCAGGATCCCACTGACCTCCCCCTCCAGGCTTGGGGGATAAATCCCCTTAGAGGAGTTGGAGGAGACACAGGCAACAAAAAGGCCTGGGCAGACTTAGTGTGTGGCACAACAATCAGCCTGCCCGAGTGAACTCTGCTGGCAGAGAGGCCCAGACAGGGCAGGCTCCCTCCACAGCCAGCATGAACACAAATCCCTCCTGACGTGGAGCTGTCCTGCGGTGGGGCAGGCTCTCACCCAGCCACCCCTCCTGCAGCAGTGTCTGGGGGAGGCAGAGCGGACGTGAGACAGGCAGGGCAGGGGCTTTGCTGTCCTGTTTAAAATCAACTGGGGGAATACAGGGGACAGGCAGAGAGGACTGCAGGGCCCTTACTAGGTGTCCATGCCTACAGCAATACCAGTGAAGGGAGGCTGAAACCGGGGGAGCCAGGGAACTCTGCCGACAGCCCTTCCCAGCCAGGGGTCCTGCACTGTCCTGTATCCCAGAGTTACTGAACAGTGTGAGGTCCCGCACTGCTCCCTGCAGTGCCCTCTGCCGGGAGAGGTTAGGAGACTTATCCGGCACAATCACAGAGTTACGTTTTGGGCTCCGCTTTGTCCTCTGGCATTTCTCCCTCTCTCCCCAAAGCTGTATAGCCTTCTTCCCCAGCCAGCAGCACCATGGCACAGCCTCCCGGTGACCAGAGACACGGATCAGGAGATAAGAGTCATGCAGGGCATCTGCACTTCCTCCCCGGAGCAGCACACCCAGCCTGCCCCAGGACAGAGCACTTGGTTTTGCTTGGAGCCTGCACTTAAACACACAGCAGCATTCTTGGATGGGGGTGGGGATGAGTCCCTCTGCATAGGATTTGAAGTCACAAATTGTGGCAGCATCTCTTTAAATAGGATATGCCAACATCCAAGCAGGGCTAGAGCCAAACTCCATCTCAGCTGTGGCCACAGCTGTCAGGTGAGGGAACCAGGGGCCAGGCCCCACTGCAGTCCATGCTACAGGGCATTAGCCTGACCCCTCCACTCTGAGCTTTTCCCAGGGAAAGGGATGGCAGGACCGTCTGGGCTAGGTCCTGCTGCCTGCATGGGGGATGCTCTGGGTCCTATGTGGGGGAGAAGTGCTCTCCTCAGAGGGCAGAAGACGCTGACTTGGATTCTGGGGCCCCTGTAGAGCCAGCCAAGGGCGCAGCCTCTTAGCAGGACAGAATCTGACCAGGAGGACACGGGGCAGTGTGAGGAAGGGGCAGGACTCAGCCTGGATTCCCAGGGCCACATGGCAAGCATCCTGAGAGCAGCCCCACCTCCTGTGCTGGACCCCTGTGCATCTACCTGGTACAGGCTCCAAGTCTACCCTGCAAAAGTAGCAGTGGAGCTGCTAGCAAATCACATGCAAAGGGTACTGGGCAGGTGGCATCTTGTTCTGCCAATCTGCATAGGCAAGGGCAAGGGTAACTGTGACCGCCTTCTCCTTCCTCCCAGAAGGATAGCCTCAGCCCCAAGTGGGGTCTTTCCCCAGCTGGCCCATGCCACACCCGTGCCTAGCACATTGGACAGTGCCCAGAGCGGCAGGGCCTGTCTATCTTCCTGCAGCAATTTGGGATTACCAGCCCCCTACGTTGCCCCTTCTTCCTCCTCCCATCCCAGCTCAGTGACAGGCAGCCCCCAACACAGCTCCAGTCCTCCCCAGCCACAGCCAGTGCCAGGCAACCCATCTCGATACTCACAGCAATTTCCTTGGCCAAGACCCTGCAGAATCGGAAGGCCCAGGGAGGGAGGCTGTCACGCTGGTCCAGGTCTGTGAAGGCAGCAGTGCGAGAGCAGGCCAACAGGAGCAAGGGCTGGGGGGAGAATCGCCAGCCCCTCTCTGCCAGGCAGCAGACAAAAGGGGGACCTGGGGCTTGACTGGAAGAAAACAAAAGGCTTGTCGGCTGCCTGATCTGCAGGCTTTGTTGTTGCACTTACAGGAGCACAGCGGCCCAGATGGTTTCGCCCATGCTCAGTGCAGCTCCAGGCTGGAATCATGTGATCCTCTCGGCTAGAGGAGCAGTACAGGACCGCCGGGGGTGAGGCAGCACTGCACAAAGTGCACACACACATGCACGCGCGCACGCACAGACACACACTCATGCAGCCCTGGTGCACCAGCAGCCCATTCGCCACTCTGGGACCCATAGGCCAAGTCTCCCTCCCTACCTGCCTGACTCAGCATGGCACAAAAATCCCAGTGCATGTGGGATATAAGACTTCCTGAGTTTGGCACCAGATGAGATGCTGGAGAAGTCATTACACCTGCCCTGAGGTCCATCCCACAGACTGTCCCCTGGCCCGCCCTCAGGGACAGCTGGGTATAGGTCTGGGACCTCTCTATGCAGCCCAGGGAATGACCCCTCTCTGTGGGACACATTATAACCATCTCCCTCACTTCTGCTCTTTTACACAGGGTCTCCCAGATGTCCTTTCCCTTTATACCATTCCCCAAACAGCTGCTTGCATTGCTACAGTCAGGAGAGGCTCTGACACTGTGGGCTTTGAGGGAGATGCAAACCAAGAGCACCTTTGTTTCTTCAGCTTGACCTACTGCAAGGTCCCCAGTTGGCTTTTCAGGAGGTGACTTGGAAAGTGAGCCAGCCTGTTTCTTTGCTGGGAGGAATGTCCTGTTTGCTTTGCAGATAAGGCTGCTCAGGTTCAATCCAGACTGCTGGGTTTCATTGTAGCAGAGAGCAAATGCAGCCCCCCCTGAGATTTCGCTCAAGGAGGTTTAGGCAGACATTGGGGATCTGCAGCCTACAGGGCTGTGGGATGGGATCATACCACTCACAGGTACTGCCAGTCCCAAGGAAAGGGGAGGGTGGGTCATTTTGGGGGGCCAAGAGTTAACTAGAGACCCCGGCATTATTTTCTCCCCAGGGAACACCTTGAACATGGAAGACCAGCAGCCTCCTAGGTTACAACCCTGTCTCCAACCTTCCTTCTTTGGGAAAGGCTGCATCAGCACCACTCTCCCCCCATCCTCACTACCCCCCACCCCTGACTCCTGCTCTCTCTCCTGCCCACTTTCTCAGGGAGACAGTGCTGGTCTGACTAGTCAATGAATTTTCCCCACTTAAGACAGGGCCTGTGCCGGTAGCCAGGATGTGTTGCTTTCCTATTTGCAGACCCTGAATGGGCCCTCACATGGGACCTCTTGCCCCTCCAAAGATCACAGAGGATGAATAGATTTGGCCAGTAGCTCATCTCTGCCTGGGCCCTCTCCTAGATAATAGGGATGGCGCTCCTCAGGCCTTGTGAGGCTGAGGGGAAGGTGGCTCAGCGGTTCTCATGGATGACCCACAGCTCCATTTTCATCAGGCCCAGCCAGTGTGGTTTTCCTAGTGCCCAGCTATAGCTTAGCTCCAACAGGATAGAGGCAATACTGGTGGTGTGGCCTGGAGACCATATAGCAGCGCTGACATCTCTCCATCTGGCAGCCTTTCTGAGCTTCACGGCCAGGAGAGCTCTCAGGCTGTCAGATCACAGGACAAACTCAGGGCACCATTATCCTTTTGAGCCAGGCAAAGTGGCTGTGACTTCTGCAGAGACCCTGCCAGTGCTGGCACTGGGAGCCTGGATGAGTCTAATGTACCCTGACTGCGGCTCCCTTCAGAGACCCTGCAGCAGTATCACCTGATGGCAGACCTGTAGGTTGTCCTACCTACTGGTTTATTTCTGGCTGCATCCATTTTCTCTCTCGCATTGCTTCGAGGTTTGGTTCTTTGAGGCTGCTGCTCTCCTTATGCATCATCCACACAGTGGGGAAACTGTGCCCAGCTGCGGCGTGGCCTCCCGAGGCATGGACATCTTCCCTGGCATTCCCTCCCCCTGTTTGTTTGACAAGACCTATTTCTCTGTGGTGTTTATCTGCCCTCCATCCCCACCCCTTGTGTCTAAGCTCCTCATACTCTGTAAGACAAGGATCATTGGGTAAATTTGATACTTTTATTAGACCGACTTAAATAGTTGGAAAAATTCTTCTTTGCAAGCTTTCAGATATAAATACCCTTCGTCGGGCTGAGGACACATCTGCAGTTGGTGTGCACTCTTCCTGGATGGAATGAATTTCCAACTATTTGAGTTGATCTAATAAAAGATATCAGATTTACCCAAAGAACCTTGTCTGCCTGTGTCCTGAGACCAACACGGCTACAACCTACACCCCTGTCATGCATTTCTCCTCATACCACCAAGAGGCAGCAGGACGGGAACTATTGTCCACCAGAGAGATGGGAACAGAGGGGCTCACTGACTTGCCCAAAGTCACCCAGAGAGATGGTGGCAGAACTGGGACTGGAACCCAGGTGTCCCCAGTCCCAAGTGAATGCCTCGACCCCCAAACCACCAAAAAAATCAGACACAGGGAATGTGAAGCTGGGATACCAAAAACAGGGGCATCCAAAATTAGCTGCTGCTCTTGACACTGGCATTTCCTGGCTTTTGTCTGAGCTGGGGGGAGGTGCTGATGCTGCCTTCCCTACACTGCACAGGGGGTCTGGGCTTGCAGACCTGATGGGTTGCCATCTGATCAGGAAGTCTGAGGAATGCGGTGCTCCCCCACCCCAGGGGCCAGCATCCAAACAGCTGCCTAAGAAATCCCTCTCTTCCTGGCTCTAGAAACAGCCCTGCTGGGCAGACTCTTTTGTCTCATAGAATTTCCCTCACAAATGTAGCCCCTTTCCATGATTAGCAAATGAATTGCAAAGCCACCAGCAACAATGAAGGCCCAGCCAGGCATTTCTCTGGGCCCACACAGGGTAATCATAACTGGCTGCAGACCCTTTAAATGCTGCCTGTTTGATAGTACCTGGCAGTACCTTCTAGCTGAAGGACACAAAGCAGGCTGCACACATGAATGAATTTGTCCCAGCTTGGTAAGTCAGTTCACTCTAATATAACAAAGCAGAGGGGGAAACTGAGGCACAAACAGGTTAAGTAGTCAGGTTTGCAAAAGCAGCCACAGATTCCCAGTGCCTTTAGTTCTTAGCTGCCCAATGACTTGTGCATTTAATGGAGGGACACAAAATTAGAAGCCCTTATTGAAAACACATCTGATCCCAGACCCTGCACCATCCCTGCAGAGGGAAGCAGAGGTCTGATGCTTTGTCCTTTTGCAAAGTGACTGTGGTGGGAGAGGAGTATAGGTTGTAGCCATGTTGGTGTGGTGTGGTAGGAGAGTGCACTGGAGCTGATGGCGCTGCTCTGAACAGGCATTTTGGTGTGTTGAGACCTGCCCTGGCATACAGGCGAGTCTCAGATGGCAGACCCAGCTGCCCCACAAGCACCTGGTGACTGCAGTGGATGATTCATTCAGACCTGCTCCAGCCTAGCAATGACTGGCTTTCAAGGGCTTGTAACCCTGCCTCATCCCCCACGCACCCAGCAGGTAGGCTGCTCAGTCGTGACAAGAACTGGATGGCTGCATGCCTGGCAGAGGGGAGGGGGGACCAGGCTTGAGAAGAGGCTTCATAAGTTTCTTTCTTGAGGAGAGTCTCCCAAGCCCTTACAAAATCAGCAAGTCCAGGGGACAGGGCTTCAAGGAAGGGGCCTGAGAGAAGCAGGAGAGGAAATAACCAAAAGGGGAAGGTGCAGAAGGCAGTGATACATTTTCTCTATCTGGTTGGCATCTACTTGGTGGAGGGCTGAGAAAGGTAGATGGAGCCAAGAAGGAAAGGCTCACCCCCCTTCAGGAAAGGAGGGGCCACAGGATCCAGATAACTGCTTGAGTAGGGGTTGACAGCCCCAGAGACTGGAGCATTTCTGTCCACAGAGGAGGGACAGCTCCTTGCCACCTTTCCCAGGCACAGAGGGACCATATCCAGGAAAGTGCAGCCTCCCTGGTCAGTCAGTTCCTGCCCTAGCTGCTGATGAGTGTCCTCTGGGAACTTCTCTGAGTCCCAACAAGCTCATTTCACATAAGCAGTGGCCTACCAACAGATGGGAGCAACCTTTTATTACTACCCAGTGGGCTGCATCCAGAAGGGGAAGATGAATTAATGTCTCTTGTGCTGGATGCCACTGCAGGAGTAGGTAACTGGGAGCAGAAATGCAGAATAGGGTCAGAAACCTCCTGTGCAAGAGGTAATCTCCTGGAGGCCTTGCACTGTCTTGCGGGCATTTTACTTTGGTGTGTGGTGGCCACAGCACTCCTGTAAATCCCCCCATTCACCAGCCTCTTCTCTTTCAAGAACCCATGAGTCCCCTTTGTCAGCACTTCCAGGACCTAGCATGCACAATGGGTTTGCACTGCTTCAGTTGGGGTTTAGTCTTTTTCCATGTTTGCCTTGGCTCCCGCCATGGCACTTCGACTCATAAGCAGTGAGGAGGTGGATGAGCCTCACGTGGACTTCTTAGAAGGGGCTTGAGTACACAGTTCTGCTATGGAGGTGATTGGTATCAGCAGTAGAGAGGTGGTGTGAATGATAGCAGGGACCCAGTAGTTATATTTTGTCCTCAGCTGCCCACAGTGTCCCTGTCCATCACAATACACCAGCCTGACTTGGGGTCTCTAGCATCTGGAGTTTTCATGCACTGTGGGGCATGAAAACTCCAGTTCCTCAGCTGGGTACGTGGGACTGGCAGACCTGGGTATGCTCTGGGGAAAGCACAAGTTTCACCTCCATGGCTTGCTCTCTGTGGGGGACTGCCCAGGGTAATGCAAAGGATGAACCATAAATATCTGGCCTGCTCAGCGGAGGCTCTGGGAAGTCAAGATGTTGCAAGTGTTGCCCTGTTTTTGCTTTGTCAAGTATCAGAGAGGTCCTGGCTTGCACAAACACAAGCCCTGGCAATGACTATCACAGTCCTGGTGCCGGCTGCCTCTCCACAGACAGTAGAACAATAGCAAGGGGCAGGTCTCCCAGACCCCTCTCTCTCCTGGGGATGAACTGCGTCCAACTAGCCAGAGCCACTGCAGAGAGCTCAACAATGAACAGAATGAAATATGCAACCAAGGTCCTGGCCTTTCATGATCCCTGACATGTCTGGCCCCATTTTTACAGGATGAGTGATGTTAGGCTCATGCCCTGGCCAGTCTCCAGTTCAGGGAGCTACCGTCAACCTCAGGAAGTAGTCTTGTGAGTTTTGTTTGGATACGAAATTCTCCTTTACTTCCTCCCTAAGCCCTTGTGCTGTGTTTCTGAGTGCTGTTAAACAGTTGCCTGGTTCCACCCCAGAAGTGGCTGCATGAAATTAATCTGACAGTTTAGGCAGCTATTAGCCTCAGTATCCCTCTAGATTAAAGGTACAAGCCATTATCCTTTGGACATATTTGTCTTAATAATAACCAATAATAAATAACTACTTGGCTCCAGTACAGAAAAGCAATTTCAGCTGGATACAGGATTGTCTCTTGCTTCTCATCCTATTCTCTTCTGTAGCTTTCCTGTGAACTTTTATACAGCTGCAAAGCTCCTCCTCAGAGGTCAAAGCATTTCAGAGGCCTATAAAGTAATGTTCATAGAGCTGTTATAGCCCAAAAGCTTTGGCACACTATATAGATGACTGTTGTTGATGTGATTGTTCTCTTCTTCTCTAATCAATTTGAAAATAGAATAAACTAAGCTGGCAAGAAAATTTGTTTTCTTGCTAAGGTGCTGCCTGCTTAGGATTTGAAATGCAGGGTAGGAAGCAGATGAGCTTGTACCAAGGGACTGATGCTGCCATCTTCCTGACAATACCTTCCCAAAAAACAGAATGGGCTTGATTTGCTTCTCAGCCTAAATTCAGAGTAAGGATGGTCAGATCTCATAACTGTATCATGAGTCTTGTGATTTCTGAAAGCCCTGGACCATGAATGCACCAGAATCGGAGATTTCATTTAAATAAACAGTTATATTACTAGTCCCCAGAGTCCACAAGGAAAGTGGAAAATGTGACCCACAGGAGGCTAAAAAGCCTGAAGGCAAATCAAAAGCATTCAAAATGCAGTATCTTTTTTAAACCCCATGATTTTCAAGACAGCCTCATAGTTTTTGGGGAGAGCAATTATTAGGCAGGCATTTAAAATGCCAGCAGCCAGTTGGCATCGTGCAGTGGTTTCATGATCCTTGAATGCCTGGAGTTAGTGAGCACACGTAAGTCAGAGGAGTTTTGCCAACATAAAACTTGCTTACACAAGAGGAGAATCAGGCCTGGTGCATTTTGCAGGGTCTATGGAGACAGGCCAAGCTGGCTGCCTCCTAGTTCAGAGCTCAGGCTGTAGATGGTGCTGGAAGGGGCAGCACAACCCTCTACAAATCAGGAAGGCACTGGGAATTAGCTCTCGGGAGACTGGTTTCTTATCACCAGCCTGCAAACCCATTGCATTGTCATCTTGAGCTGCCATTCACCTTAGTTTACCTGGGAGATTCCAGACCTTTATGGCTGATAAAGCAGCTGGTGTTTCCACCTTCACTTCTCAAGGTTTGGTTGTAATAGGACTGCTGGGATTTCCTACTATGTCCCCTCCAGCCCCAGAGGTGGTAAGTGCTGATACGGGGCCAAACACATGATTAGCAGACAGTGGGAAAGGATCTGACTATAGGGTGGCAGGATCCTTAACCCTTCCCCTCATTGCTCAAGCAGGAGACTGCTAATTCAAAGCAGTACATGGGAAGAATCACATCTCAGTCCAGTGCAGCAGGATCCCCTGGAAAACCACTCAGCACTGGGCTCAGGAAGGATTTGTCCTTCCTGACCACATGCATTTGCAAGTGGGGACCAAACAGATATGCCTCACACATGTGGTGTTGCACCAGGAGGTTACCAGTTTGGTATTTTTGCTGTGATTTCATCTGTGCAGACATTGCACCACTTCTCACTCAAAGGCACAACATCCCGTTGTGAAAGGGTCATCTCAGAGCACCACGACTCTTGGCCTGTATGCACTGTATCTGGAACGCAGGGCTCTCAGTACTTGAGGACCCAAGGAGACCAGGGGTCTCAGGAAGGCTCCAGACATGGGGGCCATCCTGATGCCACTACACTGGTGCTGGCTGTGAAACCCTCAGGTGCGTGGAAAATGGTGCTTTTGAAGAGTCTCCACAGTCTGAGTGCAGCCTGTTTTCAGTGTCCTCGTAGATAAGAGATCACTGAGGCAGAAGGAGCTGCACAGAGCCAGGACCTGACCAGGATTGGATGCTCATTGGACACAGTTTTCCAGCGGAAACGTAAGCATCTCAAGGGACCAGGTCAGAACGCCCCCAGCAGCCGAGCAACAGGGTAATGGGCCTATGGTGCCCTAGTGCCTACAGCACTGGTTCTCACCCTTTTTGGAGGCACCCCTCCCCAACGCTGGTAAATTGAGTGGCACCTCATTTCAAAAACTAATTTCTAGATCAGAGTGCTTGCTTCCTTGCAGAGGGCTCTGGCAGTGGGGATGGGGGATTGTCCAGCCAGGGACAACACTGAGCCTGCACTTACCTGCTTAGTTTATCAGCTTATCTCCTCACAGCTCAAGCATCCTTCAAAAGATGGAGTAGCGCCCCAGGGTGCCCATTTGAGAATCACTGGCTTAGAGGGTAAAGCAGGACACACGAGGAAGTGAATTCACCTGGCACCTGACTAAAGCAGGGGGAGGCTGTGCAGAGAGTACACTGAGGGCAGGAATGACTGATTGCATTTATCAGAGCATTGTCATGGAGTTTTGTGTTAATGTTTAATCGCTGCCATCTGTCTGTCTCTCCAGTAAAATTAACAATGATGTTTGGGGGACAATATGCACCTTGGGATGTTTTTAAACCAAGATCCCCGCAGGAGTGATGAAGATGTGGACTGAAGATCCGTTGAGCTGTGGGTACAGTTTAGTATTAAACTGGGAGGAGCAGGCACTTGGGAAACTGAGGTTAGCTAGAGAGCTGACCTCCCTCACCAGTTCTCATAGCATCTGCCTTTATCTGATCTCTTTGGCATCTTCATCTTTTAATTGTAACAGCCACTTTGGGGCTTCAGGGGCTGTTCTGCTGCTGCCCGCCCTGGCAAGCATCAGTATATGTGACTGACATGGCGCAGCCGGCTCCAGTGTGGGGAACCAGCCTGCAGCAGGCGAGCGATGGGCAGGATGACTTAGCAGTTCTTTGTCTGGGACTCTGACATATAAGGCTATATTGGGTAACCTACTAGGAACCTGTTTTGGCTCTCAGTGAAGTCAATGTCCAATACTTATTGATTTTAGTGGAAATGGAAGCAGGATCAGCCCTTCCATGTACTTCTATATACTTAGAGCCGCATCCTCATCCAGCACAAGCACCCTATCACCCAACACAACTTTCTGCTGTGGACTGTCCTTCTCTGGTGGCACCTTTCTGAAAGCTGCTCCAGAAATGCCTATCAGACATGGAGAGAAGATCCCTCCCCCAACTTCTTCGATGCACCTCCAGCTCCCAAAGTAAGAGTCCTCAAGAGGCAGCATTCCTCTGTTCTCATATTAAAAGCCTCTGGTATAGCAGCAGCATCCAACTAGCAACACTCAGTGCTGGAGTCCTGCAGATGGCAGCCAGTCCCCTTCCGCACTTTATAACATGTGGCTCCTGGGAGGAAGGGAAGTGGGGGGAGAGAAAGCAAAGCAACTTTTAGCTGGAAAATGCACAACACAGTGCCTCCTGCTAGCTGCTATTCTAGCTAGACCTTACAAAGCCTGTTCTGCTTGCTTATTTTACTTATATATCTATACACACACAGGGCTTGTGGACAGAGGTGATATCTTTTATTAGACCAACAAGTTTTTTGCAAAAAAATGTCTTTAATTGCAAGCTTTCAGATACAAACACCCTTCATCAGGCATCAGAGAAAAGATTGTACAAGTTCTCCCAGGTAGAAATGAGAAGTACCCAGGAGAACTTGTACAACCTTTTCTCTGATGCCTGATGAAGGGTGTTTGCGCCCAAAAGCTTGCAATTAAAGAATTAATTTTTGCCAAAATCTTGTTGCTCTAATAAAATATATCACCTCTGTCCACAAGCCCTGATTGTTTTTTCCTCTAGACCAATATGGCTACAACCTCTATACTCACACACACACATTAATACAATCCTATTACTATGCTATATAATATATGCATAGTATATATTATAATGTTAATAAAGTATTAGCATGGCACATATTTATGTATATAATGCATCTATATTGTAGCCCTCCTTTAAAATACATGTTAACCAAAAAGTTCCCAGCAGGACACTTGGAAGAGGTTACAGTGACATTTAAGATATAGAGGGTCAGATACTTCATAGATCAACATTGCTGGTGCCCTTTAGCAAGCTCCAGTCCTGGCTCCACTAAGGGAAAGGCCTGTGTCACATGTTAAAGAAGTTGGTCCCTCATCTCTGTTCGCCCACATTGCAGAACTCCTGGCACCTTGGCACAGCTGACAGGCCGCTACGTCTGAAACCCCCGGGACTCAACTATCACCAGGGAAGGCTCTAGGCCCAGTGATTAGTCTGTGAGGGGAGGCACAGGACTGGACTGGCTAGATGGGATCCCAGAGAGAATAGCATGTAGCCTCCCTCCTGCCTGGTGACCTCCTTCCTTATTCTGCAGAATAATTAGCTGTGGCTAACAGCCTGAGAGAGCTCTGACCCCAGCATCTCCACAAGGAAGGGGACCCTCCCTGGGCCTCAATGAGGATTGCCTACTCATAACTGGCACAGAGGGGGCAAAGACTGAATGGAGAACACATGAATATAGTCATATGCATTAGCACGGTGCCTGGGATCCCTAATTGTAGGCCACATCCCTGTGGTGCCAGCTGCTGTATGAACACTCCTTACTTATCCTCCTTCCCAACTCCTCTGGAGGGAGGGGGAGAAGGGGTTGGTTCTCAGATGGTTTCCTCAGCATCCGAATGTCGGCTCTACCTTCCTCCCCATGGCCAATAGGACCTGAGTGCTGGCCCAACCTCTCATCCCAGCAACACAAGGACCTGGCCTGCACCTCGCAAACAATTCCCACTTAACAGTCCCTGCCTCCTCCATTGGCTCCTCCTGTCCTTCTCTGTTTGTAGCCCACAGAATTGCCCAGTGTGTCATCCCGCAGCTCATCTCCCAGAATCTTTTGCAGCTATACAATATGATGAGATATGGTGGATGGAGGGGACCTTTTTGACATTTTATGAGTCACCGCTGTGAACCATTGAGCTAGAGGGCTGAGCAATGGAGAAAAGGTTTTCCTGAACAGTTGTCCCTGTTAAACAGGAACTCAAGGATAGATGCAATTTCTGATGTGGCCTTGAGCTCTTTTGACACAAATCAGTGGCAAATATGATAAGGCTTTAGTTGTTGCTGTCATTATGGACTTAGTGGTGCTGACAGGTGTGGTATTTACAGCCCTGGAGACTGAAGTTCTCTGTTCCTCCATATGACAAGGATATCAGGGGACTGAGGAAGGCAGTCTCGCCCTCCAGTGCTCCCCACTGAAATGTTCCCCTCTGCCCCTGAGGGATGGCTTCCACACAAGAGGCTGGGATGGGAAGCCAGCCTCCAAGCTGAGCCAGTTCAACACAACCTGAGTCTCTGAGTCGTCTCCTATTTACCGAGGATACCTCAATTTCCTGCTCAGGGCCTAATGAAGACCCAAGTTTAATAAATAACAGAAAAGGAGGCAGCAATGGAGAGAGGGAAAGCATAGAAGAGATGGAGACAGTGACACCTCAGTCCCGGGTCTGCCATCATTGACTGTGTGTCACTCTTGGGTTGGAGCTGTTTTTTGAGCCACAGATGGGGAAATATCCTGCTGCTGCTGGCTTCCTGGGTTAAGCCCTGAATGTCCCTAAGTGTCCCTAAGGCATCTGCTAGGAGTGCTGGGTGCATGGGTCATGCTGACTCATCTCCACAGCTTGCTGCCCTACCCTGGAGATAAAATATCCAGCCTCAGGTGCTGTGGGTGTGATTTTTCTTCAGCTAAAATGCAATGAAGACAACACCAATAACACCACTAAGAAATAATAATTTTTGTCACGGTATGTTCAGGTCCCACTGGGTTGGACATGACAACAAGCAAGAGACGACCCTTCCCATGATGAGCTTGCCATCCAAATAAGGCAGGCCAAGGTCTCAGAGAAAGAATATGCGACGTGTCTGAGCCCATTGGCAACTCAGGGCCCAAAGTAGAACTCAGGCCACTCGGGTCCCTGCCCCTGCCCTGCCCCTCTCTCATGCTAACAAAGGGTTAAGATTATAAAAGAAGTATTGCTTTCTAGTAGCATTATTCTGGTTCCTTTGCTGCTCACAATCTTTCTGCTCCAGAGCCCAAAATCATGGGCCAAAGTCTCATAAGGTATAAATCCACTAAGCTTTTTTTACTTGAACTGGTTTACACTGCTTTACTCCAGCCAAGGTCCTGAGTGTCTCTTTATGAGTCCTTGCCACAAACAAATTCCTTTATCTGCTGTCATGCACTTTGGATGGTCTGTTTCCCATGGCTGCTGATTACCAAGCAACTTCTACATATACAATTCCCCTTCTAGGCTCAACCTCCATCTCATCTTCCAATTCCCCTTGCTCGCCAGCCATTAATATGATGATAATATTTCTCTCTTTGAAAGGAAGGACAAGACCAGGACTATGTGGTGCATGGGGTAGTGCACTTACATCTGCAATGTCTGGAGGTCTCGGTTCAGGTATGAACTTGAATGGTCTTGTTCCTGATTAATACACCTCAATCCTGACCTCCAGCAATCCTGTTGGTCCAGCCCTGGGTCCTTCCACTGCTTCCTCCATATACCTCGATCCTGAGCCACCCCTTGCTATTCTATCTGCTAGGATGTGAATTGGGAACCACCTCCTTGTTTCACAAAGGCTACTGCACAGACATCTGACTACTACTGACCTACGTGGAATCAGACATGTGACCTTGAGCCATATTACATCCAAGCCTACCCCCAGCTCTCTGTGTTATCCAGTCTGGATGGGATGCTGCATTGCTGACTGCTCAAGTGAGCTGCAGACTAGGAAGATTAGACACACAGTTATTACACATGTACATAAAGCAGGTGAAGCTTGCAGAGGGATGGTTGCAGGGGAAGTTATATATCAGTTGCATGGTTTTGGGAAGGTACTAAACATCCAGCTGCAGAAACAACAGCCAAGGAAAGTGCAGAGCCTGTTAGCCCACTGGCTGAACTCGGCCCATGAGCCTCACATGGTGCTGACAGGTGCTTCTGCAGAACTGAGTCAAGAGGAGCCCAGAGAGCCAGTCACCATTATTGTTTCATCTCTGGACACATGGCCCAGATGGCCGAGAGGGGGCCATGAGGCTGCAGATGCAGGGATCTCTAAAAAAAAGCTGATTCATTCTTCTTTCATTCTACCATTTGTGGTTCAGATGCTATTTCTTCCTTGGACGATGCTTGCAGTGTTGCAGTGTATAGATTGCTTGGGGCAAACATCTATTTCTGGTGGACACAAAACATCTGGCTGATTTCTTTGGCTGAGGGAAAGTGAAACACATTAGGGATGGGTTTGCTAATTCTCTTCTCCTTTTCATTTCCCTTTCAACTGTAACCCTTCTGCCAGGTGTTGGCTGCAGCAGGGGCTGGCCTCAATAGCTGGTGTTTCTTTATAAGATTTCCAAAGAAAACTGGCCTGAGTCTCCACACAGAATCCTGGGAAATCCTAATGTGTCTCCTGGGGTCCATGATAGGTCTTGAGCCTGTGTATAAAACAAAAGCAGCTTTTATTAAGGAAAGAAGCAACACAGGCTTGATTTGGGAAAGCACAACACCAAGACATAAGAGAATGCAAGCAGCAAGTAAAACATCCACCTCCAAACTGAAGTCCCAGAGAGCCCATGAAGAGCCACCTGGCTTCACCAGCAGGATGTACCTGAGCCACCACCTCCAACCATGATGTTGCCACTGTGCTGCCATCTCTCTGTACTGCTGCCTCTAGAAGCAGGGTGGTCTCTACACTGATCCAGTTTAGTCTAAAGATACCCCCCCTGCATCCCAATGATTTCAGCTCTGCAAGTGCTAGATAAAAGAGCTCTCCAGACCTCATTCAGTACTCTCCAGAGTTTCAGCAGAGAGCCCCACCAACTCTTTCTGCAGCAGTAGGTATATTCGTGTTCCTCCTCACAACAACTGTGATTTCAGCAGAACCCATTGGACTAAGAATTTCCCACACCACAAACTAAGAGCCATTGAGTTTTGTGCCAATCTGACATCCATGAGCCAGGGGCAGAGGTGGAGGTTCTGACAAAGTCCTCATTCAGGGACTATCCAGGACAGTCCCGTGGTTCTGTGATCATACGATCAGGAGAACATTTCACTGCCTCAAATGTAAACTTGTTTCTGTGGAAACAACCAAAATGGTTGCCCTGGTATGGGGGAGTGAAGATCATTTGGTCACAATGATCACAGCAAAAGATTTCCTCCACTGTGATCCCCAGGCCACAGGAGGACACCAGTGAAGGTAATGCTGGTCACTGATGCCCAAGTGAGCCTGGAAGACAGGAGTCCTCTCTCACAAAAGCCAGTTCCAGAGCCCAGCAGAGCCAGCCCTCTCGCACTACCAATGTGCCTTGGTCCAGAGGAAGCATTTCTGGAAGGATAAGCATGGTTCAGTGCTGCCCTTATCGCTTAGGCTGTTAGGAAGAGACCTGTCCATTGTGGTGGGTTTCATGACAGTCACCTATCCTGTAGGAACTAGACTGAGGTCTCCAACTCATTTCTCCCAGGGGAACCAACCAGCCATCGGGGGGAATGATTTACAATCACGACCACCCTGGTCAAGATTCAGTCCGGTAACCGAGCAGTGAAAGGCACTGCACCCAATAAACAGTGCCTAACCTAGGATCTTCCAGCGCGGACTAAAAAATCCCAGTGGCATTAACTAGAGATGGGATCAAGTAGTGAGGCTTGAGCTTACATAATACCTCAGCTAGATTTAAGTAACCTGCGCCTCTGTGGGGGGGCCTTCAGCAGTGAGTTTTATATCTGGAACATCCAAAAGCATTAACTCCTGAGCTCTCTGAGTCAAGTCTGTGATAGATGTATCTTTTTCATCGTAGCTGTGATTGTAACACTGATGGCACACTTGACTATATTTTAATCTAGTTAGTGTGGGTAGCAATAGAGTGAAGCTACATCACCACCCATTTCAGTATGGGCTAGCTGACTGAGGATGCACTCAGGGTCCTAGCTGGACACAGTCCCCATTGATACTCATACTACCATGGCATTGCTGGTGCTGGTAGCCAAGCTAACAAGATACAATCTTACTTGGATACATCTGTACATTCTGCAGTCTCAGCTCCAGCTGCAGTGTAAATGTAGGTTATGCTTCAGCCCCTAGTTTGGCAATAGAGGTCATAGAAGCCATAAAGTTGAAAAGACTTGATGAAGCACCCAGCCACTCAGTCAAAGGGGAAAATGCAAAGGATCATGGGAGACGTCATTCAGCCAGGAATGGTGTCCTGTAGGAAAAAATAGAGACGCTAGGCTTCTATAACTCCCATAAAGCAGTGCTTCAAAGTAGGGAAGTACATTTGGTTGGTTATTGTTGAGCTATTTCCATGAATGTTTTCTTTTTTCATAGCTCTGCTGTCAAATTAACTAAAAATGACCATGACAAAATTGTAGTCTTTGGTATGTCTCCGTGCAGTTACTGTGTAGACATAGGCTTAGGCATTAAAGTGCCCCCGCAAAGCCATGTCTACATGGCAAAGTTACTATGCACCATCAAACACTTTGCACAGCTCCAAAATTCCTAGGCTGAAAGCAAAGTAGCACTGCTTCCATAGCACTGGGCTAATACCTCTGTCACCGAACAGTGCTAATTAGCTCAGCCAAAGTGCCACACAAAGGCAGCTAGCTATACTGCTTCTGGTTTAGGAGGCAGACATCTGAGAAATCATGTCCCTACTTGGGTGGCCAAAATCCCCAAGTCACTGTCAAAAGTCTTGGCTTAGGTATTTTGTGCTGCTTAGCATGACATTCACAACAAAAAGCCTCTGCACCTGCCCCCACACTGCTCTCAGGATGTCTATTGTGGGAGAGTCAGAGTGGAGTGGTGCACTCAAACCATAGATAATGTTGCCTAATTGCTGGGCTTCAATGTGGATGGAGCAGGAGCAAATGGAGGAGCCTTATTGCCTTGCCTATGGAAGAACTCAGTGGGGAGATGCTATAGACTTGCCTCGCATCCCTCATGCCATGGCACCTTTCCACATGGTTTATCTCTCTGTCTATTAGCATTATGGAACATTTTTGCAAGTAATCGTATGGTCACATGCACATTCTTTATGAGCATTTCCTCTGCGTTTTACTGGTGGAATGTGAAATGCTTTATTTCTTTCCCATCCTGCCTTTCACCTTTTTATGCTGAGCTATGCTTATACCTTTCTTCCATGTTGGAGCATGTTGGCTAATTAGGTCTCTGCATTCCTGCCCAGCAACCAGCCATGAGGAGTGACAAGTCATGTAGATGCAGATATGCATAGACATGCTATTTGCTGGATTTAATTTTCCCAAGCTCACTTGGCAGGGCCCTCAAAGGACCCATGCTGGCTTCCCACAATGTAAATAATTGGCAGAGACTTCTGCTGGTTGGGAAGGCCTATCACAGAGTGGAAGCAGCACCAGGAAGCAGATGCAACTTCCTTGGGAGTCAAACAAATGGCCAATGCTGGCCAAGAAGTGGGTGGTATTGTTAAGGGAGTGGGCACTGACTGGAACAGGTGCTGATTCACTGCCCAGGGAGATAATGGAACCAGTAGAATATCCATTAGGGGCAAAATTATCGTTTATTTACTGTATGGAGACTCTCCTATCCAAACTCCTGTCAGGAATGGAATGAATTCAACCCTGGCACTGGGGAGCTAGGTGCTTTCTGCACCCACATGTCTAACCCTGATGCAGCACCATTCTCACATCCTAATCCCCTGCAGCCTCCTGCCCTCGATTTCCAGTCCTGCCCCCTCCCCCTGCAAAGCAATCCCTCCAGGCTTTCTATTGTGGGGGATGGCCCAGCTGATTTACCTACCTGCACTTGGTCCTTAAAATGACCCTTGTCCATTGCCCTGCAGATCCCTCCAACCAGAGCCACTTTCTGTGGCCTTTCCTCTAAGCCATTAGAGAGGGCTCCTCCAGCCTTGTTAACCAGGGGAAAATCCCACGCTGCACTCAGAAAGGAGGCTCAGGCAACTTTACTGCTAGAATCATCTTGCACCAGCCAGGTGGAGGAAAACAGCCCCATTTCCTTTGCAGTGTTTCACCCTTCTTTTAACCCAGACTCCCTCCATATAATGTTCATCCTCCTCCCAGTAGTATCCGGGCCATGGATAAAGGTGGTATGGGCAGGAGACTGAGACACTTAGTACACGTTGGTGAGTAGAGCCAGACTTGTTAGCTCAGGAAACAGAGACCCCGTTCCAATCCCTGCTAACCTGCCCAGGGGTGTGGTGTTATACCACAACTGGCAGTGTTGACTCACTCAGTAACGTTTCCTTCTACAGGAGGAAGCCAACTATAACCTTTTATTCTGCAGCCAATTTCCCTGTGACTGAAAGCAGCTTTTTATGTTCATAATATCCCACCCCTAACATCTGTTCCTGTTTGAAGTGAAATTCCTCCCTCTACAGACAGAGTCAGCATGAGGCCTATGCACCACTATCAGGTGGATGTGGATGGGACAGAGCCACACAGCTGACCTGCTACACAAAGATTAATTGACTTGGTGGCAACAGGATTGCACCATGTGTTGCAATCATCTCTTTGCTCACCAACAGTCTTTTGTAACATGTTAACTTCCAGGAAATGCTGTTGCTGCTATTATTTTTCAGACCTCAGTACATCAAATTGCATGGTTTAGTATGGCTATTCTATTTCTTTATGCCAGTTCCTAATAAAATCTACACAAAAAAGTATAAATCTATTATAAAGCAGGCTGTAAATGTTTGACTTTCCAGAACAAGCCTTTTGCCCCCCACCTGAACAAGCGTTCATTTTATGACAATGTTGGCTACAAAGGACCAACTCACAGGATCATTATAAAATTCTAGTTTATTAGATGGATGCAAAAGTCAGATCATAAACCTTGGGGCTGATCCCCTCAAACACACACACATCCATGCACACACACACACACACTCCCAGTGGTTAGCTATGAACACTAAGCACCGATGTCAAAATATACCTATCCCCAAGCACTGGAGTCCGCCGTCGATGGCCAGTCAAGGCTTCTTCCAGTGGGGGGGTTGCTTCAGAAGGGGGTCGCCATCTGGTCCTTCTGGCTGGGCAGGCAGGGTGCTGGTCAGGTCAAAGAGGGCGCCATTGAGGGTCATTCTTTGCTGCCTTTTATCCCTCTCTGGCAGACTTTGGTGGCTCTCCAGTTTTCAGGCTTACCCAATACAGGGGTCATTGACCTCATGGGACATCCCCCTTGGTGGTTGCTGGATGGCAGCTGTCAGCCCCAGGGGTCATGTCCACAGGTACGTGCAGTTTTGGGAGTCCGTTGATGAAGTTTGATTCTGCTGTGATGAGTTCAAACTGGGGCTTCTGTGCCTTTAACAGTGAAGTTTCAGGGAGTTCCTGTCTCTGTATTGATCCTTCCCTCTCCTTAGTCTGTGATTTTAGGTGTTATTTGCTGCTCCTTAGCTCATTATCCTGTCTAGCTCCTGTGTTATGCAATCAATCAAGATTCATTCAGGGACCAGCTTCCTACAGAGAAGTAGTGTGGTTTGATTCCCACCCTTGCTAACATTGTTACATAGTACAATTTACTTTTAAACTTAAAGTACATTTGTTACAAAGTTAAAAGCATAGAATATAAAACATAAAAGGGTGAAATGCCATAGCACATAAAACAAATAGACCAAATACAAAGCGGCGGGGGCAGGGACATACTGATGCAGAATACTATTTTATACCCATAAAAGCATCTACAAATTATATTTTTATTACAAGTACACCTTATATTTTATAATAATAATAATAATAATATAAAAGAAGAAGAGGGAGGAAGGAAGGAAGAAAAGGTAGAAAAGAGAAAGCATCTCCAAAAGGGGGCAAATACCGCAAAAGGGGCTTTCTGCCATATGGACAGGCTTCACATGGGGCGGGGGGGAGGGCAGGCAAAAAAAGGTTTCTTGCTCCAACAAGACAAAACACACACCAAGGAGGACAGGACATCATTTCAGTCACCTGCTCCATTGCCAGCAGATTTCCAAGCTTAGGTTCATCTCTGCTCCTTCTCCCCATCATTACCACAAGGTCTGAGCCCCTCATAGCCCCTCACAACACCCTTGGGTGACTGGGAATTGTTAGTTATTCTCATTCTGCAAATTGGGAGCCAAGACGCCAAGAGATTACATGACTTGCTCAAGATCACACAGGAATTTAGTGGCGCAGAAGAGAATTTGCATGTCTGAGTGTTAGGGTAGCTTATCACATTTAGCTTTATTTGCACCTGCTTGCATGGTGAATTACAATATTCTTTGAACTTTTTTTTTTTACTTTTTCTCTTTCTGCTTTTGGTATTCACTTGGTCAGCCATAGCCTTGAGTTCACTCTTACATTGTTTCTTTGCTTTCTTATCAATGTGAGAAAGGCAGTTTATGTTTTAACATTATCAGCGTAGGTGTGTATAGTGTGAGCCTTGTTACTAGTTAAATTAACTGAACTTGGCACTAACCAACAGAACTATAGGGATGACATGATTGGATATGCTAATGAAAGGTGATAAGAGGGGACCAATTGGACAGTGTCAAACTGCAGAGACTTTGAAATTTCCAGAGTTGATGGACAGACCAGATCAGGAGTCCAGGGCATGCTCAGATTAAGACACTGGTAAAAGACTAAATTAAGATGCATGCATGTGATAAGGTTGTTGGAACAAAGGAATATGCTGACATGATAAAATCATGAACAGTATGTTGATCATAGGAAAACCAATCAATGGTACCCAGAAATGAAGAGTAATTAGAGGAGTAAAGTTAAAGATAAAGCATAAAAGGGAGCAATAAGGTAGCTGGGTATGTGTCATCGTCCAACAACATCTGGACTGAAAAACAGCCATTGCCCACAGATGACCACCCTCTACTTTCAGGACCTGATTGTCCACATTTTCTGTGAAGTGGAGTAACATATGGGATTGGGTGAGACAATTGAATGAAGTGTTTTTATCTCTCTATGTAGAAACTATTAATGCATTTAATTTATTAATAAAGTTAGGTTTCAGGTGAGTTGAATTGTGTGAGGCTTATTCTGTGTTTACCCTGGGTTGATTATGCTTTAGCAATCCTTTAGTGCCATGGGTGCATAACATGAGGTCCAAATCCTTGTAGTCTCAGCCCCATACCACAGAGGATATTCCTTGTGAAGGATATTCCTTGGTGGAGCCCTGCCACCAATTCTGAATGTATTGCTTCTACTACACCAAATGGTCTTTCAGGACCTTTCATTCATCCGTTCTTGACTCTGTCAGAGGCTGCAGCAGTCAAGAGATAACTCAGGCATTGCACCTTGGGGACAGAAAAGAGTTGCATTCATAGAGGTTGCACTGCCCGCTTCTTCCCAGTCTCTTACAGAAGGTGTGGTTTTTTTAGGAAGCCATTCAATTTTAAATGTGGATTCACAAAGGAAGGAAAAGGTAGGTTTGTTGCTTCCTTAAGATGGATGAATGATCCCTGCAAGAACTGTAAGTCAATGTAGAATATTAACATATATATTGTTAATAAAGTCTTATGTGCCCAAGTCATGCTGGGAACAACATTTTCAAAAGTACCCTCTGATTTTGGGTACCTGTCATTTTGGATGCCTAGTGTTGGCCCTGACCTCTAAGAAATTAGATGCAGTACACAAAGTTGTCCCTCAGATATTAATGTTTTTTTCAGCCGCAAAGAAATAAAGAATCACTCCTCAGCAAGTGGCTGTTCTTCTACATTGTCCTGCCCACCCAGTGAGGCAAAGATCTGAAGCAGTCAGCCTGCCATCTAAGTGAGGCCATGTGCTGGGATGCGATTTATTCAGCCCCTAAAAACGCATTAGGCATTAGTATCACCATGGTGCCATTCTGTGAAAATCAGCAGTCATTCTGCCCACATGGAGATAGATGGGAATCTGATGTTACTGTCTGAAAAATCAGATGGTTTTGCATAAATTGTATTTATTGTAAAGGTGATTTGCTGAAACAACATGTGCAAAAAATGGTCCGCGTCCAATGTATTGGTGCATTACCTCAGCTCTACACCAGTGTCACTTCAAACCTCAGGGACAAGGAGCAACACCAGGATAAAGCTGATATCACACAGCCATGAATTAGGCATGCAGATTGTATCAAAGTTAAAGTCCCTGCTTCCTCCCCCCTCCCCAGACAGACACCTGCACAATCTAGTATAGGCAGGGTATAAACAATTTTCCTGCTCTTTGGTTAATACTGACTGCTCGTAGAGTGCTTCAGCCAGTCAGGGCTGCCACATCCCTAACTACTGCTTCTAGAAGAGAGGGCTTGGACCTACTCCCCTATAGGGAAACATTATTAGCCTCCCTCTGCAATGCACCACCCCTCTTCCAACTTGATTTTACTATTCACAGGGGTCTAAAGTACAAGCAATGACACAAAGTGTAACAACCAATTTTGTTACAGTAAAACTCAGTGACTAACATGGTCCAAGCAGTTAGATCACAACCCATTTTCCAGACATACCCCCTCCCTCCATCTGGTTCTGCCACCATGGAGACAGAAAGTCTAGACCAAATCTGAGAAATCTCCCTTGCAAAGAAATTGAAAAATTCCTCAGACTATAAAATGCCTGACTCTGCTGCCAAGTCCAGACAAACAGGTTTTGCCGGGCTGCATACCACCTAGAATGGCTGCACTGGCTGGGACATCACGGAGGCCGAAGAGACCACTCTTTACAGCCTGATCATGAACACTGTCAAATGTCAAGCATTTTCTCTGCTGCAGCCAGTTGGGCTTGGACCCCAGCCATCTCCTCAGCCACTTCACCTGCTTCAGGCCATCAGTAAACCACAGCAAACTGTCAGAATGAAGCAGAGGAACAAGGGCTGTAGGGACCGCTTTGTCAGCAGCTGATTACAAAAGATGCCCAGGCTGTCAATTGAGCAGCTGAGCTGCGTTCATCCTGCAAGTCATCAGAACGTGTGCCTAAGAAGCCATGGGCTTGTAACCTTGGAAGTCTTTGGATGTTATACCAGTCTGTCTTAACTTTTCATATAAACAACAGAGCAGGTTACGTAGACTGTGGAATCGCCATTATTGGGTGTTCCTAAGTGCCGGTTAGAGAAACATTTGTCAGGGATGGTGTAGATAGGAAGAATGACCCTGTCTTGAGCTAGGGGTTCAATTAGCTGAGTTTTTGAGGTCCCTCCTAGCCCTGACTTCTCTGATTCTATGATGGTGTTTTGCTACGAAAGAAAGGTTGTGAACATGAATACTTTTCCAGGCAGCATTGATTTAGTTCTTAGACTCCTGGAAAGTGTCAAACACAACTAGGGGTATTAGCCATGAGCACAGAGGTGGTTAGTCATGTTAGTTTTAAATCAAGCAGAAGGCGGGGCAGGATGGCACTTAAGAGCAGTGGTTCTCAACCTTTTTAGACTGAAAGCACCCTCATGATCAGGGACTAAACACAGACATTGGATTTTTGATACATTACAATCTGCCTGGCAACTGACTCCCCAGCCCAGCCCAGCCCAGCCCAGCCCAGCCCCTGGCTTCTTTACTTTTCATCCCATCCAAGAAGAGCACACACCAGCTGCTGCAGCTTCCTTAGCCTGACGAAGGGTTTTTGAACCCAAAAGCTTGCTTAATAACTATTCTCCAACCATTTAGGTTGGTCTAATAAAAGATATCAAATTCACCCAAGGAACCTTGTCTGCTCATTAGACCCAAGGCACCCACTGAAAAATGACAGCTTAGTTTCCTTCATTTTTGGATTAGAGAAAATAATAGAGCAATTCTTCTGTTGCAAAGCACTCAGATCACAACAGAGCAGAGTGTTTTTAGCACTGTGAATTCTTATTTGAAATCTCTGGGTTTATCTTGTGAATTATGTTTGGACCCCTAACAGTGCTAACATTGTGTGGCACCCCATGGCACCCTGGAAAGGGTTCCTCAAAGGATCCTGGTTGAGAATCACTGCCTTAGAGACTAACTGGTTAAGAGCTGCATGATCTTTCATAGATAATAGCCTACTTCATTCAGCATATGACAATGTGAGCTGTTGCTCCCAGAAAACTCATGCTGTTCAGAATAAGTTAGTCCCTAAGGTGCTACCCTCTCTACCTTCTACATTTGTTATGGGAATGATACAATATTAAGACAAACAACATCTTGAAGTAAGGGTTAAGGCTGCATGAGGAAATGCCCCACCTGTAAAAATGCCTCGCATTCCTTACCATCTACACATCCCTCCAGTACTGTTGGCCACAGGCTAAAACATTCCAGGAGGCTTTTGTGTCCATCTCCAACCAGCACTAAAAAGCAACAATGCACCAGCTTCATCAAACCCACAGTGTCACACAGAGCTTTGGTTGGGAGCCCCCAGGTTCTTGTGCCAACAGATCAGCGCCTTTGACCATCACCCCTTTCCATGCACTTGGGAAGTTATTCTGCCTTAGCATTGCCAAAGCAGCTGACAAGATTTTGCCATAGCATCTGAGCTGGATGAACCCACATCCTTCCCAGTTTAGCTGAAAAAATAACCTGTAAAAATGTTTTCAATATTGGCAAAAATGGGAAAAGGATTTTGAATGGAGATTTTCCCTCTTGGCTGTTAGCTCTGGGTGACAGGAGAGCACCCACACAGCCAGGAGATAGTGATTATATCCTTGTACAGACAATCAAACCAACAGCAGGCTTAGCTCGCGTGGTGTGGCAGAGAAGACCTCACCATCTGTGTAAATGGGAGGCTCTGTCTGTGCATACCATGCTAATACCATTAGGAAAAGTGAATCTAAATGCTTATTTACAATAGGGCGCTGGCATCTTATTGTAACTGGAGGTGTGGTAGGCACAGACTGAGTCTCCTGATTGTATGGTGGCTTCTGATGCAGACAAGAGGTGCTAGCCTCTGTCAGAACCAAGATTCCTCTGTAGGCAGGAAATGTCAGGCCAGATCAGACAGCTATCTAGCATCTCCTCTTCCACCTCCTGTAGCTGCAGAATCTGCTCCAGACCTAGCCATGCTTAAAGGAGCTTGTAGTCGATTTTGTGCCCATTTTCAACAGCCTGTGTGTCATGGGCATGAGGCAGCTTTGGTCATCATGTGCAGATGAGCATCTGCATGGAACTGCTCTTCTCCTGTCTCTCCTCTCCTCCTCCAATCCCCTTTCCTCTCCCTTCGTTGATGGGGAGCTAGTGGTGGGAACAGATCATTTTCCTTTGGAGGAGTATAAGCTGGTGTGGTTTTTCCAATGGGAACTCTTCTCCTCCGCTAAGTGTTGCTGCTGCTCCATCGCCAGGAAGTCTGGGAACCTGCAACCCTACAGCCCCACCCCACTGGGCCCAGCTCCATGCACAGATTCCCCCTCAGCTTCCTCTGCCTGAGGGGATGTGCGGGTTCATAATCCCTGCGGCACAAAGCCCCCTGCCAAGCGCCTCACAGCCAGGGCCCATTGAGAGAGGCTGAACTTGGAGGTTAAATCAGGGCCCTCCTGTACCTATGAACCCTGCAGCTGGGCACACAGGGAACCGGTTGGGGTGAGATCCCTCCAGTGGCTCCTGTGACTTGTCCCCACCACCCTCCTCCCTGGGAGGTGGAAGGGATCATGTTGCAGCACCTACCATGTCTGGCCAAATGCTTCACCAGCCAGGGAAGAAAGAGATAGTAGGAGATAAGAGTCCTCAGAAAGGTTTCCTGAAGCAGAGAAAAGTGAAGATGGAGCTTTCTCTCAGAGAAAGAGGAGCTGTGTCAAAGCCTGAATATTAGACAATGGTGGAATAAGCCGTCCACAGGGGACACGCCTTCTGAATCCCCTCAGGCACCATCTGGCTCATGCCTTGATGCACAAGGGCTCCTGTCTCATATCCATTTATATCCTAGCTGGTGTCACTGTAGATGAGAACAGCACAGCATGGGGGGTCACAGACTGAACCACCACTCCTTACAAATCCGGCCAGATGTGCAGCCAGCAGTGCCTCTCACCCCCAGAGGTGGCCAGTGCCCGCAGAGAAACATGTCCTTTCACTTTTCATTAGCCAACCTCTCTCAAACCACTGCCCCCTGCAAGCCAGCCAGCTGAGGAAGGAAGAGCCTATTAACATATTCATATTCATAGTCTAATCCTTGATTGACCCCTATTACGTTCTTGATTTGGGTGAATCTCTGAATCACAGGTTAATTTTCTAGCATTTCTTTCTATTTATTTGAAATGTGCTTTCTCTTCATTTCATTATCTCTCCCCTTGTTTTTGTACTATGACAAAGGGGGAGCAGAAGCATGTTTTCCAACTCCTCTGCACTATTCATTAGTTTATATACCTATTTCATTCATTTATACGCCCCTCTCCTGCCCCTTCAAGCCCTAACTGATTGATACTTGAACCCCTTAGCTAATAATGCATGAAGTTTAGGTTACTTAGTCAACTAGGGATTCATTATTTTAGATTCCAGGTTCTGGCTACAGCTGTAAGGTTGACAGTAGCCCCGAGTAAGAGATATAGGCCAAGATTTTCAAAGTAAGAGCCCTGCATTTTTAACTCAATCCTTAGGTTGCTAAATAACTGACCTGCTGAGGACCCCACAGATCCCACTGAAGTCAGTGGCTGCTTGGCATTTGTGAAAATTAGGCCACATTTAGGATCCTAAGTTTAGATTCCTATTTTTGGCCTAAGACCTCAGTGCTTAGGCACATGCTGGACAATCTCAAAATGCTGAGGGGAGAGACAGTGTGACCCAGTGTGAGCAGCTCATAGACTGGTGCTCAAGAGACCTGGGTTGTAGTGTCAACTTTGCTGGTGATTTTGAGCAAGTCATTTACCACTTCTTTGTGCCTCAATTTTCTCATCTGTAAATGGAGAAAAATTATACTGATTCCCTTTGAAAGGCATCTAGAGGTCTATATGATTGAGGGGCTTCATATAAAAGCTGGCATTGTTATTAAAGCAACATAAACAGTAAGACCCAGATCCTCAAAGGTATTAAGGCCCCGAATTATTAGGCCTATTTGATTTCAGCTGGAGCTAGGAGCAGAAATGGAAATCTGAGTCTAAGTGAGCTATATATCACTTTCCTGATTTTGGTGCGCTGGCTGTTATCCCTGGTCCTTCGGCATCTATAAGCCCCTGTGCTGGAGAGTGATTCATGCCACCTTTAATTGTACCTAAAAGCCTCTACATTGCTTAAAAATAAAAACCTCTGTTGTTTTGCTTTCAAAATGTTTCTCAGTGTAACATTTCAAGATTCCAGCCTGATGAATATGTGAGGACAGGAGGAATGCAGGCTGATACAGAAGAAAGCAGGCATGCTACATTATTCACCAAGGTACATCAATTATTTCCAGCTGAAAGAAGAGACAATGTGACCTTAAAACCACGGCAGACTAGTCACAAGCTGCTGCTCCATCATACTAGCTCCTTCTTGGAGGTTGCTAATCTGCAACACCCTCCACCCCCCTTTCAACACCAGCAGCTATGAGGGAGCCTCAGCCCATGCAGGACATCTGACATCCCGGATACAGGCAGCTGAGTGATGGGCCGCTTCGTGGGGGAGGGGGCATCTGGCAGTCCCAACAACTCAAAGCTAAGCTCCTGTGGGCAGATTAGGATTTTGAGAAAGGGGGAGCAGATGATGCGATACATCATCCCATATGACACAATGCACGTTTTTCTCTAGTTAAAGAGAAACTAGAGATGCTACTAATAGGCTAGGGGGGCTAGCACTATATTATTTCATTTAAAGTGGGCTCCTTCAGTGCTGCCTGAATAGAAATGCGGCTGCCTCTCCCAGGCAGGTGGTTTTGAAGTTGGGGTGGAGCAGGAATCCCCCACCCTGGATCCGACCCTGCCAGATCCTCCATCTCTGGGGGGAGTCTGCACAGCGTGGTGAAAGGTGACTGCCTGACCTTTTGGGCAGTCCTGAACTAGCCTCCAGGGAAGTGGAAAAAGGGCCTGGTAACCTGGGCCCTCAAGCTGTGTGCAAGCCAGCTGCACGCCAGCCAGGTCTCTCAGCAAGCCAGGCTTTTCGGATAAATGTGATATCTTTTATTAGACCAACTCAAATAGTTGGAAAAATTCTTCTCTGCCAGCTTTTGGGTACAAACATCCTTCGACAGACTGAGGGAGCATCTGCGGTTGTTTTGTGCTCTTCCTGGATGGGACAGAAGCCAGAATCCAGCATCCGGAGCAGAAAACAACTGCAGCCACTTCCTCTGCCTGGCAAAGGGTGTTTGTACCCAAAAGCTTGCAAGGAAGGCTTTTCCCAACTATTTGAGTTGGTCTAATAAAAGATATTTGGATTTATTTACCCAAAGAACCCTGTCTGCCTATGTCCTGAGGCCAACACGGCTACGACCTGTAGTCCTGAGCCAGGTCTCTCTTCCCTTCGTCACTTGACCTGCTGGGATCTCTGTGGCACTTTGCTCCCTGGACGCATCAATCTCCCCAGCAGCTCCCTGGGAGCCCTGCTGCAAAAGGCGGGAGGCAAAGAAGGACCCAAATGGGAGAAAAGGAACAATGGGAAACAGAAGACCCTTTGTCCCAGGGTTTCAGGGCCCTGAAAGGCAGGGGGAGGAGGTATTCAGCAAAGGTCCCCTGTTGGGCAGCCTGACCTCTGTGCACATGGGGGAGGGGAAAGGGGCAGCAATCGGGTCCTGTCCCTTTAAGAGGCACTGAAGCACGCAGCCTTGAAAAGGATGCGGTTCCCAAGGAGGCTGCCGGGTGATACGTGCTGTGAGGGGGAGAGCCCGGCCCTACGGGTGTGGGGCCCTGGACGGAGCGCTCCCTGAAAACCCTTGGTGCGGGGATAGAGAAAGGGGGTGGGGAACGCGGCCCCTTTAAGAAGCTGCTGCTCCTTTAAGACCCGGCGCTGTGGCTGCGACTCCGACCGCCGCGAGCTATAACGGGCGCGGCCCCTTTAATTGCCCCTGTCACTCCCCGCCCGCGTGCCCGCCGCCTCCCTATTGGCCGCCTGCCCGCTCGCGTGGAGACGCATCACTTCCTCGCAACTCCGCATCTTGTGCTTCCGCTGAGGGGAGAGAAAAGAAGTGCGGCGCGGCGCTGTCCCCCGAGCGGCGGAGGGATCCGCGGGGCGGTGCGGCGGCCGCGGGGCCGACATCACCTTGAGGCGGGCGCGGGGAGGGACCGGGCGCAGAGAAGCGGCGACGCTCGGAGGGGACAGACGCGGGTGAGAGCTGCAGGTAACTCCCCCCCCCCCCCCCCTCCGCGCCGCGTCGCCGGCAGCAGCAACAGCTCCCACTGTCTGAGCCGGGCCGGGCCGCAGGGTGCCCCGCTTCCCTGGGCAGGCGGGCGGCCGGCGCACGTGGGAGCCGCGGGTGCGTTGTTGGCGGAGCGGAGCGGAGCGGGCCGGGCCGGGGCCACCGCAGCTTTCTTCAGAAAAGAAAAATGCTAATTTTCGCCGCCGCAGATGCGGGGGGATGCGGGAAATAGTTTGTTCCCCCGTGGGGGGGGGGGCTGGGCTCGGCTCCGTTGCAACATCTTGTTTCGGTTTAGTTTCCCCTGCGGTGACTAAGCGCGGGTCGGGCCCCGCTGGGCCGGGTCGGAAACGGCATCAGACCGCCTCCCCCCCCCCCCCCCCCCCCCCCCCCCCCCCCGCGATGCTGCTGGGCTGGGACCGTGCAGGGGCGCCCCTCTGCCGCCCCCGGCCTGTCCTTGCAGACACGCCGCGGCTCTCGCTTCTGCTTCACCAAGGGAAATGAAAACCATGCTTGATCCTCTGCTTTCGGAGTCGGATGTGCATGGATGGCGCTTTTGTTGCGATCCAGTGGAAGCTTCACTTCTGTCTCCTCAGATTAATACAAGTAGACTTGTTCCCCCCGCCTCTTCTGTTTTATTTATTTTAATGTGTTTGTCTTCAATAGCTGGATGCCTGGGGCATAAAGTAACAGAAATCGGGGCTGGGCTTTCAGATCTGTGTGCGAGTGTTAATCTCTGCATCATCCCTCAAAGGCTTCTCGTTGCCTTCTGAACTGGGCTCCTTTAAATAGCTGCTCCCTAGCCTTTATTTGTGCGACAGGGGCCTCGCAGGGTAATGTTACCTTTCATCCAGCTCGAAGGCCTCGTGGAAGAGGGCTGCCTCATTTCCTAGACCCAGACAAGGCAGCTATGTGGCCGTGCCCAGCCGTACCTTTCTAGTAGGTTGCTTGAGACTAGAATAGACGTGGTGGGACTTGATGCCCAATACAGGGATCCTGGTTTTCTCCAATTTTAAAAAATTCCCCAATTTCTGGTTTGTTTTTTTTAAAAAAAAAACAAAAAAAAAGTAACTCCAGGTCCACATTTTCCTGTGATTTAAAATGAAACATCACTATAGGTATATATCTATATACTTTTTAAATCATGGAAAAATGTGGATTTGGGGTTAGGGCATTTTTTAAACCAGATAAAACCAGGATCCCTGCATAGTGTACCATGATGATTTCTGTAGCTAGTTCTCAGTCCTGTACTCCCAGTGATGCCAGTTAATAGCAACAAATTCCTCTGCTCTCCCAGCAGAGGAGTAATTCTGCTATGACGCAATGCATACGTATTTGGGCCTGCGTGTTTTAAGATCTTTCTGGAAGTAGGATCTGCTAGAAATTCTGGCAAGTTGGCAATGACGGTGCAGGCTGTCTGTCACTGCAGTAAATGTAGGATTGGAGGGAGCTGCATCCCCTAATTTTGTTCCAATCCGTTGTCAGTTGAAAGGAAGAACATGGCATCTCAACTGCTAACGAATAACAAAACCTCAGTGAAATGAACACATTGCATTCTCATGCTTCTCATGTAAATCATCTAATTCAGACTCTGCTTCCAGCAGAGAGGGAGAGGGGCAGTTTTGACTTCATAAGGTCCAAAGAGGAATCCATTTAGGTGAAGCTGTAAGGAGGTAAGGTCAGGACAAGCCATGTGGCAGCTCTGTCTCTTTCCTGTCCTTTGGTTTTGGACAAACAATTTCTAGTCCTAGGGGAGATTGGGTAGCCCATCCCCTTCTTGAAAAGCATCTGAGTTTAGCTGCAGTGTGGTGTGATGAACAGCACGTAGGAGAAAAGAGAGCTGCAGTACCTACTGGCTGCCACCACTGAATTACTTGCGCAGGAAGGCTTTAGCCAAGAGGGCAGTGCAGTTGCAATAGCGCAGGGCTGTGACCCATCTCTAACCTCGGCTAGTTTTGAATCTTTTTCTCTGCAAATACACTTGTTTCTAGCCCCCTCTGGATGGTCACAAGCCTTGTTTACTGACAGCACGGGAGTGGGATCTTGAGATTTCCTGAAATAACTTTAGCTGCACATGCTATCAAAGCAGTACAGATAAGTGACTGACCCTTTGTTTGCACCAAAAATACTCCTCTTTTTCTGGATAGGTTATTGGCCCTCACCTGTGTTGATCTGATAAAGTTATCTCGCCTATAGAGAACTCAGTTTTAAGCTCATCCTAGGACTTGACCCTCTCTGGGAGGAGCAAGTTGAGCTGGGTCATATGTTGATCTGGCAGCTAATCCTTGCTCATCCAGGGAAAGTGCTGATGTCATGCAGTACAGCTGTTCCAACATGACCTTTTTCAATCCTGTTAACTTTTTCCTCTGAAAGTCAGAGGAACATTAGCATCACAAAGACAGGCAGCAAATGTATAATTGAAGAGAGAGAGTGCGTGTCTGCAATTGTCATTTGGGTCAGGTGCTTTAATACTTCAGCTGAAGTGACAGGTGGTGATTCCTGGAACATGCCCAATATCACAGAAAAGAAATTGCTTGGAAAATGGGAGCCATTTTGCCTAGTTACATAACAGTGCAGGGTATCGCATACAAAAACCATAGGGAAGCAGAAAATCCTGTTCTGCTTCCCAGAAAAGGAGTTGCTGAATCTTTCTACTTGAGGCATTGGTTCAGGGGACAAACAGCAAAATGTGAGTTGTAGTTAAAATAAGTCAACTTTTCCTTGGAACAGATGTAAAACTGACACAGTCCCTTAGATGTTAATCTAAACAGCTAGTTCTTGGCCTTATGTGCCTTGATATTAAACTTACCACAGATGAGAGACTGAGCTTCTCAAATGTAGAACAAGCTCCTCTCACTCTTGCCTTTTATTCCTTACATACCAGTTCTGAGCTGTGCAGGCTGTAAAAGAACAATTCAACATAACTGTTCCTGGCTTTGCAATATGACTAAATTTGTACTATGTATTAGAAGACCTGTAACTCACTTCATTTGTGGTACAAGCTTACTTGAATTCAAGTATTCAGAGGCATGACAACTAGAATGCAAATCTAGTGTCTAATCTAACTGTCCTTTACCTGCATGTAGTTGGTCTCCTGGCTCTTGCAGGTCTTAAAAACAGGGCCATCTCGCTCATATATTTAAAAAAAAAAAAAAAAAAAAAAAAAAAAAAAAAAAAAAAAAAAGGTGGTGCTGACTGCTGTGTAAGAACTGGAAGGATACTCATGTTTGTGGCCATGCTTTGGGACATTCCCTGTGAGCTTAACTGAGAAGACTAACAAAATGACTCTTTTTCTGTTTCCCCTGAGGGGACAGGGGAAATACCTGCTTATCTTTAGTTGAGACTTAACCAGTGAAATGTGTATGGGGGTGGAGGGTATGTAGAGGAGAGAATAAGTACTCTACCAACTGGTTTGGTTCAGCAATTCCTCTCTCCTCCAGCATGGCATAGTCTTGCTGGCAAACCACAGCACGAGTTGCCATGTGCTTGGACACCATCAGTAGTAAGAGTTACTTAGTCTCAGGGCCTTGCTGAGTTTTTACTTTGCTGGAAGCTGCATAGATGTCTGCTGCTCCTAGAACGTTGAAAAATGCAAAGATTCAAGTGCTAATTTTGTGTGATGCTCTTCTCATTTAGAATAACTAATTTGTTAACTTTTTTTCTTGAGTTGAGAATCTTCCTTAAGCCAGGCAGATGCTTAAGTGTTCCAAGTGCTGAAGTTTTTCAAGCCTATGAAAAGTACTTGCCCTTCTGATCAATGACATTGATCTGTGATCTTCCAGTAATAGTACAGTGGAGGGTTATTATCCCCTTCATACCCACTTAATAATTTTCATTTATTTTTGCAAAGGGAAGCAATAAATAGAATCTGCCCCCCTGTGCCCTCTCTGTTCTGTCAAGAACCATACAAGGATTAACTTCTCAACACTTTGTCCTTGCCAGGCATCACTAGTATTGGAGCATGCTAAATGAAAGCCTAAGATGGATCAGTTTCAAAGCCAGATGCATGATGAGGTTTGATTCCACACTAACCTGGGTTTTTATTGGTTGCACCTTTTGTTGTAAAACAGAATGGAAGAGAAATGTCAGGTTTAAGATGGCCAGTTCCATGAAGTATCTCTGCACCTCTGCCTTTCATAAATATTTAATGAAAGCATGGCCAACTTGTGGCACAGTTGCTACTGATATCATGGACTGTGGGGGGGGGGGTACTCAGTAGAAGTGAGGAGCCAGAAAGAGCAGCAAATTGGGCAGACAAAGGGGATAGGAGTGGCACTTGGAGAGAGGGTGGGTCTAACTTGTGGCACACCTGCCACAAAGCTGACCCTCACTAGTTTATTGTAGTAAAGATGTCAACCATACCATTTTAATTCCCCACCAGGTCAGGATTTGGAAATACCTTAAAGAAATATAGAGCACAAATAAAGCTGAACTAAGGACACATGTGAAAAAGCAGATTTTGTGTCTGTATTCTTACTGCTGCTTTTCTTTCCCTTTGTGCAAAAGCCACAAGGGTCTCAATACCTATGACCAGTTTCTGTGATCTATTTGTGAGCAGTCTTTTTCCAGTGCAACTCATAAGGGGGGTTCTGACTGCAAATGAAACTCTTCTTTAATTTCCCTTCTCCAGTAATTCTCACCACAGAATGTGTGAAATCTGAATTGGTGTCGTTTGTAAATGACTGGAGTTTTCCATGAACTGCTGGCTGCCGTTAAGGGGTGGTGGGGCAAAGAGTTTATTTGCTGTGGAAAAGCTTGTGACTTAGAACTGCCTGTTTTCTTCTCTAATGGTTCATCATAGCCTGTAGGTACGTGCTAGAGAGCTAGGTGATGTCTCCTGTGGCTGGTACTAGAAACATCTTGGACAGCACACAATGTCCATTAACATCAGTTGGCCAGTGGGGATGTGAAAACCTGTTGTTGCTAGAGTTCAGTCTCTGAATAGTGATTCTCAACCTTCTTAGACTCTAGGTGACCCTCAAAATGCTAACTCTTAGCTTTCAGTCTCTGATAATTACTATGATGATTATTTTGCTGTGGAAAAATAGAGCAATTCTGCTGTAGCAAAGAACTTGGACTGTAACAGGCCAGCTTTATTTTAACACTCCAGATTCTTATTTGAGATCTCTGGGCTTATCTTGTGAAGCACAGGTGAACACACTTAAGTGATAATTTTGAGAGGCAGCCCACAGTACCCTTTAAAGAGTTTGCAGCTCTCCAGAGTGCTGTTTCATGTTGGTTGAGAATTACTGTCCTTTGAGTGTTGTAATTATAATAGCCTCTTAGCATACAGCTAAACCACCAAATGGAAAATATTATCTAAATGCTTTAATAAGTGTCGGGTAACTGGAATCTAGAATAACGTGCATGGATGATACTTGCCAGTAAGCTAGTGTTAACCAGAATTTAAAACCAGTTTTGCTTTCTTAGGAGGATGTCAGAAATGTTTCCCCTGTAGAAATGACTTCAACACTAATTCCTGATGATTGACTTGGTGTTAATTTGGCTCGGATAAACCCATCAAAAGTCCAGGAGTGACCTTATAATAAAGTCTGAAGCATAATCTTTGTGCACAGGGTGGCTTGCTGGGAAGCTGACTTTAGGGAGATCCCTTTAGTTGAGCATATAAAGGGATCTCCCTAGCACACTTACACAAGTACTGTGAGTGAAGGAGCCCATCCCATGCCTCTAGCCCCCATAAGACAGTCTTAGGGAGGGAAGCAATGTTCATGCTTGTGTAATAATCTAACCATGTGGCTCCTGCTTTCTGCTTCATTGAGTCAGCAGCTTCCAGTAGGGCTGGAGAAGAGACTTGAGGTTTTCCTTGGTTTGAATTTCTGCATCATAATGAGGATGTACTGAGTCAAGTCATGCTATACAAGAGCCTGCACGCGAGACTCTGCACGTAGGTGCAGGGAGGCTGGAAGGCCTGATTGGCAGAAGTGGAGGAGGGAGGGAGGGGCTAAGCATAGTGAAGCCTCTGACGCAGCTGGTGCTCTCCTCTGGCATCAATGTCCAACACCTGGTTAGATGATCTTCCCTTGTTGGGGGGGCTGTTGTTAAGGCTTACCCTGGGTGTCTGGCTGAGCTTATTGATTTGTTAGCTGGGACTCTTTAGTATGACAACACTGAATGTGTAGCTGATGGTCAAACAAGAATGCTAGCTGTACTGCAGAGTACTGTGGCTTATTAGATTACAGGAAATGGTGCTATGTGTAGTTCATTTTCCTATTGTCTCTAGTTTTCCTTAGCACGACAAATGTAATGCTGCTGTTTCAGCCTCTTCCAACACAGCAATCTAGAGTGCATGAACTTCTAGTCTTGTTACAGAGGCAATGGCTGGGACTGAGTTAAGCACAAGATGAGTATGTATCCCCAGCCCAGCCCCTGGCTTTTTTACTTTTCATTCCATCCAGGAAGAGCACACACCAACTGCTGACCCTTCCTTAGCCTGACGAAGGGTTTTTGAACCTGAAAGCTTGCTTAATAACTATTCTCCAACTATTTGGGTTGGTCTAATAAAAGATATCAGATTCACCCAAGGAACTTTGTCTGCCTATATCCCATAAAGCAACTTTGTTTCTAGTTCTGTAGCTTTTTGTGCCTGCTACAGGCACTAATAAGCAAAATTCAGGTGCTAGCGCAGCCTTTCCTGGTCTTCTATGAATAGCTTAAACTGTTGGCCTACATTGAAAAAAGTCTCTCTAACTGGATGAAGGTGCTTGTACCTCTTGAGTAAGGTAATATCTAGATAATCCTCCTGCTGCTGTTGACAGACTGCAGGAGGGAAGAGAGCTGGAGGGAAGAGACAAAGATGGGAAATGGCGGTTTTGGCTGGAAAGGCCGTTTCGGATTCCAACAGAAAGGGTGGGTAAACAATCGGTGTCTGGGGTCCTAATTACTGGCTGCCTGCAGATGAGTGTCCTTCCTTTAAAAAACAAAGTGGAGCCACTTGGTTCAGTGCCTTGCGTTGGAACTAGAATTTTTCGTTCACCTCATTGTGCTGCTTGCTTGCTTGTATCCTTTAGGGATACATTTTGGCATAAGTGGGTATGTTGCTTTCTTGCAGAGGCTGGTGTGTGTTGGGTAGATGCACACCTTTGCCCCCCACCCCTTAAGCCAAGGAAGACTTTCTCTGGTTTCTCAGATTCTTTCTGATCAGGGCCCAGAGCAAAAATTCAGATGTCTTGGGTGTGTCTGGTGTTACAGAAAGGCTTAACTTTCCTGGGGTTATTTAATATCCTTGGATTGTTTGGGGTCAGTAATAAAGGGGCACAACTTTTCTCTAGGATTTAAAGGGTGGGTGGGAGTGAGGATTTTTTTGGCTTTAGAGGGTTGTCGGTCAGTTCCTTTTTCATGTTGTTCTGGTTTCCAAGCCCTCGGTGGAAGGTGACTTAAGGCACTAGGTTGTATGAGGCTGAAAACGTGTATAGATTCTTTGTCAAGGTGCGGTATTTAATAAAATGTAAGCCTATTATTTAGCTACCCAGACTTAAAAGGTTGGGTGTAAATTCCTGCAAGTTTAATCTGTATTTTTGGCAGCTAGATATAAAAGACTTCAACTTGGAAAAGGAAATCTGTGCTGCTCTTGGTAGACATGCACCTTGTCTGTAACTAAGACTCTTAAATATGTAACTAAAGATTAAACCACTCAGGTCTAACTTTTGGGTAACCTAATGGTAGTGGTGGGTGGGTGTATGCCTCTTCCATAGTCAAGTTGCCAGCTTGTGTTCCGTATCTTGGGAATTTTGAAGCAAACACCTATCAACAGCTAGCTATCAATATGTTCTGAGTTCTGGCAATCAGGATAGCAACTTTTTTTCCTAGGGCAGCATTAAGATAGCAAAGCTCTTAAATGGTTGTCTTGAGCTGGAGACTTCTGCCATGCTTTTCACTGGAGCTATTGCAACTTAAGCAGTACAAGTTCTTTTAACCATACAGTAATCATAAGAGGGGATAGTCTGAGAGAACCATTTGCTATGCTGTTTTTCTCTCCACATAAAGAATTTCTTTACCACCATCAGTCTCTTGTGCAATAAGCAAATATTAAGTCTAACCAGATCCTTTCAAACAAGCTGAACTCTGCTTCGTAGACAGCCAGGGCTATATACAAAGAAAATTTGTTTTTTTTCCCAAACAAGTTCTAAACAGTTTCTTTTGGAGCTTGTACTATATTTGCATGTCTAAGAATCCTGACAACTTCCATTAAATGCCCATTGAAATCGTTACAAAGGAACAGAATAAACTAGCTGTAGAGAACAGATTGGTATTTCAGTCTAGCATTTACTTCCATATAACTTGCCAGGCAGTTTTTCAGAACATCTTTGTCATGCTGTTGAATCAGAATGCTAGTCTAAAGAGTTAACATCATCACTATGTATACATAGCTTAAATAAAAAATATTGAACAGATTGCATGCATGATGCAACTTAAGTACAAAGAACTGATGGTGAAATGCACTAACGCCAAACAAAGTTACTTTGAGTTTTCTAGAAATCTCAGCTAACTCTATTAGAGTATATTTAGCTTCTGAGCCTAAAAAACAAGGTTACTTGTATTTACCTGCTAGCATAACTCTTCTCCCTTTTTTTTTTCCTAGGCAAAGAATTCCAGCAACTATGTCAAAACACCATGATGCAGGAACTGCTTTCATCCAGACCCAGCAGCTACACGCTGCCATGGCAGACACTTTCCTGGAACACATGTGTCGCCTGGACATTGATTCTGAGCCAACCACAGCACGAAACACTGGCATTATCTGCACCATTGGTAGGATTTTTTTTATTTTTATTTTTTTTTAAGTATTGGGTCTAGGGGGGAAGGAAGGAGGGTACAGCATGGCAAGAACACCAAAGACTTGTAGGATGAACCCTAGGAAGACTCGGATATTTACTTTGGGATCTTTGCAACATGATGGCCAAGGCTAAACTCGTGAACTTTCCAGCTACATTCTTTTCCCAGTCCTGGCTTTAGTAGTGGAAGCTGGTCCCAATAGCTGAACTCTAAATTGTCGCTACTGGCTAATCTTGCCTTCCTGCTTCAGATAGTGGCCCAAGGCACCAGTGTTTATTTTTTTTTGCTTTAGTCTCCCTATCTCCATCTGCACACTACACACAGGAGGGAAGACATTGCTGCAATCAGCTTGTCCCCAGTTCTCAGTATAGGCTGAAATACATCTTGTAGATGGTCTGCCTGACTTCACAGATAGGCAAGTCATTGTTGGAAATCTGAATTTGTTACTTTGAAATTCTCCATTAGGACCTTTTGGCTACTGCAGTTGTCTTTCTTTATATTATCACTTCCTTCCCATCAGATCTCAGCTGATGGACAAAAGTGTAGCACTAAGTCTAGTGCAATTCTCTGGTACTGCTTAGAGGAGCTACCTGGGTGTTATAAAAACTTCTTACTGAGCTCTTGGATCAGTTCAGTGTTTTGGAGCTTTGAGGACATGGAGCAAGTCAGTGTGTGCAGTTTCTGTAAGTCCAGCAAGGAGATATGCACTGTGTGTATTTATTATCTATGAATAAATGGATTGGTTTAGGAATAGAGGGGTTTGCTATGTGAAATAGCAGAACTAGGAACTATCTTGTCTTGTTACCTTTTTGTTTTTAGGTTTTACAGACTTAAAGCTTTCACCATCAACCTGTTTCCTTCTTTTAGGCCCAGCCTCCCGCTCGGTGGAAATGCTGCAAGAAATGATTAAATCTGGCATGAATGTTGCTCGCCTCAACTTCTCTCATGGAACTCATGAGGTAAGTGTCTGGGTTGTCAGAGTGCTGCCTAATGTTCTCAATACCAGATACTTAAGCTAAGATGAGGCCTGAAGAACAGTGTTAGCTTTTGGGAAGTGTATCTTCTTGTAACAAAGTACTTACTTTCAAAAGGCAGATCAAGTGTGTACCAGACTACATTTTCCTGATGGTTTAGCAAGGTGTGACTTAAGCATATGCATCAGTCTGCTCGAAGCAAAAGAAAAACTTAGTCGCTCCTGTCCAAGCACCACCAAAAAATCGTAGCTGGTTCTGTTTTCAAACTCTTGGAGAGCCTACAGTTCAGAATCCATTAACTGTCGCTTGTATCTTATGACAACTTGCTATACTTGAACAAATCTTTGGTTACAGGTTCTCAAGAGACTCTTCCCTTTTTGTGGTTTAGACTATCGCAGTATCTAGGAGCCTGTTCTTGTGCTTTGTGCAAAAAGATGAGGTTCCCTTCTCTGAACTTGCTCTCTAAAGAGAGACGCATCCTATTTCTGAGTGCTTTAATCTTTTAATGAAACTTGGTGGTTTACATCTAGCTTCTTAACAATGGCTTTGCCTTAGAAAAGTACAGTTTAGCATTCATGTAGAGTCTTCTGTTCAGTTGATCAGGATCTGAATTTCTCTATTTGGTTAAAATGAGCTGTGATGCTTGAGGCTGCTGGCCTACATTCCCCCTCAATGTCTTTTGAAATGGGCTGTGTTCTGTAGTTGCTGCTGCCCTTGAAAGAGCAGTCCTTAAAAGCAAGTAACTGTGTTGCAATGAATATTTAGTCCTTCCAGCTACTGAAAATGGGCATTATGCAAGTAGGTGATTAGAAGTTCTGATAAAACTGCTTTCTTCAGAATCTACAGGAGTGTTTTCTGGACTAAAATATCATACTACTTCTGCAACACAGCCCTGGGTTTTGGTGTTTAACATATGGAACACATGGTGAACATCACTTTGCTTATTTCTTTACTAATAAATTCCTAATTCAATGTATGCGTCCTATCCCTGGGGTCTGCAAGTAACTGTCTGATACTTTTCAGTCTTGGAAGCAAACTCATGGCTACTACAGAGAGGTTCTGGTGAACTAGCTGGCAGAGTTATGTTCCAACAGCTACAGAATAGCTGTCTGGCATTTAGGGGGAGGCTTGTGCAAGAAACAAGGTCACAAGAAATGCACACTATTTGTTGAGGCAGCCGAGCCCTCTTCTTGCTGATATAAATAGACTGGATTCCTCCCTGTGAGCTGAGAATTTGAAAGGGTCCCATTCCCTAATACGGATTCCCTGGAATGCTACCCGGGGCCTCTCTATTGGCTGTCCTTCAGCCTTCAAAATGTCAGGGACTCTGTGAAGACTAACAGCTGTAGGTGGCTTTAGTAGGACAGATAGTTAACTCCTCAAGCTGAGTAAGAACTTGGCTTCTTACCCCCACCCTTAATCTTTAACGGGCAAAGGGCACTAAACATATGCATGAGAGAAACCACAGTTGACCTTTTACTTGCGTCTTGTGCGGTAAATTGAATGTACAAGAACTCTCAACTGTTAGGGTTATGTCAGTGAATGGGTCAGAGCTCAGCAAATATTTGCTTATGTATATTACAAGTGCAACTTAAAATGGTCCTTAACAGCCTTTAACTGAAGGCGACCAGGGGTTCACTATTGGTCCTGCTATTAAGTGGATGAGGGCTTATGATCAGATGTGAAGCTACTCTGGTTAACTATACCTTGTACTAGCAGAAATGGGAAGTGGCATGTTCTCTAACTTCACTTCAGGGTACATGAAAGGGATGGGATACAGAAACTCTACTATTTCCCTCTAGAAATTCTGTTTTTTCTCCTTTTGGTTGCATAGGATAACGTGGCGGGATTCCCATGTTAGCTGTCATGTATGTTGCAAAGTTTCCCAGCACCTTGGCTGTCCCTGGCCACAATCAGTCACTTTATTCTTTCCTGCTCCAGCCCTTCAGGTGCATCTGGAACACTTCCACCTTGTGGGATGAAAAATCTCCACGAACATTTGCTAGTATTGCATATCTCAGTTCTTGTATCTTGATGGTATGTGCATGCACATGTGCTGGCATGGGAGGGAGCTTGACTCCAGTATTTACTTGTCTTGTACTTGGCTGGAAGCACTTCACACATAGCAAAGCTGTTCATTTCATTCTTTAATATGGTTTCCCAAAAATTATAATACTGAGGGGCATGTGTGTGGTGGTTTCTTGTGCTACTTTTCAGTGCATCTTCTGCAGACCTGCTGTAATGCACACTTCTGGATTCTTTCATCTGGCAGTCATAGTGGTGTAAGTTTTGCCTCAAAGTACCTCAAATCTGGAGGATGAAACCATCCTTCCAACTTGCCTTTCATTATTTTATGCACCTTTCTTTGTAACAGACAAGTTATCAAGTGTGTACAAATAGCTTAATTTGGACTAAGTGACAGCAAGCTCCTTTTTTAGGGGAGGGCAATATGAAACAAAGGTAGGTGGTGCCACATTAATTCTGCCTTGTGCTCTTGACGGTGAAACCAAATTGGTTTACCAATGCAACCAGATATGGGGCAACAAGGTGTATAGGTTGTAAGAACACTAATGGCCCCATCTTCTTGGTGTTAAATTTGGTTCCCAACCTTGCTGTGATCTTCAGTTTTTTGTTTTCAGCATTCTAGATTAAGCAGACAAACAAACAAAAAAAATAAACCCTGCTTTCTTCGGTCTACATTCAAATATTGGGCAAGGTACTTGTAGAACTTCAAATACTAGTGTTAAGACTTTCATGAGCTACCCAAAGTGGTAAAATGTGGAAAGATTTTGAACTCCTATGTATCAAACTTCTGTAAAGTACTAGTAACAAGCAAAAGCATTTGCAACCTAATAGAAGTGTATACTTTTATATGATGGGAAGTGGAATGGTGGGGGGAATGAGTAGTCTTACCTGGCTACATCTATCTAGCTTTGTTTCAATCGGTGTGTATTCATCTGAGAACCCTTTTAGCTCAAACTAGCCTTTTGCCAACAGCTGTCTGCTGAAGTTTATATAACCTTGGCTAGAGACAGTGCTCTTGGTGTCAGAGTAGCTGTTTGATCAAACTAAGCAAATGGTTCTTTCTATTGATCACCTATAGAAGTGAAAGTCGTTGGTGCTAGTGAGGCAACCCACCTGCACTAGAGCTGAAGCTCATCTTAGCAAAGTCTTCCTGTATGTATGAAGATGGAATGCATTATTCTAATCACGGAGGTGAAGAGCTTGGGATTTAAAAAAACAAAACCAGACTAACAAACTTGTTAGTCAAATAGGTGACACATTACTTGGAAAATAATTACCTTGCCTTTTTAGAAGGGGTATAGACCTGGAGATTATGGAAGGAACTTTTACCAGGAATTGGCTTCTTTGAAGCTGGCCACTACAGGATATTGTGTCTCTGTCTGACTGCTATACCCACTATACTAATGTGACTGAAGCAGTACAACTTGTTTTGACAGGATCTTGCATTCAGGTTACATAAGTGAGATCTTCATAGCTAAGCCTAAGTGAAAGCTTAGTTTACATTAAACTATACAAGAATGGAGTAGGTGATTGTCAGGGGCGGGAGAGGCACATGGCTTATACAGTTTTTGGGAAGACTTGTCTCCTTACTGCAAACAAGAAGTATTGAGTGGACAAGACTTCTAACAATTGTCTATGGCTCTTCCTAGTACCATGCAGGCACAATCAAGAACGTGCGTGAAGCCACAGAAAGCTTTGCTTCTGATCCCATCACCTACAGACCTGTGGCTGTTGCTCTTGACACCAAGGGACCTGAAATCCGAACTGGACTTATCAAGGGAGTAAGTGTGGTGTATGGTTTTTTGTTTTAATGCAGCCTAAGATTATATACATGATTAGTTTAAATAAAAAGTACCTTAAGGGAACTAGGTAACTTGCATGCTGTAATAGCAGCCTTCCTTCTGAGCCAACCAATCTCTTAGAAGGAAGAAGCTGTAACCTTTTGTGCGACTTCATCAATGCTTGCTATTCCCCTGACAGTGGATGAGTTAAATACCATACAGAATGGGGTACGACAGTGGGACACTTTGCAAGCAGGACAGTTTCCTGCCATCCAAACCTATTCTTTCCTGTCATTGTCTGTCTGCCCAGGATTTCTCTTGGCTTGTGTTGGGCAGACTAGATAGAGGTGTGGCTGCAGTATCTGCAGTACAAAGTTAAAGCCACTTCCGCAGTCCTGAGAGAGCATGTACATTGATACATGCCCTTGCATTATTAACCTTTCCCTTGTTGCCAACAGAGTGGTACAGCAGAGGTGGAGCTCAAAAAGGGTTCGACTCTTAAACTGACCCTGGACGATGCCTACATGGAGAAGTGTGATGAAAATGTATTGTGGGTGGACTACAAAAACATCATCAAGGTTGTGGATATTGGCAGCAAAATCTATGTAGACGATGGCCTCATTTCACTGCTGGCTAAGGAGAAAGGTGTGTAGCGATGAAAAGGTTCTAGTACAATGCAACTTTCCCCTGTGGGACTGCCCATCTGTGGTGGCATTTCCTTCTTAGTGACCTGACTCTTACCTTTTTAACTACTCTTACATGAAGCAGTTAGTCCTCAACCTCACAATGAAGTTAGTGTTCAGGCAGGTACTGCATTTGGGCAAAGATGGAGTCACTGAATGCATTGGTGAACATGGATTTCTCATTTTGGTAAATACAGTAAAACCTCCTCCTTATCAAGACCATCTCCTTTAATACCATTCTCTCAGTCAAATCTTACTCTTTTGTATTTATCATAAAACCTTACTTGTTGTTATGGGATAAAGCAGAAGCCAGGGATAAGCCATGCATTATTAGGTTGTCTTTACTGCATATTGATGGAAAGGCTGACTTCCCCTAATAGCCAAACATCACTTAGATAGTGGCTTATAGCACCAGAATACCTAATGTTGATGCATGGCACAAAGCTTGCTAACTTCTAGCAACACTGGCTTAGAGGAAAAATTAAAATCTTTTGGCACTGCATGCAGATGAGGTGCAAGGCTGGGGCCTGGTGTCACGTCACCCCCCCCCCCCCCCCCCCCAGCCCTGCACTCTGGGATCAGATGCCCAATCCAGTGTGCAGGGCTCGGGGCTCTGGATCTGGAAATTTGGTGACGGGGTAGAAGTGCCGTCTCTCTCATCACCAAATTACTGGACTCTTCAGGAGCTGCATAGATGAGATGACATAATGCTGTGGGCCTGATCTGGTATATGGGCCAGGGGTTGAGCACCCCTGCTCGAAGCTGTGTAGAAACCCAAGTAGGAACCCTTGTGAGGATATATGGGGCAGCTTAAAATATCTGCGCTCAAATTCAGAGAGGATTTGCTACTAAGCCTTCACTATAATGGTAAAAGTAGTGTAGCGAAGCTTGGCATAGCTGATCAGAACAATCTTGGGTTTTTATGCTGTTACCCATTACGCCAGTGACTTACACTAAACTGCTGTAGCAGGTGATTAAAACAGTACTTCTAGCAAATACAGGATCTCCACAGATCATATAATGCCTGCGCAATATAGGAATTATCATTAGATATATTAAGTGTATTCAAAGTCTCCTTCCCTTAAATCCAATAACTGTTCATGAAAAGGGCATTTATTTTAGATAAGCATCAGAAGCTGTGTCCATTGATCCCAATACAATGTTAGCACTATCTAGCAGTTACAATTACATGGTTTTGGAGCAGATGGTAACTTGTGGCTTGATGCAGAGCTAGCTTGAATGGTCAATAGTGGTTTAAATTGTAAAAATTTAGTTGGTACTTCATTAAGCTATTTTATACTGGTTTATTATTCCTATGCAATGGTTCTTAACCTCTTTAGGCTCAAAGCATCCCTTGGTAAATGTCAGTTCTTAGTCTTTTTTGGGTTTTTTTTTTTTCCCCAGAATCCATAAACAATAAAGCAGTTCTTCTGTTGGAAAGAACTTGGGCCATAATAGGTCAGAAGGTTCCTAACCTTAAAGTTTCCTGGCTGGAATCTCTGGGCTTTTCCTAACTCTCATTAACGCTCTGTCAGATGCACAAACGTGACTAACTGTAGCGCCTTTCGAAAGGATCTCAAAGCATTTAAGGGTGCTATAGCACCCTGGTTGGAAATCACTGTCTGGAGTATCTTATTTCATAGCTGTGTCAGAACTGCCACGCCTCTTAAGGTGAACTGTATTTGAGAGTGTTGGGAGACTGGTAATGGCATGTCTAGAAGCCACTAACTTGAATGGGATCAGAATATGGCTTCACAAATGAAATGCATTGTGTAGATGCTGTCTTCCTTTTTCAGGCTTGAGGGAGAGATGATTTCAGTTGGTTCATAAATCTTGCTCCTGGTTAGTAAGTGGCAAACTAAGACACAATGCATGCATGAATTCCTACTTGCCTTGAATGATGCAACATGACTGTGTACTGTGAAGGCAGATCATTTTCCAACTTTGTTGTACAACCTGTCCAATTCAGGCTCGGACCATATTATCTGTGAAATTGAGAATGGTGGGATTCTTGGCAGCAAAAAAGGTGTGAACCTGCCTGGAGCTGCAGTGGACCTTCCTGCGGTCTCTGCAAAAGACATTCAGGACCTGAAGTTTGGCGTGGAGCAGAATGTGGACATGGTGTTTGCTTCCTTCATCCGCAAAGCTGCTGATGTCCATGCTGTCAGGGAAGTGCTAGGAGAAAAGGGGAAGAACATCAAGATCATCAGCAAGATTGAGAACCACGAGGGTGTACGCAGGTAAGCACTCACAAGCGTGGCTTGTATGAGGTTCAGGGAAGGATTCCTTCCTGATGGTGGGAGAATGGGAGGCAAAGGGTGAAGTCCATACTTAAGTCTGTGGGACTGCAGGCTCTTCTCTAGTCCCTGTCCCGTTTGTCAGCAAAAACTTACTGCCATTACTTGCCAAGTGACTGGAAAAGTCCTAACAGTTAGAAAATAGTCCTATCTCTAGTTATCAGATTACAACAGTCATCTGTGTCCTTCTGCTTTAAAAGTACTCTGATATTACAATAGGTATCGCAGGATAGAGAAATATTTTGGGTTGTGGAAATGTACTTGCATATTTACTACTCACATAATGATATCAAGGTGGGGTTGGAGGATACCTGTGTGTAACTCTTTTTTGCCTGTTAGGTTTGATGAAATCATGGAAGCCAGTGATGGCATCATGGTGGCCCGTGGTGACTTGGGTATTGAGATCCCTGCTGAAAAAGTCTTCCTTGCCCAAAAGATGATGATTGGACGATGCAACAGGGCTGGTAAACCCATCATCTGTGCCACTCAGGTACTTTAGTTACCAATAGCTTTTCTTGTGGTTTTTTTTTTTTTTTTTTTTTCTACCACAGATCTTGCACGAAGAGTACTCGGTCCTAAGTATGTCCATTACCCACTGGCTTCAGAGGGAGTATATAAGGGAGTGTTTCCAAGTCCTGTTTGTTGGAGCATGAAACATTTAAAGCAAAACTACAACGTCTGGACAGCTTTTCTATTCACAAAGTGTACAGATTCTGTGTTACTATATTAGTCAGTAGGCACCCTTGTTGTTGTCTCTTCAACCAGGAGATGTAACCTTACAAATATTCTCCTCGGCTAGGCCTGTTATGTAGATTCCAACCTGCAACAGGCTTATACAGGGCCTGTAAACTTGTCATGGAAATCTGCCTTGGAGGATCAGCTTCCTAATGCATCTGCAGCCCATGCTGGAATGCTATAGTACCCAGTCTGCCTGTCTGGTAGTGTCCTTTCAATATCCCCACTAATGATATCTGGCTCCAGATGTTGGTCTCTTGTTAATACCATGTGCCTCTAACTGACAATTTTTGCTCCTCTCCTCACAAGCCAGTGTTAAGTAGCAAATATGGACAGTTTTGAGCAGTGGGGGAAACTGGTAGGGCTGTGCAAAATTTTGATGGCAGTTTCATTGCAAAACTGTTTTGAGCTTGAAACCACAAGCACCCAGAGGCCCCAATCGCTGCTGCCAGAGCCGGTGAGTGCAGGGCTTTTAAAGCTCCACACTCACCAGCTGCGGAGCATACAGATGACAGCATGCTGCTGTTGCTGCCTGGGACCAGCACCTGAGTCTGCCTAGCACAGCCTGCACCGAGTGTTGGGAAGAACGCAGTGCTGACACTGGCCCCAGCTGACAGTGGCAGCCTGCTGACATCCTGCATGCAGATCCAGGGGCCCGTGCCCCCTGGGAGGGCTGTAAAGCTGTGCCAGACTTTTCCTGGGGGGTGAGCAAGCCCCCAGATCTGCATGTGGGATTACAGCAGGCTGCCGCTGCCAGCAAGTTATGAGTTTTGCTTTGTGAAACCACCTCAAAGGAAAGCACCCTAAGTAGTTGGTAATTCTTAGTTAACAGATTCAGAACTCAAGATAGCCTACTTCTTTTTTTTCCTATCCTCTAGTGCAGTTGCTTTGTATAGAGCAGGCACATCTTTGAATTCAAAGTGGCTTGCCAGTAAGCTATGTTCTCTGTGCCTTAGGCTAATTTAGTAGCTTTTTCCTGGTGTGTTATGGTACTAGTTAGATCTTACTTCTGTAAGAGCGATATTTGTATAGAGAAAACTATGAGCTATAGACCAGATGCCAGACAAGATCAGTTATTGGCTTGGATCTGTTTCTAATGTAATACATTGGTTGTGCCTCCTTGTGTGTGTAATACAAAAACTCAAAAGTACCAATACTGATCTTTGCTTCTTTCTTATGAAAGAGGACTAGGTTGTGCTTGGTGTTACGCAGACAGCAGGGAGTTTCTGTGCCAGGAGTATAAAAGGTGGTCTCGGCACACCAGTCATCATTTGTCAACTCTTAATTGGCAAGACAGCAGCATGTTTGTAGTATCCTGACTTCTAAATTTTGAACTGACTTAATGATCTTACCATGCCCTCCTCAAAAATGGTTTTAAACTATTCAGCTGCTTATATAAGTGTGCTAGAGAAGCAGTTCTCTTCTGGAGCATGATGTTAATTTTTTACTCTTCCTTTCCAGATGTTGGAAAGCATGATTAAGAAACCTCGCCCAACCCGTGCCGAGGGCAGTGATGTAGCTAATGCAGTCTTGGATGGAGCTGACTGCATTATGCTATCTGGAGAGACAGCCAAAGGAGACTACCCTCTTGAGGCTGTCCGCATGCAACATGCTGTGAGTGGTGCCTCTGCTTTTTTTTAAGGGTAGCATTCCATAGCCCAAAATAGGGATTTGCCAAATCGGGTGGGGTGTCATCTGCCATGGATATCTGGCTTTCATATGCCTTCAGAGCTTGGTGACAACACCCAACAGCTTGTTCTTGCTCTCACCATAGCTCTCTTTTTGGGGGGGGGGTGCCAACTTGCCCTTCCTTCATCCCTTATTTGCCATGTGTCAGCATAATTTTGAGGAGCCTGCTATACTGTGATCATGCACAGATTGGTACAGTATTGCTTTACTGGCACAAGATGCATTGTGCTAGACAGGCAAACTGCCCTCTGTCGTGTGCTGTATTATCTAAAGGCAGAGCCAAGAACTGAAATGCAGTGGTGGGAAATATCCAAATAAGATTCCTTTGCAGTCCAATCCTAATTCCTGTTTATACCAGAGTTAAGCTTTCTTAACTTTTACCTTGGTATGAATTCCCTTGAATCCACCATTCCAAGCTCAATATATGAAGCCTTCTAAACGGGGCAGCTGCTACGGAAATCACTTGGTTGAGCTGTGTTCAATAGATTGAAACACAATTTTAATGACTTTGAGTGTGGTGGGGGAGGGGGGTGGCTAAATGACTTGCTCAATCCTGTTGCATTTGACAGCTGTGCCTTTTGATGGGGATGTTTTTTTTGCATGATTACTGACAGGACTCATTTGTTTTTTACATGTTTAAAGTGCCAGAAACTTCTCTGCTCTGCTTGGAGTTCACCCAACTCATTTTTCCCCCCCTTCATTAATTTAAGTCTGATGCCAAGTGTCTAGAAGTACTGATGCTCCCCAGTTAACTGCTGTGAATTACAGCACTGATAATGCACACTAGTTTGTCAGTTGCAGTTCAGGTTATATAGATTAATAAATATAGCTCTTGTGTGTGCACTTATAGTGCATTCTGTAAGTATTAACTTCCTTCTCTCCTTCTTACTTGTACCTGATCTCTGTGATTGGTGCTTTGTTGTACACTGGGGGAAGGCAGTGAAATTGGACTGGTGTTGGGCAATGACTTGAAAGCATGTGACTGCTCTGTACTGCAAACTGTTCACTAACTGCTTGTCTAAAAATTTTTCTTCCCTTGGCAATCTTGAGGATTGACCCTGATACCAATATCTGGAAACTTGCAGCAGCAGTCTACAGTTCTAGAACTGCAAACTTATCAACCTTGGCAACAAGAGGTCTGGCCACCAGAAAACAATCGCAACCTATTTGTCCCTTTTTAACGTGGATATGAATTTTTCCTGTAAGTGAATGAACAAAGCCAGCAGACTTTTCAGAAGACCCTTTTTGCTTTCTCTTGAACAGTATATACCTTTTGAGACCAGTTACCTTGAGTTCCTGTAATTGCTTATTGGATCTGTTTGGTTCATGTTAGGCTCTTGGTGACTGGCTTAGTTCTGATATAAGTTTCCTTAATGACAAAACATGGTGAACTCATGCCTCAAAGCATGTGGGGCATAAGGAGAAGACTTGCTAGGGAATATTGCTGTGAAATTAAAACTAAAGCTGCTGTAAAAACAAGAACAAGATGTTTTTACTGGCGGTAGAATTGCAGCTCTGTGCTCTCTCTCTGTCTTGGGAAGTGCAAACAGTAGCCAGTAAGTGCCATAAAGGGACAGTGAAAACTTGCCTGCCAGAGGCCTTGCTAAATCCTCCGACTAAAGCTGGAACCCTTCAAACACCTTTCTCCTGCAGGCTTTTAGAGGTCAGGTCTGCCTAATAGAAAGGCCTTAGGCTATGCAGTGTTTTATATGATGGAGCTGAGAAGTCTGTCCACCTTTTTACAATAAGCCACAGGGCACCTTCCAAACAGCCACGTAACACTGGTTACTTGACTAGTACATACAGTTCTAAATGTCAGTGACAGCTGCTACATTAGATGGTGGCTATGGCTTTAACTAGGTCCACTGAGTAGTGACTACCACCAGGGCTCATTCTTGGTCGCAAAGCTAAAAAAGCAGTGAGGAAATAAAACTCTGCCAATCCTGCTGAGCTTGTGACTGGCGCTGAGAAAAAACAAGTCCTGTTTACAGGCTCCACTCTGGCATGCTCTGCCTGGCTCATTGGGTTGCTGACCATGCACCCCAGCACTGCTCTTTGACTTTTAAGGGTCATGTACCCCTCCGAGCTGTCTGTACTGCTTAGTTGTCTAGCTTGGGCGTGTACCAAGTTGGAATGAGTAGGACTTGGTTACCCTGTTGGGACCCTTCATGAACACCACCTTCCCTGTACCATACCCAGGTATCTGGGTGGTTTTGGACCTTGTATGTACTTGTGTACAGTAACTTCACAAGAATCTGGACATGGGAGCAGAGGGCTGTCAGTTATATTTGGATGGTCTCTTCAAGTGCCTACAGTTTAATCCTTTATACACCTGACACATCCCCCTGAACTGATGGCCTTGGTACAATGCTGTGGTCTCCATTTGGTAACAGCCTTCTATCCAGAAGAAATGTGCTGAACTTAACTCCTCCTTCCAGTAATACTAGTGCCCTTGCAAGGCAAGTGAGGCTTTTGAATGGAGAGTTCAGTAACAAGTTTCCAGATGTTGGGCAGGATATCTCCTTGGAAAGAAGAATTCCTGCAACCTCAGTGGTCAATTGTTCTTGATTTGACCAGGCCGGCTAACCTGATCAATGGAAAAGCAAAGGATTTTTAACCACTGCTCCTGCCCAGTTGTCCAACAAGCTTATTTCCTTCCTTCCTTCCTCACCTGCACTCAACCAAGGAAATTTCCATACTTTCCTACAAACTTACGGAAGCTTGTCTATGCCCAGTAGGCAAAAACAGCTATGAGATCAGTTTTGAAGAATTGCCATAGACTTTGTCTAGGGGGAATAAGTATGGCTGATCCAGGGTGGGGAGAACAAAAGAAACTTTTGGGTTACTTCTAAATGACAGCTCCCAGCAGGGAGCCATTTGATAGATCGAAGCTTATACTACATGTTTCCCAAAGCTGCCTGTCCTTGAATCGAGAATTGAAAATGTACCACGAGGCTCCTAGCTTACATGTTTGGAGTGTGTGCTCTCTGAGGTGGACACGTTGTTGTGTTAAATCTTTATCCTCCTCTCTCTATCTAACAATAAGTTCTAAGACTTGCTGTATTAAAAACTTGCAGCTACTGTGCCAGTCTCATTGCATTGCAATGCAATCTAGGTGTATCTGAACTCAAAATACTACTCGGGATCTTGTGGTTGAAGACCAGGTCAAGGAGCGGGGATTTCTGCCTTCTATTCCTGTTTTTTTTTTTCCACATGCATCCTGTGACACTTGGACAAGCCACTTAATATTTATGGCTTACACATCTCCTCCATAAAGAGCTTGGCATTCCTATAACGCATAAATGTAGAATTAATTAATTCATGTTCAAAGTGCTGTGCCCTCATTTGGATGGTGCCTTAGAAATGAAATCTGAATCGGACTAAATAATTCCTAAAACCTCAATATCTTTTTCCATGCCATAATTTATCCCATTCGCTTCCCTGAGTAGCTAACTGAGATCTGTCTTGAAAAGATGATCAACATTTTCTCTGCATGCTTTTCTGGTAAGCTCTGCAAGCCTTCTTTTTATATGGCTGTCGAGGACTGGTATAGCTTACAAAGACCTCAGTTCTTATCTTCAAAAATACTTGGTCCTGTATATGCTTTGTATACAGGTTTCCTAGACTGACTTTGGAAATGCTGACAAATGGCTTTTTAAAACTTGATTAAAAGGCTGCTGCTCAGTCTGCTTCCATCTTTGGGAACAGCAATCGAAAGCTTGCCTGTAGCTGTGTACCTGTACTGCAGCAAGTACCAACTCGTGTGATGTGAGGTACAGGAACCTTCCATGCTAGATAGACAGCCATATACGAAGACTTGATTCTATACTGTTAACCATAATTACAAAAGGGTAAGGTGGTGCAATGCTGAAGATGACTTCTTGGCTCTTTATGATTAGCTTAGCTGTATTTAAATAAAATGGAGACCCTCTTGCCAACCAGAGGTCACATGGAAAGTGGCATTGCTCTCCACTAAGACTGCTTTAAGGAGCGCAGTCCTAACTGCTCTGGGGCACTAAAGTGGTGGAGGTCACATACTACTTTAGTCTATTCTGGCATAGCTAAAAGTTGTGCCTTTGGGGAGTGGAGAGAGCCTGCTACAGGTCTGGTTTAACACTTGGCATGTGTTCATGTGATCCTGTAAGGCTGAAGAGAATTGCTTCCATAAAAGAGCAGAAAAGCTTAAATTCTTCTTAGTTTTGCTAAAGGCTACACTCTGGACTTTTTATTTTGAAGCCATCTGATTTTAAACAAAAAACAGTGCCTCGGAAACAGTTCCTTTGTGAAAATAACTGATCTAATGGGCAGAAGATGCCATCTGTAAAACATGGCACAATAGCCACTGCAAGCATTGGCACTGCTACCAAGACGCTCTTAATTCTAGCTTCAGAGCCAAAGTTTCACAACCCTACCTTTTTAATCTCTTGCATGACTTTTTGACAATTAAGCAAATTAACTCAGTGTCACATTACTCTGGTGTATCTCTTTCCTTCTTTCTATGTTGCTCCTGTCTTCTCCCTCCTTCCCTCCCTCTTACTCTGGCCTGCAGATCGCTCGCGAGGCTGAGGCCGCAATTTTTCACCGTCAGCTGTTTGAAGAACTTTTCCGCATCACTGCTAACATCAGGGACCCTGCTGATGCCATGGCTGTAGGCGCTGTGGAGGCCTCTTTTAAGTGCTTAGCACCAGCTCTGATAGTTCTGACCGAATCTGGCAGGTAGGGCTCCAGATAGGGGAAGTAAGATGTAAGACACTTTGGCTCTAGTAAGATAAATGATCTCTTTACTCCTCAGGTTGCAATGGGTAGATGGTCTAAACAAGGCGTATTCATGCTTCAAGTATTCCTGTAGGTAGAAACGTATCCCTTCCTACAAAAACACAACTGTTCACAGGAGGTTCACCATTTAAAGACTTCAGCCCTGCATACATTCCTAGTCTGAGGTTACATCATCCTTAAGTCACAGTAGGTAGAAGCAGAGCAAGAGTGCCTGGCAGTTGGGCATGGATGTGAAGAGTGCAGGGTGAGGTGAAATGGCACGTGTTATGAGATTCAGAAGAAAAACCTCTTAATATCCTGGTGAGTGAAATTCTTCCTTTAAACTGGCCATTGCACATGCAGTATGCCTTGACTAAAAAGTTCAATCACCACCAGGGCACCATAGAACTTAACCGGTTAATCTTCTGAATAGCAAAATACTGATACCAATTCATACATGTGACATCCTGCTGGACATGGCATCTCACCTTACCCTGTGCCACCTGGGTGCTGATTGACATGAATGTCGTCTTCCCCGAATGCGTGTTGCTCTTATAGATTGCTCGCGAGGCCGAAGCCGCCATCTTTCACAGGCAATTATTTGAGGAACTCCGTCGCCTGGCCCCCCTGAGTCGTGATCCTACTGAAGCTGCCGCTGTTGGTGCTGTGGAAGCTTCCTTCAAATGCTGCAGTGGGGCTATTATCGTCCTCACCAAGTCTGGAAGGTAGGAGGTGAAAGGTTCCCACAAGTCAAATGGACTTCTGTGACTAGGGGTGGAGGGGGATAAACGCTTCTTGAAGGCTTCCTTTATAAGCATAAAGTGGTAATGCTGGAGAGCCAGGCAGCTTCAAAGCTAAGGCTCTCTGTCTGCAATACTAGTTCCACTTGGAAGATGGACAAACACTTCAAACATCTGCAGATGTTTAATCTGTTATGTGGCTCTCCAGCCTTCCTTTACCAACTTGGCTTCAGCACCAAGAACGAATACTTCTATTGTTGAGAATTGCCTCCTTGTTGCCCATAAGGCTTGACTAAAAAATTAACAGGAAGCAATTGTTGAAAGTTAGAAACAAACTGGCTGGAAAAAAAATCTTGGATTTAGCAGCAGGTCAGAAGTTCAATGGATGCAAAATCAAATTCTTTAATTCTGTTGTCAGCCCAAAAGGCTTTAAGACCTGCGTGATCGATTGTTGGGTCACTGGCTAAACCATTTTCAGTGGCTGTGCCCATCTCTGTCCTCTAATCACACACAGCTGGCTAAGTGCAGGGGCTATGAACCCTGGGTCTCAAAGCAAGAGGTCTCAAATTGGCAGATTGAATATTGACGTTAATCCTCTTTGTTAAATTTAACTGTTCCTATGTGCTGTGCTCAAATTAATAACACTAATATTGCTGCAGATTTCTAGACACTGGAATGTGCAGGACATGGACACTATGAACCTAGTAGCACAGGCACGGCTTCTGCAGTTTCTAGCACCGGCACTTAAGGATGCTGTTTGTGAACCAGTAACTTGGGACACTCTTCTCCAGGTGATATAATAGACCTCATGGCTAAAATGATCCAGGAATAGGAAGAGTGAAAGGTCTTAAACCCCACTGATCAGCTCCACACAAAGGAATAGCAGGTCTAACTGAGCACATGCCCTGTGAACAATTGATTATCCTTCTAAAGGGTAAATCCTGGATTTCCCCACTAAATTGGGACCAACTAGGTAGTGCTGCACAGATGTCCTTAAATACACACAGCAGATATTCTGCATGAAGAACTGGACTGACTGAACTCTCAGCGTACCTTCAGCTTTAAAGCATGCTTCATACCAACCACTGTTTCTGCGGAAAGGGGAATGAAAAGTTTCTGCGTGTCCATGTAACTTGTGCTTCTAAAGTTTCTGCATAAAGGCTTCTATTCTTACACCTGACCTTTCTGAAGATGTCTAAACTCTGATATTTGATTATTTTTAGTCCCGGATTATGTTACAGCCTCTGAATACCCTGTTCTTCAAGAGTCATAGAGGCGTTTTTCAGCTTAATCAAACGGGGGTTACTTCCTTGTAAGCAATGACTTTTTGTTGCAAGAAAAGAGAATCTTTTCCAGCCCCCCCCCCCCCCCCCCCAACAAAACAACCAAACACAAACCACTTCAGTACTTAAGCAGGGTTGGTTTGTTTGTTTGTTTTTTACCTGAGCTTGATTTAATAACTGGACCCTACAAATCTAGTTAATGGCATTGTATGTCATGCAGTCTTTTTCTGTTCCATGGACTTTGGGAAGATTTAATTTTTGCCCAGGAATGTCTTGATCTCTTAGAGTTTCTGACTCTGACACTGTAATTGCTGAATACAAATTCACTTGCTCCTACAATTTAAGTTCCATTCCTTCCCTGCCTCCTCCCCCAAGCTGCCACACTTGCACCCTAATAACTAGGGCAGGGGGGGGAAATTGTAGTTCATTCCAGCTTCTGCTGCTGGTGATGAGACACCTTTCAGCGCCACTGGTGCCCTGCTTCCTAACATTTGTCTGGGACAGGTTGAGACAGCCTTTACCATATTTGTTTCTTGTTTTGAGCATGGGCAGAGCTCTGTCTGACAAAGTAATTCAGTGCAGCTCTCATACTAACTTCTTAATTCATTCTAAACAGGTGGAAGTGGGACAGCTGGATATAGAAAACAATTTAAAATAATATAATTTGAGGCCCTTTATGCTTTCTTCCTGCATGTTTGACTTGTGCTTTTCCTCTGGTTCCTAGTGACTTTTACCTTGAGTCTAGCCTGCTCTGATGGTCTGATCCCACCACAGTTTTCAGAAGAAGCAATCCTGATTCATATGGGACACCTTGGTGGTATTTCTTGCACATCTAAAATGGCTGTTTGCTGTCACCACATCCTCCCAAATCAAGAACCAAATGCATATTAATTGTGCTATCCACGGAAGCAAAAAGCACAGAGCTCTGCCAGCCCAACCATCACAGATAATTAAAGCAAATGAGAATTGGGCTAGTGATGAAACCCAGCACTTTTTCCTGTGGCAATGTGGAATCCCCTTATCCTCCTGCACTGATTCATAGATGTCTTGTCTTTTCTTTTGTCATGGCTGATGGTTGACTTCTAAATATTGCTGCTAATGCAGAATCCTGCTCTTCTCCATACCTGTGAGAAGAGCAGTCAATCCTAACTTTCAATGTTTTGGGTTTTTTGTGTTTGGGGTGGGGGGTGGTGTTTTTTTTTTTTTTTTGTCCTGACACTCAGCCCTGTGACAGGAGAGACTCGTAGGGCCTGTCCTGCCCTCTCACCAAGTAGATGGCCCTCCTCTGAACCCTCTCCAGGCTGGCCACATCTCTTTTAAAGTGCGGCAGGCAGTACTCCAACTGCGGCCTGACCAAAGTCACATAGATCAAAACAAAATTGTTGCTGGCAATTGGTGCTGGAAACCAGCATACTTAGGGGGGTGGAGGTTTGGGCAAAGTGTGATATTTCAAGAAATCAGAAAATCAAGGTGAGATCACTGTCCGAGTTTCTGAGGGGGATTGATAGTTGCCTGCCGCACCGCCCCCCCCCCCCCCCCCCCCCCCCCCAATCCTAAAAGACCTACAATCCTCCTCTAGTGTGGATGGGAAATAGCCTTCCCACTTATAACCTGCTCATGAACACCAAGGGTTAGGAGGCCCAGTCTGTACTAGGACGTTACATGATGACAGAACTTGGTGGTTCTTGCCAGACTTACCTTGGCTTCCCAGGAAGCCTACCTGAAGTATGTTGGGTGAACTTAACCAGCAGTTGATTGATTGAATGCTGGTTGTTCCTCTTGTTAATTGGTGATGGCACCAACCTAAATGCTGAGCACATGTTCCTGATCTTGCCTTTGTCCTCCCAGATTCTTCAGGGGCACACAAGGATCAGCCACCCAGAGCAACCTCATCAGAGCTCAAGAAACCTAATTATTTGTCTTCCCTCCCTACTAGGTCAGCTCACCTGGTGTCCAGGTTCCGGCCACGTGCGCCAATCATTGCTGTGACCCGTAACGGGCAGACAGCACGCCAGGCCCATCTGTACCGTGGCATCTTCCCTGTTCTGTGCAAAGAACCAACCCATGATGCATGGGCTGAAGATGTTGATCTCCGAGTGAACTTGGGCATGAATGTTGGTGAGTCATGTGGCTTCACCTTTACTGTTTTGGGGTTACCAAGGCTTGAGGGAGAAATTCTTTCAAATATCTTACTATTTGAGGCTGGTCATACTGCCTGTGACAAAAGACAGGACTTCCTCCAGAAAGGCTAGGTCCACTCCTTACTAGCCAGGTACAGCAGGTCTGAACTTTGTGTTTCATGTTTAAAAATTGCTCTTTAGCACCACAGCCTTACTTCCAGAAGTTGTGGCGCAAGAGTGTCTGTGTAGTTTTGTGTATGTGATGTGGGTGGTGACCTTTTTTCACTTTAGGGTCACATGGCACTAACAGAGCCTTGGGATTTGGGGTTGGGATGGCTGTGTAGTCTGGTACTTTGCATGGAGGAAGCAGCCATAGCTGAATCTAAGATTACAGAGCTAATGCAGTGCCATAGATGTGACATGCAAGCCCTTGTGATGGACCAGAGCATTGGTTACTAGAGTGACAATACTGGTATAGCCGAGGAACAACCCCCCCCTCCCCCCCCCCCCAACCCTGATGTAAGGCTGCCACCTTGTGGCAAGAGGGCATGCAGACAACTGATGGGAATAGCAGCTGCTTGAGCCAAGTGACTTGCAGCACAAGCATTAAATCTTGTCAAGGTGTCAATTTCCCTGCTGGACCTGCCAGAAACAAGTGGCATCTTCCTGCAGCTGGGTGCCCACCTGTTTTTTTTGGTAGGCTTCCTAACTACAAGTGATACCAGGCCCACTGGAGATTGTGCAACTGTTTGGTTAAGCACTGACTTAGCTTACAGCTGCTCATGAATTTCTCTCTTCCAGGCAAAGCACGTGGGTTCTTCAAGACCGGCGACCTGGTTATTGTGCTAACAGGCTGGCGTCCTGGGTCTGGTTATACCAACACCATGCGCGTGGTGCCAGTTCCATGAACATCGACTCTTGGATCCAACCCAGCAACATCTTCCCTCGCCCCTGTCCCCCTGTCCCCTGCCCCTTTGCATTAGACCAGCAATTGCTTGCGATTGTTCTCCTTGTCTGTAGAGTGGATATAGGTTGCTAAATGCCACCAGGTACAGCAGCAGAGGGAGGAGACCTTTACATTACTAAAAGAGAAGAAATACTTGAAGTGTTTAGGTTTTTTTTTTTTCTTTTATTTTGTTTTTTTTCAAAATACACTCCCTGCCCCCTCCCACCCCACACCCCAAAGTGATACTGCCCTGATGTATGTTGGGAGCTGGTGTAGGAACTTCCTGCATGGTCTCTGAATGTGTGCTGCTGCTCCTCCTAGTAGCCTGGTTACTGTCCAAAGGCGTGAATACGGTCTTTCCTTGCTCCGGTCTTGGGAGCGTAAGGGAAGGTAATAAGATGACTGGTTGACAGTTTCAATATAATGCTCTCTGCAATAGGCAGAGTACAGCCCGAAACCCTGTAGGTTCAGATGCACAACAACTTAGTGTAATGCCCACCCTTCTCTGCCACGTCCTGAATGCACCTACAGACTTGTACTGTCACTGATGTCACCACTGCACTACAGTCCAGGAGCAATGGTAGATTAAGTCATGGACCTGTATAGCCACACATGAAATGTGTAAGATTTAGTCTTGTTGGGCTTTATTTTCCACTTTGATTTGCAGTGGCTCTCTGGATTCTATAACTTACACTCTGCAAGTCATCAAGGATCTGAAACTCCAAAGCATGTTGATGGAAGACAAGGTGGACTTGGCTCTTAAGTCCTAAATAGAATAGTAACTTGCTTGAGACAAGCTACTGTACATCCCCCTGCTAGCATATATAGGGAGCCTAAAGAATGGAAGCTTCCAATCTACATGGGAAGCTGTGACTTTAAAAGCCTCCACACATGACCAAAATCTAAGGCATGGTGCAGGCCTGGGTTTCTTCTAGGCTAGTTGTGCACAGTGGGGGTTAGAAAAAGGACAAAGCAGGGTCTTTGGGTCTTAAAAAGTTGAGTGCTGTAGTCCCAGCTGTTTCACAAACTGCACTCCCACTTCTGTGCTGCTAAGAACTTGTGCTCCTGCCATGGTGTCGCATATCTGTCTGAGTCGAGTAGTCATATTTCCTGAGAGCATTCTCCTGTGTTGTAAGTCTGGACAAATTACTGTAACAGGTGTATTGGGTTGTAGAGCACAACTATGTACATCAATAAAGAGAAGCTAAAGCACCCATCAGCCTTCTATTCTCCGTTTGGTGTTTTCTGCCAAGTGCTTATGTCAAGCCAATGTCAGTCAGCCCTGGAAAGCGAGCCTGGGCTGTCCAGGGTCTAGCCCTTCTTGCACTTCAAATCCTGCCTGTCTGAATAAGAGTCTTGCCTTTGGCAGCCTGTCTAGCAAGCCCACAAGAGTAACTCCAGGATTGAAAGCCATGGAGATGTGTGCCTGCTTGTTCTGTTGTTCAGGAGCTCTCAGGAGATGCCAAATAAAGGGGAAGCCTAGGGCCTGGTTTTAGGGGAGGAAATAGTTCAAGGTTTAATGTTAACTTTTCTGCCTGGAAGACCTGCTTAAGCTGTCTTGCCTCATGTGAGTCCCCTACCTCCAAGCACTTAATAGCTGTCAACTAATAGACTCCTGCATGAGCAAATAAATATTTCACCGCTCAGGCTCTACAAGTAAATGTCCTGTTTGGGGCTCAAACTTTCTACCCATCACTACACCATAGGGAACAGGGAGGAATATTTGGGCTCTCCAATATCCCAGGGACCTTCTAGCAGCCTCTGTGCCCATGGCAGGATGGAAAGGGTGAAGTCTAAGTACCTGGTCACAATGAGGAGTCAGCCCTCCTAAGAGGTTGTGTGCATCACCCCTCAAATAGCTCATCTTCAGCACAAGGCTCCCTGGGTGCGTGGAAGCAGTGGGTGTGAGCCCTGTGTATTTGGAAAGGTCAAACCCCAGCAGAAGTCAACAGCTCTGTGGGCAATGCTAGGTGCACAAATATTTCATAAGCTGTCCTGCTGTGAATAGTCCTTTGTGGCAAGATACTCTTTTCTCACAGATGAATGGCATCCTTGTCTGAAACCAGCTGCCTGCCAAATAGCTGGGAGACAGGGTGCCTATTCTTGAGGGTACAGTCAAACTGGCTGTCTGACACACCTTGTTGAGCTTGAGCTGATGTCTGACCAGTACTTTATTTTACTTTATATTTTTATGCCTTGCTCCATTTCTCCCCCTTCCTGGGCCAACTGCATTGCAAGTCCCAGACCCATTTCCCTGGCAATATTAAGCAACAGGAAAGGCTCTGCAGTCACTAGTTGCCTTCTGTATGTTACAGATGGCCATATCTGCCCTGCCTAGCTGCTGGCAAGGGTCCTGTAATAAACTAATCTTCTTAAGAAGCCCTTGAATTTACTACTATGCTCCTCACCTACATAGAATGGAAGTTGGATAGAAGCCAGCTATAAAGTTAGTAGTGCTTGAGACAGTGCAACAACCTTATAGCTGGCTGACTTTTTTTCATAGCTGAATGAACAGTTTAATGGTGTCCATAATGACCTTGCCCATGTGCCCAATCTAAATTTATTGTGTGATTAACCAGTTACTTTATGTACTATGTTATGTGGCAGGAACCTGAGGCAAGCAAGTCATTGTTCACTGGCTGGAACCCCCTTCTCACCAGCCTTTACTGATGATCATACAACTATCTAGGTGTCTGGCTCTCCATCTAGGTGCCTGGCTTAAAATAACCATTCCAGTACTCCTGTAAACTCCAGCTTTGCCATCCAGCTCTGTTGTGCATGTAAGGAAAAGCTTGGGCAGAGGTAACTGCCTGTGCTACAGCAGTTCTTTGCCTCTGAGCCCTACCCAGAGTGCTGTTCAAAGTGAAACCAGATTGGAGGAGCAGTTGGGGAAATATGTATGCACTGTTCATTGCTCTGTTAGGAAGGACTTGCATATTCTCTAATCGGAGACTGGCTCAGTAACTCTCCTTTCTCTGGTTCTTTACAGCAATGCTTTTCAATCGGTGGTCTGCAGACCCCTGGGGGGTCCACAAATTATCTCTAAGGGGTCTATGAAAAATTACTATGATCAATCAAAAGTATGTGAATACTCACACAATTCAAAGGGGTCTGCATCTCCATTTGAAATTTCCAAAGGGGTCCAAAAATGAAAAAAGGCTGAAAACCACTCACAGCCACGTGTGAAGGTGTGTGCCTGTTGAATGGCCTAGCGCAAGGCTCCCACCCAGCTGCCACCCCCCATTGCTCCAGCTGCAGCAGCGGCCAGGAGCTCCAGGCTCCTCCCTTCGGTTTCTTCTTTCTGCCCCTGCCCCAGGGTGCAGCTCAGTGCAACCTAACCTAGCCTTCAATGCAGAGGGGGGGCCCACAGCCTGGGGTGCCCGAGCGCTGCCGTGCAGCAGAGGAGCTCGCAGCCAGGGAACTAAGGGTGCTGGGGTGCCTGGGCACAGTGCAGCAGGGGAGCTGTGAGGAATAGCAGTGTCTAAAGGAGGGCTGACATCAAATCAAGTTCATAGTAATACCTGAAAGTGCCCAACACCATGACAGGAAGGCAGGGGGCTCCCTCCCATCCACTTCTTCCTGCTTTTTCCCCATCAAAACTCTTGTGGCTTCCAGTGAGCAAGCTGCACAACACGTGAAGTACCTGGACGATAGGCAGTGCTGGTGTAGAGGTGCCTCCAGGACATGGCTGCCTGGCTAGAAGAAGGGGGTCAGAAGAGTTTTTCAAACAGTTTGAGGGTTGTCAACATCCACTGCCTTGAGTCCAGCTCTGCCTCCTCCTCTCTTCATTAGTACCCAGTGCCAGCCTGAGCTGCTTGAAGTGAGTTAGTGGCATTGCATGTCCAGAGCATGTGAATGCAATGGATGGTCTCTGGCCGGGAAGGCTGCACAACCCCTTCTCTCTGGGCTTTCTCTGTGGCTCAAGGCTGAGATGCATTTGCTACCTCTGGAAGCTTGTGCTCCAGCTGCCCTTGTTCTGCAACCCCCAGCTGCAGAGTCCCACAGTTGCTCCTCATTGCCTGGGATCCCGTAAGTCTGATTTTGGTATTAACCTTCTAGAGCCCCGAAAGCCCTGTGTGGCCTGACTGCTGCTGTGAAGCTTTTCTTTGTAACAGGCTATTTTATACAGGCCTCAGCTGCAGCTTTCACTAGGCTGGCCTGTCCTTCTCCCTCTGCCTTAGTTGCAGTATCACAGATAATCCTCGTGGTGGAAATGGGCCTTGTATCTCTGCTGGGTGAAGTGCTACAACGCAGCAGCAGAGTGATATGATCGGCTGCTCTCTGGAGCATTTGTTTTGTAATCCTCTGCAACAGTCAGTCATTTCCATGATGCCTTTGTCCTGAAGGACCCTTTTGCAGATGGGGAGTGTGCATGTCTGTGCCCACATGCAGATTGCTCTACATATCCGAGGAGTCGTTTCCAGCTTAGGTTACATCCGGTTAGTTCTGCCAGAGCTACACCACAGCCCTACACCGGCGGTGTGAGGGCTCAGCTCTCTTTCCCTGTGGAAAGGACTATAGGAGTAGAGAAACCACGAACCAGAGCTGGGTCCCTTCTCTTTTGTTTTAGTGGACAGCCAGGAAGTCCTCTCCTCATTCCAGGCAAGTGGGTCAGGAAATGCAGAAAGGAGTCCCACTTGCTGTTCATTACCCCCACTCCTCAATATCTTACCTGTTCCCTGAAGTCTCCCACCCCTGGACTGACCAGCCTTGACACTGCTTCAGTTAGGAGAGTGCAGCATGAGCCGGGCTAGGAAATAACAGCCTTGAAAGTTAGAAAGTTAGAATTCAAGAAGCCTTGGATTTATCATTGAGAACAGATGCTCCAACCTCCCGGGAATGAAAGTGGCATCAGCGTCTAGACAGATTGAGCAGGCCCCCACGTTACACTGCCTTTTGGCAATCTCAGGACCTGTTTGCAATGGGACTGAGTCTGGCTGAAATGTTAATTTTGTTAAGCCTCAAATTATTTCATTTTACTGTCTGGTGTTTAGGCTTTTGTACCCAACTGGCTTTAAAATAAAGAGAAGAGTGCACTTCTGATATAGCCCACCAGGGGAGGAGCTTGCATCAGGATTTTCAGTCTAGAGCAGCCTGCAGACACTTCTTCTATCCCAGCTTTATCCAACCCCCACCCCCTCCTTTTGATTACTATTCCTGAACTCTTTTTTTTTGGAATCCAAATGTATTTATATATACAACGTCATTCCCATGTGCCCTGGCCCTTTACAGGAACAGAGCATTACAGTCCTAAAAGGGGAACCAGGTGTTTTAGCTAATGTGCAGAAAGGAAAGTTTTCAACTGAAGATTTAACAAGAGGAACCCCAGATCTAGACCAGTTCCCTCGGGGCCAGATGTTTAGCCCACCAGGTAACTTAACCTAAATGAAATGAGTGTCATGTGATTCGGTTAAATCCTTAGGTCTCTCCCTCTGCTCTCGGTCTGGAAGGGGAACGGCTTGCACTGGTAGACAGCACTTCGATACCAGCATATCTTATCTTGGGACAGCAGTACAAACCCATTCCTATACAGGGTTACAAGCAGCTGTGAGAGGTTTCCAACCACATCCCCTCTCTCTAGCATGGGATGAGAGGCCCATCTGTTGACCCAATCCCATGACACGTGAGGTCTCCTGTCTGCCAGATTCGGGATGTGACAGAGATGTTCCTGAACCTTATCCGGCCCACTGATTATTATCCCATGGTCCTAATCCATGTGGGCACTAATCATGCAGCCAGGAACAGTCTGGATCACCTCATGAAGGACTACAAGGCTCTGGGGGCCAAGCTGAAGGAGACAGGGGCACAGGTGGTCTTTTCATCTGTCCTCCCAGTGAGCAGATGTGGACGACGCCATGAGACCTGCATCAGGGAGGTCAACTTGCGGCTTCAGAGCTGGTGTTTTGGACCATGACCCATACTTCCGAACAAGAGACATGTTTGGCTGGGATGGGCTTCATCTCTCCCCCAAAGGTAAGTGCGTGTTTTCTTTCAGGATGGCTGATCTCCTCCGGTGGGCTTTAAACTAGGTTCGTCGGGGGAAGGGGAGGACAAGGACAGAGGGATCCATGGAGCACTGAACCATGAGATACCCACAAGACCAGCCCAGGTAAGTATCAAAGGTTGTATTAGACAGGAGTATAGGGGCGTTCCAGGGGCAGCCACTGGGGGAATTAAGTGGATATATACAAATGCCAGGAGCATGGGTAACAAGCAGGAGGATCTGGAACTCTTGCTTGTGAGCAATAACTTTGACCTAGTGGGACTAACTGAAACCTGGTGGGACTCTACTCATGACTGGGTGGTAGGAGTAGAGGGCTATAGGTTGTACAGGAGAGCTGGAGAAGGGAAAAAAGGAGGGGGTGTCGCTCTCTATGTCAAAGGACAGTACACATCTTCCCTAATCAAACTGGGATCAGAGAATGGACAAGCAGAGACTCTGTAGGTTAGGATCTAAGGGGGTCGGGGGGAAAGGGACCTGGTGGTGGGGCCTCCGCACCAGAACACAGGAGGTAAAGAGTCCCACCAGGGGTAACGCCTTGCTCAACTTGGTGTTGGCCACAGGGGATGACCTGGTGGAGGACCTGCAGATTCAAGGCAACTTAGGGGACAGTGATCACCAAATGATAAAATTCACTCTCCAGAGAAGGGCAGGCACTATACCTAGCAGGACACAGGTGCTAAACTTTAAAAAGGCTGACTTTAATAGGCTCAGGGGATTGGTTAGCAGGGTACTAGGAACCAAGAGCCTAGATGCTTTGGGGGTCCAGGAGGGGTGGTCGTTCCTCAAGGATACCATTCTTTGGGCTCAGAGTGAGACAATCCCATGGCAGAGGAAAGGGGGCAAAGGGGCCAGGAAGCCCCTTTGGCTAACCAGGGTCATCCAGGATACTATAAGGGCAAAAAAAGTAGCATACAGGAAGTGGAAGCAGGGGATAGCTAGTAAGGAGGAGTACACTTCCTTGGCCCGCGTCTGCAGGGAGTCGGTCAGGAAGGCCAAGGCAGCTCTAGAACTCAGGCTAGCGACAGGGATTAAGGACAATAAAAGTCCTTCTTTAGGTACACTGGGGGCAAAAGAGGGTGCAGGGTAGCATAGGACCCCTAGAGGACAGGCAGAGGGGGTTAATGACGGATAGCAGGGACAAGGCAGAGCTCTTCAATGAGTTTTTTTGCCTCTATCTTCTTAAATAAGAATCTAGACGAACCCTCCATACACATCACAGACACCAAAAAGGGGAACATCAGCTGACCATCGGTCAGTGCCGACATGGTAAAAGGACACTTGGAAGGACTGGATGTGTTCAGATCACCGGGACCAGAGGGACTCCACCCACAGGTAATGAAGGAATTAGCGAGTGCCGTAGCTGAACCACTAGCAAGGATATATGAGCACTCATGGTGCTTGGGTCAGGTCCCAGAGGATTGGAAGAGGGCCAATGTTGTCCCAATCATTAAGAACGGGAGGAAGGAGGACCCGGGGAACTATAGACCGGTCAGTCTTACCTCTATCCCAGGGAACATCCTAAAAAATATTATCAAGGAACACATCTGTGGGAGCCTGCTGGCTAATGTGACGCGGAGGGGCAACCAACATGGGTTTAGCGGGCAGGTCCTGCCTGACTAACCTAGTTTCTTTTTCATGACAAGGCCACCAAATGTTTAGATGCAGGAGTCGAGGTGAATGTTATCTATCTGGACTTCAAGAAGGCCTTTGACACTGTATCCCATAGCATCCTTATTAATAAGCTAAGGAGATTTGCCTTGGGTGATTATACAGTAGACTGGGTAGCAAACTGGCTCGGGGTCACACTCAGCGGGTGGTGGTGAATGGGTCAGTGTCAACCTGGAAAGATGTGGGCAGTGGAGTCCCTCAGGGCTCAGTTCTGGGGCCGGTGCTGTTCAACATCTTCATCAGTGATTTGGATGAGGGGATGGGAAGCACCCTGTCCAAATTCGCAGATGACACAAAAATATGGGGTGAAGCTAACACCCTGGAGAGGAGGAACCAGATCCAGGCTGACCTCGACAGGTTGGGGAAACGGGCAGAGAACAACAGGATGCAATTCAATAAGGACAAGTGCAAGGTGCTGCATCTAGGGAGAAAAAACTGCCATCTTGTTTATAGGCTGGGGGATGACCTTCTCAGCACCACTGAGGCAGAAAGAGATCTTGGAGTCACTGTTGACTCCAGGATGAACATGAGTCGCCAATGTGATGAAGCAGTTGGCAGAGCCAATCACACCTTGTCGTGCATCCGTAGGTGCTTCACAAACAGGTCCAGGGAAGTGATTCTCCCTCTCTACACGGCACTGGTTAGACTGCAGCTGGAGTACTGTGTCCAGTTCTGGATGCCAGAGTTCAAGCAGGATGTGGACAACCTGGAGAGGGTCCAAAGAAGGGACATGCATCTGACTGGAGGCCTGCAAGGAAGGTCCAATGAGGAAAGGCTAAGGGACCTTAACCTCTTTAGCCTCTCCAAGAGAAGGTTGAGAGGGGACCTTGTGGCGGTGTGCAAATTCATAAGGGGGGAGCAACATGAAGTAGGCGGCCATCTGTTTACCAGGGCACCCCTGGAACAACAAGGAACAATGGCCATAAGCTACTGGAGAGTAGGTTTAGACTGGACATTAGGAAAAAGTTCTTCATGGTCAGGGTTGCCAGGATCTGGAATGGGCTTTCAAGGGAGGTGGTGCTCACCCCAACCTTGGGGGTCTTCAAGAGGAGACTGGACAGGCACCTGGCTGGGATCACATGACCCCAGGTTTGGTGACCCTTTTCTTGCCTGCCAGGGGCAGGGGGTTGGACTAGATGGCCCACTGAGGTCCCTTCCAACCCTGGAATCTATGAACCTATGAATTAAGGAAAGGGGCAGTAACATACTCTTGGTGTGGAAGGGGAGATACAGGATAGCAAGAAGAGCAGGGCCTCAGAGTGACTTGAGGAGAAGACAAGAAAAGACAGTCTGATGTGACTGGCCATGAAATCATGGTTCCAACGTAGCCACAGCCCCATCAGAACCAGAGGTTGCTTAGTTGGATCCAAATTTTCAGGGAGTTGATTTTCTTGATTTTTTTGGAGCCCGGAGGGCCTACAGATCATCAAGTATGGCCTCCTGCATAGCTAGACTAGAACATCTGACCCAGCCACCCCTGCACTGGTCTCAGGTCACTGGTAAAGGCTTCACGTGAGACACAACCTACCATGTCATTAAATATGTCCTTCCAGAGATTAATGACTTGCAGTCCTGCTTGTGTTGTGAATTTGTCTACTTTCAGCTTCCAACCATTGAACCATGTGATGTCCTTCTCAGCTAAGCCACCTGTCCACAGACATTCTTTCCCCATGTAGGCACTTGGAAGCTGTGATCTAGTCACCTGCTCTTGGATGGACTAAATGGACCAAGTTTCTATTTTCTCCTCCAGTTATAGCCTCAATCATTCTTGTAGTTCTTTCTTCCACAGCTAGACAGCTCTTTATCCATCAAGAAGCAAATTCTGTCCAGTTATTGTCTTTTGTTAGACCAATTTTATGGTTGGGAGAGAAGTTAAACAAGCTTCTGGACATTAGGAAGATCTTTCCTCAGAAGCAGATGTGGCCTAAGCTAAAGAGCTGGTAGAATAATTACTTCTAAGTCCATTATATACATACATGAAAATGATTGCTTATCACAGGAAGTGGGCAGTAAATGTATGGAGCAAATAACAATTATCAGGAAGGTCTTGGTCTGTAGATATAGTTGCTATAGATAAGCTTAATTATTTAAACGAATGAGGTGATGCAAAAGGGAAGAGGTCTATTATCATCTGTGGAGCACAAAGGTTAGCAGAGGGAGCAGGTAATAATGAGCCATAAAACCATTATTCGATTAAGACCTCGGGTTTTGATGTCCAGCAAAGATAGGACTTTATGTTTCCAGGCTTGTCTTCTGAAAGCATTCAGTAGGTTTCTCTTGAGGACAGGGACTATGAGGTCAGAGATGGAGTACTTGTTCTGTGTAAGTGCTCTCCCAACGGTGAGTGGGCGCTTTTGTCCTGCATCATTTTCCAGTGAAAGTTCATTCTGGAGTGTACTGGTTGTTTAGTTTCATCCACGTAGTTTCCATGAGGGCATTTGGTGCGTTGGATGAGGTGTATCACCTTTCGTGATAGACATGTAGGATCCAGGGATTCTGATGGCTTTATTGTGGGGAGTGTTGATCGCGATGACAGTGGGAATGTGTTAGCAGGTTTTGAATCTGTTGTTTAGGCAGAGCCTAGTTATGTGTTGACTATACAGTTGGTCCAACAAAAGTTACATTACCTTCTTCCAGCATAAGAAGACAAGAAAGCCTCTTGTATCAGATGACTATAATGCCCAACATTTTGCCCATCAATCATTCTTTTAGTGCACTTACCAAGAACTTTCTCATGAAGTCTTTTATAGCTCCATAAAAGCCCCATAAAATATTTGTAAAATATTTGACCAGTCCAGAGAGAGCTGTGGGCATTTGTAAACTTCCAGAATCACTGCATCATCCTCTTGATTTTAGCATCTGAGCCATTGCCAAAGCAGGGGGTTTTCATTGGGAAAGAAACCTGCCACTAAGATCCCTTCAAGCTCTGATGGGATCTGCATGGGCTGCTAATGAATACCCCTTGGTGACCAAGGGGCGTCACATTGTGTGCAGCATTTCTGTGGCCTGTACCAGCACATGCAGGGCTGAGGGGCTTTGACCCTAGCTGACTTCCTGCCCCTTGGGCAGGGGGCTGGATGAGATGATCTTGTGAGGTCCCTTCCAGCCCTAATGCCTATGAAATCTGTGACAGTCTCCCATCAGCACTGAGCAGCTCCTGGACTCAGTGAGAAGCAGAGGTCAGCATAGACCTTGCAAAATTGCCTTATTAACCTTGCTATGGGACTTTATTCCAAGGAACAAGAAGGAGCCTGAGATGCAGATGCTGAAGGCTGCTCATTAGCAACACCCAGCAGTAAGGGGAGGAATGCGCGGGTGTACACTGCTTCATTTAAATACAAGGCCATGTACAGCTGACATTAGCACCACCCTCCCTGCTTGTACCTGCAGAGAGTGATCCTCCACCAGCCCCCAGCACCAACATGGGCTCAAGCAGGAGCCTACCTTGGAGCTGTCTCAATATAACAGTACAAATGCAGTGCCAAGGCAGACTTCAGCCCCATCTTTATTTGTGGTTCACACAGTTGCCATCCCAGCAGGACCTGCTGTGCTGAGCAGGCTCCTCTCACCATCCAAGCAACCCACGGCCCATAGTTGTCCAGCAACATGTGGCCCCTTCTCCAGAGACAGCTCCTTTCCCAGGAGACAGTGGTGACTTCAGACATGTGGGCTGCTGACGTATTTAGACACCCATGCCACTAGAGCTGGGTGTCTGCTCCTTTCAGCATGATGCCCTACTTTCTCACCCCTCCAGGTGGACAGTTTGGCCTGCTGACTTGAATATTAGAGTGCCTGATGCTCTCATCTGCCACGTCTTGGTGTTGTATTTACTAAGAATGGGAGGAAGGTTTCATATCTCCTTGAATAGACACTTGGTCAGCTTAGGCAATGTATCCTGGGGCTCCGCCTCCCCTATGCCCCACCTGGCACCAATCCATTGTTAGTATGTCAACTTAGGTAAGTAAGTCCTTGCTGCCTCTCTGCTGCGGCTTTCAAGGAAGTCCAGGCCACTAATATGAATCCTAGATCTCAATAGGCAAAATAAATATTTCCTAAACCTAAATGAATCCTCGCAGCATAAATACTCTTTCTTTACACACAACATCTTCTGTGAGACCTTAGCAGTATTTCCCATGGAAACACACTGAAAGTCTTCCCCAGTAAAAGGGCTTGAGAGTGACCAGTGCTCCAATCTCTCACTGCCCTCACGGTTTGAAGTTTTACTCTTTTTTTTTCTCTCCACAGGATCCTCGCCACTTGGAGACCACTCATCATTTGGGGCATCCGCAAGGACCTGGCTGGTAAGTTAACAGGCTCCTTCAAGCCTCTATTCGTCCAATGCTGCCTGGGCTCCCACCATTCGCCCCTCCTGGGGCACTTTGTGCCTAGACGCTGTTCTTCACAGCGCCAGGCTTCTGTTTCTGGTCCTCTCCCCTTCCTGTCTCAGGCTGCTCTTTCTGTCTTTCAGGGTTTGTCCAGCCAATCGGAACTGGAAAGCACTAACGAAGTGTGCCTGTGCCAGTGTTGGGGTTTCCCTCCTTGGGGTCGGCATCAAATGCAGTGGCTCATCCCTCCACCAGAGCTTCTCCTCCACTTCCGCTTCATCTACTTTGGTGGCAGCTGGCTTCTCACTCCTACAATGTGACTCTGCTAGGAAGGGAACTGCTGGAGCTGGTGACCACCCCCTGACTGAGAACCTTAGGCCTCTGGAGGCCCCAGTGCACATTGCAGCCCTTGGCTGGTGGGAGACCCAAGCTGTAGCTGTAGGAAAAGCTTCTTGCATGCTCTGGCATGGTCAGAATAGGTGCCTGCCACAGCACTGTGGTTCTCGATGACTATGCTCAGTGACCCCCCATCTCTAGGGCTGGAAACACTTGGGTGACACTGATCTCTCCAGCCCAGGAGCCTTAATATCCTTCCCACAATGCTTTTACCTGGATGGGAATGATGAAACAAGACACGGAGGAGAGAAAGGGAATAGTAGGCAAGGCCACATGAACATACTCGTGTGTATGGGCATGCGGGGTGCTCCATGCTGTGCCTGCTCCTTTGAGGACGTGCATTTCTCCCTGCCCTCACTCAGCCACCCAGGCTCTGTAGGCTGGGCACTAGCAGCTCAGGCTTTGAGCTCTTGAAGTCCCCTGCTCAGCCCTCAGGACATTAACCAAAATGGCAGCCCCCACTTAAATCAGGAATTGTTTAGCCCCTTGTGTGGTGCCAGATCCTTGGATGGGACAAACTGCCATAGCTCCGCTTAAACCAATGGGACTATTCTGATTGGCACCACCTGAGGATCTGGCCCACAGGCCCCAGTGAGGCTGTGCACTAACCGCGTCTACGGCCAAGTTCCTTGCCTAGAGGGTGAGATGGGAGTTTTCCTATACTCCAGTGGGGGCCAACCTTTTTGGTAGGCATGATGCAGATTAGCCCTGCACCCGTCCCAAGTGCCACACCTATTCTCTCCCTCTACTCGATCTTCTGCTCTGCTTTCTGCTCCCTGCCCTAGCTGCTACTGTGTTGCCTGTCCCCTCTCTGATTCATCCCCTGCCACACACAGAGGTTGGCCATGGCCACATGTGGTACCCATGCCAGTTTTGGCCTCCCTTGCTATATTCCATCCCTCTCAGAGTAGAATAGATATTGGTACAGCTCTTGTTTTCTTCCCTTCCTTGGCGGTCTCCCCAGCCCGATGCAGCAGCAATGCCTGTGGAAACTTGCCCTGCTCCCAGGGAAATGCATCACACTGGCTGCTGCAAAACCAGAGTGCTCACAGCTTTTCAGTGTGCCCCGCAGAAATGGCCATCCCTCCAGCAGTTGAGGAAATGCTATTTACTGCCTAAAGACTGTTCCTTGCCATGATGCAGCAATTAGATTATGTAAGAGTCAGTAGGTCAGATGATTCAAGTTTCATGGGTGTGAACCCAGAGCAACCACACAACAGTCATGGCATCTATTCCAGATTTATGTCAGTATAAGGCAAATTGAAGTCTGGCCAGGGGCACTTCTAATAGAAGCAATTTGTTAAGGGGCCAGGCAGATGCTTGTCACTTTGGCCCTCTCTGAGATAAGGTTTGCTCCCAGCTACACACTCTTCCCTAGCTCCCTTTTCCTCTTGACTACAGCACGGTCCTGCTGGCGGCATAAGGGAAAGCTTCTTATCAGGGAATGTGTTTGAAACCTTAGGGCCAAGTTTGCAGCTTGTCAAAATTGTTACTGGTCTCCAAGAAGTTGCAGTGATTCACACCACTTGGAGCCCGGCCTCTTGGACCCCAGGGGATTATTCATCCTGCCTATACAAGTGGATCAGCCCCATTGCTTTCTCTGGGGTTATTCCTCCTTCACACTGGTATAGCTGTAAGCCGTTTTGGTCCAGGTGAGCACTGTTGCTCATAGGCCTTTGTCTGTTGTCACTGCAGCAAAGCTGAGCTGCTCACTGTCTGCCAGGAGACACTGACCCTGTGACAATCCCCGGTTTTAGCAACGTTAATGCAACTGTCTCAGCAGAGCAGTGCATGCATGTGGGGACAGCTCATCCCACCTCAGGTCTATGGGTCACAAAAGATTCGGCCAAGGTGAAGCCTTGCCAGGCCCCATGCATCCCTCCCTCCCTCTCTCAGGGGATGGATGCTCCAGTGCTCAGTGCATCGTAGCAGAGTTGGAGACCTGAGCTCTCCATCTGCAGCATGATTTGGGTGAGTCCTTTGACTTCTCTGCATCTTACTTCCTTGGTTATGAAACCCCTGTGGGCAAGAGTAGCCCCAGAGCACAGGGAGCCTTTGTTCACCCAATGTGCTTGGAGAGCCTCAGCTAGAAGGCAGCTGAGACAAGTGGAAAAACTTGCTAATGGAAATGGACTTGGCTCATGGACAACACTACAACTTTTATTTAGGGACTGAAGACTTTTTGCTTCCCTTCTGCCCACCCTATAGGCAACAGCAATGATTCTGCAGCCCTCTGGTTTGGTAGTCTTGACTCAGCTGAGACCGGTGCCTGACCCCATCATCCCCTGGCAGTGCCTTCTTGCTCTTACTCCTGGTACGATGAATTGTTCAGAAATCACTCCAAGCCAAGGAGTCTGACAGACGCCTGCTTCCCCCTGCATCTGCGTTCTACCAGCTCAGCAGTGTGCGATAGGAACCTCTGGACAGCATCGCAGCCCCAGTAAGGTGGAGTTCCCCGTACAGAGCACTCACCCTTTTCACCAGAGTTAATGGGAACAGCCCAGTGTCCAGCTCTGCTAAGAAGTTGGCACCAAATGCCAGAATGTTTATGAGCATATTGATGGCTGGTTACCTGAAGTGCCATTTGCCACTAAATGTGGGTCAGCAAAGCAGCCATTTGACCTCTACCACTGCCTGACCACTGGGATAGAGCTGGCCCTGTTCATTAACCAAATTCTGTCTGCCTCAGATGGGCATTTTATGGCCTTCTGGCTGAGGCTTCTGAAATTCTCGCCTTTTCCAAACCAAACATATCAAATTCAATCTCCGATCCTCACGTGGATCAGAGGAGGAGCTGGTTTTGGGATGCAACGACTAACCCCTGAGAGAGGAAACCACAATGGGTATTTCCTGGCCTGTGAGTCTAAGGCAGTACATCAGGAGCCCAGGCTGGCTCTCTCCCTAAGCTTAGGATCATAGCAGGCAGGAACATGCCCTGTAGCAGAAACCATGGTAATGCCTGGAAAGGAGCCTCCAGGCCAAAGGAGGCTTGGTAGGAGAACAAAGGGGAAGCCAGGATGAGGTGGGAAGACCTTGAAAAAGGAATCAGTAGCACGGAAGAGGAGGGCTAGCAAGAGAGGGCATGTCTATGCCATGAGCTTCTGCTTCAATGGAAGAGGATTTAGCTTCTCAGCAGGGGTGAAGGGCACGACTGCTTCTTCACCGTGCCAAGACTTTGAGTGGAGAACTCATTCCTCCAGTGGATAGGGGAGCAGGGTTCACCGCAATACCACTGGGGTGGGAGGTGGACTTCCCCCAAAGATCAGATTGGCAAGGACTGCACAGCTTTTTGCCTTCCTGAGCAGCACAGAGAACAGCCTCCTGCCTCAGATCACCTGCATCTATATTCACCCTCCATATTCCTTGCTTTTGCAGTCCCAGGGCACTGGGGGAACTCTTGTCTGGCCAGCTCAGGTGTGTGGTGGGCTTTTTCATAAGTTGCTTTGTGGCTGTGGCTGGCTGTGGCTGTGGCAGGTGAGGGGAGTCTAAGTGAGACAATATAGTGGATCCTTCTGGACACATAGTTGCCTGCAAATGCAAGGGATGGGACTTGATGGGCCACAAGGCCCCTCCCAGTCATAGTTCAGGCAGTTCACATTACTATAGTGATCCTATCAAACTCTCTTGGATCCCTCCTCATCCAGAGGTTTCAAAGTGCTTTGCACAGGCAGGGGGCAGCGTCAGTGGGGTTGTGTTGGGGGTCCTGGACTGGAGGGAGAGCTGTGGGAAAACCGAGGCATGGAAAGCCAAACGGCCTGATATTCAGAGGCTCTGAGCACCCTGGTCTCTAGGTAGGGTCAGTGGAAGCTGCAGGTGCTCAACACTGCTGGAAATCAACTGCAGAGCTGGAGTTAGAGTCCAGGAGCCCGACTCCCAGCCCATGGCTTTGCTGGGGAGCGGGACTAGGGGACGGAGATCGGGGAATGTGAGAAATCCCATACCACCCTGTAGTCTCATATCACATGCCCTTGCCCAGCATTGACAGGAACAGGAAGGGGGAGAGCCCACAGAGATGCCAAACATGGAGAAATGCTGCATGTGTTTAAGTGCTGCTCTGAGCAGTTGGAGCCAGGGTGCGGAGGGCCTAGGGGCCTGGGCTGTAACTGGACCTCAGAGAGGCAGGTGGGTAGGCAGGTTCTTGTGGGCACAGTAGGCAGAGAGGGAGGCAACCAGGACAAAGGGCTTCCAGCCCCACTGTTAGGACTGCCCAGGAGGGGGCAGCCTCACAAGGGTCCTTCCTCTTTCAAACCCTGGTTCAGCCCCCAGGGAGATGGATAGAAAAGACCCCAGTGGCTTCAACGGGAGAGTGTCCCAGCCCTAGATGCTGCCCGGCAGGGGAACGCATTGTCCTTTCCGTGCATCCTGCGGTTGGTGTTGAGCTCGCTCAGACTGAATTTCCCCTTCACACCATCTCTTTGTCCCACCTTTGTTCTCCCAAGGAAGTAGCCTGCTGGGCTGAGCGCTAGGGGATGGATCAGGCCCAGTGCAGAGTGGCCAACCCTGGGCAGGGGTACAGGGGCAACAATGCCACCGCAGAGGCATGGCTCACAGGGGAAGTCCCCATGGCAGCCAGGTTTGTGACAGGTACAACGGTTTGTGCCCTATGTTTTGCTAAGTGAGCTGCCGGAAGACAATGTTGGATGAGACCAGGCTGATCCCCAGAACTGAGATAGCTATGCACTACTTGAGCACAACATTATAGGCTCCATGTGGGGGTAACAGGTTGGCATCTGATGGCTTGTTGCATGAGATGATTTGTGACCCTCGTGTCTGCTCAGGGACTTTACCAGCATTAATGCACAAAGCTCCCAGTGCTCCTGGCAGAGGCCAGCCCACATTTCTCATCCTCCAGATGAGGAAACTAAGGCATAAGGAAGATTGAAGACAACATCTTTGGGTGTTGGAGTTTTTGGTGCCCAGCTTGAATCACCTGGGGCCTTGCTTTTAGAAGAGCTGAGCCATTGACTTCCACTGAAGCTCAAAACAAGGCCTGGGTGCCAAAGAAGGAGATGCCCAAAGACAGTGGCTGCTGTCGGCCCTTTTCACCAGGGTTGTCCAGTAGGCTAGCAGCAGGAGGAATGAAACCCAGGTCTCCTTGTTCCCCAACCCGTCCTCCATTTTAGCTGCCTCCCCCCCACACACACACCTTTGCTTGTGACTGGATTTCTTCCAGTTGAGGAGGCTGAGATAAGGGAGCTGTTCCTCAGTCACTGGTCTGTGGACTCAGCCAGACAAGTAAGGATCCAAACCCAACAGCTGTGAGCTTTCCAGGTTGCACCCTGTCCTGGGAGGGGTGCCACTGGCACAGAGCAGCCACTAATTAAATCAGCCACACTCTGAAAATGTGGGAGAGTAAAACCAGCTCTTAAAGGGAAGGAGGAGCCGTGGAGAGAGCTGTTGTGTAACTGGAGAGCCTTGCAGAGTGAAGGGTGTGGGGGGGTGTAGGGGAGGGAGGAAGGAAGTCTGATTGTCTGAGCTATTCAAACCCAAGAATTTATTGTCAAAGAAAATGGAAAGTGCTGTAATAACAATTACTTGTGGTTTCCTTACTGTTCAGCTGCCAGCCAGTCACCTACTGAGTGAATGAGGTTCCTGGGTGGGGTGGCAGGGGTGCTGCCGAAACGTCTGCCTGTGCAACCCCACAGCTTCCACCAAGGAAAGGCAGACCAGGACACAGTCCCTCCCCGTGGGCCGTGGAAAGCCCAGGCAGGGCAGGTGGGACAGGCTCGATTCTGGGAGCCAGACGCCTTGGCAACGTAGGGCCAGACGCCTCTGTGATGCAGGTGGCGATGCAGTAGTGTGTTGGGGAATGGGCCATGGTGCCCCGTGTGATGGGAAGAAGTTTGGCAGTGGGGGGCGTGCAGGCCATTCTCAGCTCATGTATCACGGGGTGAAATGGGTGGAGGCCTAATGGGAAAAGCTACCCGCTGCGGTGAAGGCGATGGAGCCCCATTGGCACAAGATCTTACACCTCTTGTAAGTCACTTTCCCAGCATCTCTCTTTCCTTCTTTACCCCCTGTCCCTCCCCACCAGATAGACTGCCCTGGCTGCACGTACCTGGTGGACACTGAATGAGTGGAACTGACACTGGCTCAGCCCTTTCACCGAGCTGGCAGCTTGACCCTTCAAACACCATCTTGCCAGGGCAAGCTACATTCGCAGGCATAACAAGCAGGGTCCGGCCCCAAACAGATGGCAGCAGGAGCAGTGGCAATGGCAGATACTGCCATTCTTATGCCCCCTCTGAGTGCGCACCTGGTGCTGGTGCCTTTTTTTACACTCCTGGCTAAACCTCTGAGAACCCCTGGCTGGATTATTGCAATACGTATCTAAACGTGAAAAGGAGGAGGAGCTAAACTACTGAAAAATGTCCAACTAGATCTAGTAAAAAATGTTCACCCCTTCCTGATTGTTTTTCATCATAACATGAGCTTTCATCACTGCAGAGTTGTTCCACAGGAAGACGTCTGTCAGTGACATTCTGGGTTTTCGAAAGCAGCCTTTCATGCCCAGATGTCTTATTTTGAACTGTCTGGACGAACAGGAACATTTCATCTCGAACACTTTGACGTGAAGCCTTTCAGTCTGAATCAGCCTTGACATTTCCAACTCCAACTTTTTTGGGAAGACATGATGTTTCCTGGGAAATGGGGTGACTTGTCTTCTTTGTCCTGCTAGAAGAAGAAAACAAAATGTTGAAATATTAGAATTCCCCACAGGATGGAAACTCCGCTCTCCTACAGCTCTTGTCCAGCTACTGCAAAGCACAACAGCCCATCTGCTCTCCGCAGGTCAGTGAGAATGTGTCACCCGGCTGCTCTGCTCTCTGCACTTGCTCGCACCCAGCGGAGTCCAGTTCAGTGGTCCCATCCAACGGCTTTTGCTGTGATTAGCCCTGCCTATCTGTGAGATCCTCTCCCCCTGTGACCGTGACCTTCCATGACAGCTACAACTTACTGGCACAATGAAACTGTTGACCGGGGCAGGATTGAGACTGTGGAACTTAATCCTGCAAGAGTTCAGAGATTATAGACCTCACTGCACTCAGTCACATGCAACCCTCAGCTCACGGCTCTTTATGCAAGCATAACACGCCGACTCACACCTGCACACCAGCCTACGCACACAACACAGTGACTTTCCCCCACACCCAGAGCACCTCAGCACACAGAACACACCCACTCACATGCAAACACCCTGTAAACTACAGGCTGAGAGGCCAGAGAGACAGATTTTGCTTCCATTTTGAATGCCCGTGGTGCCCTCCAACACTGCGTTAACAGATAGAGGCCAGCTAAGTCCCCACACATATAGATCAATTCCATATGCCACCTTTTATGTCATCACTGAGTCTGGCCCATCTCCTCTGGCTGCATGACACACCTTGCAGAAAACCTTTATTTAGCAATACATGCTAAAAATAGCTTCCTGGAGCAGACGTGCGGTCCCGTAGCAAGGTCTTGTTCACTTCCAGAGCATGGGAGGTGGCCTCAGAAATGGCAGGCGCTGAGAATCAGGAAACGGTCTCAGCAAAAAAAAACAGCTAAGCCTTGGCTAACCAGGAAATGCTCAGTGATGGCAGCACCTCGGTGAACGTGGGAGATTCATCCGCTCGCTGACGGACCTTGTGATAATATTGGAGGCCCCACTTCCCACAGCTGCACCCCTACCCCTTTGCTTCCTGTCTCTCTGGATTATTATGGGACACCCGCTTGCCCCCCCCCCACAATTGCTAAGACATCTGGAGGACACCTAGGAGGCCATCTGGGTTCTGGTGCAGAGCTAACTATAGCACTTCCTCCCACTGGGTTGTCCTGGAAAGGCTCTTTGCCAGTGGTAGGGCTGTGGCTGAAAAAGCTACCTGGTGAGGCAAAGAGATGAGAGGGAGAGAAATTACTAAGGTAGAAACTACTTCTATCTGCTTTTGAGAGCCCCAGGACCACTATGCAGTGCCATGGGGGCTCCCCAGAATACAGCGCCAGCCTGCTCCTGTATCTGTTGCAGGGTGTGGGGGGGTCCAGAAAGGGCTGAAATGAATCAGGCTGGTCCAGGACTCCTCCACCCCGGGCAAACCCTCAGCAGCCTGACGAGCTGATTGGCCTTGCAGCTGTCCTCTACTTCCTGGGTGCCAAGCGGCCTAGGCAGGAGCCAGGGTCAGGCCCAGCTTCTGAGTCAGATCCAGCCAAAGTTAGCCTCTCCTTCTTGCAAAGCACTGGCCCTGGAAGAAGAGCGAGATCTGCCCACTGCTAACCGGGCTTGACCTGTTAGAGCAACCTCACACTAGTGTTATGCTGTGAACGAGATGCTGCAGATTTATCCCAGTGCAAGTAAGATGACAGTCAGGTCCAACGGCATTACGACAGCACAAGTGGGCTCAGAATCAGGCCCACGGGCTCCTGGTTGGCCCTGGGAGAGGAGCATGGGCGCCTGATGGTTGTCACTGGTGACAGACACAGGCTTTGGGAGTGCAAGTATCAACTCAGCGGGGTCCACGAGGGTGGAGCAAAACTTGAAGTCAGTTTACAAAACCATGCAAGCAGCTTCATGTCTGGCAGGGCTCAGGCCCGGTGACATCCACGCCCTCAGCCCAGATTCCCAGGTGCAGTCAGGCCGTCTCTTGCTTAGAAAGTCCTGAGCTGTGCAAGTCACATGTGCCATCCCTTGGAGCACTGATGTCTATGCTGCATTCCCAGACCATCCTGGCAGGGCCCCCCTAAGCCCACCCCTACTCTCCTCTCCAGCTCCTGCTCCCGTGTGCCAAACCTGGAAATGAACAGGTGAAGTTGCTCTACAGACACCCCCACGGTTGCTGTCGAGCACAGAGGAGACCAAGCTGAGGAAGGATGCCTCAGGGCAGCCTCTGCCCTATGCCTCCTGATACAGAGCATGTCAAAGGGTCAAGGCATGCGTGCGGGTGTCCCGCCCTGGACAGCCCAGGGATGGCATGCAGGCATCACCTTAGTCACTCAGGGCCTGTGGCCTCCCACTCCCATGAGTTCACACATCCAGGGACCGGCAGCCCTATGTGATCTCTCCAGCCCTGGTCAAGGCAGTGCAAGTGAGGGGTTAGTTGGGGTCTCATATGACCCTACTGGAATCCCCCAGGGCCCTTCTCCCCTCAGCACAGCCAGCTGGGTTGTCTACCACCATCTCTCATTGCTGTGCAGGCACTAACAGCTTGATCCAGTGCTGCTCAGAGAAAGGGATGAATCTGCAGTCCGGGGCTGAGCTTCTCCAAGAGGTGCAAAGCATCCGTTATTCCAAGGGGCCGGATCCTGTGAGGAGGGTGGTCCACAAAGGGTGCTCCGCACGTCTGGGACGACTTCAACACTTCCTGGATCCCAGGCCGGGTAGGATAAATGGCTCCTGTGAGCGGGTGAAGCCCAGGGGCAAAGGCTGTGTGTGCGGGCTGTGGCCCTGCCAGCCCTGTGACAGGAGAAGCTGATAAGAAGGTGCTAACAGCGCTAAGCCGAGGAAAATTTTTCCTGCTTTTGAGGGTTTGAAGATCTGGGCTGCTACCACTGCCTCTGACTTTCCATTAACGGCTTGTTGAGGCGGGTTTGGAGAAATTACCATCTGGGGGCCGGGATCAAAAGATCCTGGGACAGATCCCTTCTCAGATGGACTCCCCTGGAGTTTCCCCTGTAGGGAGACCAGCCCCATTACTGTGTCCCCTGTGGACAGGTGCTGGGTGAGCACCACAGAGCGGCTCGCCAGAGCCTGCTGTTGTTTGACTGCACTGGGACTGGCTGGGGAACTAGCAGCACCTCTCCCCTTCCAGGCGGGCTTGTCCGGGGTTGTCAGAGAAGCCAGTTGCCCCGATTCCAGCAATGCGCCATGGGAGCAGGGCACCCCATTCCTGTCATCCCCTTTGATAGCCCCAGCCTTCAGTTTTCAGCTGCAGGGCTCAAACAAGGGCAGAGGGAAGGAAGCAAGACTCCCCTGGTAAACAGTATCTACTCTCTGGGAGCCTGATCCTATCTGTTGAAGGGTCCAGGGTCTGAAGAAAACACTTAGCTGCCAAACAACAGCCAGTGGGTATTTCACAGTCTTAACAGCATCCTGGGTGCACACGGGTGAGGCTAAGCCTGGCCCCCTCTGCAGTGCTGTGAGGGACTCAAGTCATCACATGCACTTTAATAAGCCTCGCAGCTCCTTAGCCACCCTAATACTCTTGTTGCAAACACAGGCTGAGAGCCAGTCCCCACCCTGAAGATCCTACAGGCCAAACAGACAAAGGAAGCAAGGGTAGGTGATGTGCCCAATGTTACTGGGCATATTAGTGGCAGAGCTGGGGATGGCACGCAGGTGCAGAATGGCAGCAGATAGTTATAGCCTGAGCTGTTCTTTCCCAGTGCCTTGCTGACCAGCAGGTGGGCAGTGTTGCCATGCACAGCACGGGCATTCCCACAGCTCCCTCGAGAGATGTAGCTGTCTGATTCAAGTGACAGTGGGACTCTGCCATCTGCTAAATAAGGGTAATGCTGTCACTTTGCTAACCAGTTCTATCTGAAGAGCTTGAAGCACAAAGGAGAGCAAGTGGTGAGGCAGAGCAGATGGTCCCCACAGGGTGCCCTCTGCAAGCTGGCAAGTATCCAGTCCCCCAAGAACTGGGAGCCAGCGTGCCAGAAGAGGCCACTACTTTTGGGTGCCAGTGGGAGGCCCCCTGTAATGTTCAGAACAGCTTCCCCAGCTTTCCCTGGGTGCTTTGGAGATCCGACCTAAATTATGTCAAATACAGAGCCTTCCAGTCTGAGCAGACACCATGTAAGCACATTATCCCAGAGGTTTGGCTGCCCCTGGTGATCTCTTCCCTATTCCTCTCCACGCAATGAGGCTAACTGTGGCAGTCATCAGGTTTCTCACCTTTTTCCTTAGGAAACTCCACCTGGGAGATCCAGGTCAATGACCAGCGGGCTCATGACTCCCCTAGAAGAGGAGAGGTGGCTGAGAGTGTTGGACCCCGAGGGGTGGGATGGGCCTGCTCCTTAGAGCTGGGTGAAGCTCTTGGAAATTGGAGCCTACTTGATATGAGCCATGTGGGAGCAAAACTCCTACCGATTTCATTAGGACCACGAGGAGGAAGCAGCACCTCAGCCAGGGAAAGTCAAAGGCACTGCAAGAATTTAAATCAGCTCAGGCTTTGGCCCCAGTTCAAAACAGGCAAAGTGCAGGCTCAGGAGACATGAATTGGCTACAGTCACAAAACCTTTCCTCCATGAATAAGGGTTCGCCACCTACCCAGCACCCACTCTTGCACTGAGCATTGCCAAAGTGCCTCAGTGATAGACCCCAGGGGCTAATTCCTGTATTCCCCCATGCTTTCAGTAAAGGGCAATAGTGCAGCCACTGCTGAGGTGGAGCCTGGTACCTCTTGAACAATACGCAGGAACATGGCAGTCCTTTCTGCTGGAGAACCATTTGGTTCCAGCTCCTTAGGAAGGAAAGAGATTACTGTGAAACTCAGAGGGAATCCAGGTTGACAGAACATAATTAGGCCTCCTGGAAGTTGGCCAGGGCCTTGGGGATAACACCTACTCTTTCAAAGAGTCCCATGGGCTCTTTTAATGATGCAGGCATCTGCTTTGCCATTTCCTGTGATACCACCAGCCACTCATAAAAGCAGAACTTGCATCTTTTAGGGCACAAAGAAGGGGCTGGAGAGAAGCTCAGGGCTGAATCAAGGAGGTGATGGGCTCAGTGGCCTGATTACAGACTGCCAGCTGACTAAATGACACTTCTGCATCATGTCACTTGGTCACATACCCATCACCATCTCATCTATTCTTGTGCAAAAGATGCCTCCTGAGTTCTGTTAGCAAACACTGACTAATTCCCTTGATAGCTGTTGTTCGATAGTCTCTGAATTTAAAATTTTGTTGTTTGAGCACGTCGGTGCCATAATCAGCCCTGTTTATTGGGTTCTGTTGCAATATCCTGTGTTAACCCTGGTACTGGCCTTGGTCTTGATAGTCTGCTAGAAAGAAACAGCACTAATCTCAGAGAGCTGCTGCACAGGCTTCCTGCCCTGCTGTCAGGTGTGTGTTGGGGGAAAGGGTAGTTTGCCTCCATGCACAAAAGAAGCTTCAATGGGGAAGAGAAAGCAAACAGGAATTTATTATTTACTATCTCTCACAATACAGGAAATTTGGGTCATAAAATGAAATGAATACGTAGGAAGTTCTTTTTCACACAGTGGGGGTGTCTGCATGTGCAATGAATGAGCCTGCATGCATCTGAATGTGCGCCCATCAGGATCAAATTTGGAGGAGGAACCCAGCCACATGGAGATCAGGACCAATCATGATCTCCACGTGGCTGGGAGAGCTGTCCCTCCTGCCAGGCAGCTGTCTTCCAGTCCTGTGGAAATTGGGATGAGTCCCGATCTCCACAGGGCAGGGAGGCAGCTGCCTGGCAGCCAGAACAGCCCTCTCTGCCTTGCAGAGATTGGGATGGGTCCTGAACTCCGTGGGGCTGGGAGACAATGTCCTGCTGAGCCAGGACAGCTCTCCCTACCCGCTGTGGCCCCCTGATGCCTAGGCTGACAGAGCAATTTGAGTGTCTACTGGGAGCATCTATGTGTATGTTTTGGCACGTTAATTTAATGCACCGAGGAAGAAAGGGGCATCCGTAGCTATTGAGCACAGGAGTTAGGGGCACAGCCTCTGAAGCAGAACTTCCTAGACCTCAATTGCTGCAAGCAGGAGGGAAACAGTGGCAGGCAAAAGCCCTGGTCATACCCTGTTCACGTTCCCTTTCAGCATTTGCTCTCTGCCACTGTGTGACACCAGATACTGAGCAAAATGGGCCAATGGTCTGACCCAGTAAATGCCAGTTCTATGTTAAGGTTTCATCTGTGATATCGCCTGAGCCAAGTTATTCTCTGAGGGAGCCTTCTGGCTGCCTTACAGGCCTCTGTACCAGCTGTGCAGGAAGGACTTGGGGCCCTGGGGTTTTGCTTGTAGTGTCAAAATCTGTTATAGAGCAGAACTCCCCCACTTTCTCCCAACAGCCCAGACTTGGACATGTGGATTGCTCGAGGAGGAACTACAGAGAAGTAACCAGGCTTGGGGAATAAAACAGAGCAGAGAAACAATGGAGGCTGTTATTCTGCCCCTACCACAGCTGGGAGGATTGCAGTGCTCTAGATAAGCTGTTGTAAAGGGTGGAGGGCACTGTCTGATCTAAGGAGAGATTAAAGAAATGAAATTGAGGCTGTATTAAAAGCTGTGCAAGAGCATGCAATTTAGCACTTAGATCCTGTGCTAATTGGTATTTATGAACAACTGCCACCAGGGTGTTCCATAACCAGCCTAGTTTTTGCCATTTTAAATGCTAACTTTAGCAAGGCCTCTCTTTTCTCCACAGTGTTTGGGGAGGGATGGGGCTGAGGCCTGGGGGGCTTTCTCTCCTGGGGCAGGGGTTTTGATTTCATTTGGGTTTGGGGCTGGAGTGGGTCCCTGGTGAGAATATATCCCTGGGAAGGGCCCGGTGGGTCTCTTATATTCTCATGAGTCAATTGACATAATCAGAGATTGGGGAAGCAGGCTGGGCTCCATCCTGTCCCCAAGTGCTGGTAGGCAGTTGGTGGGTGACACACGAAACTTGAGTGGGTGTTAAATGTAGCCACATCTGTTGGGTATCAGCTGACATCTCCCAGGGGAAAATGAGTGGCCCAGACACAGGGCACTGAGGCTCCCTACATGTGAATGAAACTGGAAGGTAGTAAGTTTAAAACTAACAAAAGGAAGTTCTTTTTTTCATACCGTGTGTCATTGAAGCGTGTGAAACTTGTTGTCACAAGATGTTGCAGAAGTCAATGGTTGAACCAGATTCAAAAAATGAGTAGACAGATTCTTGGAGGAAAGGTGCATCGGTAGCTACCGAACGTAGGAGTTAAGGGTACATGCAGCCTCTGAATAGGAACTTCCTAGACCTCAAATGCTGGAGGCGGCAAGTGGGAGAGAAACCCGGGGGAAACCCCCAGTTGTCCCATTTGCTCTCCTGCTTCCTGCCGCCGTATGACACAGGTCTATTTGCTATGTCTTAAGCATGAAAACACTTTAAGCCCCCCTTAAGCAGGGAGGTCACTAAAAAACAAAACACGGAAGGAAATGAGGAGCTGCCTAGTGAGTCAGAGAAATGGGAGCAAGAGAAATTCCTGAGGTAGAGACTACTTCTGCCTGCTTGGGAGAGTCCCAAGGACCACCATGCCGTGTCATTGAGGCTCCCCAGAATATAGTGCGGGAAGGGCTGAAATGAATCAGGCTGGTCAGGACTCCTCCGTGCCGGACAAACCTGCAACATCCTGATGAGGGCAGCTGCAAGGCCAGCTGATTTTACTCCATGGATGCCAAGTGGCCTAGGCGGGAGCCAGCCTCAGGCCCAGCTGCTGAGACAGACCCAGCTGAAGTTAACTTCTCCTTCTGCCAAAGCGCTGGCCCTTCACAGAGAATGAGACCTGCCCACTGCTGACTGTGGCCTTGATCTCAGTCAGTAGGGAGCGAGGGTCCCAGGGTAATAAGCAGGGATCCTGGTTTTCTCCGTTTAAAAATAGCAAATTCTCTGATTAAAACAAACCTGCAAATTCTCTGATTAAAATCCCCCAAATCTGAGTTTTTCCTTGATTAAAATGAAAAATCAATATATATATAGGTATATAGATGTATAGATATCTATATCTATATATAGTTTCTCTCTCTCTCTCTCTCTCTCTATATATATATATTTACAATGTTAACAGAATTTGGAAGCCTACCAGTGCCTCAATCACTATAATAAAATAAGTTCTAAATACCTATACATTTTGGCACTTGATTTGGGGCTTTTTATCATGGAAAATCACAGCTCCCTCTCCCCCTTTGCTCATCAGGATGTGGGTCCAGCTCTGGCTGTCCCCCCTCACTGCTTTGTGGCACTGAGCAGCCCTGAAAAGCTGGTGCCCTGCCCCTGCCATAGCCTCTCACTCCCAAGTCACAGCCCCCCAAGCCCTGCTGGTGCCCCTCACTCCCAACCCAAGGGCCCCCCCAGCCCTGCCCCTGCATCTGCCAGCCTGCATCTGCTCCTGCCCTGCACACAAATCTGGGGGGCACATGCCCCCATGCCCTCCCGGAGGGTGCACGCAGCCCCTCCCAGATGAACCACCTGTGGTTGCACCCCACTCCCCAGCTGGGCCCCGCGGCCGCACATTCCTGCCCCAGCCCCAGCCCCCAAGCCCCAGGCCCCACGCACTGCTCTGGCAAGGCAGCGCCCCCAGCCCCACCCTGCCCAATTCCCTCCCTCCGTCCCTCACTATGGGGGCCTCAGTTCCACCCCCTCCTCCAGACGGTGGGGGACTGTGGGAGCTGCTCTCCAGGCTGCCTGGCTGCCACATGCATGTGTGTCCACCAGTGGCATACTGATCGGGCGGACCATGCCCCCGGGCACTGGCTCGGAGGAGGGGGCGCTGGCCGTGCCTTCCAGGGAGTACTGGGTCCCCCAGTGGCACTTCTGGTTTTTTCACCATTGTTTGAAGGCTCGAGGATCGGCTGCCAGGAACCCTCCCCACCGCTTGGCAATTGGCTGCAGACGGGGCGGGGCGCAAATGCAGGCATTGGCCCCTGGGCACTGGAGACCCACGGTACATGCGTCCCCGGTGTGTGCGCATATGCGCGTGGTGCCCCTTGCCTGATTGCCCTCCTCCCGCTCCCCCAGCCCCTTGCAGACCAAAACTCCCAAAGGGAGACCCACCAAGTTCTGTGTTTTTCTCCTTTAAAGGAGAAAATCTGCATTTTTCTCCTTAAGAAGAGAAAATCTTCTCCTTGTTTCTTTTTAAAATGAGAAACTCCAAGTTTTTCCAAGGTGAATGGGAAACCTGCATCCCTGGGAATACGAAGGGATCCAGAAGGGGACACGGACCGGAGCCGGCTGCCCCCGAGCGAGTCCAAGGGCCTGCAGGTGCCGACCAGGGAAGCGGCCTGGAGGGGTGCCAGGAAGGCAGCCCCACACTCGCCCAGTCCCTGCTCCCACTGCCCTTGCCTTCCCCGCCCCGTGGATGCGCAGCCAGGAGGAGGCCGACCAGGGGCTCCCGCGCTCCGTGCGGCTGTGGATGGGGACTGCTTAAAAGCAACGGTGGGCGACGCGGCACGCGGGCACGACAGCCTTGCGGCCTGGCCCCGGCCAACCGCGGCTCCAGCATCCTCATGCCGGGCGTGGTGGGCGCGCACACGGCGTGGTGGGGGCCCGCGTGGCGTGAGGGGTGAACACAGCGTGGGGGTGGCGGGATGGGCGCACGCTGTGATGGGGGTGCACGGCCCGATGGGTACACGCCATGTGAGGGGCACACGGCGTCATGAGGGTGCACGGCATGATGGTGTCACGGGTGCGCACACGGTGTGATGATTGCATATGGTGTGACGAGCTCGCACGCGGTGTGATGGGTGCAGAGTGCAAGGGCGAGGCCGGATCCCCCCAGCAGCAGCCGCCGGGCTTCCCCGCAGCCAGCCCCGGGGGAGCAGGGGATGCCGCTGCCCCTCCCCGCTCGAGCCGCTCGCGGCCGCGGCCCCTTTAAGAAGCAGGTAGCTCCTCGGCCGGGCCCCGCCTCTCACCTGAGCACGGGGAGGCCGCTTGGAGGCGGGGCGTGGGGCAGCCAATGGCAGCGCGCGGAGACGTGATGCCGGCGCGGGGGCGTGGCCGGCGGCGCCCAATGAGTGGGCGCGGGGCGGGGCGGGCGAGCGGCCGGCTGCGGGGCGGGCGCGGGCGGGGCAGGGCAGAGCAGAGCGCGGGCAGCCGCGGGGCATGACGGCGCCGGCGCACAGGTAGGCGCGGCGCGGGGAGGGGAGGGGAGGGCTCCGTCCCCCGTCCCCTGTCCCGGCCGCGGGACCCCGCTCCTTGCGCCGGGCCGCCTGCGGGGGTGCCCCTGCCCCGGGCATCGGGCGTGGCGGCGCTGCAGCCCCCGAGCCGGGAAGGACGGCGGCACCTTCCTTGCCACGGTGCCCAGGAGCGGTGCCAGGCCGGGCACGTGCCAGCCCGGGGCGCGCAGCAGGGGTGCCGCCGCGGCGGGGCAGGCCGGCCTTGCGGTTTCTTGCCATTTCTCCGGGCACGATCCCTGCTGTGCGCGCCGGCCGCCGCCGTCCTGCAGAAAGCCCGGGCGCGAGCCTCGCTGGGCCGTGCCTGCGGCGCCGCGGGCCGGACACGTCGGCAGCTCGGGGCTCTGGTGCCCCCAGGCTCCCTGTGGGGGTTGGCAGCCGCGCGCCCCCCGCGGCCTCCCCGGGTGCGTGGAGCCGACGGCAGGGGCTGGTGAAGCAGGAGAGGCGCCAGGCTTTGATGGAGACGGTCTGGAAAGTTTCCCCCCCACTTTGTTTCCCTCTTCTCCCTGGTATTGTGTTGGAGCAGACCCGGCGCCTGATGCGTTCGCCAGGCTCCTGGAGCTTTTCCCAGCATGCTAATGACTCCCTTCGCTGCGTCTAGTGGAAAACGCTCCTGTTTGCCTCGCATCGGGCCTGGCAGCCGGGACTCGCCGTTTCCCAGAAGGGGAAGGCAGCTCTGCCGAGACTCTGGGGCACAGGCAGGATCTGCGTTGTTTGCTTTCCTTTCTTATGTTTCATTCCTCGCTTGTATGGATGGGCTGTCTAATTTCCTCCCCCCTTCCCCTTCCTGGCACACTGCACGTTAATTGTCTCAGCTCGCCCAGCACTTTCTCTGTGACTGAGGCTGTTTTCTTTGGCACGTGGGAATCATCTGTTTGGGACCAGGGCTGCGGGGCTTGGATCTCTGAGACTTCTTCACGCTGGGTGGTTTCATGCCTTCAGCACTTGTTGCATCGGTGTCCAGGATTTAAAACATTTCTGTGCATTTAGTCCTAGGATCACCAGCTGGGAAGAAGGAGCGTGGCCCATCTCAACCCAGACAGCTCTGCATTCATAGCGAGCAGGTGACTTCCCAAGGGACAGGACTTTGCTGATCTTGCGCCATTGGCTTTTCTGCAAAGGGTGCCTTGGTGGGACACGGCTTCACTGGGAAATGGACCCATTACGTAAAAGCTACCAAACAGGCTTCTGACAGTCATAACTTCTGACTGCTCTCAACCCTTGCAAAGCTTCAGCCAGCTGTAGAGTCCACTCAATTTGCTGAAGCCAGTCCAGCCACTCCGTGCCTATGATTTCAAGGCACAAGAGTGAACTCGGTTCATAACCAAGGTAGCTATGCCTGAAAGTCAGGGCCAAGCAACTTGCAAAGAGTTCTCTTGTTCAAGGGAAGTCACTTCCCAACCAAGCTCCTCATCTGAAAGGCCTTGACTTCCCTTCCCAGCCCTCCTAAAATGCATCCGTGAAGCACCTAGGATTAGTGTGTGCACGTTCTTGGCGGGAGGTTACCCAAATGTTCAAATCTTGCTGGGGGTGACTGTGACAATATAGGGCATGTGACACAGTTTGGACACTGACATTTATCTCCCGTTTCTAACCTGTTGCTTCAGGAGTTTGGGAACACTTATTTCTCTGCAGGTGGGGAGGACACAGGGGGCCTTATTTGTGTCTTAAACTATACATTGCTCTTGTGCATCGCAGGCCAAGGACCTTATTTTAAAATGGAGGCTGTTTCCAGTTCCCCAGGGCAGTGTGCTCCAGCATTGTTCCTTTTTTAGGGTAACACTGGCCCAGCAACCCTGATTAGGCTCCTTTTTGTCACTCTGCCTTTGCTGTCACTCCCTTTCTCCCTGCCTCAGTTTCCCTATCTGTAAAATGGGATAATGAAATTCTCCTCCTTGGTAACAGATCTAGAAGTGAGAGGAGCTAAGTTTTTTGTTATTATTTTGAATGCCAGATGAACATTGTACAACCTAGACCTTGAACCTTGTGTCCTGCATAATGGTGCCAGATATTTGTAATTCACACGGCGCTAGTTCCACCAGTCAGAATGGAGATGACAGCAGTAACCTGCACTGTACATATGTGTTCACTCCAGATTGGCGGGGGTGGGGGTTCTGTTTGGGGTCCTGTGTCCCCTTCCTCTGATTTAATTCACAGCTTGGAAGGCAGAAATGGAAGGAGGATCCTTTGGAGCAGAGCAGTCAGGTGCAGGCTTCAGGGCTGTCCTGGAGCACAGGGTGCAACCAGAAGTGCGGGAAGAAGTAATGTGCTGGAGATAAATGGTGTACAGAGTTCTTTCACCTGCCTGAGCCCAAGTTCACCTAGCCTGAGGAGAAACCAGCCACTAGCAGGCTACAGCCCCCCTGTGCTTCTTGCTGTAGGGATTAGCAGATCACAAACTCAGTAATGCCAGGCTGTACCTGTTCAAGCTCATTTTTGCTAAACAGGGGCTGTGGCAGTGTGTCTGTCTAGTGACCTCTATCACGGTCTGCGCCTTCCCCCAGAGGATTAATTCAGGGCTTGAGTTGCACGGAGTGTCTAGTACAAATCCTTTGCGCTGGGAGGACATGTAAGCAGGTGTGTAAGCACAAAGGGAGGTGTCTTCCCTCTGAAGGCTGGGCCCATGGAAGTGGCTTCTGGCAGGCACTGCTGTAGAGTGAGATTTGCCAGAGCAATGCCTGACATCAGGGAAGCTACCCCTGGGCCCAGAGCTTGAGCAGGAGAGCTGTGACTTTTGCTACTTTATCTGCAAACCACGTGTCTGGGAATGCTGGCACCACCTTTTCTGAGGAACAAGAAAACCTCCTTCCCACCCACGCTGCTGCCTCAGAGCCACGTGTGATGCATGTGTTGCACATGTGTGCAGTACAAATAACAACATCTGTGGGTGGTGCAGTAAGGGCTGTGCCTCCGTCTCCCACAGCGCTTGGGCCTCCTTTTGTGCTTCTAAGCTGTTGCTTCAGGAGTTTGGGAACTCCTAGGCCTGGAGTTCTGGCAGAGGCCCAGACAGAGCTTGGAGAGCTGGCACTTGATGCCAGCAGGGAGTCTGAGATTTACTTGTTTTTTTGGCTTTGTGATGGGTCATGCTGTGTCTGCCTGCTCAATCCCTCCAGTGCCTGTCTGGGATATAGGCTCCCTCTAGGAGGGCATTTCCAAGCTGGCATCCTCCTTGGGGCTGGGACCTATTCAGAGCTCAGCTTTGGACTTGTGCCAGTCCATGGCATCCTCTGTCCTGTGCATTACTGCCTGTTCCTCCCTGGTGGTAACCTCGGAATAGCCAATCCCCCTGCCCCTGTGTCTATAGTATACGCTGTCTATAGTATGTGTGTATTAGAGCTGTTTAGTGGCAGAGCTAACCTTTTTTTCAGATCAACCACCTTGTGAGCTAGTATTTGAGCTTCCTGAATGACGGTGGAACTAAATATGCCCCAGGAATCCCCTGCAGTGACCCTTTTATCCAGGCGTGGCATTTTTTGTTCATGTAGCCCTTCCTGTGTCTGGTCAGTATGGACTGTGTGAGCATGAAGGGCACTGTGGGCATCAGGTTCACAGGGATGGTGGCTGTCAGAGTATACTGTATGGCCAGTGGCACTAGCTTTTGCCTTACTGCCGGCTTTTTTGCCCCTTTTGCTGTCTCCTGCCTGTGCCACCATGGTCTCGGGAATGCTCCTTTGTGCCTGGATTATGGTTTCTACGTGGCACTGTGGTTCCCAGGGGAAGCTGGGTGCATATTCTAATAGACCTTCCCTTGGCTTTGTACTGGAAACTGCAGTTTCTGCTCTTGGCTGAAGTGGAGGGGCATATTCCTTTCCAGCTGTTAAGCTGGACCCCTCTGGAATAGACCTGTCTTCTGCTGTGAGACCTCCTTGGTTTTGTTCTCATTGCTCTTCAGTGCAGCATGGGCCTGCTATTGCCTCGCTACCTCTTTGTCCCCATTTACATGTATGATGAAGTGGGATCTGGTCTGCTGGGAAGAGCCACCTATCTGAGCACATATAAAAGCTCCACCTCACCCCCTGTGGGGAGTGAGGCATGGGGGAGTCCTATTTTGCATTAATGAGTGATTAGGTGGGGATGACTACCAGGCCAGGGGATGCCCCGTGACAGTTGTCTCAGCTGTCCATTGTGTAATCCAGCAAGCATTATCAGTATAAATGGAATTGAATTGAAAGTGGGGGCAGGGATATAAGTCTCCTTGGGCAAGTTCCTCCTTTTCTGCTGTAGTTCCCACCTCCATGTGCTGGGGTAGTGGAAGTCCCTTCAGCAAGTAGGAGAGCAGCAGTGAAGTGGGATCTGACTGAAGCTCATTCACCTGCTATTTGCCTGCTACTCTCGAATCAAGCATCTGGAGACGGTATGAGGCTGCTAGCTCAGCTCTTGGCTGTGGGGCAGTAGCAGTAGCAGCTGTGTCTTGTTCTGTTCTGGGGCTGCTGGGATCTCTACAGACTGTGAGCATGACACGCCAATGGCTGCCCAGGTAGGAAGCCAACATCTGCCGTCCTCCTTATCTGGGTGACCTTGGCCTCCTAAGGCAGAGCGTAAAGCTTCATCCTCCTGTCCTCTCTGGTGTTATCTAAATATATCGCGCTTGGTTTAGATGGGATTTGTGGGCTGATGGGATCAGCTGCTGCTGAGCTTAATATTCTGGGTATAAGAGCCTTCCTGTGTATGGAGAACCTACCCATCAAGTGGCCCCCTGCTTGACTCAGGTGGTTTAAGCTGTAACTAGCTTCATGCGCTCGGTTCAGAAGACGCTGCTTCCTCACTCCAGGTAAAGTCTGAGGGATGGGGAAAGGGCACATCAAAACCTGCCTGGGACCAGGCAGCCAACATACGGCAACATCCCTGACCTGTACTGCTCATGGGAGTGGAGAAGCATCTCCAATCCTGGCGACACAACCCCCACCCCTTAGGGAGTAGGGACAGACCTCTCCTCCGCATGTGACTCTTAGTGCTCCACTTCAGTTCCTGCACGAAAGCTGAGAGGTAGCTTCTGTGGCAGGCTTTTTTGTATGGGGCTGCAGTCCTCCTGCCTGGGCTGCCTGCTCTCTGTGTGTGAGCTGCTTGAAGGAGATGGTCAGGGGTGTTTGAGGCTCCTCTGTGGACACAGCTGTAGTTGGGTTGGACCCCAGTGAAGGGTTTGGGGCCAGGGAGGTGGCTTGTGGTTTCCCAGGAATTAGCATCAGAGTGAAAAACCCTCTGTGTACTTCCTTAACCCTACTTTGCTGGAACCTGCGATGGCTGTGCGTCACCCAGAAGAAGGAATGCTTTCTGGTTGAATAGACTGAGCCAGTTGAATTGCTGGTGTCATGCCAGGGGAGCCAGAGAGGTTTTGCACCAGGGGTGAGTGCAGCTCAAAGTGTTTCAGGATTAAACAAATCCCTGCAACTACAGCAAAATCCCTGTTGGCTGCAGTCAGTTGTCCTGACGGAGCAGAGAGCTGGGGCAGTGGGGACAGTCAAGGGCTGCCTGAGCCCTGTCCTGTACCGAAGGGCATGCTGGGGCTGGAGGCCATGGAGCAGCCCACTGCCGGGCCATGCAGTGACAGTCATGGAAGCTGAGCGCCCTCATTCCACCCAATGCCTAGCTCCGGAGGGTAAATATTGTCCCAGACACCTAAGAGCACACCAGTAAGAGCATGAAACCCAACAAGCTTTTGCACTTGATTGACTTTTCCCCTTCAGAGCAAAGGACCACTGGGCTGCTGGCATTTGGGTATTGCTAAAGGCCTCCCAGAGTGTTTCATCACCATCAAGGGATGCTAGTGCTGCATATTCCCTCTGTTCCCAGCCCCCTTGACACTTTATTGCCTTGACAAAGCTAGACGGAGTGCAGGCAAAAGGACAACGGCGCCTCGGGTATTCCTAGCAAAGCAGCCTCCTTGCTCCCAGGCACTGTGTTACTACCCCCGGCAGGACGGATAACCAAGAGATCATTTGTAAATGGCAGTTCCTTACTAAGGTTACCTGAGGCCCCTGAGGACGCTGCTCCCTGCAGAAGTGCTGAAATCTGAGATCTTTGTAAAAATGCAGCCCTGAAGGCAAAGCAAGTGGCTTGGCAGTTGCTCAGGGTCTGGGCCTCACCTGGCTGGGAAGTTCACTCCTCTGGGCACTGCAGCCCTTCATCTTATGGCTCTTTCAGGCCTGAGTTTGTTCCCACAGGGGCAGAGTCATTTAAAGCTTGATGTTACCCTGGTTGCTGAAGCATTTTCCTGTCTCAACCCACAGCTGCCCTGGGCCACCTCAGCCAGTCTTCTCTTGGCTGCTTTTTCTTGACTGGCTTCCAAATGTGATGCCTTCAGCCCCTGCAGCATTTCCTGTTGCTACAAATGAATAGGTGATGCCACCTGACATCTTCTGTGGGAGTGGGGTTGCAGAAAGCTGGAGGAGAGATCCCAGCATGCCCAGGCTGGCTTCTGCGGCAGCCAGGAAGGGAAATCCTTCCTGGATGATCCCTACTTGTTGCCATCTGGCAGGGCCTTGTTATGCTTCTGACTACGTTAACTCCCTCAGCTCCGTTCTTGAGGACTTTTATAGAGTCATTTTGGGCAATGGCAGGACAAAGGGGTGTGAACTCCTTAGTGACAGACTCCTTCAGTCTTTGGCAAATCTTTCTCTCACATTCATGGTCAAATTGCTAGATCTGGGGTCAGGGATGGAGTTCCCCCCACGTCGCAGTAGCAAGGAACTTTTGGGCATTTTTTGCCTTTCTCCATAACATGAGGTCTGCTCATCTTAGCAGCAGATGAACAACTTTTTCCTAAAAAAAAGCCCTGCCACTGTAAGAGCCATTGCATTGACCAAGGCACTGGTGGTGTCTTGGGTCTCTTCTGCTTTCTTCCTGTGGCACATAGAAGGATTTTGTTGTTTTATAGTTTGTGGTGTGTAGAGGGGTTGGAGCAAATGTTCCTTTGGACCCTTTTGGTTTCCTGCAAATGCAAGGGACTGGACCCTCTACAGCTGCAGTGGCCCCTTCCAAGGCCTAAGTTATCAGCTGCCCTAACATCTGGCCCTCAGTGGTCTTGCATGCCAAGTGGTCAGGTGTGGGCCACCTTTTTCCCTCTTGCACTTGGCCAGTAGATCGACATTCCTGGCTCCTTTTGTGAACAAGATTCTTCTTTAAAAGAGCAAAGCAAATGCAGGGTGCCAGCTTCTGGGTGTGATTCCCGGTGTTGGCTCTGAGCCTTAGGTGCCGTGCATGTTGGCAACTGCCTCATATCGCCTCTTCTTGCCAGCTGGTATCACCTGTGAGGTAGAAGTGACTGCGGTATGAGGCTCTTACAATGGTAGGTCTTTTGTAGGAGCTGGCTGTTGAGTGAGGTGTGGAACAAGGGCTTGTTAGCCCATGGTGATGGCACATTACCCTAAAAGGAGGATGTTCGTAATAAAATCAAACCATTACTTGTGAAAGAGAAACCACTCTTGCATGTTTGTGAGCCACTGAGTGAGATCCTGTTAAGGTTCTTTGTCAGTTAACGGCCTACAAGGAACACTCTGTGTTAAGTCCCCAGCTTCCTGATTCCAAGGAGGGTTCTTGTGTAACCGACTTCTTTGTCTCCGCAACTTCTGCACAAGGAAGAAAACAGTGCATTTGTACGTGGCAGGGACAGGTTGTGTGCCTTCAGACAGGCTTTGCTGCTTCCACAGCATGGGACCCCTAGAGAGGCACTTCAGTCTCAGAGGCCTGTAGGCCAATCCATGCACCCCTGTCTGGGATGCATGTTAAGCTGGTGTCTCAGTAATTAGAGTGGTTGCTTTAGAGTATCTGGGGAGGGACATGATGACTGAAGAAATGCAGGGGTTGGTAGATGCAAATGCTCCCCTGATGATGCTTTTCTTGGAATTGGAGGAAAATGGGACCAAGGTTCTGCAGGTTTATATGTAGGGAGCACCTCGGGGAGCTCCCGTTGTCACGTCCTCTCTTGAGAGCTCTGCGCCCAGGCATGTGTGTGCCTGCATGTGCGTGTATGAGAGAAGCGTCTCATCTGTTGGTGCAGATGTGGAACAGCTGTTATGCTAGTGTAAGCTGCACACCTTGAGCGAGGGGAGGGTTGAGTGCTCACTGGGTATAAATGCACCTCAGATTTGATATGCCAGCTGCCTGTTCTTCACAGGTGTTCTGTAAATTTCTGCTGTGAAATCCAGTGTCTGGCTTGGCAAGACACATCTTTCTTTCTTTATCCCCTTTGAGAAATCCCAGCTTAAAATGTGCAAAAGCAAATTGCTGCCTTGTCTGACTCAGGGAGAAAAATCCACATACCAGCAGACTGAGCTGCAAGCTTTTAACAGGGGCTGGGAAGAGACTGAGATGGGGGGAGTTACCAAAAGTAGGATCCAGACAGTGCTAGCAGTTAGTTCATGGACCAAGGGTATGATTATTTTCCACAGGTGCTGAGCAAACCCAGCTCCTGCTGGCTTCAGTGGCAGGTGTAAGGTTGTGCAGACCTGTGAAAAGCAGGCTCCGTGCACCTGTGTCTCCAGAATCATGGCTGTGTTCTGTTAAAGTGCCTGGCAGGAGACCTACCCTGTTTCATGGTGTCAGGCCTTGCAAAGTAGATGCCGTGCAGTTCTTCTCTGCCAGATGCTCTGTGGGCTTGTGCTGGCTTCAAGGGAGTTAGGAACTGGGTCAGGATGACTGGAGGAATGAGTGTAGGAAATATAAGGAACAGAATACATCCAGCTGATGAAGAGGTGAGGCTGAGATTTGACTTGGTGGACCTTATTACAGCAAAAGCTGTGTTAACCAGCACTTTATTAGCCAGAAAACTCTATTAACCGGCATCCGAGGGACACGGCAAAAGCAAAACCGGAAGTACCGCTTCCGGGGGACTTCCCGTTTTGCCACTGTGAGCTGAGTTTTTTCTTTGCCACTTTTTCGGCCCAGGGTAAAGCAGCCTGCATAGGGAATCCCTCCCTGTCCCCTGGCATGACATCCGGGGGACGCTGGATAACAGAGCTTTTACTGTAGTATGCTTAAGCATCTGGAATGAAAGGCAGCTACACTGGGTTTATGGTCTTGGCTGTCTGTAGGCCAGCATCTGTCTGGTAAGCTTATCGTGATCCTGTGTTCAGTCTGGGATTAAGATGGTGGTTAGGTGGGGAGGGCCATAAAGGCTGCTTGACCATGCCAACTCAGTATCTTTAAGGTGCCTCATACGCAGTCCTTGTAATAGCTACTCGCTAAAAGAAAGGATCGTCTCTGGCCTAGAACAGGCATGAGATTCCTCCTAAGCCAGTGCTTGGCAGCTAGATCCTAGGTTTCATCCTCCTCCCCAGTGTTCACAACTACCTGGTACAGAGGGCATGTTGCTGCTGCTGACTGGCTTTCCCAGCCCTATGTTTCCCCACCATTCTCTGGTAGGAGAGCAGATACGGTCTATCAGGGCCGCTTGGCAGTGCTGCTGCATGAAGATTTTGCAAGCAGCATCTGGGGCCTTGTGCCCCGTCATGGAGGCCACGAGTGATGCATCCTTTCTGGTTGTCCTTGACTTCTCTTTAGAGGAAGAGATTCTCTAGGGCTTAACCTAGATCTATTATAAGAAGGACCTGTGGATTCTCCCAAGGACAAGAGGATTGAGAGCTGGAGACATTGCTTTGTCCTTATTGCCCTAAGTGGGTATGTGTATGTGAGTGTGTGCATGTGAGAGAGAGAGAGAGAGAGAGAGAGAGAGACTGACTTGTGCCTGTTCTTTTTCCAGTGATGAAGCTTAGAGTGTGGATGTTTTGTAAAGGGTCCTTGCCTGTTACTCAGCCCTAAAAGTCCCCATAGCTGTTAAGGTCATTGTTTTAGTTGGAAGTAAGGATTCAAGGACTACACGACTGGAGTTCTGTACAAGTTCAGCCTCTGAGTCCCTGTCAGGCGAAGAAAAATATTCACTCTGCCTTACCAGATGCGGTAACGGGGGCAGAGAAAGGTGAAGAAACTTGGCTTGGTCACAGAGGAGTTAGGAGTCCTGACTTAACATCAGCTCCACAATCTACTACCTTTAGTAGTAATGTTTGACAGTTCTCCCAAGCACCGCACACTGACTCTCCCACTCCTTTGTCCTTGAGTTCCTTCTGTTGCAGTTGCGCGCGCGTGTGTGTGTGTGTGTGTGTGTGTGTGTGTGTGTGATCGAGAAGGGTTAGTAAGCAACTAGGAGGGGGAAAGGATCTTGCTGAAAGAAACCATCTTTCTACTTAAAGGTAAAACTGCTGCAACAGTACAAGGGATGTGGTTGTAGCAGTAGCTTCTGGGCCTTGCCCTATAGGATCCTGCATGTGATTATCTCTTGGGAAGACAGTTTCAGAGGAATGGATAGACGGTGGCTGTGTACACGCATTGAGAGAACCTAGGAGAATTCTCACAGGTTTGTTCTCATCATAGACAAGCTTACCAGAGAGGCACATACACATTCAAATACTGAGGCCCTGAAGCATGGAGCGCTTGCACTGTGCAGCTGGGGGTGGCCCTCTGCACACATTTCAGAATGCTCCTTTAGTCTGCCTGGCAACAGGTGGCAGCAATGCATAGGACAGCTCTGATCGGCTGACCCAGACTACCCATGGTCAGCCTGTTTTTCCCTGTAGGAAATTTGTAGAGATTGCTAAGGGGGAGTGTTCTGGAGCAGCAGAGTCCAGCAAGTGACACCCCCCCACCCCCCCCGGAGGGAGGGGGAGAAGCTGGAGGGCTATGAGAGAAGCCAGTTGCATGTACAGACCTTCGCTTCCCCAGGAGAAACTCTGGGAGCAATTTAACCCTGGCTGTTCCCCAGTTATCTTTCTCTTGGAGCAGCCATTTTTACCCTGGGAGAAAAGGCCCAACATTTGTCAGGCCTTGGTTTCCTCTGGGACAGCAGCACCTCTTCCAGAAGAAACTGAAAAGGGCTCTCCTCCACAGGGCCATGCAGACATTCGAAGCTGGGCAGTAGCTAAGCAGCTGTTTGTGGCGGGTGGTTTGGGATGTTTCTGTTTATGCTTGGGGGATGCAGGAAATGCTTTCCCTTCTTTCTGAATAGGTGGCAGCTGTGTTTACTGCCACTTCCCCTGAACTCGACCACTTCCTCCTAACCCTTTGTCCTGTTTGCTGGTAGCATACAAATGGAGCGGAGCACTGGCCATAGCACTTCCAGTAACCCCCAAGGAACAAAGACTTGCTGTGCTGGTTCAGACCAAGACATGGTCATCCACAGCGGCTTATACCAGAAACTTTGGAAGAAGATACAAATAACTGTGCAGGAGGAAGCTCTGGGGCAGTCTGTTGTAGGGGGAGTTTTATTCTGACTTCCTTAGGTTAAACCCTGAAGCTGGATAAATGGCTTTGAAAACAGGCTCTGATAACTCTCTAGATGGTCTTGTCTAACCTGTAAATTCTAATCCTCTTCTGAATCCTGGCACCTGGCTTCAGGATCATCTTGTGGCAATGAGTCCCACAGGCTTATTATATGTTATGTGAGACAGGAGTCTGCTGACAAGGAATGGCTTTCACTGATGCTCCTGCTCCCACTCCCACCTCTTGTGCTACCAAAGAGGATGAGTTGAGGAGCCTGATGTACTGTCTTTGTACAGGTTTTATCTAGTCTTGAGGACAGCCTGCATGGGCTTGTCTGCACTGCAACTGATGGCAGGTCCTGGCACTGAAAGGCCAGGCCTGGCTGTGCCTGCTGGCCCACTCCAGACCTGGAAGTACAATAGTAAGGCTGCTCTTGGCTCATACCCTATGGCCTCTCAAGTTCACAGGCATCTGAGGGCTTGAGAGTGCACGTGGAAGGATGAGCCCTGAGTAGCCACATGGACATATTTGCAGGTTTGGAATGGTCCTGTGGGTGCCCATGGGTAGGGTGAGCTCAGGCCCATCCCTGCTGGGAGCTGCCATGGTGTAGACAGTGCTTACACGGCTCATAATGATCTTGTCTGAGTTGTGCCTAAACCCTTTTTAAACAAGCTGTGTGTGCTCTAGATTTGGGCCAGTGCAAGAAGATGATGGATCTTAGAAATTAATTATTTCCTTAGGGCAGGGGTGCTGAATCCCCAGCCCATGGGTCAGATCTGGCACCTGGTGCTGGGTCATATGGCCTGCAGGACTCCTTACATGTCTGAAAATTTGGCAGCAGGGCTCCCCTGCTGCCCTATTTCCAGGCCTGTGGGGAGCCTCAGGGGTGGGAGAGTGTAGCTGAAGAATGGTGTGCAGATCCTGATCCCAACATGCAGGGTTAGATGGGAGCAGTGTGGGGCCCTGGGGCCCGATTCCAGTGCATGGGGCTTGATCCTGGCACATGAGGGGTGATGTGGGGCCTTGGGGCCTGACCCCAGAGTGTGAGAGTAGTGCAGGCCCATTCCAGGAGTGTGGGGCTGGATGGAGGCAGCACAGGGCCTAATCAAGCCCACAGACTGGCCCCATGACACATTTGGCCTTTAGAGCCAGAAGATTGAGCATCTCTGCCTTAGTGGGAAAGAAAGTTGTGGACCCATTCATGGTATCCTTTCCTAGGGCATGTTTGCTTGGCATAGGTGCCTCACTTCTGCTGCTGCCTTGAAGCAGGAAGATAAAGGCAACAGCAAGACTATTGTGGAGGTGGCTGCACATCCCTCAGGCTGGAAGCTTGCACATAGCCTTTGCACAGACCTGGAAGTTCCTGGCATGCTTCTCCCCACTTCCCATCCTTCTGCAGGCAGACATGCCTCAGCTGCCAGCCAGCATCCATACAGACCATCTGTCACTCCACTTTGGGGTCCTGATGGGTTCACAGGTGTGAACCACTAGGCAATGTGGAGTGGCACAGATACTTGTCCCATGTGTCATCTGGTTGTGGGCTGGGTGGGTTGCCAACCTCTTTTCAGCTGCTGAATTCAGCTGACCCCCATCTTAGACACACAGGCTGAATTGTCATCCAACAGCTGTGGTCAGCTGTTCTTCCTTAAACACTGAAGCACTGAACTTGTTAACCATTCCTGTGGGATCCCTTTTTGCTGTTCGTGTGTGTGACAGATTTCATATCTGTGCTGTTCTTGCCAGATTAGGGACTAACATGTTTTAAAAGAGTTTTTTATATGTTTGATGCAAAGAAAAGCCATTTTAATGAGGGCTCCTGGGTGAGACTCTAGCCTGCTTGATTTATTGAGCTAGTAAAATTATTTTTGGTCTCAGCATGAAGCTGTGTCCTGTCCCTCATGCCTGCCTCCTCCCGACTCAGAGAAGTATCTTGCAAGGGAGGGATTTTTCTCAGTGAGCTGCACTGATGAGATGTGTAATGGAAATGATCTGTTTGTAAGCAACCTGGTGGTAGCGTCCAGAGAGCTGAGAGTATGACGTTGGTGAGCCACCTGCTTCTTGGGGTTGTAAGCCAATTTCTGTTCTGTTGCCGAACTGGCTTCATGATCTTTGGGAAGAACCAGAGCAATTCATTATTTAAACACTAAAGCAGGTTCTTTCTCCCATCCATCATTCATCTGGTTGTTAACCCAGAGCTATAGATGAACAGGAGCAGTCTTCATATTACCCAGCTTTAGACTGGACTATGAAATGCAGGGACAGAAGCTTTGTTACTGATGGCAGCAGGCCCAAACTTGCCTCTTAGTTGTGCTAAAAGGCACACTTCCATGACGGATGCTTTGCATGACAGAAGCCGGGGAACTAGAAATATTAGGACCGCTCAGCCCAGCTACGTCCCTGCTGCTCAGTTGTTTATGTCTTAAGTGTCAAACAAACATGCACTCAAGCTAGGATCATCTTTTTAGTGCAGCGACGTCTGTTGATGAAGAACCATCATCCGAAATTGAAGGGCCCATCTGCAGCTGTTCAAGGGAACTCTGCTACCATATGGCTGCTCAGACCTGAGGATAGCATGCTCTCACAGTGTAGACAAGACCTCAGTGATGTTTTGTGCTCCAGCCACAGCCCTGATACACAGAGGGGCAAAGCTAGAGTGTCCCGAGGGCTGGCATTGCTTGACAAATGGTGAAGTACTGCACAGAAGTAGCCACATTGTCAAAGGTCTGTGACTGCCAGAAAAACGGAGTTGCCAGGTGCATAGAGTACTGTCACTTCTGCATCTGCACAAGGCTTGTGCAGCATGGAAACCTGGTGGCCTAGCTGTCCTTTCTGCTCTTTTTGGGGATTATTTTCATGGCAGTTGAGTCTCTTTTGGAGTGCTGCTTCCCACCTGCAGCAGCTCCTCCTGTGTCCCTGAGATCTGGCCTGTGTCGGATGCATCACGTTCAGAGGTGCCTGTTTGAAAGTGCTGGATTCCCTAGGCAGCAGTCTACAAACAGTGCATCAGCTGATCCGTAACACGTGATACGAAATAACCAGGCTGCACAAAGACCTGGTTCCCCACATCCTCTGAATGGTAATGACACTGCAAACAGAGGATTATGGCTTCAGGCTGGAACAAAGAAGCAGAAGAAGCAAGAATGATCCTGTTCCTGGGGATTAAAAGGCAAGGCAAAGGTAGGTGGTGTGAAGCCTCATGTCCGAGACACTTAGTACTAGATCTGCAGGGTAGTGGTGGCAGTGCCTGGTCAGAGGCATTTCAGGCATGTGGCAATTCTGCTTGTTCTCTCGTTCTCCTCCCCCAAGCAAGGGACTTGCCAGACCCTTGTCTGCTCCTGCTATTAGAGTGGAGAGGGGCTAGAAGTGACAGTGGTGCTGAAGTGTCATGCAGTAGCAAGGCTCAAAGATGGGCCCTCCTCGCCACCATTGTGTCTCTTTTCTTAAGTAAGAGTGGGGCACTGATTCTCTTCGAGCTGATCCAGGGAGCTGTCTATTCACACGAGGTGAAATGGCAGCATCGGAAACAAGCCTGCTGTGAGCAGGGAGGGGGCTGGATTAGGGGGCTGGATTAGATGACCTCATGAGGTCCCTTCCAGATCTACTTTCCTATGAGCCTATACATCTGTGCCCCAGCAAGTAGCTCCCAGTTCCCTATAGGAAGTAACCCTTGGAAGCAACCCTGCTAAATGCACTCTCCAAGATTAACCAGCACAACTGCTGCAAGATTTAAAAGGATCAGATGAGGGAGAAGAGACAGGGCAGGGCTGGATGGGACCAGTTGTGTAGCTCTTGATTTAGCTGGATACACAGCACTGTCCCCATTCAGGAACCTCTTGTGCTTACTCGTGGTACCGCTTGTGCTTGTGCTTACTCATAGTATCTATTACACTGCCTGTGGGATGTTTCGGTAGCGCTCAGATGGCTCTTGGGATTGAAGTGCATGTGGAAGGCCTGTTCCTCTAGCTCTGCAATCTGCAGTGTTTTGAGCTCCGCTCTCATAGTGACAGCCATTCAATTAGGATCTGGGACGGTAGGTCTATGCCCACCTGTTCTAGTGCTCCAGATTCTCCATGGAGAAGTGGAGAGTCACTTGTGTGTCAGTGATGCAAATGTTTTCCCTTTTGGCCAATGAAGGGCTCCCCATCCTGGGGGAATCTCGCACGCGCTGAGAGGAGACGGCGAGCTCTTCCCACACGCTCCTGTCCCTTTTGAATCATTTTGGTTTATCTTCCTTACTCTGTACTGCATTTCAAGCCTACTGAAAGGGCTTGGATCTCAAACCATCCTTTTCTTTGGAGTCAAATTTAGCTGAGCGTGTTTTGAAATCTCAGCTCTTCTGTTGACATTGGCTGCAAGCTCAGAAATTAAATGTAACCCTGAAGCTTTAAAACTCAGCTTTGAAATCTGGGATGCCCTCCTGGTGCTGAGCTTCTGCTTCCCCACATGCCTCCTCTTGGACCATGCTGCATGCAGCTACCATGAGTTTTGTGTGCCAGCTCAGTGGGCCTGTTATGTACGGTCTCTGTCCCAACTAGCCATACTTGCTGTCTCGTGTGTTTGCAGGGCAGGATGCATTTGTTTAGCAAATGCTTGCTGCAGGAATGGTGTGCAGGAGTCAAATCCCTCATTAAAGCAGCATCAGCAGCCTCTTCTCTGAACATTTGCTTTTTTTCATGTCTGCAATTACCAAGTGGTTTATTTTACTGTTCAGATTGGCTTCCTGGAGGTCCTCATCCCCTGTCAGCTGGAGGTTCGATTCCATAGCTTTTGTGGCAGAAGACTGAGGTTTGGCAGACAGCAGGAGATCTGTAGCAGTTTTGCAGGCCATGTCAGAGATCTCCAAATGCAGCCCAGCAAGATTTTAAACCAGTTCTGTTCTTTTTGTTTCTTGTCTGCTGAGCTTGAGCCACTGTGCACTTTTTATGTCCGCTTCTCAGGGAGCAGTGGAACAGAACAAGGAGCAATGGTCTCAATTGCAGCAAGGGAAGTTTAAGTTGGATATTGGGAAAAACTTCCTTGCTAGAAGTAAAACACTGGAACAGGCTACCCAGGGAGGTTGTGGTTGCTCCATCCTTGGAGGTTTTTCAGGCTTAGCTAGACAAAGCTTTGGCTGGGATTGATATAGTTGGCACTGGTCCTGCTTTGAGCTGGGGGTTGGACTAGATGTGACCTCCTGAGGCCCCTTCCCACTCTCATTTTCGATGATTCTCTTACACCTCTTCAACTAGTTTTAAATTAGGTTACATACATAAGAGTTCATCTCCAACATTTAATTAACCTTCCAACTAACCCTTTATATTCAGGTAGTGTGTAGCTTTCTTTCCAATGGGCTGTTCACAAGTATATGCATTTGTGGAAGCAGTGGTGCTAGGGAAATTGAAGAGAGCCATAGGATCTGTTATCGTTGGAATACCTACGAAGCAAAAATGGAAAGAAACAGAGGTGTCCTGTATGTGAATGCACTTCCATGGGAAGAATATCCTACGTGCTCATTACCCAGTGCTTCATGTGGCTGATTCTGAAATAGGAGCTATCTGATTTGTGGTAGGGATGATTTTTTTAAGTATCTTTTATATATTGAATATGAGTGTGTGTGTGTATTCCAACTTGTGTCAAAGTCATCTCTGATTTTTTTTTTTTTTTTTTCCTTTTCCCGCCACCTAGTAAAGGGGAATATGCCATGCAGATGGTTAGAGTTGCTGGCAAATCCAAATGTCCTTTTCTAAGTGCATCAGTACAGTGCAGTTGGGCACACTGCAAAGCCTTCTCTGGTAGTATGTCCTCCTTCACGCTGTGCTCCTCCACATGCCTCGCTACGGCTTCTGAGCACAGGTCTCTTTGTGCAGCACTGAGCTGAGTGATGAGTCCTTTCTGCTGAGTTAGGGAAAACTTGTCTGTCTCAGACATGTGAGAGGAATGCACTGAAGGGACTCCAGCACTTTAGAGAGGACACGGGCTTAGGCACTGAAAAGTTTCTAGCCTGAATGAAAACAGAACTAAGGCCTTAGCCTCATGCCCTCAGCTGACCCAGTTTGCTTGAGTTGGAAGCACCACTTTGGATGGGAGAAGGGTTAGTAAAACACCCAAGCAAGAGCCTGGGCTAGTACTGCAGTGAAGACATGCCCCGCGTTGTTGCTAGCATCGGGCCCGGGATAGTGACAAACGGTTCTGATTGCTTTTCCTTTTGAACTTGGCCCTTGTGACGCACATGCTTGAGGGCTGGGTTCTTTCAAGCAGCTCCCTGGAAACTTCCCCCCCGCCCCTCCTGAGTTGGCAGGATGTAGTTTATTTTGAGCCTGTTAGAGCCATTGAGTCTGAACTCAGCCATTTCCCCTTGCCAGGAACTGTCTTGCACAGTTAAACTGTGTGATGTTAGTATTGAAGAAAGGGACTTCACACTCATCTCCAGGGCAGGTGGTGGCCTGTCGGAAGTGAAGCTGGACGGTAGAAGGTGTCTAGCCATTGCTGCTTTGGCTCCAATAAGAGGAGTGGGGTGGGCAAACAGTGTCCTGTTTTCTGATGGGGGTTGAATATGACTCGGTTGTCTGCAACCCCGGGGGCTGGACTTGAAGACCCAGGAGGTTCCTTCCAGTTTGGCGTTCCTAGAGCCAGTTGCCTCGTATTCCTCCAGCCATCCCCCTTTGCCCCAACTTACCAGGACCCTGTTAAGGGGCAAATGAGGTATTCAGTCTGCTGGTTTCTTTCTCTATCTCCAAGCAGCCAATTCCTGCCAGTTGTGACGTGGGCAGCTGTTGAGTAGGAAGCATCCAGAAGCACTGCTGACACTCCCTTGCTTCATTTGTGCCAAAAAGTGTTTGCATTCATTTACACATTCCTGCTGTCTGTGACTTTTTTTTCTTCCTGTCCTTGTCTCTTGAGTGAACAGTACCAAGTAATCTCAACTGGCTGCTTTTCAGAGAGCCTGCCTGCTAACTGTCCAGGATGCCTTTGTGTCACCTCCTTGCCTAGTACACAGTGGTGATTGCCAGGGCAAAAAGGCTCCCTCTCTGGGTTTCCTCGTCACACTGACTCCATGCTGTCCCCATGCTGAGTCTGGAGCAGTGACTCCTCTGTCTGCATGTGCGGAGATGCGCAGGGGCCTGGCTGTTGGTATTCTTTTGTTGCTGCCCTTTGCCATGATAGGCAGGCCTTGTGTACATACCCACAAACCACGACTATGCAGGCAGCTGCCTTTTTAAAATGCAGATTTCTGGTTTTGATAGGCTGTTTCATGGTGCTAATGAATTTAGCCTTGCATGGCTATTACACTGAGTGACAAGAAGGGCACCTGGGAGGTGAAATTGCATTGTCCTCATGTTATAGAGGGGAAACTGAGGTACCAGAATACTGTGGAACTTGCCCAAGGTTGCACAGGCGATCTGTGGCAGAGTTGAAAACCAAAACCTAGGTCCAGAATTGCAAGTCAAGCCCCACCTCCATGCCCCCTCCCCATCATGAAGATGCTTTTAAATAAAGGGGGAAAGCCCACAAGTTTGTTTATTTTTGTTTGTTTTTTTTAAATGATGCAGTTGGGGTTCTGCCCCGTTGCCTTCTGGAGGCTGAACCCAGAGGGTTGTATTGTTAAACTGTTGTCAGCTGCAGTCAGAAATGGGGTTCTCGGATAATCACAGTACTCGACTGCAGCTCTCAGCTGAATACTGAACTTGGCATAAAATCCCAAGTTAACAATGCTGCGGGTCAGGGGGCCTGCCCATCACATAACCCGCAAGACCATTCGACTTTGTCGCCACACATTTTTAGCTGTAGCGGAGACCAGCTCTGGAATTCATCTCCTGCAGCCTGTTCAAATGACAAGCAAGCTCTCTTTCAAACGGCGCGTGCAGCAATGTGAGGTCTTGTGGGAGTTTTGTGATTGTGTGCACAGTCCTGCTCACTTTGCATTTCATTAACCCCCTCGCAACCTCATTGCCAGGGCCTGAGAGTGCTGCTGTGATAATTGCATGCTAAGTGGGTACATAAACCAATGCATGTTTGTGTGTCCTTTTTGGAAATAAAATATCAGTGTTGAAAATCCCTAAGCAGGATGTGAAGCCAACTGCTATTTCCCAGTTTCTGCCTGCCCAGTTGTCCCTTCCCTTGCTCCGGTCGGTCAGGTTTGTTAATGCTGAACTCTTTTCGTTCTGTGGGAGGGTGGGCAGTGAGGAGGTTCCAGCCTGCTGAGTTTTCTGGCCAAGTGTGATGTGTGCTGAAATGCAGTCCAACCTCATTATACCAAAAACTCACTTTTAACAGGCCCATCAGCAGGAACTGATTTCTTTTCTTTTTAATTAGGATGATGCCTTAGATTGACTAACCTAATTGTAGTGAACGCTCTTCTAACAAGGTTTTTCTCCCCATCCCATAACTAGCTCAGACCCTGCTAGTAGTGCAACTGCTGCCGCCTGGTGCCCAGCACACGCAAGAAGCTGAGTAATCTCTGGGTAGTTAGCGTGCCCAGAGTCCTATGCTGGTGCAGGCCTTTGGCAAGCAGTGAGCTACCTGGTTGAAAGAGCAGTGTATGCCCTCTGACTTGCATTGGATGATGCTCCTTCTAAGCTCTTGCGTATCCACAGCCAGCTGCAATTCCTTTTCCCTGCCCCTTCCCCTGTGTCTGCTAGTGTCTGTTGGATAAAGCTTGCAAGTGCCATGTGGCACAGGCTGCTCACACATGGCAAAGTGTGGACAGAACCTTTTTCATCCACCTTCTGCCTGTGCAAATCGGACCCTTCGTTCTGCCTTGTTTGGCTGGGGAGGCTGCCAGACCCCCTTGGGGAGAAGTTTGCTGCCTCTTCCAAGGGTTCCCTCTCATCATCCCTTGGGAGCGGAGCGTGGTAGGCCAATTTTTTGGGTGGGTGACAGCACACTGTCCCTGTTACCATGGCACTGGCCTAGCACAGACCCTGGTTAGTCTCCCTGCTGTTTTTGGACTCTTGCCGGTCCTTGGAATAAGTGGGAACTTCATGGCTCTTGCAACCCCAGAGATCCACTTGCTCTCCCCAGCCCAAGGGCGAGGTGCTCCTCCACAGCTAAAGAAGCTACTGTGTGGGATCACAGGTGTGGAGACCCGAGTTACCTGGCGAGATGCTGTGACCCTGTCAGCACAAATGAGTACAAGTTGAGCCGCCTTTGTGTTGCATTGTATGTCACGTGGGTTAGTCCAGGATTAATCCTGCTCAGGCTGAATGATCACAATAGGGCTTGGCAGTAAAGGCCAGTTTGTCTTCCTGAGGGCACTTAGCAGTTGAGCCACAGTGAAGCTAAATTGCCTCCCAATTCCCAGTGAAGAACCATGCCTGGACTATTCTTTTTTCCTGCCTGCTGTTCCTAGCTGCCCTGTTCTCCATAGCTCCAATTCAACACCTCTTTCCTTATCATCACCTCTGCAGTCCCTTTTTGTCATCCCTGTTTGCCCAGATTTTTCATAATCCTCCATGGCATTGATTTTCCTCCTGCAGCTGGGGACCCAGCTCTAAGGCAGTATCTAATTGCAGGCTGTTCAAAGAGGAGTGTCACCTCTCTGGCCTCTCAGGTGATAACCTTCTGAGCATGGCAGCAGGAGCGTGTTTACTTTTGGTTTTGTAACAGCTACAGCTGCACATAGGTTTCCGATAAGCCTGTCTGATAAGCCAGGGTTAAAGCAAATAACTAGCATGATGGAGGGGCTGCTGGCTGTGGCAGGGTGGGCAGGGGAAGGAGAAAGGATCTTTGGAAATAATGTTTCCATGATCAGGAAATAGCAGCTTGCTTAGCTTTTGCATGCAGCCTAAAGCAATAGAGGGGCACTGGTATTGCTAGTAGTGAGGGTGGCTAATAGGTTGGTCAGAGCCGGGTGGCAAACTCATTTCTCCTCTATAAGCAAAGATAAGGCCATTGCTGAGAGTCACGGTTGCTTCAGCCCTAAATCAGGACAACCAGAGTGTCCCATGGTTCCCAAATGGATGTGCATGTTCAGCCTTTCACTTCAATAAAATACCAAAAATGAAACCAGATAGGCAGCGTGGAGGGCAGGGGAAGCGCAGCCTTTCCTCTGCTGTGAACAGGGAATCAGCAGCTGGAATCAGCCTTGAACAGAAACAAAGGAGCCACATGCAGCTCCCGCAGGCAAAAAAGACCCCAGCTGTCTCTGGAGCTTCAGGAGCTGCTCTCTGTTACTTCCTGTTGGATGCCACTTCCCCCTGTTTCCAGCCAGACATGCGGTCTCCACCCTGCTCCCATCCAAAGCAAGGTTCCTAATATAATCTATGTTGTCCTGAGCTCTCGGTACCTTTTGGCATCAAAAAGCCCATCCCTCAGCAAGCAGTTGTGCCCATTTGAGCAATCGCAGAGCAGCCTATGATGCAGTCCCCTGTAATGACTGCATCCCATTCCTGCTACTAGTTTTTACCACAAGACAACAAGGAGAGAGACTTTGCAGCACACCAGCTGGCTGCAAGCTTAGAACAAGTCCACGGTTTGGCTTTGGCAGAGCAAAATACAGTTGCTGCCAATGGATCTGGTTCAAAACTCTCTGAAAATCTCCCAGTGCAAATGGGATTTGAATGCAGTGGTATTTAAGGCCTCTCCTAGATGAGTCCTGCCTCCCAGCAGCTCCCTTCCTCCACCCCGACAGTCCTGACAAACTTCATTTTCGTCCTGTCTGTCTGCAGCACAAAGCCAATGCATGAAAAAGCAGCTTCCCTGAAGAGCTCCCAGCCCATGCACAATCGGGAGAAGCTGGAGGCATCTCATAAGGAGAAGAGCCTGGATTCCCTGGATGGCAGGTCAGCTCTCAGATCAGTTGGCTCAATTAGATCTGGTCACAGATGGAAATCTGGAATCATTTCAGCTGTGGTCAGCTGACTGTGCACAGGGAGTTTCACATTAAGGGCTGGTGTTGGACAGCTTCCCACCAGATGCGTGGGACCTCTTGCATACTCAGTGCAGTGTGCTTCAGCCAGTGCGGCCACTGCACTGCTGACCACATAACCTCTCTCTGGCTATGTTCTCTGTTTTCTGCTCCCACAGACCCTGGGCATGCGCTGCTCTGCGGTGTCCCTGCCACGTTAGAGCAGCATTAACAAGCTCAGAACAGCAGCCTTGTTATGAACCCTTGGGACCAGCTGGGCTGGGTGTATCAATTGCTGCAGTGACGGCTTTCTGGCAGCCTTCTGAATTTGAGCAGGGCTTTCTAATCCTGCTCTTTGCAGGAGTCTAGTGTCTGATATGCTGGAGATCAGTAAAAGGCTGAGAGACTCTGCTGATCCAGGCTGGGCCTGAGGTTCCCTGTCATGTTTGTCCTCTTTTGTGTGCCTGTTTCCAGTGAAAACCCCCTCTGCCCCTTGAGTCAGAAATGAAGCTCAGCAGGTAGGAAGTCCCTGGAGGAATTTCACGAGAGAATCCCAATCACTAGGATGGGATACTAGATGGACAAAGTAAGTGAGGGTTTCCTTTAGCTCCGGCCCTGGTTCCCAGCAGCATCCGGACTTCTCATTGTTGGCAGACTCCAAAGCAAGATAAACCTAAAGAAGTCTGTGTTCCATCAGACCTAATGGTCCATCTGCTCTGAAATCCTGTCTCTGACAGTGGCAAATGCCAGGTGGTTCATGGGTGTAGGTGGTTCATGCTCATTTCCTACTGTAATGCCTTTTAAATAGCCACTAATAAACAGCAGGGGGAAAGGTACTTCTACACTGCCATCAAGTGTATGACTGCAGCTTGTGTAGTTAGATCTGAGCTAACTTGGGTACCAGTAGCAGTGTAACCACAACAGCTCAGAGCTCAGCTGCCCTGTGCTGGGGGTACCTTTCTTGTATGTGGTTTGTAGGGCTGGTGGGCTTTTCACCTGACTAGATTCTCTCTCTTGCAGTCTGCATCTGAATGAAGGTCTGAAGGATGAGGAAGTGAAGAAATGCCACAGAGAAGTGGTGAGTTAGTTTGGGGAAAGCAGGGGAGGAATGATTGCTATATTTGAACTCTCCACTGCCCACAGTGGCCTGCGACATGCAGATTGGAGGTTACTACCTCACTGCCATTGGGGTCATTGAGGATCTCTGCCTTAATGCTGAGCAAATGCATCCGTGTCTGACGGACCAAAAACTTCTGGGATTTGATTACTAGACAGCATCTCCCAATGTGCCTAAGTCATACAAGTAGCAGTGTCTGAGTCCAGTCCTCCTAGCTCCTCTGCAGATCTACCCAGAACAGTTTGGGTATTAACTCTTTGTGTTTCCTGTCAGTCAGTACCAATTTAAGTGCCATTTTTCCTTTTGGTTAACAAAGTCAAGTGATGATAAAATGGCACTAAACCAGACATAAGGGATCTTGGCTCAAAGGGCAGTAAGAACAGGCATGCAGAAGAAAATATATCTCACACTTTGCTCTGAGAGGATAATATTCTACTTGGTTAAGAGTCCAGCCAGTCCAGACACCCCTTGGCTTCCACTTCTGATCAGAAAACGTGTCTGACGGTGCCTGCAGCACAGTGCACATATGAACTCAGAGCTGCTCTTTCTGAGGCAGCCCTGTTGATTCACCATAGCCTTGTCTCTCTCTTCCCCACCTCGCAGCACAATAGGGTTAAATATGAAGATGCTTGTCCGTACCTTTCCCTGGTAAACTGAATGACCGAATTGCTGAATGTACTTATCTCAGTTACAGTCAGGAAACTTTGCTTTTAAAAACTTGCTTATTGGGTCTGAAGTGTCAGCGGAGAGAAAATGTACATGGCCAAGGCTGAGATGCTGCACAGTACAGGAGGAATACCAGCTGAAACCATATTGCAATACAGCACACCAAATAAACCAGCTGGTGCTAGGCAGCCTGATAACCTGTGAAGCTGAGAGCAGGAACTCTGTTTGTAAGGTCTCTGTGAGCAAACAATGCTCTCAGCCCTGCAGTTCACCCTTTCTGTGGGTCACGGAGGAGGAGAGAGGGAATAAGGGAAGGGAGGTGGTAGGGGAAGGGGCAAAGCTGTTGCTAATTAATTGCCTGTATCTCTGTCAGGGTTCAGGCCTCTGTAGTAGGGTGTGGTAGGAAACTCAAGGAGTTTGTGTTTATGTGAGACATGAGCTCTCTGCAGGATCACTGATACCCTCTGTGCACAAAAAGGGTAAAACCCCTTAAATGGGACTTCTGTCAAGAGGTTGTGTTCAGGTGAGGTCCCAGACAGAGGTGTTCCAGCCAGTCAGGCCAACAACAGAGCATCCCAGTCCCAGATGGAGGAAACTTGGAGTGAATGTTACAGCTTAATGAGATCATTATCTTGCTGTTCATGGCTTGTCAAAATTGTCATAGCTGGAGACATTCCCAGGGCATGTGGCAGAAGGAGCCTTGTGACACCTTGTCTCTCAGGGTTCCTGGAGGCTGAGCCTGGAGCCATCATGGTATAATCAGTAGGAGCGACATGTGCTCCAGGTGTTTAACAAGCTCAGGCATCTTGGAAAAGAGTAAACGATAACTAGCACAGCTGCTGCAATGCAGATGGTACTGGTGTAACTATGTCCTGAGGTAGTGTTACAACAAGGCAATGGGGCTCTCCTCACTGACCCAACAGGGCTCTCCTCACTGTCCCAACACTTAGAAAGCACTCTGTCCAAATTTGCAGATGACATAAAACCATGGGGTGAAGTAAACACACTGATGGGAAGAAACCGAATCCAGGCAGACCTGGACAGTTTAGAGAAGTGGGCAGAGAACAATAGGAGATATATATATATAGATGGCTATACCCTGTATAGGAGGGATCGTGTAGAGAAAAGGGGCGGGGGTGTAGCTCTCTATGTTAAGGAAAGCTACACATCCCTGCAAGCCGATATTGGCGACCAGGGTGGACGGCTGGAGACCCTCTGGGTTAAAATCCGTGGGGAACACGGCACAGGGGACACAATGGTGGGAGTCTACTACAGACCTCCCACCCAAAGTCCTGAGCTTGACCAGGAGTTTGCCTGGGAACTGGCTGAGGCTGCATGCTCCAGGACCATGGTTGTCATGGGTGACTTCAATTACCTGGACATCTCGTGGGAGGATTGCTTGGCAAAATCTGAGCGGTCGCAAAGCTTCCTCTCGTGCGTGGATGACCTCTACCTGACTCAAGAAGTCTATGGGCCAACAAGAGGCAAAGATGCTGACTTCGTGAAGGAACATCTGGAGAAGCTGGATACCTTCAAGTCGGCCGGCCCTGACAATCTTCACCGCAGGGTACTCAAGGAGCTGGCGAGCATCATAGCCCAGTCTCTGGCACGGATCTTTGAAAACTCTTGGTGCTCTGGTGCAGTGCCCGAAGACTGGAAGAAGGCCAATGTGGTGCCTATCTTCAAGAAAGGGAGGAAAGTGGATCCAGCTAACTGTAGGCCCATTAGCCTGACTTCTATCCCGGGGAAGATCTTAGAAAAGTTTATTAAAGAGGCCATCCTTAATGGACTGGCTGACGCCAACATCTTAAGGGATAGCCAGCACGGGTTTGTTGCGGGTAGGTCTTGCTTGACCAATCTCATTTCCTTCTACGACCAGGTGACCTATCACCTGGACAAGGGAGAAGAGATTGATGTCATATATCTTGACTTCAAAAAAGGCTTCGATCTGGTGTCCCATGATCACCTCTTGGAGAAACTGGCCAATTGTCACCTTGGATCCTCCATGATCCACTGGCTGGAAAATTGGCTCCGGGGTCGGACCCAGAGGGTAGTAATTGATGGAAGTCACTCATCATGGTGTCCTGTGACCAGTGGGGTCCCCCAAGGCTCTGTCCCTGGACCCATACTGTTCAACATCTTCATTAATGATGTGGACACTGGAGTCAGAAGCAGACTGGCCAAGTTCACTGATGACACCAAACTTTGGGGCAAAGCATCCACACCAGAAGACAGGCGGGTGATCCAGGCTGACCTGGACAGGCTCAGCAAGTGGGCGGATGAGAATCTGATGGTGTTCAACGCCGATAAATGCAAGGTTCTCCACCTTGGGAAGAAAAACCCGCAGCATCCTTATAGGCTCGGCAGTGCTATGTTGGCTAGCACTATGGAAGAAAGAGACTTGGGGGTCATCATTGACCACAAGATGAACACGAGCCTGCAGTGCGATGCTGCGGCTACTAAAGCGACCAAAACGCTGGCTTGCATCCATAGATGCTTCTCAAGCAAATCCTGGGACATCATTCTCCCCTTGTACTCGGCCTTAGCGAGGCCGCAGCTGGAGTACTGCGTCCAGTTTTTGGGCTCCACAATTCAGAAAGGATGTGGAGAAGCTTGAGAGAGTCTAGAGAAGAGCCACGCGCATGATCAGAGGTCAGGGAAGCAGACCCTACGATGACAGGCTGAGAGCCCTGGGGCTCTTTAGCCTGGAAAAGCGCAGGCTCAGGGGCGATCTGATGGCCACCTATAAGTTTATCAGGGATGACCACCAGTATCTGGGGGAATGTTTGTTCACCAGAGCGCCCCCAAGGGATGACGACTAGGTCGAATGGTCATAAACTACTACAAGACCGTTTCAGGCTGGACATAAGGAAGAATTTCTTTACTGTCCGAGCCCCCAAGGTCTGGAACAGCCTGCCACCGGAGGTGGTTCAAGCACCTACATTGAACACCTTCAAGAGCAAACTCGATGCTTATCTTGCTGGGATCCTATGACCCCAGCTGACTTCCTGCCCTTTGGGCAGGGGGCTGGACTCGATGATCTTCCGAGGTCCCTTCCAACCCTAATGTCTATGAAATCTATGAAGGATGCAGTTCAACAAGGACAAGTGCAAGGTGCTGCACCTAGGGGAGAGGGATTCGCCAGCACATCTATAGGCTGGGGGATGACCTTTTCAGCAACACAGCAGCCAAAAGATATCTCCGAGTCATTGTTTGCTCCAAGATGAATATGAGTTGTCAATGTAATGAAGTCATTTGCAGAGCTAACTGCACTTTGTCATGCATTAGTAGGTGCATCACGAACAGGTCCAGAGAGGTGATACTTCCCCATTGCACTGGTCAGGCTGCAGCTGGAGTACTGCGTCCAATTCTGGAGGGGCCACTCAGATGGTTAGAGGCCTGCAAGGAAGGCCCTAGGAAGAAAGGCTGAGGGACCTGGACCTTTTCAGCCTCCACAAGAGAAGGCTGAGGCGGGGATCTTGTGGCAGTATACAAATTCACCAGGGAGGGGGCAGCAGGGAATAGGAGACGCTCTGTTTACCAGGACACCCCTTAGAATAACCAGGAACAACGGCCACAGGCTGACAGAGAGTAGGTTTAGGTTGGACATCAGAAATAACTTCTTCACAGTTAGGGTTGCCAGAATCTGGAACGGGCTTCCAAGGGAAGTGGTGCTCTCCCCTACCTTGGGGATCTTCAAGAAGAGACTGGACAAGCACCTGGCTGGGGTCACATGACCTCAGCACTCTTTCCTTGTCATGGGCAGGGGCTTGGGCTCGATGATCCATTGAGGTCCCTTCCAACCTTAGCATCTATGAATCTCTGAACAGCACCGTTGCTCTCTGTGTGCTGGCCAATTCTTGCAGCCAGCTGTCCTCAACAGTGGGGCATTGGCAGTGCCCTTATCTCGTTTGCTTCTAACCATGGCGTGTGATAGGGTGCTGTGGACATTTCTGGTTTCGTGTGTTGTCGGGGTCCAAACTAGTGATTTGGGGGAATCTTTTGCTAAATGGTTGTGGATGCAGGAGGCTGTACTCAGTGTCCCAGGAGGTCCCTGTTGGGCTTCTATCAGGCCTGTCTTCCCCATGTGGAAAGCAGAGGAGTTTATGCACATATATGGTCTAATATGTATTTAAAGCTAGATATGACATGATCTCATGGATGTATAAAGACACACACATATAATGTGTGTGTGTGTGTGTATATATGTATATGTATATATAAACATGCATGTGTACATTGTGTGTATATGTGTATATATATACAATCAGCTTAACATTGTATAGAAGTAAACCATGCACTACAATACAGCTGATACTTGTTTTAATCACAGCAGACTCTAACACTACTAAATAATACAAGACTGGTGAGGTCCTCATAGCTATCCTACAGCTCAGCCCATGCACTAGAGTTTGAGCTCCTCTGTTGCTTGACAAACTGCACGTTGACTGAGCAAAGAGCATGTGACAAATTTCCTGGAATGGTCCCATTTAATTTTTCCCTTTCTGCTTAATCTTGTGGAACATAGTCATCAGACATTTATTGAAGCTTCATAGCCTTTGACAGAGGTTGCTTCTGCAATTCATGCTCCATATTCTTTAGCCAAAAGTTTGCTGAACAGAAGGTGCGAGTGAGAATCTATTGCTCTTTTTAGAGGATTAGTCAAATAGTTGCTTGTTCATTTTGATTTTAAAAAAACAACCCACCCCTCACAAGCCCCTGGATTTCCTAGAGCTCAGGAGATCTTTGACGGAGCTTTACCACGCACCCCACCACTTGCTTGTTCTCCACTTACAGGCTGAGATTTTACACAGTTGCCCTGTGACACTTGTGTGCCCTGTTTGGTGTATTGATTTAGGTTTACAGTGCTAGTCTGTTCTGCATAATAGCATAGTGTTCTGCACCTGATCTCCTTGAGACCAGGTGCAGTGAGGTCCATGATCTGGGCACGGTGCCTTCATGCGTGTAGGCAGATGGTGCGCTGACAGTGCCCCGTGGAGGTCTGGATGGGTGAAGGACAGGTGATAAATTAGATGCATCTGCCTCTCTTCCCAGGACTGTATTGCAGTGACTCTGACTGACTACTTTTGGATACAGAGGGTACGTGTAGAGAGAAGCTTTATTTAGAACAGCGTTGTCCAGCTAGTGGTCCTTGAGCTGTGTGCAGCCCACAAATGGTTAACAAGTAGCTTGTGGAGCCCAGCGGTCAGCTTCCTTGCCACACTGCACAGGAGGGCCCATGGTCCACATGGTGGGGAGAGCCATGCGCTGGGAGCTGCACATGGGTACCCCACGCAGCCTTCTGTTGTGTCAGAGACCGAGAGGCCTGGTTTAGAAGGTCGTGCGTGTGTGTGCACGGTGTCCCAGTAGGGAGCTTGAAGGACATTCCAGCGTAGTTGTGAGTCACTGCTGTCCTGTGATCCAGTGGGTCATGGTTTTTCTGGTTCGCTTCTGTCAAGACTAGTGAACACCAAGAGCAGGTTGAATAAACAGTGCAGGGTGATGAAAATGAGGAAGAAACCTACAGCAGAGGACCCTGCTTCTATGAGACGTGAGGCTTTGCTCATCCTCTTGGCATGAGCAACCATGAGCTGGTTGAAGTCCAGTAGTGTTGCCTCAGCTGACCCCAAGGGCTGGCTTTGACTCATGATCTCGACCGGTCATATGGAGGCTGACTGAGGAGCCAGCTTCCCCGATGTCTCTCCTTGCCCTGAGCCCCTTTTGAACAGATTGGCTTTGCAGTTCCTTTTCCTGAAATAAATGTAACCCTTCTATGGCCTCGGTCAGGATTTTCTTGAGGGACAAATGGCTGAATTGTAATGCTGAATTGGCTTTCATACTCCAGTACCGCAGTGTGATTGGTTGAGCATGGACATGTTCCTGCCTCTGCCCTTTCCTTATATAAGAACACCGGTTTTCCTGCTCCTTTCAGGAGTAATGGGACAATCCCAGGCAGCTACCTTTGCAGGGGCCGAGACAGCTCTGCTCCTGTGTGCATCTGAATTATAGCCAGGTCTGGGCCTGCAAATATGGTATAGTCAGGTCAGTTGCTTAGAGGCATGGTTGTATTTTAACAAAATATTTGGAATATTACTGAGAAGTGGCTGGGAGTGTTACAGGCACCAGGCAGAGAGCCATGCTGTTAGAGTCTTTTACACAAGCTGGACATGGGCAGGAAAAGAATGAGATGGAAGCGAGATCCTGGAGTTTCTCAAGGCATGGTCATTCCCCCTCCTTTCAGTGGAGCTGTGCTTCCCTTTGCTTTACACCTCGGTTCAGGTGGGGTAGGGGCTGGTGCTTTACACCTGGGGCAGGGGGCTGGACTCTGAGCTTCTGAGGTCCCTTCCAGCCCTAATGTCTATGAACTCTCTCGAGGCAGCTGTTCTGTCGGCCTAGCACTCCATCTCCTGCCTGATAAGTTGTGGTGGTCCCATCATGCCCAGATCTCAGCATTACTGAAGCCAGCGAGTTTGGCTGGAGGCCAAGGCCCCTTGCAGGGACCTTGACAGTGATTGTGACTTGTCCTCCCAGTGATAGAGGACGAAGGGCAGGCATTTCTGTGGTTCTCTGTTCCCTTGGCTGCCTGTGGGACCACGAACTGGAATGTAGCATTGTCCCAGCTATGAAAGCAAGAGGGGCAGGCATGGGTTGCTAATAAACAGCTTGCTTGCTTTCTGCTTAGGAGCTGCTGTTGTGCAGTGGCCTATCTGGTTCACAGGGGCTCATGTGAGGTTTGTCATGGTTATTTTTACCGTGGCTGCACGTAGGGAGCCTAGTCCTAGGTCAGAGCCCCAGTATAGCAGATGCCAGATAGACACCATACCAAGGGGCAGTTCCCAATTCTGTCACGTGGGCTATAATGTCTTCCGAGTGTTGCCAATGGAAAGCCGGCTCTGCATTTCCTGTCTGAGCCCATTAGCTGGAGGGAGTAATTGACTTGACTGATGGCGATTGAGATGTAGAGAAGATTAGCTGTCTGAGACTCAGGCCAGGCAAAACTAACTTGATGCTCACAGGATGTCATGGGGAATCCTAAGCTAAAGGGTCAGTTGGACAGTCCTGTAGCAAATCTGGTGCAGAGCAGTGAGTTGCATCTATATATTTCGCTCTTAAACATGGAACTGTTTAAACACTAGCAAGGTGCAGATGGCACTGGCTGTCAGGCCCACAGGACTGTGTGGTGCCTTTTCCACCTGAGAACACCCATGCTGCTGCTGAATGCTGTTTTCATTGTCACACTCTATTTTTGGTGTCTCTTAAAAACATAAGTATTGCTCAAATGATCTGCCTTGATGAAGGGTGCAAGGCAAGTTTGTCACTGTGTTTGTGAAGAAGAGATTTGTTCCCCAAGGGGAAGTAAATGCGATGGGCCAAAAAATCTTGGCTCTGGGGAAAATTGACTTGAAACTCAAATGTTCATCCAGAAATGACCTGAACAAAGGAGCCTAAAGACAATGAGTAGTCTAGGTGTACAGCATTGTCTTCCATTAGCTGAGACTAGAACTACTCAGCTGTGCCACTTTGCTAAGAGAGTTTCCAAACAACTCAAGGGTCAGGGCCCTGTGTTTTGGCAGTGGAAGGATGTGGGCTCTATCCCCGCTGCGTCCAAATTCTGAGAGTTTAAGATGCCTGGCACCATGGCAGCCGTATGTGTCCAGGTGCTTCTTGCAACACTGAAGTTTAAGTTATTAGCGTGGCTAAAGCTGCCCTTGGAGACCTGTCTGGGGCACCATGCTTCAGGATTCAGAAGAGAGCAGCAGGAATGATTGGAGGTCTGACCTGTATAAGAAAAATCTGGGAGACCTAGGATTATTTAGTAGGGGGTGTTGATACCTCTTAAACTACTCAAATGGTTATTATAAAGAGGGTAGAGCTGAATTGTCCCATCCTCATTGAGCTCTGAGAAGAGGCGGCTGTGAGCTTAAATTGTAAGTAGAGAGATTTAGGCTGGAGATTAGGAAGAACTTTTTAATGAGGAAGGTGGTTAAGCACAGGGAACAGATCCCCTAGGGAGACTGTGGAATCTCCATCACTGGAAGTTTTTAAATGCGGATTTGGCAAACATTTGCCTGGGATAGTTTAGACAAAGATGATCTTGCCTTGAGCAGGAAACTGGAGTAGATGACCTGTGAAAGTCTCTCCCAGTTAGGCTTAACTATGATTCTGCCCAGCCTCTAGCCAAGAAGTAAATGTTGGTGGGGAGGGGTATTGTGACATTTAACCCCACCTAAATGCATATTTTGTACTTTTACGTAAAATGAATGTACTAGGGGAGAAATGGTCTCTGGGGTAGATCTAAGAGAGGGAGATGGGAAAGGGAACATTTGATCTTGGACTTGATGTCTGTGTCAACAAGGTCACCAGATAGTTCCTCAACCACTTGACTGTGTCTGTTTAATTTCTAGACCTCAAGTAAATACAACTTGCAGTACCACAAGCTGTTCAAGGACATTCCCACAGAGGAGAGTGTCCTGAAAGGTAAGCACTGGAGGCAGTCTCAAGGGAGCAATAAGACCCCCACCATGCCCTGGAGAGGACAGGCTCTGAAGAGCAGCCTGCCTCACTGTCCCACTGTCCGCCAGTGTGTGATTGAGGTCAGAGACTGGGAAGGCAACAGATGGCAGAACCTCATTAGGCCCCTTTGCAGGACAAATGAGTTCATTGATCCTGGAGACCAGAGCCTTCAAGTCTTTGCAGGGTCCTGGGTCCCTAGAAGTTTGATCATTGTAGCCTGAGCTCTGCTGGTAGCTTGTGTAGCTTATACTCTGGTTACCAGGGTTTGCTGGGGACAGCCAGTGCTTTCCAGCATCGGTTTGAGGTGCGGTGGGATGAGCCTCTGCCATTTTTGAGTATCAGACACCCCCATGGTGAAGTGAAGGAGAGAATGCCTTTTCTCCTTGCCACAGACCTGTAGCCAGCAGCCCCTCCTATCAGGTGACTGACAATTTGGGGGAGTCCCCAGACATGATACCAGCCAGCAGTGGTTCAGGGTCCTTCAGTTTTTATTGTGGCATTGGTTTTATGGTCCACAGTGTAGTAGCTCCTATTGCCATACTGCCTTTATGTGTTACAGTCTGCTCCTGTGCGCTTCAGAGAGACATCCTCATTCAGGGACGGCTCTACATCTCCCCCAACTGGCTCTGCTTCTATGCAAACCTCTTTGGGAAGGACATCAAGGTAATGCTGTGCTGATGTTCTCTGCCTGCCTTTCTTTGGTAGGGACCTGAAATCTGAACACAAAGCCCAAGCACAGATGCCAGCATCTGGCAGCAACACCCCTTCCCTAGCCCATGCTTCCACTGACCTGTCCCCAATGGTGTCTCATCTCATTCTGTCATTGCAGCCTGCTTACATCAGCAACACTGACTCCCAAAGAGAACTTGTTCCTCTTGGGATACAAATGCCTGCACCTTCCTTCCTTGCAGTCCCCATTTAGCTGCAGCAGATGGGACTCCTAGCTCTGGGCAAAGGGCTGTTTTTGCCAGACTTTCTTTCCAACAGACTGAAATCATCTCTCAAGAGTGTCAAATAAGGGTGTAGAAAGTAAGATTGCACGTGTGTGTGTGTACGTGTACGCGTGTATAGAAGGGAGACATTTCTTCCATCTCTCGTCTCTATCCAATAACCCGGAGAACTTTCTTATTGGAAACAAATCCTGGTTTTGTTTAAAATTCCACATCCCAAAACATTTTAGAATCTAAGCCTGGTTCTGCAGCAAGATCAAAGGATTCTAGCAGATTTGAATTTCTCTCAACTCCTCCTGCTTGAAGTATAATTTGACATTTTGAGTTAATGTTGCATCTGATAAAGAACTTTTTTAGAACCCATTTCCTTTAACACTGTGCTAAATAGCTGAATTATTTATATCGGCAGCCATTCCTATGTAAACAAAAAGCTGATTAAAAGTAATGTTAGTTAGTTTTCAAAGTTCAGCATGTTTTGATGGAGTTATTCGGCTATAAATCACATCCTGATTTATTTTTAACCGTGGCCTTGATTCCAGGGACTTGTGGGTTTGTCTTTTGTTCTTTTTTTTTTTTTTAATTTCTTCCCCTTGACTGATCTCTATAGAGAGCTGCTCTGTTTGTATTGGCTGATGGATCCTTTTTTCCATTAGCTGTATTGAAAATGTAGATGCAGGAAATGTTTCAGAGGCCAAGATTGTAACAGAGTTCTGTGACGCTTACGGACAAGCAGTCCAAGTAAAATTTGCCTCCAGGCAACAATCAATATTTGGGCAACTAGTGTAGACAGTAGACAGCAGATAATGTTAAATTGCTGCATTTGTAAAGAAATTGTGTGCATGGACATGCAAACACGCATGTGCATACACACGTACACATTGAAAGGCCACCAAGCCAGGCACTCAGAAGTTATTAGGTACCAGAATTAGGGTTGTCCGTGCAATCATAATTTAGCCGTTTTACATCAGATAGATTAGAACAGACTTTGTGGATATAAATGATCACATAATGCCTTCCTATCGGCCTGCTGCCTCAAGCCAGTGCACAAGATGGATGGCGCTCCACTTACAAGCAGCTGTTCATATTTTGTTTGATTCTTACCAGTCAGTAGGTGGCCTTATGGCTTATTTAATGTACAAAGTTCAAACATTGCTTTGAATGAAGGATCTGCCCACATAAGATTTCTACGGTGCTTCCAGCTCTGCTTACAACACGTGTGTACTGTTCTGTGTTGCAGGTGGTTATCCCAGTGGTGTCGGTGCAGCTGATAAAAAAGCACAAGACAGCCCGGTTGCTGCCCAATGGCCTGGCTATCACCACCAATGCCAGCAGAAAGGTAATATCTTTGGGTCTTCTCTTTATGTCCTGTTAGCTGTTTTAGTGCCAGGGCACCAAAATAAACACCACAGCTCTAAGAGCCTTTGCTTCGGTTTGGATCCTCTGAATTTCACAGTGTGTTTCTGGTTAGATCTGAACAACCTGGCAAACTTCCACTGAGTTCCAGCTGAACCCTGGAAGCCGGCTCCTGAGGGAGTGAGGGACTGGTGGGAATGTCTGCCTTGTTTGTCCAAATGTCAATTTGAGCAGGCAGAGCTTCCAGCGAAGGTGGACTGAGTTCTGTGTTCACATGGACTCTGGCTTATAGGAATGTTGCCTGGTGCTGCATGCTGATGTACACTTGGCTGATTGCAATGTCTCTCCTGCAAAGAGTGCCAGGGAATATGGACTGATCAGAACCTTGGTATCATGCTTCTAGTCCTGTGCTGGGCTTTTGGGTTACTTTTTACCTGGAGGGAAAAGCATCAGTTCCCCAGTTCCTAGTGTGGCTTCTAACCAGGTAATGAAGGCTGAATCCCGTGAAACAAAAAAGTGTCTCATGCCAGGGGTTGTCAACCAGGGGTACGCATACCCCAAGGGGTACTTAGAAAGGTTGTAGGGGGTATGGGCGGGGACAGCACAGGCTGGGGCACAACAGTGGCATCTCCCCTGATGTGTTTGCCTCTTGCCCAGGGGAGGGACACACCGGCTGCTGCCAGCCCAACACAGCACACCATGGCACCTCCCCACCCACCACCCCAGCTCACTTTCCTGATTTGGCTGCTACCCCCTTACAGCAGGGCTGTGAGGGTCTGAATAGTGGGGGGAGTGTATTTTTGTGCCCACCCCCAGTGGCACATGATTGGCTAGGTGCGAGGCCTGTCAGCAGCCTGGGGAAAGTGGTGTGGCGTGTGGCCAAGCAGGGCAGCAGCAGTGGTGGTGGGGGTGGCCACTGTGTGAGCCCCTCCCCCTGCATTCATGGCCCCTCCCCCCCATGCTGCTACTACACGCACCCCCAGGAGGGCGTGTGGGGGAGGTGCATACCCCTGAATCAACATGCGGGGCAGGGCGGGGCAGGGCAGGGCAGGGCAGGCTGTGTGCCGCTGTGGGCCAGGTAGCGTGGGGCTGTTCCCAGGGGGGTGTTGGGCCTGGCTGTGCTAAGAGGGGGTTGGGGGGGAGGCTACAGCCCCTCCCATAGTTGCGCTCCCAGTACTACCACTGCCCGTCCCAAATGCAGCCTGGCCCAGCCCCTACGGGGAAGAGCCTGGCGTAGCCCTGGCTCCAGCCTGCAGCTGCAGCCTGCCCTGCCTTCTGCTCATATCCTGGGGGGCACATGCCCCCATGCTGTCCTGGGAGTATACATAGCTGAGGGAGCCACCCCACTCCCCTGTCCCTGCACAGCTCAGTCTCACACCTCACTCCAGCTGTGAAACGCCTGCCTCAGCCCCTCCCTCACCTCATCACTCTCTCCCTCACTTTCTTTGTGACTGGGCTTGGGGGAAGGGGGCAGATCGAGACCCCCACAGTGCAGGATGGAGTGGGGCAGGGGTGAATGATTCGCCCCTGCCCTACTCCCTCCTGCACTGTGGGGATTGTCCCATGTCTCGGCCTGGCCGGGACTCCATTCACCATGAATAGAGCCCTGGCTGGGCCAAGTCGTGGGACAACTGGAGCCCAGCGGCTCGTCCAGGGGGGCAGAGGTGGGCTCCCACTGCTGTGTGCACCATGGGGGAGCCAAGGGCAAGGCACATGAGTGTGCCTCCCCCCGCCTTTAGCTCTCCTGTGCCACACCCCTGGACAAGCTGCCAGACTCCACTTGTCCCACCACCCAGCCTGGCCTCGGCCCCACTTCCCAGCCCCTGCTTCTGCCTGTGCTCCGCTCCTTCCCTCATCACAGGAGCCTTGATCTGCCCTCCCCTCCCCCTGCCCCTTCTCCCAAAGACTTACCTGCTGTGGGGGGGGTGTGCACACGCTCAGACTCCCCCAAATAATTTTTTCTTCCTCTGCCAATGTAGTGTCTGCTCCTGGTCCAACCCCACTCCCTCCTGCACCACGGGGGCTTTGATCTGCCCCTCCCACCCTTAAAAACAAGAAAAGAATATAAAGGGTACACGATCTGAAACTTCGAGACTGAAGGGATACACTTGTTAAGAAAGGTTGAAAACCCCTGTCCTATGTTATTGCAGCCCAGGTGGCGTGAGCTGAAGGTAATGGCTGAGAGTTTCTAATGCAGAACTTGGTATTCAAGCCCTTCTAGCAGTGAATTGTTTTACACTATGACACTCGATTGGCTTGGATAGGGCTGATCCTGCCTCAAGCAGGAGGATGGACTAAATGACTGCTGGAGGTCCCTTTCAGCCCTACTTCTCTATGATTCTGCTTTTATTTTAAGTCAACAATGACATCAAGAGATGTGTGTCCCTCCAGCACCCTCGGCCTACTTCTCCTAACATGGAAGCCCAATTATATAATGCTTCTGTTAAATCCAGGCACTGTTATACCACATGCTCTTTTTCTGAATGCCGTACTGCCTAGTGCCAGCAGAAGCTCTTATCCAGGATATGAGGTTCCACAGATGGAGCATAATTAGGGGCTAAGCCATTAAAAATCTGGACCAGATTTTAATGGAAAGGAACTTTTAGAAAATAAAATCCCATTTAATTATTGGATTGCCAAGAAAATCTTTTGGGGAGGAATTAGTAACAGAGGACACGTCTTCTGCAGGCAAGATTTTTTTTTTTTTAGTAGGGGCTTCAGTTTCACCTTGGCAAAACTGAAGCTGGGAGGAGCTTTTGGAGGCTGCCAGTCTCTTGTATGTGCTGTGCCGCCTGACACTGGAATGTGAGAGTAGAGCTAAGTAGCAGAGAAAACAGGCCCTGGTTGGGAAATTCTGCTTGGCTCTGACCTTTTTGACTGTGGGAGAATAAACACTTCCTTCTGGGCCCTCTGGAGGTCAAATATGATATTCTTACTGCCAGGGCAGGGTGGCACCATAGAGACCTGGTTCACAGAGGTGGAAGCTTTTGTTGGGGACAGTCAGATACATCTGATAAAGTAGGCTGTCGCCTATGAAAGCTCATGTGTCTGAGCCAGTTAGTCTCTAAGGTGCCACCCTGCCCTACCTTCTGCCTGACTTCAGACTAACCTGGCTAACCACCTCGCTCATTTGTGTTCCTCTTCAGTGTCTCCTTCTGTATTTCCTTTGAGGCTACTGGAAGGCTAGGAAGGCATGGAAACAATCCCAGTCCCTTAATCTCATCAAGGCTAAGAAGCTTGAACTGTCACTTTTTTTTTTTTTTAAACTTAATTTGCCAAAGGGCTTCACACTTGCATGGGCTTGGGCTGTGGTTTGGATTCCGCCATAGTCACCCAGCAGGTATTTCCCCTCTGATGCAAAGCTTTCCCTCCATCCAGATTCTCTTCCCAATTCAGTTTGTGCTCAAGCAGACTCTGCCAGAACCCTGCACTCTGAAAGGGCTCTTATAAATGTCTGAGTGGACCTTTCTCCAGGCTGCTTGCACTAAAGATCAAGGATTCAGACGACGTGCAGTACACTCGAGGGGTTAGTTTGAGGGCCTGCTGTCTTTGTCTGTGCCCTCTGTCATGCTGTAGGAAGCAGTGAGGCAGGTGGCGCTTTGCCCACGGATGAGTCAGTGCTGAGCTAGTGGCCTTCCCAGTGCTAGAACATTGTGACACTTGAGGCCTCTGCCTTCTGGTAAAAGTTCACGTCTGACTCTGAGTAATTAATAATCTTGATTTGTCCCCAGCCTCCCGGCTGCAGCTCCAGGACTTACCATCCCAAAGTCCTCCAGAGCCACAGTGGAAACGGTCATTTTTTTTCACGTCCTGTCCCATATTGCTGAGTAGCGATGCTGAGAAGCCAATGTTCCAGCCCAGAAGCAGCTGCAGTTTAGTCCTGATAAAAAGCTGACTCTGCAAGACCTAGTAGAGCAGGTTTCTCAGTGAAATGGGGGTCTCTCCTCTAAGCAGGCTCTTGTTATATTTAAATATCCTTTCTTTTAAAGTCAGGTTTTCCCCAAAGTACCCAGCATTGGGCAGACAGCTTCCCTGAAGCCAGTGATAGACTACCATGGACATCAATGGGAGCTGAGCTAGGTAAATCCTTGAGACTCCCACCCTACATGCCCTCCTGGGAAAGGCATTTACAGGGCTCCTGGCCGTGTGCGTGTGCGTGTGTGTGCATGCGCACATAAAATTATGATGCGAGTAAGCATGTGTGTATCTCCTGGTTACAAAATGAGCTGTTCTCTTGCTGAGTCTGCAGCTCCTGTGCATCCTAATGGAGTGCTTAACCTAGTTTGGAGCTTTTGAAATGTGAACACTGTTGAGCCAGCAGCCAGCAAGGCCACATGCTTTTGGTTTGAACTCTGAGCATCCAGGCAAAGAAAGGATCCAGCCCCTTGAGCAGCCCATGTGCATCAGAGCCAGTGTGGTGGGCTGGTGGCCATGCAGTTTCACCACTCTCTCTTTGTTTCTTTTCAGTACATCTTTGTGTCCCTGATCTCCCGAGACAGCGTGTATGACGTGCTGAAGAGAGTCTGCACCCACCTGCAGGTACCCTTGCACCTTATCGCAAACCCAATAGCTGGCATATTAAAGGGGAGAGCAAGGTCCAATGAACAATTATGGTGCTGATGCTGGGGTGGATGTATTTTGGTGTCCCATGCGCAGACCTTTTGTGATGCGTCTCCTTATGGTTAGAGCTTTTTCCCCTGGAGGGCAGAAGGTACTCTGCATCTGTTCTCAGGGCAAGAGAACAGGCCTTATGATGAGAGGCTGAGAGCCATGGGACTCTTCAGCCTGGAAAAGCGCAGGCTCAGGAGTGACCTAGTGGCTGCCTATAAGTATAAAAGGGGTATACATCAGGATCTGGGGGAATTCCTGTTCACCAGAGCACCTCAAGGGTGACAAGGTCAAATGGTCACAAACTCCTCCAAGACTGTTTTAGACTGGACTTAAGGAAAACCTTCTTTACTGTCTGAGCCCCCAAGACCTGGAATAGATTCCCTCCAGACATGGTGCAAGCACCTACTCTGGATGTACAGACTGCCTTCCCTTGGCACATGCCCTTGTACCAGGCTGGTAATGTGCTATCTGAACACAACAGGGAGGTACAGAACCGTGCCCTAGACATGAACGTGGGTGTCTCTGGGGTCCTCACTGTCCCATCAAAGTGCTGCCTCCGTACTGGCTGCCATTGGGCCTGGTGTGGTATGGTTGGGGCTATCAGCAGCCAGGACTTCCCCTGCACTTTGCAAGCCTCTGGGTAGAATCTTCTACTGGCTCAGCTACCTGCCTCAGTACTCCCAATTCAGGTAGCTCTGTTATAGGGAAGGCTGCTGCTTCAGTTCTCCTATTTGCAATAAAGCAGCAGAGGCCACTGGGGGCAAATCCACTGACTAGACTCTTTCACCATTAAAGGAAGCTGATGGCTAAGTGGTTCTTCCCCTTCACACAAGACCAAAGCCTCCCTTGCCTTGTCTGTGTTGATTTAATGGGTGGCAGATACTTATACCTCCTTCTGGGAGAGCTCATGGAACATTTCCTTTCCAGCAGCTGCTGAAGTGACTGTCAGGGAACAGGGAGTGGCTGAGGTCTGAGCACAAGGCTGGGATGTCCTGAGATAGTTGCAGTTTGGTAGTAATAGATACATTTGCTTTATTGCAGCAGACATCTGTTAGCTCTATGGCAGGAGAGTACAGGCAGTCTGAGCTGCTCCTACTCTTCAGCTGCCCTGGGCAGATGCTCTAGGGATTTGAGGGCCCCTCAAGCCTCTGGGGCACCTGCCTTCTTTTCCTGTTTACAGAAGGGCACCCTGGGGAATATGAGGGTGCCTCCATAAGTAAGGAAGTCAAGGGTGCCTGCTCAGACAGACCCATTCCCCACAATCATAAGGGCAGGTCTGGCTGAGCAGGGAAAGTGGGGAGATCACATGGTGCCTTGTCTCTCAAGAGCAGGACAAAGGGCAACGTGTGTTGTGCCCAATGAAGCAGATCAGCTGTATCATGACGCATCACAGCACAACTGATCCATTTCTTTGACGATGTCTGTTTCTAGCCTTTGAACCAGATCTTGCTGTACTTAAGCCTGACACCTAAGCCTGATCCTGTCCTACCCTGGAAATCCATCAATGCACTTATTATTGTAACATTGTCACCTCAGCTTCAAGCACAGAAAAACAGTGAGGAAGAGATGATCCACTCACCTTTTTATATCAAGAGCCTTTCAGACCCTCCAGCTTGGGGGGAGAAAGGATTGTGCTTGGGCCTCTTAAGCACCAAATAGTTGAAGTAGGATCTGGCCATCTCTGCACTTGAACCACAAGGCCAGGTCACCTTTCCCATGTTTAACCCTGTCTGGCTTGACAAGCTTGGGCAAGTTACTTTGCTTCTGTGCAAACCAGGTATAATTCTGCTTCGCTGCCTCCCTGGGGGGTTGTAATAATTCATTAGTCAATGTTCATAAAGTGCTTTCAAGATGAAAGGCTCCATATACTTTGTAACAGGAAATATAGGCAGCCAGAAAACCTGCTTCCTATCAGTGTGTGTGTGAGATATTGAAAGGTTATACATTAAATATAGTGACGCAGGAATGATGAGCAGGAACTAAGTACATATCCCAAATTGCATGACCCAAACATTTCAATGCTGCATTTTAAAAAGCATTCACTGGACCTTCTCCCCTTTAAAACACATTTGCTTCTACTTTTTGGCTTTTAAAATATTTTTTACATTTGTCATAGAGAGGCAGGAGTGCAAATCCCGTCCAGAGAATGTAATGGCTGTCCTGTTAGCTGCATTTCACTCCTTTGCTTCAAGTAACTGCTCATCATTTGGTTCATAACTAGACACGAATATGGTTCTTGACAAATGATGGGCCAGCATGTGGAAAAAATTCACTCCCAAAGCACTTGGCTGTTAATGGATTCATATTATAAAACACATGTTGTAATGTTGGGAGCAATCCTGTTTTAACTATCTGTGCCAGCAGAATTGGGCCAATTATGATTAATTATTGTGTAGCAGACTGAGTTTTGACTTGGTTGCATGCAGTAAGCTAGGTTAGCAGTTTCTAGGTCACTGATTAAACCAGGCTGAATCCAGTGAAGTCTCTGTTTTAATGGAGTGCATGTGCATTATTTATAACCTCACCAGAGTCCTATTAGTTTGCTGGTATTTGCTTGACTTAACTGTCTTCAGGGCTTTTAAACTTTTGGAGTAAAAATCCTGGTACAAACATGATCTTAGAAGAAATTACAGGAGCAGAAGTCTGATGAGAAGAAATCTGCTAGTCCTTAAATTGGTGACACTTGAGACAATTTTGTTTGTCATGGAAACCAAGAACTTGATGAAACTCCATGACTTCCATGATGTGTTTCTTTGCACTGTCAGATGGCAGAAAGCACTGGGTCCTGGGAGATGTAGTACTACCAGAGGTGATAGTCTGTAGCGGGGCTGTCTAACTTGCAAGCCACATGCGGTCCATAAAGGGTTAACTTGTGGCCTGCAGGCTCCCTTCTGGGTGGTACTCTCCCCCCCCCCCCCCACCAGTCCAGCTGCTGTCACAGCTGGGAGTCTCTGGGTTTCCCTTCCCTTCTTCAGGTTTAGCTTCCTGTCCCTGCCCCTGGGGTTGGAGCAGAGCAGCCTGCAGAGAGTGGAGGAAAGGAGGGCTCTTCCTGGTGCAATGCAGGGAAGAAGATGCCCACACAGTGGGGCACAGTCTGTGGACTGTGGCCCATGCGGGTGCAGTCTATAGGGATTGTGCCGGCCCCCCCCCCCCCCCCCCCCCCCCCCCCCGAAGTTCAACAGCCATCAGAAGTCTATAGGAAGAAATGAGGTCATTATCCCACCACACTCTGGTTGTTTTTGTAGGGCACCACCTCATACCCAGAACCTTCTTGTTTAGCAGTTTCCATCATTTCCCTCCCCAACTGCTGCCATGAGACTTGCTAAAAAAGTGGCCCACCAGCTTGATGGCTCTGTTCTGAGATCCCTGGGCAAAACAGTGGAAGCCAGCAGTATCCTTAATCCAGAAAGTGCCTTCCTGAGGTGTGACATTTTGCCTGGTGGTAAAATGTGGTGCTCTGCTGACTCATCCTTTCAGCCAAACTAGGGGGGGACCTCAGTAATTTTAACTCTAGAAGCAGAACTGGTGGAAGTGTTGTCAGTGCATCAAAGATGAAGCATTTTGACAGCTCATTCCTCATTTGGAAGACCCTCAGAGTCAGAGCTCCAGTATTTCCTGGACTAAAGGGCATGCAGGGCCAATAGATCTTACAACTTCTGGACTCTGAGGCTAGCTGATTCCCTGGGATGCTGGAGTTGGGCAGTCTGAGGAGCTGGATGGCCTGGGAATCTGGAAGCTTTTGAAGGCCCCAGTTCCCAAGCAGTCAGCAGGGTTGAACTTCCTGCTGCCCACTGACATGCTGCCTGGAACTGCCAGGGATCTGCAGGGAACACATCTTGTTCTGCAATCATTGTGTTCCTTGCATCTGAAATGACATCTCATGGGATTTCCAGTTCAGGAAAATTGTCACCATTTTGCTGTCATCTCAGTCAAGGACACACAGATTTCCAAAAAGGCAAAAAAAAATGGCTGCGAGTGAAAATTTGCCTTCCCAGCTTGCTCAACCCAGAGGGTCTGGGCACCCCTTGCTCCTTAAGTCAGAGGTGATTAGCATGGACCAAGTGAAGTTATTTACCCAAAGCCTCATGAGGTCTTTGGGATATTGGGACTCAAATTTAGGAGCCTGCTAACCATATTTCTAAACTCAAACTTGTTGGTACCTGTGGTGTCTGAATGTGTTTTTGTTTCAATGGTTTTTTTTCTCAGTTCTGGAAATGGGAACAAGCTTTATATTTTGTTGTCTCCACATTCATCTTTTATTCTGCACAGGCTGACTGTATTTTAAAAACCCTTGATCAGATGTATATTAGCAACCCTTCTGTATATACTACCAGTTTCTTTACAGATATCCTAGTTGGAAGGCCTAGAAGGCAAAGTGCTGATAACTGCATAGCAAAGAGGAACTGGAAGTGGGGCTGGGGGCAGGGGTCCTCTGCATCCATTCAGTGCCCAGAGTAGTAGCTTCTAGTCAGAGCCTGAGGTGGGTCAGTAATGTTTGTTCCTTGCTTTTCTCAGGTTTCCAGTAAGAAGAGTTTGAGTTTGAAAGAATTTACAGAGGAGCCCGACTCTGTATCTCTGGTAAGTTCCATCTTTTCAAAAAACGAGTTAATAACCGCAACACAGAAGCACCACTGCTAAAGCGATTCTGTAGCGAGTGTATAAGACTTAATGCTGTGGGCTGCAAAACATTTGGTTGAAATGTTAGTAGGTTTAATAAATTCCCCGTGCACCTTGAAGCTGCCAAAAGCAGCATTTGCATGCAGCGAATATGGGCCCCTCCAAATTCATGCTTCTCCTGCCAAGGTAAAGTTTAACGTGGGCTGTCTGGGGAGGTCACATAAAGCTGTGGCTCTTGTCCTTGGAGGATGTCCTACAGGATGTCTTTATGCAATTCACAACGTGGTGGCATCAAGTCCCTATCACGTGTTTATAGATAAGAACCACTGAATGTCAGGCAGGCAGCTTCCTCTTGGCTCTGCCCAGCTATCTTGTTAACCAGTTAAGCTGCCAGAGTCATAAATGCCAATAACATATTGGGAAAAAGGCTTGAATCATCAGCCATCCCAAGAGATTAAACCTTTCTTATCTCACTTCAATTCCTGACAAACTGATTCACCAATCATCAATTAAAAAAAATCAACTCTTGCAGAGGAAACAACTCAGAGCAAACAACTCAGAAAATCACAGCACCACACAAAGTACTTCACAGGGTGTTGGTAGTCACTTTTAGCACAGGTAGCAGTGCGGGCTATGGATTGAAACATTAGTGAAAGCTCTGTCATGGGACCTGTAAAAGCACTTTAAGAACATCCCAATGGGTACCAATGGCATGACATGCACTGTGTATAAGAAACATGCATGAAAGGCCCTTTACTGAGATCTGAATAAAGACCCTCCTTATTAAGACCCTTTGCCACTGAAAAGAAAAATACCCGGTTTTGGATACATGTGTCCCCCAATGAGGAAAGTCAGAGAATAAGAGCTCCCAGGTTTGAAGCAACTAATAGATGTGATCCCAGTCCCAGAAGACTTGCATTCAGTTTTACCTGCAGTAGCGTGAGTTTGAACGAGAGGCCAGGGCTGAGAAGGCAGAGAGCTTTGTTAGCACAGACCCCTGGATTCTCAGTTGAAGGCAAGTGCATTTCCTGTTGGTTTTTGGCTGTTGTTCTTAAAACCAGACGTGTGGGCACACACAAATGATTGAGGACTTTAGGAAAGAATTGGTTGCAGAAGAAAGGAGGCTTCAACCAGCATTAAACTGAGGCAAGAATGTCCCTTAGATCATGGAGGGAAGGTATTGCTAACCCTCTCTTGCAGTGACCTGAGTGATTATGAAGCTGGGGACCTTCTTTACTGAAGTCCATATGGTGGCATGGGCCCCAGGGAAAGCTGCTCCTCTGTTGTGTGGCGATAGCTGAGTTTTGCCTGTCTCACAATCAACCTTGTGTTTCTGCAGCTGCTGCCACGCCAAGCTCTTCTCTAGGAAACAAAGCTCTTGCCAAATGGAAATCATGTTCTTTGGGCCAGGGTGGGACAGCTGGTGTGTGACATGGAGCAGACAGGTGCAATTTTAACTGGCTGCTAAAAGGAAAACAGCCCATCAGCTGACATGACCAGCCTAGTCATACTATCTTCCAAAGCCCTTCAGCTCCGTATACCACTGCATGGGTCTCAATAGCACCAAGGAGGGTAGGTGTCTGCATAGGTACCAGCTGAATGCTCATGTACTTGGGGTTCAAACCTTAACAGGACCCTGTTGTCTTGACGGTCCCATAATTGTCCCTTCTCTCTCATTTCCCTCCTGCTCCTTCTTTCATCATAGTTCTTTTTCCCTTCCCAAAAAGAGGGCTTGGTGACCTGAACACAACCCAGAGTCTTGGTTGTACTGTGTTGTGGGCCCGCAATGGCTCAACTTTGTTCTCCCTCACTGAAGATCAGTCAACTCTTAGATACAGTTGCTGCTCCTCCCTTGGGAAGGCAGCCCTCTGTGGGTGGTAGAATTCAGCTAAGGCTGAATACCAGCACAAGACAGGATGTGGGCTTTGAAGGCTGCTTAGGGGCAGGTACTTGCTTATTTCCATCCTGTGCCTACTTGGGACAAAGAGAACCAAGGCTGTGTCAGCCCAGCCCTGCCAGCTGTGATGCTGTAAGAGTGGCTCTTGCAGTGACTGGAAACGTGCTTTGAAAGCTGGCCTGGCCTTGGGGTAGGCTCCTCTGCTTGACGCTTAGTTGAGTCATCACTGTCCAGTTTCTCCTCAGCAGACCCGTCCCTGCCCCTCCCCACGTCCTATCCCGTCCAGGGCTGGCCCTGTGGTCTCCAACCAGGCGGAAGGAGCCTTATCAGTGCTCACCATTCCACCTGCAGTGCTTGGATTGATTTTGCAACTATGTTGATATTGCAGCTCTTTATCACGCTCGTTATTTTCCACTCTGCCACGTTCATTTCCCACAAAACTGATGATTACCTGTTGGCCCAGGGCCTAATGTGCCATAAAACTCTTACCCTTACTCTTTTGTATGCACTTTCTTGTTTACCACTGAAATGCTGCGCTCCCGAGCAAGGTTTGAAAAAGGCTGGAATTCCCATGGCACAAAATCCCTTGTTTTCAAGCCAGAGGGTTTTAAAGAGCATAGCACGTCCACTTGAGGTTTTGTTATGAGTAGGCAGGGGGTTTGAAGGATCCAGCAGGTTCTTGCCAGGAGCTGTATGCTAGCTTAGTGTCTGTCACTGCCTGTCTTGCAAACAGCTCTGGCTGTGGGTTCAGGCCTTCTAGTTCCAGTGACCCTCAAAAACCCATCCTGGTAGCTTCCTTTCTCCACCACGTGTTTTCTGGGAGCATCCCAGGTATGAGGTGTTTGAAGAGAGAGAGACACCCTAGTTTGGTGTCAGACCCCTTCAAGTGGACGTTTTCCCCCTGTCCAAGCAGGAAAATCACTCCCTCCTGCTGGCCTGGCAGGTATAAGAAGAATGGTGGAGGCACCACTTCACACCTCCTTGGGAGAAAGAAACCAGGGAGGAGAAGAGGTGGAAGGATGTGAGAGGGGTGAGGGAGGAACTCTTCCCTAACCCCTCATGCAGTGCAGAGGCCTGGTTGGCATGCGGAGGGATGCCTGTCTGTGCCTTTCTACCAGTTCCAGTGGAGTGGGGTAAAGAGGTGACACTGGAAAACACTGTTCCACGGGCTTCTCTCCTTCCAGTTACTGCTTCTCTGTCCACACACGTGCCCTTAAGGAGTAGGTGGCAAATCTCTTCTTGTAATAATAGTTGGCTTTGGATCCTGGAAGCATAACTGAGCATGTTGGTGTCCTGGGCAGGTGGTGGGGGCAGTTCTGAGCAAGTCTTGCATTATGTGGGGACTCCAGCTGCTACTGGGTCGCAGGGTCACCAGACCCTGGTGGCAGAGGCTCAAGGCTGTTGCTACTGGGGCAAACTGGGCTGGCAGCTGCTGCAGCGCAGGTTCCATATGCAGTGGCTTCAGTCTGGCACCCCTTTGCATTTGCGCCCAGAGAAGATGTTCTACTCTATTTGCCCACCCCTGTGTATGCTACAGGTGGAGCCTCTTGATGGCTGGGCTCCGAGCAGCCATCTCTCCTTTGAAGGCAGAAGGCTTGCAAGAGGAATGTGTAAAGTCCTAGCCTGAGTGAGGGCCCTCTGCTGTCCTGTGTCTGCACACTGGGGCTCTGCTCCTGCTGCCACTCTGAATGCAAGAAAGGCTGGCAGGCAAAGGCCAAGCCCTCGAGGCATCTCAAATTGAGCATATGTAGGAGCAGAAGCCACCCTAGCACCAGAGGGGGATTCTGTCCAGCTGTTTGAGCCCTATGAAGAGATGGGTGGCTACAGCTGCATCCCTTAGCACCCCCGCAAGGCAGCCCACAGAATGGGGCCCTGGGTGGAGGGGAGGAGGCTGGGGTTGGCCTGTGCTGCCTGGACACCTAAGAGTCCACAAAGAAACTTCTTGCTGTGAATAAAGTGGCTTCTGTCCAGTCATGATGCAGAGCAGTTGGCAACTGCCTTGGGCCCGAACACAATGGGGATTTTGACGCTTGCTGTGTATACAAGGCTATTGCACTCTGTGCCCTTCCCTTTCCCTCCTGCAGTCATCTCGGAGGAGGGGGTGAGTGGAATCCAGTCCCCAGGCATGGGTGGGCTCTGCTGTCCCCAGCTGTGCCATGTTCCTGGGCACCCAGATGGCAGAGCTGGGACCCAGGTGGGCCTTGCGTCCATGTCAGCCTGCTCCCCCATCCTTTTCACCCAGCTCCAGCAGCTTCCTCTTCAAAGCCTTGTTTTCTCAGTGTCCATCTGCCTCTTCAGCCCAGAGCCACTGTGGGCTTTGTGCCATCAGGCCCTGCTTCCTGCTTGCTCTTTGATGCAGGAGGAGTACACTGGAGGGTGCTGCTTCCTGCTGGGCTGAGATGGCTGCTGTCTGGGGCTGGCAGGATGGGACTTGCTGAAGGCAGGACCCCCCCTTGCCGAGTGGCTCAAGCTCTGCCTTGCTTAGCTGGATCCAGCCCCGGTCAGGGCCTGACCACCCCCACCCGGAGCATCAGCCAGCACTGTTTCACAGGGAGGGGGCCATTCCCAGAGACTGAAAAGAGATTTTCCTTCCCCGCCTTGGCTAAAAACTAGCTTCCAAAGTCCTGTCATTGTTGCTTTAGACTAGAGCACTGGTTCTCAGCCTTTTTTGTACCAGGACCCGTTTGTAAACATCAATGGCCAGTCCTGACCCAGTGCCCCTGATTCCTGACCCACTGCCTCCCGGCCCCAGCCCTCCAGCGTGTGGGGCAGGGGGCCCCAAGCAGCCCCTCGCAAGCTGGAGCTCTGCCAGCTGGAAAAGGGAAAAGCCACATTTCCCACATTTTCCTCCCCTAAAGGAGAATCCATTTTTAAAGTTTGTTGATCCATTTTTAAAGTTTGTTCATGACCCTTTCGTATATTCTTGCGACCCGCTTTTGGGTCATGACCCATGGGCTGAGAAACACTTCTCTAAGTTGCTCAATCCAGGCTTCCCTCTGTGGGAGCCCTAAGCCCTGCTCTCCCAGCAAAGAGGGGGGCAGAGAGGGTATATTCAGGGAGGGGTGTGATGGGAGATGGAGCCAGCTCCACCCACCTGTGTCCTATGCTAGGCCCTTTAATTGATGCGCATTGCCACATCAGGGATAGTCATGTTTGTAAGTTAGGTAGTTGGTGAGTTTAGGCCTCATTTGCAGAGAGAATCTCATTGTGCACTTGGGAATTTCTAAACGATGCATTTCCCAAGCCAAAGCTGAAGGCAGACTGCTCGGTTTGTTTGCAGAGCTTTTAAAGCTGCTCAAAGACCTCTGCGTTTGGTAGGCCTTAGCAAAGCAATGGGGATCTATATGCTGGGAACCCTGCAGGGGCAGATGAGTGGGTTGCTCAGGAGGGCTGGGTGCGGTGTTGCTATTCAATTTTCCAGTGTGAGTGGCTTGTCAGGTTTAAGATGGTCCAAGGGGCAGGATCCAAGTGTGGCAAGGCCCCGACACATAGAGAGTGACGGTAGAAATTCCTTGCAGGAACTTGAGTGGCAAAGTCTGTCCAAGCTAGCAGAATGATAGAAGCTTGTTAGGAGCACACAAAGTGTCCCCCCATCGTGGTGGGCTAAAATGGGGCCAGGAGAGGAAGCTCCAAGGAAGTTAAGAAGGAGTAGAACAGACTGGTAGGGATGGGAAAATGTGCTGTCAGGAAAACATCATTTATCTAAGTCCCAGCTCCCCTCCTATGCTGCCCTCCAGCACCCTTCTGTACCACCCTCAGTTTCAGAGAGACTCTAGAAGCACCCCCCCATGCCAAGGCTCTGTGTAACCTCTTCTCCCATTCCTGATGGTTGGTTTTCAGTGCTTTCATCACACCCTCCACCATGTGCAAGAGGCTTTTTGTTCCCCCCTCTCATTCCTCCTCCCCAAAGAGGTGGTGCAGTCCCCAACTTTGGAAGTCTTCAAGAAGAGACTAGATAGAAAGCTTGCTGGGATCATTTGATCTCAGCAGTATTCCTGCTCAGAGCAGGGGGGTTGGACTCGATGATCTTTTGAGTCTTCCAGCCTTTAATTTCTATTACTTCCCTTCCCTCCCTCCCATACCAGGATCCTCCGTTCCCCACTCCACCATGCCAGGACTCCTGCGTGCCCCTGCAGTTCCCCAGGGTGCAGAGTACTGGTGATGGCCCAGTGGAGGGGCTCCATTCAAGCAGGACCCATCTGTGACTGTCATGCTTCTAAAGGAAAGCAGTAAAGATGAGGGTGGGGGGGACCAATACAATATTAAAAAGATTTTGTACGCACTCACTCACTCACTCACTCACTCACTCACTCACTCACTCACTCACTCACTCACTCACTCACTCACTCACTCACTCACTCAATTATGGGCCTCTTTCTGGGCTTAGTCTGCCCAGCTGTGTGGGAGGTCTCTGTGTGCACAGAAATGTGGCTGGAGCATCTAGAGGTGAAGAGGTTTTGAAATACGAGGTCTGATTCTGATCACTCTTGCAACCCCCGTGACTTCCATGCAGTCTCTCATGATTTCCAGAGGGGGAGGCAAGTGACATTAGGCTTCCCAGTTACAGTCCCACTTCTGGACTGAAGGTAGCAGTATTTTGAATCTGTCTATTAAGAGAACTTGGAAGTGTTGTGATGATATCATCTCCAAGGCCTCATTTGTGGTAGAATGTAATTGAGGTGTAGTGGCTGTCTCCCTAGACAGGACCATCTAGGCATCTGTGCGTCTCGTGAGACAACAGGACTGTGCCGAGTGAAGCATCAGCTTGCTGAACATCTGTGAGTGTGACTGCAGAGCCCAATTCTTGAATGACAGCCCCTTCCACACTTATCCTAATTGAAGTTCATATCAAACAATCGGATCCTGAATATGGTGCTGTGTTTTTCCTGAGGTTTCGTCTTTCCTCTGCATCTTGGGTTCTTCTTTCCTCAAAAGCCTTCATTCCATGCTTAATAGATTGTTTCCAAGCACTTCAGTCCTTAACAATCTTCTCCCAGTCGTTTTGCTCAATATTAATTGACTTCATATCTCTCTTGCAAGCATCTTTGAACTGGAGATAAGGACACTCACGTGGTCTTTTTCTTGTAAAGAGTTCTCCATACAAGAGTTCCTTAGGAACATAGCTGTAGAATTAATGCAGCAGAGTCGAGCAGAGAGCTTGGAGTGCAGCAATGCAGCTATTTTGCAAAGAAGCACCCTACACCTAAGTCCACATGCTGATCCTATGCAGTACTTCTAGTCCTTGTTTTTACATACCCACCCTGGCACCTTGGTCTATGAACCCTCTAAAGAAGCCTCTGTGCTCTCGGCAAGCATTCAGGGTATCTGCCAATAGAAGGTTCAAATGAACATGTTTGCTGCTTTGAACTGACACACCACTGCCTTGAAGAGGGTGGTGGGTGCCAATTTGATTGCTAGAGTATCTTTTGTGCAGCGTTGGCATGGCATATGAAAGGGGCAAGCTGTTTGAAAACCAGCAACAAACCTCTTGGTATGGATTCTCACTGCATTTGGCTGGGAGCAAGATCAGACTGCTCCAGAAACAAGCTGTGTGATCTAGATCTTTTTCTTTTTTCCCTGTCAAAATATTTATAAAATAGCTGCCTCTGTCTGGATCTGGCAGCTCAATTTGCAGTCACATGGGAAGTGGCAGTCATGCCATGGACTGTGTGTGCTGCTAGATTTGAATTCCCGCTTTGTGTTATGCTTGAGGTAGATTTTATATTGAGGAAGATAATTAACCACTTTACCAAGGGATGTGTTGAATTCAAGTTAAGACTGGGCACATTTCTAAAAAAGGACAGTAGCTTGTAATTTAGCTCGTGTAATCACTTTATGCATGCTGTCTGGGACCTGGTTACTTTGTGAGTTACTGTGATGCATAGGTAGGGTGAGTTACTGGAATGCTTGGCCTGTGTAACTTTTTGATACAAGTGCAGTGGTTCTCAATCTTGTTAGACTCTAGGCACTATCAATTAGACTCAAAGCCCCTCAGAAAATACCAGCTTTCAGTTTTCACACATTTTTGACTACAGAAAAATAATAGAGCCATTCTTCTTTGGCAAAAAAACTCAGAAAGCCCACAATGGATCAAAATGATTTTGGGACTATGGATTCATATTTGACATTTCTGGATTTATCTTGTGAAAAATACTTGCACACCTAACAGTGCTAACACTGTGTAGCACCCTTTGGCATCCTTGAAAGGATCTTGGCACCCTGGTTGAGAATTGTTGTACTACTGTGATAGCAGGGTTGCTAAGAAAACAGTGATAAAGTAATATGGTATCATATGCTTCCAGTAAACGTGACAGCAGTCATTACAAAACTATGCCTGAAAAGATTACACCACCTTGGCTCCTTCCCAAAGTTTTATATAGCAGTTTTACCAAGGCTGGGAGCAGGCAAATCAAAGAGCCTTCAAATGGTTAAAAAGTAATTCTTAGGAGAGGGCATGGCATTTGGTAGACTGTTCTCAAGGAGCGGGTGGAGGTATACCTGCAGGGGGAATGTGAAGTAGCTTGGCCTTTCTAAGTTTCCAGGGGATGAGAAGACTTAGGCAAGACAGGCAAGCCTCTAGACTCCTTTACTACGTTGTTATCTCTTGTTGCCTTCCCAGCATTATGGTTCAACAATGCTTTGTCTGTTTACTGAACAAACCATGGGTCACAGCTCCCAAAGGGACATCATGCAGTTGTGAAATCCTGTAAGCCTTCTTGAGCGATCGCAGTCAGGACACAGGGGCCTGTACTCAGACACTTGTTCTGAGTGGAGAATCACGGCATCCCACCCAGACATGCAAAGGCTTGAGGCTTTGTATCTCTGCAAGGGGCACTCTGGAGGGGTCAGAGGATACTAGCCCTGCAATCATGATGTAGGGTGTGAGGCCAGTGCTATGCAGGAGGTCAGACTGGATGATCATAATGGTCTTTTCTGAACTTAGTCGATGAGGTGAAATAAACGGTGATCAGTAATTCAAAGCAGTTCTGAGGGGATATATGCCTTTGGGAATGAATCTTGATCTGAAAAGTCTCATCCAGTATTTACTTCTTGGGCATAAACTTAGAGGACCTCTTTGCTCCTGATAGGATTCCATCTTGGTCCTCACCAAGATGTCCTGTTGCTTGCAGGAGTTGACTTTGTTGGGTGTGAATCCAACTCTAGCATTTGATTTAAGAAAAAACAAACTGTATCTTACTCTTAGGCTCACCAGATTGCTGTATCAAGCAGTGAGAAAACATGCGTATCAGGGCCAACCCAGACCTGGGTAGCTTCACAGCTCTCCAGAGCGGCCAGGCACCCCCACAGCTCCATGCCTCATGGCTTGGGAGTCCTGGGTTGAAGTCTTCTCCTACAGACCCTTCAAGAGGACTCTGCAGTATAGACTAGGGGCTCTTTTCTGGGGCCTACCAACAGCAGGGGATGGTTGAGTTTGCTACTAACAGTCGGTGCCTTCCACAGGAGGTGATTGTCCCAGAAGTGAAGTGGAGGAAGGTTTCCCCAGCGTCTCTCTCCCTGTCTCTCCCAAATGCAGACTACCAGTGCATCCACCGGACGTCCATCAGTAGCGTCAGCACCAAGGAGAGCTCTTTTAACTCTGAGGAGCCCCTCGTGTCAGGTGAGGGGCCTAGTGGGGATGGAGGGCTTGGACCTATTAACCTGTTCTCCCTAACCTGCCTGTGGCTTTGTCCCACCCATACTGAGACATTGGTTAGAAAATCCTTGGAAGGGGCCTAGACAGCTTTGTTTTCCAGTGTGGGGAATGTGGAGGGATGCTTCTCTCTGAGGGGTGCGTGGTTTTGTGCCCTTAACTTCCATGGAGCCCTTTCCAGAGGACAAGGCTCCTTACTGGTTGTACTTGGCCATAAGGGATTTAAATGCCCATATTGCTCTGGAAAGAGATTGCAAATCATGCTGGGAATCCCTTGAGTAATGTAGTGACTATCAGATACATCCCCAGTATTAAAGCACAGAAACCACTGGGAGGTTGGGGAGCTGGGTTTCCCCGTGGAACAGTGTCTCTATGAATGATCACTATGGCACGATCAGCTGTCTCCATCAGAACTGGGTCACGTGTTGTTCTAGCCTCAATGAGGGACCGTGTGTTTCAGAACTGAATAGGATCATTCAGCTTAGACTCTTGATCCATTTCATTTGGTGCCTCTTGGCTGCTTTTTTTTTCAGAAAGTGCAATAAACACAGAGGAGGAACTGGAGGCAGAACCAAACTGTGTGGCGGAGCTAAGGCCATCTGATTATCAACTCCTGAAAATCTTCATTGTGCTGTAAGTATAGAGTCAGACATGTAGACACCCACATGAGCAAGCAGAGTGGATAGTCAAGTACATGGGGAGTTGGCTGCAAAGCCTTTCCCTTAGAGTTCACTAGTCCAGATCTCATCCAAGTCACGAGTGGCTGAAAGTCATTACTGCCTGTGTGGGCTATGGGAGTTGAAGAAATCTCCAATCAGGGCCTGAACAAATAGTCATGCCCAACTGGCACCATCAGTGGAGAAGGCAGGACAGTTTGGATGTGGGACTGAACTACCTTCTTAGCAACTGAGGTCTAGGGCTAGTGGTAGATGAGAGAGGGGACCAAAGGGAGCTGCTTGATCCTTGTTGCTTCTTGCTGCACTTCAAAGAAAGCTAGCAAAGACTACACTTCACATTGTGCAGCACCCAGTTCCCTGTTAGATCCATCTCTTCTCCACTCCCAGGTGCCACATCAGTTGGGCAGCACCCACACCCAACACAGCTGCAGCCTGTGAAGCTGAAGCATTAGGCCAGAGTCCATGTGGGACAGGATGGGGTTATTGTAGTGTTAGGTAAGCCCATTGCTCCACTGATGGCAGTGAAAAGGGGAGGGAAAAGGAGGAGGAGGAAATGCATGACTGAGGGAAACGAGCAGAAGGTTGGAATCAATGTTGTGGCTGTAGAGCAGGGGCTGGGGATGGAGGCCTTCTGCTCCTGGCACCCATGTGGCTGGGTTAGCATTTCCCATTTCAGGATTTAGTCCTCTGAGCCACTCTGTAATCAGCCTGACCTGGAACAGATGTGAGATGGGCTGGTCAGGCTGGTGCATTTTTTAACATGGTTTTGATCCCCAGAAGATGAAAGGCAACCAAAAAAATGCTCTTGTATACATGGTCTGCTCAGTTTGCTGGAGCCAAGCACTGCCCCAGTACAGCTAGCAAGTGGGGTGGCAGGGGAGGGAAAAGTTTTTGCTCAGCAATGCTGTGCTCCAGGTTGCTAAGGGATCTGTGTCTTATTAGCTAGTCCCAGGTACCAGGGCTCCAAACCTGGATCTTAGCACTCCTGTGCACTCAGCTGGCAGATGCCCTCAAGAGGGTGCTGGAACATTAGCCATTTGTGCAGGATTGCTTAACACTAGTGTCTTATTGGCCTTGTCTTTTCCAGCCTCTTGCTGCAGAGGTGAGATGCTGTGGGTGTCTGATGCCTGCACTGCCCCTGCATGTTCTATAGATATGGAGAACTGCTGTTCTCTGGCCTGCCCAATTTAGCCTCTTTGCACCTTCACTGAGAGAATAGTTTTAGGCTGTGTTGTGATGCACCATGTAATATACTGATATATGGGGCAGATTTACATTCCCATAAAGCCCCTTTAAAATCACTCTACTTTGCCCTAGCAGGGTCAAATGAATGTAACTGTGACTACTTTGTAGCCTCTTTGCTGCTGGCATGGTACAGGTGGGCCTTAGGGTAAAAACAACTTGGGCCAACTTATCTTTAGAGATGCATATGTGAGCAGAGCCTTTGACCAGTTCTTCTCGGGTGTTGCTACTGCATGCTTAGGCCCATGATGCTGTGACCGCTAGTCCCAGCCCACGTGAGTTTAGTTCTCTGGCTCAGGAGAACCTGCTGCATCTGGGATCCATTGTGACCCCAGGGGAACGGGATGGTGTGTTGCCAGCTGTTGCAAGGAGCAGCTTTTGGAGAGAAAATTAAGTAAAGCAGTACCCATGCTCTAGTTTTATCATTACCAAGAGGTCTTGTATCACCCCTGGCAGGACAAACATAGCCCTAGCTGTAGGAGAGGCTTTAGTCTCTAAGGTGTGCAGCACTAACAGTCTGCCTCCGCCCACAGGATCTGCCTCCTGGTCGTGTCCTCTTCATACCTGGCATTCCGCATCTTCCGTCTGGAGCAGCAGCTCTGCTCTCTGAATCGAGACTACCTCTCACGCGGCCACAGGAGGTAGGGGCTCTTGGGTTCCAAGGGAGTCAGTCAATAGTGGATTTGGGACAGCAAGAAGCGGGGCATGGAGGTGGCAGAGAGCTCACAGCGCAGTCATCCAGCAGCTGACACCATGGACCTTGGCAGCAAAGCAGTGGTGAAGGGAGTGGAACTTCACCCCCTCCCCCAACAGATGTTACCCCTGGGATGGGTGCTCTTCCCAGTCATGGCAGGATGCAGGCTTTTCACCCAAATCCAGCACATCTGGTACAGCCTTGCTAGAGATGAAATTCTGGAGGTGGAAGGCTAGGTTGTATTCCACTGACCAGTCATCTGTGTGTGATCATGCTCCATGCTGCTAGAGGACCCTGAAAACAACAGTGACTCAAGAATAGGCCAGTCGTTATCTGCCCGGATGCTTTTTTGTGATTTAGCCTTAGACGTACGAGAGTAGATGTATTATTGGTTGTTCAAGACCTCGAGCGGGGTGGAATAGGATTGCATTTAGACACCGTGTCAGAGGAACAGGAGCTGGCCCTGTGTTTTGGAGAGCAATGAGTCTTGCATTGGTAAAGTATGCTGGATGGGTAAGAACTAAATGAGTAAAGCTTTGCCACTAATGCCTGTGATGAAATAGCATTGCTCTGAATGCCATAGTCTTGCCTGGCATCTACCAGTACTTGCCACGCTGCCAGATCACATGCTGTGAGCTCTCCACCAGCACTCTCTGGGGGAGGATGTTTTTAGTGCAGTGACACACAGCAGTGTGTGTGGACCCAGTCACTACTGCTTTACGATTCAGTTTTCTTGCCTTTGACTCTAATGGGAGTAAGATCAGGCCTGTAGATTTCACATTGCTCTGATGCAGTGTCATGGAAGCCCAGAGCCATAGGACTTGTTCACGCTGCATGATGAGTTAGCCTGTACAGGGCTCTGTGCTTCCATGGCTAGACAACTGCCAGTACCAGAGCTAGGTTGGGTTTTACACTACACTGTACAGGGAAGGTTAGACATGTGCAATGGCTGAGCTTGATGGAGCACTGGACAGGAAGTTGTGAAAACAGGGGATCGAGAGTCATCCAGTCAAGCCCCCTGCATGAATCCAGCATGAGGCATTTCCAAGGTACCCCAGACAAGTGCTTCTCCAACCTGCTGCTACAGTGTATAGGGAATGGTCTGTCCTCATGGGATCTTCCCTCACTAATCTCTCCAGCAAGAGAGTCCCAGGAATTAATCCTTGGGCTGCAGAAGGAAAGGGTAGGGTCCTAATGTGGGATGGATTTCCTATAAATGCCTTGGTCTCTCTTTCCAGGTGACTGTCACCCCAGAGCTGTAGCTCAGGATGGACATTGGCAGGAAAATAGCACTTTGTGTACAGATCTCCAACACAGCCTGTTGGTGAGCATTGCTGCAATATTTAGAACACCTGAATTAAGAAGTCGTCAGTTCTTTTTTACTCCATGTTGCATCTGACCTGAAACATCCCTGTTTACAATGGAAGACCCCAGTATCCTTCCTTTACTGGAATGCTGTGGGATCATGCCACACCTGCAGTGCAAGGTGCCATCTGTGGAGTGCAGCCAGCCTCCACTCACAGTATTCAGACCAACTCCAAGATGCTCCCAAGCATTCATGTTTCTGGGGGGTCTCAGGTGCAGCTCTGCTCGACTGAGGCTAAAGCAGTGTCTCTCGAATGCATTCTGAGCAAGTCCAAACTACAAGTTACTCTGGCTCAGGGTCCTGGTCACCTCCACGATAGGAATCAGGACCATGTACTTTTGTTTCTCCTACCAGCACAGACTCCTGTTTTGGGGTGGGAGGGATGGGACAGACTGCTGCTACCCTGCCGGCAGTGCCAGCAGAACACACGTGTGAAGAAGGGCCCTATAAGAGCCACTTGTTCTTCCAGGGGCCTTGGTTCTGGCCCAGATGTATTATACCAGAAGCTGCATCACCATTTTGCACCGCCATGTCAGGAGACACCAGCACCTTTGGGCTAACATCATCTCCAGTTTCAGCAGCCAGTGGTTCAGCAGGCTCCTGTGAGCAACCTGACTTGCACAATGCTGTTGGACCCTACTCATAGGACCCAGTGCTCAAATTGCCACCTCTTTTATGTTGGACTTTTTCTTTTCGTGGAAGGATATTTGAGAAGCTCCCATAATGGAGGCTGACAGGGACATGCAAGCTGGGTGTGTTCTGTTCCCAATACCTGCTCCCATATGAAGTAGCTGTCATCAGGACCCATCCCTTTTGCTGTATTTGCCTCCTATGCTGGACCAGCCTTGTATGGTCCCATGCATCACAAGGAAACTTCTCCATGACTAGAAGCCGGTGTTACTGTCTGGGCATTAACTCCATTACTGCCTTTGTCAGATGTCCAGTGTAGAGAATGACAATCCAACAAGATGCCAGGCAGGGTATAGATCACTCTTGGGCTGATACCAACTAAAGTGAGGCTTGCTCAGGTGGCAGATGATTAACCAGGGAAATTCTGGTGCAATTTGTCTTATGGCACCAGTGTGCATGGCCCAGAGAATGTTTGTGCATTCCACTTCCCCTCCTTAAAGTATTACAGTTCCTACACCTAGAGAGCCTGGGCAGAAGAAGGATAAAAAGGAGGGAAAGCAGAGCATAGAGCTAGCCCCTTCTCCTGCCTGGCCTCTGCAAAGGAAATACTATATATAGCACAACAGTGCTCTCTGCAGAACTGAGACTGCAGGGCTTGATGGTGCAAAACTGGCATGAAGGAGCAGCCCTCCCTGGCTGCCCTAGATCACCCAGGCTTATGCAGTGGCATGACAAGCCATCCAGGTGGCTCCTGGAGGGGGTCCACAACTGCTGGGCAGCTTGGGGCAAGATTCCCAAGGTCTCTGCTGTTTGGAAAGAGCCTGCGCTTTAGAGGTGAAGTTGTCTCTGACTATGGCTAAGTCAGACCTCAGAGTAACAGACCTCTCCTAAGGTGGTGCCAAACATACTCTTTGCTCTACACACTGCTCTCAAGCACTTGGTGTTTCTAGCCACTGGAGGAGGCTGTAAGAGAGACTACAAAAGGTGTGGCCCAGGTCAGGCCTCTGTGTGTTGGTTGGTGTTAAAATGTACCTTTGCCATGTCCAAGCTCCAGCCTGCAGCTCAGAGGCAGCAGGAGGAATAACCACAGCAGCATTTCCTTGTAACCTGCTTGTTGTCAGCATCTAAATGAAATCTTAAGCCCTTTGTGGCCTGTCACTGCTCACCTAGGGAGCAGCAAGAGCTTGAAAGACCAGGCCTGGAGCAGAAGGCCCACTGGACACGTGGGACACTGGAGCTGATGGTGAATTAATAGCTCCTTCCCTTCTCATCTCCCTCCCTCTTTCATGGGGGCTGCCCTCAACATGTGAGGCACAGTAATATGCTAGAGGCCAAGGTCTTGAATATTCATTAGCTTGGCTGGGCTTATGCATATTAATGTACCTGCCTCTTTAGCATTCTGGTGGCACCCTTTCTACATGCTCATTCAGGGGCCTAATCCAAAGCCCATCAAAGCCAATGGAAAGACTCCAGCGCTCCCATTGACTCCAGCATGCAAACCCCCTTTACACTGGTTTTTCAGGGGTGAGGAAGCCAGCTCTGTTCATAGTTTGTGTGAAGCATTCAGGGGACAAAGGTATGAGCTATGGGGTAGTTCCCCTCACAGCTGCACTGCGTAAATCTGTAGTGCCAGGGCACCCAGAGCTCAGATGACCAGAGATGAGACAGCCTGCTGTGAAGCATCTCTGGGCCAACTGGCTGACTGTTATTCACCTATAACTTCTTCTCAGGTGTGTGTCCATCTTGTCTTTGTTGAAACATGTCTTTTCAGTGCCACATTCCCCTGGGAACCACAAGCGAGAGATGCATCCTGCCACCCCTGGCTGTCAAACTGGGTTGTTGGGAGAGGGAAAGAAATGGTACAACCAACCAAGGAGGCACGTGAGGTCTGGCAACAGGGTTAAGTCAGGGCCAGGGTTCATCACTGGTGTGAGCGTTAGACAGTCTCATTGTTTGGCTTGTACTTAAGTGACAGCTCCTGTTTTTTAGGAGTAAAAATCCACTGGGTGTTTTATTAATAATAATAATAAAGTTATTAAGTGACATGCAGACCTACTGCTGCCCCCCCCCTTGGCTGCCCATGCTACTCAGGAGGACTATCCAGTCAGCAGTGCTGGGCAGGACATCTTGCTCTTTGCTCAGTTGGTGGAGCTATGGGCTGGTGCTTTGGCATGTCCTTCTTGGAGCAGGAGTGTTAGAAGGGTTTTTATCCCTTCCTTCAGCCCCTCCTGTAAATATGGAGAGCACCTCCCATTGATTAGCACTAGAAACTTCCCGACAGCAGCAGAGACAGGGTGGCCAGGATCTAAAGCACATGTAATGTGTTGCCTTGTGTCACAAAGAGGGGCACGGCAATAATGATTCCTGCAGCAGTGCACAGTGCTCAGCATCTGAGCTTGCAGAAAGATACCAACATACTTCATGCCCCCACTGAACATGGTACTGTCTTTACAGCATAAGATCCACTCATTCAACTGACCTCTTCCATTTACAGCTGCATCTTCTCCACTGCTGTCAGCTGCTGAGCTAAGTTACAGGAAGCCTGTAGGGCTCAGGGCAAGATTTGAGCTCCCCCATCTGGAGAAATTGGGCAGCATGAAGGGTTTTTAACAACCAGTCATTTATCTGAGACCCAGGATCTGCTTGAGTAGCTTGCTCATACTGCATCTCAGTGCCTGGAGCAGAGGACAACACCAAATAGAGATGAAGGTTGGACCTTAGGTGCCTATTACAGGGCCAGCAAGGGGGGATGGAGTACAGTCTTCACTATCCAGAGGGATATTTCTGTCTCAGCATTTAGTGCAAGTAACCTGCTGTCAATAGGACTTGGATGTATTCTAGTTCTCTTCCACCTGCAGCTATTTTTCACTGAAATCAATGTCAGTGCTACAGGAGTATTAGCCAGTTGCCATTAATTATTCTTTAGGGTTATCACTAAGATAGAGATCCCACAGCTGAGCTACCAGCATTTTGTTTTCCCCTCTGTCAGTGTGGATCATCTTGGCTTCTCCATTGCAGCCTCCAAATGCCAATTCATAGCTGCCAGTCACAGGCTTGCTCCTGTTCTCCCGGAGATAGGAGGCAAGCACGTGATCCTTCATGAGGTTTTTTTTCTAAACAATATCCGTTTCCTTTGAAGGGCTAGAAAATATATCCCAAGGTAGTAAACCAGGAGCAAACAAGTTTTAAGCTCTTAGTTGTGGACCAATAACTTTCTAAGACCCCAAGTGCTTGAGCTGTGACACAGAGAAAGGCAAATCACACAAACTGGTATGAGTGAGAAAGAAGTGAGATTTCTGCTCCAGCCCAATCCTCCAGACTCCTAGCTTGCATCCTATGTCTTTGAGGGTGTCTATGTTGCTGCTTAAGAGTCAATCCTGAAGGCTACCCTCAAAGAGTCCAGGCCTTGTGAAGCACTCCTCTCTGTCAGTAGCTTACTCTGCAGCTGCTCTACATTAGGCTTCCTTAAATGGAGACTAGCTAGGAATTAGTCAGCTCACAACTTCTCTCCTGTTGTGCTTGGCTTTATTTAGGGGCAGCACAGACAGGCTGTGGAATACAAAAAGGCAGGAAGTTGGGAACAGGAAGTTGTGGGATTGTTGCTGATGTACTTTATCTGTATGCAAGCTGCCATGCCTGGGTGAGTGCTGAGCCTGCTGCAGGGAGGAGTGGGCTGAAGCAAGACTTGACCTGGTCAGTAGGTCTGGGCTTGAGGGAGGCCTAAAATAGCAATGCCATCTTCTGCTGTTACAGAAACCTGTCCTATTTTGTTTTCTGTTCATTGCTGTGTAAAGTATTTTGGGTAGGAGATGACTCCTGTGAATTAACCAAGTGTGTTATAGCTTGGAGTTTGCGTTCCTTTGATGCCTGAGGAATACAGGCCATGGTGGGAGGTGGGCTGGTGAACTTCTGCCTGTCTTGGTGAACACTGTTCCTAGAGAAGCACTGGAGACCCTCAGCTGTGCACTTTGTCTGTGTGCTGGGGTTTCTAGATTTCATGTGCTTATTTTAAGGGTAAGGGGGGGCACAGTGTCTTGCAATAATACAATAACAATAAAGTAATGCAATAACTTCCACTGAACTGTCGCAGCCCTCCCACTGCTTTGCAGGGAGATGCAAGGTGTCCTCTGCAAAGCAGTCTAACTTCTGTGAGTGTTCTGCCCCCATGAAAATAGGTCTTATTTATTTTAGTAGCTGTTTTCCTCCAGCACAATTCTTTGCCATCTGTGGGGTGACCCTTTCCCACTACAGTATTATATCAGCGGGAGCAGCAGCAAACACTTGGAGGGGAGTAGGATCTGCAAAAGAGAAAATGCACTTCAGCACCTCCAGCCTGGTCTGGCTGACATAAAACTGATGGGACACAGGGATCAGAAAAGTCATGATGTAGTGGAATCCCATGGAAATATCTCCAGGGCTCATCAAGAAGAAACCCATTCATGTGCTCTCTGCTACATGTTGGTTCTTGTGGCTGAAGGAAGATGGAGGAGTCTGGTTTGGACTAAACTATGCCATTAAGTATCTCATTCATAAGGGCTGACATCTGTCGCTGGAACCAAGTCCTTCTGCCTCAGTCACACGTACAGTATTTTTACAAGTCCTTGTACCGCATCAGTGTCATTTTTACTCTTATTTTTCACTCCAGCCCCACCAGTCACTAACACAGCCCCCTAGACCTGTATGCAATTGATACATCCATAACTGGGAAAGGCAGCTGCAGTCTAGCACACTGCTTACACCCCACCCACTGCTTGTATTGTTCTGTTTGTAAACCAGAAGTATTTCTAGAGAGCCAATGAATGGTTTGTGTCTTTCTCTCTACATCTGTATCACTAGCACAGTGGGCAGCTCCTGGGGAATAGAACGCTATCTTGCTGTAGGCTGTGAATCTATTTTAAATAAAACCAACGTTTTCTAGTGTCTCGGTGTCTGGTGAAAGAATTATTATGGCTCTGAATGAAGAGGTGCCATGCTGGGGGTGGGGAGGAAGGTCTAGATCCTAATTGGAATTTACCAGGTGTATCCCCTCCTCGTGCCTTTGATCAAAGAATACAGGGGTGAAGTGGCTGGGAAGGCACCATCTTGTGCAGGGAGTGGTGATGGTGAGCCTCTGTGAGGTGCCCTTCCCTCTCTGGGTCAGGGCTGAGTCGATGCCCGGCTGGGCTGCAGCAGCAGCCTGTCAGTTTGCATGAGATCCTGGCTGTTTCAGTGCTGCAGCCCCCAGAGTACCCTCTAGCCCAAGGAGCAGCTCCCAGCACTGTGGGGAAGTACAGGGAGGAGGCAGCAGGTCTGGAGGCCAGCACCACCTAGGGCATTGAACTGCTTGGGCACCTTGCTGCATGAACTGTGGTGGGTCTCCATAATCTCCAGGGCAGCATTCCCACTTCCCTACCCCTGGAGGAGCAGCTGAAGACCAGTTGCAGCATATGAGTGTGGGGCAGTCCAGGGGCTGGTGCCTTTGTTTAGGGATAGTTCCTGTGCCCTGGCCTGGTGCTTTGGGGGCAATTCAGTGGTGCAAAGGGACTAGGACTTATGCAAGCCCTTGCTGGGGACTAACCTGTGTAGGTGTATTGTGGGGGCAGGGGAGGTAATATCCTTCCTGTGCACAGAGCAAGCACTGGCTCTGACACCTGGCTTCTGGAAGAGCTGTTCCCTGTGCTTATGAGATGAAGAACCTGAGAAGTGCAATGGCGGGGGTGAGTCTTGGTCTCCTGCCCCCACCTCCTGTCCTAAGTGGGGGAGGGGAGCCAGCCTTTGCTGGGCTCAAGGAGGAGTAGTTGAGGTCTGTCCTGCCTGGGGCTCCTCCAGCTCAATAGGCAAAACAACAGCCAAAGCCAAAGCAGGAGCTGCTGAGCAGTGGCACCAGAGGAGGGAGGGCAGCTTCTCTGAGCACTCCTGGATCACATCAGAGCTGCCCTGGGGCTACAGTTGGGAAGTAACACCCCCTGCCTCTTCCCTAGTTAACAGATGGTAAAGAATGACACTGGTTCTTAGGTCCCTTATTAATTTAGGAGCAAGTGCATGTTGCCTTTGTCATGCAGTTGCTTCAAGAGCTGTCAGCAGCTTGTCCACGCAACCCAGTGCAGGGATCATGGCACTTTACAGTAAGAGGCTAGGTATATTGTCAGAGAGAGAGGAGAATATGCAGGCCCAAGGAACATGTGTTGAGAAGAACGTGGTGTCCCAGATCAGAGACTATAGCCAGATGTGTCCCAGATACAAAAGTTGATAAAAGGGAGCCAGGTCATTTATTGCTCAGAGGCGGACAGGAAAGCATGTGCTGCTTGGATGGCTGGAGGATGCACCACCTACTTGTTGACTTCTCTGAGAAGAGTGGGTGTGTAAGAGCTGTGAAGGACAGAAAGGGGCATGGCAGTTCCTGCAGGGTGTGAGGCCAAACTGTATCCAGCCACTCCTCACTCGGGTATCCCCAGGCCATCTGGAGCCTTTCCCCAAGACCTCAGCACCACTATATAATGGGGAAGGGGCCAGGTAAAAAGGGGTGAGGGAAGCATCCGTAGAAGAGGCTGAAACCTTGGCTAAGACAGAGATGGGTTATTTGTGAAGTAAACTGTCCTCTGCAATCATGAGGGTTGGATTTGTAGGTTTGTGGATGAGATCAGCCACAGAGAAGGTAACTAAGGACCAAGCCCTGTGGGCCCCTTATCTCTGATACAGTTTCCTGTAGTTGCAGGTGAGGGTTGGCAGTGGTGACTTTGGGACTGCCTTTGATTAATAACTGTCTATGAGATGATCCTATGAGTGAGATGCAGTTGTACCAGGCCCCCAAGCTTGGAGGGAGTTACTAACTTTTGAGAATTTTCTTTCTTAATAGAAATTTAAATACAAGTGTGTGTATCATTCTGTGCACCATGTATGTGGCTCACAAGTCATCTGTCCTCCTGGAGGCCACCTCTATCCAGCTCTGTAGCACGTGGTTACAATGGAGTGGTTATAGAGAGAGTTTTCTGTAGAAGATGGAGAGGACCAGGAAGTGTATAATTAACAAGAGGACTTCTGGGTTAGAGGTCAGATGACTCTCTCTTTCCAGTTTCAAAAATGAGAATGTGGGGGCCAAGTTTCTGACACAGGCCCTGCCTGTGAGTGCAGGGGTCTGGACTTAATGGCCCAAGAGTCCTGTGTTCTTGTGGTCTTACCCCTTGGTCCTACCTCTCCAGGGTGCTCTAGTCTTTCCTTCCCCACAAATAAATACATCCCTTCTTTCCTCCACACTGCTTTGCCTTGGGACTGATTTCAACTTACTTTCCCACCCAACCCTCCATTCAGGTACTGCCTATTCCAGCTCAAACATGGATTCTCTTGTATGTTGGATGTGTCCTCTGGTGTTGTGCCTGTAGTCTGAGAACCAGTCATGGGGAGATGGGATGCAGGATGGGGTGGACCAGAGATCCAGGAACAAGGGGGATGTATTGTAGGCAGGAGGCCCTTGCTGCCCTAGCTCCCATGTGCAGAAAACTCTCCCTACTCCTGGGCACAAGAGTGGCCAGTTTCCAGGTGTTCCTTGCTTAGACCCCAGAAAATCACCCTCCTCCCATGATCCCAGGGACGGCTATAACTGAGTTCTCGGCTTGCAGAGGAGGATGCCAGCTGGAGGAAGGTGGAGAGTGGTGGGTTTGCCTTTTAATAGTGAAGGGCCTGGCTGCTGCTGACAACCCTGACATCAGTTTGGCCCCCGGCAGGATCTGGCCTCATCTGGGGAGTTAGCAGCAATCCATCCTGCCATCTCTTGTGGACTGGTTTTAATTTAAAAATGCTCTGCTCCCTGGCTGTGCCTGTATAAATTCCTACCTCCTTCTGAATGCTGAGCTCTGGGGAGCAGCTGTTGTATTTTTGTCCCCATCACGGCCCTAAAGATTCTCCATTTCCCACACTTATTAAGCCAGAGAAATGAAATGGATGGCATTGTGTTCCAGAGCCTGATTGCATTAGGAGCAATCTTGCTAGTGCCAAAGGACTGGCTCTTGCATTAAAGTGTCACTTTTGCTAGCTTATTGCTAAACTATCAACTTGTTTGCTCCCTGGGGAGAGCCTGGTGCTGTTCTTGCTGAGTGCTTGAGGAGGCATTGTAAGAGGAATGTGTGTCTCTCCAAAATACTTATTAAAAGGCTGACTTATAGGATGTGGCTGACTCTCCAGCATGAGCACAGCATGGAGTTGGGGAGGGGCCAGAGTGCTTGCAACACAACCTCACTGTCTACACCAGGGGTTTTTACACACACACATTTCCCTGTGGATTAGTGAAGCAACCTGTAGCTCTTGTGCAAACTCCTCCCATTCCCTTGTTTTTGACTCCACAATGTCCAAGCCACAGGACAACCTGCCAGTGACTCCACCTGGAGCCAGGCCATCCATCTGCCCTTCTTGCTACACCTGACAGATGTACTGTTATATTCCAGCAGAGGTGACTAACATGGTGAGACAAGCACCAGGCACCATCGGAGCTCACCAGAGCCTTGGCTGAAGTGGGGCTTTGCTTGTTGGACTCTATGTGCAGAGGTCAAGGCAGTGCTTTGTTTCTGTCTGGGCACAGCCCTGTCCACCTCTTCTTTCGGAGGTGGGCTTCACCATGCTGTACTAGCTATAGCTGCCTTCAGAATGGGAGGCAGCTATATGCATTTCCTGGTGATGTTTAAAACATGTTAGGGTAGTGTTGTAGCCATGATGGTCCTGGGATTATGTGAGAGGCAAAGATTTCTTTGGGTGATGTCTTTAAAGGGACCAAATGCCTAGTTTGGATAGTTAGACAAACTTTTGAATATAAGACATTCTTCAGGGCAGAACTGGGCAGCCTGTTTACTCAGCAGGGCATCCCTGTGTGGGTGAGAAAAGGCTGCTAATCCTGGGTGATGCCCCAGAGGCTGAGTTGGGGATCTTGATAGCAGAAAGCACCATTCTTGGCAGTTTGTGCTAGATACTCAGCATCTGCAGCTGGGAGCTGTAACAGATTTGCATCACCTTTTACATTAGGTAGAAATGGGCAGGCATGGCTGGCCCTGTTCAAGCTACAGGGCCCTATGATTGGCACTGCCTTCCAGTTCATTTCAAAGGGCTCTTTACCTGCCCAGCCCTGTAACTCATAGCTGAGAGATTGCCAGGGACTGGACTAAACTCGCCAGGATTTCAACTGTTATTTGTATGAGAGCAAGACAGTCCAGATCCTGCTCATATTTACAGGGAGGGCGTCTTCAGCCCACAGCATCCAAGTGCTCACGCAAGCCTCACCCTGCTGTGGCAGAGGACAGAATCTGGCCTGTGACAAGTCACAAGGGAGGTAAACTCCCTCATTCTATTCCTTTCAATATGCCACTTACCCTGAGGATTAATTATAATGATGATGCAAAGGTACTGAGGTACCCAACTGCTTTAGGTGCCTGACTCCCAGATGATGTCGATCTAATGGTCCTTGTGGCTGTGGGCCAAACCATTTTGCTGTTGCATGTTTGTAGTGGAAATACTTGCAGATACTAAGTCACATACCAAGGGGAATGGTTTCTGGGTTTTCTTCACAAAGGCTTGGGGCAAGGGAACATAAATTTATCTTGACATTCAAATCCTTGTTTGTAGGGGAGGAAAAATAGTCAGTCCTTATTAACGTAAAAGTGAACCTGCAGAGAACAGGCACAAGCTGGGAAGGAAGCCATGGCTTGATGGTTGAGTTGTTGTGCCTGATTTATTTTATGAGGAACCACAAGAAAAAGGGCAGGGACAGACTGCAGCTAAAGCCCTTTGATTTATATCTTCGAAATCTGTGGTTTTGGAAGACGGAGGATAAAAAGAATCAAATCCAGAATGTCTAGTAACAGGCTGGAATTCCACATGTGATCCACTACCCTGTGCCATGCCACCCCTTGGCCCCACAGGAGCACTAACTGTTCAACACTGGAAAATCAGGCTGTTCGCTTCAAGGAGGAGCTCTAGTACAGAAGAACTAGAGCAGCCCTTTGGGCTCTGTTCACACTAGCTAAAAGAGGAATTTTTGTTTTCTGGTTAGTTGTGGGTAGTTCCACAGTTAGTTGTGGCCACTAAAGTGTAGATGGGCCTCAAGTCAGGTGTTCTTCACCATCCTCCTCTACTCCCTTCATAAAGGGAGATTGTACGTTGCTGGCTGCCACCAAGAAAATCTGCATAGTAGAAGCCTATTCTGTCTGGCACTTTGTTTGGTATGTGAGGGGCCTGGACCAACCTCCTTGGAGCTAAGAGCTCTCAGTTCTGGGGAAGCTTCAGTCAGAACTTGGAATTTGCACCTGGACTTCCTAAACATTTGGCTCAATGAGTATCTCTGCTCCTCTACTGGAAAACCCTGATCAGGGTATAAAGCCCATATCTTTTTTCTCTTTTTTACTGATAGGCATCTAACTTCCAATTCATCAAAGGTTTACATGGAAGGAGGGGCTGCCTGTTCTCTAAGTATAAGAATTGGCACAGATCACAGTGGAAATGCTGGCAGAGGTGAACCTGACTTGATCGGAAATCCCATGTCCATTCATTTTCCAAATCAATCGTTTCCATTAGCCTCATTGATTCTGAACCCACCTCCTTCTCAAGACTTCCTTGCAAAAACAACTTAATTTGGAAAGGAACAAACAATTGTGGGGGAATTCCTTGGGTTAACAACTGCCTGTAAGTGCAGGGGCCTGGACTTGATGTCCCAGGAGGCCTGTTCAGTCCTTTGTTTCCTTGCAGCAAGGGAAGTTTAGGTTGGGTATTAGGAAAACTTTTCTTGCTAGGAGGGTAAAACACTGGGACAGATTATGCAGAGAGGTTGTGGACTCTATCTTTGGTTTTTAAGATTCAGCTAGAAGCAGCCTTGGCTGGGGTGATCTAGTTGGGGCTGGTCCTGCTTTGAGCAGGGGGTTGGACTAAATCACTTCCTGAGATCCCTTCCCACCCTAACTTTCTTATGATTCTATGTTCTTCCACTTCCATACCCCTCACCCCCCATCTATTTGGTGGTAGAGAGAGCATTGCCATCTCTTAAGTATTGGGAAGGGCTCAGATACTAGGATACGTGTACCTGGCTCACAGGCAGAAAGTTCACAGGTGAAACTATCTCAGTTTTAAAACTTGTGATACAATGGAGGACTCTGCAGTGGATTTAATTATTTATGCTACATTAAGAAGTGGATGATTTGTTCACTCAAAAAGGACGCTTGAACACTAGATGGCAGCAAAGGATATGCAATCGTCATGTTCAGATCAAAGAGAAACAGCTTGCCCTAAATAGACCTAGTAGCTAATTCCCTTCTCTCTTATCCAACCTATTTTTTAATTAGTGTATTTGAGCTGAGTTTAATTTAGGCCTGGGCAGGGTAAGGGCAGTACTAGGGTGGGGGATGTTTTTATTTCTAGGGTAAGCTATTGAACTGGGAATTAAAGGAGTTTGTTCTGCTTCAGACCATTATGTGATCTTGGCTTGGTTACTTTGCTTCTCTGTGCCTTGGTTTCCCCTTCAGAGGAAAACTATTCCTTCAGCTCCCAGGGGCTATAATTAATAATTTGCAAAGTGTTAGTGTGTTACAGGAATGAACATCACACAATAAGCAAGCAATTTAATTATTTAGACACTGTGCAGTTGAGGGTAGAGGTAAAGCAAATTTCTTCCCCTTGGCAACATGCCTCTATCATGCTTGGATACAGCACCTATTATCGTGAAAGAGGTGTTAGACCTTTGTAGCCCATTCAGTTGCTGGCTTCCATGTGAAGACTGTCAGTAAAAGGGACCAGGTGCCACAAAGGCACCTGTCTGCAAGAAACCAGCTCTTTCCTCAGAGACTACAGAACAACCCTCAGCACTAACTCATCTGAGCTGGAGTTGAGTTAGTACATCGATGGGAAAATGTGCTCTGCTTCCCCTGAAGGTAATGACAATAGATCCCTGGCCCGTCTCATAAGGTGACAACCAAGTGGATGAATGTCTCCTCTACTCCCCTGTACAAAGAGGAACCAGGGTTTCATTCCTGATCCCAATCACTTTAATTCTTGCCCATCATGATCTACAGGTGTCATTCTGATGTCAAGCCCAAACCCTGCAGTGATGGACACTCTGCAGCACTCTAACAGTGAGCAGCTGTGGATGGAGTTGCCTTCTTAGCTGGAAGAACAGTTATTCTCATCCAGGGTCTCAAAAGTGGGTTATTCTCATCTAGAGTCTCTGTACTCAGCAGAAGGATGGTTCTATGCACGCGTGTGCAAAAGCACTGCTATATGTGAGAGGCGTCTTGCCCACATCCAGCATCATGAAGGATTGTATCAGTCCCTTGTGCATGGGCAAGGGTCCTTTGCAAAAATAGAGCAATGAGCTCTTGAGAATATGGAAACAAGGCAGTTCCAAAGGCTCTGTCCTTCCTCTGCTTTTGAACTGAAAATTGGCCACTGCAATTATCTTCTGTGTATTAAAGGGTGAGCATTTTTCCCTTAAGCAAGAGCATTCTTGTTCTCCTGGTTGTGAAGTGCTCAGGACCTCTTAGCATACTTTTGTAGCATCTTCAGTGGTAGGTAGTAGCAACTTCTACGACAATGTGGAGAGAATTAAGGAGTCTGTACTGGATGCCCAGACTGCAAGCCCTCTGTAGCATTCCCTGCTGGCCTACATGCACAGGAACCCATTTGAGGTCAAGTTACTCCCACTCAGCCTGGAACATGCTTCTGAATTTAATGAATATACTAATAGGCCCTGTTCCCACCACCTACGCTCCACTCTGTCACCAAGTTCCTTTCAAGAAGGCTCTTTAAACATAGCTTTAATCTTTTTTTCTTATGGTGATATTTATTGTACAGTATATTGAACATTATGATGCCTGGGGAACTAAAAGTCTAATCACCTCCCTACCAGCAGGGGGTAATATTGACTAAGTGAGACTCTAAACATGTTATGACTCTTGCCGGTGTTTAACATGACATTATAAGAGATGACTTTTCCCACCTGGCAGCAAACATATATGATATGTCATGCTATTGGGCAGTAAAAGGGGCTCTTTTGTTTTTAAAGTTCAGCCTTGAACAAAGGGGACCTTGGACTAAAGGCCTTGCTTGTACCAGGATTACTTTTATTTACTTCATGAGATCCCGACAGGTGAATGATTAAAATTACCCGAGTAAGGATTTTCAGAACTGGGGTTTGCACATGGTCAGCGGTTGCAGCAAGATCTGGAAGTGAGACATCCCTATGAAAATCACAGGGTAGTTTCAAGTGTAGGAATGGGCAATGAAGTGACACGGGCATGGAAGCCTGGTTTAACTAAGATGGAAACTGGAGGTTTTTAACCCATAGAAGATTCCTTCAAGGTTAGGATGGGGATAGATGCAAGCTAACTAGTATTAGGCTGCACATTATGGTACTAAGGAACAAGCATTACGCAAATCAATTTGCTGTAGAAATTGGGTTGGAAATTCCATGGAAAACGGCTTTTCTGGGAGATAGCAATATGTTGTGTGCTTCAAGGCAGGCTGTCTGTATATTTTGAGGAGAACCTTGCACAGTGACAGCTTGGAAATACAATTGTCTCCGTGCCAAAAGATTATCTGTTTCAACTTCAAAAGCACTTGCCGTAAACGTTGGGTGGAGTCTGTGCGAGCTGCCCATACACTATTCTGGTCGTTATGGCTACCTGAAGTACACTCCCTAGAGGCACACAGAGTTTGGCGCCTCTAGGCATCTCTTAAAAAGATAGCTAATCCAACTCGGCAAATAAAAACCCTTCTATTCTTTCTGTATTTCCTCCTTCATCGCTGCTTATTAGTTACCCAGATGGGTGGGGAGGTATACACAGGTGCGCCTGGAGCCATTATGCAGTCTTTGCTTTCAAATAAAAGAACAGGACCTGCATTATGTAAACCCTCCCCCAGTGGGAAATCTAACCTGAACCTAAAATAGAGAGAGGATAAAGGAAAGATTTTGAATGTTCATGAATTTGGCATCTCTCCCTAGACTCCATCTGTTGTCCTGAAAAGCGAACTCCCAGAGAGTAGTTTGGCTTGGCAGTTCTCACTTTTTCTCCTGTCACAGGCCACTTTTTACATCAGTATAACCCTTGACACAGAGCAACTAGACCCTTTTTGCCTAAGCTCTAGGTTCCTTATCTACTGGGTAAGGGTGGGGCAAGTTTTTCTTGTGGGGCAAGCATGTTCTCACACAGCATTGAGAACTAATAAAAAGCTTTAAAGATCAGGACCTACTCCAAATAAGGTGTTTATTACAGATTAGGTGTTAATGACCCATTGACAAAAATCAACATTTGGCCAGGGGTTGGGGGAGCTTATCTGCAGTTTTCTGAAAGAAAATTATGCATCACTTCAAACCTTAAGAGGCAGGCTCCCTCCAGGCATGGGGAGAACTCCTCCAGTATGGGAACAACTTACTCTCCTATTACTGATAGACAGGGACCCTGGTTTTCTCCAATTTAGAAAAAAAACAAAACCCAACCCGATTTTTGGATTAAAAAAAGTAATGCAAAATCCACATTTTCCCGTAATTTAAAATGAAACACCACTATATATAGAGAGATCCATCTCTGTCATATTAGTGGCGTTTCATTTTAATCACAGAAAAATGTGGATTTTGCATTACTTTTTTTAATCCAACAATTGCAGGTTTTTTATTTTTAATCAGAGAAAACCAGGATCCCTGCTGATAAACCAGGCTATGGAGTTCTTTCCTTGAAGGGTGTTACACTATAGGGCGGTAATCCTCCAGGGACTCGACCAACCCTATGAAACCCCAAGTGCTAAATTAACATACCTAGAGAAGAGACTCAGGGCCCCTGCATGTTCCTGAGCATTAAGGACAGTTGCCTTGCTGTGCTTGTCTGTCCTGCCATCTATGAGCCACAGGCCAGAACTAGAATGCTTTTTGGCTGTGCTGGAGCACTGCAGGGCAGTCCTTTCAACCTCAGGTTGGTTCCACCAGAATTAGGATTTTTACTTGCCCTCTGTCCTATTTGAACCCTATGCTTCATTGGTCCCTATAAGTGCCTCTGCCCGCATCCACTTAAGAAGCTCTACCACTGCCCCATGTACAATTAGGGCCATTCCTGCTGTTGTTGCAGCTAAAGCAACTAACCCAGCAGGTGAACAAATCTTTTCTAAAAGCTGTCTAGTAATACATTGCTCTCCTGCTGTTCTGAAATGCTGCTGTAACTCAACAGGGTACTCAGAAGCCTTCAAAATCTCATGCTGCCTCTGAAAGCTTAGGCAAGAAGCAGTCAACTGAATATAGCACCAAAGCTACCTTTGGATTTCTGGTGTTTGCTGCTTTCTTTAAATTGCAATAAAGACAGCATTTGTATTTCTAATATAGCATAAGGTCCAACCATCCACATGCTGCAGGACAGGTGCCAGCTCTCTGCCCTCTTGGGGCTGGCAGATTGCCAGCATGCATTTACACAAGAAGCAGATAAGGGCACTTAGGCCATTGTAGGTTTGTGCCTGCTTTCAGCTGGACACAGTTGCACTGCCCTGTTATTTTTGTTTTCCAGGAAAGCCTTTGTCTGACTCCTCCTCATGCTATTTATTCTTTCCATGCTTGCTGCCACCCTTAGTGCTTTAACCTATTTGCTTTTCACTGTGTAAAGAAATTTCAGCTAAAGGCCTGCTGTGCTTGAAGCTTCTTCGGCTGTCCTCTCTAGCCCGTAACACTAGCTCTGGCAGCCTCCTAGCTCCCATGCCCAACAGAATCCTCCATCTCGCCTCCCTTCCCCTTTCCCAATGCACACAAGGCACAACTTCTTCCAACTTATCTTAATGCAATTGGAGCATTCAAACCCACAAAACGGATATCCTAGCTAGTGACTAATATCCTTTAGTAACCACAATTAAAGCTTCTCTTTGACAGCCATAGACTCAGTAACACGTCAGCCTTCGAGAGCTCTAAACTCCCACTTCGAAGTGTGAAGCTGAAGACAGATTGAACTAGCATTTAGTATGGCAATGCCCTGGGTAAGATGGGCAATAGCACTTCAAATGGTGCTTCTCCAGACCTTGATGGATCACCAGCTTCTCAAAGGGCCTTATTTTAGAGGACTCTAACACCTGCTTTCTTGGGTAATTGAGAAGACTGTACAACTAGGTTATAGAGCTGGTCTCAACTAGGTGGCTTAGCTCTGCTCCTTTAGCTTTTTACGTTCTGTTACCTAGCCAGTACAAACTGACCCCTGCCTCCCCCAAACTTTTCTTTGTATAGTACATGCTTCGTAGGATCACCAAATAGATCCTATGACCAGTTTCTTATCCTGCAGTTCCTTACTTGTGAGCATGGTACAGCTGTCTCTTTCAATAAGCAGCACTTGGCCACAAAAACAAGCATAATAAAAACACAAAATTAAAGTCTGATTACATGTTCTCTTTTCATGTTGTACTCCATTTTACAGGAGTTTAATTTCCAAGCCTCTCCACTGTTGGGTTATGGGTTTTTTACGAGCTGTCCTCTTAATCTGCTGCACTTACCAGTTGATAGAAGTGTTGTGAAGAGATTTAAAAGAAAGGATTAACAGCTTCAGGTCAGTTCCAGCTTTCCCTGACATGTAGTGCTGCTGGTCCTGATTACACCAAAAAATAACAAGAACCTGTGCTTGTGACTCATTTCATAGTTGACAGCTACCAAAATAAACAGAAACCACTGTTGGTTTTGGACTGAGTAACAAGGGGTGGCAGCAGTAACTCTTAACCCTTGTGTGTGTGATGCACCACACCCCACTAAACGGATCACTTTGAAAATGCAGCCCACAAAACAACCCTGGCTGTACAAAACAGAAGAAACTCTCACTTGTTTAGTTGACATTATTTTGCTTTATTCTTGGGTCTGGATTTTCCAACTGGGAGAAAAGGAAGCCAAGTGGAACTATTCCTTCATCTCCTCCCTCCACTGAAACACTGTAATAACAACTGGAGTTGGAAAAGCATTTTACCCCTTCAGTTGGGGTGGGGACTAACACTGCTGTTGTATGACAGGTGCATTTGACTGCTAATTGCACAGAAAATCTGGAATGGATATTAGAAGTGATTGTCTATATTTTAGTGCTGCAGGGCAAAAAGAGGAGTGTGTGTGTGTGTGTGTACGTACACATGCTACTCCTTGATAGCAGCAGGGGCAATAAATAGGAACCAGGAAAGAAGACAAATTAGCCTACAGCAGCCAACCCACTGTACTGCTTCTAACCAGCCCTAGCTGGCCATTCAAGCAGTGCAGACTACTGTGTACAGCAGGGCAATGCATTTAGCTTAAAGTGACTCCAACAACCCTATTGCATCAGACACTCTGTGCCTGAAATCTCCAGGATTATCAGTGGAACTGACTCTCTTTTTTTTTTTTTTTAAATGATAAAGGAAAAAAAAGAGAGCCAGGGGATATTCCTCACTCCAGAACCTACTGTCAGCCCTGAAAGTGTCCCATAGGTTGCTGTATTACTTGGATTTCTAATTCTTTTCCTCTCCCTTCCCTTTTATTCAGCTGACCAGACACTTAAGGCGATTTCAAAGGCCAGATCCTTACTTGGTGTTGATCTGTGTTGTTCTGTTGATTTATGTTACAAAGCATCATCATGACCCATTATCTCCACTGAATCCTGCAACCTTGCTTATTTCTTTTTTTTAATTAAGCAATGATGCCTTTTGCTCTTTCCCCCCTAACATCCCCTTCATCTGTTCATGGAATCCAAAAGAGTAGATCTCAGATATAATCCAGTGTGAGAGCAAAAGCTTTTCTGTGTTGGAAGAACCAATTATGTTTCATGAAATTGGGTCTATAAAGGACCAAGCTTGATTCTCCAGGGTGCTGTAGCTCTTACTGTTCTCAACCTCTCTGAAACATCGGTCCTTGCTTAAAATTGAGGACCACTTCTGCTTTTTGATGCGCAAGAAGGGCCTTGCTTCCTTAGTATTATCACTTCCTCCTAATTTTCCAGTGGTTCGGAATCAGCCAACATAGGCACAGTGTGAATTTCTAAGGTAAATCAAACAGGTGGGGGGAGCAAGCTAATCTGACCCATCCCAAAAAGCAGTAAAAGCCAAAAATCATTGTCCTTTACTTTCTGACAGACTTCTACATGGACTTCAATTTTACCTCTGGATTTCTGTAAGTGTAATTTGTACCCTCAGATCATAGATTTCCCAATACTACACTTTCAGGCACAAAAGTATCACTAGTCCACTAAATCCTATAACCTGTAGTAGCCACAATTACACTTAAACAAACGCCTCTACTTTGTTCTTAAAATTAAGCCCAAAGTGTTTGTTGGGATCAGTGAAGGGCTAATGAAAGCTAGTATTGTACTGTAAGGGCAGGCTGCTTGCCAGGTATGAGGGAAGAAACTTTTATAACCTATTCTAATATGGCAAGAAATGACTTTAAGCACAGCAAATTGCCTTTGCTAACAAGGTTCCATTCAACACAAAGTGATTGTGCCAGACTCAAGGGCCAGTGTTTTAGAAGAGGCCAAGGCTTTTATACCAGTACAGTGCAGGGGGTAGCCATGCTGGAAATAAGGGAAGAGTTGATGTTCTTTAGAGAGATCCTGAGCAGGGGCATCTCTCAGGCACCAGGGGTGAAGGCTAGAGGACAGGCAGGGCAGTTGGTGGGGTGAGAGCAATTAAATCTAAGTCACTTTTGTGCAAGTTTGGCAATGAGAGCTTTCCACTCTGCTCTCTTCTGTGTGATGTAAGAGGGAGTGAGGAGCTGCAGCACTGGCTCCTGCTGTCCCCTAAAGTATCCCTGACATAAAGCCTCTGTGTTACAGATCACATACATCCCACAGTCATAGCTATTCTGCTGGGCGGGGGCCTTCTCCTCTATGAAAGCTGCTTTGCCTCCTCTTTTGCCCAGAAAAGCCTCCAGCTTCCCTGCCACCTGCTTGGCATGGACTGAGTTGCTCTTACTATGGGAGTCATAGTGGGCAAAGAAGTTTCTGTCCCTGAAGTACCCCAATAAGCTCCAATGGGTTCCACCAGCAGCCTGACTGGAGTTATCATTGATAGCCAAGAACACCACCTTTTTGTGGGAAAGGTCCAGGGGCTCAAGGAACATGGCTAATTCCTCTTGACTGGTGGTGCACTTGATAAACTGAGCCACTTCGGGGCCAATAAAGCACACTTGATCAGAGAAGTCCTGGAACTGGCTGCTGGCAAAGTACTCAAAGGCAAACCCAATGATATGATCGTTAAGCCAGCTTGGGGGATCCAGCAATGCAACATCTGACTGTCTCAGCAAGCTGTCCATGTAACTCAAAACAACAGGGTCCATCCTGTACAGGCAGGGTCCACACTGCTCCAGGAAATGTCAACAGCTAGAATAAACCAGGGGTACAAAAAAAAATCAGTGAGAAGGCAAACAGGTTTCACTTTCTATGTTATTAAAAAAAGAGCTACTTCTAATATTGGAGACTTTCTATCACCAGACCACATGAAAACCCACAGATTTTACCAATTTGGGGTTAAGGGGTGAGGTTTAAACAGTCTGTCAAATGACAGCAAGTGTAAGAGGGGAAAGAAAGGTGGCTTATCACTATATTCCCCATAAGGAATCTGTTTGTGGTAAAGGCTGGGCTGAGCTCTGGTCTGCTAGATTGGCAGGGTAGTGCCAAGAGCTGTATCGGTGTCTTCTCTATAATGCACTGGAGGAGAAAGATGGTCCAGTGGTTAAAGCTTTGGCTATAGCTGTTACTGACCATAGTTCAATAACAGCTGTAGCTAAATCCTGCTTTGCCACAAACACCCTGTATGATCTTGGAAGCAATTTAGTCTCTTTGGCTCATCTGCAGCATAAGAATTGCTACTCTTTTCCACCTTGCTATGGAGAGCTACACGGAGGAAAGATTGTGAAGCATTCAGATATTATGGTGGCGCAGGCACAAAAATAGAGAGAAGCACAACTCATAGCTCTTTTGACACCGCTTGCTCCATAGAAGACTGGTCTCCCAGCTGGCCAGGCAGCCATTAGGTGAGGTGAAGAAAATAAAAATAATAATAATAAAAAAAAACATCAATCAAAGTAAGATGTCAAACAACTGAACCAACTCCTTTGCCTACCTGCACTTTTTAGGACAGAGTTTTCCCACATTTGCCTTGTTCAAATGGTCTAAACTTTTTTTATTTAAATCAAGCATATATTTTTCATCATGTTCATTTACTTCAGTTCCAATCCGAACATGATACTTATCTTCAAAGAGAAAGGACTTAGTTGCTATGCTAATAACTAGTCTTCCTTAAATAACAAAAAAAAAAGAAGGGCTGCAAAAAAGAAGAGGGGCTGCTTGAGCCAGTCAGTGGCCTACTTCAAGAGTTGAGATCTTTTTTCTTAATGGTTCCAGATACACATTCATCCCCTCCCCTCTGATCCTTGTAGCAGCAAGAAAACAACAACTTCTAGAAAACCCACAAGCTTTCAAATGCCTCCCCTAGATGGAATCAGAACTTGTGGTAGAGTTGATATCTTTTATTGTTCCAACTAGACTTTTTGCAAAAAAGTCTTTATTTGCAAGCTTTCGGGCACAAGCACCCTTCTTCAGGCATAGGAGAAAAGATTGTAAAAGTTCTCCTAGGTAGAAATAAAAGCTCGTATTTCATAGGAGAGTTGAAGGTGGTGTTGGTTGTAGCCATGTTGGCCTCAGGACATAGGCAGACAAGGTTCTTTGGGTAAATGTGGTATCTTTTATTAGACCAACTAAATAGTTGGAAAATTGTTCTTTGCAAGCTTTTGGGTACAAACCTGAAGAAGGGTGTTTGTGCCCGAAAGCTTGCTTTAAAATTTTCAACTATTTAGCTGATCTAATAAAAGATACCACATTTACCCAAAGAACTTTGTTCCCTAGATGGATGCTGTCAAGCAGAGTAGATCCCAAATGAAGGGTCATATTAAAGTTACATTATAAAATCAGTAAAGAAAGTTTGGAGATTTTTAGGATTTTGCTGCTAATGCTGGAAGTCTAAACAGAGAAGCACATGGTTACCATGTAGAATTCTTGTTCTAGGGTAGTTACAGCTTAGCAGGTGTCAAGTAGTTATTAACCCCTCTTCTCACTTTCCAATATACCAAAGGGGAGGGCATGCTAGGATTTTCCCAGCTTGGAAACAGGTGGAAAATGACTAGGTTAGTAAACAAGAAATCAGCAAGCAAAACTGAACAACCAAGCATACAAGCTGAGTGAAATGCAGGGTACCAGACAACACAAAGTAGCAACAAATAGTTTTAATTTGGATGATTTTATACTATAAAGCTTATCAAACACAAGGAAGTGGTACTTTAATACATTAAAGAAGCCGTTATCCTCTGAAGTCCAGGTTGGGATTCAATCACTAGATTTCCCCCTACATAAAGGAATCCTTTGATAGTACTGGATTGACATAATGGCTTCCTTGCCTCCCCTCTTTCCACCATACCCCTGCCTGATGTTCCTTGGTGGCTGAAGTACACCCTGGAATCCACTGGCCACTCAGATGCTGGGAACTTGCTTGACAGTTAAATGGCCACCCAGAAGAGAGACTGTAAGTGTGACTTAAAGCCACTTTTGTTCCACCCTCTCCTAACCTGAACTACATGCTGCATATGAACATATTGGGATCAAGTGCTTAGTGATAACACCACTTCAGTGTGACTCATTATAAACAAGACAGCTTTAATCTATAACGATAGGAAAGGGCTCAGGTGCATTAGTTTGTTTACAAACTGGGAAGGAATGGATTTAGGCTTTCATCATTGCAATGCGAGTGAAGAACAAAAAAAAAGCCTTTCCTAGTCCAGGTATGTATAAATTGAAAGATTGAGTCCTAAATAATCTTGGCAAAGAGCCTTTGACATGCACCTTGTTGTTAAATAGAATAATTGTAAAATGCAGGAAACATGTTGGATGTGTAATATTCCAGAAGAAAGGCCCAATGTGAACCATCTTAACTGGCAGAAGCTAACAGCTACACAGGTGCACAGGCTGTGCCAGCACAAACTAAACAATATTGTTTAGAGGGAAGGGGAGTAGCCATTATTATGTATACTGAGATATATACAGGCAGTCCTTGACTTGCAATGTTTTGCACTTACAAGGTTTATAAATTGACACACTGTTTCAACTTTGTGACATCAGTTTTGACTTTACAACGCTTGATCTGATGCGATGCCACGCCAGCAAACAAGTTTACTGCGTCGCTCATCTCCCTGGAGAACATCTGTTCAAATTTCCTTGGACACTTTCTTTAAGAAAGCAGAAAAGACTCCAGAAAAACCTGCCGTCAAAACTGCTGAGAACACTCCATCCAAGAACCCTTCAAAAAGTCCAACCAAGAGCCTTTCAAAACGTCCAGCAAAGTTACCTCAAAGAAGTCCTTCTAAATCAATATGATTGCTATTTACAATATAAATACATTAATGTAGCTATATTATTCATCTATAATTGACTATGTACAAAATTCTGGGGTATTTTTGGTGAAAATAGAGTATCGGGCCTTGGTTCAGGAACCAATCCCCCATTTATAACATTGTTTATAAGAAAATCGGTTCCGAGTTACAAAGTTTCACCTTAAGATGCAGTTTTCAGGGACCAATTGTGCTGCAAGTCCAAGGACTGCCTGCACAATGGTATATGGGCACACTTGACATTCTGCCAATGAACAAATGTCTAAACTATTTTCAAATTTAAAAAATCCTGGGTTCTACAATTTAGAAAGGATGTGGAGAAGCTTGAAAGAGCCCAGAGGAGAGTCACATGCACGATCAGAGGACAAGAGAGTAGGCCTTATGAAAACAGGCTGTGAGCCATGGGACTCTTCAGCCTCGAAAAATGTAGGCTCAGGAGTGACTTAGTGGCAGCTTATAAGTACATCGGGGTGTGCATCAGGATCTGGGGGAATGCCTGTTCACCAGAGCACCCCAAGGAAAGACAAGGTCCAACAGTCTCAAACTCCTGGAAGACCGTTTCAGGCTGGACATAAGGAAAATTTTCTTTACTGTCCAAGCTCCCAAGGTGGGAGCAAGCACCTACTATGGACACTTTCAAGAAACATTTGGATGTTTATCTTGCTGGGATCCTTTGATCCTAGTTGACTTCCTACCCCTTGGGCAGGGGCTGGACCTGATGATCTTATGAGGTCCCTTTCAGCACTAATGTCTATGAAAATCAAGTACATGGCAACAACCTTCAGTTTTAAAAGGGCAAAACCAGAGGAAACATGGCCATCTTATTAAGTCTCCAGGAGTTTTTAAACATAACTGAGCAATAGTCTATATAAAGTCTTAGGGATCTATCAAGGCAATCTAGAAGTGGCCAGTCTTGAGTTTGAAGAGTTCCTCGTGAGAAAGTTCTTCCTTACCAATCTGTTTCTGCTTCACTTTTTCCCAGAGACAGTAAAGATGCCAAACATGCCTTGCAAGTATTAACAGTTGCATCACAAAGCTTGCATCCTGTACTTTGTTAATTTTTCACCCTACAGAAATGAAACTCGGTTTGAGGCTTTTTTTTTTTGTAAGCCATTTGGTAGCTTCCCACAAGCATTCTTTCTTCCTGATTTAGAGTAACCACCACCTAATTGCTACTAGCTACTACTTTTAATGTTATTGCCATCTGGTATTTGTGAAACTGCTTGTAAGTACTGCATGGTGACTCACCAGATATTACACAGCTTAAAGAACACTTCACAGATTCACATTGCTCCCAAACCACCCAGTCCAAGTGGTACATACTGTACACACACACAAAAAAAAAGATTAGTAGAACCAGTTGGAAAGTGTACGTAATCTCAGATTTCTCTTTCTAACTAGGCCTTCCAATTCAAACTAAAGATGAACTTGCTGTCATGTTTGGATATGGTTTTGTATGTAAAGTTCAGAGGTCTTTCAAGTCCAAGTCACACAATTAAATCAGTTAATTCCCTGGTGTTTAAAAGATTCTCACAGAGCCCACTTCAAATGCATATCAGACCTACTCTCTGGAGACAACTGCAAGCACGTTCTTATTAAATCTGAAAAAAAATACTGACCAAGGACTAAAATGCTTATTCTAGCTTATAAACGGAGCCATGCTCACTGATTTTTGTTTTGTTTAAAGTAGCTTTTTGAACTTACGAAAGCAACATATACTCCTCTGCCTTGCTGCTGGACAAAGCAACGACGGCTTTGAAATAAGACATTTACCTGCTTTCCTAGGTGAAGGTAAGGATATAAAGTGGTGGTAGGGAGGGGAGGGGAGGGGGGGGACAGGAAGAGAAGTAGTGGTTTAAATAGGAATTAGTGTCGAGTATGTTGATTTACTCTGAGGTCACACTTCAGAAGTTGTACAGAAGACTCACCAATTTAAAAGGTTCACAGAATACTTTCCATTACAGAGGCTGCAGTACCACAATATCACATGGGCTCTGTTTTCATCCATATTTCTGTTATTGCAATATATTATAACTGGTTTGGGGCACCTTATACAAGTCTGATACCCTTTTAAAGCCAAAATATAAAGGTAGCAGGTAATCTTATGGAATACGACCTATTACATCAAATAAAGAGGAAAACAGTGCTTTAAATATAAGCTTCTCCTTGCACGGTGGTAAACTAACAAAACAAGAATTAAAAAAAAAGACCCATACTTGAGAAACAGGAAATTAAACCAACTAGACACCTAGTATAAAGAAAAAACATGCAAGGCAAATATCATAAATGGTTAAGACTAAACCAGATATTTCAACTTTCTAAAGTGCTAACAGCATATGGAGAGAATATTTTTAAAATGTGTTGTTTACTGTGGTCTTTAACAAATCTACAAAATTTGGCGAAAAACACAAAGCCAACTGATGAAGCTAAATGCAAACTTTACAGATGGACATGCTGGAGGTAGAGATGCGTAATAATCTGCCTACGGTCATAAAGGAAGTCTTTGGAAGAGCTGAAAATAGAAAGCAGCCTCCTGACTACCAACCCCATGATTTGGCCACAAGACCATCCCTTTTCAGGAAGTAGTTTTTGAAAGTACATCAGTACTCTTACTCATAACATAATCAGTGGTAGTGAGAGATACTGGGGAAAAACTGATTTATTTTTGTCTTTGCAATCTGGACTGCATTACCAGCATGACCACGCTAAGCCCTTGTTCAAAGAGCATTATTAATTTAATATGGGTCTTCATACAGGTTCTAGATGCCTATTATAGTCCATATGTTGGTTCCAGAGCAAGAGAACATCCTTCCAAGCTTGTTAAGGAGTTACCAAATTAGGAACATGGTCTGCTCCCACATCCTTTAAAATAAGGATAATTAAAATAGCTAATAATATTTTAGTAATGCATTAATGAAAAACTATACACTGTGTGTGGGCAGAATGTTGAAGGGCTTCAGTCATGCTCTGGACACAAGAAACTAAATAAAGCCTTCCACAACTTTATCACAAGAACAGCACTCAAATATCCCATTCTGTTTAAAAGTCTCTTCTGGCAAGAAATTGCATAGGATCCAAAATAAGATTTAAACAGGCCAGGAACACAGCCATGGACTTACAATTTACTCCAAAGAGTGAGTGGGTTGGAGGTGTTAGGTTCGTTGGAGAATGCCAGTAACCCATCCTGATAAAGAAGCTTGATAAACAAAAAAGTACAAAACTCCAATACAACAAAAATTGGGAAGTTAAACAGAAAAAATGTGTGGATCACACTGACATACTTGGAAACAAAGTTTGTTCAATGAAATATTGAAAAGGCCTAAAAAAAGAATGCATTTAGAAGTGTTCATCGTTCTCCTTAGTTCCACAGTGGCATTCAGTCACAAGAACTGCTTTGGGCATTATGACTTTGATCTCTGAAGAACAGCATCCACTAAAATTGAACTGATGACGTAGGTTTCAAGCAACACAGTTGACCCCAATTTTTTTAGATATAATTGTATAGTATTGTACAATAAGAAACTGTCCTAGAGTGTCTGTAAGAGAGAACAGTCTTCCTAAGTACCATTTCCTGTAAATTACTGAGAACCCTTGATTCTCAGTGAAATAAGTAAGCGTTAATCATCACCTCAAAGTGTCATGGCATACAAAAGGGAAACATGGTTCAGTAGTTAGGAGGGGGATTCAGGAAATATGGATTCTAGCTCCAGTTTTCAGATTTGATTCTTGACTTGGGGCAAATTGCTTCACTTCTTTGGGCTGAATTATCCATTTGGTGCCAAAATATGCAACTAACAAAAAAAATACCAATTGTTTCTTGACTTTTAAGGCAGTATTTGTTAACTAACATGCTATGACTTTCATTCATATGAAATGAATTTAAAAAAATCTCATCTCTGCTCCTCTTTACCCTTTCAGATCAAAGTCTTCAACAGTGTCTTGAACCTACACCATACAAATACGTCAGTTATACTTAGTCTTAAGACTGACACAATCTTACTCTTTTATAATAAGATTTTACTTCAAGTAAGGGGTCACTGAAAAAGGTTTGAAATACTGCTCAGAGTGCAAATCATGGCAGAAACCATCCTACTTTATTATCCTAAGGGACTATGTAATGCAGTGATCGCACCCTTCCCTGCTCTTTATACCTTGACATGGTCCGTTCCATGAGCAATGACAGACAAAGAATACCAAGCCTTCTGCAGGCACCTCTAGCTTCCAACCTTAAACACCCGCCATGTGGGCGCCTGCCTGTGGGCCCCGTGGAGCCCAGGGACAGTGTTGCAGGGGCGTTGGTGGTTGCAGGAAGTGCCAAGGGTTGATAGAGGCCCTCCTGCCCCGCCTCTAGACACGCAGAAGGGAAGCAGGGTGGATTTATGCATCTCCTTTCACAGCATCTGATGAAGCAAGCTTCAGCTCGTGGAAGCTTGTCCTGCCTACCTACTCTGGGGAGTCCAAGGTGCCCATCGACTCTGCTTCCTACTAGACTTCAGACTCACTCAGGGAACGACCTCTGCTCAGAGCTGCAATTCTCAGCCAGGTGCTCCCCACCTTGGAGGCTTTCAAGGCTGCACAATATGGTGCAAGTACTGAGAGGCACAAGCAAAACCCTGAGATTTGAGATAGCAAACTTCCGGTGTCTCCTTGGAACAGAACAACTGCACTGGGATTTTTCTCCAAGCAAAAAAGAGGGGCGAGGAGCCAGGCTGACGACTGCTGCTCTTGGCACGTGTCATGGAGCAGCTGCCCAACCCCCCACACTGCCCCCCCCATCCCATCCCCCCACACTGCCATCAGGTGTGGGCGGCCGGGGAGGGCGGCGACACCTCCTCCTCCGACATTCGTCACCCAAAGGCTCCGGGGCAGCTCCGGTCACGTCACTGTGCTGCTGAATTACCGTAACTTGTTGCAGGCGACCGCACGAGTTACCGTATTTCGCTGCAGGCAACCAACCACACGCTTCATTACCAGCCGCCGGGGAAGGGGGATCCGCGCAAAGCGGGGCTCGAAGGAAGCGCCAAGGGTTGCTGGTGCCTTCCCGCCCGCCCCGCAACCCGGGCAGGCCCCGCATCGCCCCCTGCCCGCCGAGCGGCCGGCGCTGGGCCCAGGCCTCACCTGCCGCCGCATAGCCCGGGCGCCGCGCACCTCCCGTTGCGCCTCACGGTTGCCGGGAGCGGCCGTAAAGCGGCCTCGTTACGACAGCCGGCGCGCGGGGAAAGGAACGCCCCTCGCGAGAGGGGCTCGTCAGCAGACGGCGCATGCGCCGAAGGGCGGGGCCCGGAGGCGGCGAACGCGTGGCCCCAGGCGGGGCCTCGCGGAGGGGGCGGGGCCGCGCGGGCCGGGCGCGCGCGACGTGCCCGGAGTGGCCGAGCGCGAGCGGGTGTCGCGCGCTGGACCGAGCCGGAGCTGAAGCTGCCACCGACACCGACACAGCCGCCCTCCTCATCTCCCCGCCCCGCCCCGCCCCGCCCCGCCCCGCGGGATGCGCCGCCGCCCCGCGCCCAGGTGAGGCTCCCGCGCCCCCCGAGGCGAAACGGGGGGAGGGGGCGGCGCCCCCCCCCCTCGGGCTGCGGGGCCGTTGCAGCCGTTACGGGGGCGCGGTCTGCGGGCGATGCTGCCCCCCCCCGTGCGCGTGTGTCCGGCCCCGGCGGCATCCAGCTGTGTGGGCGGGCGGGCCGGGGGCGGCGCAGGTGCGGGGCGGGGGGCGCTGGGGCGGGTCTGTGGGGGGATGGGAGGGATCCGGGTCCTGGGGGGTCTGTGCCCGCGGGGTGCGGGGTCTGGGTCTGGGTCTTTGTCTCCGCGCGAGTTGTCTCGCTGCGTCCTTCCTTACAGGGGAGAGCCCCCACCCGCCCCCTCTCCCCCACCGTCTCCTCGGTTTGGGTGAGGCAGGCTTCTTCCCGGCGGCGTGGCGGTGGCAGGAGGATTCGTAGCATCCTGCGCCGTCTCCGCCGTCCTCGTCCCGGGGATGCCCGAGCGGCTTGCTTGGAGTGCACGCTTCGCCCTCTCCGCCTGGCTGGGAGGCGTGAATGCAGAGCACTGCGGTGTAGACGAGTGTCCTTAGCACGCCGGTGACATGCGAGCTTAGAGATCACCCCAGGCTGTAAATGTTTCAAGCGCCGTGGGGCTGACAAGCTGCAGTGCCTATTCTGGTTTAAAAAAAAAAAAAATTGTTGTGGGGATACTAGAAACGTTTATCTGTGGCTTAGCGTGCAGGATGTACGGTGCGTGGCGTTTTTCCTTTTAAATGGTTGATGTAATGGTCTGAGACTCGGAAGAGCAGCGCGATTGTTGATGGGAAGCAGCATTTGTAAGTGAACGGGAACTTATTTTTCAGTGTACAGTATGTGCGTGATCTTTTTTTGGCTTTTTTACCATTTATAAAAATATAATCAGTGTTATCAGTCAGAGCGAAGGGCAGCTGGAGTGGGTGGCAGATTTGCTGTTTGTCTTTTTTCAGGCTTTACATTAGCAATCTCTTTTCATTACTACACGACTAGCGTTGAGTGGGGTCCCCTCACTCCAGCCTTTTTTTAATGGTAAACCGAGGTACAGACTGTAGATGGTGCTTTCAGTTGAAGGTGGGGTCAGGCCTTCCCTGCACTGGAAGTCGGGGGAGAACTTCTCACCATTGCAACTACTGGTGGTAACTCTATTAGAGAAGCTAGTGTAGACGGGGTACCGGGGCAGCTGTTGATGTTTTCAGTACTCTGTCATTTAGGTCTGTTTCGGGCCGTAGTGGATAAACAAAATATTATAAGCAGCGTTGCCTTGTCTATACATGGTGCTTTCAACGTGGTTGCCGCCAGTGGATCTGCATCTGGCGGCAATTATGTAAATCCTTGGAAATAAATAAGAAAATCTCCTAGTGTAGAGACGGTCTTCAAGCTTGAGCTTCACTGATGCATATTGTTGGCCCATTGCTGCTATTGATTTTATTTATTGGGGAATTGTCATGAAAATAGTGTTGTGTCATTTAGTAAGAGCTGTATTTAAAACATTTAAATTGGGAGCCAAATGAAATATCCAGATACAATACTCTTAATATATGTCACTTATATCCCAGCGTGAAATAAAGTCATTTTGAGTAAGGAGGTTAAAGAAAAACCTTTTTCTTTCATCCTTCCAGAATTTTCTTATACATAGCAAATGAACTGTGCCTTTAGCCCCAAATCCTAGAGCAGGATTTGCAATAGCATGTGAGTCCAACTTAAGTTACAGAGTTTTTACAGCATCTTCCTGTCATTGAGCCAACAATAAAAGGACAGTCTTGGTTATAGATATTTTAGCAGCTCTCATTTCACATAGTTCTATTTCATACCCTGAAGTCATGCTGAGACTAGTAATTTAGAATACAACCAAAAGAACCATGGCTTTCAGCTGCCTTTCTGTAGTGTACTTCATTGTGATTGTTGGACTAGTAGGCAGTGTCTGCCCATATTGATACTCCACAGCAGAGAGTAGGAGCAAGTCTAGTGAAGAACATTATGTACAGATAAGTACTGGAGAGAGAATTAAAGCTGTGTTATAAGGGAAAAAATCTAGTTCACTGTGGTGTGGAGGACAGAAAGCCACCCTCCCTCCTAGGATCACTGTTGTCTTTAAACCATTATTTTGAAAAGTACAGCTTTAGATAACGATTTCTTTTTTTTTCAGTTCTTCACAGCCAAGTCCTAGGAATTGGAATGTGAATCTTTTCTTCTTCCCCTCCTTTTCAGCAGATTTTATTTAGCAATGAAATTGCACACCCCCAAGATGATGACTGGCATGTAGACTAAAGCCCTAATCCTGCAAACACTTGCACACAAGCTTAACTGCAGGCAGGTCAAACCATTCATATGAGTGAGCTGCAGCACCACTCTGTAATCAATAATAGGAGAATATTGTTCAGGTTTCATGGTTCAAGCACAAAGTTGGATAACCACAATTTCCTTTACAGGTTATAAACTGTTTACCATGATCTGTTTTTACTCTTTGTCTTTAAGATTGAGACTACACTTGCCTCTTGCATATAGAGGCCATTGCTGGGTCAGGACACACATGCTTTCCTCTGGACTGTTTTCCACCGTTCTAGTTGTGGGAGGCATGCAGAGCAGCCCCTCCACAGTTTTTGGGGAAGTCGGGATCTTTGTAGGCAACTTCTGCTTCATGCTTTCACTTCCGGCCATGTTTTTTCAGGCATGTGCCTGTGTGGAATGCCTGCCAGAACAAAGCTCATGCTTGTTAGTGTCTTAATTCATGGTTTAAATACATTGTGTGCGTGCTCGCCTTTCAAAAAGTGCTTAGTTGTCTAGATTGGGCCGATAATTCAGGAACCGTGAGAACAAGCTAATGACTTGTATTATTCCTTTACTTTTCCCCAGTTTTAGTGACAGTGTCATAATAGTGGAAGACTGAGACTAATGTAATAGCATGCAAAAGATATGCCATGTGTGGGGCCAAATCCTATTAAACAACAGCAACTTTGAAATAACTTTCAAGCTGACTTTGAACTATGACTCAGTTTCAGTATATATAGGTCACTTAATTTTGTTATCTAAAAAACTGGAGAAATATTAATATGTAACATCATTTTATATACTTTAATATAATTAATAGAAGCACAGTCACTTTTTCATTTTGGAAATGTTTTTATAAATATAGTTTATAGGTTTGGCTTTTTTTTTTCTAATCATTTATACCAGAAAAGGTGCTTTTTTTTTTTTTTTTGTGAAGGGGTTAGTGGAAAACTAAGACAGTAGGCCTCTTTATCATATCGTCTGGTCTCTGTATACTCAAACTTTAGTAATTTTGCAGGTTAGCAAACCTCTTGGGTTTTATAATATAAATTTTAAAGGTTAGCTAGACAGATGCAGTGCAGTCTTTTTTTTTTTTTTTTTTTCTTCCAGTCCCAAAGCTGTCTGGTTACCCAAACTTCATGTAAACAATGATCATTAAGTACACAGCGCTGCCTAATTTCTCTCATTTTCAAGACAAGGTTCTTTGGCTAAATCTGATCTCTTTTATTAGACCAACTCATTTTCAAGGCTTTTAATAGTTTCAGGGAAGCTATGAGGGAAGCTAGTTGGTTTGGGAGCTGTTAAAACCACAGCACTGCCAGCGGTGTATGCTTAAGCAATGCTTAGAGTACTGTTAGCCTGGTGGTACTGTCAGCCCCCCAAACCAACTAGCTTCCTTTATGCCAAGGCTACTAATAGCAGTCCCAAAACAGACTATATAAGAAGCCCTGAAAAATGAGGGAAGCTCTTCAGTTTCAGGGTTGCTAATACCAGAGCACTGACAGCTGCATTACTTAATAAGCATTACTTACAGAGCTGTAAGTACTAGCCTGTTAATACCCCCTGAAACTACCTTCCCTCATTTTTGGGGATGCTATTAGGAGCCTTGGAAGTGAAGAGAGAGAATATCTATGAAACTAACTAGCTCCCTTCATTTTCAGGTCATCTGCTAACAGGCCTCTGACTACTGCTGCTTCCCCTTCAGTCTTCCTAGGAAGGTTCAAGGGAATGCAGTTATCATGCAGTTAACTTGAATACTTTGTTACAAAATAGACAGAGGGGCTGAAATATGCCATGCATTTAAGTGGTTTATGCATTTAACCAATCTGCGTATAATGAGTTAATTACAATAAACATTGAACAGTAGATGAACACTGGCAGTGTTATGCAGCTAAAGGAATCACACACTCCTGCACCTTGTACACACGTGATGCAGCCTGATAAATATTTCTGTTGTGTCTGAGCCCTTTTTACTGTAGGATAAATGAGATAATTTAGTCATCAATAATTATGCATACAAGAACTGTTATAAGAATATTATATTTGCATAGTCAAGTAATAATAAGTATGGTATGGTATGCATGATGATGCATTAATTGTGTGACTACGTCCTATATGTATATCTTCACCCAAGACTGCCCTCCTCACTCCAGGTTCAACAGTTGTCTCCTCTGTGTTCAAGTTGGGCTGATTCCTCCACCACACTGCTGGGATGTCAGCAGAAGAAGCATGGAGAGGACAGGGGACAGTCTCCTTGTGCTTGTTTCTTTTACCTGGCATTAGAGTGACTCCTGACAACTGGGAGGAGTAATTGGAAGGAAAGCATTGCTCAACCACTGCAGGCCTTTACTGGGAGCATGCACCAAACAAATTAAATCTTCAGAGACTTTAGCTGTCAATATTTAACAAGGTTCTGAGCAAATGTCAATGGAAATTTCAGGGCTCTTAAACTGATCACATTTAGGTGTGGTCTTTCCCCTCCCCTGCCCTGCTCCATGGGAGCATCCAAGGGACTATATCTGATACAAAAGCTGCCTTCTGCCAGATTTCAAGTCCCTGCCCCAAACCATTGAAGCATGAGAGCTTGTTAATGAAATAATTATTATTATTATTACTTTTTAAACATGGGGTAGGGAAGGAACAACATTTTTCTCTACTAATCTTGTTCACAGAAAGAGCTGAACCATTTAGGCTGAAACTTTCCAGCCTAACACAGATCCTGCTATGGAAAAATTCATTTCTTATGTTTAAAACTTTTTGACAAAATTAAGTGATTGAAAACAAGGTCTTACAATGGGAAATATTGGACAGCCTTTATTATGGGAATTTCTGCCTACCTTGTTTATAATTTCCCATAATTCCCCTTTCTAAAGCAGCTGGACTTAATTTTATAATAAACATTAAATATACTTTTAAAGTTTTAGTAGATTAATTTGTGATGATCTAGTTGGGGGTAGTTTTGTTTTGAGCAGGGGTTTGGATTAGATGATCTTCTGAGGTCCCTTCCAACCCTAATTTGCTATGATTCTAATTAGTGTTTTTCAGTGGTTTTGCAGAAACTGCAGTTTGGTAAAACTTTTGCTGTTAGAACATGTTTTCTGTGGGGTGATTATGATACATCTAGGTATTAGGATAGCTTGTTTGTTTGTTTGTTTTTTGTATAGTTTGCTATTTCCTTCCAAAACCTGATATTTCAAAATGGCACAGAATTCTCCTCTGAAGAGTCATTTTGCTAAGAAAATCTTTGTATTTTACTCTCTCATGTTTTGCTCTTGTGCGTACATTATTGCTTACCTGCTTTTGTTATGAATGAGACAACTGCTCTTCACTAATATTAGGCACGCATGCAACTATTTGCAGGTTCAGGTCTTCTATTTCCATATTTGGGATTTTCTCTGGCATTAATTTAGACAAACACAAAATGATAGACTTTGCTTTTGAATACAGAGTAAATTTCTTTGTATTTGGGTTGGTCTAATAAAATATATCAAATTCACCCAAGGAACCTTGTCTGAGTAAATTGCTCTGAATTTAACTTTGTTGATTGTGTGATCTTCCTGTTACATAGTGATATAAAAATGTGTGGCTGCGTTTTTCAGGTTAGGTGACTGGATATATCACAGTTCACTGCACTGGAGTTAGGGATGAGTAAGTTTCTTATTGGACTGTAAGAACAAAGTGATTCTAGGGAGACATCCATTGACTGGCAGAAACAATGTGACTCAATTGTTTCCAGATTGTGGTAATTTTTATGGTCAGAACTTTTTTTCACTTACATTAGCTAGACTTTTTCCATAGGCTTTGTGTGTGCATGTGTATGTATATGGATGTGTGTGTGTGTGTAATATATATATATATATGTATGTAGTATCTTTTGAGAGCAGGTGTTCAGGATTTAGAGTCAATAAATAAAATATTTAGCGTGAGCTCTGCATGTATAATGGGAAGAAGAAAAGAGGAAAGTGAGTAGCCTTTTCCTATGGGTTTTCTATACATGTCTCTGCACATCTTAGTTTATTATTTGGCAATATCAAGGGAAATTTAATACCTGGATATTTTTATAAAAACTTGAAATGTTCATACAATTGCTTGGATTATATTGCAGAAATAGGTCAAATTAAAGCTATATCCTTCGGATCTCACAATGGGAGCTTGTGGAAAATCTAAAAAAGCTTATTAGAATGGATATTTGTATTGAATAGTGACTTAGGAGTTGATGTATTTCTGCTGGCTTAACGTGTATTTACACACCTCTTTCAAAAGTTTTGCTTCTGCATTTATTTGAAATGTTAATTATTCTGCAGGCATTTTGTAGTGGGGGAGGAGTTACCTGACAAGTAGCTATAGAGCAGTTCTGAATGTAAAATGAGACCTGGCTGTCCTTGCTTACAGGTACCTTTAAAAACCATTTTATTGCTACCCAGGAACAAAATTAAGCTGTTTTTTTTCCACTTAATTCTTTTCTATGAAGAAGTAAATAAATAACTTAGTTCTGAAGACATATTTACTAGATTATTGGCAGTTTTTCCTCTGGCAGATGATGCCTTCATCGTCTTTTAGAATCTCTCAGTGCTGTTCCTCGGTCCACCAGAAGTAGTACTCTGAACATGGTAAGACCTTCCCTCCCCAACAGGGTCTGAACCAAGAAAGAAGGCTTTGAAGCCAAGTCCTTCTCCAGTTGGGGAGTGGAAGACTAAGATCAGAACCCGAGTCTAGATTTCCTACACTGGCAGTTGCAGAACACGGTAATTAATTTTTAGACCAGGCCCTTTTAATTAAGTGCAGTAGGCTTCAAAGGAATACTTGGGTTGGTCCTGTTTTGGTGGTCCTTATGGTTCCAGTGCTACTAGTGTTTTATTGTAGGGCCAGAGTAGTGATCCTGATATGTCCTGATACTTTCCAATATAAAAGATCTTGTGACGTTTTTGAGAATCTCTTAATTCTTGCTTGCCAACAGGCCTTTAAAATTCAGCAGGGAGAAGGCGCTGTGGCAAGAGAAATGTGTTTTCTTTGCCCTAGTAAACTCTATTTGGATGTAGCTGAACTGTGAATTGTTATAAATTGTGATTTTTGCATTTGTCAGGAAAATACTGACAGCATGCCGAAATAACATGTGTAACATGCTGAAGAGCTTGGCCCACGTTGTTGTCACAGTAGCTGTAACTTACAGGCAACATGGACTATTTGAGATATGTCAGAGCAGCTATTAGCAGACCTTAACCAGGCCCTTCTCTTGGACCTGACACAGCCTCAGTATATCATCTAACCCTTCTGAGGCCACTACATGGGGAAGGAGCTGTTCTTAGCTCCTGCAAAGTGATGCCTGGGGGAAGGGAGAGAGAGCTGTGCTACTCTTCCCTTGATTACCACCTGACTCAACATGTGCCATTGTCAGGAAGAAAAAGGATCAAACTGTCCCTTTTCGAGGGGAAGGGAAGAGCTCTTCCTTGGGACTTGCCCAAGAAATAGCTTTATTCAGCCTCCCTCTCAAGAGAGGACCTCCTGCAGCCAGCCGTTGCTTGGCTTCACAAGGGGCAGATCTCTGGCTTTGAAACCCTGGCTCTTCTTGGTCCCTGGCTTCTTCCCAGTGAGCTGTAGCATCCTCACCTCTGGGAGCTCCTTCTTTCCTCTCAGCTCCTGGGAAGGAGGGAGCGTTTTCTTTTTTAACAAGGAGGGGTCAGAGTGCAGTTGTCCCAAACAGCACAGCAGACTTTGCTTCAAACCAGCTAGCCTTTATTGTACCATTTCAGTTCCCCCTGTCTTCCCAGGGACAATTTCTTCTCTCCTGGGCTGCTTTAGGACCTTCTCTTCCACCAGCTCCCCCAGGTCCTCGCTCTTTCTCCTCAGGCTCAGTCACACTTACAACAAAACTATTGTTTTAACCAGGGGACAGCACTCAGGGAATACAGTGAAACATTAAGTATGGCGAACCCATCAAGGGGCCTGCTATTGGGCCCAGACTGCCATCTGCCCCAAGGGTGAAAAGGGCATACAGATGTCCTACTTACGGAACTGTTTACAAGAGCAGTCAACAGTAAAGCCTTCCTACACTAAGCCGGACAGTGCTTCCCACCAGACCTGCAGGCTAGATCCAGCTCACTTAGCTTCCTTTGTCACAGCCATCAGTAGCTTTTTTGCCCCTCCAGCTCTGTTCTAGGATAGAAGCCTTGTGCAGCTGCCAGCTAATGTATTTAGTGTTTTAGCTCAAGTTGGAAAACATCAAATCTTCTGTGGTGCTGAAGTAGCAGAGACAAAACCTGATGATGCATGATCAGTGATACAGTAGTCAATTGTTTGTGGTGAATTGAGGAAAAAATGAGGGTAGCTGTTGTAAAGGAATGTCAATTAGTAACTTATATGTAGATTATAGTACAGTTAATCTTGGCTGTAAGAAAAGCAAAGTCAGTGGCACAGGTTCTGATAAGCTGCATCGTAAATAAAGCAAGGTTTTCAGCAGTTAATATTTTGACTTGTGCTGACTAAATGAAGACACCTATAAAGATATCAGTGAATAGAATATTAGTGCTTCTTTGGGTTGTCTTTGTTTTCGTGCATCTAGTTAAGGAGCTCTATCTAGTTTTTGTTGGCAATCATCACACTGCTTTATTTGGTCAGACTGGTGCTGGGTGCAGTTATTTCAAAGAGGCTGGAGCCTTGAAGAGAGACTTTTCCCAAGTGTAATTACTCTGATCGTGGCATGTTAGAGTGTATCCATTTCTAGTTCCGTACTCTGCAAAACACCCTTAAAGAATATTGATTTTACTTCTGGTTTATGAGGCCACTCGCATCTGGGCAAAGTATTTTATTGTTGCAGAACAGAATCTTCTGAGTTATTTTAAGGATGTAAATATCATTTAAATAATTCCCCATTTAAACTCTTCTAATGATATGGGTTAAATGGTTAACCAGTGACACATACCTAGTACCTGCATATATGTGTGTGCTCTGAGCTATGCACATTGGGCAGGTCCCCTATGTTCCCTCAATCCACTGCAGAACTTCCTGTGAAGTGGAGCTGGGGACTATCCTGCCCCTTTCCTAGCATGGCACCCCTCGCATGGCTTCTTTGTGACTGCTCCATCTTTAAGCTATGGTACCGTGAAAGGAGAGGGAGGTAGAGCCACGTGCTGCCTCAGAAATGCCCAAAAACCTAAAAGTGGGCAGTGACTTCCAGTGGTTCTTTTAAGTCGGAGCTAGTGGCTTCTCCACAGAGTGCATTGCTGATGCCCAGATCTATTAACATTTGCAGTATTTTATTTTGATTTATACAAAAACATTTTCTGGGTGATTTCAAATTGTTAAAATACAATGCAAAATATATAACCATAAGTTCAACTTACCACAATAATTCTCATAAATAGTAACTTGCCTTTGCTTTGTATTTTGCTGCAGCTTCTACTAAAATCTGCCCTGAGCAATCATTCTTCTTAGAAAGTCTTTGTATTTTGGTCTGTGTTTCTACCAAAATGGGGGGGGGGAGAGATGATTTTTCCATTATGTCCCAAAGGTTTACACTCTGAGCTGAAAGAGATGCAGACTTGACTGCCTAAATCGTGGTGCTGGTTATACAAATAGTCCATTCGATTTAAAATATAGCATGCTAGCTCAGGCTTCTCTGAGCCTGATGCAGTGGAAAAGAGATTGATTTGAAGCTAACCAGTTCCCACTCAGAAGTCCTTATTAAGATTGGGTCCCTCGAATGGTGAACATTGCACAAGCACATTAAAAGACAGTCCCCACTCTGAAAAACTTACTGTCTAAAACGTGAGGTAACCACTAAGTAGAACAGATAGAGAGCAAAAGGGAGGAAGGATAAAAGATAACAATGATGGAAACACTTGATTATATATATTTTCTAGCGTAGTGATTCTCAACCAGGGTGTTGCTGCACCTGAAACACTGCCAGATCCTTTGAAGGGTGTCCTGAGGTGTCAGGAGATAAGCAGATAAGAGCAGGGTCAGGCTTGTTTCTGCCTGTCTGCTCCCATCCAGTCACTGCTTTGCCCCTCTGAACTGTAACTGTATAAATTTGTTTTTGAATTTGGGTACCACTCAAATCACAAAAGTTGTGGAGGGGTGCCTCGAGAGGCTGAGGACCATTGATCTAGAGGCTTTTGAATTGAGGGTTATGGTTAAGTAGAAAAATTGAAGATATTAATGTGAGTAATTCCTTTTTGCCGCTAGAGTAGCCATAGGTTGTTAAACCTCCTTGATTGAAGCATGTCTTAAGTAGAGGTTCGAAGTAGGACCGTTTAGTATCTTCATGAATTCAGGGACACATTCCTCCTAAGTGTGGCGGGGAAAGTAGCACAAGGGTGCTTGTTGGAGAAGTGGAGATGTGGACATTAGCAGTAGGCATTTGGTAGGTCAGAGGGAGTGAAGGGTCATTTAGAAGCTTTATAGATGATTTGGAAAATAATAGATTTTGGGATAGATGATTGAGCACTATGTTCCCTGCTCTTGGTCGTAAGCTCATCCTAATAAGTAGGCTGATGAATTCTACTGTAGCTTCAAATTTTCAAGTAGTCTTGTTCTTGTTCAGAAGATAATAATTGCCTAATTTTCAAATTGACCAAATTGTGAATATAAAAAGTGTTTTTGATCATACTGTTATGCAGGTATCTATGAAAAGGCTAGAGTCTAACAAAATCATTTCAGCCTTTGTTTCAAATAGTAGCTGTACTTTTTCAGTCAGGGATGCCAAGACAATTTTTTTCTGGTTGCTTCCTCTTACCTGTTAGCATTACCTTAGTTTTATCTTGATTGAATGTAAGCCAGTCAGCCCTTATCCAAACCTTGTTTTGATATAGACACAGGTCCATTTGTTCCCCTGCATTTAGGGGGCTGGATTAAATCCCCCAGGAGGCCCCTTCCAGTCTTATGGGCCAGTGGAGATTGAGTGTTAGGTACCAACATATTGAAGCCTCTAGTTTGTTTTTTTTAAATTAATTCTTTCTTTGGACTCTTATGCACACTGAAAAGATTTCTAATCCCTTTTCCCTGGGTTATAGGAATCCCATTTCCCTGTATAATTCCTATAAGAATTATAGGAAACACTCCATTAATATATATTTTTTCACCCCATCAGTTTGGAAAGAGGAATAATTTGACACTTTTCCATACGTTTGGATTTTAAGAGCATGTGATTACTATATTTATTTGATTTCAAGATGATGTTTTTTCCCTACTTAACACAGGTTTGAGGTGGGGGTTGCCCCTCATTTTGGAATTGACTTCAGGGGAGCAGACAGTGGCTCTGGCTCCATCCCCCATTTGGGGCTAGAGCTGCATCTGCTGCCTGATCCCTGCAGCCTTGGGCCCCCATCTCCCTCTCTCCCCTAACAGCCTCAGACCCCTGCCCCCACCATCTATTACCCTTGCTCCAGCACCAGCAGGCTCCACTGCTGGCTGCAGCCTGGGTCATGGAGCATGGCTCCAGGTCCACTCAGTAGCTACGGTGCCAGCTCTGTGCTACTACTATGGGACTGGGCTGGGCCTATACTCTGTGTACCAGGCTGCAGCAGGGACCGAGCTTGCTGTTGCAGAGTAAGGGTAAACAGGTGGGGGGCAGAGGCTATGGGAAGAGGTATATGTGGGGTGGGAAGTAGGGGTAGGGGGCAGAAGCAGTGCTGGGGAGAAGAGGACCAGGGAGGGTAATGGGGGCCTGAGGTTGCGGGGAGGGGTAGGCATAATCGGGAAAATAAGTAGGGCGGGGGGCAGATGACAGAAGGCAAGCTGCCTGCTCCCTACCAGTGCTTTTCCTATTGCCCTGGTGGTAAGAGCAAATTTTAAATGACTCTCCTATAATTAAATTAGATTCTATACATGGAAAATTATAATAAATGTATAACTTTCCTTATACAGAATGTAATTATTGGGGAGTCCTCTTAAATTCAGGGTCATCTTAGATTCAGGTAAGTACAGTAGCAGTTTCTTTCAGATTCCTCCTATTTCACCTCTTAAAGCAATGCTTCCTATCTGCCCTGGTCAGATGGGGCTGGATCCAGTTGGTGGGCCTGATCTGGTATGTGGGGTGGTGAGGCAGGCCCCCAGTCTGGCTGTATGGGGCTTGGGAACTTGGCAGTGGGGGAGCCATACAAGTATTACTTCCCATTGCTCTCACCACCGAATTTCTCAACCTGTGGGGAGCCCAAAGGCTTGGATGCCATGGCTTCACGGGCCGCATTTGGCCTGCATGGTGGAGACTCAGCATCCGTATCTTAAAGCACAATTCGTCTAGTATCAGTGCTCTGAGAGAGAAACTTTCCTGAAAGCAATGCATATGGTATTTTTAGATGTGTGTAATCAAATTGATCAGGGAGTATGTAACTGATGCAGGATTTTTAGTGCAGATTTCAAAATTGTGATATTTAATTCCACATTCTCATTCACGATAAAAGCTGCATGTGTTACGGTCATGCAAGATGCCTCATTCTGGACCTCTTTCATCAGAGATTCCTGCACTTTCTGCTGGATCTTCTGTTTTTGATAATTTTTCCCTTCGGGCTTCCTTATACTTCAAGAATATATAGTTAGTTCTGGCCCAAAGAGGCCACATGCACATATACATACCGGTTTTGAAACTGGAATTTTCTAGTTCTAGATTGTTGCTAGAATTTTTACCTTTCAAACATGGTTTTTTGAGTTGGATTGCTCTATGTAGTTATTCAGAGAAAAATAATCTTGTGTCAAAAGGTGCTGATAACTTGGGAACACCATTTGAAAAACAGCTTGTTCAGTGTCACTTTTTCCTTTCTGCCAAGGTGAGTATTCTTAAGAACTTCTCCAGATATATGATGGGGAATAATGCTCTTCTCTTTTAATAGTGCATTTTTGACATAAAGTTCAAACTGGAACTTGCAGTCTGTAGAAGGACTCAGTTAATCTAATTTTTAAAAGTCCCTGCTTGAAATAAAGGTTTTACTTTCCAATGCTTCAAATAACACCCAAGACTACTGTCAGCGAAAGATTAAAGACCTAGTTCCCTCCTTCCAATCTCACCTGTGTGCACCAATCTTTTGATACAGCGATAGGCAAGGAATATGTTTTTATAAAACAGGAAAATACAAATCACAGAAACATTAATGGGATGCAGGAGGAGGTATAGTTTTTAAAGTTACTTCTCATTCAGTTTAGAACTTGACTGTATTTTCATACAGAAACCTCAGTGTGGTAAATCTTACACTATGTACTTTAATCAGTATTTCTCCCATTACAGCTGTTTGTCTTTTAATTTTATTCTATAGGACCAATCTAAATGTACTATAATTTCACAAATGGGCAGTTTCAGTTGTGACTGTGGGGCACATTGGTTAACGTAATTTAATATCAAATGTTCGATACAGAATACCATGTTTTCTCACCCAGCTTGGCCCTTATTTGCTGATAATACACTCGGCTTGGATCATTGACCAAGTATTTGCAGTGCTATTGCTGCTTAGCAGGTCTGTGTGTTTGTTCAGGATTTGTTTATTTTCCATCAAACTGCTTATCTAACAGATTAGTACAAATTCCAGTTTAAAAAAAAATCTGTGTTTTTGTTTCTATCTGTAGTTACATGTTAAAACTGAGGTTTTGTTAAAAATGTAGATGCTCAGTTTTCATTATAATTTAATGGCAGTTGATCACCTAAATCTCTTGGCCTTCTTTTGAGACATTCAAACTTAAGGTACAAGTGGATATAATTGTTTGGGGGTAGTTGGTCAGTAAGGTTACATTTTATAGTGTGTTTACACAGTTTGCTTTTTTCTTGGACCTGTTCATATTGACCACTCTTTAAATAAGATTTCCTTAGAATAATATTTGTAGAAGTAAATTATCACATTTTTCATAGATTTCTTTCTGTCTAGGCATGTGTATGAAGTGCCTCACAGTACTTCTGTGACAGGGAAAAATTGCCATGGTTTATATTTATTTGGTATGTAACTCTGCTTGGAAAGACCATTGAATAATACAATCATTAAAGAATGTGGTCCCATTAATGCAGAAAAAATGAAAGTGCAAGGCTGTGTAACACATCACTAGAAATGCATTGCTTGCTTTCATAAAGGGGAGTTTAACTTTTTTTTTTAATAAGTCCCCAAATAACTACTGTATTTTTAAAAGTTGGACACTGTTATTAAAAGGCTTCTTGTAATTTCTTTTGTAATTAATAATAACATTATTTTCTAATTAATAATAAAATTAGAAAATCCTGCACTCACTTTGGGATGTGGCTACCGAGGGGTAGGGGAATGGAGAGGGAGATCAGGACAGGGGCTCTGCCTCTTTGCCAGCCTTCATTACAGCTACTGAAGGGCTAGCACACCCTTGGACAAATATTCTTACAGTGAAAAAGGAAAGTTGACAGAGATCTGGCTGTTAAAAATGTCGTTCTTTTCCTGATCCCTTGACCATAAGAGGCTGTCATCAAAGGGGCCTTTGCTCTTTGATAACTCAAACACTTGGTAGAGCAAAATTATGAGGAGGGAAACTTGGGCATTGTGGACTTTCTTGAAATTTAACTTTGCTTCATTGCTTTCAGAGGTTCTGTTCAATGCTGTGGTATCCAGGGCCCTGGCCTTAGAAGACCCCAAAGATAAGGACAGAAAACTTGAATTTGACTAGATATTCTGTAGAAAGCCAATATACAGAGGACAAGTTTTACATGTTTTGCAGTATCTCTGTTGCTGAAAAAAGATGCTTAAAAGTTCTGTAGTATTGGAAAGGCATGAGGTGTGACTGGAGAACCTTACCAGTGTTTCTGGGTAGTTCATTTTATATTTTGTTCTAGGTCATTGTTAATGATAGAATAGCATTAGCTAAGGACAGCTTTCTGTTGGATGTCACTCGTCCCTGCTTCCCTTTGAATCCTTTTTCATTGACGGTTACTTTTGGAGTTCTATGAATTAGCCAGCTTTTTATCCTGTTTAACTTGAGCTAAGTTAATTGCACAACATGCCAAGTTTTAATTGGAATGACACATGGTACTGGGTCACATGTCTTATGGAAGACTAAGTATGTTATGATGACACAATTAGCAGCTAAACCTGTGATTGCCTCAAAGATGTCATGCTTGCTTGACCAAACCTATTTTCAAGAAAACCATGTTGGTTACATTAATTATGCTGCCATCTTTTAAGTCTTCACCAGTTCATACTGGGTCAGCATTTCCATGATTTGACCCAGTACTGACCCTCTGACTTGTAGTTACCCAGGTCATCCCACTTATCCTCTTTTACTATCAGCACAATGCTAGTTTTCTTTCTGTCCTCTGGAACTTGCCTGCTTTTGCCAAAAAAAAAAAAAAAAAAAAAACCCTATCAAAAAAGAGCTCCTGGCTCAATTCTGTAAAATCGTAAGTGCATTTTGACCGGTGCGCGCGCATACACACACACACACACACACACACACACACACACACACACACACACACACACACACACACGTTGCAACATCTTTCATTGTTGTTGCAAAAGAAAATATATCATTGTTGCTGTTAGATATGAATACCTGTTATTCACCAGCTTCTCAAATACTGAATGAAAATATTTATTGAATGTGTCTGCTTTTCTGACAATGTTTATAGTCTTATACAGTAATGGACCTCTAGCACTGCTAGGATTCTCTTTCCTTAGGCTAATTCTCCTTAAAACTTAACATCTGAGGTTTATTTATTAGCTCTTCTATGTTTTGTTATCACTTGTCTGCATTTCATATCTACTTATTTATAGTCATTGCTCTCAATTTCTCCTTTTTCCACTTTTTTGTGTATATATTTTCTTTCATTTCATTTTGAAACAGCAAAAGCAGGAGAGGGTGGCACCTTGATTATAAAAACACTTTCCTGCTTTAGTGTATAAAGAAATATTTCATATTTTACCGAGTTACTGTTTGAGATTTAGTATTCTCAAATGGCATCTGATTATTTATGTGTTTTGTAACTTTTTTCTTCCCATTTAGATTTTGCTCATGGTTGTTTTCAGCTTTGGGAAGGTGGCATTTTTTAAACCTTCAAATATATTAATTATTGGTCAGCACTGTATTTTGCTACTACATAATGTATAATGGTTATGATCACTTGCATATAGGCACCTGCTTGCTACCTTCAGTTCAGTGATGGTTCTTCTTTATCTAACAGATTGAGGTCTAATACACTTACCTAGACAAAGGCCACTTTTGTCATTCAGTTATCAGTTCAAATTTATTTGGCAGCTTCATTAAACATGAAAGACTTGGGATGCATATTCAGCCCAAAGAATGATTTCTGACAACAACAAAAATATTGTATTTTCTGTGCTATATCCAGGCCTTCTGCTGGTTGAGGGGGACCAAGGAAGTGTGTGAAATCCAGGCATTATTCAGGTTATTTTTCTACAGCCTTTTCCAAGTTCTTTCCCCCCAAAAAACTGTTCAGTACAGATCAAGACTTGGTGAGAAGTGTTCTTTACTCCAAAATACCCATTTGAAGGGAGGTGTAGGCACATTTCACTGAGGCAAGACCTTTGCTTCCACTGTTTCTTTGTAATAACCAGGAAAGATGCTGCTTGCCCAAATCTCTTTGGTACCTCAACAAACAATACAGGTTAAATTTATGGTAAAAAATGCAAAATCCAGCAAGCTGCCTTACTAAAGCAGGCAGAGAGCCTAGTCTGGATTTGGGTAATCTAGCATGTCTGTGTGTAATTTTACATTGACATATAAGGATATTTATTCTGCTTTACTCGTTAACCACTGTCACCTTTGTGGTGTCTGAGCAAGTTCTAGTTGCGCATTAAGTGACACGAATAGCATATGTTCACTATGTGGCTTGTTCTTTTTTCTTCCCAAGGGGCGAATTGTGTTTAGAGTTTTGTTCTGGTAGGGTTTATTTAATTTTATTTTTAAACTGTACTAGCTGCTGCTTATGTCTGTTAGAGAAAATGGAGAGGTTTGTAATAAGCTGGGAATTCCTGCTGGGAATTTAATTCACTGTCTCAGATGTATGTAAAAGCTCTGTCTAGTGCAGAGACTTTATATTGTCTATGCACTAAAGTAGATTATTGCCTGTGGAAGCTCATGCCTCTGAACCAGTTAGTCTCCAGTAGTGTGCCACCCTGCTCTACCTTGTGCTTGATTTCACATTAACATGGTTAAACAACTCCCCACTTTGTAGCATGGAAATTTGTACCATGGGCACAGAGTTATTGATCCAGATCTTTACCTTAATATGCTTTAGATGATCTTTTTTGGTATCTAGGGCCCAGGCCTTAGAAGACCCTAAAGATAAGGACAGAAAACTTGAATTTGACTTGATATTCTGTAGAAAGCCAGTATACAGAGGACAAGTTTTACATGTTTGCAGTATCTCTGTCGCTGAAAAACAGATGGTTAAATGTTCTGTAGTATTTGAAGTCAGGAAGTGATAAAGGCATTTGTAATTGAACTGAGTTTGCCATTCAGCGCAATCAGATGATGCCTCTTAGCCAGCTGGAGATGGTATAAGTTGTTCTTGCAGGAAACTTCTGTGTGGTAGCTCAGTATCATTGAGGAATTCAGGAACACTCCTAGACAAGACTGAATTAACCAATTGTGAGTGCTGACCTTAAAGGTGACTGAGAAGTTTGCAGCCATGCTTTTCAGTGTTTTCTTTCACCCAGCAGCATTAGTTCGACTCTAAACAGCTTCTCAACCCTGTGCTGATTTTTGTCCTCACACGGGGTCATTCTGATAGTTTGTGAGTTTTCAGTGGTTATATGCATTGGACTTTATCGAGTATCCAGGCTGTAGCTGTATTGCTCTAGAGAAAAAAGCAATTGAGATTTGTTGTAGAGGTGATATTTTTATTAGACCAACTAGATTTTTGCAAAAAAATTATTTAATGGCAAGCTTTTGGGCACAAACGCCCTTCATCAGGCACTGGGGAAAAGACTGTAAAAGTTCTACCCAGGAGAACTTTTACAATCCTTTCTCCAATGCCTGATGAAGGATGTTTGTGCCTGAAAGCTTGCAATTAAAGTTGTTTTTTTTTTTTTTCTTCAAAAATCTGGTTGGTTTAATAGAAGATATCACCTCTACCACGAATCCCGATTTGCTTTTTTGGACTTTATCAAAACACTTCTGAGAGTTGAACATTATTTTTTTTCTTTCAAAATTTAGCTAGTAAGGAAGTTTGCCTGACAGAAAGTCCAATAAATAAGTGAAGCAGATACTTAAACTGAATAAATCAGATGGATGGAAAAAAGCATCATATTTAGCAAGAATGAATACAGAAGAATGTTCCTTAGCTGTAATCTTGAGAATTGGTTGCTGTGATTTCTGGAATCACTTGCACAGAAATAAGATGTAGAAAATTGAAAATGATTTATTTCATAAAATGTTTATGTTAACCAATATAACAGAGTTCTGGATCTTGCAGCTTTCTGTCTGTGTAACAATTTAATACAGTTTCTTAGAATTTAGCAGTTTCGAGAGTTTTTCCTTAAGTCTGTGGGTGTGGACGCATCATGTTTATTACAAAGTAAATTAACATTACAGCAAAGAAAAAATGGAGCAGACAATAGAGTCTTTTCTAGGGTAAAAAAAAGTTGTTGAAATTTAACCTGAGATGATTCCCTGTGGAATAAGTGTTGTATGTCTACTTTCTAGTCAGTTTCTTTTTAAGATAGCAGTTTGCTCAGTGTTAAATGGCTCCCACAGGCTCTTAGGCTAGGGACAGAAGTTTCGCTTAAACCAATTTATGTGATCAGAAACTGGTTTAAACCTATAACAGAACAGAACTCAGTGCACATAAACCAGTTTCAAAATGGCTGAAACTGATTTAAGATAAGCCTTGTTGAATGTAATATCAGACTTAACTGATTTGGGTCAAACAGGGTTATGAAACTTCTGCCCCAGATCTTAGTGGTGAGGTGCTATCATAGTCCTTACTACAGGCAACTTCTTACTATGGAGTGAATTTGCTGTAGAGTAAAATTATATGCCTTTTGTTTTGCTGTAATGCAGTTTCTGGCCTTAGACTAGGACAGCTTTAGTGAAGGAAGATAATGTTGCTACCTTTACTTCAAGAATCTCTGATACTTTTAAATCTGAATTTACAAAAAACATCAAACTTAATTTTGAGGTACACTTTCTTTATTTTATCGCTTGATGAGGATTAGTATTTCTTCAGATATTATGATGAGTATTGTGGCAGTGGTATGAGCCCTCTGCAGTCCTAGTACTGATGATTTTTTAGGGAGGTATAATAAGTTTCTTCTTTCCTTTTTAAATGAGAATTTACTTGTACAACTAACTACTTGTTAAAAGAGCTTAGGTTACTTGGTTAAGTTTTGAGGCTGTTGTTCCTAATTCTGTCCCCTACAGATGCAGAGAAAATCCTATCTCTATCTTCTCTGTGATCACCCTTCAGGTATTTGAAGACAGTTATCAGATCCCCGCTTGGTCTTCCTGTCTCTAGGCCACATGCTGGATTTAGCAGTGCAGATACAACTGGAAATTATAAAAATATGCTGAGGACTTGTTAAATGATCTTACTGTATTTTTTAAAATTAATACAGTAAATTTGATTCTCCATTCATTAATTTTCATTTATCATCTAATTATTTAACTATTATTATTATAGTATTTAAGATAGCTGATGATACTAAACAAATGCTCAATTGAAGTTATAGAGCAGATGATGCAGGATGATTTCTGTTAAAAAACAAACAAACAAACAAACCCCAATTGAACAATGCTGAACAATTCTGTCCCTTGCGTAAAAGCTTATTTTTTAGCATTACAAAAAAAACTTTACAAAAATGTATTCTGACTTGTTCAAGTAAAAGACTTTAGAATTTAAACCAATGTGTTGAAGTGGATCATAAAGTGAATTGAGAAAGTTTGGACATAAGGAAGGTTTTGTGCTTCTTCCTGGATTTATAAACTAATCCAGTTTTGTGATATGGCTGTGCTCTGGGTGGAAATAAGGAAGCTTCTGCCCAGACCTGTGTAGGGTGTCCATCTCTTTTTACAAGCTTTCTTAGAGCATTAGTCTAGACCCTTTTGATTTGGGCAATACTGTCTCTGGGCATAATTTCACCTTGCAGGAAAAAAATTACTAAAGGTTTGGATGTTGTGATGTTATTAGAAAGACATTTGTCAGTTGCAAATTAGTGCACAAGGAGTATGTACAAGTAAATATTCTTACTTAAAAGTTTAGCTTTCTGTATCTCAGTGGACTGTTCTGTAAAAGTTGAGGGCTCTTGAAAAATATTTTAATAAACCTAGAAAATGTAAAGTGCCCAGCACAATGTTGCAGCAAAAGTGACCTGGAATAGAGCTGTTAGGAGTACCTAATTCTATAGATGGGTAGATTTAAAACAAAAAAATATATATATATAGGCTCTGTCTGTCTGTCTGTCCATAAAGCTCTTGGTGGGGCCAAGTGCTGCATGCGGGATGAATTACCCATCAAGAATAACAGTGGGGATGGAGTGCTGTCATGACGGCAGGGACCGGGGTGGTGCAGGGCCAGATGTGGGGGGAAGGGGGCGTGAATGACAGCAGAGATGGAGTGCTGCCATGACGGTGGGGACAGAGCAGGGGAGGGGCAAGGCCAGCACCACTGGCCTCGCCTTTCCCCCCCCCAGCCCTGCTTCTTGGAGGCGGCGGTGGTACGGGGTGGTGACGGCGCAGCGCTGGCCTCCTTTCCCCCTGTCTCCATCCCCATCCCCTCCGTTATTCTTGACAGGCAATTCGCTAGTATTATAATAACATTGCTCAAGTTTTTCTGTCATGAAAGGTTATATTCAGTTGCTTATAAGCTGTCAACATTTTACCTTTCTAGATGAAATTGAGTATCATTGCTCTCAGTCAGGGAAACACTTTTTTTTGGAAATGTAATTTAAAAGTGGTTTAAGTCTTTTTCCAGCATGAAAGGAATGGTGAGAAGAGAATCTTGTGTGAGATTAACCTCGTCTATAATTTATTTATTGCTAATATCTCAAGCAGTCTAGCACAAAAGTGGCAAGAAATATAGTCCTGAGTTAAAGCTGTAACTCTTCTCAGCTGGTGAATATTGAACTGTTTCCTAAGTTTTTATTGGCACTGTGAATGTACAAGTTTTTAAATAGAGACAGTTTCCATTTTGGCTGACTGTTTTAGGATTCCATTGGATTTACCCACGTGTCTTTTAACAAAATGTAATTTCAGGTTTAGAGAGGATTTTGGGATACCTGTTGAGCATGGAAGTGCAAGGAGCCAGATCTCTGAAGTACTTTTCAATCTTTCGATATAATAGCTAAAGGTGAATGTGGAATAAGATAAGATCTGTTGTCTCAAAGTTAGAGAGTCATTTATGGAAGCTAGGCCTCATCTACACATTATGCTTAAGAAGTTATTAATTAGTTTATCGCATCTTAAGTTGTGACCCAGCCATACATTTCATCAGCTAATGGTGTGATAAAACAAGGAATCAGCCACAAAGTTATTTCACAAAAAACGTGTAATAACTTTGGCTCATTCTTATCACACCACAAATGGAATGCATGGCCAAGTGCTCTCCTTTAGCTGGCAGCTCCATCAGCTGATGGGGCTCCCAGCTACAGGGTTACACCATGTGCTGCTGTGGCTGGGTGTCCTGCAGCTGATGGGGTTCACAGCTGTGGAAAGCACCTCATGTTGCTGCAGCTGGGAATCCTGCAGCTGATGGGGCTCACAGGTGTGGTAATCCTGCAGCTGCGAGTCCCATCAGCTGTAGGACTCTCAGCTGCAGGAGCTTGCTACTTGCCAGTGCAGGGGGAACCCAGGATTGTTGGTCCTGAGCTCCCCCTGCACTGACGATAGTATCTGATTGGGTCTGATGCTGGATCCCACAATTGCATCTCCTACCATACATGTGTGGTATGGCAGGAGATGTGATTATGTGGATCACACATCAGATCCTATCACACTTTTACCTGAACATCTAGAGGGGCCCATAGGAAAAGTTAGATTGCATGTCTATCTGTAATGTTGCCCCCTTGTGCCCATTTTTACATTACGATACCCTTTAATTTATAAGAACTCATCCTGTTATTTCCACAGGACCCTGCCTCATTAAGTGCACTAGATGTACAGTACTTCGGGAATGAGACAACTGTTCATTGTGTCTTATCTTTGTTCACTGTGTGACTCCGTGCCTTACTTTTGACAAACCTTCCAATCTCTGCACCGCATATGGAATTATTAACTATAACAGAGGTCACGCTGCATTGTGCTGGTGATGCTGAGTATTCATGGCTTCAGTTGTTTTCTTTTTGCACTTATTCTCAGAAATTGTGACCATTCATGAGGTCCTGGGTTTTTCAAGCTGGAAATGAACAAAATAAAGGAGTATGCAGTTTGTGGCCATCTGCAGAAGTGTTGGTTTTAAGTGACCTGTCCATCTCAAAGTTTGTGGCAGAGGCAGGGACAAAACTGAGTTCTTCTGAGTGGCATTCAGCTGCCTTACGTGCAAGATTACTCTTTCCCATCTTTTTTTTTTCACTTGCAGTTCCCTTCCTCATTCTCCACATGCCTTCCAGCGTCTCAAGTAAATAAGGTGTGCGTACTAGAGTCTCATTTATAGTGAGGCTTTGATTTTTCTTCATTTTACGTATTACAGAAATTTGTACTAGCATAAACAACGCAGCAGTACAGCTATACCACTTGTGGTTTTCTTAATGTAGATAACTCTAAATCAGTGGTTGTCAACCTTTTTAGAGTCTAACACTCGGGCACACCTCAAGAAATGCCAGATTTTAGTTTTCACTTGGTTTTGACTATAACGGAGCAATTTTTTTCTGTTGCAACTAACTCGAAGATCACAACAGGGTAGGAGCGTTTTGAAATCTCTGGGTTTATCTTGTGACTCTCATTTGCCCACCTAACAGTGCTAACTTTGCATGGCACCTTGCAGCACCCTTGAAAGGACCTCAGGGCCACCCCCATTTGAGAGTAACTGCTCTAAATCAAAGGTTTTTTTCAGAATCTAAAGCCACCTGTGTGATAGATCAGTATTGTAAATCCAGTTACTTAATGCTTGTTTTATACTTGCATATCAACAAAAGTTTCTGAAATGGTGGAAGTAACGTATTTGCCTTTTAAATTCTTTAGATGGTCTGTCACTAACTAGTTAATCCTGAGGCATATGCTGATGTGGAGAAACAATATGAGCCAGTTGCTGTGGTTGGTAGGGTGTGGTTCAGAGAAGACTTACTTCTGATGATGTTTGCTGGGCTGAGCCAGAAGGGGCTAATTATAGAGGCAAACTGGGGAAGGAAGAGAACAGGGTCAATTAGAGCATCCAGCACAGTTTCCTTTAAATGAGTAGTTGGGTTGACTAGATAAAAATAATAAAGAAGCTTTGAGTAAGTTTTCAAAGTTTCTGACTTAAAATAATGCCAGAAGCTGTAGTGAATGATCTTTTGTAATTGGTTTCAATATGATTTTTTGTTTTTAAGTAAGTTGCCTATCAAATTTATAGTTGTATTTAACAGACTAGCTAAATTTAGTTTAAATGAAGTTAGCAAGGATATTAGTACTTTTTTCCCACCTCTTTAGGATAATGGGGTTTCAATGCAGAAAATCCAGGAAACACCCTTTTTTGTTATTACCAACATGGACAGGACAGATAAATTGACCAACTATTTTTAATGTCATTTTTAAAAGATTTTTTTTATCAAAAGAAATATCTTCAGTGTAGAGCCTCCCACTATTTGACCTAAGGTATAGATGTCATCTAAATCAAACATTTTAACTATGTGTTTTTCTCCTAATTTGGGAGTTATTTTCTTCATATTAAATGAGGATAGAAGTTATGCCTTTTTGGATTTCTTTCCTCTAATCCAAATTGGCTAATACTTGAGGTGATGCATGAGTGCTGTGTATTTTCCATCTCGGTTCCACTGATGCTGGAAGCAACGTATTCTTGTATGGATAAAACTAACCAATATTTTTTTTTTATTTTGGTGCTTATTAGCTAGCTGAGCTCCTGTTATCTTGAAATGTTTTCTTTCCTTAGTTTTTCTCCTTGCTGGTAAGAGTTAGTTTCCTGTAGATTCTCTTTATGGCAGTAGACATTTGCTTTTCTTTTGCTTACCTTTGTCTTCCAGTGTACCTCCTTTCTCTTTTGGAGACCTGAGAGTTGCATACTACTTTTTAACTTGTGCTGCCAGATTCCTTCTCCCAGTCCTTTTACTCAGCTGTAGGATTGCTTGTGGCAGCTTCTGGCAGTGCATCAAAGCAGGAGTCCATACATTCAAGTCACAGTTGAACCAGGACTTTGTGAGAGTGCAAGCTGAGTTTTCCCTATCCTGGAGTCTTTCATGTGTAGTTGCACCCTTCTTTCTAGAAGAATCATTTATTTCCTGTGGGCCTAGTGGTTTTCCTCTGTGTTATTTATATGGGTAAGTCATGTGTTCCTTTTAAAGGATCTTGCCTGTCTGGGCATAAACTAGATACAGGTTTCCAAGATCATTCAAATCACAGAACTATCCTGTCATCTGGTTCACTCTGCTCCTGCTAATTCCTCCACTGAAGCTTTTCCTTTGCCCTACAGGTTTAAAGTTTCCATGCAGAAGTAAGTCCCTGGTTAAATACTAGCATCCTAGTCTCTCTCTTCAAATTGGTTGTTTAATGAATCCTTTTAATTAAAATCCAGACCTTTTGAAGAATAAAGGTCAGGATAAAACCTCATTCTGAGGCTGTCTGTCCTTCCCTCCTGGTGGCCCAGATTAAGTAGGGAGGTTTTTCCTGGCTTTTCTAAGGGTATGTACAAGTGTTACAGTTCCACCAATTGAAAGGCTATGTGAACAAGTGTTCACAAGGCTTCAAATGGTTAAAAATGGCCGATGCAGTGGAAATCTCCCCTGCTTTGGACTGTGTTGAAGTCCTAATTGATTCCTTATTGATTCAATTGAATTTTAGATGGCTTAAAGTAACAAGTTGAACTTCAGCCAATTGATTTGAAGGCTTGTACACAATCTGTATGAGAAGTTCCAGTTACCTGAAGTCTTGCTAGAAAGGAGATTGCTTCAGACGATAACTATTATGGAAAAAGTGGAGGAATTCTGTAAAAAATCATTGGGTGACTTGACACAAATATTTCCTCTGTGATCTTTGTCTTATGTTTTGTTTCAAGTGCTTCTCAGGAGTCTGTAATAAAATATTAATAGTCTCAAAAAACAAGCGAGTGCAAGCCCTACAAACGATTATAGATCTAAGATAGCTGTGTTAGTTTCTTCACTATCCAATTCAAAATGAAATACCTCTGATCAAGTCTTACAGTCTTTGCCTAAACATGCTAGCACCTATTATCTATATCACGGGTTCCCAAAATGTGGCCCCTCAGGCCAGATGTCGCCTGCCATCCAGGACTGTGCCTTTGAAATGGCTCTTCAGGGATGAAATTTTAGGAACACACAGATCAGGGTTTCCCATAGTCCTCAATCAATAGAAATGTTTAAGTTTGTAGGATACTACAGTTCCTAACCAGTGGCAACTTGGCAAAACTACATCCAGTAAAGGTTTAGTGACCCTTGCTCTTGAGATGGAAGGAAATACCATGATCATCTCCTTTCATAAGTAGCTCTTTTGGACTTGCCACAAGACTGGTATGAGAAAACACGTCAAGCTCCAAGACTGACTCTCAACAAAGATGAAAGCTGTGTAGTTCTGACTCAATACATTATTTCTGAGATGTCTCATAGACCTTTTAGTGTTGGTGATTTGTTGTTGTTAGTGCCTAGAGGCCCTAGTGATGATCCAGGCCTGTTGTACTAGGTGCTGTGCAAACATGGAACAGAAAGACAGTTGCTGTCCCAGAGAGCTCACCATCAGTTTGATACAACCAGATGGGTAAAGACAGGAGTACAGGGAGGCACTAGGACAGCATTGACTAGCATGGATAGACTGGATGCATTGGCACACCAACAGTAATTACCATAGTCATGTTCTTTTGTAAATATAATTGAAAGGAGGAACATTTTTAAGGAGAGATATGAAAGTTAGCAAAGTGAAACAGCCCGGTGAATATTTACAAGCAATTCTTCCAGAGTGTCCAGGTGCTTGTTTGGAAAATGTAACCGGTGGTTGAGGGAGGCTGGCATCTTAAACTGATCAGAGCTGATGCTTTTGACACTGAACAAGAGAAGTAGGTTGGTGTTAGTGTCGGGCGCAGAGAGGGCTATGCATCACCCTCCTAGAAGTGAGGACAGTGGAATCTGGGACTTAGAAGGAATTAGCAGGAAGAAAATTTTCCTTTCCCTTTGAATATGAATTTCATTCTTCCCTATATTTAGCTACCTTCATATACACCTGTTTTGGAGATAACGTTGGAAGATTCTTATTTTGGTTCTGTAAGGGGCTACAGTAATGTTCAGATGTTGTGATATATTCTTTAAATATAGTTCTGTCCTAGTTATAAGCAGGGACAAGATTTCTTGGGAATGGGGAATTATTTTCCTTAGTATTTGTAAGAAGCTTGGGTAGGGAAAAGCAGAATAGATTACATTGAATTATACTGATTACAACTGAATTACCAGTGTCTTAGTATTAGGCCTGTGCGAAAGAGCTAGTATTCGTTTCGGATTTGGCTGGTTCAGGGGACACTGATTTGGTTCGGTGATTTGAATCGCTGTCCTGAATCGATTCAGCCAAATCTGATTCGGAGATTCAGCCGCTGCCGAATCTCCAAATTGAACAGGCCTCATCCCCTGCCCACTCTCCCAGTCCCATCAAAGGCTGCCCTACCCAGCCCCAGCGTCCCGGCACTTAATAAAAATAAATAAATTAAAAAATCCCCACACTCACTGGCTCCTGCCTGGGGGGGCGGGGGTGGTGGTGATCCCTGCTGCCCCCAACTGCCCTGCACTGTATGGGGGGGGTGGGCTCTGCTATGAGCCCACAGAGGCTCTGACAGCTGCTGCAGCAGCTAGTGAGTGGGAGCTTTTTTTTTTTCTTTAAAGTGCTGGGATGTGGGGACCAGGCAGGGCAGCCATAGATGGGGCTGGGAGAGCAGGTGGGGGTCAGGGGAGCCGCTCAGGTGGGCTGGGGGAGCGGGCTGGGGCTGGGCAGGGGTCCTCCCATGTTCCCCTTCCCCACTCCCCCTCCTCCAGCCCCACCCACCTTGCCCCCTTCATACCTGCACAGAGCCCAGATCCGTCTCCCTGTGGCAGCGAGTGGGGACTGCCCAAATCTCTAAATCGTTTCAGAGGCTTTGAATCAATTCCGACCTCTTAGCTGGTCTCCCAGTTCGATTCGGATTTGGAGATTCGGCTGCTGAATAGGGCCTAATCTTTCTGAATCCAATCAGCAACCAAAGCTTTGCACAGCCCTAGTTAGTATATTCTTTTCCATGCCTCTTCCTTTTTTTATGGACTGTACCACCACTGTCTCAGGCTCCTAAGCCCATACATTTGGATAACGTCTTTATATGGCTCTGGGAATAGACATTCAAATTACAGCATGTTTTTAAATGAATGGAGACTTGCTGTTTATCATCTGCTCTGCAAGTCAGTTTTGTCCATCTGCTTTTCCCCTGCAAGATTCAGGTGCCCCAGCTAGGTTTTCCTTTATCAAGGAGTAGGAGTGGGCTGATGAATACCGCTCTCCCTTAAGCCTCCACCCCTTTTTAACTAACTGCGAATTGATTGTTTGTCCTTATCCTCCAGCTTTTCTCTAGATACAAAGGGCATCTTTACATGTGCTCCAGGGTGGGGTGATGGGGGAGGCTTGATTGATTGATCAAGTCTGCTCCACTGTGAGCTAATTAACATACGTTGGAGCAGGCATATGTGCAAGTGCCCAAACATCTTAGATGAGTTTAAGTATCCCCAATAAGAACTGGCTCAACATAGTAAAAATCTAGGCTTTTATTTCCTCTGTTCTCCAAGACTCTGATCAGGCACTCTTCTACCTCTTTGGTCTTGCTGCTTCAAAGGTATTAAAAATGCTACTGTTGAAATAATTTATTGCTTCACTGGTTATTCTTTCTCTGCTGCATCAAACACAATTTTTTTCTTTGTCTTTTAATGTCCTCTTTCCATCACCGTTGGTTTTCTTTACCTGCTGTAACTTGGGTCCTAAGTGCTTTGGTGCAGAGATGGTCTATTAATAAATGTTTGTAAAATATGTAATGCAGTAGGGGCCCAATCCTTCCTGGAATTAGCCTTACACAAATAGGTATTAACTGTATAAATTCAGGTTGAAAACTTGTTCCTATTATTTAGGGGTGTTTTAAGCCTCTTTTAGCCTGCTTTAAGTTTTTATAGAAGGTATTTATCCAGTTATTTTCTGTATTGTCATTTCAGCTTCAAATATGGATCTACGGTCCACATGAAACAATTTAATGCTTGGATTGGCTGAATTTTAGAAAGGTTGGCAGTGACAGCACTGTTTTATTATGTTTCTCTTATGCTTGTTTCTGACCATTCAGCACAACCAATAGTCAGTTTTTAAGCCAGGGACATTTCACAGTATTGCTGAGCTCTTAGTTGAAATATTTTTGCAGTATAGCAAGTGGCTAAGTATAGTGCTCATACTTAGTTATACATTATATAATGGAATGGGAGGGTGTTTGTTAATATGGTGAATATAAAGAACCTGTACTTGTAAAGATCATAAACTCCGTTTAAGAGTATAGCTTCTAAAAAGTCATTTGAAACCTGAATTACTGAAGAACATAGTAAGCAGCTTAGAGGCTGTGGACCATGTACAGTACAAATTCAGAGTTAAGCTGTTCAGCTGAAAACATTTCAGAGTCATTGGGGTTTGGGGATGCTGAGCAGCTCTCAAAATCAAGGCAGTTTCCTTTGGTACCTTAATAAGGTCTTTGATGCTTAGATATAGGCATTTTAATTTGTAACCAAGTGTGCAAAGAGGCTTTCTTAACTGAATGCTGAACAGAACACAAAATGGTGATAATTACTACTTCAATAAAGATTTATCATTGCAAATATGTACAAGGTATTAGTGTAATCATTTAATCTTTACCTGATTTTAGATCTTTAACTATGCCTAAGACTTAGAGTATTGGTCCATGTACAGTGCAAAAAAATTGTAACCCACATTAATTTTCTCCACTTCCTATGATTCTCAGTTAACCCTATGTTCAGGAAATTACTCTGGTTTCCTGTAGACTATTTCTAGTTGCTGTTGGCTGAGAGAACTGCAGTGGTGTTTATGCAATGAAATATAATAATAATTAAAAAAAGAAACAGTGGTTAAGGAAGATTAACTTCTCTTAATCTTTGAATGAATGAATTGAATGTGATATACTCAACATTTACCTTGGAGCACTGTAATTTTATTCTAATGATTGTCACAGTTGCTGGATACTGAGAGTAGTTATTTCTTTTGTTGACAGAAGGGCATGTAGTTAGCTAGTGGAAGTGCATAGCTCTCCGTGCCCCCCAGCTGATCAACTTCCTCTTTTGCTCAAATCCAATTTGCTTCCAGTTCCTGAAGAGAAAAGTCTTAATGTAAATTCTGCTTTGATTATTTTCTTAGCTGAAGGAGCTAAATACCAAGCCAGGGAGGAAAATCCTGGTATGTCCTATGTATAACAGTCCTAAAGGTCTTAATTGCTGAATCTCTTGTTGAGCCAGGGAACCTTTTAGCTGCGGCCTGCCCTTTTCCTGATGCTGAGTTGCTAGCAGCAGTACTGCACAGCATCCTGATTCAGCCACACACCGTCCCTTACCAAGAAGGATACATTGGACAGGAAGCTGAGATGCCTCAAAGCTTCCGGACTGATGCAGTGAGAACTACAATTATTTACTTGTTATATAAGGCAGACCAGTGTGGCTGAGACTGCAACTCTTCAGGGCTTGTAACTTTTAGTCATCCAAGTTGAAACCCCCATGCTTCCATAGATTCATAGATGTTAGGGTCGGAAGGGACCTCAATAGATCATTTAGTCTGACCCCCTGCATAGGCAGGAAAGAGTGCTGGGTCTAGATGACCCCAGCTAGATGGTTATCTAACCTCCTCTTGAAGACCCCCAGGGTAGGGGAGAGCACCACCTCCTTTGGGAGCCCGTTCCAGACCTTGGCCACTCGAACTGTGAAGAAGTTCTTCCTAATGTCCAGTCTAAACCTGCTCTCTGCTAGCTTGTGGCCATTATTTCTTGTAACCCCCGGGGGCGCCTTGGTGAATAAATACTCACCAATTCCCTTCTGTGCCCCCATGATGAACTTATAGGCAGCCACAAGGTCGCCTCTCAACCTTCTCTTGCGGAGGCTGAAAAGGTCCAGTTTCTCTAGTCTCTCCTTATAGGACTTGGCCTGCAGGCCCTTAACCATACGAGTGGCCCTTCTCTGGACTCTCTCCAGGTTATCCACATCCCTCTTGAAGTGCGGTGCCCAGAATTGCACACAGTACTCCAACTGTGGTCTGACCAGTGCCCGATAGAGGGGAAGTATCACCTCCTTGGACCTATTTGTCATGCATCTGCTGATGCACGATAAAGTGCCATTGGCTTTTCTGATGGCTTTGTCACGCTGCCAACTCATGTTCATCTTGGAGTCCACTAGGACTCCAAGATCCCTTTCTACTTCCGTGCCACCCAGCAGGTCATTCCCTAGGCTGTAGGTGTGCTGGACATTTTTCCTCCCTAGGTGCAGCACTTTGCATTTCTCCTTGTTGAACTGCATTCTGTTGTTTTCTGCCCACTTGTCCAACCTGTCCAGATCTGCTTGCAGCTGTTCCCTGCCCTCCGGCGTGTCCACTTCTCCCCATAGCTTTGTGTCATCTGCAAACTTGGACAGAGTACATTTGACTCCCTCGTCCAAGTCGCTGATGAAGACATTAAAGAGTATCGGTCCCAGGACCGAGCCCTGCGGGACCCCACTGCCCACACCCTTCCAGGTCGAAACCGACCCATCCACCATGATTCTCTGGGTGCGACCCTCTAGCCAATTCGCCACCCACCGGACTGTGTAGTCATCCAAGTCACAGCCTCTTAGCTTGTTCACCAGTATGGGGTGGGATACCGTATTGAAGGCCTTCCTGAAATCTAAGTATACGACATCCACCCCTCCTCCTGTGTCCAGGTGTTTCGTAACCTGGTCATAAAAAGAGACTAGATTAGTCATGCACGATCTGCCTGCTACGAACCCCTCAGCATAATTTGTTCTGCCGGGCTCTCGCAAATGTGAGCCTTGATAATTTTTTCAAAGATTTTGCCAAGGATGGAGGCAAATCCGTGTTTCTCAGGGTGGAATCTCAACCCCTCTTCGCTCTTAGACTGAACCTAAGGTCTTTGCAACAGGATCCTTCATACAAACCATGAGTGCTCACATGTCTAACTTGGTTTGACAACCTACAGTTCTTCCCTTCAGGAGCTCTAACCAATGGTGAAGAGTGACCCCAAACAGACTTGTGAAACAAAGCCCTGTTTAATCTTAATAGCAAGAGCAGAGCATATTAATAAAAGTTCCACATGCAAGTCAGTCTGACTTAAAGTCTTAGGTTGGCCTGTCTGAGGCACCCAGCTTCTGAGTATTGGGCTTCATTTTACTCCATAGCAATCTCTGTCACATCTTCTCTGACCTTCTGGGGCTCTCTCTTTATCTACTCCATAGTTCTCTCTTCTGGTTTCCTACCTTCCACACCCTGGTGATCACAAGCCAGACTGGTGACTTCAGCATGGTTGAGATGTTTCATCTCTGTGAGTGATACTTGCATGTTTCTTTCAGCATTGATTAATGGGGTATCTACAAGTTGTCGTACACTTTTCCCAAAAATTGCAGTGTACCCCCTCTTTATAATCATATAAACTGGCACATGAACTGTACAATCAACAGATGGACATATAAAATATCACAGAGCAACACAAGGCCAAATTTCAAGTGTTGAAGGAGGTAGTGGGGCAGATCTTTTCAGAAGGGAGAGTTGGTCCTTATATGCAAATGGCCTTATGAGTAGGGACCTACCTAATTTGTGACGGCTGCTTCCAGATTTTGCAGTCCTGGCACAGCATTGGGTGCCATTTTTGCAGTGGAGCACAGAGGGCCCCACCATGCCTTTGATTGGCAGAGGGGCCCTTTAAGTCCCGCCCCTTGTGGAGATTGACAGATGGTAGGGCAGGAGTTTGAGAGCCCTTCAGCCAATCAGAGGCATGGGGGGGGTGAAAATTCTGCCATGCTCCACTGTTTCACTCCTCCCTTTCCCCCCCACCTCCCTGTGCTTTGGGACACCAGGGCTTCCCACTTCTGTTTGCAGTTTGCAGCTCCCTTCCTCCCCCACCGCCCCATTTGCTCGTAATTTTCCTCCTTTTTCGCGAGACCAGATTTTTCATGGAGGACCTACCAAATCTGTGGTTTCCGCAAAAATCACAAAATCGCAAATTTGGTAGGTCCCTACTTTTGAGCAGTGCAATGCATACTCTTAAAGAAACTGTCAAGACTGGCTCTTAAAAACAATAAAAATGAACTGTTATAGAACCTAATCATGACAAGAAGGCAGACTAGCAAGGTATACTATACTACCCTGTACAGTAAGCTTTCATCTTGTTCAGGTCACTAACTGCACCATAAAAAGTATTCTTCTCATCTAAAAAGTCACCTACCTGAAGGATCAGAGTCAACCTTTACAACCAGCTCCATGTCTGAAGAGCTTCTCAAATGAAGGGCTTATTTGGAGCAATAACAATGTATTAAAGACTGTGCAGAATGTTGTAATGGTTCCTGCCCCAAGGAATTTATAGTTTTTGCACTTAAATACAACACACTATATCTCTTTGCATGTATTGATCTGTTTTTCAAAAGCTTTTCTTTCCTGTTTTTGAGACCTGACAGTTTCTCAGCCTGTTTTCCTTATTGGCCATCAGCTGCACTCTGTCTTCTGTATCTTTCAAAATGCATTTAATAACATACACAACAAAAGTGCTGTTGCATTTTTTTGTAGTATATTTATGCAATCTCTTTTCTCTGACCTATTTTTTCTATTTATTACCAATCTGACTTTTCAAAGAACTTTTTCAGGGACCTACAGTTTGTACTTGTCAGGCGTGGTTATTGGAATCATATGTTGCTTTATTTGCCTTATTTTTGAAGCTGTAGTGGTACATACATCCATTGTATTAATTTACTGATATTAGCTTTAGATGTTACTGTTGAAACAAGTGACTTGTCTTTTTTTAGAGGTATTTTCATCTAAGTGAGTGAGTTTTTATTTTCCTGGTTTCCCTGGCAGTGTTCCTCATATTTATTCCCTTGTACATTTTAGTATTTTGGGTTAATGTGTACAGTGTGCAGCTAACTCACTTAAATTGCAGAATATTAGATCAGAAATACTGCTGCAAACAGTCCTCTGAAGGAACCCTAGATACCAACTGCCTCTTTCAACTGAAATAAAAAGGATTAGAAATAGTTAAAATTTTTCTAGTTTTGTAACTAATATGCTTTCACCAGATGACACCATCTGCAAAACAAGTAAGAGTATTAACAGGAAAAGAACATACTTTGCCATACAACAGTTCTTCACACTAAGGCTAAGTACAGACGGTCAAAAAGCCTCAGGCTGAATCGATTCAATATTCACAGGTTAGTCTAAGCTGTGTAAATTGAACAAATAATCAAGTGAACAGATATTCACTTTTGATCCTGGAAATGCAGCCACATGCCTGCAGTGGCTCAGGGCAGAAGCTGGGGTTGGGGCCCTAGAGCATACCTCCTTGCTCGGCTGGAGCAGTCATCTTGGGTCTGCCCACCCTGTGAGGGGAGGTTTGCAGAGGAGGTACAAAGCATGTCAGGATGCAGGGGGGAACGGGGGGGGGGACACTGTTAACTTGAATCTGGAGGGTATCTGAGACAGAAGTTCAATAAACCATTTTAACTTACCAGTTAAATCTGATGCTACATCCACCCAGGTTTATCTTGAACCAATTTTGGCCGTTTTGAAAGTGGTTTATGTGCACTGAACTTCTGTTGCATTGTACATTTGAACTGGTTTCTGACCACTTTTACTGGTTTATGTGTAACTTCTATCCGTAGCCCAAACCTCATCTTCAGTCAGTATTTAACTCTGTTAGGATATTTTATGAATGGTGAACACCCCAAAGAAATATTGTTTTGTTTTTCAATAAGCAGTAGAATCTCTTGCTCAAAGGAACTTTCTTGGAAATGTGTCGAAGCATCTTGGAAATGATCAGCATCTTGGAAATGTGTTGAAAGGTCTGAGTATACTTGCCTTGGAGTTAGTTGTACTCCATAGATTTGATGCTAATCATCTGATATGAGGACTAGTCCTAGAAGCCTCAGTAAACTGTTCTGGAGCCCAGTGGATTATGGTTTATTCTATAGTACAACCCTTAAGACTTTTCCTGACCTGTGAAGTGTGCTGTAGTTAAAATGTTGTTTTATTCTTTCACTGTATTGTCTCTAAATTGATTTGGTTCTAAGCATTTTTTCCATTCTTTTCTTGGATGCCTTCTCTTCATTATTTTTCTTGGGAGTAGTTCATCTGCCTTGACACTTTGAGATCACCCTTCAAAATTCCTTGCAACACAGCACATCTTTTTTTCCCTTTAGCTCTATTGTTTATGTCCTCTTGATAATCTTTCTGCTGTTTACATAAAGCTTGCTTTGAGGGACAGGTATTAAGGAGACAGTACTCTAAGAATTTTTAAATGGAGACTGACAACAAAATCCTGGCTACCGTCATACCTTATTGCTATAAATAGTGCAAGGGGAAGGGATCATTGCATTGTGTGTGTGTGTGTGCGTGTGTGTATGTATGTACAGCTGATGATCAGTAACACCAGACATCTAAAAAAAAAAAAGGGGGGGGGAAACAGAAAAAAGTAAAATAGATTCTTTCTTTAGTGTATCTCTTCTACCAGAGGCTGTCTTTCCTTTGGCTAGTTTACAGAGATAAAAACCAAGGTTTTTCTTCAGTCTGATACCAAATCACTGCCAAATTATGTTGGCTAACTTCAGTGCAGCGAAATCAAAATGAAAGGAAAATAAACACTTAATCAGCTATCTAGTGAGCAGTTCCAACTTCTAAGAGGGCTAAAACTGTCCGTCTCCCAGACTGGATGCCCTATTCAGGCTTCTTCAACTGGGACAGGTGACCACCGTTCCTTTAATTACGAGTAAAGCGGTATATATTATGGAGTCTTGAAGACGCCGATTGATGATCATGTTTGGGAACTGCTTGGCTCTCTTCCCTTGGACAGGAGAAAGACAGGCAAGTTGTTTCCTCCTTTCCTCTGAGAGCCTTTCCATGTCAGGGTGAGCACAGCTGGATGCTCAGATTGAAAAGCTTAGCAGCTTCTGTGAAGAGAGAGGCCCTCCACCTTCCTCCTCCTGCAGGGAATTAGGCCCTTTTGTGCCTTTGTGACATAGGATATGTACATCCAGGGGTGGATCCAGAGAGGGCGCAGTGGTGTGGATGCACCCTCCTTTCAGTCGATGCTGCAGCTGCAGGAGCAGCAACCAGAGTCTTCATTTAAGTCCCTGAAGTAGGTAATAATTCCCCGTTCCCTTCCCTTGTGCACTTAGCGGCTCTTTCCCTTGCCTCCCCTTTCCTCCATCCCTCCCTCCTTCCTTCCTCCACCCACTGCTTCCCCTATCCCTGGCTGCTGCAGAGTCAGTGAAAAGCTCAAGAGCCACACCTACATGCACCAGCCGGGCTCCATGGAGAACTGGGTTCAGTCAGGGACAGCAGCCACGGTGGGTGCATGGGTTTCTTCTCCCTACCCTTGGGTAGTTCCCTGCCAGCCTGAGAGTAAGCACTGGGAAAGGAAACCTATCTGCTGCTGCTACTGCCTCAAAATGCAGCCTGGATGGAGCAGGACAGGAGCAGCTCTGGAGTCTCCCCAATGCCCCTGGTCAGGTGGGGACAGTGGCAGGGGAGGGGAAGTGCTACTGAGCTTGGAGGGGGAAGGGAATACAGAGGGACAATTTGTTTACCTGGTTGAGAGACTTAAAAAAAAAAAAAGACCTTGGCTGCTGTTCCTGTGGTCCAGCCTGCTCTCCAGGGCTGGGGGGAGGCTGGGTGCAGGGAGTGTAGTCACCCCTTGCAGTGCTGGTTGCTGCTTTCATGCCCCCTCTCTACAAAATCTTGGATCCACCCTTGCATACATCCAACCAAATGTGCATTAAAAATGTAAGTATGGTTAGCTAAAGGTAAATACATTTAATATCATCCCAGAATGTTATAGTTGGTGATCTTTCAGCATTTTCATTATAACCTCCTTTCTCTAATCAGTTTAGATCATCAGCCGACACCTGGATTTTTTTTCTCTCCTTGTATCAACTCATGGGAGAGACGACACAGCACTAGATTCATTTGACTGCCCTCTGACAAACAGATAGACCAGTAAGGCTTAGATTGCCTCCTGAGGAACAAGGGGGATTGCCAGAAGATACAGATGGCAATTCTGTCTTCTGCAAGCAGTCGTGAATTCTTGCTTTGTGGGAAACATAGTCTTGAAATTAAGTAGTGCAAATGCTGTGCTTCCATGTGAATAAGTCTTGAGTATTTAAAAAAAGGTTTTAATAGCAATAAATCAAATGGTGTAGGTTACAGCAGATAACCAAATGTTGCTTTAGCTAACATTTTAAAAACCGACACTATTTTTTTATGCTTCTCTTTCTCTGGGTTTCTGACTTGAGATACTTTGAAAAAGACTGTTATTCAAAAAACTGCTAAACATCCACTCTCTGGAAATCAGGTCTCTTCAGAGTGACTTCTTTTTGAAAACCCAAAATTGGAAGCATTGAAAAACACGAGTCACTAAAAAAAAAAGTTGGCCAAATGAAATCGTATATGGATTTTGGGATGTAGACAACAGTGGTAACATGTTTAGAGAAATGTTTGCAGTTCTTGCTCTAATGTATTGGTATTTCAAGGCTTCATGCTTTCCTTCTGAATTCTGTAACAGAGATAAGCCAGGCAAGGGTCAGCAGTTAAGTCTAACTTGATGACGGTTTGTTTGGTTCCTTTTTGTACGTAAATCAAATTTATTGCTCTCATCCTCAGTAGTGGAAGTGGGGTCCAAATAATTTAACAGTGTCCTGAAATCAAAGAGAATAAAAATTAATAGATTTCTGATTAGATCTATCTGAAACCATAAGAAAATCTCTGAAATCTTCCTGCATCCCCTTTTGTTTATAGTTATAATCCATGCCAAAAAATAGAACATTAAGGCTAAATGCAAGGCTTAAGAGGCTGGTTGAGCCAGAAAGATATCCTTCAGTAAGTGAAGATCCAAACTTAACTTTGTTCTGCAGTGATACCATATGATTATGATTCAAAACATTTCAGTTCTGTAGGCCTCGTTAGATAAATGTCTTTACAAAAACATTTAAGCTTTTTTAAATTCTGTTCCTCCATGATCTTTCCCAGGGCAGAGGTAAGACCATCAAAGTTTTACATTTTCATTTTATGTGCCCAAACTTCTTTGAATTTAAGTAAAAAACTGAATGTGTGCTTTTTGAGATCATTTCACCCTTTGTGTTTATTCGTAGACTGTTGATCTCTCAATTACACATGTCTTTTCAGTCATACATATAGCTTAACATAATTTTTGCATGGGACTTTCAATTTTTTTGGATTTAAAAAAGATACGTGAATGCTGTCAGTCAGAGGTTTATCCATAAAATGTTATCATGGTGGAAGACTTGCAGAAAACTTGTAAAATGTCTGCCATCTCCCATAATACTTTGATGAATGGAATGAAGGAAGATGCCAACCCTTTTTGCTTTCAGCAGGTGGGGACGATATTTGGTCCTATTGGGCATTTATACAGGTGCTCCAGGAGTTGGGGTGTGGGGGCGCTTTGATTAGAGTGGCTCCAAGAGCCACTCTAATTAAAGTGCCTGGAGTGTCACATGTATCAGCATCTCCACGCTGAAAAATGGCGGCGGGGTGCTTTAACTAAAGCTCATATGAACTTTAGCTAAAACGCCCCCACCAACATCTTTCAGTGCGGGGATGCTGATACATGTGACACTGGAGTCTGCTGGAATGTGGTAATCACCACGTTCCCACAGACTCAGTTAATTGAATTTGCTCTGACGGACTGCAAATGTAGTACATTGGAGTAGCCTTGCTACACGTGTATAGGCGCCCATTGAGAAGAAGGGACATGGAAGCCATTTTGAAATAATTCTTTGTGGATTTGTTGTAGAACATTATTCTTAGCTGATGAAGACGCTCCTTTCAGTTACGAAGCATCAAGGGAAAAGGTGGGGAGCGGGGATTCCAGAGGTAGCCGACACAGTAGTATTTCAGTGAATAGAGATTGTATGGGATGTTTGAAAGGTCTGTACAGTTCTGTTAAGGCTACTTGAAAGCATTTGACACTATGCTATCTTAAAATACTGTTATAATTTTAGTTCCTAAATTAGTACATAAACTTGAGAATGTCCATGAAATTACTTCTGTACTCAGAATAAATGCTGTGAGGTTTCCTTGGGAACCTGGGCGGTGGGTAGGGGGTGGGGAGGAGGAGGATATCATTTTTGTTTTTCCTTATATAACAAAGTTGAATCAGTGTTTTAAGCACTAGACTATCTTACTTATGGAATTGACTGCTGCTTAATACTGCGAATAGGGCTAGATTAACTAAAAGACTGGTGTTGTACTAACTGAGCTTGGTTAGTATCTACATTCATGAATTTAACTAGAACATTTCAGAAGAAACAATTGATGAAAAGCACAAAAATAATGTGGCATATTTTGGAATGTTTGTACTAGACAACACTCTGCCATTAGGTTTAGGATGGAGTGAAGAAGAAAAACCTCTTTGTTTTTAATTTTAATAGAATTAGTGCATCTGTTTTAAAAGGCTGACAAAATAAAGGATGTTCTGCTATGGTTTTGGTCTTAGATGTTATTAAATGGAAACTTCATTATTTAAGCAAAGAGTTTATAACAAAACCGAGAATGAAATGTCTTGTTGTTCCAAGACTTGGTAATTGTTAGTACTAATTATAGAAAAAAAATCCTTTTGGTCCTCTAGCATGCATTTCATGATGAATTGTAGTCATATGCTTTTCCAGGAGAGGTTTGCTTTGCCTGCAAAACAGTGCCAAAGAAAGCTATTTACCACCAAGCAACTTTTCTTGCTTCTTTTATTGGCAAAAAGTATATCTTTTTGGTCTAGTAGAAAGCTTAAATCTTTTAACACACTGTTCATATGCATTTCCATTTCCTTTCAGGTATCTTTGCATATGTACATTTATGTATGTATTTTCTTCTCATGACCAGGGATCCTGGTTTTCCCTGATAAAACATTGCAAATTCTTGGATGAAAACCCCCAAATCCATGATTAAAATGAAAGGCCCCTCACTCCCCCCCTACAGCCTCCCCTTTCTGCTGGTACCCCTCACCACCCCCACACAGACCTCTGCCCCCCACTCCCTAGCTGCCAGGGCTATGGGAGCAGGGATCTGGTCCCCCGGCATGCGGTGGTGCCTCCTGCAACAGAGCGGAGCACAGCTCCCACCCCCTGCTGCCTGCCTGCTGCAGGCTTGGGTGGGAGCGGGGCAGCTCCCTGCAGTTGCGCACACTCCTGGCGGGGCACAGGAGACCTGTACCCCCCAGATGTGTGCACGGGATGGGCACAGGCTGCCCACTGTGGGCTCAGGCTTCTGCCCTGCTGCCCTCCCCTGGGGCCTCTGCAGCCTGGCAGGTGTGACCCAGCGCTGCAGGGCACAGTGGGACTGCGCAGGAAAGCTGCTTGCCGCTGCAAGTTCTGTGCTGCCCTGGTGAAGCATCCTCCTGCCTTGGGGTTGTACTCCTCACTGCTGCTGCTCTTAGAGGATGTGTTGCCAGGACAGCATGGAGCTTACAGCAGCAAGCAATTTTCCTGCATGGTCTTGCAGTGCCCTGCAGCTCTGGGTTGCACCCACCGGGCTGTGGAGGCCCCAGGGGAACGCAGCAGGGCGGAAACCCAAGCCCACAGTGGGCAGCCCACCCTGCACACAGCTCTGGGCGGCATGGGTCCCTCCTAACCACCCTGGAGTGTGCACAACAACAGGGAGCTGGCCCCACCCTTCCCCCGCTGCCTCAATGAGCTGACTGCAGCCCTGTCCCACTCCCCGTCAGGGCCCTGTGGATGCTCACTGCAACCCCAGCCCTCAAGCCCCACACACCGCCTGGCTTGGCAGCAGCCCCTGCCCTGCCCAGCTCCCTCCCTCTCTCCCTGTGGGGCCTCAGTTCCCCCTCCCTCCCCAACTTGTGTGTGGGAGCTGTTCTCCAGGCTGCCTGGGGCCATGTGCATATATGTGCACCCCTCCCTGACCGCCCTCCTCCCACTCCCCCCATCCCCTTGTAGGCTGGATCTCTGCCAGCCTCCCCAGACCTCTTAGCAAAACTGCAAAATCTGTGGGTTTCTCCATTAAAACGAGAAATCCGTGTCGTCTTCTGGTAAAAGGCGAAGTCCATGTTTTTCTCTGATTCCCCATGGGAAACGGAAAACCCGGATCCCTGCTCGTAACAGTTATCAGGAGTTGGACTTTTTAGTGGCTATGTTTGGAAAGACCGGACTGTAAGAAGCAATAGGCCTTGAGAAAAGAGGTTTGCAGTAATGAAAATGAGAGATGTGAACATATTAGTTGTGAGCTCTGAGAACTAGGGAAGACTTTAGAGAAACCAATGTCTGGCTAAGAGAGGAGAAAAAGGTTACAGGCCTGAGTGATGGCAAACATCATGACATGGTTAATGGATATTGAAGGGCGGTTTCAAGGAAAAGTTCAGAATTCTTTTCCGATTGTTCTGAGTATAGACAAGATGTAGGAAGGGAGGTTGGAGAAGTAGTGAGGTGCTTTTCGGAATTGGGGCAGATTTGGGACAGAAACAGTTGCTGAAGTTAGTACAAAAGAGGAAGAAAAAGTATTTATGTACAGGCAGTCCTCAACTTACGTTTTGAGTTGCAAGTGCGAAACGTTGTAACATTTATAGATTGACACCCTGTTCGACTTTATGATGTCAGTTTGGACTTTACAACGCTTGATCCGATGCAATGCCATGCCAGCAAACAGGTTTGCTGTCATCCATCTCCCTGGAGAACATCTGTCCAAACTTTCTTGGATACTTTCTTTAAGAAACCAGACAAGACTCCAGAAAAACCTGTAGCCAAGACTCCTGAGAAGACTCCAGCCAAGAGCCTTTCAAAAAGTCCAGCAAAGTCACCTCAAAGAAATCCTTCCAAATCAATGTGATTGCTATTTACAATATCAGTACATTAATGTAGCTATATTACTCCTCTATAATTGATCGAGTACAAAATTCTGGGGTATTTTTGGTGAAAACAGGGTATCGGGCCTTGGTTCAGGAATCAATCCCCCTTTTTATAACATTGTTTCTTACGAGAAAATTGGTTCCGAGTTGCAACATTTCGACTTAAGATGCAGTTTCTAGGAACCAATTGTGTCCTAAGTCTGAGGACTGCCTGTATAAATGTATAAAAAATAAAAGTGAGCCAGAGCTATGAAACCAGCTTGAAGGAATGGTTGGCAAGATAGTAAAAGAAACAGATAAACCATCCCAGAAACAGCCCAGAGACTGAGGCAGATGATAATAGTGCCTCTGTAGTCTTAGCTTGCTGAAGTTCATTATGAGTGTTGTAATTTTCTTTCCTTCTCTTTTTGTGATACTTTGTTTTTTCTTAAAGCCTGAGTTCCTGCAGGGTAGCAAAATATGTGAGAAACTTCGCTTTCATTAAAAAAAACAAAATAAAAACCAAATATGTAACACTTTCAGTTGCAGAGGAAATAGGATGAGTATACCATAAAGATTAAAAATAAGCATGCAAAATACCCCACTTATTTTAAATCTTGTGATTTTTCTTAGAGTCCATCTCATGACCTTTTGGAGCCTGACTAATGGTTTTTAAAGGCTTGGTGATACCATTTTGTTAAAGTTGACCATGTAAATTTCAGAGGAATAGACAAAGTAGAAGTAGGGTTACCATATTTCCAGTTCCAAAAAAGAAGACACCTATTGGGTGGGGGGCGTAGTTTCTAACTGTTACAGTAAATAACAAGTGTTATCCCCTCAGAAATTAAATGTAAAACAAAAACAAAGCCACAGTTTCCCTCCCCCCAGTCCTGCTGGTGCCCCCTGCTCCTGACCCACAGTCCCTGGGCCAAGCTGGTGCCCCTCACCTGACCCACAGTAACTTGCCCCTCCGGCCCATGCTGGTGTTCCACGCTCCCAACCTGCAGCCCTCTAGCACTGCCAGTGCCCTGCACTCCCAACCTACAGCCCACTGGTATGCCAGTGCTCTGCACTCCTGACCTGACATTTCCCTGCCCCCCTCACACACCCATTGCCTCCACACACCTCTGCCACATGCACACACACATGCATGCACACACGCTCACCTGGACAGTCTCAAAGCCTTGGCCCTTCAACCCCCTGCTCCCCATAGACTTACCTGCATCTGGGGACACTTCCACCATCCTGCTGTATGTTGGCCAAGTGTGCGCAGGTGCATGTGGGACCTCGTGCCTCCAGTTGCCCCAAGGGCTCCTTGCAGGCTGGAAGGGGAAATCTGCAGTTTCCTCTTTTAAAGAGGAAAATTTCTGTTTTTCTGCAGCAGACAGAAAACCCGGATCCTTGGTAAACACTCACTCAGCTAGGGCAAGCTGCGAAATGCAGTTCTACCAGCACTGACGTTAAAAAAGAACTAGCAGAGCAAAATCCCGGACATTTGTTCCTATTTCAAAAAACCACCCAGACAGATACTGGAGGACCCAAAAAGAGAACATGTCTGGGAGAATCCAGACGTATGGTAACCCTAAGTAGAAGTGTAGGGATCAAAAAGAAGGTAAAAAGTAATTTTGCTTAGTGCAGTGATATCTGTGGGAGCTATGTTGTCCAAATTTCTGCTTGAGTTGTCTGGAATAATAAGATGTATTGCATGTGTGCCAAATGCCATACTTGAAATACTATTTAAAAATACTAAATTCTGTTAAATTTAGTGTGAAATTTTAGGTTGCTTACCTAAAGTAATTTGAACTTTTGACCTTCAATTGAATTAACAAAAAAGTAAATAAAGAAATAAATAAAGGGGTTGGGTTTTTTTAAAGATAAATTCACTTTCAGACTCAGACCAACTATAATAATTTCATCCCCAGAGGATTTGTTTAGAAGGAATTAAGTCTGGCTGTTTTGTTATCACTCAGTTTCCATGTTTTTCTGCAATATTCAGGATTAATGTGATTTGCCAGTGCCAAGAGCACCACAGATTGTGTTTCAACAAAGGAGTTTGAATTAAAAAATCTGTCATCACAGCCTTCTTGTGCATACTGTAGTAGAGAAAAGTGGGTATATTAGTACTGCAAATGTAATAGCTCCATCTGATTATGTAAGCATATAGTCTCTGGATATGAAAATCTTTCCTTCCCCACCCACCCTTGCCCCTTTAAAAAATTATAACCACTGTGTAGGCAAGGTTCTTTGAGTAGACATCATATTTTTTATTAGACCAACTGAGTCAAAGATATTGCATCTGCTCAAAGAACCTTGCCTGCCTATGTCCTTAGACCAACACGGCTACAACCAAAAACCCAACCAGTGTGTAAACTTCCTGAAGAAATCTATGAGCAACTAAATCTTAATCTAGAAGTACTTGAGAATAGTGTACAGAATGTATTTCCCTCTTTAGGAGGATTCACCAGCCTTTTATTGTACTGTAATGCCCACATGCTACCACTACCAGATGGAAATGTCATGTCATTATTCCTGCACATGACTGCCAAATTTATTTGAAATGGTAGGGACACGACCTTAAAGCTTTTTGTGAGAGGTCTTCAATTGTATGTTTGGCAAAAGAAAAACCCAGCGACACAGTACTTACACATTAAGTTTCAAATACTCACCTTAGCAGCAAATCTTTAGAGCTTTTTTGTGACCTGACAGATACCAAGTAGTTGTGCATCTGATTGAAGCTGAGAGGTAGCATCTGCTCGGTGCTTGACCTATTATTACTGTAGTGTGACGGGACAGGCTTCAAGTTGAATGAACGATTTGTTACATGCTCTGGCCCAGGGCAGCTGCCTGCTGTGGAGTGCTGAGGTCCTAATGTTTCTAATTCTGCCAGTGAAATGGAGTGTAAGTAATTTCAAAAAGCAATAGGTTACATTTCCCAGTGTCTTCTTTTTTTTCTCTCTCTCTCTCTTGTTTTTCCCCATTGTTTCATAATGAACCCATTTTGCCTTGAGGGAGTGAATTGGGTTAAATTTGTTTGTTTGTTTTATTCAAATCTTTGTGTTACTGGATTTACTTCACCATTTTCTTTGATGTGTAAGTTCTCTCATTACTTGTTCACGTAAGTAATGTCATCACACAGTCTGAAAGTTGCTTTTAGCTAATATAACTTACTTTTAAAGTGTTAATTTTCTCATTCACCTGCCATTTAAGTATAGCTATTTTGATAGCAAGTATGTTGATTTTGTCGAACAGGAAATCAGTCTTGAATATGTATACATTACAGCAGCAGTTCCCAAACTCTGACAGATTGCACATCACCACTTTAAAACGACACAACCTTAAATACTGCCAGCACATTTTTGTCATATAAGGTAATTATAATATGTTACTGTGTACCAATGACAGGTTGTCTGTGTACTACTGGCGGTACCTGTGCCACAGGTAGGGAACCGCTGCATTATAGAGTTCTGCTGGAAGAAAAAGGAAGTAACATCAAATGTAAATATAAAGTTAATACTTCTAATATTCAAGAAAAGTAAATAAAACATTAAAGAATTTGAAGGTTGTTGGTTGTAGCCATGTTGGTCTAAGGACATAGGCAGACAAGGTTTTTTGGGTAGATATAATATGTTTTATTAGCCTGACTAAATAGCTGGAAAAAATGTTCTTTGAAACTTTTGGGCACAAATGCCCTTTTTGAGGCATAGGGAGATTCTGCTGGACCACATCTACCCAAAGAACTTTGCCTGCCTAAAGAATTTGAAGGCATTTATTGAGGTTTTTTGTGAGACGTTGCAGTGTTGGTCTTTGGTGGCTATAAAGAAAATATAGTCCTATGATACTTCTTGAAAACAAGGAGCAGTGTGTAATCCCCTATTTTCTAGGCATAATGAAAGCAGGGTCAAAGAAATGCCTTGCATTTGCAGTGTATGTTTGGGAGCTTTATAATGGTCCTTATTTCAAGTCCACAGTTTCATACCAGTCCCAAGAAGAGTTCTCTGTGGCACAGACAAGTTTTAGCCTTACTGCAGAAAGTTGCATGAACCAGAAGGCCAGAGTTCTTTGCCATGGTCTTCATCCTGGAGCATTAGTCAGCCTTAATGTCATCAGTCAGGACATTTAGAGCTTTGACTAAAAAATGAGACCTTAGGCCTTGTCTACGCCATGGCATACTGTTTTAGTTGAGGCTGAAGTTTAACAGGGTTGTCATATCAGAAGGCTCAAATATACCTTTACAGAGAGATTCATGCATCAAAAGAAAATTTAAATCCAGGATATTTTTTTTTTTTTTTTTTTGCATTAATAGTGTATGTTCCTGTAAAGACCTCAAATTCTTTAGTGAGCTCTTCCCTCAAAGACTGTTGCAGTAGAAGAAATATGACCTTTGAGATCTGTAGCTGGTTTCAGATTTATGGAGGAATTTTGGCTTGTTCTCAGATTTCTTTTCAACATTTCATAGTCAAGGTAAGAGAGAAGATTGGAAGGAAGTTTTATTTTTTAACGGAATATACTTTTTCTTTTCTTTTTTTTTAATTAAAAAAAAATGTAATTCCACTGTGATTTTGCTGTCTGCTTAAGAGAGTTCATCTGCAGTTTTAAATGTAGAGACTTCTTTGTAAGGTATTGATTAGGGATCACTGCTCATACCTTTCATGAAAGAAATTTTTCCTAATGGGAAGCTTATAGTGGTCTCAGTGAATTTAGGAACCAGTACATTCTAGCCTCGTAGTAAGAATGCTCTGCCTTGTTTATTTTGACCCAAAGCATATTTTACCTCAATATTTTTTAAAACTTTGATAGCAATCTGTGAAGTCCAAAAGGATTTTTTTTTTCCACAGGATAGATGAGCATTTGCTTTAAAATAACAGATGTGTAGTTTCATATGTTTCATAATTCATGTGCACAGCTAACTTCATGAAAAGATTTAAACCTGCAAATTAAACTGACCGTGTGTATGAAGAATAAGTTGTGTCTTTTCCTTGGTCAATGCAGATAAAAGTTCAGGAGGCTTGTTGTGTGACTCCTGTAACTACAATAGGAATTTCATTTTTTTTTTTTTTTTTATTCCAGTATAAAATATTGCAAGCAAAATGTTGCAGCACCCACATGTTAAATTCCTCACTTGGGTGTGTTGGTTTTGGGCCTCTCTGTTAAAATATGCACAATGCAGCTCTGGGTAGAGATGCCAACCTGCTCTGAACATGCTATTTTAGACCTAGGAAGCAGTATAGCCATGTTACTGTGGGTCTCTGCTCAGTGCAGCTAATTATTGTGGGTGCAGTGCCATGCTGACACAATTTTATTGCTTTCCTTATCAGAGATAACACATTCATAATTAGCTCAGATCTATTTATGCAGAACTGCCTTGTGCCATGAAGACATGCCCCAAAAGGCTAGGCCTGAAGGGAGAGAGGGCAAAAACCATAACCAAACAAACTATTTAACTTGCAGTGCTTAAACAGCTTATTAGACTTTTTTTTTTTAATTTCAGTCTTTGTCATTTAGGTTTTTTTCCTTGAGTCAAGTTGGGTTGACGTAGCCTTTGGGACATGGTAGGTATGAGTGCTAAAAGCAAAGTATACCATAGTCTTCTGTGAAATAGATGCATCTCAACTCTTTGTAAAAACTGAAATAAGTGATGATCATATGTAATGTTGCTGTGGCAGTCAGGCTTAGTTATAGGCAGAGCCCCTGCAATGTTGGGGAGAAGGGGGGGCCCTGGTATGGGGAAGAGAGCCATGAGAGGGGACACACGAGATTGTGGTAAAAGGTAAAGAGTCAAGTTGTGACCCTATAACACAGTGATTTTCAAACTGGGGTCATCAGATTCCACAAAAAGGTTGGGGGCAATGATGTAGTGGGCCTGGCAGCAGTACACTGCCATTACCAGGCCAGGTTGCCTGGCTCTGTGTTGGCTCACACCACCCGTTGACTCGGGGGTAGGGCTTCTGCAGTAGAAAAAGTGATATGAAAGGCTGCTGTGACCTCAGCAAGTTTGAAAACCCCTGCTCTAACAGTTCTTGACTGGTCCCTGGAGAAAGAACATCAGGACTTTTTGTTTTCACAGGGAAAGCCCTTTTCTATATTGGTATGGCTATCTGACAAGTTCTATTTGAATCCTTCAGAAGTGGTCCCAGACAAAGTGTTTGATTGATATTTGACCTATGGCAACCATTATTAACAAAATATTAGTATCAGTCTGAACATCACAAGAGCTTTGCACTGAAATGCTCAGTAGAAACCCAGGTCTTATCAGGTGGGTACTTGAACTTATAAAGAAGACCTTGAAGAATGGAAGAAAATGAACTGTTAAGAAAATCTACGACTTCTCCTTATGGTCTTATGATAACTGCTGCACTTCCAAAAACAGTTAGTCACTACCATGCAATTGAGGTTAGCCAGCAGATATTGTAGCCAATGAGGCTTTTATAAGTCTCTTTTTAAAATGTTGGCCGATACATGCATGGAAGCCCAAGAAGCCTCCTGTAAATTTAATTTAAAGATCCTTCTCCTGTTTCTGCCTATGTTATTCCATCTGAGTATGTAGAGTGAGCTTTTAAAAGATTCCAACAGTTTTTGTCTTCTGCTGCAGCATTAAACCTCTCTGAATGGTTCCTTTAATCCCTCTAATGACAGTGGTTTTTGAGGCTGTTTGACCTTTTAGCCATAACTTTAGTCCCTTTTAGTCATGGGAGCAAATCAGCGTGGTGCAGGGTGACCAATGGAGTCCCTCAGGGCTTGGTACTTGGGCTGGTACGCTTTAACATCTTCATTAACCATCTGGATTCAGGAGTCAGATGTGACCTGGCAAAGTTTGCAGATGACACCAAATTACGGGGGAGGGCAGTCACACCGCAGGACAGGCTAGAGATACAGGCTGACTTGGACATGCTTTCAAGGTGGGCTGACCAAAACCTGATGGCCTTCAATGTTGAGAAGTATAAGGTGCTGCACCTTGGTAGGAAGAACCCTCAACATGCCTACAAGCTTGGCAGTGCTTGCACCACAACCAAAAGAGACTTGGGGGTCCTGATTGACCACAAGATGAATATGAGTCAGCAATGCGATGCTGTGGCTGGCAAAGCAAAGCAAACTCTGGCGTGCATCTACTGATGCATCTCAAACAAAACTAGGGATGTCATCCTCCCGCTGTACTCGGCCTTGGTGAGCCTGCAGCTGGAGTACTGCATCCAGTTTTGGGCCCCGCACTTCAGGAGGGATGCAGAGAAGCTTGAGCCTTCAAGCAGGCCTTTGACATAGTTCTCCATGATGTCCTCATGATTAAGCTGGGAAACAGTGGCCTTGATCATTATACGGTCCGAAAGCTAGGCAACTGGCTATGGGGTTGGACCCAAAGAGTACTAGTTGATGGGAGCAAATCAGTGTGGCGCAGGGTGACCAGTGGAGTCTGTCAGGGCTTGGTACTTGGGCCGGTACTCTTTAACATCTTCATCAGTGATCTGGATTTGGGAGCTGAATGCGAACTGGCCAAGTTCAAGGATGATACCAAATTATGGGAGAGGGTGGTCACACTGCAGAACAGGTTAGGGATACAAGCCAACTTAGACATGCTCTTAAGGTGGGCTGACCAAAACCTGATGGCCTTACACTTCTCAACATTGAAGGTGCTGCACCTCGGTAGGAAGAACCCCCAGCATACCTACAAGCTTGGCAATGCTATGCTTGCTAGCACCACTACCAAAAGTGACTTGGGGGTCTTGATTAACCACAAGATGTATATGAGCCACTAATGTGATGCTCTGGCTGGCAAAGATAACCAAACTCTGGCGTGCATCCACCAATGTATCTCAAGCAAAACCAGGGAAGTCATCCTCCCGCTTTACTTGGCCCTGGTGAGACCGCAGCTAGAGTACTGCATCCAGTATTGGGCCCCCCACTTCAGGAAGGATGTGGAGAAGCTTGAGAGAGTCCAGAGGAGAGCCACTCATATGATCCAAGGCCTGGAGGGCAGGCCGTATGAGGAGAGGCTGAGGGACTTGGGACTCTTCAGTCTGGAAAAGAGAAGGCTGAGGGGGGACTTGGTAGTAGCCTACAATTATATAAGAGGGGTGCATCAGGACCTGGGAGAACAGCTGTTCACCAGAGCTCCCCAAGGGACAACAAGGTCTAACGGCCATAAACTCCAGGAAAGCCGATTTAGACTAGACATAAGAAAAAAGTTCTTTATGGTGTGTGTGTGTGTCCAGGGTCTGGAACAGACTCTTCCCAGAGGTGGTACAAGCACTACTCTGCACTCTTTCAAAAAAAATCTGGATATTTTCCTTCCTGGGATCACTTGATCCCAGCTGACTTCCTGCCTGTGGTGGTGGGGCTGGGCTCGATGCTCTCATGAGGTCCCTTCCAGCCCCTAATATCCATATTGCAGTCTGAAAAGTCTCTTAAACTGCCAAAACTGTGTTGTCTGCAAAAAGTCTGTAGAAAGCTTTGGCCATCCATGTGATATAGCAGATCCTCTTGGGCTTGGGTTATAATATGACTTTCAATTTGGGGGCCTGCATTTTCTTCAGTCTTTAGGATGACTGTATTCTGGTGGAAAATATTGTATGACTTCTAGTAGGAAAAGATTTACATTTTCCCCTCTTCTTTCTGAAAAGACTTGCAGAAACAGGAGTTGTGTAAGTCTTAAGGAAATTCTCCCTGTTGAATTGCTGAAAAATTTAGTGCATTCAGTACCAAATTCAAGGCCTGTTTTTTGGAAAGGGGAACTAATATGAATGTTTAAATTCTGCCTTCAGAAGTCTGGGAACAACAATCTTGACTATCTTCTATCATGCCTGTGGTGTTGATGAATACTGCAGTTTTTCTTGTGTGAATTCTAGTGGAATTATTGCTTGGGCCTGAGGCTAGGTCAGTGTGCAGAAACTCCATCTTGACTGTTGATTTTGATTATCTTTATTCCCACTTTGTTGCACCAGTTTACAGACATTTTCCAAATGCAAGAGTGTGCTTTTGAGAACACAGCTTACTTATCAACAGCATCATAATAGGACTTCCTCTGCCTAAACCGTTCTTCAGACTCATGCATTAGCAAGGTCAAAAACAAACCTTGCTGAGTTCTATCCTGTAACCGTATGTGCTAAATTACTTTGAATAAAAAAAGAAGGGACATGGATGGTGTTTCCTAGTTCTGGGTACCATGGCTTTCCCAGCCAGTTGGGAGCTATAGATAAGAAGATTTGTCTTGATATAGCAATTTTCTGCAGGACTTGATGAGCATGGGTGTGCTCATGTTAAGAGCATTAGTTTGAATGCCCCAAAAAGTATAGCTCTTTGTTGTTTTTCCTCCTGCATTGTCTTATCTATTTTTGGACTTCATCCTGCCCCAAAGAAAAAGGGCAGCCTTAATTTGAAACCTCATAAATACTGATTGCACTTAATACTTCAGGGTTCATGACTTTTTGCTTCTGTGAGAAGAAGCAAGACCAACTGCCTCAACAGTATGAAATCAAGTATGTCTCTATTAACAACAACAACAACAAAAAAGTACCGTGTTTACTTGAATTTAAGACAACCCCCAATAAACTGATTCTATACATGGAAAACTTATACATTTGTTATAATTTTCTTTGTATAGAATTTATTATTGGAGGGTCACCTTTAATTTGTCCCCCCACTGCTGCAGCGGGGCAAGCAGTGGGGGTGCAGGTGCTATGAGGAAGTCATGGAGCTTGCCTCATTACCACCTTAGCCTCCTGCCGCCTTAGGGCCCTCTTCCCCTTCCTACCACTTCCCCCTTCTCCTATATTTGTGTGTCCCCCCTTCACCACCTTAGCTTTGCTTCATGCCAGCAGGCTCTGTCCCTGTTCTAGCGTGGGGCATGGCCCCAGCCCAGCCCCTGTAGCAGCTGTGTGGACTGGACTGTGTGCTTTGCTACAGGCCCGGCTGGGGTCAGCACACCAAGCTGAAAGATGCACAGAACCTGCTGGCTAGAGCAAATGTAAGGGTGTGGGGAAAAGGAGCAGGTGGGGGAGCAGTGGGTGCATGAGCAGGGGCATATGGGGGGAAGAGGCTGCAGGGGGGAGATGACGGGGGACAGGGGTAGTGTGGCAGGGAAGCGCAAGTTGTGGCTGAGGCTGCAGCTGTGGACTTGACCCCAGGTACAGGCTGGAGCCTAGGCTGTAGCAGCTGCCTGTCCTCTCTTACCCCCCATTCCAACTCTGGCAATGCCCTCATATGCAATTCTAAGAGAAGGGGCTTTCTCTTCTGTATTAAATGTTGGGAGTGGGGGGACACACTCATCTTGCAATAGAGTAAATACAGTACCTTCGTATATGACTAAGTACTTTGAGCCAGGATTTTAATAAACTACCTCCCACTGAACTTCTAATTTGGGTCTATAAGCTGGTGGCCATCCACAAGCTGGGAGAGTGAAAACCAGCTCCAAGCAACTGCACATTTCCCATTCTTTGGAGGATTTTTCTCTACTAACATAGATTATTTTGAAGCTTCATTTGTAAGCATCACTACCACTAATGCCTTGCTTCAAGTTCTTTAAAGTTTTAGCAGCCATGTTTTCAGGACTTCCCAGCCCTTCTCAAGCTGTTGCTTTTCCCTATTTGATTCTTCCTCTATGCTAGTGTCTCCCTTTTCTAGAGCATTTCCCCCTGCTCCTGGTTCTGTTCTATATGCATTTCTGCCTCCGGGACAGAAAACTTTATTTACAGTTTGTTGTAGGACATATGATCAGTAGTAGACATGACCAGTAATTACAGTATCCAATGTTAAATGTCCCAAAGACTTGATGAGAACCCTGAGATATGTGCATTTTATCTCAAGACCCAGTGCAGGTTCTCTTGTGCAGATGTGCTGTCATACAGCTTTTAAGTACATGTTTGCATACCCCCTGTCATGTGAAAGCTCACATTGAAAAATGAAGTATGATGGGTTGCTCCCCACTCCATGTGGCAATTCCTTAACCTCACCCATAGGTTAGAGTTCTAAGTGACAAGACACTACTCAACACATAAGGCTTCATGTCTGGGAGTGGAGAGTGAGATGAAGAAGGAGAAGGCTGAAATTCAAAGAAATGTGGGCACCTAAGTCCCTTCAACTCACTGAAGATTGGAGTTTTCGTTATTTGTAAAACATTCACATGGTCTTTTTGAAGTTATCAGAAATTATTTAGGGGGCGTTACAGATCAGTGGTCTGTCCTGCAAATCCTTTTTAAAAAAATCTTGGAAGTTTTTCTTTTTTATTTCCTTGCATCTATACCTCTCTATAGGGCAACAATTGTTATGACAGTTTTTTGTTATATGTTTAGTTTTAAATTAACTAATCCAGTAATGACTTGCCCAGATGAGGTGGCTCAGTTGCTGTATGCACCCTCAGCCTTCCTGAGGTAATGAATTAATTAGTAAGTAAATAGATGATCCTTATATAGGCCTCAAAACTCCAACAGGATCCACAAGCAAGAGTAATCCACTAAAAGTTCCCAATTACTAAATCTGGGAAGCTCAGTTCCAGGGGCCGAAAGCAAAGGGCATTTTTACATGTTTTGCTGACGTGGCGCTGGGCCCTTTTAATTAGTGAGCTGCACTAATTAAAAGCGCCCATGCGTTCCTGCACTGAGAAAATGGTGGCGGGGTGCTTTGAACTAAAGCATATTGAACGTGTTTTATTTTAAAGCGCACTGCTGCCATTTTCTTGGCGCAGAGACGCGCTGCGTCACTGATGCACGTGACGCGCAAGGCTGCCAGAGCACATCAATTTATGTGCTCCAACAGACTCAATTAATCTAGTTTGTGCCAATGCACTGGATTTCCATTGTCGGAGCAGCTCCCCGCATGTGTGTAAGCGCCCAGGAAAATGGTTAAGTGTCACGGTGAGTCTTTATAAGGCTTAAGGCAGGATCTCAAACACAACAATTTCTCATTGTCCTTATAATCCTATACAGGTTCAATGACATTTGTACCTTAAGTTAGGAGGGCTTTTGATGATAAAGCTCTTTTCTTTATTCTCTTGTTTTCTAGATAGCTTTTAACCTGTTTGAGATGTGCTTGCAGGTTTTCATACTAGAAGACAATTCTCAGGGTCACTTAATTTACTACCTAACAGCCTTGTTTAAAGGATTAGGGTGTTTGCACTTTGAACAATATATCTCTTTTCTGTGTCAGTTTCTCCAAATTGTTCTTTAAGGGTGAATTTCCAAACATTAGATAGGCTTCTGCTTCTCAGTTTTTTGTGTGCATCTGTTAAGTAGTGTTCAGCTACTCCTGTCAAATAATTTAGCTTGTCCTATACTTTGTAATTCTGTTTTTTATGTACACATCCCACTTGATAAACATTTCTCAATACAGGGCTTCGTGTAGCCATCAGTGTAGGTATATGTTTATTAGAATGTCCTTTTCCCATATTTTATACCATCACCTTCCTAAATCTTTCTCCTTTCCTTATTTGATCAGTCAGAAATCGCTGCCTTCTTTGAGGAAGCGTAGCAACAGCTGCTTTGTTACTGACTAGATTTTAAAAAATGGCATTTTATAGGAGTACCTGCTAAGAGTCTCTGTGGCCAGGTGCAGATATTACACCTTTTCTGGTTTAGATGGTTAGAAACTGATCTATACGTGTAACAGAACAGAAGTTCAGGGCACATAGACTGCTTTAAAAATGGCAGATCCCAGTCTAAGATGGACCTGGATTGATCTAGCATCAGACTTACTTGATCTAGGTTAGATTGGTCTGTCAAACTTCAGTACCAGATCCCCTCCCAACTAGAGTTAGGTCACAGTGCCCCAGCAGACAAGGTGCCTTTGTGGCTTCCCTGCTAATCTCCCTTTGCACAGGGTAGCTCACTAGCTTTGGCCATGCTCTGCTGCTCTGAGGGGTGCAGGTGGGTGCCATGCTGTGCTGCTCTCAGCTGCAGGTGCATGGGAAAGGGGGGGGTGTTTTGGAGATCATCTGTAGCTCAGGAATTTTCTATATACAGTGCCCGTAGGCAGGGGAGGTGTGTGCTCCTTTGGAGGAAGGATCAGGCCTCTGGGAGCTCCAGAGAATGGCAAGCACCTGGCATGGTTCTTGCAATTGCGCTGGGCCATTTGCTGCAGCTCTGAGAGTTGGGAGATCATGGCTACCATGGTCTCTGCTAGCCTCAAGGCTGTGTGAAACCCCTGGGGTTGGGAGACTGCAGTATCTTTGGCCAAAGCTGGGCAATCACAGCAGCTGCATCTCCTAGCCAAGGGGACTCTCAGCCCCAGCAGCTGCCAACTCTTCTTCCCTGCAGCACCCTACAGCTGCCAGGGCCCAGAGTCCCACAGCTGTGGATGCTGGGTCCCAACAGCATGCCTCCTGGTTCTGGGACCCAGCTAGGTCCCGGCAGCTGCAGGGCAGGGATGCGATCTCCCAGTCTCAGGGGTTTCACAGCCCTGAGGCTACAAGACTATGGCAGCTGCGATCTCCCAGTCCTCAGAGTTCTGGTGAGCTGGGCTCCTGCTGCTGCTGCCCCCCCGCAACACTGCTGCCAGTCAGGCTGCCAGGTGTGCCATGGCAGCCCACTTTGGAAGCCTAGGGCTGAGTGGGAAAAGGGTCTGTGATGACAGCAGGGGGTTGGGAGCATGTGCCTGACAACCAATCTGGGGTGGTCCCTGCTGGCCACAGTTGGCTGCCCTCAGGACTCTGGCATGCTGGGAGGCATGCAGGAGGGCCCCCTGCCTTCTGGCCCCAGCCAGGCATCTGCATGCCCCCCAACCAGAGAGCAAATGTGAGTCCTGTTAGCTCCCGATCCAGTCTTAGAAAAACCTGTGTAGATTGGATCTATTCTGCTTTGACCTTTTTGAATGTCTGTACTTAGCCTACCAAGTATATTTTTTGGATAATGAAATGCCCCTCCGGCCAGTTGGCAACCAGAAATCAGTGATGTTACTAGTGGGTTTTAGTCCTATATTAGTTGACAACTTGGAGGCAATGTAGACTTCAGTGCTCCATAATAAGACTTTTCACTAAAAAGACAAGAAAGGCAGTCTTCCACATGGCTTTCTAAACCCTGCAGGTCTTCTATTTACATTTTTTGTTGATTTAAAACTCATATAATATTCACTTTACTTCCTCTTGAGTGACTAGAATGAATTCCCTTTGGAAAAAGGCAAGTGTCAGACTTCAATCAGGTAGAGGATTGGTTTGGGAAAAATAGGGTGTTTGGTTCCTGATGCCCAAGTACACTGCAGTTCTTGAGCTTGAAGTCTCTGGCAGAAAAAGTTCTTTCTAAATAAACAAACCTGTGAAAAGAGTCGACTGTGGTGCCTCTGAAGGTTAATAAACAATAGGAAATGGGACTAAGGAAAAGTTCTTTTAATTGCATACAGTGTGCACAAAAATGGTTCAAGGCAGTAGGGTCTTTTGGATCCTGCAAAGGACTATACTGCACACAAGTGTTGGTTAGCCACGTTAGGCTGCAGGTAGGTTAGGGTGGTGTCTTATTAGAAGACACTAACTGGTTCTGAGATCCTACTTTGAAGTAGGTTGGTGATGGTGAAAATTCAAGCAAGGGGATTTTTGGTGATATTTTTTTATTGGATCAACTGTATATTTGGGGGAGGGGTTAGACTAGCTTCTCTGCACAAAGTGCCCTTTAGACCTAAGGAAATGCACCTTGTGTATGAAAGCTTGTGCAACATCTTTACCAACCATACATTTGGTCTAATAAAAGATATCACCAAAAACACCATCTTATTTTCCCCAGAAGTCTGAGGCAGGTTGCAAATTCAAAGCAGCTTCAGCTAAAGTTGTCAGTTTTATAAAAATAATTATTTATTGAAACGAGTAACTTACTCAGCAGAGCAGGTTTTATGCATAACTATCCTCATGTTTTCAAATACGTTTTTTTATGTGTGCTTTAAATTTTTTTATTGCTATTTCTCAAAAATTAAAAGGTTTCATAAAGTAGGGTGGGCTTCTGGACCTTTTTAGCACTTGGTGGTATGGGAACATTTGTGGGATAACTACATTAGCTTCATGAGGCATGAAATAACATCTGAATTATCATAAATACATTACAGACTTTTAGGCATGGTTCTTTGGGTAGGTGTGATATCTTTTATTAGACAAACTGAGTAGTTGGAAAAAAGTTCTTGGCAAACTTTCGGGTGCAGTCGTCCTTCATCAGGCATAGGGAGTCTCTGCTGGTCTGAGACTCCAAGGAATGAGATAAGCTAAAAGTGTGGTAGGATGTCAGTGAACATGTAAATAGGTAGAGATAAGCAAGACAGAAGGTAAAGCAGGGAAGGGAGGGGGGGGAAAAAAGCAGGGGACAAACAAAGGCCAAAGGGAAAATGCAGGCTTTGTTTTTCTTACAGACTTTTAATCATTTTATTGCTTCAATACATTTTTATTTACATATTTTCCTTGTCACTTTTTCTTGTAATTTTTTTCCAATTTGACTTTCAAAGTCAGCAGAGTCTATTTTATATCATGTCACCTGTAACATGCACATTATTAGAGTCAAAGATTTTTTTAAATTTATTTTCTTTTTTCAATATGGAACTGCCTATAGGAGTATAGATCACATCTAGTTTTATAATACCTGCACATTTTATTTAGTTTGATACGTGCTAATTAATTCTGAAGAGCAGTTAAGAATGCTTTGTGTATAATGGTCCTTGGTGGGGTTTTGATTTTGCTGAAGTACAAAGCTTTTTTCCTCCCAAATGAAATTTAGTGCTTGTTAAATATGATATATTGCTATCACTAAGCTGTAAAGCCAGTGCTTTAAAAAGCAGGTAGAGGTGAGCAGTGGAAAGGAAACCTTTCCCATAATCCTCTCTTAAACTTGTTCAGGGAGGACGACTGATAAATTAACATAAGTAGTCATGGCTTGTCCAGGTGTTGGCATCTTTGCTAAAATTCCTAAAAAGTGTACCAGTGTGGCTATTTATTCTTGTTTGTTAGGGCTGCAATTGAAACCTGTAGCTTAACTCTCATGAGCCACAAACAAAACAGTTGCTGTTCATTCATGGGTGACCTGAAGGTGTGTTGTAGTTAAGAGCTGTCTAGATATTCCTGTCACTAATGTATTTAATATCAAATATATGAGGGTCAGTCAGAAAGTAATGTCTCCTATTTTTTTCTTAGCCAAATATTATTGAAAGAATCTTAAAATTGCAAAGAAAATTGGTGTCACTGCTGAGCACACATCTGTTTTTTCCACATAGCTTCCTTTTCTGTCAATGGCCTTTTCCCACTGGTGAACAAAAATATGTATCCCAATGCTGTAGGAACAATGGGGTAGCACAGTCCACCCCCACTATGAGAGTATTTACCTACATACCAACTTAGCCATCACAAAGGAACTGTCATGCAGAAGCAGTACCTTGGACATATTTCTGTCGGTTTGCATGAAATGTTCAGTTTTTTTTCAGAGGGTTGACATAGACCTCAGAGTTTACTGTGCCCCCCCCTTAGGTTAGAAGTCAACAAGAAGACCACCCTTCATGTCCATAGCTTGCTTAGGAGTTTAAAAATGAGGAATTATTTTTTCTGCCTGATCATCACATAATTTACATAAAGTTATATAGAAAAATGTTCCACTAGTCTAAGTGGAACAGAACACTTGCAGCCTAAAAGTACAGTAAAACCTATGTTAACCGGCATTTTAGTAACTGGCATTTCTGGCTCACATGGGGCTGCTGCCACACACCACCCTGGGCAGTCACTGGCCTGTATTTGGCCACTGGCCCCCCCCCCTCCCCCCTCCGCTCCATGTCTGGCTGAAAACCCCTGCTTTAGGCAACTGGGGGTTTTATATAACCAGCACATCCGCATTCCCCACTCATGCCGGTTAACACAGCTTTTACTGTACTTACGATTTAAAAAAAAAAAAAAGCATAAATACCCATCAGATAGTTTTTTGTGGTTGTTACCTTTTACGGCAGTGTTGCTGAACCTCTTTGCTCTCGGGGCTGAATGGGTGTTGCCAGGTCCACCTGTGTGCTGGATCTGCCCTCTGGGGCCTAATCTGGTACATGGGACAGGTGCGGTGGGGGTCTGATCTGCATTACAGAAGCCCAACCGCAATCCAGCTGCATTGGGTGGTCCTGGCCCAGACCCAATATGGTTGTGTGGGGCTTAGAAATTGGGGGAGGGCTGGCAGTATTAATGACCACCATTCCTTCACCATCACATTTCCTGACCTGTGAGGAGCCCTGTGAGCTGAATGACATGGCTCCGGGCCAAATATGGTCCAATGGCCACGAGTTGAACATCCCTCTCTGTTGGACCAGTCATGTGGTAGGGAAGGACTTGAAACCATGTAGTTGGTTCAATAAAACGTATCACCCACAAAAATCCTTGTCACTCATGTATTTCCTGGATCATCACAGCTACAATATCACTCCAACACTAGAAATACCCATGATACATTTTGACATCTCAGTTTCAGCATGTTTGCTCATGATTTTCAGGCCTTGGGTTTGGCTAATTGGAAATATTATTAATAGCTGAGTTCTTTAGATCATAAGCATTTAGCTTTTCTTCCCCCCTCCCCCAGCTTTTTTTGTATTTTTAGGGGTTTTTAGAGACAACAAATCAATAGGGCTTTTTTCCCTCCTTTGCTGACACTTCAGCAGCAATTTTGCTGAGGCAGTAGTGATTTTCAACAAGGTTGGCATGTATAACACTAGGGGATTTATGGCTCTTTGGGAGGGTGTGGGAAGAAGTCTGTTTTTAGTCTTGCATGTCACAGTGCCCAAAGCACTCTAATAGAAACTGTGATGTGGTGGTGGTGTCGTTTTAAAGTTCCAGGGATTTTTCATGACACATTTCATTTCATAAAAGATTTATTTGTCCAGTGTGGGACTCTTTGCTTTGGTGCATCTGGCACTTGAAGAATCATATCTTCTAAAAATAAAAAAAGGATGGGAGTGTACAATTTGTCTAGATTCAGTACCATGTAAACCAGTCGTCGTTCCCCCCCCCCCCCCCCCAGCACCTGCAGCCTTAAATGAAATGAAAGCAGGATACATAAATTTTTTTTGTGATGAATTTGGCCGTAAATGTGTAGAATGCATTGCATCAATCTTCTTTGAAGATAAATTCTTAATTCCTTTTTCTAGATTTTGACAACCTAAGCTAATATCTAAAAACATTCAGGGTCATCCATACTAGGTAGTCTGAGCTGGGTATCTGTCCTTGTCTAGAGCAGGGATGGGCAATTATTTGGGCTGGTGGACTGCTTAGGGAGTTTTGGTGAGCTGTCATGGAGCATGCCAGGTCAGGATCCACCCCCTCCTCCCCAGCCTGCAAGAGCTCATCAAAACTCCCTAAGTGGGTCTGTCCCAGGGCTCAGCCCCGTGGTCTTAATGGAGACCGACTGGGGGGACACATGTATAGGACACGCTTGGTTGGGCGGGTGGCATGGGACCACAGGCTAGCAGGGAGCAGGACAAGCAGGCAGCCAGGGCCAGGGTCGGGGTCGGGGGCCAGTGCTGTGGTGCAGTGATGGCTCAGGGCCAGGGCTCAGGGCAGAGATGTGATCTGCTCCCCACATCCCTCTGGAACTGGCACCCATCGCAGGGATGTGCAGGGAGCAGATCATGGCTCTGCTCCACGCCCTGGCTTCACACTGGCACAGCCCCGTGGTCCCAGCCGTGCCTGCCCATCTTGCTCCCAAGCACCACTCCCTACACATCTGTGTCCCCATCCCATCTGCCCGGCTAAGCACGCCCTCCCTGTATGGGTCCTGGGCTGGTCTCCATGAAGACCCTGCCCGCCTGCTCCATCTGGTGCCCCAAAAGGGCTGGGGTGCCTGGGTAATAGGGCGGGACCTGGCAGTGGTGGCTGGAAGGAGCCGCTGCTGCTGGGTTTCCTTGGAAGTGGAGTCTGGCTGTTGTGCTGCCCAGCCCTGCTATGTGCCTGGGTGTGTCGGGACCAGCCGTGCATGCCATGGCCTGGGCTGCCCCCCTGTGCCTGAGCTGGATGCAGCTGAGGGGCCTGCTGTAGGCCGGATAAAATCCGTTGGTGGGCCAGATCCAACCCACAGGCTGTAGTTTGCTCACCCCTGGTTTAGAATCTCTCCCCTTCTTTGGTAAGAATTTCAGGTATATGCTGCAATTCTCCATGAAAAGTGCTCCTCTGTCATTTCCAATAAGAGCTGGTTACTGGTCTACATCATGGGTCCAGTACCCTTTTCTTACTAAAGTAATGGGATCTCGCTTCTGGTATGCTGTCTGTAGCACCTGCGCTGCATTTTATCTAAAACGGGAATTTATCTCGAGCAGTAGTTCTCACAGTTTATCTCAGTATTTAGACTGAAGGTATTCTTTGGAACCCTTCTCTCTCCTGTTCTCTCTTTCTTTGTTTCGCGCTCACACTGTTTTTCTCTGTTTCTCTCATAGATCAGTCCTATTGCAAAAAGTCAGAAAGACGCAATAGGTCAGAATACTTTTTTGACATTTGGATTCCTATTTGGAGTCTGAGTTTATCTTGTGAATCATGTGTAGGTGTATTGCACAGCACCCATAAAAGCACCCTTAAAATGATCCTGTGGCACTCTGGAGTGCCATGACACGTTGGCTGAGAATCACTGATCTTAGCCATTAATTAGCATCTAAGACTGTGGAGTCGACTCTGGAAAGGAATTTTAAAAATAATTGGGATTCCTATTTGCATCAGCTCAGTTTAGAAAGAATCCTGTTTGAAAACTATCAATACAAAGTTAGTTTTCAGAACACAAATGTGCTTCAAGTGGGCATTAATTTCTAAACGTTATGCTTTCTGTGTAACCTGTTGGTTTGGAGAAGTCTGGAGATAGTCTGACTCTGTTTCTCAATGCATTTTATGTTATCTCTGTATTCAGATTGTAATTGCCTCAAAGCCAGCTCCAGGTTGCCGTCCTTTGTAAATTGTAGAATTGTAGGTTGTATAGTTGTATGGTAAGTTATAGTTGAAAGTATAGTTGTATTAATAGTTGAATTGTGATTTATAGTTGGTTGTAGAAAATGAAAATGACTTGTGGAATTTGAACTAGGCAGATACTGATTCTTGCTTTGGATTTGTATATGACTGATTTTGGACGAATCTTCTATTTTTCCTTTCCCTAAATGTTCTTATAAAAAGTAAGTGCAAAAGTGGAGAAAAACAAGTCTTACAATTGTCTGTCAGTCTGGGTGTTTTTTTTTTGTCAGGACTGTTGTACTCTTTAGTAACCTACAGGTTAAGACAACTTTCATTAGTTTAATCTAGAATTAGCTAGTTGTGAAATCTAGCGTGCTGTAAAGTGTAAAAGAGACCATGGCAAATAAAAGATTTTGAACGTTTCTCATAAAAGAGAGTGAGTTGGTGCAGTGGGAGTTTTATTGGAAGGCTTGCTAAAACAAAATAATCTAAGTGTATGAAAGTGCTGTTTGTTGTAACCAACAATTGTTTTCAAAGACTGAATGGAGTTGTGGAAAGCAGGATACTGTTTATGTTGCCTTTCTTTATATTCATTATGTGGAGGTATGTGAAAGTGAGGCTTTGAAATTAAAAGTGAACTCAGTTTGAACATTTCCAAGTGGGATTCATGATGTCTGAACCTCTGGAATGGCTTTAGAACCACGTTTTTCACATAAGCAATAATCCCAAAGCAGTGAAATGCATTTTTCTCCAGAGTTTTAACCAACAACTGTGTAATTTGGGAAAAGTGCTTTTAAAAAAGAATATTAGATATGCATATTAAAAGTGGGTAAGTGAAGGCTTTGTTACTTTGCTGAACAAGAAGCCTACACAAATAGCCTACATTTTTTTTGCAGAAAATCCTTCCCACATTCGTGAGTGCAAAGGAAACTGCTCCAATTCACTTAATGCCCTAAAATTTAACAGCATCAGTCTGTTGTTTCTTGTGAAACAATTTGCTATAATTCTTACTCTAGTTGCACACTGTCAGCTATATAGAAATGCATTGAACGGTTTACAGTATTGAGCTCCAGGGAAGTAGGAGGGTCTTGTGTAGGAAAAAGGGACAGTGCATGATGTCATCTCCTTCTCCTTTTTAATATGAGATTCCAGCCTTGAGCAGCTGCGTCTTTCCGACGAGACCACAGTTATTTAGCGGAACGTGCTGCTGAGGGCTGATTTGACTTTCAGATTCTTTTCTCTGACACTGTTTTGTGGAACAATTGTTTCGCCTTCCCATTTCAGTCTGCACTGAAAGCAGGAGAGAGCAGAAAGTGGCAGAGAGAGTGGGACAAAATGCATGTTCATTTTACAGTTAATTGAGAGCTGCCTGCAATTGTAATGTGCAGATGTCGAAATCTGTACAAAGAGTTGAGGGACTCTAAAACAAGCCGGTTTGTGCTGTAGCCGAGTTGGTGCGTGTTCTGGAAACGAGATGTCATAGCAGCAGAGACGCAGCTCGGAACTGGCATTTGCAAGGAAGCTGAAAAGAAGAAATGCTTTATACTGAACTGCTGCTGGTGTTTGCTGATCTAGCTTTTTCATGCTAAAGGTTATCGGTATCTGCAAGTCCACGAGGAAAATATTAGCAGTTTCAGTAATGAGCCTGAAGGGAATTTTGCTGAATACCGAAGACTGTGGGAAATGAATGAGATGCAGAAGGTTTGGGGAACTGTAAGTGTATGAATTTGTTAATGATTTGATTATCAGTCAGATGTTAATAGCACTCAAAGAGAACAGGAAGACAAATATAGCAGAAAAATATTTCAAAGAGCAAGCTATTTAAAGTCTCATAGAAAGACTCAGTATTGCCAATCCCAAATGATCAGCAATAATGAATGAGGAGTAAAAATCATAATTACCTTAAAAATGATGATTTAAAGCAAAACTTTGTTTTATTTTTGCTTCTGTGGTCTTCAGGGTGTGTATATTCATACTGTTCTCCCAAACCACTCAGGCTAGAAATTTCTTTTTTACATCAATGCAAGAAAATATCACCTTATTTAATCAGGAGCTGGAACTTCAGGGAGAGCATCATATGCTTCCTCATACAATAGACTCCTGAGAGGTGGAAATGCTAACATTTTTTTTTTTTTTTTTTAGAGATCTGATAATGCTTGTGGAAAAAGGTTCTGTTAAGAAACTTTAGAGAGCTTTGACCATCACCCTTGTCATTATTTGTTATAATCCATAACTTCATGTAATATGAAGGTGAGTGACAGAGCACCTACTTTGAGGTGGAATTGTTTGATGTTTTCCAGCAAGCACCTAATTGCACATTTAAGTTTGATGTGGTCCAAGTACTGCTGTGTCCCTTTGGATAATTTGTCAGTTACTGCTAAGACAATTGCTAAAACATTTGGAACCATCAAGAGATTAGCTGACCTGACTTTTAGAAAATATTTTCTAATCTTTTGTCATGTAAATTCTGTGTAGTAGTTGTTCTAAAGAACTGTAACATTGGTTTTGTCAGTTGTAGTGTTGCCTGATTATTTGCATTATTAATTATCATGGGTTATTTGTGGACTGCATTACAGACTAAGTCAAGCTAAGTACTAAGTTCTATAGTTTGTCTCTGTTTCTAAATCGGATGCCTATGCAATGGTGTCTTTATATATAGACTTTTCACAGGTAAAGAGATTAATGCAAAGACGCTGATTATGACGGGGAAGTTAGAACAAATAAAAACCTATTCTGTGTGTTTTTATTTCTTTACATATCTTTATTGTATGAAAATACACGGTTTCTAGAAAGCAATCCTTATTTTTACCTACCTTTAAGTGCTTTTATAAAGTAATTAAATAATTATCTTTAGCTGTCTTGCATCAGCACACTTCACTTTTATAAACTAAATAATAATCTTTGGTCTCCAAAAAACTATAGCTTCCATTTTACTAATTCAGTACTCGATCTTGGACAACATTTAAAGAAGCAATGATGTTTACAGGCAAATAGTACAATACCATACTTCATCCACTCAACTTTCTACGCAGTTTGTCAATAGTCGGACTTATTTCATTTTACATTGGTTCTGTAGGGCTGAATTAGAAAGTAGGGATGGATTTATTCTCCTTACCTTTGTTCTCCAGAGTTGTTGAGCTCGGTAGAACAGAGGTACCATCTCTAATCTCCCATGATTCTGAGCTCTAAAACAGAGATTACCTTTTGCCGTCTCCTGCACAATGCCTGCCATGCTCTTTCCCATCCTCAGGCCAAGGTCCTGTGATATTTGGAGGCACTGGTCTGCCCAAGTACAATATTTACCTGGTAGCTGTTCTTTTGTTTGTTTTTTGTTTTTAAACAACTTTGTGAAGGCCCCAATTCAGCAAGGTATTTACTGATGCTCTTAAGGTTCAAAGCACTTTAACTTTAACTTTAACCAATCCATTTTGATTAAATATGTGCTTATCTGAGCTAAAGAGATTAAGCAAAGGAATTGTCAAGGGTGGTTTTGAAAGTTTCTGGAACAAAGCAATGAAGAACATGCCCTTTATGAGACCTTCACTTGGAATATGATTAAGAAATGCACTATATTATGAGAAGGCAGGTGCTATGTTATTTATCAGTAGCAATTCAGTTAGTTAGAAATAAGGAAAATTAAGGTTCAGTTAAGTCAATACTTCATTGACTTTTATACATGGCACAATGTCAGTATTACAAGTATAACATTATAGGCATTTTTACACGTGGTCTGGGAGGCGTTTGGGGGGCGCTTAATTAGCGAGTGCTTTTAAAAAACGCCTGACCATCACATGCATCAGCGTCCTCTGCGCTGAAAAATGGGGGTGGGGCGCTTTGAGCTAAAACTCATTGAACGAGCTTTAGTTCAAAGTGCCCCACCCCCATTTTCGGCCTGGGGACACTGATGCACATGATGCTGGAGTCTCCTGGAGCGCGTTTATTTCTGTGTTGTGCCAGACTCGATTGAGTCTGCTCCAATGCAGTGGATTTCCAGTGCGTCAGAGCCAGCACCCTGCATGTGTATAGGAGCCCTAAACATTTAAGGCTTTTTTCAAAATACTTAGGTAGTACTTTGGGTTTTTTGTCTGTTGCCCACAATTCTAAAAATAAAATGACCATTGAAATGCATTTCATAAGATATAATAGAGTGAGAGAATGCCTTCTAGATTACTATTTTTATCATTGAGTCAGAAATAGTTTTGAAGAGTGATTTATGGAAACCATTAGAAAGCAAATATTTTCTGGATATATTATAGCTTCTTTCACAAAGCCATTATTTTTTCTGAAATAGTGTGAAGTTTTAACAGCTTTATTTACTTCAACTGGAGATGAGAATAAGAGAAAAGAATATAGAGGTGTCTTCAACATGAAAATTATAAATATCAGTAGCTTCCACCATTATCTAAGTTGAAGTCATCTGCAGGAAGAATGGAGTCATTCACAGGACTCAGTTTGGTTAGCTATCATTATGTCATTTTTTAAAGCTTAATCAGAGGTCTCAGTTGTTCACTTTTTATACAAGGACCCCCCCCCCCCTCTTTCCACTTCAGTTTGAGTATTTATTTAAGTCTGGATTGGAGTGGGACACAAAGATAAATATCCATTACAATCCTATTTAAAAAAAAAAAAAAGGAAAAAAATGTTAAAAGAATATTCAGGTTTGTAAAGTCCAGTGCTTGATAAAGTCAGGGGGTGACCATGTAAATTTACTTCAGCCCTCTGGGCACAGTTTATTTGATACAGTCTTGAATGGCGTGATTGCATACTTTTTTGGCCACAGAAACTTTGCCAAATTTTGTGCCCAAGATAGACAGTTTTCATTTGCTTGTTCAAACCCTGCACAGAATACAGATCCCCCCAATAGCATTTTCCTCTACCATTACCCTTGTAGTTTAGTTCTTTAAAAACAAACGCATTCATTTTTAGAATGTCTTTGTGTGGTGATTATGTTCTCTGTTTTATGTAGGTGAACTCAAAAGTACAGAGACAAATGCTAACTTGTCAGAAGTGTTGACTGCTTTGGGGTATCTAAGCTGGGACACCATGGTACCTGATTTTTCAGTATACTTACTGTTTTATGGTAGTTGGAACAGAGTTCCCACTGACTTTGGTAGTGAATGCTAAGTGCTTCTGATCTGCTGATGTGTTTCCAATTTTGTACCCAGAAAGTGTGGCTCTCTTTTTCTTTTTTTTTTTCTTTTTTTAAGCTGGTTTGTGATTGACAGCATCTCACAGGAGCTCTGATTCAGAAGCAGGGGTAAAATGGAACAAATTTAACATGGTATTCAACTGCCATTAACTGCAGCATTATGCTTTTTATCTTCTTGTAATTGCCTGCCTCAACCATCACACACTGGGTAATGGCCTAAACATCCGTCCTTTTTAATCACCTTGAAATCATGCCCATTCTTTCCCATATGGATGCATATTTCCAGTCAGTTATTAGGCTTTTGCTTTGCCATGTTTCCATTATGTGTTATCTCCAGGTTTAGAATCAAGTTCAGATATACCGTATGTCATGGAAGCTAACACCATGTCAACTCAAAGCCGTGTTGGAAAGCAGTGTGGAGTAAGTTTTTAAATTGGAGCAAGTAAGTTTTGTTGGAGTAACAATAGAGAGTAGAGAAATGCTGTGTAAATACATTTTTGTATTTTAAAGAAAAGTGTTCAAGTAATGTATATACTAGAACCAAATTCAGTCAGCAAACAAATATCACACTGAAAGTAGGAATGAACAGGTCCATTGAGTGGTCTGGTGACACTGCTTATGTCACTAACCATTTTATCACTTTAAGGGTTGATATCACCCAAATTTCCTAGTGGAATTTCAGCTTTTGTATGTATTCTTGAATGTACACAATTCTCTAAGTTCTTAGTAAACCAAAATGACTAATAAGTTGTTCTTGCTGGTATAGTTTTAAATGTCACATATTTTGGCCATTTGTTCACTTCATAAATGGGACTATTGTATTCATATGGAACACTTTATCAAGAGACAATGCTGAAGTGTCTGAGAGGAATTAATGTGGCAAAAATGTATTTGCTGCATATTTTAGTAAGTATTGTGTTAGATTTGGAAAATAGAAAGCATCATGTCATTGTGCTTACATGTACCCTCAATTGTTTTTCATTTTAAAAATGACTAGGCTAGGTTTTAAACTGGTACAGTACTTAGACAATGGGCCGTGCTACATGTTCAGATTAAAGCTGGGTAGAAACCAGCTGTAGGGTTGTTAAACATTTTCAGGCACTACCTTTATAGATGGTTGGCACTCTTTATAGCTAGATAACATTTTTATCATGTGATAGTTACTTTGCATGTGAGCCCAGTCTAAATTTATTGTTCGATTAGCCAGTTAAGTGCCTAATGTGAAGTGTGTTGTACTTTAATTCTGTTGTAGATCATCTGTACTTTCTATAGGCAAGGAGTTATGTAGTGATCAGGCCTTTTCATTATCTTCCACCTTCCACAAAGATGCCCAGGCATCTAGTGTCATAGTGCAGATATCATAAAACCAAGAAAAGGGCTATATTCTGCTACCTCAGCCTTTTTCCTAATCTAAATATGGTCACTATTGGGATTTATATGCGTGCTCCAGCAGTGGGGGGAGGGATTTAATTAAAGCGGCTCTGAGAGCTACTTTAATTAAAAGCACCTGGAGTGTCATATGTATCAGCATTCCTGCGCTGAAAAATGGTGGCAGGGGTACTTTAACTAAAGCTCATCAAACAAGCTTTAGTTAAAGCGCCCCTGCCACTTTTTTCAGTGTGGGGATGCCAATACATGTGACACTAGTCTGCTGGAGCACGGTAATTACCATGCTCCAGCAGACTTGATTAATTGAGTCTGTAAGTATAGCACATCAGAGCAGCATCACTGCATCTGTATAGGCACCTTGTGTGAGGCCAGGAAGGAATTTTCCCCTTAAGTTTGTTACTAGTATCTTGGGTTTGTTTTTTTTTTTTTGTCGTCTTCAGAAGTGTTGGGTGTTGTCCACTGCCAGTATGGGTATGGTAATGCTCCTGCTAGCTTCCTGACTAGAGGGTACTCAGGGTCAGACCACCAAATTTGGAACCAGGAAGGAATTTCATATCGTCATACTGGTAGGGACTGTGGGGAGTTTTGCCTTTTTCCTGTCCTTAGATGGCAGGATATTGACAGTACCCTCATCCCCCTGCTTTGCCTGTGGCAAGTTAAAGGACATTTTTGATATTTCAGGTATGCCTGGTAGTTGTATATGAGGGTTGCTCATTTGGAAGTTTCTAACAGGTGAGGCACAAAGTTGTCTAGGATAATTTAGACAGGGGTGATCCTGCTTTTGCAGGCTGTAAAACTAGATGACTTCTGGAGGTTCCTTCCAGCTATACTCTTCTATGACCTTAAAGGTGTGGCTAGAAAAGTCTGCTTCTATTTATCTGCTAATTACTTCATGCACATCAGGGGATCTGGCTCTCTGGACACAGCACTTAGGTAGCTGTTATCCGAGAAAGGCAGCTCATCTCCCAAATCTCACTTCTTCTGTCAACCCAGTGTTTACTTGGAGTATTACTTCCTGGTTCCAGATTGATAGACTCTTCAAAGAAAGATGAATCTTGGTCTAAAACCCAGTAAACTGTCAGACTTAGGAAAGTTCCTCTGGGAATATTAAGAGGAAAAGCTGGGTTGAAATCCTAAATCAATTATAAAGCAGATGCTGGTGCCATAATATAATGAAGAGTACTGTTGGGAAGTCTGCTTCAATCTCTGAAAGGCAACTTACAAGGTAAAACCAAAATCTCCTTTGAAGGTATAGGTTAAAAAGCATATATTGGCAAATCCATAATAAAGAAAATGGAGTAATTGTCCTAGTGCGACATACATTTCCATAGACCATAGTACACTTAAAAAAAAAAATTGGTTGAATCCCCATATTTTACACAGGTTAGGGGACTGAAAAATAACTGAGACTACCTGTGGTAGAAGAAACAGTTTTTATCTGGCATGCTCAACCCCCAGGCCTGCTGAGCCATGCCATCTGGCCCACAGAGGTCCTAGCAGTCTAAAAACTTGCAGTTGCTGCTCCCTGGCAGCCACTGATATTCCCATTGTTGTGTTTTACTTGTTGTCACTTTGAAAACGACAACTTTCTGTATTATCATTAGGGCTGTGCAAAGCTTTGGTTGCCAGTTGAATATGGAGGAGATTCGGCCTGATTCAGCAGCCAAATCTCTGATTCCAAATCAAATTGGGAGACCCTTTATGAGGTCCAAATTGAACCTGAAGCTTCTAAATCGATTCGGAAAAGATTTGGATCAGCTGGGGAGAGGCAGGCACAGCCGGGCAGCTACAGGTTCTCCCACAGCTTGCCCATCTACGCCTGCCTCTCTCCATGTGTGGGAACCATGGGAGAAGCCCCCATGGCTGCCCTGCCCGGCCCCATCTCCTGCTCAGTCCCAGCCTAGTCCTGGTACTTAAAAAAACAAAACAACCCCCCCCCCCCCCGCCCCACTCAATGGCTGCAGCAGGGGATGTGAGGCCCCCTGGCAGAGCCCCACTCCCCTATTTCCACCCCCCTCCTGGCCCCAGCAGTCTGGGAATAAAAAAACAAAACAACCGCCCCCCCCCCACTCACTGGCAGTAGCAGCAGGTGTGGAGGCTCTGGGGCCATGGGGCAGAACACCCCCCCCTCCCATGCATCCCCTACTCCCCAATCTTCTCCCTGCCCCTAATGGCTACCCCGCCTGGCCCAGCCTCCTGGCAATTAAAAAAAAAACCCTGCACTCACTAGCTCTGGCAGTAGTAATCAGGGCCTCTGAGGGCTTGTGGCAGAGCCCCCCCATGCAGCGGGGGGTAGTGGGAGGGGCTTGTGGCAGAGCCCCCCCTTGTAGTCCCCCTGCCTGGCACCCGTGCAGCAGCAGCTGTCACATGGCATGGGTGCAGCATGGCTCAGCAGGGTGCCATGTGCTGTCTGGGAGCTGGTGCTGCAGGGGCTAAGCGGTGCCTGGCTCTGGCTGATACGTGGAGCCGCCCCAGCTCCCAAACAGTGTGCAACACCCTGCCGAGCTGCACTACACCTGTGCAATGGGGCAGCTGCAGCATGGGTACCAAGTGAGGGTGGAAGGCGATCCCCACGGTGTGTGGTGGGGGTTTTGCCACGAGTGCCCAGAGGCCCCAGTCACTGCGGCCGGAACTGGTGAGTGTGGGGCTTTCTTTTTTAATTGCCAGGATGCTGGGGCCAGGCAGGGCAACCATCGAAGTTGGGGCTGGGTGGTGGGGGGAGATTGTGGCCTCAGAGACCCTACAGCCCCTGCTACAGCCGGTGAGTGTAGGGCCTTTTCAAGTGCTGGGAGGCTGGGGTCAGGTGGAGGATGGGGCTGGGCAGGGCAGACATGGGGGCTTGTCCTGCAGCTCCTCCTGCCTGGGGAGAGGCAGAAACAGTCGGAGGAGCCACAGGAGAACATGCAGCTGCCCAACTGTGCCTGCCTGTCCCCGGCCAATCCAAATCTCTGAATCGGTGCTGAATCTCCAATTCTGATTCGGTCAGATTGAATGAGGACAGTGATTCGAATTGCTGAATTGAATCCACTGTCCTTTGAATCCAAATCGAATACTCCCCTATTCGCATAGGCCTAATTATCATATATCTCTCTATTTTTCTTGAGGTGTAATCTTTCATCTTCCTGCCTGAAGTGTATACATTTCTGTTAATGTAAGCATGACTGCATCCTTAAATTATCAGTCTTTTAGTAAGCAGAAACAGTGAGGTCAGCTTTGAAAAGTACGCTACAGCTTTTGGTCTCAAGTACAGCTAAAATAAATAGTCACTGGTGCCATTGATTTTTATTAACATAAATGAAAGCTCAGATAGCACAGTGTGGTCTGTCTGATGGATGCTCGACTTTTAACAGCAGAACTTATACTTTATCAAGAAGTGCAAGAGCCACAAAAGAAACACCCACCATATTTACTCGAATCTAAGATGACCCCAAATGTAAGACAACCCTCACAATAATTAGATTCAAAATTTATCACTTCGTTATAACTTTCCATTATAGAATCAAATTATTGGAAGGTCACTGTAGTAGGAAGCTTGCCTTCAGCTTGTGCTTGACCCCTTGACACTTTGGACCCCCTTCCTCCGTTGCTCCCTCTTTCTGTCTCCTGACCAGGCTTTGCCCACCCCCTCCCCTCCCCCCCTGCTTCTCTGCAATGGCAGACTCTGTCCCTGTTCTAGCCTGGGACACTGAGCACAGCCCCAGCCCAGCATAGCCCAGCCATACAGACTGCATGCCATTGCTACAGAGCTAGGCTCGGGCCATGTTCAGTGCCCCATGCTGCAACACTGATGGAGCCTGCTGGCGCAGAGCAAAGGAAAGCAGGAGGGACAGACGGATGAACAGAGGCTGCAGGCAGGCGGGAGATATGGGCGGCGGGGGGAAGAGGCTGCAGTGCGGAGATGGTGGGGTACAGAGGCAGCAAAAGGGGGCAGGCAGCAGCTGCAGCTACTGCCCCGACCCCAGGTAGGGGCTGGAGCCCCAGCCACCTGCCACCACCCCCTCTCCCTCCTGCCTTTGTACTCGATTCTAAGATGAGGACCCCCCTGTTAAATGGGGGGAAATCTCATCTTAGAATCAAGTAAATATGGTATTTTGACAATGCATAAAATATGTTTATCGTAGTTAAAGAAAATGGCATGCCTCGCCCATGTTGAGAAATTTGTTTTGTAACGATCACTGTTGCCCAAAGGCATTCCCTGGCATTTCTTATGAAATTCTTTTAATGAAAGTTTTAAGTGAGCTACCATACTGGGTGAAAAAAATCTTTTCTGTATGTAGTACATGCTCTAATATAAAAAGTATGGGCTCATTTATTTCATATATATCTTTTCTTTATGAAGTATTGGTAATATTAGTCTTACCTTTTTCTGGAGAATGGGGATGAGAGCTTTCACCAGTCTTTAGTTAAAGGTATTTAGGAAAGAACTTCCTGTCTAAATGTGTTAGCCATTTGAAGTTAGAGAGCAGGTAAGTCCCTGGTGAACCACATCTATTGTGTATTGGTGTGCTTTTCTGTTTGTGTCCTATTTGGTGGTCCTACACAGGCATACCAGTTCATCTGTGTACAAGAGGCTTCTAGTTTGAGACCTAAGAATCTTTCCTTTTTATTGTTCTGATTTCATTCTCCATCGCATGAATATGGTTATGACATGCTGAGACGAGTCTAGTATCTTAATTTGCAGATCTTTATGATGACTGTCAAAATGTTTTTTTATGCAGGTATTCTTCAATTAGATGAGTTGGCTGCTAGTGTAGAAATAGCCTGTTTTCTGTCAGCGTAATGTGTATGTATACACATCTATTTCAAAATGTATCAGTATGTTCCTAGGTAAACCATTATGTAATTGTCAAGATATTGCCTGGTGCCTTTTTTAGCCAAAAGAAGAGCTACTAACAGTGCTACAAATAACCATAGGTTACTGATCTAGCCACTATAGTTGTTTGTGGTTTAGGAGGTTGTTTAAATGCATCCATTTTGCTTTACTAAATCCATGTTGTTGTGGTGCTCAGGGCATGAATGTTGTCTCCGAAGTCCTTGCTTAGAAGCTCTTTTTCTTGGATGTTGCTTTCCTTAGTCTTCAATTGCAGTGATGGAGGACTGGATGGTATTTAGTTTGGAGTCATTTAATGCCTTATCTTTAGTGATTGGAAGGAGCCTCTGCTGATTGTTACATGTATTTAGAGGCATATTTAAGTAGTGCAATGGAGACATCATATTATATTAGTACAGGAAATGTCTTGGAATCCTGTCATGAGAATAGTAGTAAGCTATTAAACAGAAATGGGTTTCTTTCGTTGCTATAATTTTTGTGAAGGTATAAATGCCACCGTGTCCAAGAAAGAATTAATAATAATTTAGTGTTTCAACAGTTTTAGCCAGGGACTATATATGAAACATATAGGCACCCTTCTGAGGGGAAGGGGGAAGTCCTGGGTTCCACTCTGTGACAGGGGGCCATCTTGGGGCTGGGGCTGGGTCTTGTGTTGGCCTGCCCATCTGTCTAAGTAGGGCAGTCTGCCCAGTCTCGCCTGCCATGACTTGCTGTTCCAAAACCTGGTGTAAGATGTGGGAGGCTGCTTATTTTAATGCCCGGATACCAGGGGGCATTGTACACCACTCTGTACCGTCCCTACACAATGTCCTGTGCCTTGTAGATGGCATCCAGTTTATTATTGCACCCTGGCTTCAGGCCAGACCAGACATGGTCCACTGTTGGGCCTCTCACACACTGCCCCTTTCAGGGCCAAATTCATATTGCCCCCCTCTCACTGGGGGCTCTTCCACTCTGCCCTTTCTCACAGGGCGTCTTGTACGCTGCCCCTCACTGGGCCACTCTGAATCTGCCCTGCTCCCTTGAGCGACACCCTTGGGCCATTAGGCTTGATTACTCTTATGCTGGAACTGCACATGCAGCCCTTCAGATTGCTCATGCTCTCCTACTCTACGTGGCATAGTCCTTGTGCTTAACACTGGGCTGATTCTGCCCCTAGCCTCTCACTGGGCAACTTTCCACGTTCACATACTCATGAGGGTGTCCTGTGTGCTGCCCTTCAGCCCTGCTCAACACACCCTCTGGTGCAGCCCTTCAGACCGGCCTTCAGTCCTACTCTACACCTTGCTTATGCACAGTCCTTCACGTCATAATGATGCCTCTTACGCTGTGCGGGCCCACCATGCATTACTGCCCCTACTCTGGGGCCACTCTTCTGCCCTCTCTCTGGGCCATGCTACTGCCTTCTCCCTGGGGTCTTGGGGGTCTTACACCCCTGTGGGGCTCAGGTGTCTGAGGATGTGCCTGGCCCATGCCTGTCCCTAAGTCTGGGTGACCCACTAGGATGTGGAGGCTAGGGTTTTAAGGTGTCCCTTCCTGCCTTTCACTGGGGAAGCAACTGGCCTGGCATTTCTGGGGAGCTTCCTTACCAAGTTTGTAAATCTTTTAATAAATCAAAGCTTATGTGGGTGCAATACCTTTCTTTGAAATGACTGAAACAATTAAAATCAAGCAGAAGAAGAATATGGCATGGATTAGGTTAAAATTAATTCTGAGTCAGGTGTTCTGCTGCCATAATTAGGATCAAATTAATGTGGTGGTTTCTTCACAAGAGCCTTAACGGAATTGTATAGGTATTATTTGAAAGTTTTGTTGTGACTGGTCATTGTTTCAAGCTTGTAAATTATGATTCATGAATTCATATCTGCAGATGATGCAGTATTCATGGCTGGTATATTTTTTTTCATCCTCTGATTATTTGATTAAAAATCAATGATTATTGGAAGAAATAAAACAACATGGGTCATTTAGATCACTTTTTAAATGTGATATAGGACAAACATTTGTAAGGCACTTTATTACATATATTAAGGGATCATTTTACTGCCATTGGAAATGCAGCCATTTGTGGGTTGCAATATAGCTGGTTTAATAGTGCACAAAAATGGGGACTAGAGAGTGAAAAGGGTGTTTGCTTCTATTTGAAATTGCAATAGGTTAAAAGATAAAACAAAGAGTGAGAATTGTAAATATCTCATTTAAAAACATCCAACAAATTTGTACCTCTGAAGAGCAATAAAAAGAGAAAAGCATCACTCAGCCTTTTAAATTTAGTTCATGTATTTGAGCATCTGATCAGTGTTCTGCCTTTAACAATACATGATTATTCACAGCTTTCATGTGGCCAGAGAAAATTCCTGTAAGTACAGGGGCAGTGGCCACCAATATCCTGCATCATGAATTCAGATTTGTACAGAGTGGATAAATGAACAAATGGGCATAATCAGCATCACCTGGTAGTTGTGATTACTGGGAAAATCTTTTTTTTAACGTCATAGTCTTTGTTCATGTTCAGGGAAAAGTAGAGTTTAATGTTCTATTAATTTGAGTTTACCTAGTGTATAGATGTTACACTTGGTAGATATATCTTGAATAAGCTGTAGCCAAGTAAACATTTTTTTGATTTGGACTGGTTGTCTTGAAGAGCATGCTAAAACATACAGTATCTGAAAACTTGTTCACATGGAGCCTAAAGTTTTCTAAAATCATGCACCTAGTGGGGGAGCATGGAGGCGAGTACTATGAACTGAAGCCTGTTGGGGCTGCTACTACTATCAGTGTTCCTTGGACTTCACATTTCTCAGGCCCTGGAAGAAGGAGGAGAAAAGCAGTCAAAGAGAAAGCTGATGGAGCATGTATCTTTTGGTCTTCACATAGAGGTTTCTGAACATGGTGCAGAAATGTTGGCAATTTGTGCTTCCCTGCCTTTTTAAAAGCTCCCTCCGGAGGTCTTCCAGATTCAGCTAGTTCAAATGATTGTCCTTTTCAGGAAGCACTTGCTAATAATATTGTTCAGCTAGTTGGATTGTAAATTGAGAGTTCGTAGTCATGCAAGTTCCTCTTAAGGCTGGGGTTTCCCACCCCCCGCATTGTAAAAGACCGCTCATGTCGCTCTGGTTCTGCTCCTGTTGGACTTCCCCTCATTGTCTACTCATAGATGAGACCATTATCCTTTTCTCACTCATTTAGACTTGGGGAAGTTGGTACGTTTCCTATTCTTGTCTGAGTTATGTCTCTTGAGAGTTGTTGGAGGAGAATGTTGGACTCAGAGCTGTAGAGGTGATGATGGTGAGGACTTTCCTTTGAGATGCTTATAAGGTCATGCTGTTAAGTAAATTTGCTTGGCGTTCCTGTCAACTTTTAGGGACTATCTAATGGCTATGTTGAGAAAAATAGATGCCTGAAATGCATCATGGGGCTCAGTTAATTTGGAAGGTCCCTAAGTCCAGTGGGAATGTACCTTGGTCTCAGCACCACCTCCAAAATAGGTTAAATGAAGTATATTTGATGTGGTATTTGCATTTTTGTAAGATCTGTTAGGATGAATTACTTTTTTTTTATTTTATTTTTTTTTTAAGTATCCTTGAAATGGTTGAGGTTATCTCAGTGATGGCAGGAGAAATGATACCGGTTTTGTGTAGCAACTTGGAATGAATTCGTGCTTGTGTTTGTTGATGATAAAACAGAAGAGATATGGTTACTTGAACTTCAGATGCACGAGACAAAAATACACATTTTATGTTGAATTCCCATTATATTAAGGAAATTTTACTTGCTTTCCTTCTCCATTATTTGTTTTACTGATTATGTTAATGTAAAGAAAATTTTAAAAAATACGTATTTTCCAATATTATTTACAGAAATTTTCGAAGTCCTCTGACCTCTCAACTTTCAGTAAATGAGCTAGACTGCACAAACACTTGATAATGAAGCCTTGAAATCATTGTTAGGTTCCAGTGTACTCGTCACAAATACTCTAAATTTACTTTTGATTTGGACAGAATTTCTATTGTTCAGAGAATTTCTAATGATGTAAAACTTTTTTCGGAGTTTGTGATTTAAACATATTTGTATAATACCTTTGTGGTTCTACTTGACAGCAGCCTTTGTAATAGGTTTTTTTTTTATTTTAATATTGGAATAAGCAGGACTTCAGTGGAGAAACTTTTCTAATTACCTTAAATTATTCACCTACCCATTCTGTAAATAGCGGACTTGCAATTTAGGTAATAACCATGTGTGAGATTTGCTAGTAATATTTTTATAAAGCTCCATTTCTAAACCAGGGATTTTGGGGGGAGAGGAATTACTGGTACCTGAGGAATTTGGTAGTCTGTATAGACAAGGCTCAACCACTGGTCATCATTTTTGTCACCGTTAATTAAAAACAGTTGAAAAGGACATTTAACTCCAGTGGTAATAAAAAATGCTTCCAGCCAAAGAAGCCTTGTTTATATTAAAGTTCCCACTATTGCTGACATAGGTTCACCGATAGGATTTTGCTTTGAATTCCCCCAAAAATGCAAGGTCAAGTTTTTGCTAGAATCCTCCAGGAAAGAAACAGAACTGGGGACCTGGTACTTCAAATATAAACAGATTCAGGTGGAGATGTGTGAAGCGATCTTTATATATTATAAAGGGCAAAACCCAAAATATTTTAGTTTTGATTTACAATCCATATAGTACAGTTAGATGTGTCATTCAGACAACAGCTGCATTCATGAAGAAACTTGGAATATCAAATTTAATTGCCATTTTTGTGTTGAACTGATCAGACTTTAACTCAAATATGTTATATATAAACAGCTCCTCTTATAAAATGACCTGAATCAGCCTCATACTGTGGCTGTTAATTACTACTGTAAAAAAACAACTTTCTTGTTAAAATAATCAACATGATACATTACCTATAAAGTTTAGTATTGTATGAACACAACTTTAAAAAAAATCTGGGGGAAGGGAAGGGGATTGTCCCATTAACTGTCTCATAACTAAATCTTATACAAACTGGTCCACTCTGTTGCAATTTTCAACGTATCAGTTCTCTCCTGGAAGGTGTAGATAAGATCTTGGGACAAAGTTGGTGCTCTTAGCAAGGCCAGATTATGCTCAGAGTTGCTCATCTGGCCAAATGGGCCCTGAAAATTATAGATCATCATATAGTCTTTTGTAGCTTTTTTAGGGTTAAGGAAATTCATCCAGCCTTTCCATCTGGCCCAGTTTACAAGCCAAAATCTTCCTAACAGTAATAACCTCCACTGTAAATGTTATGAAACTTCATTGGGATGCCATATCTTGATTCTTGAGGAATGGCTGATGAAAGTTCACTAGAGGTAGGATAGATTGGGAACTTTGCTTGTTCTGTATGGACCAAGAAAACAGTCTTCTATGCCACATTTCTTGAGTTCTTGCTCATTCAAGTGTCTGCTAACAGGCATTGTTGATCCCAGACAATATGACCGTGGTCTCATGAAGCAACAAAAATGGCAGTGTGAGGAGTAGAAATCCAGTGCATCAAGTCAAAATCCTGATGGGCAAGGAAAAATCCCATCTATTACTTGGCAAGGCTGTTCTTTTGTGCAGTGTACTGTATTTGCTGACTCTGAGCCCCCACCCCCTGCCTTGCGAGGGAATGAGACCTTGAACCAGTACTGATTAACACAGCTCTGTTCCCCAACCTTTAGGTCCCTCTATCATGCTCCAAGCTTTGATGAAGGAAAGGATTTCTAACTAAGTTAAATCTTCTTGTGTCAAAGTAGCAAAGAAAACGTTTTTGAAGAACTGAATCCTGAAGGAGAATTGTTTCCACCTTGCTAAAAGTTTGAAAAATGTCTATACCTTGAACCTTCAGAAAAGGTTGAGTTTCTTTCTGCTCTAGAGGCTATTAGAAAGCCTCTGTATTTTTTCTGTTAGACCTTGTTTCCTGGTCATCAGCTTCTTGAGAGCGGCAGAGAATATCTTCAGACCATGTTACTTTGTGCTTGTTTGGAGGCTACACTCAGCTTCATCTATGAGCTGCTATTTCTAACTTTAACTTTTCATCATAAAAGCTCTTTTTGGTGGTATGCAGAGGTGCAAGTCATGAAGGTGCCACCAGTTTAAGAGGCTTATAAAAGTGCAAGCATTGGATAAGTTTGTCTATGAACACTCTAATCTTTCATGATTTTTGTAGTTATTACAGTGCGTAAGACATCTGGATGTTTTTCTTTAAAATGCCTTTGCATTTAGGAAACTAAATGCAGATGAAGTCATCTGATTAGTACCACTGCCTTTGGAACAGGTGGTTGGTCCTTTCTGAACTATCAAACAAGACATCTTATTTTGATGGCTATCTTCTGCATTTTCTCTGTAGGGTAGAGCCATAGTCATAGAGAAATAGGGGAGGAAAGGACCTTGTGGTCAGATCATCCCTATCCAAACCATCCCATACAAACATATTTCAAACTCTACATAAGACTACTGTCAACCCTAAACTTCATCCTGTTAGCTCTAGCCCAACTTTTCAACTTGTTGAAACCCTTCTGAATTGCACTCGCATCCTCCTGCATGTTCACAATTCTTTCCAATTTCATGTCGTCTGTAAACTTGCTCAAGAAGCTTTCTATGCCAGCATCTGAATCATTAATAAACACTTTGAACAGCACTGGGCTACGGACCGATTCCTGTGGGACTCCACTCAAAATCTCCTGCCATGCTGACATGAATCAGTTAATAATTACCCTTTCCTTGCAGCTATTGAGTTGGTTATTTATCCACCTTGTAGTAGTTTTATCCAGTCCACACTTCTCCAGTTTGTTTATGAGAATGTCATGTGGGACCCTGTCAGAAGTCTTGCAAATGGCTTTCCTTAGGATATGCTCCAGTAACTTGCCAGGTTTTGAGGTCTAGCCATTCTTTAGTTCCCTGGGTCCTCCTCCCTGCCTTTTTTTTTTTTTTTTTTTTTTTTTTTTTTTTTTTTTTTAAAGAGGGGGCACTTTGTTGGCCCTTTGGCTAGGTACCAGAGAACTGAAAATCTCCCAAGACTTCATGAAGATCATTGCCAGTGGCTCCAAGATCTCCTCCTCCACTTCTTTCAGGACCTTGAAATGAAGTTCATCTGGCCTTGCTGACTTAATGTCATTCAGACACAATAAAATTTCTTTGACTGTCTCTTACATTATCTCCTTTTTTAGCTTGTCCCCTTCCTTATCCAGATAATCCCCATAAAGTGTCTGGCAGTTTAAATTTTTTATGAAGACCAAGGCAAAGTAGCTGTTTACTAGCTCTGCCTTCTTTGTATACAGGCAGTCCTTGACTTAAAATGTTTCGAGTTACAATGTTTTGCATTTACAACCCCCTGTTTCAACTTTTACAATGCCAGTTTCAATTTACAATGCTTGATCTGTTGCAATGCCAGGCCAGCGAACAAGTCCACTGCATCGGTCATCTCCCTGGAGAACAGCTGTCCAAACTTCCTTGGACACTTTCTTTAAGAAAGCAGACAAGACTCCAGAAGAACCTGCAGACAAGACTCCTGAGAAGACTCCAGCCAAGAGCCCTTCAAAAAGTCCAACCAAGAGCCTTTCAAAACGTCCAGTAAAGTCACCTCAAAGATCAATATGATTGTTATTTACAATATAAATATATTAATGTAGCTATATTACTCATCTATAATTGATCGAGTAGAAAATTCTGGGGTATTTTTGGTGAAAATAGGGTATTGGGCCTTGGTTCAGGAACCAATCCCCCATTTATAACATTGTTTCTTAAGTTACGTTTTGACTTAAGACACAGCTTTCAGGAACCAATCGTGTCATAAGTCCAAGGACTGCCTGTATTTAGTTATGTTAACAGAGGACTCGGTTTCCTTGGTCCTTGTTTTCTGGCCAACAGAGTTATAGAACCTCTTCTTGTTATCCTTAACTTCCTTTGCCAGGTGCAGCTCACTCTTTATCTTTGTCTTCCTGAGTCTGCAGGTTCTTGCTGTTTCCTGGTATGCTTCCTTGGTGACCTGCCCTTTCTTCCATTGCCTGTATGCTTTCCTTTTGCATTTGAGGTATTTTAAAGCTCCCTTGTGGAGCCACATTGGTTTCTTGTTATTTTTCTTGTGCTCCAACTATGTCCAGACAGATTCTTGTTGGGCTTCCAATACTGTGCGCCTTCTCTGTAGGGTAATTCTAATTGTATGTCAAAGAGCCTCTTTATATGGCAGTACTTGATTTTTTTATTTTATTTTATTTTATTTCCCAGATGAAGACTAGTTTTCATGCGGATGTACTTACTTGTTTCCATTTGTTTTGTCCCTTTCTGTTCTCTGGAGACATATTGAGGACCCAACAGTGTTTTGTGCTGTTCAGAATGCAGAAGACAGGGTGGTGAAGGCTCTCATTTGGTGCAAAAGCACTTCTTTAAAATGTGTTAGGGAATTGGTACACCAATAGAATCATCCCCTTGCATTCAGACCCGTTTCCCCACAGGTATTTGTCCAAAGTCTCCCAAGTCCGGTGTCCTCTCTCTCTCCCCCCCAGACCCTCTTTCCAATACATCCTTGCCTGGTTGCTGCTTTGAGAAGACACTTTTTGTTCTGCTGCTCTTCCCACTGAACTAAGAATCTGTTTTTTATTGCGGCCCAACCTCCTTCTACTCCCAATATGGTATATACTGAAAAACAGGAATAAGCAGGGCTTCCCCCTTCCACTGTCAGCAAGTGAAACAAGCTGCATCACTTTCTAGAGCTCTTATGGTTGGCTCACACTTGCTAAAGCCTGCTTCCTGGGAAATCAGGTTTCTTGCCAAGTTTGTGATGTTTGTTTTTCCTTCCCTCTCTCCTGACAGTTCATTCTGTTACACCTCTGCTTAATCTCCAGGGAAGAAAAGAATCCATACTTCTGGTTGCAAGGGGAATGCAAGCCGTTCAGCAGCTGCTTTCCCTGTTAATTTTCCTGAATAGAAAAGCCCTTAGAGGCCTGGCTTTTTTCGTAGAAGGAGTCTGCTTATGTAGAATAGTCATGCCAGGCAGTGACTTGGCAACTAATTCATAATTTCCTAGATATTTTAGAACCTGTCAAACTTCAGCTCATGGCTCTTCAGGTGGAGTGTTCAAGGCCCTTGAGTCTCTTTATCTAAGATGTGGCCTCTCTGCACCCCACCAATCCTGTATTAGTTCATCTAGGGATAAGGTCTTTTTTAGGTGAGTTTAGCTTCTAAAATGTTGGGCTTACTTTAATTGTACCTTAGTTTGTTTGGTGAAGGAGGCACCATTCTGAGAACATTGCTTATGTGCTTATAATACAACCATGCCTGTATAGACCGATCTTGAGGACCAGCAGGTAAATTGGCTTGTAAATTAGTGTTTTATTCTAAAAATGCTTTAATTGGAACTGAGAGAGAAGGATGCAATTAAGGGGGTATCTGTTTTAGGAGTTAAAGTACCAACCAGTTAGGTAGTGGTGTTATGTTGCCCACCAGTGGTCTGGCATCTACAGTAATGGTGATCTTTGCAAAAAAACCCAAAAGCCAAATTACAAAGGTACAGCCAGAATCTTTCTTTCTTTTTTAAATTTAGATCAGGACATTGATTACATCAAGAGAAAACTGCTCCTTCCTTCCCCCGCGATAAAATGCCTTGTCATATTGAATGGGATTGATTTATCTTATAGATATTTCTGTCTAATACAACAAACAAAAAAAAGTAGTACTGATTTTTAGGTTAGATGTTTAAAAGTAACAAATGAATTCTGGGTATCTTAGCATTCAGCTTTTTAATATACCTTTAAAAGGTGCCTGGTATTCAGAGTGATGTTCCATGCTTCCTGAAAAATAGGTCCCTTAAAGCTACCTTTGGATGGGTGTTTCAAAAACAAAGGGAGCCAAAAATTGCTAGTTATTTTTGAAAATCTTGGCTTGTAAGGTTGTTTTTCATGTTTGTCATATTAATGTAGATATTATTCATGAATGTGCAGTTAGACTGAAAGTTTAGTTTCCGGCCATAAAAATGAGTGAAATTGTTCCAGGAATAGTGCATGTGTTAGACAAACCTTGGCATGAGAACTTAACAAGGTTATGATGCCTTTCTCTGCTTGCTTTGTTGATGGGGAAAATAGCCTTAGGAACTGAAATAATGGCTGCTTAGAGGTTAGTAGTACATTGAAACAGAATTGGTCTGTTGCCTTTAGCTTTCAAGAACATTAATTGCAGTTTTCACTTCCAAATCTTAATGAACAAACTGAGACACTGCTGAATTGGCATTTGTATAATTACTAAATATTAAATACATTTTAAAAAAATTGTCTGTGGGTTAATTATTTTTATTTTTATTGACTTTAAATATTTAGTCATTATGTTAATATGTATTTGTTTATATTTTGCTGCCTCCTCCTCCTCCCCTTCCCCCCAAAGAAAAAAGTTTCTAACCCTGGTATGAAATTCAGTCTTTCTGGTTGGTGAACACTCAAAATATAGCATCTCAGGAAAGGGAAAAATATAATTTTAAGAGAATAGGTTTTATTGTAATTTTTTTTTTTTTTTTACTTGAAGTACAAATGGCTAGGCTGTTTTCTAGTGAGATCTTCTACTGCTTTTGATCTTAGCCATTTTGTGATCTCACCCAGACTCTAGTGAAGAAGGGGAAAATTGGAGTGCAAGAATAAGATCACACACTTTCATTTTCTAATTGAGAAGAGCATATACTTCAAGAGCCCTTTTTCTGACTCCTGAGATTGGGTTTGGAAGCAGTAGCAGAGAAGTGCTGCAGAATATCAAAGTAGCTGGAGTACTTTGGTTGCTTGCCCCTAAATGAGGTCTAAAATGGTCATTAGACCACTGCAAATTGTTACAATTCCTACACTACTTCAAAATTGCACTGTTAATTATTTTTAAACTGCCTTGTGTATATGAATAGGTTTAGTTAATCTTTAAAAAGTATTAATAGTCATTATTCCTTCTGGAAGTTGCAAAATTATTAGAAAATCTGTAATGTTTGTTTTTCAGTTAGTTCTGCATATCTTCTGCCAGTCCTCACAAACTCAGGCCATCACTTAGCATCACCATATGGAATATTAGAATATCAAGTTTTCAAACAATTATGTGACTTCCCAGCATGAAAGAGGATTATATGCTGGTATGCTTCCTTCCAGAGTTGTTCTCTTAATTTTCTTTCTTTTATTTCCCAGTAGTAGTCTGTGCGGTGGGTGAAAAACAATGACTAAAATTTATTACTACTTAAGTTTTCAATTTTTAAGGCAACACACACAGCTTAATAATATAACCTTAGAAAACACTGAATAGATGTCAGAATGATTATATTCTGGTTTCTGTACTTAACAAGTAATCAGATTATATATAAATGTAATTACGTTAATGTTTCCTTAATATCAGGCTTTTTTAAATGGCATAATCAAGTATTTAGAAACTAAGAAGCACAATAAACAGTGATATCTGTGGAATCTTAATTTGGATTTGTGCAAGTAATGTGAATAGGTGAATTGCTATCCATTATTATTTCTTTTATTTTTAGTTAGATTGTAGTTCTTGGCCTCATTTCCTGAATACCAATATTTTTGTCTTTTAAAGGCTTTTCTGATGCTTGTTATCATACTATTTGAATAGTATAGATGTTAAATGCATTTCTTGTAAATGATTTGTGAAATAACAGTTTGTTTTGAAACTGCAGTTTTATAGACAGTTCTTCATCTGTCTGTAAAACTGCAGTTTCAAACCGAATTGCCAATTTATATGTCCAGTTGGAGATTACTAGATCTTGATTTTTTTTTTCAGAGTACTTAGTATTTTTATAGCTGTTATGTGCTCAAAGCACAACTTACAATTTGTGAAGACTCAATATTTCTGCAGGCCCCCATGCTTCAAGTGGGAACCCAAAAGAAAGGAACACACAATTAGTCTCTTGAAAAGTTTTTAAAGGACCTAGCATCACACAGGAGAGAGTCTGGGTAGATTCCAGCTCCACCGCAATGACATTCAATTGCCTTAGCTACAACACCCGGTTCTTCTCCAGTAGGCTTCCTCTCTTTCAGTATGTTTTTTTTCTGGCTTCTGCAGCAAGTGAGGTACCAGTTCTACAGGCAGTAGTCTCATTCTCTCTAACCATGCTTCATTCCCCAAGCACCATCCATCTGGTATACTGAAAAAAGTGGAATCTGATGGAGAAAAGTAATATGTGAACCCATCAATAAATGTTGTGAATATAACATATAGAAACAAAGGGGCCGAAGTAAGATGGCATAAGGAACCTTAAATCAGGCATTTCCTAGTGTTTGAGTGTTTGCCTTCTGCAATCTTAATACATTCTCTTAATACAGTTTGTGCTAATGTCATTTTTATAGCTTTCTCAAAAGCCAAACTAAAAAAACCAAAAGTCTGTCATATGGAACCATTTAGGCCCCTACATGGGTTATCAGCCTTTAGTTTCACAGCATGCGTTTTTTTTTAACCATGTAAGCTGAGTGACCTGTCAGCATTACTTAGCTGTTACCTCAATGTAAAGTCATTAAGAGTAGGGACAGACATTACACATCAACCCGTTTAAGTGATCAGAAACTGGTTTAAACCTGTAACAGAACATGCGTTCATTGCACACAAACCGGTTTGAAAATGGCTGAAACCAGTCTATGATAAACCTGGTTGAATGTAGTATCAGACTTACCTGATTTGTGTCAAACTGGTTTATGCAATGTCTGTCCCAGACCTCTTCCTGGTTTAAGTTAAACCAGAATCCCTCAGCATCCCGGCATGCTCTCAGGGCTGGGCGGGGCTCTCTGTTCCAAAGCAGGGCTGGCCCCTCCCTTCTGCTTCCTGGCTGGAGCTGTGGCAGAGGCTGCAGGAGTCTGCCTGGTTTCCCCCTACTCCCCCCGTCCCCTCACCACTCCTTTCTAAGCAGTGATTTCCTGATCCCTTCTGCCTTACACAGACACCTCTCAGCATTAGCTAGCAGATCATACATACGCTGGCTATGGTCCACGCTATGGCAGATGGGACAAAGGCAGAATCAACATCAACTAATGTCCCTCAGTTGTTCTATAAATGGGCTGATAAACACTGAGTTAGGGTTAATAAACACTGTGTTATTATTTCCCTGCTGGGCTGGTCAGGAGCGGGGTAACCTCTCCCTAATCAAAGCGTCCTGCTGTGGCCTGACCATGTCCCCCCTCAGCTCAACACTGTGGAAGGGAAGGGAAGGGAAGGGAGGTCTGCTTTAGCACCCCCCCCCCCCCCCCCAGCTTCTAGTCTGAGCCACTGCCAGCATGTGCCTGCACTTTTTCAGTCCAGAGGTGATGTCTGTGCGGTTACAAATGGATCCAGCCTAGGCAGGTTAGACTAACCTTCAAAGATTGAATGAATTCAGGCTCAGGATTTTTTAATGTTTGTCCCTAGCCTAAGAGAGAAGGGCATACATGGAATACTAATGGGATTTATAGTTATTAATTGGCTAGCATAAAATTATTGAAACTGGAATCTTGGTTTAGTGCAGGGGTTCCCAACCTTTTTATGCTGTGGACCAGCAAACTGGCTCACAGAATTTTTCCACAAACAGTCTAATTTACGTATTATATTTGCATATTTAAAATTAATTTTTATGTGGCAGGGATTGTGAGAGCAGTTGGGTCTACCTGGTAAGTCTGTTATAGGGGAAGGAGTGTGGGGTGGTAGATCGAGTCCCCAGCGGTAGGGGAGGGAGTGAGGCTGGGGTAGGGGCAGGGACTGCCTAGCTGGAGCGGGGCACCAGACTGAGCTGTACAGGGGTGGGGGGCGGCTCCCCAAAATTCCCAGGCTCCTCGCAGGTGTTTCTTCCCCCCTCAGCAGCTGCAGCCTGGGCTTGCACCCCAACTGGAGCAGCTCCTTCCCCCAGGCAGTCTTGGCACTGCGCAGCCCTGCAGGGACTTGCTGCTGGGCCCCCACATGGAGTGGGGAGGTGGCACTGCCAAGTTACTTGCCCCAGCCCTCCTTGTCCTGCACAGCTCTGGGGGCATGAGGCCCCCCGCCCCCATGCCTTCCCAGGGTGCGTGCAGCAGCAGGAGCTGCCAGCGCCTCCCGGACAAGCCGCAGCTCCCTCCCACAGTCAGCCCGGGAACAGCTCAGCACTGCCCTGGCCCCACCCCACCTTGCCCCACACAGATCCAGGGGCAAGTGCCCCTCCATGCCCTCCTAGGGTGAACACAGCCGCAGGAGCCAGCTGTGCATCCCAGCTGAGCTGCGACTCTGTCCTGCGCCTTCCCCAATCCCAGCAGCCCCGCTCCCTCCCTTACTGCGGGGGTCTACAGGAACAGGGCTAGTGCCATAGCCCGGCAGCCAACCCTTTATGGGCCGATGGTTGGGAACCCCTGGTTTAGTCCCATGTTGTCCAGTCATATATGCCCTTATACTTTTGTCCTTACCATGGATGGAAATTTTATTACCTCACCTTGTACTCTTTTGTTAGTTGCTAGGCAGCTGAATAGTCATGCCAACACACGGTTCAAGTTTTAGATTGTTGACTTTAGTAGGCATGTTAAACAGTTCAAACAAATTTCATATTCTTCAGATGGCACAGGTCTACTTATTGCACTGTTTGTTTAGTCTAGATGTAAGTTTAGCTGGGTGTGCATAGCTTGGTAGGATTCTGTTAACTGTTTCACTGTAAAATATGTATTTGTGTGTGTACATACCTACTTACAAATATATATTTTTACAGTAAAGTAGTTAACAGAAAACATGTGCACAAACATGTATACCCACAGGTGCATCTGGCCAGCTTGCCATTCCTGTTGCTTTTAACTTTCTACTTTCTGTGTACATTTGACTCTATGACCTAGGAAATTGTTACTGAAACACTGTTTGGAGATGCAAGTGATTTTAGCATAAACAGTACTTTAACTGGTTTTACACTTTTCAAAGATAGGATTGCTACTTATTTTAAGGTACTTTATGCACAACGAAGGTATTGTGGAAATGGTATGTTAAGCAAAGCAGTGGCATTTATGTATCATTGGTGGGGGTTTTGTTTATTTTGTTTTGTTTGAACAAAACAAACTTGAGCTGGAGAATACCGTTTATGCTCTGTATGCTGTCATCTTCAGGTCTTTTCACTCCACATTTAAAAAGAGCAGACAGATGGCAACATCCAGTGAAGGTAGTAAAAAGTATGTTTCCAAATGAAAGAGACTGATGAAAACACATTTCTCTTCATCTTACTCTAGAGGTGAATAGTTGAGAACAAGATCAAGTTTTAAAAAACAATGAATGATGCAGAGAAGGCAAGTTGGGTGCCTGTACATTTTGTTTTCTTGTAATATTAGAACAAAGAGAGAGTCAGCAAAATTACAAGGAACAATTAAAAAGTGAATAAAAGGAAATACTCACGTGCACATGCACAAAAAAAACCCCTTGAAGGCTGTTATAAACCTATGAAAAAAGAGTTTGTAATAGAAATCTGGACAAATGTTTAATGTAAATAGTGTTCATCTCTTGAATGATTTAAAGAGAACAGCACGGTGAGTGCTGGAAAAAAGATGGGTAATCACAACAGTAAAGTCATGAGAGTATTTTAATGTATTATAGGTTACCCCAAGTCAAACAGCTTTTAAGTAAGTATATGCATAATTCTAGTTTGGAGGAACTGAAACCTGATACTTACTAGTTCCCCTGGGTTTTCCTGTTGATTAAGCAACTTTTCTTTGCCAAAAAAGAAGAGAAGCAAGAACAGAAGAGAACATTGAGATTTCCTTCCCTGCAGTGTTAGCACATGGTATATTGTTTACCATCAAGTGACTGGGTCCAGCAACAGCTTTGATGGCAAAAGGATATTTGTGTTTTTTCTCATACTCTAGGCAACAGCACTGATGAAGTCAATAGTGTTTACATTTCTATTAAGCTGTGTCAAAAATGTTAGGAGAAATTTTGCCCAATAAACTGAAATTAAAGCACAAAAGTATGGTTAAGGTAACAACTCTTCTTAGATTTCATAGATTAGATTTCATAGATTTTTTTTTTAGGGTTGGAAGGAACCTTGGAAAATCATCAAGTCTGACCCCCTGCCTCTGGGCAGGAAAGAGTGCTGCTGTCAGATGACCCCAGCCAGATGTTTGTCCAGTCTCCTCTTAAAAACCTCCAAGATAGGGGAGAGCACCACGTCCCTCAGAAGCCCATTCCAGACTCTGGTAACCCGTATCGTAAAGAAGTTCTTCCTAATGTCCAATCTGAATCTGCTCTCCGTCGGTTCGTGACGGTTGTTTCTAGTTACTCTAAGGGGTGCCCTGGTAAACAAAGTATCTCCTATTTCTTGCTGCTCCCCCCCCCTTGACGAATTTGCAGTTTGCCACTAGATCACCTCTCAGCCTTCTCTTGTGGAGGCTGAAGAGATCCAGCTCCCTCAACCTGTCCTTATAGGACCTTCCCTTTAGGCCCCTAACCATATGAGTGGCCCTCCTCTGGACCCTCTTAAGGTTATCCACATCCCTCTTGAAGCGTGGCGCCCAAAACTGGACACAGTACTCCAGCTGCTGGCTCGCCAGTGCCATGTAGAGAAGTATCACCTCCTTAGACCTGTTCGTGATGCACCTGTTAATGCATGATAGAGTGCGGTTAGCTCTATTGATCACTTTGTCACATTGTTGACTCATGTTCATCTTTGTGTCAACTATTACTCAAAGATCCCTTTCTGCTTAAAAGGTCATCTCCCAGTCTGTAAGTGTATTGGTGATTCTGTCTCCCTAGGTGCAGCACTCTGCACTTATCTTTGTTGAACTGCATCCTATTTTGTTCTTCCCACCTTTCCAGCCTCTCCATATCTACCTGGATCCATTCCCCACCCTCCAATATGTCTACCTTGTCCCATAATTTAGTGTCATCTGCAAATTTTGGACAGTGTGCTCTCCACACCCTCTTCCAAATCCCTGATGAAGAAATTGAACAGCACTGGCCTGAGGACCAAGCCCTGGGGGGCACTGCTGCCCATATCTTTCCCAGGTGATACTGACCCATCCACCACCACTGTCTGGGTGCGTCCCATTAGCCAATTGGCCACTCACCTGACCGTATGATCATCTAAGTTACAGTCGCTTAGTTTTTTTAGTGGGTAAAAAAACTGAAGTTATCCTGTAACAAGGGGCTGAATTCTTCTAGATTCTCCCTTTGCCTTACCTTCCTCTGAATCATAATTTCAGAATTTTCCTTCATCTAGGGAGGATCTAACTGTGGGTGTCTTTAGAATTTGTCAGTGTTGCTCTGTGGATTAGTGAGAGTAGTTCTTTCAGTGATGTGAAAGGAAATTCCCACTGGGCTCAGTGCACTACTTCTTCCCCTTTACCAACTTACTGTGTGTGAGCTGTAACAACATTGTGTGCGGCCTGTAACAATTAGCTAGTAATTTAGTAACAGCACTTAGTTTACCATATTTGATAAACTACCCAGTACTGGGTTGTTACTCAGTTTAACATTTGCATGTTTAGTTTGCAACAAGTAATTGCCAAAATAAAGTATCCTATATTATTTTTTAAAATGATTCGGCCTTTCTTCCCATGACAGAAACATTAAGTACGTAACAGTAGCGTGGCAGAAGGCAGGGTAGATGTGCATCTTATAGACTAACCTGGTCAGATGCGTAACTCCTCTGGTCATGAACAGTAGTATGGTTAGCATTTTTCTTAATCATTTGAGACATTTCATTTACTGCTAATGTTTAGGAATGGAAAATCCTCTGTCAACTGCCGAAGCTTGTGGAAATATATTTCTATAAACTCAAAACACTTTATTTACATTGAATAGATTCACAATACATAAATTGCTATCTCAAAGAAACTTCATTAAAAACTTTAAGAGGTTACTAAAATGTTTTTTGACAGGTTTGATCATTGAAGATAGCTTTGTTTTCAAATATAACTTTTAATAAGGACACACACATTTCTAATCCACCTTGTCAATCTTATTTCAGGCCAGAGTTCTTGATTTGTGAAATCACTTTCCAAAAACGTCAATGTTTTATGATTTAAGTTTGTTGGTTATCACTCAGTCATGAATTTAATCCTTTTTGGTCAGTTTTGCAATGAAGTAGGTGAGTGAAAGTTTTTATTTAAACCTAAATGTATTAAATATTTTTCAGAAGGACTTTGTAAAGTATTTGGCCAAGGAACATTTTGTTTTAAATGTTAGTCTTATTACTTTTCTAGTGTGAAAGTCCCATTTTAAACAGGTACTTAAAGTCCATGAATACATACATACTTTGAGATTCTATAATTACATGTAAGCTCTTACAGCCTCTGCAAGATCTAAAGGATGTAGTTAGAGTTCTGTCTCCAGGGAGATGAGCATGCTGTTTAGGGTGGCCATTGGTCCTATTTTATATTGAACTGTCCTGTTTCTAAACCCTTTGTCCCCTGTCCATTTCTAAATGAGGATCAGATTGCAGAAAGTCCTGTTTTTCAGTTCACTGGTGGAAATGCATGTTAATCATTTGTCCTCGTGATTCTTTTGGCTGTGCCTAGAAGTTAGATGGTGCTCAGCCAGGAGGAGCAGGGCTCTCAGACAGGGAGGGAGGGAAGCAAGTGGCCTTTTTGGGATAGCTGTGCTCCTTGCTGCTGATTGGCCAAGGGGCACAGTGGCCCCACCCCTCGCTGCTGATTGATCGAGGAGGTGGCAGCCCCACCCCTCACCAGTATTGACCAAGGGGTCCTTTCCCTTACCAAGGGGAAGTCTGTATTCTGGGGACACATCAGTGGTCACCCTAATGCTACTACTTTATCTTTCCTAAAGATCAGTAGAGGTTGAAATGTAGGTTAACATAGAGATTGAAAGAAATCTTGGTAGTTGAGCTTTAGTAATCTTACAATCTACCACTTTCTTGGTATGGGCACATTTATACTGATAGAGGGTAGGTCTTTCTTTTTATTTTTTAGGCTGTAGAAATTATTTTCTTCGCCTATATGGGTATATTACAATTTTGACCTAATGCCATTTTGCTGAAAAGTATATTTTCTTAACGTATGGCAATACTAACACTATTTCATTAAAGTACATGTTTTTGGATAGGGCAAAATATAAATATAAATGAATAAAGAAATACAAATTGCACAATATTTACTCTCTGAGCAAATGTATCTGTAACAATTTATCAGCCAGGGTGGCAAATTACTGCCTAGACCTGCAGGGACAACATTCCTAAGAGAACCTCTCTCCAGATATGTGCTCCTGCTGCTATTCCTATAGCTTTATGAAGGCAATGACTGTTTTCCCTTATAGGGCCTGCACGCAGTTTATTGTAGTATTCCTTCTAACATGCTTTGGGATATGGCATTTTTTTAAAACCAAAGAGACCTGCCGGTAAGGGTTGAACAGTGTAGGAAAGCCTTATTCATATGTACCAGTGCTTACAAAACTCTTTGCAAATAACTTTAACACTCCACAGACTTAAAACAATCCAACCTTTATGTGCCTTTGACATTTATATACATCTGTATCAGCAGATATATAAATGTCCATAGATTGCAACTACTGGAATTTGTATAGTTCTGTCACTTTAAGAGTTGTAAATCCATGCATGACCTCTCCTCCACATTGTTAACTTGTAATTTCAGTGGAGGTTTCTAGCTTTAAAATATCTCTAGGGAACTGACTCTGCATATGTGCAATTTGAAGGTTACTGATATTTTCAGACTTTGCACTCTGAGATTAGTGCTTGGCTCCGTAGAGTGCCAAAGTGTTCAAGATGTCTTGTAGCTCGGATATGCAAATCTTCATTTTGCCGCTCTATTAAAAGAATACAGGTTTTTGAGAACCAATTTCAGTGGTCTGAGGTCAGCAAGGGGAGGATGAAATGAAATATTTTGGACATTTAATTATAGTTTATGAAGAACTTGTCCAGCCTCTAAAGTTTTGTCGTTACTTGGGAGGTGGGGGAGGAGGAGAAGCTTTTAAACCTAGGTTCACTCTGTCATGACCCAAAGGTCTGATTTTTTGTGTGTGCTTCGGCACTAAGAATTATCCCCGTGGGTTTACAGCTTCATTGCACGAAGGAGTTCTGCTGCGCAGAGAACCTGCGTGCAAAGGAGTGTTCCCGCCACTTTGCAGCAGTCCTTGCAGGGTGCATTTTCTTTGCAACACAGAAATGCACGGTGCAAAGAGTTCCCGCTCGTCATATGCAAATTTGTGCCCCGCAATTGGCTAGTTCTAAATTATTCACACGTGGCGGCTAGCGATTGGCCTGCTAGCCGTATAAGAGGCTTGAGCAGTTTCCGCCCAAGCCGAAGAGGACTCCGCATCCATCTCGTGGGGACTCTGGGTGTGCGCGGCAGGGTAATAGAAACCCTGTGTGTTGCTCAGAGGAGTTTGGCGGCCTGATCCACTGCCCACCTCTTCCCGTCTTCGAACGGAGCCTACTATAAGGTGTATTGACGAGTTTATGTGCGCTTGTCCTGGACATTCGGAGTTCTGTCTACGTGGAGCCTAGCAAACTCCACGTGATTGTTCGTGTTTTGTCTACATGGAGCCTAGCAAACTCCACGTGATTGTTCGTGTTTTCTGTTGTAACCGCAACTCAAGCAAGTTTCCAGCCTGCACCGCGACCATCTCGGTGTAAGTAAACAATCTTAAAATCAACCGTTACGTGTCTGTGCCTAATTCTAGCTTGGCGCCCGCCCTCTCCGACCCGGCCTGCCCGGGCTGCCGGCCACAGCCCGCGTGCAGAGTGACGAAAAGGGCCCGGGGTCCAACCCGGCCTGCACACACTCATAGTCTTTAATAAACTAATATGAAAATAATACGCTTGTTCTGTCTTCACTAGGGTCGAAGTATTATTGTAGTCATGATGATCCAGGTAATATGGGAGAAGGAAAGCTTTTTTTCTTTTTTTTGTAATGGCTTTTATTAGAGCAGCTGTATAGTTGAATGAGAGGTTAGACAAGTTTTTGTGCACAAAGTGCCTTTCTTCACTAGGATTTTACCCTAAGTTAGTAAGATAATTTAACTTATTCCTCTGCCCTGCCCCCCAAAGACGAGACTTATGTTACAACCAACAGTTTAGAAAATGTTTGAAGCAGTTGCAAATTTCTGTCTGTGTGCTCCTCCTATAGTGTGTAGGTTGATTCAGTGTCAGGTACATTTTGTGTGTGTGTGTGTGTGTGTGTGTATACTAGCCAATTGCCTGTCAAGAATGATGGGGGGGTGGGGATGGAGCCCCGGGGCCCCCTGTCCAGGCCTGCTCTCCCTTCCCTCCTGCTGCTTGTGGTCTGGGCCCGATCCCCACTTCGCCTCCCCCGCTTCGTCCCCGGTGTCCCCACCATCATGGCGATGCCTTCTGTCAGAACTCGAATAAAGCATTACAGACAGACAGACAAACGTAGGTTTTTATAATAGAGTGTGTGTGTGTGTGTGTGTGTGTGTGTGTGTGTAGGAGTGTGCACTTGCTAATTTATTTAAAATTAGATAAATAAACAGTATACAATAATACTTTGCATTTACGTAATACAATTTATCAGGTGGTACTGCACCTTTGCAACTTAATATAATTAAACATACTAATATCAGTGTAAGGTAGGTGATATTCCTATATAACCAGGGGTAAAGTGAGATGATGGCTATAAGTTAACTAATAAAGATATTGGCAGAAATGGAAATAGCACGGCAAGTAACATTTTCACCCTTACTTTGGCTTCTTCATACTGAGTAAAATAACTGGAGTGGCATAAAGAGTTTCTCAAGCTCTGGATGTGTTGACACAGACGAGAATTCTCTTGGTGTAAGAAATAAGGAGTATAATCAAAAGCTTGTTTTCCAAAGAACCTTTTACGAGTCTTGATGTTGCAAGTATGCCAGGGACAGGGATCACAGCACCGTGAACATTTGAGGAATTGTTGTTCATAGGCAGAAAGGGCTAGACTGCTGTAATGCAAGATGGACCGTTGGAGCTATCTGTCCCATAGGGTGCTGAGAAGCCCAGAACCAGGCAGGGCCCAAAGATGACTTTGAGAGGCTAATCCACCATTTCTTTGAGTATGACTTCTGTATAGGACCTCTTAGAGGTACAGAACAGAATCTTTCCCTGTATCTCCTGATCATGGCCTTGTCTTATAACATCTGAGAGGGAATCAAGGAAAAATCTGAAAGTTGGCATTATGGCAGAAGTGCAGTGGAATTAAGATAGGAATCTGTTCTTTTCTCAGTAAATGAAGTGAGTCTAGGAAGAACTTATAGGTAGGACTGTATAGGTAGGACTGAGTAGATCATAGAGTCATAAAAGATGAGGGTTGGAGGGGACCTCAAGAGGTCATCTAGTACAGTCCCGTGCTCCAAAGCAGGGCCATCCCCAATTATATCATTCCACTCAAGGCTTTGTCTTCCTGGGTCTTAAAAACCTCTACTTCTGATATCCAGCACAGCTCATCTTAATGTGGTGAGAGAAACTTACTTTGGGAACTCCCATATTTTTGAGTACCATACTTTTTTCACACCCAGTATAGACTTAACACTATTTTTGCATTGGTATGTATGCACATCATTTGGATTTTTAAACCAGTTGGAGGATTAAAAAGTGTATCTGCCTCATCTAGCATTTATCACTATGTGAACATCGTTGAGAAACTTGGCTAAGATAGCAAGCAGCTCTATGAAACAGCATCATGGTAGCAGAGATGCTTAATACTTTTGGCGTTTCTTTTGGGATAAGGGTTTTTATAAGGGGAAGGACGCAACGTTCTTCTGGTTTAAAAAAAAAAAAAGCAGCCCACCTTAGTTTTAGTTGGCTTCACCTTAATCTCTAGGCAGCATCATGGCCTTGGGAGCTATTTTTCTCCTTGTTTCTTTTGGATTTGCAGCCAATTTGTGTAATACATATATTCCCAGAGGCTTAGAATTGTACCTGTACAGCACATAGTACTGAGCATTAAGCGCTGTTCTTACTGTTAATAGACAGAAGAATAAAGAGATTTTACAAAGCATTTCCTAGAGAATTAGACTCTCTAACACATGCCCACTTAACTGCTGTCAGCTTGCAATCTCACACGCTTTCTGCCTGAAAAAATCACAATAAGAAATTTGCTTCAATAACTATGCTGTATTTGCAAATAGCGTGGTTTCTGTGTATTTAGTGGAAAGTAAAAGGGTTAAGTTGGCTCTGTACTTTGGCCCCATGCAGCTGTCTTCAGAAATACGTAGGGGAAAACTGGCACTATGATGTGAGGAATTAGTGCCAAGTCCTTTTTTGAAAAACTTTTTTCATGATAGCCAAACTATTTATGACAGAGATCTTTTGATTCAGTTTATATATGGTAGCTTCTCCTACATCTTTGAAAGGTGTGGAGGTGGCATTGCTGAAGAACAGTATTCTGGCTGTAGCTGATCAGCTGAGAATTTGTAGGTGGGCGGGAGGTGGGGGTGATTTGAAGATGGAGTATATTTAGTGAAGCTACTTAATGCACTAGCCTCTGTTGATATCAACCAGCCATAGAAAGGGCAGGGAATGGATGGCCACTGTATTTTTAGATTTCATAGACATTAGGGCTGGAAGAGACCCAGGAGATTGAGTCCAGCACCTTGCCCCAGGGGCAGGAATTTGTCTGGGATCAAAGGATCCCAGCAAGTTAAGCCTCCAAACATGATTTGATATCATCTGGTGTATTGGCAGTGTATCAGCATAATATTTCTGTTTTGTTTTGCATGTTGGATTAATGCTCAGAAAAAATAATAGTTCTAATGTTCATTAATGGTTGAGTGATGCAAGAAGTCAGAAAAACGAGCATCTCAGTTTTGGGACAACAGGAAATCATTGTGCATAGTTCCTCGACGTTTTGAAGTGCCTTGCTTTTGCTTAAATGTCATTGTAAGAAGTTTGTACAGGAAAAACTCTGAAGTAATGGGGAAGGTGGTTTCACTCTTTCTTTTCTTTTGAAAATGCCTGTAGTATAGGGATTGAAGGTCATTACTTTTTTTTTTTTAAAATACGCTTGCTGTGACTTGCTCAGAATCTGAAAATAGTTAAGAAACATTGCATGTTACAATGCGCTTGTGTAGGAAGCGTTTTAGACTTTGATTATATCTGGGTAGTCTGCATAGAAAAGTTGAGGTGTTTTTCAGGCACTCCGTTTATTAAATGACGTTCCTGCTCAGTTTGCTTGAAATATCTAAAAATGGAAAAGCAGGCAGTCAAACCAAGCAAACTAAACTAAAATTATTCTATGCATAGTAGAAGTGTTTTTTCCGAAAGATATACCTACTGGACATAAGCATCCCCAACATATTCCTGTACTGCTTGCAAAATGCCACATTTTCCCCCATGATTTTACCCACAATGGAACATATTAATTTAAAACTAGCGAGAAATTTTGAATCCTCAATGCCTCTTTAGACTTTTTCAGGAATTATCAAGATTTTAATGTGAGGTATTTCTGAGTGTGTAAGAGTAGAATAGGGTCTCAATTGGTTAGTGTTAGCACAGTAAATGTCTTCTGGCTGCAGTTAGTTTTCCTTATAGTACTGTGGTATTTTACAATTCAGTTGTCTTTCCAAATGGCAGAGTTTGACAAAGCCCTTTGTAAAATCTTAAGAATGAGATTAATGGTATTGCTTAGCTGATATTGCCTTATCTTCTCATCTAGTTTACTAAAAAAAGTCTTAATGTTTATCTCCATTTTTAGTGATGTCATGACGGCATACTGGACTGTTCTAAAGATGCACTGCAGGTACTGATGGGAAGGGGTCCAATATGAGTGTGAATGATGCTGGAGGAAGACGACGCTTTGAGGACAGTGAGTTCACATTACACATATACCCTGGGAACATTGCTGAAGGGACTATCTATTGCCCCATTACTGCCAGAAAAACTTCAACAGCTGCTGAGGTGATAGACTCTCTCATTAATAAACTCCAGCTAGACAAAACAAAATGTTATGTCCTAGCAGAGGTGAAGGAGTTTGGTGGGGAGGAATGGATTCTCAACCCTACGGACTGCCCAGTCCAGCGCATGATGTTGTGGCCCCGCATGGCACTTGAGAACCGACTGAGCGGGGAGGATTATCGCTTCCTTCTGCGAGAGAAGAATCTAGATGGGTCAATTCATTATGGCAGCCTCCAGTCCTGGTTACGGGTGACGGAAGAGCGTCGCAGGATGGTGGAACGTGGATTCCTTCCTCAACCACCGCAGAAGGACTATGATGACCTTTGTAGTTTACCAGACTTAAATGAGAAAACGCTCTTGGAAAATCTTCGAAACCGCTTTAAGCAGGAAAAAATTTATACTTATGTAGGTAGTATCCTAATAGTTATCAATCCATTCAAGTTTCTCCCTATTTACAATCCGAAGTATGTCAAAATGTACGATAACCATCAGCTTGGAAAGCTGGAGCCCCATATTTATGCTGTGGCTGATGTGGCCTACCATGCAATGCTTCAGCGCAGGAAGAACCAATGCATTGTCATTTCAGGAGAAAGTGGGTCAGGGAAAACACAGAGCACAAACTTTCTGATTCATCACCTCACTGCTCTCAGCCAGAAGGGATTTGCTAGCGGAGTAGAACAGATTATTCTTGGAGCTGGACCAGTGCTTGAGGTAAGATGAAAGTAATACTAATGATGAAGCTATTTTTGATGTGTTACAAAAAATAGTCCTGATTTTATACTACGAGTGTGTACTGCACAAATGATAATAGTAAGCAGGATTTACCACACTATTATGAATAGTGTCTAGGTGCATCTTTATAAAGCATATACAGTTTTAATGCTCTTGAAAAAAATGAAGTGAATGGCTATTTTGGGAATTTATTAAAAACATTTGTTTTCACTTTAATGTGATTTAGCTATACTGTACAGTGGTGAATTTCATTTTTTAAAAATCATAGACATCCCAAAATGATTATTTTTAGTTAACAAGAGACTTGATTTAAAAATGGAGCTTACTACATCTAGTATATTGACTGTGTTACTGTCAGGGTTTAACTGTTAACTTTATTTGAGGTTTTATGCATGAAGATGCCTTGTACTCAGGTTTTGGCATGCCCTAGTTGTCTTTCTCCCACCCATCAGAAAAAAAGCTTCTATATACTATATTGTCTTGCACACAGCATGCCCTAGAATATACTACACAGCTTGCTTTTGAAAGGCAGAGTGAGGGGGGAAAGATTTTACCTTATAGTGAGCAACTGTGTGGCAGCAGCTAGGGAGCAGATCCTGTCCATTGTTCAGCTCCCTGTGGATCACCCATAAATGGCAGAACCTGCTCTTACCATATTCGTCACATGTGGTGCGCACTCCAGTTTCCAGCAGGTGGGCTTGTTTGATTTTCTTAAAAAAAAAAAAAAAAAAAGTGCATGTTGTATACAAGAAAATACAATACTTTAATTTTTACACATGTAATGTCACTAAATGTGATTTGTAAGGAAAATATTTAGCTAGTTGGAAAGTAATTTCATAGCAAAGGAACTTAGTGGGATGCAAGTACTAGAACATTGTATGTTTAAAAACAACCATCTTGTTGAAGCTTGTTTTATTTCTTCGATTAGTGGTTATAAAGGCTCCCTTCACCTAAAAGGCTGTTCCTTGGCATTCAACATCCTATGCCAAAGGGAAGTGGCAACATCTGTCTGGGAAGCTAGATTTGAAAGAACTTGTTTAGCAATTTGAGGTGGAGTGATGCTACACCTATGTTTAAAGGAAGTTTATATGAAGGAAGTTTGCTTGCTAGGAAAAAGAATGCTTCTGGGTGGAGGAAACTCCCTTCAGCTCCCTAAAAGAATATGTAAAAAGGTGTGCTCTATTATTTTCTTTTGTGAATTAGTGTCTTGACTGTATATCCAAGTAATTATTAGTCTTGTGTTTTTTGTTGCTATCCATTATTGGTTGTTTATGCAAGAGTCACTAGTGGAGCTTATGGAGTCCCTCCCCAGTTTAGATAAATTTCTGTTTGGCCCTAGCTCCCTGCAAGGGTCCACCTGCTAGGGCAGAGGCAAAAACCCCTAGCCAAAGGAGGGACGGGAACCCAAGAGACTGCTGCTGCAGCCGGAGTAAAGGAGGGAGCAGTGACTGGGGCTGCACCTTTAACCCCTCACAGGCCTTTGGAGGAAGTAGGGATCTGTGGTTTTGGTTTTTCTTTTTTGGAGGTAGTATCACCATGTGTTTGAAGTTTTTACTTTTTCATATTCAGCTTTGGATGCTGTGAATTTTAGTAAACCAGTCTGGATGTAAAAAAAAAAAAAAAATCAATTGCTTTGGACGTATCTTCACTGGGGAGAGACGTTTCCTAGCAAAATAGAGGTGAAAGAAAATCTCAGGGACTTCTACAAAGATTCGCTGTTGCATTGAATCTTTTAAAATAAATAATGATGCACTTTTCCAATTTTCTTTCTTCTAAAGCATCTGCTCTTGGTGGGAAAGACTAGACCTGTGTTCTCTATGAAGTCCATTAAAAATTATCAGACTGGACCCTGGGCTGTAGTTCCCCATGTTCAACTATGGTTATCTCAGTGTAGACCCTGACTTATTTCAAGGTGTGCAGTTCTTTTCCTTTTTATAAGCAATGACGGTGGTAGTAATTAGTGATCACAGAGCCATTTTTAAGGCAAAGTATTTAACACCAAAGAACTTAAGAAAAATAGATCTTAAATGAAGTGACCAGTCCATACTTGTACCAACATTTCCCCGCTAAGGCTCATCATTCCTTGAAGCTGGAGAAGGTCTAATTTCTTCATGGTTCAATATCCCATAACCATTTTTAGTTTCAGCTTGAAGTCCTGGACAGATCCCACCTATGCTCCTAGCCCCTTCCACTTCAACTTCTGAAAGAGCTTTTAACTGCTTATAGCCCTTTTGCATATTAATTCATAGGCTGGCAAAACAGCTGTGTCACTTGAGGCAAGATTATTGTCATTGTCTTGTAGTTGTCCCCACAAATGTGTTTTTGGAGACTTGCTTATGTATAGCTACTGTGTTGTTTGCTTGTTTTTTTCCATTAGCCCTGTCTCCCATTAAGCAAAGCCAGTGCATTTTCATCAGTCACTCAAGTCTTACAATCTGATATGCCGTATCTTCACCTCACTGTCAATGTTATAGTGTTCATATTGGTGTTCTTAGATTATTTCTCAGCATTTTCAGATCTGTCGTGCACAAGATTATTTTTTGAGAAGTGAGACCTACCAATTTTGAATGTGTTAGACTGTTAGTTCACAAGTAAATATAGGTAGCCATGTTACCCCCGAGTCAGGCAGAGGGCAGAGCAGCGTGCCATCAAAGGACATTTTTACATGTGCTCCGGGAGGGTAGGGGAGGAGGAAGGTGCTTTAATTAGTGAGCTGCGCCAGTTAATAGTGTCCAAGCATCATGTCCACCGAGCTGAAGAACGGCGGTGGGGTGTGTCATGACCCAAAGGTATGATTTTGAGTGTGCTTCGGCACTAGAATTATCCCCGTGGGATTACAGCTTCATTGCACGGTGGAGTTTTGCTGCACAGAGAACCCACATGCAAAGGAGAGAGTTCCCGCCACTTTGCAGCTGTCTTTGCAGGGTGCATTTTCTTTGCAGCACAGAAATGCACGGTGCAAAGAGTTCCTGCTATTCGAATGCAAATTTGTTTCCTGCTATTGGCTAGTTCTAAATTATTCCCACGTGGTGGTTAGCGATTGGCCTGCTAGCCGTATAAGAGGCTAGACCGGTTTCCGCCCAAGCCAAAGAGGACTCCACATCCATCTCGTGGGGACTCTGGGTACGTGGCAGGGTAATAGAAACCCTGTGTGAGATCCAGAGGAGTTTGGCGGCCTGATCCACCGCCCACCTCTTCCCGTCTTCGTGCGGTAACCTTCTTTAAGACGTATCTACGAGTTTTCAGCTTTGTGGCGTGCTTGTCCTGGACATCCGGAGTTCTGTTTGTGTGGAGCCTAGCAAACTCCACGTGGTTGTTCGTGTTCTTTCTGTTTGTAACCGCAACTCAAGCAAGTTTTCAGCCTGCACCGCGACCATCTCGGTGTAAGTAAACAATCTTAAAATCTACCATTACGCGTCTGTGCCTAATTCTAACTCGGCGACCTCCCTCTCCGACCCGGCCTGCCCAGGCTGCCGGCCACAGCCCGCGTGCAGTGCAACAAGGGCCACGGGTTCGCACCCGGCCCGCACATGGTGATGAGGATGGGATCAGGAGAGGGCTCGCTGGAGTTAGAATTAGTTGAGAACTGCCCTTGGAAAAGTGGGAGACGCAACGTAGCAAGTGTTACGGAACTGGAGGCGCACATTGCATACCACCAGGCGGGCGGAACGGGTAAGAGATGTATCAGTGGACGCCTTTTGCTGAAGGGAGAAGAGGGAGCTCCCGAGACAGAGCCCTAGAAGGGAGAGAAGTGTATCTTCACCCTGCGGCGTTCGGGTGTATCATGAGTGACGAGCGGGTCCTGTACAGGCCCCTCGATGCTGTGACCCTCGCTGAAGTCGACCCAGCGAGCGCAGTGGGCCTGACACTCACCCGGGAGTGTGTCCGTTGCTTGCGATGTGCCCGGGAGATGGGAGAGCCGATGCCGATTGGCTGGCTTTCCCCTTACATGGTAATACCTAGACTGAGGGGTCGCGATCTTCTGTCCGAGCTCCGCGAAAACCCGGAGACGGAGGAGCGCACCGTAGATGAGGGAGTGGTCCTACGGTGCGACAAGGGGGGAGAATTGAATGCAACTTTTCAAACCATGACGGATCTAATGAACAAAACTCTAAGTTTGAAGACCCAGCTGCGTATGGCCGTTTGGGCGGTCGGAGAAGCAGCTGAGAGAGGGGATCTTAAAATGCCATGACAAGATGGCGCTGAGCGGAAAGAAGACCGCGTGGAGGAGCCGGAAAAGAGGGATGGAGCTTCGGAGGAACCCGTGAGGGTTCGGCCGGTAACTCCGCCCAGCAACATAGCGACGCTTCTGCCGACCACGCCCCTCTGCTGACGGGAGGGGGAGTCAAGCGGAGGAGTACATCCGCCCCTCCCGCCTGAAACAGCAACAACCCCCACTGTAACAACTACAGCTCCAACAGAAACAACGACAACAACAACTCGCGAAGAAACTGATCAGCCTGCAGCATCAAGCAGCCAAGTCATCAATCCGCAGAGTGCAGTTCATGCTACTACTTACTACACTTGGTCCAGAGCCGAACTGAAGAATCTGTGTAGAGAATCCAGGATCCAACCCGAGGAAACTCTGGCTGTGTGGTTGGGACGTCTGGTCGTGGAGCTTGGGTCTGACCTCCTGGACCAGGAAGAGGCAAGTTTCTTGGTGAGACAAGCTTCATGGAGTAGGGGACATGTCACTGACACAGACATGGTGGCGTTTAGCGTCCACTGGCCTATTCCAATTCCAGCGCTTGTGGCAGGAGTAATTGAACAAAAGGCCCATGCATGGCACGATGGACGACCAGAGCACACCGGTGCAGAACAGCTTGTACTGGCTATCATAGGAGTCTCGTATTGTGCCTGGAACCCAAGAGTATGTACGCTGGGACTGACACCGCTTCAGCAAATGCGACCATGGCCTCATCGTCACCTGCGAGACCCTGGAACCGTTCCAGTGACCCTCGACAGCATAAACAGTTTTCTTGAGGTCTATGGGCAGAGGAACATAGTGGTTTTGCGAATTGTGCTTAACCCAATGGTCGACCACCCTGTGAGTAGTCTCCTTCATCAGTTGCCAAGACTGCGTGTCCTAATGGAGCCAAGACTGTCTGGTGATCGGGAATGTCAACGCCCGACTGAGGCTCGGAACACAAGATGCCATGAATCCGAACGTCCAGTATTACAAGATAGTAAGTTTAATCGACTGCATTATCGTGCGGTCCCGTGTAATTTTGTAAACAATAGTAAAATAACCATTTTAAGAAAGTTCTTTTATAGATCCGGGATTCAGAGTGCATGGTAGAGAGAGGCCCCGAGAGGGACAACATCACCGAAAGGAGCGAGGGCCTGACACGCAATTCCACCATGATGCCCACTGAAGCCATGATCGTCCAGTTTTTTGTTACGAATGTAATTATGTGTATATGTGTGTGTGCCGGCTATTATTTGATTCGATCCCTTGAGGACGACCTTTTATTGTTAGCTAATTTTGTATTTGTTCGTTTAGTTTCATGAACCGTTAACAGAGCTACTGATGATCCGAATGATGAACATGTAGTATAATTCTATTGTGCCTTCAGCAAGGGGGGATGTCATGACCCAAAGGTATGATTTTGAGTGTGCTTCGGCACTAGAATTATCCCCATTGAATTACAGCTTCATTGCATGGTGGAGTTTTGCTGCACAGAGAACCCGCGTGCAAAGGAGAGAGTTCCCGCCACTTTGCAGCTGTCTTTGCAGGGTGCATTTTCTTTGCAGCACAGAAATGCACGGTGCAAAGAGTTCCTGCTATTCGAATGCAAATTTGTTTCCTGCTATTGGCTAGTTCTAAATTATTCCCACGTGGCGACTAGCGATTGACCTGCTAGCCGTATAAGAGGCTAGACCGGTTTCCGCCCAAGCCGAAGAGGACTCCACATCCATCTTGTGGGGACTCTGGGTACGTGGCAGGGTAATAGAAACCCTGTGTGAGATCCAGAGGAGTTTGGTGGCCTGATCCACTGCCCACCTCTTCCCGTCTTCGTGCGGTAACCTTCTTTAAGACGTATCTACAAGTTTTCAGCTTTGTGGTGCGCTTGTCCTGGACATCCGGAGTTCTGTTTGCGTGGAGCCTAGCAAACTCCAGCGTGGTTGTTCGTGTTCTTTCTGTTTGTAACTGCAACTCAAGCAAGTTTTCAGCCTGCACCGCGACCATCTCGGTGTAAGTAAACAACCTTAAAATCTACCATTACACGTCTGTGCCTAATTCTAGCTCGGCGCCCGCCCTCTCTGACCCGGCGTGCCTGGGCTGCCAGCCACAGCCTGCGTGCAGCGCGACAAGGACCGCGGGTTCGTACCTGGCCCGCACAGGGTGCTTTGAGTGATAACATCGTCACTGATGCATGTGATGCTGCGGTTCTTTGGAGCGCTCCAGCAGACTCAATCGATTGATTCTGTTTCGACACGCTGGATTTCCAGCACGTCAGAGTTGGCTCCCTCCACGTTTATAAGAGCCCTTAAAGACTAGCCTTTTCAGATAGGCTGTAGCCTACAAAAGCTTATGCTTACTTCATTAGATGCTATGAATGGACTTTCAGAGAGCAGGATAGAGAAGGGAGGGAGGCATTCCTGAGAGGGGAAGGTAAGTTGAAGAGATCAAAAGGGATAAACAAAGCAGTTAACTCATTTAGAGCATGAGAGATTTTACAAGCTAGTCTAGGTAAATGGGATAGAATCCAGAATCTCTGCTGAGACCATACTTAAGAGAATCCATTCTGTGGTTGATTTCTTGTTCCATAGTTTCTCATACAGGCTTATTTCCCCACACTTCAACTATTAAGTCTTTCATATATTTAATTTATTTTTCAAATGCACCTTTCACATAAGACTTCCTGGCTTACTAACCTGCGGGTGTGTTTAAGCTATTTTCATTCTAGCTTAATCACTTTTTGTGTGGGATACATGCATAAGGAGCCACCTCTCAGTAATGTGTATAAAACCTATCAAAATACGTACAGCAGAGTCCACCTACAAAAAGTATCCCCCACATGTCCTTTTAATACAGATACATGCACTTACAAAGCCCACCCAAGTACATGGTAAATCTATTTAAAGGAAGAAAAAAAAAAAGAAACCTTCCAATGAATTAAACTCCTACATTGTCTGCAGTCAAGAGAACAAATAGTGGATCCCTGGCAATATCTATTGTTCCTGTTCCTTATCTCTCTGTTAGTACATGGTATAATGGGCAGCACACTAGCCATTTTAGTATTTTAGCACCGCAGCGATTCAGAAGTTCCTTGTGTCCAAGGGTTGTAATGATTGCCTGTGTTTCTCAGGATCCAAGTGCTTAGATGTGACCTCCTAACTGTTGGCATATAGGGTCTCGTAAATTGTTTAGGAGGAGGCATTACTGTAGAAACTAGAGAATTTGTCCTCCATTTTCATGTTTATTGTCTCTAATATCTGATCCATAATTGTAGGATGCAAGATTGTGAACAATACAATGATCGGTTTTGCTCTTATTCACTGGATCTCTTTCTTGTAGCATGCCAACAAGGGTATTTTCCATTCATAGAATCGCTATTTTCATCAACTTTGATCATGTGAGGATGAGTTCCAATTCCATGGTAGCCTCATTTCTACACTCTTCTAGCTGTCTCCAGATTACTCAGCCATGTTATTCCGGCTATCAGTAATGGTTATTCCAGAAATTTTTCCAGCTATCAGTTTAATTGAAAACAATCACAGTTGAAGCAGTTTTAAAATTACACTGTTCATGCTTCTGTGTTTTCCCCTTTCTTTCCTAGAATTTTTGGGCCAAGATCTTCAGCTAGAGTAACTCTGTTGTAGTCAATGGAGTTATGTTGATATCAAGTTGTTTGGTTTATTCTCTGCATTTTTATATTTTTGATCCAGTTTTTGTCACTTTTCTGTATCCCTTGCTTCTTCCTTTCTGTCTTTTTCCTTTCCTGTTCTTTTGTTTTATGTTTTTCCTCCTCAGTTCCAATATTTCCTCTCTTATCCTGTACTATGATGTGCAGTGGGATGCCTGGCACAGCTTGCTTTGGAGTGCAGACCTGTCCCTCTAGTCAATCATGGAAGATAATGGGCATTGATGCATTTCTTTTGTGTTCAGACCTGTAATTTAGGGAATGAGTAACTGAACTAGTTCTACTCCAGGCTGTTATGACACCCACTCTTCCCATGTTTGTATGTTTTTTTCCCACCCTCTCACCTTTCCACAAGTGCTTCAAATAGCAATGAAGAATTGTGCCTCTGGGAATGGATAGCTCAGATTCATTCTCATTAATGTTGACATGAACAGACTGCATCCTATGCAGTTTCACTGTGCTTCTACGGCACCTTTGGATATATTGTGTGACACAGTACCATGCATATCCATCTCTGTGAACTTTCCCTTGCAGGGATCACTGGAAAAAGTAATTATGGGATTCCCATGATCCTTGGCCAGATTAGACTTTTGGGGACCACTGTCAACATCAGTATTTTTCATTTAGTAACCTTGGCAATGTCATTTGAATATTTTACAAACCAAGTCAGTGGTGCATACAAATTCCTGCTTTTTAAACCTTAGTGCCACCATTTGATGTGTATTAAGTCGTGCATCTATAAAAGGAAATGCCTTTCACATTTATTTATTTAGTTATTTATTTATTTATATTGGCAGAATGTGATTCAGTAGATGAACTTGTTTTGTGCTTGAGCTTCCCGAGTGTGTGGCAGATTTGTAACAATAACCCATTTGAATGGCAGTTTTGACACATTTAGCATGCTTATATTTGACAAGTCTGGTTTGCTTCAAACAAATCTTGTTAATAAGCTGGTATACAGTTTCAGTATGTGTGCTGGTATTATTTGAACAGTGTGTCTAATCACTCATTTTTTTCCTTGATAAATAATATTATGCAGCTGCTGTACCTACTCGGATAGTAGAAAGCATCCAAGTATGGCTAAAAGGAAGCAACTTATTTGGTTTCTTCTTTATTTCTTGTTTTTTATGTGCTTGTTTTTAAAGTCTCTAATCAAAGTAAAAGTATGTAATTGTTTTCTGTACAAAGTTAGTCTTTCTTATGGTGTAGCCTAGACGGAATATTCACTAAACATGGTTGTCATTTCAAACTAGCTGGCCTACACCTACAAGGATATAGGTAGGGACCTATTTAAATCATGGTTTCATGATGTGTGTGGTGACAGAGCAGTTGTCATCCTAGCTGTCTCCGTGGCCCAGGTTATCGAGGTTTGCAGAACTAATTGAATTAACATAAGACTTCCTCGTCAGAATCCCATGCAACAAGTCAAGAACCTAATCAACTGGAACACTTCAAACCTCATTTAATTTTTCTGGGCCTGATTTGTAAGTGGAAATACTAAGGTAGTCTGGACTCTTTTAGCTGATACTAATGCAGAGCCAAAACTTGTTGTGCTAGTTATGTGTCATTCCCCAGAAAGCTTTACAGATTAATATCTATTATTTTTGCATGTGGCTTGTCAGGTAGTGCCTCAAAGTTTCAAGTCTAGACTACTTGAAAAGAATGCATATGTTGCGAGAGAGAGGGAGTAATTTAAGGTTGGTTTTCACCTGTTAAATCAGTTTCTTGGCGCTGCTTAAAGTTTTAAGACCATGCCCGTGGGCTCCTCTGGAATCTAATCTAATTCTCAGAAAGCTGTGTGAATCAGAAGTTGGTGCCAAAACACAGGCTTGGGAAACTAATCAATCTAGACTTTCAGCTCTAAATTGCAAGGAAAATTTCTGAGTACTCTTTTTCCTGTTTGTGCAATCATGTGTCTTTACAGGGACATTATCGACAGCCTTCCCTGTTAGCATAGTGACTTGATGAGGTGTGGCCCCAAAATGCCTCTTTTCTCATGACAGTAGTTAACAAGGCTTTGACTACCCCAAGCTCACTTGTTCCCAATCCTCTGCCAGAGAAAATAACTTAAACTTTTAGTTCAGATTTTTTCTTTCTTTTGTTCTCCTATCTAAATAGCACCAAGATGAAAGAATGCATGCTTACGTAGGGGGAGATTAATCCTAACTAATAATTTATCCTGGGCCTGCCTTTGTGAACTTGAAGTTAATGTTTTGTGCCTACACCAGTGGTGGGGCCATATTAGCTTTCAGGAATATTATAGATGGAAATAAATTTTGAGTCAGTTACTTATCACACGAAGTATCCACCCTACCTTAACTCTATCTTTGTAGATATACCAGCCCTACTGTCTTCCCTTTTTATGTGCACTTTATGCATTTCTAATATGCTTCTTTTAACTCTTGAAGTGACATGCACACAGTTTTTGCAGCTTTGACTTGACTTTTCATGAAGTCATAGTGGACTTCAAGATGAACACGAGCCATCAGTGTGATGAAATCATCAGCAAAGCTAACTGCACTTTATCATGCATCTACAAATAGATCTAAAGAGATGATACTTCCCCTCTATGCGGCATTGGTTAGACTGCAGTTGGAGTAATGCGTCCAGTTTTGGGCACCATACGTCAAGAAGGATGTTGATAAACTCAAGAGGGTCCAGAGGAGGGCCACTTGTATGGTTAGGGGCTTACAGGACAAGCCCTGTGAGGAGAGGCTGAGGGACCTGGACCTCTTCAGCCTCCGCAAGAGAAGGCTGGGAGGTGATTTTGTGGCTGCCTGCAAATTAATTAGGGGGACACAGCAAGGGATCAGAGATGCTCTGTTCACCAGGGTGCCTCTTGGGGTAACAAGGAACAGTGGTCACAAACTGACAGACAGCAGACTTAGGCTAGAGATCAGGAAAAACTTATTCACGGTAAGGATGGCCAAAACTTGGAATGGGCTTTCAAGGGAGGTGGTGCTCTCCCCTACCTTGGGGGTCTTTAGGAGAAGGCTGGAGAAGTATCTGGCTGGGGTCATCTGATCCCAGCGCTCTTTCCTGCCTAGGCAGGGGGTCGGACTCGATCTGTTGAGGTCCCTTCTGACCCTAGTGTCTATGAATCTATGAAGTTTTTTATGCTGTACTGAAGAACTTTGTTCTTTCAGGTCCTTGGAGGCCTGTAAGGGAGGCAAGCCTAGACAGTCACATCTTGGGGAAGGTGCAGTTGTGATGGAGACCTTTGATTTACCAGTCTTTCGCTAATTTTCCTGGCTGCTCACTCAGTTTGGAGGGAAGTTGGATGCTGCAGAAATCCTCCCACTGTCAATCACTGTAGGCCTTCAGCCTCAGGGCTTCTCTGTTCAAATAATTGTCAGCTCTTTTCCCACTGCCTTCCCTATACCTAGAAGCCTGCTACTTTTTTTCCCCCTTAAAGTACACAGGGAGGAAAATAAATGCAGTAGGAAAGAGCTTTGGGTATCAGTAGAATTAGGGAGCAAGAATGTTCATTTTTTTCTTGCTGATCCCTAGCCCCATGCAGGAGGTCAGAAGAAGTGAAAATCATCTTCCTTTATTTCTCCTGCTTCTTTTAACTGCCTAGAGTAGAACATTTTTATTTTTAAAATGAAAGCCCAAGTTTCCAACATTCAAATGATTTGCTTGCTAATGCAGATGTTCAAAAACTCAACATGTAATCCCTTGTGAAATTCTACTTAAATGAAGTTAAGGATCTGGCTACAAGTTTTGGTAAACGTTCTTTATATTTTTCCTTTCTTTTCTACAAAATGGCAACAAAAAGTTGGAAGACTGAAATCTTGTAAAACCAGCCTTAATCCAGGAACCTCTTTTCAGTACTAAATTCAAATTTTGTAGGAAAAAGATCAACATTGATCTGTGATAAAAGTTAGCAGTTTTGAGGTCAATAGGATTCTCCTGGTTGAATTTTGGAGTTGGGACAAGCCAGGCTTTATTAAGGAAACTTAATTGTAGCCCTAACTATAGAGAGAGTTCTTTCAATCCATAAATAGAGATATTGCAGCTTCATAGAAATCTTCCACAGATGTACCTCATTCTTCAGAAACTAATCAACATTATAAGGGAAATATTACTGGAAAGTTTAATCATGCATCAAAATACCATTTTCTCCCTTGTTGTTTTGTGTTTTGTTTTTTTTTAAACAAATTATCCTGTTAGAAACATCCAAGCATGGTTTTTTTAATTTGTATTTGGAATGTTTTGACATCCCAGCTTGTTTCTGTATAAATCATTTCTTTAGGGATTGAGAGGTGACACTTCCAAGAGATTTCTGTTTGTGTGGCAGCCTGTTTACACGCCTGTAGAAGATGAGCACTTTCTTCCATATGCTGTGTAGTCACTGGATGGAAACAACTTTTGTAGGTTTTTTTGCAAAGTTAATAGATGTATTCAGTTTCATTATTTTGCTTCTATAACATTTATATTTTATTTTATCCACTTCCCCAGGGCAGATTGGTGCACTGGTACACTAGCATCTCCCTTTGATTTCTGCTCCTTCCAAAGTTTAAAAGCAACTGCAGTGGCAGCAGCTTGTTTAGTCGGGCAGTGCTGAGGGAGTCCATTGACTTCATGGCTCATCATCATCTTCCTGATCCCTTCTAAACTTTTCATTGCACGGGTGTTAGTGACGCTCTCTTCTTTTTAATGATCTTGATATTCCATCAGTCAAGCTAGCCTTTGTTCTGCAATTCTGCTGTCTGTTTGCTGTTGCTGGTAATGAAGCTGCTATTTCACAACCTGTTACATTTTTAAAGAATCATTCTAATGAAGTTCTCCTTGATTTTGCTTCTATCTTAAACTGAATAACACAGTCCCCTAGCATATTAGTAAGCTTCTAGCTAATTTTTAACTGGAGAAAAATATATTTTATGTGATGATGATGAACCTCACCATCTGCACTTCCCTTTTTTAAATTCTAGATCTGCCAATGCCACTCTCTCTCTTAGCCAGCAACCAGTATACCTCTTACAAAAGAAAAAAACCCCCAGTGAAATTCTTCTCTAAATGACCAAAGTATCCCTACTAAGATAGTAATTATGTGTGTGGATTTGGAGGGGTTAGACATGTTGTGTTCTCAGGGGTTTGCTTTAGGTTAAGTTACTGTTCATAACTTTCCCAGTGTCATCTTCAACTTTGTTTAACTCTTGGGAAGGGCATTCTGTGCCTGGAAACTTTCCCCAATTACAGTTGGTTCAATAAAAGACCTTGCTAAACATACCTCTTGCATGTGCCCTGGACTATCATGGGTACTAAAGCACTACAAAACTAATTGCTCAGCTTGTGAAGATTTACAAGGACATCATCAGCTCAAGCTGAGTATGTCACTGTAGCAGCTGTTTTCAAGCATATTCCTGTGTTCCTTTGGGTTGTTCACTTGCTTAAGAAACCAATTTTGAACAAAATAAAAAATGTAGACCGACTACTTTACTTAGGGTAACTGTGATGAGCAGTTACTGTTGCCAGACAGGGCTAGTATGAAGAATTGAATTTTCATATTGATATAGACCTATGATTACTCAGTTTGGTTTCCATTAAAAGTTAGCATTTAACTTCTGATAGCAACAGACACGCCATGGTTTTTCCTAGCAGACACTGACTTGCTTAGAAAATCTTGGGAGCGGTTGCAGCCTTCCATCAGCAACTTCAGAAAGCATACAACTGCCTAAGTAGGTGTTTAAGGCACTGTTAGAAGTTACTGTTTCAACTGCATGGGATAGAAATCTAATTGCCTTTTTAAACAAAAACTTAACTTCTTCCCCACCCCCTTACTGGCAAGTGGATTTTTTCAAGCCCTTTTAAACAATACAAAAGCGATACTAAGCAGGTATTTTGTTTTTAATCCTAAAGAATTATTTTGTAATACATAGCTTTATTGTCTGTCTTTTTACTTAGCTAATTTGAATTGGAGAGTTGCTTTAATTTTTGGCAGCTAGGGAATCTGAACACTATTGTGTGTGAGGAAAAAAAGTTGCACTGTTTGCATTTGTTATAGTAGGTGCTGCTCAGCTTTAAAGTTCAACAAGAAGTTACTGAATGGGGTTAAGGGTCAAGTAACTAGAAGAATTAGGCATGTCTTGGGTTTTCAGTACGTGCAGCTGACATCCAGCAATATGAGGTTGTTTGACCTTAAGTTAAATATGCATACTGTTTCATAGGAAAGGTCAGCCAGTTAGTGCTTCACTGATCCACATGTTCATGCCTTACTAGTTTGAAGCAACCTCAAATGGTGTATGCACACATCCCCAGGTAATTTCAGGTTGGGCATAATTCCTTTATGAAATTCCACTGTATTAACTCTTCTGATACTGCTGAAACTTTTTTTTTCCACGCCAAATTAGTGGTGTAATCATATTTGGAATGTAAAGCTGAAGTAAAACTCTATGCATTCTAGAGGAGTAGGGCTGTGTGAAGCTTCGGTCTCTGATTCGATTTGGCGGAGATTCAGCCCAATTCAGTGGCTGAATCTTTGAATCTGAATCCAGTCAGGAGACCCTTTAATCTCTCTGAATTGAGTCGGAATTCTCCAAATCGACTCAGAGATTCGGAAAGATTTGACGATTCGGACATAGACACAGCTTGAAATGTTTTTTCTATATACCTCAAGGTACCAGGCGGCTCGTGAATGCTGTGATGCTGGGATGGATGGAGCATCCCATAGGAGCACAGGGCAGTCCCCAGTGCTCTCAGCAGCAGACTCGGAGGTGGACCAGAAGCACTTCCAGTCCACTTGTGAGTCCGCCAGGGAGCGCACTAGGGCCCCCCCCCCCCCCCGCACTCCCTGGCTCAGCGACTGGTGCCTCCTGGGTCTGGGGGGCCACTCAGGGTCCCCCCCCGCAGCTGATTGCTGAGCTGGGGAGCATGGGGGGGGGGCGCATGCTTGGCGGCAGACCCAGAAGTGGATCGGAAGTACTTCTGATCCACTTCTGGGTTTGCCGCCAAGCACTCAGGGGCCCCCCCTGCGCTCCTTTGGGACACTCCATCTGCCCCACCATCGCAGCGTTCATGAGCCACACCTGGTACCTTGAGATATGTAGAAAAAACATTTAAAGCTGTGACTGTTGCTGAATCGCTGAATCGCTGATTCGCTGAATCAGCATTGAATCTTCAGATTCAGTGATCCAAATTAACTAATCGAATCACTGTCCTGGATTCGGGCCGAATCCAAATCAAATACTGCCCGTTTCGTGCACCCCTATAGAGGAGCATGCAATTCCAAATGGTGGACTTTGAATAACATGAGAAGATGATAAACTTTGGGAATATTGACTTGCATTTTGTAAAATATACATCAGCTGTACTTTTATTTAAAAGCAGCTTAACTACTATAGCTGAAAGAAATTTGATTTACAAATACAGTGATAAGACATTAGGGCAGCTGTCTTACAATTACAGTGCTCGGCTGTTTAAGGAAATTGAACTGAGATGTTTCAGCCTTTGTTCTGTATATCATAAATATGAAAAAGTCTTACAGCAGAAGCCAGTATTATTGTCTCCATTTTATAGGTGGGGGAACTGAGGCACAGAGAAGGGACATGATTTTCCCAAGGAATTGGATACAACCAAGGTCTCCAGAGTCCTAGTTCAGGCTGTTGCCCACTTAGCCGAATTGTTTCCCAGTAAGTTCTTTGAACCTAAAAGTCAAATTTAGGGATTGCTGTTTGAATTGACCCTGTCATTCTCCCATCTATGAGTTGCGCTGCCAGAATGGGTTGTCTAACTTTTTAAAAATGCAGTTAAAAAAATCATCCAGTGATTTCCTCCCCACCCCGTTCCGCACCCCCTAACACTTTGTTTTTCTAATTTTAAATTGACGTTAAAATACTGGGATCAAGATTCTTTTGATTTGTGTTTAATTGCTGGTACTTTACTTTATAAATCAAAACTACCACCTTTGCAGTTTATGGATTGAAAGTATTAAAACTACTTTATACAGTAACGTCAATGCAGTAGAACAAAGCTTATCTAATTTTCCCTTAATAATAATGAGTCGATTTAATTTGCTTAGTAAAATTTCTTAAGGGCTGTTATACTTTAATTGAGGCAGTCTGTTATATATAAACACTTAGCTATATGGAACAAGAGGACATTCTGGGTAAATTAAAAGGTCTGAGAAGCATCTATTTTGTTCATTATTACTGTTGCGTTTCTATTGCCTCCATCACAAAGTAGCTTTTGAATTAAAAAACGTGTTTACCCAAATCCAAGATGGCTTCAAATTGAATAACCCCTCCTCCCAGTAATTGGATTATAAATTTGTTATAATTTTTAATTGAATTATAAATTTGCCACCTGCCCCACTATGCCTGTGCCTGCCCTCCTACTCTGTGCCTCCCCATCTCTCTGCTCCCACCTGCAGCCTGATTAGGGTGGGAAACCCTGTCTTGGATTTGAGTAAATCTGGCAAATTTTATCTGTTAAAAGACAAGACTTTAAACCTGTACATTTTATTCTGCTTTAGTAAATGGGACCATTTCTGGAGATCGCTTCCTTCTATGAAAATAGTTTGCTAGTTCTCCAAGATTTAAGGATATAAAATCTGCTATTTCTGAGAATAATGGAACCAGAAAGGTTCTGGAGAGCTTTGACAATAGATCTTTTTCTATTTGCTGGATCCTTCTTGACTGTTTGGTGGCTTTCTAGAATTTTTGCTATGTTTTTGTGCTCTGTTGATGAGCCTGCCATTATCGATCTGCTTCATCAGCTTTATCCTTGTAAGTCACCCTGCTTTACTGATGATCTTAGGTGGGGAAAGTGTTTAGTGGAATACACAGGCCTTAACATGTGCTTTAATTTGAAGAGTGAAGGAACATCGCATCAAGGAAATATATGGCTTACACTGAAGTGGGTGGAACTGTGCTTGATACTGAGGACAGATATTACGCAAAGGCATCTTGAGAGATTTGAAACAAGGACCAAAAATACAATGAGATTTGACTGCCATCCTTCTGCATCTGTTCATTTGATTTTTTTTTTTAATGATTCCTTTCCATAGCAAGGTGGCCTAGGAAGAATAAGCTTCCATGCACATAGTTGAGTGTTATATAAAAACAGATGCCTACATAGCAGTGATATTTTTGCTTTGTTTTGTTTTGTTTTTTGCGTAGGACTTAACATTTCATGGCCCTTCCTCTTTAAAGTATTTTATTCTCCAGGACCACTCCCCATACACTTCATAAAAGCTTTTCACTTGCCTTATAAAAACAGCACTGTGGCAGGCATTGATTCCATACTGATCAGAAAGCACAGAAGGACCCAGAGTTTCAGGTATGGAGCTTCTACCCTCAGGATTGAAAAGGTATTGAAATGAAATGGGTTATATGAAGAAGATGACTGTTCAGGATTCTTCTTGCCCAAGGAAAGATGCACCATTTAACTGGGAGTTGGGATTTTCTTGATCCTCTTGCAAAGAAAAATGGTGGGTTCTCTAAAAGGAATGGTTAGACTTCTTTGCCCATATGTTTTTGATGTATGTATCAACAGTTTTTAGATTGCTGCCAAAGATGAGCAGGTCAGACTCGGTCAGGATCTGTTTTGATATTGTTAAAGACTTGAAGCTCCCAATCTTTTATATTCCTCTTAGAGCACTACAACAATAGATATGAGAGGAAAGATGATTTTGTAGCATTAGATTGAGTTAAAATCTGTACACTCTCTCTCAAATGTCCTGTGTCTGCTTGAGCATAAATCTCCCTGAGCTTTTGTTTCCAATCATTTCCTTATGTGTTGCATCTTTTTCCTTTTTTCTATTTAGGTTCCAAACGTTTGGGGGCAGAGACAATATTGTGCTATGTGTCTTCTGAAGCATGTAGCACAGCAAAGCCTAGATCTCGCTTGGAGAATCTCAGGGTTACTGTTAACACAGTTAAAACTAGATGGTTTTTGGCTTCATTATTTTGTGTCCAGAATGTCTGTATGTTGTATTTTTTGCCATAATGCTCTCAAAATGCTGTTATTCTTCAGCTTGTCCTTATTATGCTTCAAATCAGTACGTCCCTGCCAAAAATTAACAAATATGTTTTTGTTACCCCAAACTTTAAAGTATTCAGTTTGTTTACTTTGCAAGTTCATAAGGGTGTACTTAGTGTCTTCCCAGAATATTAGCAAGTGATAGAATCAATCTGGTGGCTGACTTTTTGCATTAGAATGGAAATAAGACTATTACATTTTTGACAGCTTCAATAAACATTATGCTTCTTTTAAAATGCAGTTTCATTATAATATTTGAGTGCAAGAAACTATTGTTTGTTTGTGCTTCTGACCTAAGACTGTATTGTGTGGAAATTTATACAAAAATGCAGTTTAATAGCTTTATTTGAACCAGATATGGGTTCTGTGTGTACAACGCAAGCTATCGTATTTCCACTGTAGAAGGATGAATCAAGGTTGGTCCTTCCTTTTTTCAACCAAACAACTCTGTGTAAAGGAAGCCACATGCCTGCTGAAGTGGAATGAAGTATTTTGGCTTTTAATTTAATAGTCTGATTCCCTTCCTGGCTAGATTTCATGACTGAATGCCTGGCCTTTTGGTTGAGCTTTTTTTTTTTTTTTTCCTCTTATTTTTCCCCATGCCCCTTGGTAGACTTCTCTTGCTTTCCTCTACCCTTATCATCCATTATCCTCTCTCTGTTCCCCTTTGTGTGTCCTTTTCCTTCTACACCCAATGTTTAGGATAGTTTTGAATGTATGGAAACTCCAGCCTGAACTGATGCCTTTGCTATAATATACCTTACAAGAAATTAAGTGGTTTTCATTTGTCATGTCAAGTAGTACATTTGTAAGATAATTTTTCTCTTTATGGTTAAACAAATGTAAATGCAATGAAATCTAGTAAATTCAGAATTGAGGCTGAAACACTGTCTTTGATTTGTCCCCATTGTCTTTGACCATAACAGTAACTATGTAATATTACTTAATCTCTGACTTGAAAATTTAGCCAGTAGTTTGGGCTCCTTTAGGTAACCATTGTTTGAGTTTCTGACTTGACTTTGTTGTTGTTGCTGTCCATGATGATGCTGGTAATACAGAGATGTGCTTGTGAGGCAAGGGAGGCAGGGAGAGGTGGCTGCTTTGCTTAATAGCAGCTATGTTTGCAAATTTAAAGAACTATGTCATGGACTACCTGCAAAAGGCTTTGCATCTCTTTAAGGATGGGGATGTACATCCCTAAAGCAGGAGACAGTCAAAGGTTCCTTAAGCTCCATTTGAGATGTATAGGACCAAGGAGAAGGAGAAGGGTGCCTGATGAAGGGTGCTTGTGCCCAAAAGCTTGCTAAGAACTTTCTACCAACTACTCAGTTGGTCTAATAAAAGATATCACATCTACCCAAAGAACCTTGCCAACCTATAGTTGCTTCATTCAAAGGAAGTGCCCAAGGAAATTACAAGCAGTGGCTGCTGTTTATATAAAATGGCTAAATGATCCAACTTCTAACTTCCCCATTTCATTTAACAAGCTGCAGGTTAAAAAGTCCCAGGTTGCTTTGAAATTCGATATTAAGCTGCTTCCTGTCTGTGAGTTCTTACCGACTTCGTTTCAGAAATATTTCTGTCCATGCTCTTAAAACTGACAGGCAGCCCTCCTATTTGCAGAGTACAATTCCTTGAAGCTTAACAATTCCTCGTGATTGACATGGAAGAAGAATTCCTTGAGTGTTTAGAACATGATTGATTATAGAGTATTTCTTAAGTAAATTAACAACTGCATATCTTATAGTTAAACTAAGGGAAGTTGTGATCAAATTTGTGCATAACTTAAAAAATTTGCAAGTGGGGATCAAACAGTATTTGTTTTTTATATGAATGTTTTGGCAGTAATTTAAGAAAATAAGCAGTTTCATTTTCTTGGAGCTTATAATTTTTTTTCTCCTGCTGCTTTACTCCTCTTTTACTTTGAATAATCAGGGGTTATTTTCCTCCTCCAACTATTATATGTCTTATTTTCTGCTTTCATTTTCCTTACTGTCAGTATTTTTCCTTTGTTTACTGCTTTCCTCATGCTTTTTCATGATGATTCTGTTCTATCAGTCACTCGTTTTTACCTTCAGAACTCTTTCCCATTCTTATTCCCATCTTTTTTCCCCCAAATATGCTTTTTAATACTGCTTAATACTGTTTTTCTCTTGACATTTTCCTTCTCTTTCTCCACTGACACATCTACAAATAGCAGCCCCTCACTCAGTCCATACAGATCACGCTACATAGTTCTTTTCCTTATGAATTTTGATACACTTTTGCCTCTGGACTTATTTCCCTGTCTCTGCAACATATAAGTTGCCCTTTGGTATAATTTATACCCAGGTATTGAAATGCTGTTGACATATCATTTATTACTTTTTATTTTTCAGTAATGTCTCTTGCAGGGGTGACCAGCTTGTGCCATGGGTGCCAGCTTCTCTGTGTGGCAAGCAGTAGATTTTAGAGAGTACAGGCAGCACAGCAGCAGATCAGGTAGGGTGCACAAGGAAAGCAGTAGAAAGCAGAGCAGCAGTTGGCTCAGGGAGCACAGGGAAGGAAGCAGAAAGCAGAGCAGCAGATCAGGAAGGAGATTGGAGTGGCACTTGAGGAGTGCCTGTCAAAAGGGTTGGCTTCCACTGGTCTATTGTATAAAGTCCTTGGCCTTTGCTAAGCTTCCTGATTTACCTGCCATTTATTTTTGTCTTCAGGTTTTTGCAGAGTATATTTTATGAAGCTAATATGAGAGAATCCTTTTTCAGGAAAACAAATTTTGTGCCATGTTTTTATTTCTTTCACCCACAACAGATACACAGAGGTGAAACAGCATAATGACAATATATACATCTGATAATTATAATTAACATTTTAAGTCAAGGAGTTAATGAGGTTAGCCATTTACTCCTACGCAGGGCTTCCATAAAAGAGCCAGGTTGATAGTTGACATGCAGGTCCTTCAACCTGAATTGAACATGTGCGTATTGCAAATATGGATTTTTTGAAAGAGCAATCTTTTGTACTCCTATTAAATGAGAAAGCTTGCAGCTATGCCCTTTAAAGAGTGGGAGGAAAGAAAAAACAAATAAGCAAACCCCAGAGTATTGTGAGTTCAAAATGTGGAAATGATTTAAAAACAATGTTACTGAGGTTTTAGGAAGTGAAGCATTGGTTAAATACTAAGGTTTATAATCATAAAGTATTTCAGAACTATGGTTGTAAAATATCAAACTGAGCCCTAACAAATATGGTCCTTTATAGTATCAGCAGTAGTAGTTGACCTCAGTTATATTATATGAAATGAGTGCTCTTTTTCTCAGTGCATGGAATAGGTAGTATCAGCAGTTATTGTGATAAAACAGTTGACAAATTTTGGCTTTCCAATGGTTTCTCCTGAACATGGATGGCTTCTGTGTCAGCATGTCAAACGCCTTAGCTGGAGTGGAATGTTGTAGAATGAAACTATATGCTAAATAATAATCACAATTAAGGGTCTATAGGTAGTGTAGCATTTGTGATTTTCCTACAACTTGTTCAGATAGTTTTATCAAGGACATGGGTTGTAAAATTATTAATTTTTTTCATTTGGTTATGACTGCCAAGCAACTGGTATCACTTTGGTTTGACGTGTTGGGGTTAGTCTTATGGAGAGCAAATATCCCTATTATTAATGGAGATATTAATGGAAACAAATTGTCCCTTCAAATGGCACATCAAGTTGTTCACTATGACTTGCACCCATCTTTAGGTGTGGGAGATAGGAGGTGTTCCCATTTTATTTTTTGCATAAAGTTTCTGCCATTGCTACTTTGTCCCCACATCTGATATTCTGTAAATTTAGGATAAATTAGCTAAACTTTAAAGAGTTCAGATTACATGCAGGGGACAGGGGTGTAATTGGAGTCTTTGGTATGTTAAACCTGAGGAAGGCCGGTCTAATGGTTAGGGCAGTAGCCTGGTGCTTTGGAGACCTGGGTTAACTTTCTCCTGTGTTGCCTTGGACAAGTCATGAAGCCCCAGACTTTTAAAGATATATGCATGTCTAACTCCTATTGACAATAGTGTGGCTATGATACCTTGATACCTATGTATGTATGCATGTATGCATGTATGTATGTGTCTCTGTGTTAGTTCCCCATATGTAAAATGGAGATAATAGTACTCTGCATTTTTCCATGGTGATATGAGGATAGGCATACATAGAGACATACCAAGCAGTGTTTGTGCCCTAGCTGCCCCTCCTTCCCTCCCCCCAAGAGAGCCAGGGATTTGGGAGGGAAGGGACGCGCTCCTGAGCACTGGAAGGCTGGAGGCTCAGAGAGCTGGGTGCGGGGGAGGAGAAGCCTGTGCCAGGCTGCAGCAGCATGATCTGCCCCCCATGGCTGTTGCTCTTAAAGAAGTAGCTCAGTCTGCATGCAGCTCCTGCTGCAAGAGCAACACTGAGAGGTTGCTGTTGCTGCTGAGGTGTGGGCTCTGCAGGGTGGGGGTGATTCTGGTGCCCCTCTAAATTTAGCATCAGGGCTGATGTTCCATTCACTTTCCTCAAGTTATGCTACTGGGCATACAAGATGTATGGAGAATACATGTCTTCTTGGGTTCCATCAAAGAACAGAAAAGTAAAGCAAGGATTACTAGGATGGATTGCTTTTGACTATGGAAAATGTACTGTAATAAAGATTGTACGTCCATTTCTTCTGGTGGTCTGGAGGCAACCACTTATAATGATAACTTTGACACTTATAACACTTATAATGATGCACTTGCTTTTTAACATTGTGTCCCTGTGTCAGCAAAAAGTAAAACTTAACACAGTGCTTCATGTTTAGACTAAATTGGTTTCTAGTCAGTAATTATAAATGCTATCAAAGTGAATTTTAATTAGGTAAGATAGCAAATAGTTTAGATGTCCATACACAGAGTCTATTTAGTGATTGTAGAATAACATCTGCTCTTTAATCTTGAAATTGATATGCAACCTAAGGTATTTATTAATGTTGTGACTTTTTTGTATTTTTTTTTATTGACTCTAGATGAGGTCATTTTTGGACAGCTAATTTAGCATGCAAGGATGCAAGACACAAGTAGCAAGCCCATGAGAGGTGTAATACTTCTACTGTGAATATAAATCATGTAAAAGATAATAATTCTTTACCAGTGTGGGCAATATTTAACCTAGGGAGGTGTTTATCTGCTCCCCTTCCCATTAGTATTTGAGTACTTCAGACATATTAATGTTTATTCTCACAACAGTGCTGTGAGGTAGTGAGTATTAGCTCTGTTTTATAGTTGTGGAATTTAGACAGAGATTAAGGGCCTACTAGAAAACTCATTGGTCCAGGTAACATAGGAAGCTTGTGGGAGAGCCAGAAATTGAAGCCAGTCCAGGGTCTTAACCACAAGGCTACCCTTCCTTCCTGGTGTCCTCCAGTTAAAAGGCTCTGTGTTTAATTGCTAAGCCAGCAAGATTTACTATTTTTTTAAAATTGAACAATTTAATAAAAGTGGATCTGGCAGCAATATGAGAACTGAAGTTCTAGTTATGATTTAACTATCTACAGTACACTCTGAATAGAGCATATCGCCTCAGGACTGAAAAAAGGCTATGCGTTCACCTTAACTATGCCTTTATCGAAATTCAGTGTAAAACATTGCTCATTAACTAGAGCAGCGGTGTCCAACCTTTTTGAATGTGGGGCCGGATTATGAACTTTTTATCACGCAGTGGGCCAGCAGGTGCTTGCAGAGCCTGTCCATTCCGGCCGCAGCCTAGGGGTACAGGGTTCGAGGGGTGCCACCTGACCCTGCCGTGTCCTCCCTGCCACCTGGGTGGCCTCGAGGATGCTCCCACACCTGCATACCTGGGCTCAGCAGCCAGGGGAATATGTGGGGACTCTACAGAGGGGTGCAGGATGTGCAGGGACACCCCCCTGCTCCCTCTCCCCTGGGACAGCCCGAGCGGTAGGGGTCCCTCCCTTCCTGGGGCCCGTGACTCGCCACCCCCAGCACAACGTCTGCGGGGGGAGGCGGGAGTGGCGCCGGCTTTCCGCCCCGGCAGCCACAGCAGCAGCGGTAGCAGCATCTCCTGCAGGCCTGGCCGCAGAATCCATCCGAGCTGGCATCTGTGCCCCCTGCGCCCGCCCCCCTGCTGCACTGCGACCTGCTGCAGCCCACGCGGCCGGCAGGGACCAGCGCAGGGCGGGGCCGGCATACAGATGAGGAAGGGAGGGGCGGGGCTAGGAACGGAAACCCTGCAGCATGGGAGAGGGGAGGGGCTGGCATGCAAATGAGGAAGGGAGGGGTGGGGTGAGGAAGGGACACCGTGACATGAGGGGGTAGGGGAGGAGCTGCACCGCATCACCAATATCAAGCTGACGCAGTGCATGTGGGAACCTTGTCCCTTCCCCAGGCCTTCAGCAGCCATTAGGAAGCTGCTGAGGGGCTGGGGGAGGGACAAGGGGTGGGAACGAAAGTAAACAGTGTTTACCTTTGTTTCCTGTCGCAGCACCGCGGGCCACAGAAAATGGCTTGGTGGGCCGCATGTTGGACAAGCCTGAACTAGAAGAACAGCCTGCACTGAGCTTTTCAGACTTCATCGGTGCTTCTCACCTTACCCCTCTAATAGCAGGGCTGAAATTGCTAATACCTAGTCTCTTGAAGACTACCTTAGGAGCCTCAAAATTGGTGGAACTGGCTAGAAGCTCTCAGTTATGCCGTTAAAAGATTACAATTATAGAAAGTAGAGGAAGACAGGAGAATTCTTATGCACTGAAGCTTTGCTTTTAAGAAAAATTGCTAAATATGTCCAAATTTTTTTTAGATGTGCCAGATTTTAATCAGTAAGTACCAAGATTTTTTTTTTATGCCCAGAGCCTGCTGTGTTGTCAGCAAGTTAAAAAGCTCTAGTGTATCCATGTTTGAGAGAAGGTGGAACCAAAGTGCATCTGCTTTGCAGTGAGTATGGGGGACCAAATAAAAGAAATCTAGATAGATCTGATCCTAAAACTAGACAAATGCTTAGCTTCTGTTTTCAGTAAGAAGTATGTTGATGACTACAAGGACAACAGTTTGACCTCTGATGGGAATGTAAGTATGGACATCTCCACCCTGACATAAAATCAGAACTAAAAAGAATTCAGGCAGGCGGGGGGCGGAAAACTTCAGAATTTTGAGAACTGGTATATGAAATCACAGGTCTGGGAGCCAGGATTTTTAACTGGAGACCAGCAAATATAACACTTGTATTTAAGAAAGGGGAAAAGTATCACTCCTTCCAACTGCAGCTTGAAAGCGTGGTCTCAATGTATTCAAGGGCTTTAGAATGAATTTTGAAGAAAAGATTAATGGAAGACATAGAAGTAAATGGAAAATAGACAGGAAATATAATGTAGATTTACCAAAGATAGAGAAGGCCAGAGTACCCTTCGATAATATAATTAATTTAAAAAAGGAGTTGCAGTAGATCTAATCTAATCTTTTGGTTGCCACATGAGAAATTAATTAGTTGAAGCACCTCAGTTTAAAGCAGAGGTGGGCAATTATTTCGGCTGGAGGGCTGCTTAACAAGTTTTGGTGAACTGTCAAGGGCTGCCAGGGTAACCCTGCCCACAGGTCACCATCTTGGGACAAGAAGTCCTGCCTCTAACCCCTGATCTTTGCCACTGGAAGTCCCTCCTCTAGATATCCGGCAGGAAGAAACCAGTGACATCCAGCACTGAAGTAACTGAAGTGGGGTGAAACTCAACAGCACCAAGTGCAAGATTTTGCATTTAAGGAGCTATAACCAGCATTTCTGCTGTAAGCTGGAAGTTCATCATTTGGAAATGAGTGAGGAGGAGAGAGGCTTGTGTATGATAGACAATCACAGGATGCCTGTTGTGCCATGTAAAAGGCAGATACCTTGCCTAATACATTTTAGGATGGTATTTCAAGTAGAGATAGGGAATTAATAATGCCGTTGTCTGCACCGGTGAGACCCCATCTGGAAAGCAGCTTGCTATTCCGGTTGCTTATGTTCCGGAAAGACTAATTCAATCTGGAACGAGTGCAGAGATTGACTATTAGGATGATGGGGCAAATGGAGAGCCTGTCTCATGAGAGGAGAATAGAAGAGCTTGGCTTGTTTAGCTTAGCAAAATGAAAGCTGAGGTAGGATATTATTGTCATCTATAAATACACCAGGGAGGAAGAGGAACTATTTCAACTAATGGACGACATTGGCACAAGAACAAATGGATAGAAACTAGCCATGAATAAATTTGGGCTGGAAGTTAGATGAAGTTTCCTAACTATAATAACAGCAAAGTTCTGGAATAACTATTCAAGAGGAAAAGTGGAAGCAAAGAAACGTGGTTTTAAGAGGGGCATTATCAGTTTCTCAAAGAAATTTTTCACTTTGGCTAAAATTGGTGATTCAGAAGGCCTCTTCCAGTCTAGTAGTCTTAAAGTAGCTGCATCTTGTTATTCTAGGATCAGATCAGTGCTTTTTACTTTTCTTGTAAAACTCTGCCCAGCTCTTCAGTTTGCCTTTCTTGTGAACACATCACTTTGGTGGTTCATAGTCACCTGCTACTAACTGGTATGCCATCTCTCTCTTTCAGCTAATAAACTTGTTATATTTCATAATTTCACCCTAATAAAATTAGCCACTCTAATCCTAAATTGTTGTTTAGTTTAACTTATTCCTTTTACTTAGCATCTTAGAAAATGTTGCTGTGTAGTCTCCAATTAAAGGATATAAAACAGACACATCTTATTCTCCTTCTTTTTTTTTTTACCTACAGTTTTCTGTCAAGAGTCTGTGCTTTGACTGTAGTAAGCATTTGTGATTCTAAACCAGTCTCTTCAGATAAACTCTGTTGGTGGGTTGGGAGAACTCTTTGTTGCAGCATTACTTACTGCACCATTTGACTGAGATTTTTGAGAGTTCCCCTTTCTGCTTTAAGAATGCAGATAAAAATGTAATGTGCAAAGAGTCAGCATTTGTTCCAGTCAGTGCCCGCTGTGTATTAAAATGTAATGGTTTCCTTCAACACGTGTTCTAATCAATCTAGATACAAAAGAAGTGCTATTAATCAGATTTTATTTTAAAAGAAGAAACTTATTCATACATAAGTAAAACATCAAACAGTCGTTGTGACAATCGCTATTTGCAAACTGTACCAGACAATACCCTTTTGACAACATCTCAATCTTTCTGGCACTTAGCAGCAGGACTCATATAATAAATTCCCTGGGTTGCATAAATACTCAGAATTGACTATAAATGACTAGGGAGAAAAGGATGAGAGCTTTTTAAAGCGAGTTGCTTTATATTCATAGCTCCTAAAACAGATTTCATTGCATATGTGGCTACTCAAAGGACAGACATAAATCAGTTGTCTAATGGGTGGTTGTTTTATCAGGGTAGAGCAGGTTGGATATGGTGTATTTGGATGTCTTCAGCTGCTTTATTAAAACAGAAAACTGTCTAAAGGGTTCCTGGACAAGTTTTGAATTAATTAACTCAAGTTTATTGAAAATTTCACTTTATTTTAAGGACCTCAAAGCAATTATGATTCATCTAGGAAGTTAATTAAAACTGTCATGTTCTTAATGCGTTAACGGTTTTAAATGACAAGCTTACACTAGTTGGTTGTAAGCTATTACACTTTATTCTTTGATATTTTTTTTTAAATATTTGAGTACAACTCTTCCTACAGCGAGAACATGTGAGAATAGGTCATTTTTTAGAATTAGTGATAGCAAGCAATATTAGACTAATAAAGATATATGTCTTCATATGAGAACTTCGGTCAGTCAGACATCTCCCATTTGTCACTATTTTCAAGAAGATTTTGTTGTTTTAGTGTTGAAATGTAACATCTTCTCTGTCCAGCTAAGAGCTGTGGTGGTGATGTTGATGCTCATTGAGCAGTTATTTCCATTTATCTGCACTGTGGTGTTGTGGGCCAGAGCTGTCCTGGTATTTGGAGGCCTCTAGGACAGATATAAACTTGCCAGCAGTTCATAAATTTTAGCCAGGCTTTTACCTTACTCAGGAAGTGCATGTTTGAACTTTATTAAGGGGCTTAGGCTAGGATTCACAATGATCTAATACCAGTGCACTGCCAACTGTAATGTGTAATTTTCCTGTTTTATTGCTCTGTTTTATTTTAGTGGTTTTTTTGCTTTCGATAGATTTTTCCTGCATTAGTTTCAGGGATGTTAATCACTAGTGGGTGAATACATATAGCCACTCTGTAAAATGGCCCTCAGCAGTAGTACATTAAATTATGCCACATAATACCGTCCTCAGTGAGAGAGGCAGTCGTTTCCTAGCATTAGGATGGCAATACAGTATGGCCATTTTAGATCTGGATTATGTTATTGACATGGGGTTGGATTAATTTATTTTTCAGTAAAAAAATCAAAAGGAGTAGATCATTTTAACTTTTCCAAATAATGTCTAAAAGGGAGCTTGATGATACCACACTTGAAGGCTGCATATATCAAATAAGGAGAGTTTGTGTTAATGGCAGCATTAGAGGAAGCTAAAAGGGTAATAGAATGTAACTGATTAGAGAAAATTGAATGGCTGGCTCCCATTTTGGGTTGGCATATAGTTAACATATTTGCCTTGTGAAAGGCATAACTGTTAAGAAACTCTCAAAGAAGCCTCAAAAAAATACAAAAGATAAAAACAAGTTATTTTGGCTACGCGGAAACAACTAGAAACTGGGAACATGGAAGATTTTTTATGTAGACATTAGGCAGAATATTAAGAAATATTTCCTAGCAGTTCTCTCAACTTCACAGTCAAATGAAGGTCTAGTTCTGTGTTGTTTTAGAAATGGGCTGGGCAGGTAACTTAAGGTTGTATTATAGTTGGTGCTTCTGCACTGTAATGTTGAAATAACCGGGATGTGATCTGGTATCCCTTTCATCTGAGCAGCTCAAGACAAACTAAAGCCTTTGAAAAGGGCTTTATTTCTTTGGCTTTACAGAAAATAACTGATCATCCAAAATAACAGGAAACCAGTGCCAGAAATGGGAACAATATCTAGATTTTCTGATTCTCGTTACCTTGCTTTAAATAGTAAACTCTATGATCTAATATTCTGATTCTATATGCCATGTTGTGTAATAAGCAGCATTTTCCTTGTTTGCAGAGTATTGCATTACCCAAACGCTCAGTATTTCCTTTTTCTCACTTTCTTCTCATTTTCACAAATAATATAGTACAATTTAGAGTACAAATAAGATTATGTCTTAATTACCATATTTACTCAAATATAAAAGAATTCCACCCCCCAGCATGTGGGGAAATAGTTCCTTGTCTTATATTTGCTTACAAGGAAACCTCATTAAATCCATTGTCTATCATTAAACTGCTGCCAAAAGCAGCAGGTGCTCAGTAACAGAAACCAACTATGAAGCTTATTAAATGTAGCCAACACTGAGCATGACTATAAAACACATGGCCCACATGGGGCAAACAGTGATTTATTTATTTATTTTTTTAATTTAATGTCTTGGGTCAAATCATTTCCAAAATCTATTGACTGGGCAGCGCTCAGTTGTTCAAGCCTGTTTGGCATTACCACCAGGCAGTATCCTACTTCCCAGACTCTTCAGTGTGGGGCTTCAGATATTCATAAATCCCATGGCAGGCATCTTGGAAACCTACCACAAGTAACAGTCAGTGCATTCTATCTAAATAAGATACATGCTTGTGCCCACTATGCTCAATCCCCCTCAGTGTCATCTCTTTTTCAAATCATGGTAAGCCACTACATCGACTATGTTTCAAATTCCTCTTCGATCCCACAGCTAAGCTATGTCCCCCACCCCCTCCCCGCCCCCCCAATTTTCAGTTATTCCTGTTTCTTCACCAGCCTCAAGTGTCTGGCAAACATCACCAAGCAGGACCCAAAACAGTTCACTCAGAATCCTTTTGTTGCCTCTTCTCAGCCTCTTGCATATGATTAGTGTGACTCTGCCCACCATGTGGTGGAACTGGACAAGGTTGCCCTGCCCCTCATCTGCATATAAAGTTTTGGAGGATCCCAGGAGTTGTAACAAAGCACTTTAGTTCCAGTCATGAGTGGACAGCTAACTAGCACGTGGCTAGTATGTGGCTTTGTTAGGGGGTGTTTGGAGTGTACACGCATACTGAACGGTGCTGAGCTGTGGGGTCACCATGGCTTGAAATGCTTTTGATTCTGGCAGGGCCCAGCTCATAAATTATATGGTAAATCATGAGTGTTTTGGGTTTGAACTAATATCATGCATAGTTTGTACTATAAATAAGTGCTAAAGTGGTGCATGCTTAGAAGTGTGTTTTGGAGTATCTGTGCTAAAACATGCAGCAATTTCAAAAAGGTAATATGCATCCATTCTTGATGAACTAGGTCTGTGGGTACCCATAGTAATTTGCCTATGTGCAAATTGCTACAGGCATGTTTATTCCAAAGTCAGTGTTTTGAAATTTGCTTCTCACTTTCATGTGCTCAGGGGAATCAGGGTTTGATAGTAAGATGGGTGAAGGAAGGGGCTACAGGGAGAAGACATTGGAGTACAGACGATAAGGGGGCCACTTAAGCTCCCAGTTTTATTTTCCTTGTTGTAGCAGTGGGAGGAGGACAATTTCTAGGCAAATTCCCAATAATTAGATTATATACCTGGAAAATGATAACAAACATATACAGTTTGCATTTATAGAATCCAGTTATCAAGGAGTCATCTTGTATTCAGGACCATTTTATATTTGATTAAATATGGTATTTATCTATTTCCTAATTTAAACCAGGGAACAGAATTAAAAAGAATTGATTTTAGGATGTAAAGTTGTTTTCAGTGGGTGATCAGAGATGTTTTGAAAGGCATGGATTTTTATATTTGAAGCAGGCATAAAGGTATGGGTATATACAGTGACTCATGAAAAGTGACAGCTACCTTGAGCAGCCAATACAACCAACTTTTGAATCCTTTTAACTTACCTTTTGATTTGTGTACAAGTGTCTCTTTCCAACAGTGCTTTGCTGTTTAGAAGGTATAAAAATGCACTTGTTGTAAAACATGACTTAATTGATTGGGGTTGTAGGAAATATGGAAGAAGCAAGGTATTTTTATTTTCTTTGTTGTTATATCTTTTATTTTATATCTTTTGTTGAACCAACTGTATAGTTGGGAGTGACGTTAGACGAGCTTTTGAGCACAAAGTGACTTTCTGCAGGTCTGGGGAAGAAGCAGCCTAAACTATAAATATGAGATAAAATAATGACTTGTGTTAACTCCATACGTAAAAGCAAACCGACAGTTAATTGTCTTAATTTTGCTTGACTTGAATTACTGAGAATTTGTAAACTTTGGTCCACGCCATTTTCAGTGTTCAGGCGTACATGCATATGCATTTCTTGATGTTTGGACTATCATACCAAGCAGCCAAGCGTCAATTAGCTTGGATTAATACTGTGCTTGAGCTCTTTTAAAAGGTACTGTGAGCCAGTAGCATTAATGTAACAGGATGCAAGCCATATTATCTGAACTGCTTATGCCGCAGAATGAAAACTTTGCTGAAATCTTTAACTCATGTGCTGCTTTTTACCCTACCAGTTCTTGAAGGAAAAAAAATGCAGTTTCTAGTATTACATCACAATTATGATATTTATAATAACAGAGATGCAATATATATAGCCTTATGGCATGAGTGAAATATGGGTAATGAATGGGTGGGACCTCCTAGTTGCTTTCTTGGTTTTTAATTCTGGCCCATGTAACCACCCCCACGATGTGACATCTGTTTTTCATTTTTGACAGAAAACTGGGTAATTCCAATAAACTGGAGATAGAGCGTAGTGATTTTTAAGAAATAAAAACTGATAGTAACTACATCATTTAATAGTTGAACTTAGGTTTTTTTATGGGAAGTGTTAAACCATTCTATTGTAGTGAGTGGCTATATATCTAGAAGGCTGTAAAAACTATGTAGCTACTAGATGGGGATTTTAATTTTATCCTTTATCTTCATATACCTTTAAATGTGGAGGAGTGCTTCTGAAAAGCACTTAAGTATATTCAGAACTCCCAGCTTGAAAACAGTCTTACTGATTTCAAGAGGGGCTACTTGCATGCATTAAATTATGCATGTACATAATAAGCATTTGCAGGGTGGTGTCCTTAGAATCAAATTAATCTTTTTTAAATGCTCCTGGAAATTTGATAAATATAAGGGAACAGCCACAAGCGATCATGTTTGCTTCTTGGGTCCTTCTGCTTGGAATTATTTTTTAGAGATTTTGTTTCTTGTTCTGTAAAACTGGCACCAGGTGGGGAAAAGTTGTAAATAGGGATTCTCATTGTAAAGTGTAGAGCTTGTGTCAGCTATCCCCCTCTTCTATCTTTCAAAACCTTATGTTTGAAATGTACCTTAGTAACCGATAAGATGTAAAGAAATGTAGGCTTCACCGGAACTAGTCAGGGAATATTTAATTTAACTAGGACACATTTAATTTTCCTTAAAAGCAGCAGCAAGAGCAGAACTTGTTTTGAAGCAGTATATACAAATTGGGCAAGGTATTTGAGAGGGATTTGAAGGGTGTTTTTACATTTATTACTTTCCCCTTTCTGGGTTGTATTTTATACATCAAAAGCAGCCTGCGCTATATCCTTTTTAGATCAATTCCATTTTTGATCTCACTGAGAGGAGGTGACTAGGTTAAGAAAGTATGGTAGAATAATTTAGTTTTTGAGTAAACTTTTTGGATTATGTGACGTGTGGATACATCTGCCCAGCACATTAGTTGTCTCTGGTACCTTTTTTCCAACCTATTATTTAAAGTTTGTCATTGTAGTCATCATAATGGAAGCTTTATATATAAATACAGAACTTCTAGTATTTCTTATACTTGGATTTCATCTTTTTTGGTAAAATAAAAAATATCTCATCTTCTGTGTAGCCCATATTATGGTAGTTGAAAGCAATTGGTAGTGTGTTTTATGCTCTCTTGTGTGCTACTTGTCTAAGAAGTGAGGAGAGAAAAACCCAAAAAGTCTTATTTGCCAAGTAACACCAATTTCTTTCACATTTATATAACCTGAAATACAGAATGGTCTGTACCTTGTCTGCGAATGGTTTGTAAAGCACTTCCCATTGTTGTGTTTTTTCTCCCTAGCTACAGTAGCCTTTTAGTTGTAGTAGACTCCCTTATCAGAGGGAAAACCCTCAGAGATTGCAAAACTGTCTCATTTGGATCTAATATATTTGATCCTATGCAAGCATATAGCAGGCTATTTGTATTTCCTGATGTTAACAGACCAGCAGAATTGTGTAGTTTGGGACTTCTGTAGTTCAAAGCCAGCTGTTATTTCAGGGACGCTATCTCCCTTACACAAAGCACAGCAATAATTGCTTACCATAGCTCCCCCCACGCTGCATTTACAGACAGTTTATTAATTCCAACCTGATTAGCTGCCCATAGGACTCTGGGGTACTTGGCTTTTCAGATATTAATAACTGGTTACTTCTGAACAAGCATGGCTTCCCTTGTATGTATGTCCTAGTGCTAACAGGCCAGCAAAACTCCTTGTAAGATTCCAGGATGGTTTCTTTCTTCATACAAAAATTCTGCAGCTTCTATTGGTCTTTCAAGGGCTGCATAATGTAGGCCCTCCAGTCCATGGTGGTAGTTTCAGATCCTGAGGGCATCGTGGGGGAATCCACAGCTCTAAAATTCAACAATCTGAATCTCGTTGCTCCATGATGACCCTATGCATTGCCTGTACAATCTCTGTAGCAGGGTTGTCTCAATCTGGGTTCATGCCTAGCTACACCCTGGAACGGAGGGCAGAACTATACTGCTCGTGTAGCTGGAAATGCTGTGCTTTACAGATGTGACAAATTGAAATCAATTTTGCATAGGTATGTGGAAGAACTTATGCATACTTTCCACAATATACTGCATATAATTCATAGAGTAATGGAGCACTAAGAAGCTAAGGGAATATCCCCAGGAATCCTAGCGCCCCATTAAAATTAGTGCAGCACCATTGTTTGATTCGGTTACATGGTGTCTCTTATACTGGCTTAGCAGCATTGGATGCTCAAACATAGGTTTCCAAAACCCAGTTGCCTGGACTCAGGTTAACTCAGACGGCATACATTATGATTAAGATTTAGAAATTACTGGGGGGGAAAAAACCTTTGAGACTACTAGTGCGCACCTTTTCTTTAGTGCTAATGAAACTTGAACCAGAATGTATAGTGGAGCTCCATCTGATGCTATGGGATAGGGGGGAAAGAAGGCATATCTCATTCTTGGATACATGAACAGGAGCGTCTTACCTAAGGCATGGCAAGTAATTATTCAGTTCTCCTCTGTTCTAGTGAGACCCCAGCTAGAGAACTGTATCCAGTTATGAGCACTGCACCTTAGGAAAGATGCAGACAAATTGCAGGGGGTCCAGAGGAGAGCAACACAAATACCATATTATCTCTCATACCATGTGCCCCCAAATAAGACGTGTATCTTGTTTTAGGAAGGCAGGAAGAAGAAAGATTTTTCCAGACTCTTACCTGCTATAGCATGAGCTCACCATGTTTGAAAGCTGCCATGTGCAGGAGGGGAAGAGTCCTATCATCAGCATTGCTCACCCTTTCCTTGCAGCTGCTCAGCTAGAGGTTCAGCCCTGTTGCAGCCACTGCCTAATTGGAAGCAGCTTTTGGCTGGGCTTGAATTCAGCATTGCCTGTGAGTGGGTTAAACCTGAAGTTGCTGCTGAATGGGACTTTCCCCTTTCTGCATGTGGTGGGGAAGGGAGCCCAGCCTGTGGCAGCCATTCCAGCATCCACTTGTCTCTGTTCTGGTGCAAAAAACAGCTTCCTTGCTTCAAACGTGCCCCAATTTTGAAGGGCTAATTTTGGGAATTGGGTGCATGTGGCATGCACTTAAATACAGTAACAGGTCTAGAAAAACTGCCCAGTGCAGAAAAATTGAAGCAATTGCATCTGTTTAGTCTAGAAAAGGGAGGACAGAGTGGAGACACAGCAGTCTCCAAATATGTAAAAAGCTTTTATAAAGAGGATCGTGATTAATTGCTCTCCTTATCCACTGGGATAGGATAAGTGGTAGTTTGCAGCAAAAAACCATGTAGGTTACCTATTAGGAAAGACTAAATACAGTAAAGATATTTAAGCACTGAAGCAGACAACATAGGGAGGTTGCCAAATTTGTTTTATCATAGATTTTTAAATACACATCAGTGAAAAATGTCAGGAACAGTTCATGAATACTTATCATGCCTCAGAGCAGGGGGGATGGATAGGGCAGGATGTAAATCTGATGAACAAATACATGATGTCATGAGATCCTTCCAGGCTTACATCTCTGAGCAACAACAACTCAGCAGTACTTTGTGTACATGAATGTTAGTTGTTGGGCTTGCAAGATCTACCCCAGTATTGACAAATGCCAATTTTTTTGTAATTGCAACAGTATTATTGGAGGTGGTCTATTTTTTTATTTTTTTTTTTGGCTGACGGTGTTTTACAGTTGAGGTAGTGTACTAACACTTTTTACGTATCTTAGTTTCAAGTGCTTCTAGTCTAGAGTTGAAAGCATGTTGAATAAGTTTAGAATACGATAATAGTTTTGCTGTCACCGTATGCTTAAACTGAGTATGATAATAGAGTCAATAATTCTTGTAACAATAACAGTTTTCTGGCAGTTTTATTAAATCCTATCAGTGTAAGTATTAAAAAGGAAAATTAACTCGTCAGTGTCTAATCAGAATGTTTTAATTTTTTATCGCTGTTTGTTTTAATTTTTCAGCAGTAGTAGTTCCATACCTAACACACACACCCCAACTGGAGAATGTATATTTGTAGTTAAAACGCAAGGTAATTGTTACCCGTATTCCTTTCTTTCTGCTCCTGGTCTTTGTTTTAGAATGGTGCTGGTGCTGAAAGGCTATAAGGTTTTTACCTTTCCCTTTTTGACTCTCCAGAATGCTTTTGGTATGGTCTTTCATGTGTCTTGAACTTTCTTCATGAGCAGTAAAACTTTAAAAAGTACTATCATGCCTTGCATAAAATGTGCCCCTGTAAATATGTTCTGGCATGCTAAGCTCAGACAGCAAATATGAAAACAAAACAACCCTTTCAAATATATAACCCAGAGAAAATGTGCATCTAGGAACCCTTTTATAGTCTTGTTCTCATTATTTGTATACTCATATCTTACTTTTTATTTTAAAGTAAATATTTTCTTTTGATGGTTAAGGAACAGGCAGTTATGAAAATGTTATAAATAAAGGAGGACGAGACAAATATGTTTTTGTTTTGGTTTTATTATTTTTTTTCTATTGTATATTCCTGCTGTCATGAAGCTTGTCTGCCTGGAGTTACTTTCTCTAAGCACCTAGAGAAAATAAGTCAACTGGAGGTGTAAAGAGCACAGAGATATCTGATGAAGTAGGTTGTTTCCTGTAAAAGCTCATGCCTCTCTGAACCAGTTAGTCTCTAAGGTCAGTTACAGACATAACACTTTTACCGAAATATGTGATTGGAACCTTATCTATACCCATAACAGAACAGAAGTTTGGTACATGCAGACTGGTTTAAAAATGGCAGGACCTGGTCTAAGATTTGCCCCTTCTTCCTCTTCCCCCCCGCCCTCCCAAAGCGTGATTGCGTGTTGTGTTGCCTACCGATCTAAACTACACCACTTAACAGAAAGTCATGCAACTTTGATTGATTCTACCTCAGGCTTTTTGAATGTCTGGATCTAGCCTAAGGTGCCACCCTGCTCTATCTTCTGCCTTGAGATATAAAATTATTGTGCATAAGTTAAAACATATTAAAGCTTTAAGCAGTGGTTCTCATTCAGGAGTGAAGTGGCATTAAGAGCCACAGACTTTTATGGTCTTCCATTTGCTGCCTTTGTCTTGCACACAAATTATTAAACTCTTTGGGATGGAGAATAGCTTGTTCAGTGCTTGTATAGTTCTGCACAATAATAATATTAATACTTTATTCAGATTCTGTCACTTTATTCATAGTTTATTTGGTTTGCATTAACCACTGCAAACTCTTTACAATCTTGGACTTACTGATACAAGTTGTGTTCTGTCGGTGAATTCTTCATGGATGGAGCCCATTGTATGCAGGGGTTGTAGCGTGAGGATAATTGGCCTGCCCTGTCTTGTATCAGCCAAAATTATAGTTTGAGGATCCCTGATGAAACAGTGCAATCAGAAGTGATGTGCAACAAGGCTGCCTCTGGTATTCTTTCTTGCTGACCATGACCTAAGAGGAGAGACTCACTGGTTCTAACTTGACAAAAGCTGTTTGACTTGGTTGGGAAAGTTTTCTTTTTTTCAGTTTCCCATTTTGCCTGTTTTTACCTCTTTTTTTTGCTGAAGCACAGGTTGATAATATCTCAAAAAATCTTTTGAGTTGAGATTTGGAAAATAAATGTTTGAAGATAGGGCCAGGCAAAATATGGCCCACAGGCCAGATCCGGCCTGCCAGACAAGTCCATCTGGTCCCTGGGGCCCCTCCATAAGCCCTCTGTAAGCCCTGGCCCTGGGTTCCCCCTCTGGAAGCTGGTGCCTCCATGCAGGAGGGGCAGCTCTAGTTGTTAAGCAACTAACCCCCCCCCCCCCCCCCCCCCCCCCGGGCCTGGCCTGACCCATCCCAACCCAAACTAGGGATAAGAAGCCTGTGCCTGGCAGAGGCTTTTGCTTGGCCTGTGGCTGTTCCCAGCCTCCCTGCCTGTGAGCCTGGAAATGCAGTGAGGGCCCTGCTGGGCCGGGCCAAGGACTCCCGCTGGAGGAAAGGGGGCAGCAACATGGGGTGTGCTATAAGGCTGGGCTGGGCTGGCCCACTGCAGGAGCTGCGCACTATGGGGTTGGGTGGAGCTGGCCCTACAAGCTGCCACAATGTGTGGCCAGGGACTGGGATGGGACCATAGGAGCTGTGTGGTATGGGGCTGGGTTGGCCCTGCACGCTGCCACCAGGTGTGGCCGGGGACTTGGGCAGGAGTGCCATTGGGCCGAGTGGGGCTGGCCCCCTGCATGCTACCACCACCTGTAGCCAGATACTTGCGTGGGAGCTGTGTATTACGGGCTGGGTGGGGATGGCCCCCACATGCTACCACCACTTGCAGCCAGGAACTGGTGGGAATGCAGGAGCTGCGTGCTGTGGGGCCAAGTGGGGTTGGCCTTGCTTGCTGCCACCATCTGCAGCTTCAGGGACTCCCTTTACCTCCCCAACATACACCCACACTCTCTCATAGCCCCTACACGCATTCACCCCCCACCATAACCCTACAGCCCCCCCCACACACACACACACTCCAACACTCCCTACCACCATACCCACACACACCCCCTCCCACCACCCCACCCTCCACCATACTTCCAAATCTACCCACAGCTCCCACTCCTACCCCCTACCCCCACCATACCCCCACACACACATGCACACCTAACCACTCACCCTGCACCCACACACCTACCGGCCCACCCCACTGCACACACTATATAAGAGTAAGACTGTACTTTGAGCTATTCTGCAATTGTCTCTAGATGCACTATGCAAACTCACAGAAATCTGGACACCATTTAAAAAAATTATTTAAAGTTATTGTAGATGTTTGATTTTTTTTTAGTACATGATTTAGGTTTTTTCTGGTTTCAAGATGTCAACCCCCTTTCCCCTCCCCCTGCACAAAAAAAGAGAAAAGAGTACTTCTGAGACAAGGGGAGGGACTTCTGGTGGCAAAGGTCAGGGGTTACAGGCAGGACTTCTGGTCCCAAGATGTTGACCGGGGGCAGGGCACCTGTCAAGGGGTGGGGCTATCCTTGCGGCCCTTGACAGGTCCTCCAGCTGAAATAATTGCCCATCCCTGTTTTAAGAGGTAGCAACTTTAGAGTTCATTACCTGTTTTAATCTGTTTGTGCGCCAAATGCTTATTTACATCCTGTCATTAGCAGGATTTCTTATTGGACTGTTGAAAAGGAAATATAAGGAATATCAAAATATATAGAAAAATATTGAAATTATTTGCCCTAAGTGTACAAACACTTAAAAGGTAGATGCATCACTCACCTAAATAGTCTTCCTGGCTTCAGTGGGACTATCTGTGTGTTTAAAGTGGTGTCTTAGTGTTTGCAACATACAATGCTAAAATTGTTTTTTTAATTAAAGAATTATAATGGCATAACCTCTTCATTACTTCAAAACAAAGCTGCAGCGTTGAGCCAAACTTCAGACTATCTGTACACTAAAAGAGTTGATATAACCATGATTTATACATTCGGGTCCAAATGTTAAGAAATAGGAGCCTCAAGTTAAGGTGGCAATTTTAAAAGCAAAGGAGGAATATAAGTCCTGTTGACTTAAAACTGGTAAATTCTGAGTGGGAAGAGTATAACCTGGTTAAAGCATTTCAGCTTACTTGACTTGTGACATGTATTAAAAAGTAGCTTAAAAAATAGAGCAAGAAATTTTCTTGCCCGTTTTGTTGTTGAGTGCGTGGTGATGTCCAGTTAAGGATGTTAAGAAGACCCCAAATTGGACTTTCAACAGATGAACATTTTAAGATGAAATGTCTAAGACAGGGCTGTCCAGCTGATTTGGCTCTGTGGGCTGGCTCTGGTTCAGGGGGTTTCTCACGTGCTGGAAAACTGACCTTCAGCGGCAGGTTGGTAGCCTGTGGGTACAGTTGCCAAAGATGCTGCACTGGTGTAGCTCTGGCATTTGGGATAAATGCTGCTTTTACTTGCTCCCCTTTTTTTCTTCCTGTAGTGCCAGAAGACTAAATGTGATGGCATGTAAGGAAATAGCAGAATGGAGGAGAGCAGTAGCAACCTTAATTTCCCTCCACCAAGTTTCAAAGCCATGCCCATGCAGAGGGCCCAGCAGCCATGTGGGCCACAGTTTAACCCTTGCAGGGCACATGCAGCCCGTGAGCTGCCACTTGAACAGCACTGATCAAGGTGAAAAAAACAAATTGAACATCTGAATTCTTGTAATAGTAAATGAAATATCAAAAGTACAAAACATCAATTTTAGCAGTTTAACTGTATGAATAAAGTAAATAAAGAACAAGCAGTGTTTGAATAAATTGATTTTCCCCCTCACCCCCCTTTTTTGGGGAAAAAAGTCCCATTACTTTTATCCATCTCTTTAATCTGTTGTATATCATAAAAAGTGACAATCATTGGTGCTACTGCAAACACAGTAGCAAAGTTTTTTAGATTAGCCTGGTTCCTGATTTTTTTTTTTAAAGTTCTGTAAGTTGTTTTAGTAGTTTTCCTTTTTAGATAACTCTTTCAGAAAACATGCTCCTGTTCTCATTTTCTTTTGCCATCCTAAAACTTAGCAGGTGAGATTTGCAAATTTGCTGTTACACAGTTCTTTGGTTAGTAGTTCCCTTTTCTGTGTAGCTTTGTTCATGGGGAAGTACTTCGGAGGAATCTATTTTAATAATAAGTAACATTTGGTGAATGTTTTATTTTTGTATGTAAATATGAATATCCATTCTCCTTTCCATGTGGAAGGGTTTTTTCCAAAGATTCAGAGGATAGGACTAAAAAATAAAACTTGTGACTGCTGTATATAAAATGTAAAACGCTTTTCCTTTTTCTTTCCTTATTTGGCTCCCTTACAAGAATATCTGTGTGCCTCACTCTAATGTATTCATCTTCACAATGATCCTGTGTAATAGGCAAGTATTATTATTTCTGTTTAACAGATGAAGAGCTGAGAGACAGGCCAAGCAAAGTCTATAAATTGCATCTGTCTTCCAAGCTAATACTCTATCCACTGCGTCATCCTTCCTCCAAGTGTGTCATCTCTTCTAATTCCCTCCCTACACCTTTCCTAGCTTTTTCAGGGCAACTAGAATTGCTACCACTACCTGAAAATTCCACATTAATGTAATTATGGCTAACTTGTTAAACCTGTCCTTCCTTTTTAGTACCATAATTGAACATAATTGTGCAACTACAGATATAATGCGTTCAATTCCTTTTCTGTAATTTGGCTGTCTTCTGACAGGCTTTGTATTTGGTAAGCAGGATATTTGATTCCTAAAAGAGTTATTTTTATATGTTCCACCATCCCCATTGAAAAGATAATGCAACTATAAGCTTGCACAGATCTGTTTCAGCCTTTTGAAGGATTTATAAAACCAGCCTGCCCTATATTTATAAGACTCCTGATGTAGATTTTTTGCTTGAATGGTAGTGTTTCTTTTTCTTTCATATTAACTACTTAGTGTAACTGTTTTCTTGATTTCTCTGGCCCCATGGTTTCCATGAATATGCTACCTGGTGTGCTGGGTACTTGATGATTGCCAGTATGTTCAGTGCTGTTTAAAAAAAATACACAGAAAAGAATGGTTTTTACCTTTGATTGAAATCTAACTGCATCATAATATTGATGATATTTAAATATAAAAATTCTCATGGACCACCTTCCCTCCCGTTTGCAGTTGCACAAAAGGCCTTTGACATGGTGTCTCACCCCGTTCTCATAAATAAAGTAAGTGGCTGTGACGTAGATGATTACACGATTAGGTGGGTGACAAATTGGCTTGAGGGATGCAACCAGAGGGTGGTGGTTGACGGGTCAATGTCAACCTGGAAAGATGTGGGCATTGGGGTTCCCCAGGGTTCAGTCCTTGGGCCAGTGCTGTTCAATGTCTTCATCAGTGACCTGGATGAGGGCATAGAGAGCACTCTATCCATGTTTGTGGACGACACCAAATTGTGAGGCATGGTAAACGCACTAGTGGGCAGAGAACGGATTCAAATGGATTTGGACAGGTTGAAAAAGTGGGCAGAACAGAATAAGATGCAGTGTAACAAATTTAAGTGCCAAGTACTGCACCTAGGGAGAAGGAATCACCAACACACTTACAGGCTGGGAGATGACTTCCTAAGCAGCACAGCAGTGGAAAGGGATCTTGGGAATCATAGTAGACTCCAAGATGAACATGAGTCAATGTGACAAAGTGATCAGTAAAGCTAACCGTATTAGCAGGTGCATCACAAACAGGTCTAGGGAGGTGATACTTCCCCTTTGTGGCATTGGTAAGGCCACAGATGGAGTACTGTGTTCAGTTTTGGGTGCTGCACTTCAAGAGCGATGTGGAAAACATTGAGGGGGTCCAGAGGAGGGCTACACAGATGGTTAGGGGCCTGCAGGTAAGGTCCTGCGAGGAGAGATTGAGGGACCTGGATCTCTTCAGCCTCCACAAGAGAAGGCTCAGAGGTGATGTAGTGACAGTCTACAAATTCGTTGGGGAGGACAGCAAGTAATAGAAGATGCTCTGTTTACCAGGGCACCCCTTGGAGTTGCTAGAAACAACGGCCACAAATTGACAGAGAGCAGATTTAGCTTGGACATCAGGAAGAACTTCTTTGGGCGTCCAAGGGAGGTGGTGCTCTCCCCTGCTTTGGGCCGTCTTCAAGAGGAGACGGGACAAGCACCTGACTGGGGTCACATGACCCCAGCGCTCTTTCCTGTCCAGGGCAGGGTGTCGGACTCAATGATCTACTGAGGTCCCTTCTGACCCTAAACATCTATGAAATCCCCTGTGGCCATTGCAATACCAGGGGACATAGTTAAAGTTTTTAACATATTTATATTCATCTTTTAATGTGGTTTGGGAAGTGGAAATGAAGAGAGTCTGCACTATAAGACCAGACAGCTCCCTGTGAAGCAGATGTCACAGGAATAGGGGGAAATTGTGTGCAGATGCTATTACTTCCCCTGCCCTGCACTTCAGCTGAGTCTTTATTGAAACACAGACAAGTGGTAGTTCTTTCAGCACTATTAGGAAAACATTACATGGAGTTAAACCTCAGAGCAGTTGTACTCAGATCCTGAATGTAGGTATTAGTAGCAGCTTTTAATCAGTTTTTTAAAGAGTCACAGATTTCTTAAGTATTGAATACAAACAAGGCCACTATAGTACTTGAAATATTTCTTAAGCTTTTAAAACAAAAACTGTTAGAAGCAAAGCTGCTACTATTTCCCCATTTGCACTTCCACGCTTTAGGTGGTGTTGCTCATTACAGTCTAAAGGTTCCAGAATAACATTTACGTCGCTGTTCTCCAGCTCAAACTCACATTCTTCCTATTTCTTTAACATATGATTTCTCAGCCTGTTTTACATCTTGAATATGGTATATGCCATCTGGATTTCTTCAGAACTTTAAAAGAAGTGCACGATCACTCTGTTCTTTCCTTAATGCCTGTCAGCAAACAAATGTCTGGTGGCTTCTTATAGATAGCAGTCTCCCAGTGAATTTGTTAGTAGATGATTGGTGTGTCAGCTGATGAAAGAGGGAAGGTCTTGTCAGAACCCAAAGTGATACAGAAATTGGGATCTGCATATAGAATATTATTTCCCTTGATTTCTGAAAGAATGTCACTTGACAAGGTCCCCTTTTTTGCCCATGAGCTTAACTGAGTTGAATGAAAAATGTAGTATCTTCATTTTGCCAGCTCTGCCTTAATTGAAGGGACAACAGAAACAAAATTCCAGTTTAAAACTGCTAATAGTAATGTGCAACTTTATAGGCTCATAGTTTCTAAGAGAGATAGGTACTCCTCCTAGGTCCATCAAATACACTGTGCTCTACCACGTATCGTTCTGCCTGGGGGGCTTTCTTAACAAATACAGACAGAATAACACTTGTCTATATCTACAGTGCTACAAGCACTGAGACTCGGCCTTAGCATCAGGTGCTGTCTCATTTATAACCGAGAACTGTTCAACCTATGAAATGAAGGAGGCAAAGGTCCCGTGGGGGAAGAAGGGGGTTGGGGTCACCGGGGGGGGGGGGGGGGCATGCACATGATCAGGTTAGTAAAGGCTGTTATGGTGCATTGTGTGGGTATTGCTCATACACACGTGCACATGCTAAGGATTTTTTAAGTTATGGGTAACTTGAATTCTGACACTAATCTTTCAGTGCTTGACTTTGCAACATAAAATTCTTCTAACTTCTTTTTTTGTGTGTGTAACAATATGAAACTTTAATACCAAAGCAACCAGTCATTAGGGAGAACAGAGGAAACTCTGCCCTTCCCTTCAAAACAATAGCCAGGTCATTTTAGATTGGTTCTACTAGTGACGCTTGAAGTCAAGGATGCCTAATGCTTTTCACTCTAAGATCCTGTTTCAGATTGTTTATAAATTCCCCGAACTTCAGGTCTTAGAGCTGATATTTCCTCTACTAGGTGACTGATAAACCTGTTTTTGTTTTTTGGGTTTTTTTAAAAAAAATATTTAATCAGAAATCATTCAGATACTTCCTTGACCAACTCTAAGGGAAAACAAAGTTTGTTTTGTCCATGGAAAAGTGGCGGGGAGGAAGCTGGAGAGGGGAATCTGATGGTTATTTCCATTAAGACCTCTAATAATTTTATAAGCTAGGACTTGAAATTCAGCAAGGCAGCGGGCCGTCTGAATTGGGAATGTTTCTTTTGCCATTTTTCTCAAACTCTGCTGAAATTTGCCCAAGTTACAGGCCTCTGAAATATACACAAAAGTTCATTTTTGCTTTATGAGATGGACTGCTTTAATCTCTGGAGAGTCTTCCCTGTATTGAGCATGCTTCTTCCCACAGTTTGCCAAATGAGCTGCTCACATGCTGTTTCACTGAGCTGGCTCTATCCCAAGGCTGCAGTGGCTAGTCAGAGTTTTCCCCTGTTCCTTCTTGTATTTAGGAGCCCCTGTGATATAAAGCAACAAAACTGAGAACAGCAACTCTATCCTGGGCTCCGAGTGTCATCTTTTCCTTCCTGTTCCCTCCCTTGGGATGAGAGAGAAAAAACTTGATTATATAATGCCAGAGAATTGAATGCTTAGTTGGTGACAGGGATGGACTGCGGGGTGGCCTGAAGTAGATGGGTCTAAAAAATCCCTACTCCCATCCAGAATGTTAATTAAACCGATGACTGTCACATCTCAATTTTGACATTATAGTATTATACAGGGTTCTCTTTAAAAACCTATTATAGATAATAACATGACTATTTACAAAGCATCATTATTTTTGTACACATTGCTTTTTGCATTAAGTTGCTTCAGATTTGACAATTACAGAAACAGTGACTTCTAAAAGATACAGTGAGGCGGTCCAGAGGCTCTTGTACTGAGATTTAGTTTTATTGTGTATTTGGTTTTTGTTTCTTTCAGGACTACGTCTTTTTTTCCTCCTGCATTTGCAGATGTTTAATTTATAGAATTAGTGGGAGGCCTTTTTTTGGCAAAAATTGCTGCATGTGGTTCCTCTTGTTTATTTTTATAGTTTAGGGCTTTTAGACAACTAAAGTAATTATACAGTAGTCTTGGAATAACATCAGTGAAACCAGAAGTGGTTGCACAAGGCATTTTAGTCAGAAAATTTACAAGGAAGTTCCTGATTTCTCTAATGCTTTCTGTAACAATGGGGACAAAACAGATCAGTGTCAGCAATCTGCTCATCCTTGTCACTGCCTGTGTTCATTCTTATTTTGGTAGAAACAAGGTTTATTTTGGTAATATCTCCCACAATGCTCTGACCTTAATTTTGGCACATATTTTTTTAAAGGATTTGTAGGTTGCAAACCTCATTTAGATTACTACTCTGAATTTTAATCTTAAAATCATGTATGTATTTGGCTATTTTTGCTCAATGCCTTGCTGCTTGTTTGCTAGATGAGTTTGGGCAAATTATTTATTTTCTCTGTGTCTGTTCCCCTGTCTGTAAAATTAAAATAACAGTATCAGTAGTGCAACTGAGCAGGGGTGGGGGGCAACTGGTGCAGAAGTGCCTTTGTGGGGAGAACAGTACAGCAGTAACCATTACCAACACTGGCAGCTGGTCACGGCATTACCCTATGCTCCACTGCTGCTCAGGACACAGAACTGCCCTGGTACACCTCTGAATAATATTGACCCTCCTTGAAAACCATTTTGAGATCTACTGATCAAACTCTTTAGTATTTTAAATACTATAAAATGTTAGTAACTTACTCTGCATTGTGTATTCCATTCTTCTTTTTTCAGTTGACTTTACCTGATTAGTCATGGTTGCATTAGAAACAAATAGAGCTTGTGATCACTTGTTGGGTTATTGAGTCTCAGAATCATAAAATTAGTAGTGGGGTTTCTGTCTCATAGTTTTCAAATATACAGGGTACATGACACTGTTACAGAGGTAGATAATAATGTCACTTGGGAGCCTACTGATCCTCATAGTTTCTATTTAAAATGGCATATTTCATTGGTGTGCCTCTCTCCTGGTTTTTAGTTAATTTAGGAAATATGTGACCTAAATGTTGGATATTGTTACTGTTCCACACACTTAACTCAATTAGTATAAAGTATAACATGGAACTAGAATTCAAATAGGGAATTCCTAACTCTTGGGGATGGGATAGTAAAGAATTAATTGCCGGGGGAAAGATGATGTTCTGCTGCCTTCAAAAATAAGAAAGTGCATTAGAAAATAAGGAAAGTATCTGAAGGAAATGTGTAGTGTTTGATCAGTGAGTGGCCTGTGCGGTACACGCAGTCAGAATGATGTCCCTCTGTCATTTAAGATGTCTAATTTACCATTGTTCTTTGGAAGTTTGGAATCTGATACTGGGTTCGCAAATGGTAATATCAGAATTTGTTCAAGGGGCACAGAAAAATAGGCTGAAACAATTTTCAGAGTTAAGTCTGTCCTTTTCTAGACTTACCATGTTGTGTTCAAGTTTTGTTGAACTTTGAGAAGATCAATGGATGATTGTAAGAAATTGGACAACAGAATGAGTTAAAAGAAAAAATGACTGCTTAATTTAGAATATTTAAGCTTAGCTTTTGGAATAGTTTTTATTTTCTATTGATTTATTTTGGCTTTTTGAACAGAAGTACTTTAAAAGGTCACAAAACACCAAGAGTAGTTCTTGGTGCTCCATCTGATGTACAGCATCTTTTGAACGGTGAAGATGCAAAATAAAGAATCTGTTTTATAAAAAAGGAATGATAACAGCAGAAAACTGAAAGGAGGTATCCAGTAGTTGTCAAAGCGATTTAATCAGAAGTGGCTATCCAGTTTCTCATGCTCTGCTAAAATGTAAGCATTTTTGGAGGGTTAGAGCAGGGCAGAAAATAACAAAGCGAGTTATGACTTGGAAAAATTAATTTAGTAATGGTGGGGAAATAATGCAAAACAAGGATCACCAACAGAAGGAAAACCTGTTAAATGATAAGTAGAAGAGCTCTACAGTACATAGAAAGAAAACAGCAATTTTTACAGGCATTTTCATTGCACGTTTCAGCTGTGCGCAAGAAGATGACACATCCTGGAGTGGACATTCAGTTTTAGGACCCTCGATACCAGAAAGACCGTGGCTAATTAGAGAAAACAAATGACTATCAAGGACTGTAGGGACTAACACAGAAGGACAGATGGGAAAAGCTGAGCTTCTTGGCTGTGAGATTACTGAACAGACACAACCATCTGTATCTAAAGGTTGCAAATGCCAAGTTTAGGCCAGACTGTTTTTAGCAAAATTTTGATATGGATGACACAAAGAATAAAATTTCTTCTGAATATCTGAAAAACTGTGAGAGGGAGATCATTCCAGCCTTATCTCCCAGGAGAAGTAATGGAAACCCTATTTAAACCTAAAACGAACAAGGTATTAGAAAATGTCCTGTGGGGAATAGTTCTGTATTAGATCTTGGGAGATGGACTGGTAACCCAATATGTCCTTTTTAGCTCTAATTTCTAGTATTTTGTTAACTCAATATAGTATGTGTAGTATTATGTGATATTTTTACAAAAAAATGAACAAGCTGCTTTTTTTAAATACTGTTATGACTTTTATTTTTGTTCACTTAATGCTGAGTTTGCATTTGCTATTTCAAGTCTACTTCCTTATTTTTATACATGTGTGATAGTCCTTAAATATATAACATGCTAATACCTCAATATGACATCTTATATTGTTATGTAAGTATAGACATGGGCAATATTTTGTAACATTTTCTCATTCTTGCTATTTATAAAATAATTCCGTTGTTATGAAAATCACGTATTTTGTTTTATTTAGTAAGGCACTTTATTTAACGCATCTGCCCCTTTTGAGGCTTTTAAAACTATTTTTCTCCACTAATATATATTTTCATTTTGGCCCAGAAGCTTAGCTTTCCCTAGCTAATCTTGAAAGGAGGCAGTTAAACAAGGGATGTATGTGTTGAGCATGTATGTATAAAATTAGATGATTGCTATGAGTTGGAGTTAATGGGATTGTCATACTTACTCTGTGCTCTCTTCCTGGCTACCAGGCAACAGGAATATGGGAGGTACAGGAAGGGATAAGTGAGTGCATCTCAAAAGCTAAATTTCAGCAGGTAGACTGGTCAGTTGAGCTTTCTCTGAGGGGGAGATAGCTGCAATGACAGAAGAACGAGGAACCAAAGAAATAATTAGCTGAAGTAGTGTCATCGTCATCTCCTCCTCCCAGCAGATTCTGACCCAAACTGTTAGGAGAACCTCGTGGGAGCAGAGACCATGTGAGTGGACTCAGGCTATCTGGAAAGCACAATAGAAAATATATCCTAGTTAAAAATACTTATTGAAATACAATATATCAGTGATTTTTCGAAGAGCTGTAAGTGTGTGGTGAATGAGGGTAAGGAAGATGGGAACACAGAATATTTCATGGATATTGGGTAAGTTAATAGTGCAGAAGGATGCAGGAGTATTTTGGTACTGCAGAATCATGGTACCTTTATGCTGCAGAGTCTGCGGGGCCCTGCTAACAGGTAGCTCTGCCAAATTTCTCTGTCTTTATCAGGTAGAAGGCACCTTTAAAGACCAAGTTGCTCAGAAAGGCATAAGCTTATCTATCTAGGCTATGGCCTGTTTCATTGGATGCTAGCATCCCTACACTGTAGGCTATGAAACCTTGAGAACTTAGTCTTTAAGGTGCTATCTTGCACTGCTTTCTGCCTGAGTTCAGACTAAGGCAGCTATCAGGTCCCTACTGAGCAGGTGTGAACTTGCTTCTATTCATGCTGCTCCTTTCTCTCCACTGTAATAGAGGTGATGATCAATTTGCAGCAATGTTCAGGAGAAGAAGGGGAAAAAGAAGAAACAAAATCTAACAGTGATGAACAAAAGGGAAAGTGATAAAAAGGGAAAAACAAATACAGAAAGGAGAAGCAAAAACTAAGAAGTCTGGTAAGGGGAATAAAAACTATTAAGATATAACTTGCAGCAAGTGAAACTTTTTTAAAGGGACCTGGGCTTTTAAACATATCAGTGAGCATACATTTAAGATACGGAATCTGGAAGAAAACAGGCATGATAACAAGTAAATAGTTTTCTCATGCTCTTATCTTTTAGTTTGTCTTCCTATTCTGCATGTGGGGTTGGGGAGGACAGAGATGGGGAAATATGGAAAGCAAAGAGCATATACAACAGTCACAACTTTCCAGTATACCTGCCCCTAACCAGTATTAAAACAGTCTCCTACCCTACCTTAAATTCCTTTGACTGTTGTCCTGGTTATTAATTTTGAAAATATTGTCACCTTTGATGTGACTCAGAATGTATACATACATTTCTCATTGAGGCAAAAATCCTTTTGAAGCTGGTCAGAATTTACCTGAGAAGAGGCTGAAAATATGGGCCTTCAATAACTGTATTTAAAATATATTTCTTGTAATGTGTACAATATATTTATTGTAATGCCCCTTCTGTACTTAAAAATCATTGTGTAGTTATAATTTACATTTCTGAGCATTATCTAGACATTGACTGCCTGCCAATTTAAAGCGATATTTGAGAACACAGCTGCACTGGAGGGAGAAGGGGCGGCAACATCTTAGATTCCTGTTTTAAGGAGACTTAATTTCACCGTTGACATCAGAAGAATTATACAAATATTTGGGGTCAGAGTTTTAAACATGGATGCCTACATCCACATGAAAGAAATGCATTTGTAAATGCAACTACTCCAGTAATATGAGGGAAATAATTTGGCATTTGCAGTATCTGAATACATATTCTTGTCAGGGGGGTTTGAAATGGGGCTTCTTTTCCACAAAGTAAAGTTCCAACGTGTTGTGAAGACAGAATTAATCAAATTTAATCGGCTCATTCCAACAAGTTTCATTGCAATCCATAAGCTGTTCTTGAATTTCTTAGGAAGGCATTTTTTTATATGATTGTACTGGAAGATTAAATGATAAGAGAAAATTGAGTGATTTCAGAGAGAGTCTGATGCAAAGTGTGATTCTCAGCTAAATTGTTGGCTGTCCAGTGCAGGCACAAGGGAGGGAAAGATACCATGGGGACTTTTTGTGTTCTCCTTACACCTGGTGGAGGTACAGGCAAATGAGCAGCATTTGTGGAGCCGTGCACAGAAATGTGCAGATTTGTTGCTCCTCTCAGCCTTGGTGCATCGGCCAGCGCAGGAGTGCAACTCCGGTGTCACGTGTGAGGATGTGTGTTGTGCCAAGTACAGGGGAGGAGGTGAAAACGTATTATTTCGTCCCCTTAGAGCAACAGAGGGGAAGTGGGGATGGTGACTGCTTGCAGTCTGCTTCTTAGTTTGTTCTTGTTGTACTGCCCCAATGTGTCGTCTCTTATGCAGAACTCGTTACAAAGCTATAATTGAGCTCTTTATCGACTAGTAAAAGGTGACAAGTAGAGAAATATGAACATCTGCAAACCGGTTTTCACTACTGCACAAAATATTGAACGTTTCTTTGTCCAGCCCCTCAGAAGTCACGTGATAATTTATCATGTAGATACTGAGCCCAGCCACTAGCCCTTTCACCTCATGATTGACTGATTTAACGATAAAAGAATTGCTGTCACACTTGTCTGCTAAAAAGTTACTAATGCAGGTCAGTGGCGGAAGAATATTTTGTAAAAAAGATTAAGCTGCTGCTTATATTGTGTGTGTGTTGTCATGCAATAACAGTTTTCAATCATAGATAGAAACGAGGCCCCTGCAGTATATTGCTTTTGGTTTATTATCAGGATTTTAACTTACAATATCTAGTTTTAGCTTTACCTGATGATAGGGTTATCATACATCCGGGTTTTCCTGGACGTGTCCTCTTTTTGGATCCTTTAATCTCTGTCCAGGCAATTTTTAAAAATATGGTCAGGTGTCTAGGATTTTAGTCAGCTCAGCTTCAAAGTTTTTTCCCTGCATTTCCCAGGTTGTCCTAACAAGGAGCTGCTTGGGGCTGGTGGGAGTAGGGGGTTGGTTGCAGGCAGGACGCATGCACATGTGGCTGCCATGCAGCTGGACAGGGTGGTGGGAGCAGCCCCAGCAGCTGGATGCAGGTACATGTAGGGGGCAGGGTTTGAAGGGCCAGGGCTTGGGGAGTGTCCAGGGTGTGTGTGTGTGTGTGTGTTGGGGGGCAGGTGTCTGTCTGGGCTGGGGCTGCAGCAGGGTGAAGAGGAAGGTGCCTGCCCTTCCAGCAGGGGAATGGGGGGGGTGGGCTTTGGGGGCACCAGAGAGCGGTGTGGCTAGGTCAGCAGCACCAGGGCTGATGCCTGTAGTCGCAGGGGCAGGGCAGCTGGGAAATGCTGCAAGGTCGGGGGGACCGGGGGGGCTGTGGGTCAGGAGTGAGGGGCACTAGTATGGCCCAGGGGGGCATGGTACTGCGGTTTGGGAGTGAGGGGCCCTGGGAGTGCTGGGTGGGGTCTGAGGTGCAGCAGCAGGGCTGGGGGGCTGTGGCTTGGGAGTGAGGGGTGACCGAATGGGCAGGGACAGGGCACAAGCATATCACTGCCCATCTGGCGTGCACTGCGCCCGCCCGCCCCCCCCCCCCCCCCCCCCAGTGCACATGTGTGACAGGTATCCTCTTTTTTTGGAACTGGAAATATGGTCACTGTATAGTATGGAGCAGGTTGTAAGTTCTGATTCTAAGTTGCAGCTTCTCCTTCATGTTGAGGTTATTAAAATTGCATATTGGCATATTTTTCTAAGATTAACAACCTTTTTCACCAAAACTATCTTTCCACCCCAATAGATTCAAATTCTGTAGTATCTGATACAGGTGCCAGGCCATTTATTGTAAGTTATATTTATTTGTGTGTTTAGGAGCTAGGCTATTTGTTTCCCCTGCAACTGCTGGGTCTTTTTTAACAGACGGGTATCTTTGTTCACTCTGTTGTTTGCCAGCCCTTTACAATTGAAACTGGAGTTCAGAGTGCACCATTCTGGGCATTATGCTTGTGCACTATCTGCTGTCAGTTTTGGAAGTGGATTTTTGTGTCAAATATTCTACACATTCTAAAGGTCTTTTTCAGCTATCTTACAGGAAAATTCAACCCTTTCAGTAGTTTTCACTATTTTGGCAATTGTAAATATTTTCAGTATTGCTTTCTTCTGAAAGTATGTGTCAGTTTTTGGATCTCACTGAAGAAGATGTGAGAGTTGTCAAGTGACCAGATAAAGCAGTTGCCTGCCCTTTCTGAAACTCGGTAAGGTGGAAAATATCATATATGCAAGGGTCATCTTTAAAAATATTGCGTACTGCTGAGAAATTTGATACTTCACGTGTGCACAAAACACAGTGGACTACTGTGCCCTAGCACTAAACCACTTTAAAATCTTGAAGGTTTATCAAGAAGAATGGCAGATCATTTACACCAGGGCTGTCTAACAGGAGGCCCAAAGGGTTCCTATCCAGCCACTACTCCCCCATCAGCAGCCTGGGTCTCTGGATTTTCACAAAATCAGAGAAAATGAGGGTTGGAAGGCATCTTAGGAGATCACATCTAGTCCAACCCCCTGCTCAAAGCAGGACCATCCCCAGCTAGATCATCCCAGCCAAGGCTTTGTTTAGCCAGGTTTTGAAAACTCTCAGGGATGGAGCTTCTACCACCTTTCTGGATAACCTGTTCCTGTGTTTTATTACCTTCTGAGTGAGAAGATTCTTCCTAATATCTAACCTAAACTTCTCTTGCTACAACTTGAGACCATTGCTCCTTGTTCCGTCATCTGCCACCACTGTGAACAGTCTAGCTCCATGCTCTCTGGAACCCTGTTCAGGTAGTTGAAGACCACTATTAAAGCCCCTCTGTCTTCTCTTCTCCAGACTAAAAAAGCCCAGTTCCCTCAGCCTCTCCTCAGAAGTCATGTCCCCAGCTTTTGATCCATTTTTGTTGCCCTCTGCTGGACTTGCTCCAATTTGTCCACGCCCTTTTTGTAGTGGAGACCCCCAAACTGAACACAATACTCCAGTTTTCTCTCTCTCCTTCAGCTTTCATGTCCACCTCCTGCCCCAGGGGGTAACATAGCATAGCACAATGCAGTGCAGCACACAGTGTCAGGGGATCCCAGCTTTCGGAAACTCAATGACCCTCAGGGGGTGTTTGCTCAGGACCATTGTAGCCTTGCCTGGTCTCTGACAGTACCCCCGGAAGCCAGCCCGCGTGTGGCTTCTGGAGTTTGGAGGGGGGTGAGGGCAGCCCAGGTTCCTTTCACACTCTGAGGATCTTGGCTTTTTGGTCCCTGACCCTCCCTGGTTCTCCATAGCCCTGACTGAAGGAGAGCATCCCGTTTCACTCCTGGATGAGGGACATCACCCCCTTCTGGGAGACCCAGTGCAGCCTCCAGTTCCAAGCAGCGCAGCAGACAGTCTCTTTGGTAAGGCAAAGGCCAGCCAGCCCAAGATTCTCTGTACCCTCTAAAGGGGTTAATAAGCTTCTGTCCCCAGCCCAGCCTGCAACACACCCTCAAAGATACTTGGCTGTTCTCTCCAGCTCCCCAAAGCTCATCCACTTGTATTGGACTCTTCTGGCTAGGAGCTGCCAGGCTGCTTGTTTCCAGGAGCTGCTTTCCTATTGGCATGTGCATCTCCTCTGGATGCTTATTGGGCATCTCACTGTAATGCAGTGCAACCTATGGTGTTGGGTGGCAAGGGCTGCCTCCCAAAGTGCCTGTGTGGTGCAGTGCGACTGGGGAGCTGAAGATGAGGCCAGAGAGCTTGTGAAGCATGTCAGCTAGAGAGGGAGGAGTGGGTTGGTGTGGCCCACATGGCTTGTGGGCCCAGCTGGCATGAGGCATGTGGTGCCCAGCTGCTTAGAAATTGGACAGCCTTGATTTACACAATTCCACAGAACAATCATCAGAAGCTAGCTACTGTGAAATATGTTGTAGCTTCCTTTTATTTGTGCATCCTTATTTTATACCAGCACATATCAAGTTTCTTTTATTCTTAAGACTTAATTGCAGCGTACCTTTTTATTTTTTTGTATATTATATTCATCTTATAATTAGAAAAATAGCAGATGCAGACTAAAAGGAAGGGTAACAGAAGCAGAAGCCAAGTTGGGTTTCACATTGCAGTGGTATGTTTCTGTTGTTGCTAACATGCTTTTTTGGTTTTATTCATTACACACATTTCTCCTGGGGGAAATTCACAAAAGCGTACATTTGTGTCAATTATACCTCAGGCACATGTGACCATGAACTCAACTGGAAAGTACCAAATGGAAGATTGTCCATGGGGTCTTTTTCTTCTGGAGTTTTAGTTTCAGGTGACAGACAGAAGGTTAATTTCTGTCAATATCCTAAAGTGGGAAAGTACCTTAAAGAAGAGGAAGTTCAGTGCTCAGAGTACATCTACATATCCATAACTACCAGGTTTACGGTAACATTCCTCATAGTTTTTGTAAGTCCTTAAAAAGATGGGGTCTATTTCCCTTGAGTATGTGAACTTGTGTCAGGCTCTGCTGAAAGCACAAGGTGTGAACACTGTTTTTCAGCCAGCAGAGTGATGGTAGCCCATTTCTATTTGAAGTGCTTCCTGGTTTTGAGGGGAGCGAGGGCAGCCCTTGACATTCTTCAGCTCCAGGTCTGGGGTTCTTGGGCATAGTTTCAACAACACTATTGAAAGAAGAGATTGGGTGGTGGTATTACTATTTCTGTGGTTCCCCTACTTTGCCTGTGGTAGGTTAGGATGCTAGGTCTGTGTCAGGGTTGACAGTAGTTTCATATAGATATTAAATCATGATTTGTATGGGATGGTTTGGATAGGGATGATCCTGCCTTAGACAGGGATTTGGACTACATGACCTCTGGAGGTCCCTTCCAGCCATGCTTTTTGTGCGTCTGTAATTTTGTAACTGGAGGGGGGGGGGTGTTAGAGTTGTATTTCTTCATATTTGTGGCCTCTTTGAGACATTTACAGGTAGGATCCAAATTTCTCTGATTCTGAAAATGTTAAGAAATATGGGGAAAAAAAGTAGCAGGTAGAAAATTCCCAAGAAGGGAACACAAAGCCTCCCATATAGATTTTTCTCTCAGTGGGAGTGCGGGAAGTGATTAGAAAATGGTACTTAGACATTTAGTGCCCTGCATCATTTTACATTCACTTAGTCAGACATATGGTTTGATAATGACCAGTTGCATCATATCAGAATTGTGTATTGTGGTCACCTTGACATTTCCTTTCACAGTTACCTGTACAACTTGCTATAGCAGAATGGTATGTCATGGAGTTCTGATGCAGTGATTCATCCTGTCCTGCCAACTACTAATAAGTATTATTACTTGCTACCTCAGAGACCATCTCTTACTGGATTGGAGAAATGTAACTCTACTGTTTGATTAGTGTGTTTTAGGACAGGGTGGCCTACGAGCAGGAATCCTAGTTTTTGGTTTCCTGCGAAAAACACGGATTTTTCCCCCTTGAAGGAAAAAAAATGCAGATTTTCCTCTTTTGCAAACAGTTTTCCGCAGGCTGGCAGAGGTCCAGCCCACAATGAGCCCCTAGCAAAAGGACCGCAAAATCCTCAGGCAATGTCTGGAAGGAGCATGGGGTGCAGCCTGAGAATCTGAGACCAGCCAGGGCTGGCTCAGACTTACTTTGTCTCCTTCAGCTTTTGGGGTAAGTAGGGCCTGGAGGGCTGGGGGTTGGGGGCAGCTGGGGGAGATGGTGGGGGCTTCAGGTCAGGATTAAGGGGCACTGGCAGGGCTGGGGGGTGGGCCCTGTGGATCGGGTGCAGGTCATGCTGCCAGGGCTGGGGTTAGGGACTGCGGGGAGAGCTGGCCGGGGCATGGGGGTGTGGGTGACACTGCCACAGCTGTATTTAGTTAGTAGCAAAAAATTCTAGCGTTCCCTTGACCCTTTAACGAATACACAGAGAGCTGGCATGGCAGGGGTCTGTGAGTGGGCAGCTTGAGCCATGTGTGGTGGCGGGAAAATACTTGACAGTGGTGGCAGCCCTCCAAGACCCAGTCATCTGGCTCAGAGCTCCTGAGCTGGGTAATTGGCAGGGACAGGCTTAATTCTTTGTAGCCTGGGGCTTAATTTTGTGGGCTCACCATGGCCCCTGGCTCCATTCTGCTCTTGCAGCACCCAGCTGCCCCATGCTGGCTGGGCCGTGGGGTTAGTGCGTGGGCACTGTGTGGGGTGGGTAGGGGGGAATGGGCCTAGGAGGCTGCTGTTTTTTCTTCTTTCTCCCACAAGGGCCAGGGCAGACTTGCACTGTGGGAGGCTGCTGCTTTTATTTTCAGGTTCAAGTCAAAGCACCAGTTAAAACCAGTTCTTGGGTTCTGGTTCAATTCCAGTTTGACTCCCAGTTAGAGCAGGGGGCAATGGAATAGGCACCCAGAGAAGTTGTGAACTCTCCAGCACTGGGTGTGTTCACAAAGAAGTTGGTCAGCCAGCAGTTGGGGATGTGCTGAGACTCAGCCCTGGAGGGTCCTGTCTACAGGGTCTTGACCCTCTGGCTCAGAGTCAGACTGAGACTGCATTGGGATCAGGAATAAATTTTCCCCTGGTCAGAATGGTATTGACTGGAGGGATTTTTGCCTTCCTCTGCAGTAGGGGCATGGTCTCTACCTGGGATCTCACAACAGCTGCTGAGGGGCTGCACTGGGGCAAGCCCTGCAGACAATGCCAGCTGGCATCCAGCAGCCCGGCAGTTCTGGCTTCCCCACCTTTTCTGCTTGGAACCAGAAAGTCCTTCCCCCACCCCCACCAAAATCACAGGGCTTGATTGCTTTATTTTCCTTGAAAACATTTGATTTTGCATTTTCCATGAAAAAAATGCAGTTGCAAATTGAGTCAGGCCCTTCATACAGGGGCTCACTTATTTTAACCTCCATACATCTCATTCAAGTCTAGAAAAGATGTCAAAGAATGCAAAGTCACCCCTGAAGATTTCACACTGATACTGAGCTGTTCTGCAGTGCATGCAGCAAGGCTGCAGATCTGTGGGGGCTGGGGAGGCTATGGCTTGAGAGTGATGGGCACCAGCATATCAGAGCTACTCAGTACCACAAAGCAGCAGGGGGCACTACTGCAGTTGGACCCGTGCCCTGGTGAAGGGGGGAAGTTACTGCTGAGAGGCTGCAAGTGGGGGGTAGGCAGGGGCTGCAGATCAGGAGTGAGGGGCACCAACAGGGCTGAGGTGGCTGTGACTTCAGAGTGAGGGGCACCAGCATATCATAGCTGCTCAGAGCCACAAAGCAGCGGCGCGGCACAGCCGCAGATGGACCCACATCCTGGTGAGTGAAGGGGGCAGGGGGAGCTCTGATTTTTTCCATGCTAAAAAGTCCAAAATAAAATGCTAAATATAGGTATTTAGAATTTATTTAATTATAATGATTGAGGAACTGGTAGGCTTCCAAATGAGCGGCCCTCAGGCTCCTGGCTGGCTGCTGCTGTATTGTCATCCTGGCTGCAATAGCAGCTGGAGTCTTTGAGTTCCCCCTTCTTCCAGCTGCTGCCGCTTTCTGCCTGTGCCCCAGGGGACAGGGCAGGGCAGTGCAACCAGCAGTGCGTGGACCTGAGGCTGAGTATGGGGTCACATGTGCATGGCTTGGAGTGGTGATCATGCCAGTGGTGCAGTACTGGAGGGGGACACTGCACTGGCGGTGGTAGTGGGGTGGGAGTGCTCACAAGGATTTGCATTACAATGGGGAGAGGAGGGAATCATGCTTGTGAGCCTGCACCGGGCACCAGAGGAAGAAGGCTGGGGAGGGATTGTGCTCATGCCCCTGTATGAAGGGGAATGGTGCTTGCATGGTGGGGTCCCCAAGGGGGTGGCCTGTGTGGTACAACAGGAGAGAGGGGTTGTCCATGCAGCCCAGTGGCCTGTGGCTCAGTTGGTGCAGCCACGCAGGGCTTAGTCAGGAGTGTTGAAATCTTCTGTTCCTACTCTAGAAAGGCAACAGCAAATTCAGCATCTTTTTCTGCCAGTAGTGTAATGAGAGGTGGGTGACTGGGGCACCTACTGCATGTGTACCCACTTAGAGGGGGCACGAGAATGATGGCCACTGCTGCAGCTGGCCCAGGCCCTGCACCCCCCAGGGCACAGACCTTGGTAGTTATGCTCTGTCCCCCACCCATGTGTTTCGGCTCTGGTTTTAAATCGGTACATATCTAAGTAAGTGGATCGCTCAGTCTACAAACCCATATAATTCTTGGCCTCATCTGCAGTTTCCTGAGTGGATACCAATTACAATGTTTAATTTTCTTCTGTTATCAGAATCAAGCAGGTCCTTTGTGCTCTGTTCACCAGATAGAAAGGCACTTGCATATCAGCTGCAGGGAGCCTTTATGGTTGGAATTTGAAAAGAGAATCAGTTGCCGTGACATGCTATACACTACATTTGTAGTGTAGCAGTTCTTGAGAAATTTAGAATTTGGGATTAGGTATTTATGTTATAGCACTGTATTCAATTTAGATTTGTAACAACAATGTCTTGGCACTAAAACGCGGGGAAAAAATCAGAAGAGTGGTGTAACTTGACATTGAAATGGAACACAAGCTATTATGCAATCTTTTAAAATTGTATTTCCAACCCATTTTTGTTTTGTTGCTAGCTGCTTTTACTCATACCGTTTTTGTCATTTGATAGAACAATAAGGCCTGTTTTCTTATGCTGTGGGCTGTCACTTTGTTTTTCAACTGGTTCCAGTCATTGTATCCTGCTGTGATTATCTGCTGTTATCAGTACCAGTATGGAAATGAAATTATTTGAAGCTCTGATTTAGAAAATGTTCTCACTACAGCTTCATCATGGACTGAAGGACACTTACTGTGGGGCATGATTCATAATATTAGGCAGATGATGTATGGTGAAATAATATGTATTTTTTTAGGATAGAAGTGGTAACTTTAGGTAGACCTAAATATCTGCCAGGCTGAACACACTGCTTTTATATTAGTAACCTACTAAATACCAACTTGAAGTAATACCTACCTCTTTGAAGCCATGTCTGCACTGAAAACTTTATTTTTGTTGGCTTATGGTTGCCAAGAGTATGTTACAGGAGCACTTGCTCATATGGATACTTTACTATTACCAACGATCTTAACAAAAATGTCTTACCGGAGACTGACAGTGCACCCTGGAACTTCCAACTCTGGTTTGTCACTGGAGTGTTATCATTCTGCATTTGGTAAGTAGCTATATGTTGGCCAAAGGCTGGTAGTGTTTGGGGAGGCAGTTTTATTCAGGCAATAAAAAGGCTGGGTTTGCCAGTTTATATAAAATGGATGTGTAGCTGCAGGTAAACCTGTCAAACAGAAGAGGTAAAAGGTAAAGGATTGATCAATAAGGCAGTGTTGAAAGCCTGCTGAGTGGAGACAGTTGGGAAAAGGTGGTAAAAAGTGTGTCTCAGACCAACACAGCTACCAAATACATCCCTGAAACATGGAAGATGCTGAATTTTAGCCAATCTTAGATTTCAAACTTAAATGCAGAACAACAAGAAAAATTTTTAAACCTCCCTGCTTGCCATCTGACACCTCCAGGGAAGGAATCCTACCTGATCTATACCACAAAGAGCAACTTGGAACAACTTGCAGAGACACTCTCGTGGACCCAGAGGGACAGGTTTTCCATCTCCAACTCCCTCTATACAAAAATGAAGTTTATTTCCTACCTATGGGGACTTTTTACCATCTTTAATCTTCCCAAAGCCTGATGAAGGGTGTTTGAGCCTGAAAGCTTGCAGAAGAGAGTTTTGGGTTTTTTTTGCCATTTCCTAGTTGGTTTAATAAAAGGTATAATTTCTGAACCAGATGTTCTAGATTTTTGTATTTCTTTTTGTCTCAGACCAACACAGCTACAAAATACATCCCTGAAACACACAAGTTACAAATCAGTTTTAAATATTTTCTGAACTGGGCCTATATAAGAGAGCCTCCCCCATTCCTTCTCTTAAGGGGATACGTCTTAAAGAGGTGATGGTCGTAGCACAAAACTGATCAGAAGCTTCCCTGGAAGAGGAAGGGTCTGTCAGTGCCATAGTGCTTTGTTGCTGATACTTTCAGTATATGAGATCAGATGGTCTTCTTTAGCTGATATAGCACCTGACTCAGCTGAGTTATTAATCTCCTAAGCAGTCATGCATTTTTAATTAATATTTTTATCATCAATTTATCTAGCAAAGTTTAATTAATTTATTTTAATGGAGATGGTGTTATTGTTTATCATAGGAAGGCCCTTTACTTTTGAGCTTCTTTTATTCAGTGTATCAGTTTAAAATCAATCCTTATACTACATTAGCTCCATGTTTTTGCTCTCCCATTGGATCTCATATTAATTTGATCTTGCATTACATGTGGAAGAATATGTTTTTAAAGTGTAAAGATTAGCAGTCATGGTTGACTGTACCTTTTTTAGCTAAATCTCTACAAAAAAGTTCATTTGTCATTTACTATTCAGCTCCAGAAAAGTTGATGTAAAAATAGTGTGCCTGCCTTAAATTGGGCTTGTTTTGCTGCGGCTAAGGAAATATTTTATGACTTTTGATTTTAAGTAGTTTTTACCTGATTTAAAGTACTAGCTTAGATCAATAATAAGAGATAAAAGAAGAAAACATTTTTCAGAAAGATGCATGTTCTTTTTTTTCTTATGATGACTCAGACTGCATTCATATTCTATACTTTTTAAAAATACTTGCGTAAATACAGTAACAGATAAGACAAGGGTTTTTTTCTCTCAATTGGCAACCATATCCTTCCCCATAAGCATATCCCAACCTACCTAGGAGTTGCATTAGACTGTTCCCTTGCCTATAAACATCACATTCAGAAAGTTAGCAGTAAAGTCTCTGCATGGGTAGCTGCCTTAAGATGTTTAGCCAGCACAACATGGGGTGCCAACTTCAAAGTGCTCAGAACGGCCACACACACACAATGGTACATGTCCCAGCAGAATACAGTGCTCCCGCATGGTTCAGAAACTGTCACGCTAAAAAGCTTGACACTATATACTTAGCAGTGCACTGAGAATCATAACAGGCTGCACAACGTACACACACACGTATCCTTGTACTCTTGGGTATTAGACCAAGTCATATAAGAAGACATTGTTACTAGCAATAGAGGCAAGAGATAACAAAAATCATCTGATCCATCAACTGTTAACTGTCGAGCCGAACAGATAGTGGCTTAAAAGTTATAAACCATTTATATATGACCCATAAGCTCATGGAAGAGATTGGGGATGCTGAACCAAACCTGTGGGCAGCAACAGAGTGGGCTGACTGCTGGGAAATATCAAACCTATTCCTCCAGCCTGTTATACTAACACCAAATGAGTCTCCCATCGGGCATGACTTTCACAGAGAAGTGTGGGTCAAGCTGGACAGACTGAGCTCTGGATAAGGAAGCTACACTTCACAAGGGATACTAGGATTTCACAAAATGAACATCTCGCACAACCCCCAGTGTGAATGAGGTATCCAACTAACAGCACAACACTGAATGGAAAGCTGCAATCTTTACAAACGCTCAGACGGGGCAGATGGAATCTGCACATTGCATGATAACATCAGGCAGTGGCTCAGATTTGAAAGTTGATATCTGATGCCATATGAAAGAAGAACAGCCTTAAATGCCTGGCAGATGGGGCCTCAGGCAATTCACACAGAATCCTTCTGTTGCCCCACTCTCAGCCTGTTGCATATGATTAGTGTGGCCCTGCCCTCCCTGAAGTGACGCCAGACCAGATTGCTCTCCACTTCACCTTCATATAAATTATGGGAGGATCCCAGGACACATGACAAGAACACCTGGTTCCAGTCATCACTGGGGGGCTAATTAGCACATGGCTCCTTTGTGGGGGGGTATCAGGAGTACACACACATGCACACCTTGAGCAGTCCTGCGCAGTGGGACCACCATGGCTTGAAATTCTGTTGACTCTGGTGGGGCCCAGCCCAGTGAACTATGTGGTACATCACAGGTCTTTGGCTTTGAACTAATACCATGCATAATTTGTACTACATATAAGTAGATGCTCAGAAGTGTGTTTATGAAGTACCTGTGCTAAAACTTGTAGCAGATAAAAAAAGGTAAGATGCATCCATTCTAGATGAACTAAGTGTATGGGTACTATATGCAAATTGCTACAGCCATATTTAATTTCAAGGTTATTGTTTTCATATGTGCTCCTCACTTCCTTGAGCTTGGGGAGAGCAGGGTCTGACAGGAAGGGGAAGGGGGCTGCCAGGGGAAAAATCTGGGGGGAAACGGAACAAAGGGATAACCTGATTCCCCCTTGCAATTTATTCTCCCTGCTGTAGCAGTGGGAGGGGGACAAATTCAAGGCAAACCTCCAATAATTAGATAAATTTCTTGGAAAATTATAACATTTATAATTTTTCCCAATATGCAATCTAATTATTGGGAGTTGTTTTATAATCGGGGTCATCTTCTATTCGAGTAAATATGGTATTTTTCCTATGTCAAGGTACTACACATTTGAATGGCATACGATGCTACCTTTTCTCTGACCACTTACTTGATTAGTCCAAAACTGCTTAAAATATTTAAAATGGTTTTACATTAAAAGAGCAGTACTGAGTTTATCTCAGAATGGTGCAAACATATTGTTAAGACAGCAGCGACATTGAGGGTAGAATGAAGTACGTAATTTTAGCCTCCGGAACTCAGCAAATTATATATTTGAGCCTTTCTCCTTACTTTCCAACTCTTTTTTTAAACTTAACTTGAGACGCATCTTTCTTTGAAAGATGCCCACCTGCCTGTCTGTGTTTCCCACTATTCATATTTTAAAAAGAATCAATTTTTTCAAAGGGGGGGAAAAACACTTAGAAGCTTTCAGTATTTTTCATTCTTTGAACTTGGTGACTGAAGTTTGTACCTGAACATAACACACTTGAAAGTTTTGGGGTTTTTTTGATGCACGTGATATTAGGGTTTCATTTCAGTCTGTGAATGAAAACATCAACTGCATTAAACAAATAAAAGGGAGGCAGCATGAACATCAAGGTTCTTATTATACCTCTCTTAGGAAACCATGAGAAAATTTCAAGAGCTGTACAGAAGAGGAAATAACTTTACATTTCATGCAATCAGAAGGGCATGGTAATGGTATGAATCAGCTGTTTCTAAATGTTGGAAAGAAGGGTAGGGGACAAACTGATGAAAGAGTAACTGAAATGGCAGGCATGGCATCCAAGTGTTTCTTCAAAAAGTTCACTTAATCATCTTTTTTTCTTAGTGTTGAATTACTAGGTGGTTGTAATTTTTGAAGGCAGGATGCAATTAGTGAGTTGGAATAAGACTTGGTCTTAATTAAATCTTGCCAGTTCTAAAAAGTGACATGGTATTTTTAATGAACTAGGCATAATTGGTACTGCTACTGTTCCCTGAAAGATGGCACCCTGGTAGCAGCATCATACTAGTGTCCTACTGTGGCAGATTGAATGCATTAAAAATATCCCATGGGGATTTCTCATTGAATTTGGTTCCCATGACATCCTGGTCTGATTCCCTGAACTCTGTTTTTCAGCAGTTTGCACTATTCTTTTCTTTACTTTTTGTGGAGGATTTTCCTTTTTACCAAACAAAATATAATCCAGTAAACACTGTCACTCTTATTTCCTGAACTCTCATTAAGATTCTTAAACTGCTCGTAGTCTGAAATGGATTGGATTTCATTGTGAGGTTCCTCTTGGGCCTTAGAGAGCGAAAGAGGGCTAGCTTTTCAAAAATAAAAAAATCATATTGATTAGGAGTTTCTCCTTGAAAACAATATAGATGAGATTGGAAACCCTTTTCAGGTTTTGTAGGAAAATCATTCCAAATGTTATTTATACAAATTTTTTGACGCATGCGATTTCATTTTCTTGAGACATGGATTAAGCATTTACATTACTTGTTTTGTAAGGGAGAAGAAAGCTACTTGATTTTGGCAGACTTTCAAGAAAGTGATTATGCTAGTTTGATATGACAGAAAACAAATAATAACTAAGAGACGCATTACTATTACTATTCAAGGTTGGGGGGCTGCTGGGACGCAATTGTTTTTTGTTCCTGGCAGGGTGTTGGATATATGGCTCCTCTATCATTTCTGATGGCCCTGTGCCAAAGAGTAAAATTGCTGTTGCCTGCCCTTAGGGAAAGGTGATGAGATGGACTATAAACCATTTGGGGAAAAGAAAAAGTCAGAAAAAATCCAGAAGCTGAAATGATATTTTTCATACTACAACAACTTAAAAAATTAAGCTACACTCCTAAGAGTTTACTCATTCAAACCTTTCATTTTTGAGATGCATCTGTGCTCTCTCTCACATAAAGAGACATTCATAGAAGTCTGTTAGTAGGGTAGGGTAAAAAAAAAAAAAAAAAGTTACTAGAAAGTTGTAATTAACTTCTGAAATAGGCACAATAGATGCATAATTTCAAATACCATATTTACTTGAATCCAAGACAAAAGTTTTTTTTCTGCAATCAGCATGGGGAAAAAGCCTTGTCTTGGATTGGAGTACCAGCCCAGAGCACACAGCAGCTCAGGATTTCAGCCTTTGAACTTACTGGTATGTGGTGAGTATGAACTTTAAGATATTGCTTGGCCATGTGGCACTTTTTTTACTTATACTATTTTAGCTTTCCACAAAAATAAAAACTTCTGGCTTAAATAGAAATTACATGATACAATGAGGTTCTGTCTGAAGTAACCTAAATTTTACAGAATATTTCAGTTCAACATATGAGTAGATCAAGCTGTCTAAATATTGAACATGCTGTATATATCATATTAATAGGTAGCGTCTACTGTACCAGGTAGATATTAAAAACATTCTTGTATGGTGACACATGTCTTTCACCATATGCAAAAGTCGGCAAGGACCACAGGAAGTTCTGAATAACACAACACTCATGACAAGAATGATATAAAGACTATTTTGATTTGGGAGGAATGCAGGATGTAGCACTTAGTCTGTGGATTTAGGACAGGAAGTGAAAGGCTAAATTGCACTGATCTAATGTGAATTTCTGTAATAGCCTATAATTAAATTTTCCTAATCAACAGTAATACTTCAATAGCATTAACAAAGCACAGTGCTATAGATGTAAAGAGGATGTTACAATTGCAAGAATGTTTTTATTTTATTTTAATAAATAAAAAAGGAAAATATATGGTTCTAGAGATGAATGTTTAATTCATTTAATAATATTAATTAAAATGTTAAAAGGGGATTAATAAAGAGCCTGAAAATCTGATCTGTGGCAGATGGTAATTTAGGATGTCCCATTATAATTCTGTAGTATAGTAGATGGGATGCTGAGGCAGTATTATACTCGTTTCTTAAATTTAACTCACTGAAGCAGAAGCTACAGTTGTGTTTTTAGATGATTATACAGAGTTAGACCTCAGGGCTACTTCTTGTGTATAAAAACCTGGGAAGTAGGTTTCCAACTGATTTTCAAAGAGCGCAGTATTGTTTCTAAGTAAAAGATTCATTGAATGTATGTTATAAACAACATAAAATAGTATTTGGAAATTTGGCAGGCATGTTTTCAATTTGCTTTGATAGTTTGAGCCAAAATAGTTCAAACAGTTAGGAGCAATAAGAATGCAGGAGGAGAAAAATGTATTGCAAAAGTTCAATGACTTTTAAACATTAAGAGATAGAAATGAGAGAGTGTGTGGGGTAGTCATCTCTCATTGATCAGTGAGCATTTTTGGGAATGTGGTGAAAATAGATTTTTCTGATTTCTCAGAATAATAATGGTTTTATGTTGTAGTTTGCAAATTTACATTGAACATAAACACAACAGAGTGTAATGGTCTATAAGTTGAATTATATTGTGAGGTTCTCATTCTCAACTTAAGTTGTGACTAAGTTAGGAGTTGTAACATCACTGGCTCGACACAGTTTGGTAAACTTTCTGTATTCAACTGGGAAGACATTCTCATGGAATCTTGTTTTAATTTTCTGATAGGTATTGGTCAGGGTCAGCTCAATTCAATGCCTATATTTTGGGGATGAACTTATTCAGGAGGATTCATTCATCACTTCCAGATTGTGCTATAGTTTAACCAATCATTTTCCAGTGCAGCAGCTAGGAGGTAGAAGAAGTTAACATGCCTGTCTATGGATAAAATGAATGCATTTTAAATTATGAAGAGATAAAATACTTCAGTGCTTAGTAAATATACCCCTTTTGAAAAATAAATTGCTAACTTGCATAGCAAAAAGGGAAAGCTACGATTTTCATCTTAGTCTGTTCTTCAAAACTTAGGAAAGAAGGGAGGAATTTTTATACGAACAGTATAGTGTCAAAATATGATGCGTTCCCTGAATATCAAGTCATACAAAATATATACCAATAGGCATGCCAACTTGCTTGTATTATCAAGGCATGAGACAATTAATTGGTTTCTTTGTCTTTGGTTTGTATATTTCTATGCAATAAAAATTAGTGAAAAATATTTAAGTGTCAAATCAGTATAGAAGTGCTCTGCAGAATACTGGGAAAAAGTCAACTATACCCTCCCCACACAATATACAAGACTAAGACTTTATTTTTTAATTATTATCCAATTCCCTCTATATAGAGTATGTAAACATAAATCATGACATGAATATTTTTTGTAATAAAATTAAAATACGTTATAGTAGGTGTTTGACTTTTAGTGTGTGATTTGTTTGTTTTTTCCGGTTCTAAGATGGCAACACCCCCCCACCCCCCCGCCTCCTCCCCGAAAGGAGTATTTCTGGGGTGTGGACTTTTGGTGGCAAAGGTCAGGGGTTTGAGGTGGGACTTCTGATCCCAAGATGGTAACCAGGGGGTGGGGCAACTAACTATCAAAGGGTGGGGCTACCCATGCCACCCTTGACAGCTCACCAAAGCTTATTAAGCACGGAGGTCCAAAATAATTGTGCGCCCATGGTATAGACTAAATCAGAGATGTATAGCATAAGTTTTCATGAGTAGTGGGCTTAATTCATCAGATACTGTTGTAGTTGGGCATTGTTACTGAATGCCTGTAAAATCAACTTTACAGGCATTATATGTGGTTGGCCTGCCTCTCTGGCTTCACTCTAGTCTGTGTGCCTGATCTTCTCTGACTTATCGTGTTTCCCCACAAAACAGATGCTGGGTAACTTTGATTCCTATTCCAAAGCTCCTACCATCATTATACAGTAAAATTCCTATGAGAGATTTGTTGTGCTGCCTCACTAGCTGGCACTTTGAACTATCGCATTGCTTGTATAGTCAAAAGGAAGATCAGATACTTTTGAAGTGTTGCTCATGCATTCTTGTGCTAATGTATTTTATTCCACACTAAAAAAATAATAGAGGTTCTGTAATTTAAAAGGGAGAAGGAAAAGACTTCTATTATTCTTGCTTGCAAAGAGCTGAGTGCACATGCTGGAGTATCTTTGACGTGGAATAGTCTGTATGCACTGACATTCAAATGAACCACTCAGTGACTCATTGCTTCTAGAATATTCGTTGTGACTGTCTTTCTGAAAGTTAAAACTTGCCTGCTAAATAAGCCGTAGATGGTTTAAAACATTTAAAAAATATATATCAATATATTGTCATTCATTTTGTCCTTGTTAAGTAGAGTGGTTCATAGATTTCATAGACATTAGGGCTGGAATGGACCTCGGAAGATCATCGAGTCCAGCCCCCGCCCAAAGGGCAGGACGTCAGCTGGGGTCATAGGATCCCAGCAAGATAAGCATCCAGTTTCATCTTGAAGGTGTTCAATGAAGGCGCTTGAACAACCTCCGGTGGCAGGCTGTTCCAGACCTTGGGGGCTCGGACAGTAAAGAAATTCTTCCTTATGTCCAGCCTGAAACGGTCTTGTAGTAGTTTGTGACCATTCGTCCTCGTCATCCCTTGGGGCGCTCTGGTGAACAAACGTTCCCCCAGATACTGGTGGTCACCCCTGATAAACTTGTAGGTGGCCATCAGATCACCCCTGAGCCTGCGCTTTTCCAGGCTAAAGAGCCCCAGGGCTCTCAGCTTGTCATCGTAGGGTCTGCTTCCCTGACCTCTGATCATGCGCGTGGCTCTTCTCTGGACTCTCTCAAGCTTCTCCACATCCTTTTTGAATTGTGGAGCCCAAAACTGGACGCAGTACTCCAGCTGCGGCCTCACTAAGGCCGAGTACAGGGGGAGAATGATGTCCCGGGATTTGCTTGAGAAACATCTATGGATGCAAGCCAGCGTTTTGGTCGCTTTACTAGCCGCAGCATCGCATTGCAGGCTCATGTTCATCTTGTGGTCAATGATGACCCCCAAGTCTCTTTCTTGCATAGTGCTAACCAACGTAGCACTGCCGAGCCTATAAGGATGCTGCGGGTTTTTTTTCCCAAGGTGGAGAACCTTGCATTTATCGGCGTTGAACACCATCAGATTCTCATCCGCCCACTTGCTGAGCCTGTCCAGGTCAGCCTGGATCATCCGCCTGTCTTCTGGTGTGGATGCTTTGCCCCAAAGTTTGGTGTCATCTGCGAACTTGGCCAGTCCGCTTCTGACTCCAGTGTCCACATCATTAATGAAGATGTTGAACGGTATGGGTCCAAGGACAGAGCCCTGGGGGACCCCACTGGTCACAGGACACCACGATGAGTGACTTCCATCAATTACTACCCTCTGGGTCCGACCCCGGAGCCAATTTTCCAGCCAGTGGATCGTGGGGGACCCAAGGCGACAATTGGCCAGTTTCTCCAAGAGACGATCATGGGACACCAGATCGAAGGCTTTTTTGAAGTCAAGATATATGACATCAATCTCATCTCCCTTGTCCAGGTGATAGGTCACCTGGTCGTAGAAGGAAATGAGATTGGTCAAGCAAGACCTACCCGCAACAAACCCGTGCTGGCTATCCCTTAAGATGTTGGCGTCGGCCAGTCCATTAAGGATGGCCTCCTTAATAAACTTTTCTAAGATCTTCCCCGGGATAGAAGTCAGGCTGATGGGCCTGTAGTTAGCCGGATCCACTTTCCTCCCTTTCTTGAAGATAGGCACCACGTTGGCCTTCTTCCAGTCTTCGGGCACTACACCAGAGCGCCAAGAGTTTTCAAAGATCCACGCTAGAGGCTGGGCTATGATGCTCGCCAGCTCCTTGAGTACCCTGGGGTGAAGATTGTCAGGGCCGGCTGACTTGAAGGTATCCAGCTTCTCAAGATGTTCCTTCACAAAGTCAGCATTAATGGAGGGCAGGGGATCACCCTCACCCGGACTTCCCGGCCCTGTAGCAGGCACAGGCGTCCCATGGGGCTGATGAAAGACCGACGCAAAGTACCTATTTAATAGGTTGGCTTTTTCCTGGGCGTCAGTTGTCAGTTGCCCCATCTGGTTCAGCAGGGGTCCAACGTTGCCCCTGCTTTTCCTCCGACTCCCCACATATCTGAAAAAGGACTTTTTATTGTCCTTGATGCTCAAAGCTAGCTGGAGTTCAGTTGCAGCCTTGGCTTTCCTGGTCTGCTCCCTACAGGACCGGACCAGTGCAGAATAATCCTCCTTGGAGGTGACTCCCATCCTCCATCCTTTGTAGGCCTTTCTTTTTAGCCTCAGGAGGTCTGCTAGGTCCCTGGAGAGCCAGGGGGGCTGCTGTGCCCTCTTGCTGCCTTTCCTCCGAGATGGAATAGACTTAGTTTGTGCTTTGAGGATCACTCCCTTGAGGAGCAACCACTCTTCTCGAACTCCCCTCTCCCTACGGTCACAGTCCCTTAGGGCCTCACTGACAAGCCTCCTGAGCTTGTCAAAGTCGGCTTTCCTGAAGTCAAGGACTTGCGTGTTGCTGACTGACTTGCCAGCTTTTCGGCGGATGGTGAAGGTGATCAGCTCGTGGTCGCTGTCACCCAGCTTCCCATCGATCACTAGGTCGCCGACTAGGTCCTCCCCAGTAGCCAGCACCAGGTCGAGCAGCGCTTTGCCTCTCGTTGGCCCATAGACTTCTTGAGTCAGGTAGAGGTCATCCACGCATGAGAGGAAGCTCTGCGACCGCTCAGATTTTGCTGAGCGATCCTCCCACAAGATGTCCGGGTAATTGAAGTCACCCATGACAACCATGGTCCTGGAGCAAGCTGCCTCAGCCAGTTCCTGGGCAAACTCCTGGTCTAGCTCAGGACTTTGGGTGGGAGGTCTGTAATAGACTCCCACCATTGTGTCCCCTGTGCCGTGTTCCCCATGGATTTTAACCCAGAGGGTCTCCAGCCGTCCACCCTGGTCGCCAATATCCGAAGGGAAGGTTAATTTCTTCTGTCTTTTTGCTAGGATATAATGGTTGCAGATGCAGATGTCCAGTAGAAAGCCTTCAGAGAAATCTTATTTCTGTGACGTTTAGAATATTTTCAGGAACGGGGCACTTCTCTTTTTGCTACCACTTCCACCCAACAAGAAAATGAATTACAGTAGAAACTGTTAACGGATGGAAACCAGGCTGGTACATTACTATTATTAGGTCCAGTTACATACGAGTTTGTGTGGTATATTTTCTGAGATCTGTAGGTCTAAGTGTTTTTGAAAATAGGAATTTTTCTCTATGACAAGAAATTTCTATTCTTCTATTTGCAGTAGAGCATTCCATGGTGCATTAAGACACAGTTTGGTTGAAATGTACCAGTCAAAAAAAAATTCACAGTAAGGATCTGTACAATATTAACTTGGTCATAAAGTAGCAAGCATGTGCCACTTAACTAACACAGCTGTAGCTGGACCACATTTCATTGACACAAGAAAATGGAAGGTTGTGTTTTGGCATCGGGCCCAAAAAACAATCTGCATGGATGCAACCACTTGGTGTGTCAGCATGCGGAAGAATGGGTGGGAAATGGTTTTAAATGCTGAAATGAGCTGAATGGGCTTAAGATACTTCCTCATTTTCCTTTTGTGGATGGGTGACATTAGGTCAGTGTTTCACAGGTACTAAATGGCCCCTTCTTGCCTCTTCCTTACATAATTAATTATATGTTGCCCTATAAGCTGTATGCTAATTATTTAAGGAAGTTTTGTATTTAGAGGGTATAAAAATGTCTTTATTCACCTGCTTTGGTCCTTATAGGAGTGGTCTTTCTCTCAAGTACTTCCAATAATATTTAGAGCTAATGCTTGTTAGTGAACAGGTGTCAGATTTAAGAAATGGTGAATTTCTTTGTAGATGTGCCAATATCTTTCTAGCTCAGGGGTGGGCAATTATTTTGGGTGGAGGGCTACTTATTGGGTTTTCGTAAGCTGTCAAGGGCTGCAAGGGTCATCTTTGACAGCAGTCAGAGGCAATTAAAAATTAATTTTCTAAAATTTGTAGGGGTCCTATGGGCTGGATAGAATGGCCTGGTGGGCCAGATCCAGCCCACGGACCGTATTTTGTCCATCAGTGTTCTAGCTGCATAGATTACGGACACCAAAATTACTCCTGCCATTGCTTCTGGAAAAGTAATTTACTACTGATCTATAGCTACCATAGATTACTTCTTCTATTGCTCTGGAAGCCTAGTGTCAGTACTTCACTTATTTAACTGTCTAGAAGGAAGAATAATGATCACAGAAGTTTTCAGATTCACTTATCTACACACATTGAGTTACCCCATGTGGGCAATAAGGGGTATTTTTTTGTTCTGTATTTCCCCAGCACTAGCATGTAGGATAAGCAATAATCCTTCTACATATGTTTTAAAATCACAGTACTTTGAATTTTCATGATACAGTTATCAGAAGAAGAGCACAGGAAGTAAAAGTCTTGAAGCAAGAAGTAAAACCTACATGTTGATTCCGAGAGGGCTTCAAGGTATTTGGTTAAGTGTAAACAGTGGAAGAGAAAAACCTTGCAATGAGTTTTACCCTTTGAGGGGGTGGAAGAATGTGTTTGAAGGGAAAAGGATGATTTGAGAAAAGGTTGCAAACAACAAATCAGGTTGCAAAGCCGAGTATATGTCATATCTCACAGTAGTTTCCACTCAGTTTGGTTTGGTGTTAACGTGAAGAAATTTGGCTAAAAAATTGCTGTTTCCAGATGTCCTTAGTCCAGGAGGGTCCAGTTGGGTGTATGTTACTTCATACATGTTTATTGTTAAATGGAGCAGAGACCTTAACATCTAGGGTCAATTTCCACGTTTATAGACATGCTCCAGGAGTGGGTAGGGTGTGCGTGTTTTAATTAACATGGCTTTTGCTAATTAAAGCACCCAGTGTATCATGTGTATCAGCGTCCCCGTGCTTAAAAATGATGGTGGGGTCACTTTAAAGCTTATCGAATGAACTTCAGTTAAAGCACCCCCACCTCCATTTTTCTGCATGGGGACGCTGATGCACATGACATTGAGTCTGCTGGAGCACGGTAATTACCATGCTCCAGCTGACTCGATTACTCGAGTCTGCTCCAACGCACTGTAATTACAATGCATTGAAGCAGCCTCCCTGCACGTGTATAGGAGTCCTTTGTTGTGGAAAAATAAAATGTGTGTTTCAGATCTCTGTTGAATAAGTGTATGGTTTTACTTGTGTTTTGCGATTCTGAGTTTGACGTTCTTCTTTTGCAACCCTAAAGTTCTTTCAGGATGCTTTCTTTTTACATTTGAATGTATGTGTGCATGTGTGCACGCATGTGTTTTGTGTGTATAGTCATTACTGCGTAGTAAAGAATTTGAATTGGATGTATCCTGGAACAAATTCCTGTTTATATTAATCTGTAGGTGGCTTTTAAGCATGAAATAACCTCCTTCAAGGACACATTGATCTGAGGCAAGCATTCACAGCAGCAGTGTTTGGAGTAGATAGCTGAGGATTCAGGGAAGATTGCTGTGATAGGCTACCAGCATTAAGATGGTAGGGTGTCTGCTGTAACATATAACAATTGTAGGAGTTTCACACTGTGGATGCGTCTACACGAGACACTAACTGTGGAGTTGCCAAATTAGCTCTTCAGTAATTGTCTCAATATCTAGATGCGCAGTTCTGTTAGAACAGAGTAAACTAATTAACTCCACCGTAGGTTAGTGTTTCTAAACGCAAGTTCTATCCTGTGGTAGAGTTTTTTTACTTCGCAGCAATACATGTGTACATGCTGATGGGACTGGCTGGGGCATGAGGGTGCTTCAGTGCAGGGGCTTGCCTGCCAGCAAGCCCCACACTGGAGCACCCTTGTGCCCCAGGCGGCCCCCCATAGCACATTGAGCTGGATTGGAGTAGCCCTGGGCTAACAGGCTGACCCCCTCCCGGGTCCCCTGCCAGCCGGGGTTGTTCCAGCCAAGCTCAATGTGCTGCAGTCCTGGGCCCACATGTAAACGCAGCACCAGAGAGCAATAAACTCCAGTATGATATGCACCAGAGTTTATTGCTGTGTATTAATAGCATATGTTGATGCACCTAATGTATCTATAAATGGAAAAATAGAGGCTGCATATCATTATATTGCTTTATCTTTCCATACTTTTATGATATATATTTTTGCCAGGTATATTTTATGTGTGTAGTAAGCAAGACTTTCATTCATTTGTAATGCATTACTTTATATGCTGGTCTCACATTTAACAGAAATGTTTGAGAAATTTTATGCTGCCACATATGACAACCTTTAGCTAAATCTTATTATGCATAATTAAATTTCTTGTAATTTTTGATGTAGGAGTCTCAAAGAGATGATTTCATAAACTTTTCTTCATGTTTGTTGGAAGGGAAACTGAAGAAATGGTTGGAGGTATGGGCAGAACCAAGAGAGGACTGTCTCTCAAAAGCTTAATAAAGATAATTTGCCCAAGAGAAGTATATCTATGTTGTTTATCCATATATAGTGGCTTCGGAAGGGGAGGGAGAAGCTGTTGCTTGCGATTAGGTAGTAAGCTGTTACAGTGTAGCTGTTATGTCTGCATGGGCCTGCAGTGATTTAACTAGCAATCCCCCCCCCCACACAACCCCCATCTTCCCTTTCTTTAACCCTGCTTCCTTCATCCAGGGTTAAAGTTTAGGTGATTTAGCCCTGCTTACATCACTACAGAATCCTGGAGATGACTGCAAACAACAGAAGGCAAATGCAGAATCCCAACTTTCCCCTTTTTTAAAGTTATATCATTTTTTGGGAAGTGGGTCTTACGGTTATGGCAACTTTGTTTATGATTATTGGATTTTTGGGGGTGACAGTCTTAACTTTTTTTTCGTAAACCTTTTACCCTAACAGCTTTTAAGGTTTGGTAGAGATTACATTTCAGCTCAGTTTTTTTTTCTGGTTTTAAGATGTAGTTATAACTTATAGGAATGGATCAGTTGCTTATCCATGGTTAAATTATTTTAAATGTTAAATCATCAGGGTCTGATCCAGAGTGGATGTTTTCCTCATACAGAAGAGTATTGAATTTTTTTTTCTTCAAAATGTTGAATCCTGGCCAATAAAAGCTCTGGTCTTACTAAGAATTTTAGGAATGCTCTTATGGAGTTTTGCCATAAAGCATCTATAGCCTTACACCAATGAGTTAGTAAAAGGAAATAATATCGACAGAACAGAATTTGTTTTAGTGAAATAGTTATAATTCATTTGCAGTTTTCCAAGACTGCACTGCTATATTGCATACAATCCTTATTGGCTTTACAAGAACTCAGTGTACTGTTCAAATATATCTAGACTTGCTCATGCATAAGTTGCCTTAATAGGACTTTTTTATAGCCTAGTCACTCTCTTAAAGAGACCTACTAAATAAAACAGAAACAAAGAGTATATTAAATTGCCTCAAGTTTAAATTTAAAATATACTTTTCAGCTAGTAGCCGACACTTTCAGCAAGCCTCTGCTATAGAGTTAATCTACTGAAATAACAAAGAATGTCCCAAAGATCTTTATAAATAATAACGGAAATTATAAAAGATTGATATTGCATATTATGTTTTCATTACCCCTCTGGTCATAAGTTAGATTAGCCAGCCATGTGGAGCCTAAAAAGAAAAATACCGTATTTTCTCATGTACAACGCTTGGTTTTTCCCTCAATTTTTGCATGGATGTAGTATCTAGTGCTGTGCGAAGCTCTGGTCCCTGATTCGATTTGGTGGAGATTTGATCCGATTCAGTGCCCAAATCTCCGAATCTGAATCAAATCAGAGGACCCTTTAATCTCTCTGAATAATTTCAGAACCCTCCAAATTGTTTCAGAGATATTTGAACAGATTCGGCGATTCAGATGTAGATACAGCTTTAAATGTTTTTTTTCTACGTACTTCTAGGTAACAGAGGCTCTGAACGTTGCAGTGCTGGGGCAGATGCAGCGTCCCACAGAAGCATGGGGGGAGCTCCCCAGTGCGCTCAGCAGCAGACCTGGAAGTGAACCAGAAGCACTTCCAGTCCACTTCCCGGTCCACCGGAGAGCGTGCAGGCTGTGCCCCCCGGGCACGCCCCCGGCTTGGTAACTTGGGCCTGGGGGAGCACCTGGGGTCCCCCTATGGCTCATCGCCGAGCCGGGAGGACACGGCGGGGGGACCCCCCCCCCAGCATGCTCCCTGGCAGGCCTGGAACTTCCGGGTTCGCTGCCGAGCATGGTGGAGAGTCCCCTGTGCTCCTGTGGGATGCTCCATCTGGCCCAGCACTGGAGCAATCATGAGGCTACCTCAAGGTAAGTAGAAAAAATGTTTAAAGCCGTGAATCAGCATCAGATCTTCAGATTCAGCCAAGTTGAATTGGGGGCGGTGATCCAAATCAACGGATTGAATCACTGTCCCCGATTGGGGCCGAATCCAAATCAAATAGGGCCCATTTCGCACAGCCCTAGTAGAAAAACTGCAAAGAGGGAAGATAGAAAAAGATGAGGGGACCTTTTCTGCTTTCCTCTCCATCCACAAATATCTGTAGAGTTTGGCTTAAAAAGAAGGCTAAGGTTCAGTTTCTGGAACTGAAGGGAGTTCCTAATGCTGGGACTGAGGAATAACCTACCTCCAGTGCAGCTCTGTGGCTGTATGGTTCTGATTTTTTTTTCCTCTTTAACTGAACTCAGAGGTAAAACTCTCTGCGTGTGAGACCTTTTTTTTTTTTTTTGTAACCATCTCAAAATTCTCCTCTGGCTAATATTGTCTACCATAAACTTCAGCGTTTATAGGTTTTATTCAGAGGACACTCGAAGCAAGGCAGTGTGCTGAATGGTGCTGAATATAAACACATACTGCTAATTAGATTGGTACTGTGACTCTGCAGGGCTGAACTGCTCCAATTTTGTTTGAGTTAGTAGGGGCAAGATAAATTGAAGGGTTTAGATAAATTACATAACTCATGTATATAATAGCTCAGCTTAAACTTAGAACACCCATTTCTTACTGTGTTCTTTCAGATAGTTTATCTTTTAGCTTCATCCAGATGGGAAATAACCAGGTATTTAAATTCCATTACCGAACAGTTTGTATAGTATTTGAGTTTTCTGTTTCTTTCTTTGTACAGTTTATTAATAATTCTTTTGTACAAAATATAAGCTTGACGGGGAGTGCTGTTACAAACACTTTCAGAGTTTTAGCACGTTCAAAGCCAAGTCATTGGGTTTGAAACTGGGAGGGAGAGTGTCCCTGCTTTGAGGATCCTTCAGACAAAGGTTGGGAAGGGAAAGAGGAGCAGGGTAGTGAAATGACTTGTGATCATGTGGAAGATCACATACAGTGCCAGAAATAGAAGCTGGGTTTCCAAATTCTGTGGAGGTTTTTAAGACCCGGCTAGACAAAGCCTTGCCTGGGATAATCTAGTTGGCTCTGGTCCTGCTTTGAGCAGGGGGTTGGACTAGATGATCTCCTGAGGTCCCTTCCCACCCTCATTTTCTATGATTCCCAGTAAAGTGTGCTGGACAACGTTGCCTCCTTTTTTTATGCTGATTGTGCTGCATGGAGCAATGCATTGCTATAGTATTAATATTTGTAGGACTAGAAAAAGCTATTAGTATATTAATAAACTGCTGCAAAGAAAAGTAGAATGTGTTTCTGTGTGACCTAATGCTTCTTCATCACATTATTTTAGCATGTTTTTTTCTTTCCTCCTCCTTCCTTGGTATTCTTGGCTAAAGCATCATTTTTTATTTGTTTGCAAAGCAGTATTTGTTTAATATACTTATTAAAATTCGGAAATTTTTTTGGATTATTCTATTAATAAACACGCTTAATAGTGCACCACCTAGATTTAATGCTATGCATGATAACGGGCATTTGTGTTTCACTTCACTGATTTGGTTAGAACCCAAATATATGCAAATGTATAACTGCAGCCTTGAGAGAACTGCTCGTTCTATTTTATTAAACCATACTTCATCTTTCTTGGTTTAAACATCCTTGTGTTAACTCCAGGCTCTGCCTGTCAGGCCAGTCCTGTGTTACTGGAGTCGGAAGGCCAACCACTCTGCTTCCCACTGGTCTGATTACTCAAGAACAGCTGGTCTGGTTAGAATCTGATTTTATTTTATTTTGTTGGTTTTATTTTTTATTTTATTTTATTTTTATTTTTTATTTCTTTTTCCTGATCATATTGACTTAGGAGTCTTTGCTAACCTGAAATATGCTCATCACCAGGCTGCATCACTAAATTTAAGGTTTTGGTAAATATGGAAGTAGAATATTGATGTTCTTTTTTTCTTTGGTTGCAAAACTAAGTAGTAAAATATAATTTGAAGGATTTTACTTTTAAAATCTTGATCATGATAGATTATTAAAGTCTATTCTGTTATAAATGAAAAAAATGTCTTGTGGGAGAAACTGAATTCCTGTATTTATCCAAAAGGTCTCTGTACAATTAATGTCTGTATGGTGGTTCTGCAGGTAACTCATTATGTACTTGAGGGACTTACTAATAGTACAGGAGGAATCTAATCCATGCTTAGTATTGATTTTTGTTCTAGCAGAAGTTTATGCTTGCATACAGTGGTTTTGATGTATGAAAGCCCGGGTGGATTGATTCAGAGTGATTTAAGCTGTTGATTTGTAAGCATCATTCAAATCAGGAGGCAGGAAAACCTTAATTTAGAGCATTGATTTTCATCTTGCCTTGCATCAGTATTCTATAGTAATTTCCTAAAAGCATGGCACAATTTAATTGTTTGGTATAACTATTAAACCACGTAGATGTGCAAGCATATAGGACATTTAGCAAAAAGAAATCTTCTTCCATATACCCAGGAAAATACATTAATTGCATAAATAAATATGAAGATGTATATACACATATAGCTTAATAAACATCCATTCAGATTTTTAATGTTTTCATTTTCTCTTTATGTTGTTATATGGCAACTGATGCATTAATTTGCTGTATGATGATTTTTTTTACGTGGGAATTGTCCGGCCTCATTTAGATGGAAGTTGTAATTCAGTTAAACATAACAAAACATTTGTATACATTCATTGTATATGTACACACCGCTTGAAATTAGCTTCTTGGTCAGCAGGAAACAGGTGCAATGTTTCATCTCAAGCTAACTGGAAACTGTAAATATTATGCCTAAATTAGTTTAAATCGGGTAGGCAATGAGTGCCAGGCTGTGGCGCGCACAGGCAAATATTTTGCTTGGTACGTGCTCCTTTGGGCAGATGGCAGGGGAGTTCGGAGGATCCCGATCCTTGTGGCAGTGCAGCCTCTACCCCACCCCTGCTGTTCGCCCCAAGGCATGCGTGCAACGAGCTGGGTTGGGGCTTCGCGGACGTTGGTGCAGCTGCCTGATGTCTCCCCATTGCTTGCCACAAGCATCTTTGGTTCTGTGATGGGTGGCAGGGGCCTGCCCAGAATCTGGGCCGGCTGTGGCAGACAGCTGGGAGGCTGCAAGTGGCTGTTCTGGTGTCCGTGGAGCTCTAGCCCTGCTATTTGCTGGTGGCGGGCACATGCATGCCTTGGGGCGGGTGGCAGTGAAGGGTCTGGTGTTGTGCTGCCACAACAAGGATTGGGGCCCTGCCATCCACCCTGAAGTTCCTGGTTTCAATCTTTTTTGCATGTGCCAATTTTAATTTCTTTTTTTTTTTTTGAGGTTGCAAACAATAAAAGTTTGTTTTTCCAAATGTTTGTCAGTTTTTGGCTTGACTGTTGTTTACAGTGATCATTATCAAAGTTTGGAGCCATAAGCAGCCTAGCCTGAGGTATAGACAACAAATTTAAATTTGTCCCTTTGCTGGGAGGGGAAAAAATGTTGGGGACCTCCGTACAGGATCACAGAGACGCTCTTTGCTAGGCTTTCTTTCATTAATTGTGTAGTGATGACTGTTCCAAAAAAAAGTTTGTAATGTATATGTAAGTAACCTAGACATGAGTTGTAGATTTTGAAACAATCTCCCTTTTATTTTGACAGGCATTTGGAAATGCAAAGACAGCACATAACAACAACTCAAGTCGCTTTGGCAAATTCATTCAAGTGAATTACCAGGAGACAGGCACAGTGCGGGGGTAAGTGGCACAATCAGCAGTAGCTCAAGGTTCTGAATTTTAGATGCATTGTCTGTACTGCTATTCTGACATGCAGTATCCGTAATATGTGGCCTAGACGGCTAACTGTCTTCTTTATGTTTTAGGCCCAGCTGTCGTATTTTACACGTAATATAAAGATATGGGTATGTCTGTATTGTGGTCACAGAAGTGACTGCCATGTAGTTGGGGGGTACCTGAACTGATGTTTAGATAGCCAGCTGTCTAATTTACCCTGGTGTTTCCATCACAGTATATGTGGTTTAGCTTCTCAACTCCAGTCAGTCATAACTGCAATTGGATAACCAAACCTCCATAATGAAAATATAACTTGTATTCCGTTTCTTTATTCTGATTCAAAAAATGGATTTACGTTCTTTAGCATTTAGAATATGCAATGCTTTGCCCTGGCTAAATAGCCCTGCTGTGGAGCAGGATAGACTAGACTGTCTAGGGTGCCATACAATGTAGCTATGTTTCTTCCAGTATTTTGAACTTACTGCCCTGGGCCAAGTAAAAAGGTGTATCTACCCTCTCGCTTGTTTCCCAGGAGACAAATATCACTCTTTACTGTCTTGAGTACTGAAACATTGAGATTCTCTTTTATTTTTAAATGCTCTCTTAAAACAAAACCCAGCATCTATCTTATAATGATAAGGTGGAAGTAATCGGGGGAAAAAAGATAACATTTCTCTTTTATTTCAAACAGAGCTAAATTGTTTAGGCAATTTTCTTAAGCATACTTTTAATTTATGTAACACTTTTTCATAGTGCATCTCAGCTGTGTGGTGCCAGCATCCATTGACAATCAGTGCATATCTGCAAATTGCAGTTTAGTATAATTCATCAGAAGAAATTTACCTCCTTTAGAAATTTCTTTCTTCAGTCTTTGGGAGCATAAAATATTGGGGGTTTTCCCATATAAAGGTAGACTTTTGGAGTCGGTGCTAAATCTGTGTCTGTGTTGTACAGACTGTTTGTTGTGATGTCTCTGTGATGAAAGCTTATACTATACATCTGATTTAGTTAGTTTGGAAGGTGCAAATCTACCCTGCCTTCTGCTATGATATATGTCAGTGATTCTCTACCAAGGTGCCTTGGCACCCCAGGGTGCCTTGAGACCCTTTCAAGGGTGCTGTTGGGTACCAACCAGTTAGCACTGCTTAGGTGTGCAAATGTAATTCACAAGTTAAACCCAAAGATTTTGGGAATCCTTAAAAACATTCTGACTTGTGGTCTTTCTGAATTTTTTGCAGCCAAAAAATTGCTCTATTATTTTTCCAAAATCAAAGAACAAATGAAAAATTGGAGCTGCTATTTTCCCAGGGATGCCTTGTGCCAGTTCAGGGGTACCTTGGGTCTGAAAAGGTGGAGAATTACCAATGTATATAATAGTTATAGAAACAAGAAGTGCAAACATAACTCTATTTTTTGCACATACAGTTCTGGAAAATCACTGTTAGGCATTTGATTATGGGAATGGGCAAGCTTAGAAAAGGCTGTAAACTTGACAGGCTGGTTGCACCAACCAGAGCCCCATGTTAAGCAAAGCAGTTAACTATATAGTTTTGAAGTCAAAGGGCCACAAGCAAATGATTAAAGTTAAGTACTTCAGAGCTGAATAGGGGTCAGATGTGTTCAAGGGAAACTTACACAACACTTCCCAGAGACGAGCCTATGAACTCCGATTCATCAACCTGCTGGATACTAGAGATCATGGACTAAACATAGACATTGGATTTTTGATGCATTATAATCTGCCTGGCAACTGACTCCCCAGCCCAGCCCCTGGCTTCTTTACTTTTCATTCCATCCAGGAAGAGCACACACCAACTGCTGAAGCTTCCTTAGCCTGAGGAAGGATTTTTGAACCCGAAAGCTTGCTTAATAACTATTCTCCAACCATTTGGGTTGGTCTAATAAAATATATCAAATTCACCCAAGGAACCTTGTCTTCATAACAAACAAGTTCATAAGCAAAGGTGCTTGCAGCATTTATAAGCGAATTAAAACAATGAACAGTATTTCAAGGACAGTTTGAACACGTAAAACAAATGGTTCTTTCCTTCCTGTTTTGTTTCTTTGGAGGGGAAAATCCTATTTATAAAAACACAGATGCAGTGTGCAATACTAAATTTAAGGAAAGGAAGTACTCAGCAGGGGAGAAATTCCCAAAATGAAAGTTTTTTACACTCTTAATTTTAACACATTTTATTTAGGTATTTTGTGCTTCTGTATCCATGTTACATTAATTCACCCTAAACTTTCATGTCATTTTGTTTACCATAAAATGTGCCTACATCTGTTGTGTGGCAGAATTAAGACTGTGGGCCAGACCTCCACTCTTAGAAATTCCCCCTGTTGGAATGCTCAACCTTGTTAATATTAATATTGTTAAACATCCAGATGGGTTAAAACACATAGCTGGGTTGCTTACTTTTTAAGTTTAATTTGTTTTTCTTTTTTTGTATCCTTACTAGAAAAGAGAGCCTTTCTCAGAGTTTGCCTGCTTTAGAGTGTTTGTGCTGAGCAAGAAGTACCCGGCCAAAGCATCCCTTTTCCTAGTGGAGGCAGAAATGATGTTTTGGTCGGTTACTCCTCGCTCAGCACAAACACTCTAAAGTACGTACTACCTTTTCCATTGCCCCAGCAGTACTGCCAACCTCACCATGTCAAAAATCAGGAGACACTCTCTTGTAAATCAAGAGATTTGGTATGTGAATCATGAGATGCTCTGTTCTAAACCCCTCTCCTCCTGGCTCCTCATGTATGCGGCCTGAGCAGTCTCCCCCTGATCCCTTCTCCTCTTCTTCCCCCCCCCCCTCCCCCCGGTTTTGGCTCCGGGCTCCGTGCTTACCTGGCAGGGCTCCCTGCACCCCTTTGTGGCTGAGTCCTGCTCCTGCCCAGGCTCCTGGGGACTTTGCAGCTCCGGAGCCCAGTTGGGCGAGAGACGTGCCAGAAGATTTGAGAGTTCTGTCATGAGTTCATGAGTCGGACTTAATTTTATTTAGCAATTGCAACTCTCATGATAATTTTGTGAGAGTTGGCATTACTGACCCAAGCATAGACTCTACAAGGAATTTTATCTGAAAGAATAAATTGGTAAAACAAGAACCTGTCATTTAAGGACTACAAAAGGAATACAAAGGAAACAGTGGGAAGAGCATTCAGTCTGTTTTATGCTTTCTCACTGAGGATAAGTGACAAATCCTTCTAGGTGTCTCTAATATGCTTGAACATTAATGGAATAATACTGACTTTGCTATAGCACAAGCCCCATTTTTCTTCTCTGACTTTCATAAATCTCAACAGCATCATCCTGTTATTGATAGAGCCTGCTTCTCCTATGTAGTGGTGCAAAAACTGTTACAAAGCATTCTGGTGCATGTGTCAGTGACTTACTGTGAAGTCCCAGGAGGAAAGAAAAATTGCTGTGAGTACAGATTTCCACTTCATGTAATAATTACATTTGAATCCATTTTCTCAAACTGGAGGTGGTGGTAGAAAAGCATCTCTAAAAGCACCTTGTTATGACATACGGTATCCAGACTTTTCTGACTGTAGCCATTGCATAATAACACAAAATTCCTGTACAAAGAATAGTTGTAATATGAAAGGGAATAATAATAATATGGGTTCTGATCCTGAAGTGGACATCTGCCTGGGAAGACGGCTTCTTTCACATGTTTCTTTTCTGCATCAAGGCCTTAAAGTAGCTGGTGTTACTCTTAGGTGTAGATGGTTTGCAGGCAACTTTGTTTTACTGACTTTAGGTTAAATCGGTATCTTAGATTCTTTGGTTTCTTTCAGGAATTCCCTCTGCATTCACTGCCTTGGGCTCACTCATCAGAGATCATGGATTTCATATCCATGTTAGTTTTGGCTTTGTATCAAACCAAAACCTCAAAAGCCAAACATAATATTGGACTTGTTCTGCCCAGGAAGAAATTTATACAACTAAGTGAAATAAGGCTAAAATACAAATATGTCCTTTTTTGCATAGTAGAAGTCACAATAAGGCTGTGTTCATTTAAGAACACTGGAGCAATGAATATGTATATGTGTATATGTATGTATGCATGTCTGTATAATTTTTTTTTCTTTCAGAGCTTATGTTGAAAAGTATCTGCTGGAGAAATCCAGGCTAGTTTATCAGGAACACAATGAGCGGTAAGAGCCTATACTTTAAAAGTTTAGTAAGTTGATTCGGTGCGTGACACAGGTAGCTTTAAAATGCTGTTTTAATTGTAACTTCTGTGTTTCATAGTCCTACATGTTATGCTAATTCAGTCTGTAGAAAAGTTACCTGTGCTGTGACAATCTAATGTATAACTAATATAAAGGTGCAGTGCTCTGGTCAGCTGGATACGCAGGTTTAAAATCTCCTCTCATCATGTATGTCATAACTACTGTTAATTTTAACAGGAATTATTCACATCAAAGGGAGAATAGACTACACAATGCCCACTTTTATATTTGTGGCATACCCAAAGCTCTCGGTAGCTGCTATTGGAGTTCTACAAGCCCAAGTAGTATAAATTGCACTCCTTCTGCATTATTTTGAATCAAGGACTATCTATGAGTTGTACACAGCTTCTTACACAATAGAGGCCTGTCATCAGGCAATTAGGTGCTATGGTAATGTGTGTAATAAGTAGTAATAAAATTAAATCATTTTCTTTTGCCTAATCATGGCCTCCTTCAGAGCCAGGTTAGGGTTTTCAGAATGTTCAGCCCTCTATTTCAGAGCTATATCAGTAGAGTTATTGATACATTGTAAGGAAGCTCATTGACATTTTGGAATTGATTTATTAGTTACATGCATTTATCAAGCATCATCGCATTGTCTAGGAGGTCTTTCATAAAATTATTCTTGGAGTAGCTGTGTCTTCAGAGAGTATAAAGGGCCTAATACTCCATTGTTCTGCACTTTGATCATTTATAGCAGTGGATGTAAGCAATAGTCTCAGCTGCTCCCTTTACGTAATATTGCTGCTGGTGTAAGACATAAAAGTCTGGGCTGTCACTGTAGGTAATAAAGTCCTTTTCCAATATAAAGCAATGTAAATGAGGTCCAGGTCTTCTAAGTTGCATTTGGAGCTATACAGGCAAATGTTATGAAGCAACAATATGATAAGCTTACATGGATTTTAGCTTAAACGTGATTGAGGAGCTGGATCCCATCTCAACAGACTTGTATCTTTTAAGAGAGTAGAACCTGGTCAGGATGGGAGAAAGGGAATAGGATGATGGGAGTCTATAAACTCTATCGAAGTTCTTCAACAGATGCGATCCTGCCACTATATATTCCCAAGAGAGGCTGGGATGTAGTTACAGTTTTTTAAGTGTTGCTTAAGAAACTGGGAGGCTGCATATAGTATATGCATATAGTATATATGATCTTTACTCATTCCACAGGTCTGTTGAACAGTCCAGACTCCCTAGGGAGAGACATTTCATGTTCTCAGGAGATGTTGAAAGAAGATTCTCTGGGGGGGTTTCCCCCATACACTCTCTCTGTATATCCTCCTGCTCTCCTATATCATACTTCAAATTTCTATCCCCTAACATGTGGCCCTTCCCTTTTAGCTTTCTTCTGTCTCCTCTTTTTATTTCCTGATTCTTTTCCAGACTGATCTTGTAGCCAAAAGTTCAAAAACCTGTGCTTAACAGTTCATCCAAACAGTGATTCCATGTGTCCCGAATCATTTGTTTTGTGCACCAACAAAGTTCTGAATGTAGCTTTCAAAGAAAAAAGCATAACACCACCCCCCCATATGTAATTTTTCCCAGTATCATCTACAGATTTTTTGAAGTCTATTTTAGAAGCTTGATAGTTTCATCCTTGAGGCTCTTGAATGTAGAAGCTTAGGACTGAAAGAAATGTTGTGGGTTGTTGAGTTGCATGCCCTGCTGTTGTAGACAACCACTTGACATAGTCCCTTTTATGAGCTTGATCCTAAACTCCACCTTAAATGCTTCACTGAGGTGGCCCAGGTATTTCATGGAGATCATTGTTGCCATGGCTTCTAGTCTCCTGATCAGCATAGTTATCCTTTACACTTGTTGTAGATTGAATTTTTCTTTCTTAAACACAGGTGTCAAGTATTGGGTTATGTCTCACCAGTGCCTCATACAGGGACATCCAGACTTGCCTATTTCTACTGGAAATTGCAGATGTCTTTGCCTTTTTCAAGGCTGTATCATACTGGTCATCCATAGTCATCTTATGATCAGCTAGAACACTCTGATCTCCTTTTCTCTCTCAGCCATTTCTAGCTGATGAACTTCTAGCTTACAGCAGAAATTCTTGTTATTGGTCCCTAAACACATGATCTTGCACTTTGCACTATTGAATTTCATCCTGTTTAGTTACTACAGTCCCCAAAGTCACCTTTTTCTTCCTGCATTGATATTCAGATACTGCTCTCAACTTTGTGTCATCAGCAAATTTCATTAACGCACTCTTGATTTTGTGCCAAGGTTATTGATGGAAATATTAAATAAAATTAGTCCCAAGGCTGAACTCAGTAACCTCCCTGCAGCCCAGTATCTCCCCGTTTGGCACAGCCTTGATCTATAAAGGTCTTCTGTGAAATAATTTCCCATCATATAATAATAATTTCTTCTCTAATTTTCTTGCTTTCTGCATATTTGTTTACACATAGTTTTTATTTCATGTCAGCTTCAGGTTCCTTCTCCAGGTGACTTTCACATAACATAAGTAATGTTTCATCTCTATCCATATACAAAAGGAGGTCATCCATTAATGTCACTAGTATTAGTTGGCTTGGTATGTGCAAACATGAAGCCTGAGGTCAGGGGTTCAGAAATTTGGGAGAAGCTTTGTGTGCAGTTAGAATTGGCTATCAATGACTTATCAGAAACCCCTCCAAATAAAGGGAAGTTAGTGACAGGGCAGCAGTGGCTGGATTTTTGGCAGTGAGCAATGATTTCTAGACTAAAGGTCAGACTACTGTATGTTTTAAATTGCTAGTAGTTTGCCCTCTCTCAAAGACATCTTAATGATTCCTGTCAGCATTGGGTCCAGTCACACCTGTGGTTTTCAGCAGCCATTAATTAAAAGTAGTAAAAATTACAATCTCATGTCTCTGTTGTTTAATATACTTGATTGTTAGTGTCCATAAGTTTGAACTGGGTGGTTAGAACTAGAGGCAAAGCTGATCATTTAGTTTTCAAGCTGTTTCACAGTTCAGTAGCTAGGGAGCTAGTGTAACCTTTTTTTATAGTCTGTATAAACTACTTTTGCTCTTTTTTTCAATCTGTAGCATTTTCTTTCCCTACTTACCATTTTATTCCCTTCTATATCCTTTGCATTATCTAATCGTCACTCCCTTTCTCTCCCATCTTCTGATTTTTATTTATTTATTTATTTAAAAAAAAAATTTTTTAAGGGAATCCTCCATTCTAGTACTATAGATTGTGTTCTGGTCTCTTGAAAAGTATTCTTCTTTTATTCATCCCTGGTGAGGTTTGCAATGCTGTATGACTGTACCTGTTCATTTTAAGAGACTAAGTAGGTATACCCCTTGAAAAATATTCTCAATAGCTTAAAGGCTGTACTGATTATAAATGGGCACTTATCACAAACCTTTAAGTCTGCCTACACAGAGAAGACACATTAATGTCAATGAATTGGTGTCTTTACTTGTCTGTATTTTATTTGGTAGCTAAATAGCTACAAAAATGGATATACAGTTAATTAAATGTGTAATTTCCTTAACCGAATAAAAGAGTACTAGTCCCTGTTGGTTACTTGCTGGCTTCTTGGTAACAAGCAGCCCTTACCTGCATACTGGTTAAGTGCCTAGGAACCCTCTGCTAAATTGGTGAAATTGATGAGGAGCTCTCAATTTCAAGGCTGCTTTTAAAAGGAATTTTTTTTTATAATTTTTTTGTGCAAATTTCTAGTTAGTCTAATAAAAGATATCACCTTTCCTTGGATATCACCTTTACTCATTTAAAAGCATAGGGTTCTCTGAGAAGGAAGGAACCCTAATGAGGTGTGAAAAGCTTAGCTCTGGCTCTTCCTATAGATGATGAGCACTATTTTCTTTAAGTTAGTGTAAGTGCATGCTCCAGGTAAGTATGTTGGCCAAGAACTGAAAAAAGGTTGTGCCCTTAAATGCAGTATGCTGTATTTAGAAGCATAACAAAAGAATAAACGCCTGCTCAGGGAAGTGATATGAAATAAAAATAAGTGCTGTAAACTGTGGTCTGATAGTCAACTTCTCTCATCCACATGGAGGATCTCAGCTTTGTGTTCTGTTGTTCCCTTGCATGGACAGTCTTTACAGATTTTATAGTGCACATATAATGAGGCCAGTCAGTAGCAGATTGCTGTCCTGAATCTTCAAAAGAAGAACATTAGTCTTCATGTGCTGGTGGGACATTTGATGAGTGCAGCTATTTTTACATACAGATGGCTAGCTACACCTGGAAGTAGCCATCTGCACATCCTCTTGGTAATAAAGGCTTGAACTTTCAGAGTGGCCTAAGGATGCTGAATTTTGTTTGAAAATCAGTGGGAATTGTGCACCTACTTCAGTTGGGTCCTTTATAAATTACAGTATATGTGTTCAAACTATAAGCAACTGTGAATACCTGTATTTCAAAATTAGGTTCTTAGTGCATATGTGTGCTTCTGTGCTCAGTGCTAACACTACTTTTGAAGGTTAACATAATTTTTATTCATTACCAGGAACTACCATGTGTTTTATTACCTCCTGGCAGGAGCGCGTGAGGAAGAAAGATCTGCATTCCACCTTAAACAACCTGAGGAGTATCATTACCTCAATCAGGTGGGAATAGATAGGCAGCTCTAGGGATGACAGCTTTTTTTAAAAAGAGTTGCTTAATGTTTAGTTTTGGAATGGTGGACTGTTCTCTTTTAATGACATGCTGTTTTCTGTATTGATGATACTGAATGTGAATATAGAAAATAATCTAAGTGGTAGACTTTATGATGTCTGGCTTTTGGAGTCTATGATGGGAAATCAGTTTTTGCCCTTTTCCAAGTATTGGAAATGGGCTGATTTTGCTGCTACCTGCTTGCCTTCCCTTAAGCAAGGTATAGAAGAATAAAAATGCAAGCCATATAGTGAATAGAATCTTTTAAACGGTTTATAGTAATCTTTTACCTGCTGCCTTATGAATGTTGTTACCAATTAATATTTGTCTTCTGTCTAGTTTTGTTTAGATAGAGATGTGTCCATCTCTTACCAGTGGGTCTGTAGGATATAAATGTCTTGCATGATGTAGTCATAATTTTTAACTTCATGGCTGTCTGGCAGCATGACTCTCTTGTAGCTTAACAATGCAACAAGCCTAATATAAACCAAATGTGGAAACTCTCATAAATTTTAAATGAGTGAGATACTGTGGAGTTACTCAGTTTGCACAACAGAAAACATAATTGACAGTAAAGATTTTGGGGTGTCTTTTGCCACTGATGTGTTACCAGGAAAGACACTAGGTCCCACAAATGTTAATGGAGTTTTGACATTAAAATCTTGCATGTCACTGGTTATTAGATCTCTTCACCTCCTTGTTCTGATTTGTCCTTTTGTTTCCTGAAGTTGAGATCACATCCAGTATAAATTAGTTTCTTCATTGGCTACTAATGAAGACTAATTTGCCTTTCTTAGATTTCTAATTGGTGTTAAAGATGTAAACACAGTGTGTTGCAAGTAATCTGTTAAGCTTTTTAAAAAATGTAAAAGGTTGACTTCATAATATGGCATTAACTCTCCAGAAGTGTCATAACTTTTAAAGACCTTGAAAAAAATCTATCAAAGTCAAAACACAATGTTATAATGATTACCTCCTACATCTAATGACATTAAGAATTTCACACCGTTGAATAAGCAAATAGGAAGTTAAAGCTTAAGGCATTTGCTCTATTAAATACTGTGTTGGTGCTTAAGTGTAGCAGAGGTTTGAGAATAGTGTGTGTTCTTTATGCACCATCTGTGCTGCAATTTTGAAGCTTGAGAGTGCCAAGATACTTTTGGATAGAATGTTTTCTCACTTCCATTGGTTTTGTTGGATAGTCTTAATACCCTCATATTTTTGTAAAACAGCTTTTTCTATTTCATTCCTTTAATTTTTTCAAGGTAATAAAATAGAGGTCAAAACATTTAAAACTAAAAATCAAAACAAAAGAGCCTAATGTGCTGGGTTAAGTAAAAGGCAGAGATCTTTTCGATTAAAGCATCCATTTTTCGTCCTTCCTTAAAGGAACATGGATATAAATAGAGTTGTATGGAGATTCCGCATGCATCTCAGTTAATTATGGAAGCAGATTCTGTGCTTAGTTCAGCATGAATATTTGGTTTGACATGATTAGCTTAGATAGGTATATGGGTAGAGAGAGATTTTTACCAGTGTGGATCTATATGGAACTGGCTTATTTAGAATTATTAAGCATAGTATTTCAGGCCAGTGCCTTCCATCTATGGTGTAGCAACAACCTTCCAATGGTAACAATGAAAAATACAGAGAGATGGAAAATGGAAAGATGAGGATTGTTGAAGAAATGTATGGAAATATGAAAAGACAGAGTAACAGAATCAGCTTTCAACACTCCTATTAACAGAAGAATTTCTTAAAGATGCCTTAGAATCCCCTACTGTGAAAGGGGATGAGAAGAGAAGACAGAGATTAGCAATTATTGACAGAAAAAAAAAGTAAAGTTAATAAAGCAAAACTTTTATTTTTACCTTTTTTTTTTTTTGCCCATGTGCCTCAGCCCACACTGGGGTGAGCCAAATAAAACAGTATTTTGTGTTGAGTATGAGAGCTGGGGCATACTGGCAGAGTGATTAAGATGTCCTACCGTATAACTCCAGAAGGCATGAGCTTGAAACCTCTCCAACTCCTACTGAAGGCTGCCCCTCCACCTGCCCCTGTCAACCCAGCTGCAAATGGGTACCTGATTATTTAGTTTAGGGAGTCAGAAGTAGTCACATATGCTGTTAGCTAAGTCCCCAAGTTGTGTGCCATTGCCTTATAGAAACTGGTGTGGTTTAGCCAGGTGGGCCATGTGGCTTAGCCTTATCTTGGCACTTAACTAAGGGGTGACAGTTAGATTACTTGAACAATAGATCCTCTAAACTTTGTAAATGTCTAGTATTCAAAGGGCCTTTCAGTTTGAGAAAAGAAATTAAAAAGCCATTTACAATTTCCTCTCAGGTCTGACTTGGCCTACCATTCAAATAAGTTTTTATTTAAATGTTCACATTGCAGTCTTACAAGGTACTGAATAATACCAGGGAGTATCCTCATTGAATCAGCACCTTGCAAGACTGGGTCCTTAATTAGTCTAATCTCCACAACAGAATGTATTGTGCCACATTTCTGCCCTGGGGCTGCTTTCTTCCTCCTGTGTTTGGTTAGTCCTAAGACTCTCCCATGTTTTCCCCTCTCCAGACAGTTTTTTCTAACCTCATAATTGTCTTTTTGGCCAAGGAGGACATTGAATGAATACATAAATAAAGAAATATGGTCTTTTTTAGAAGCCCTTCAATGTAGCTTTATCATTGGTCATGGGAATCTGTTTTGGCAACATATATCACTTCACAGAGCCTGTGGTAAAAGGAATGAAAACTAGACCTTGGTCTCCAGCTTAGCTGGGCAGACTCCTTAGGTAAACCAATGGCTCCCATTATGATAGATAAATCTGTATTTCTAATATCTTTACAAATTCTGCACATGTTCAGAGAATTAGAAGGATAGATCAGAGTATGACAAATGTGGCAAATAATTCCTACAACCTCAAATACTTCCTTACATTTAAAATTTTTTTTTTCATGATTACATGCAAAATCCTTGCTGACTTTGCAAGTAACTTTGCATTGTTCCCATCTCAGATACCAGAGAGAGGGAGATATGTTTGGTTTGAATGCTGTTTAACTCAATTTGCCTTGCTTTCAGATGACAAAGAAACCTCTCAGACAGAGCTGGGATGATTATTACTATGACTCTGAGCCGGTCAGTACAAGTACATGCGCATTCTGTGTTGCTGGTGTAGGGTGCTACTTTGCTCACTTGAATCTTGGCTACACCAAGGCACAGGGAGAAAGCAAAACTGAATGAATTTAAAACAGAACCACCAAAAATATTACTCAGATTTTCCCTTCATTGAGACTGCTTGCATCTTCATATTACATTGGAACAGATCTTTACAACGCTTTTTTTTTTGGTCATTGTCATCTGGGAAGCGTTATCTAACAGATTAGATATAGATTGGATATACCTACCTAATTTTAACCAATTATGTGTTAGATGACTTTATCCAAAGTGTAATACACTGCAGTAGGTTACTTAATAGATATTCTATAGTGTACACGTTTATGGTAATACAATATCTTGTATGTGAAAATAGAACAATATTTTAATTCAGTTTCAAAGAACTGCAAATCAAGGTTTTAAATAAACTACCACTGAAAAATTATCTGTTTGTTTTCTTGTCCATTCAGAATGGCCGCAGCAGCACATTTTTTATCCAATTTGTTGCACAAAAACAATATACCCAGTGTAAGAAAATGATCTTCGAATTTAATTTCAAGTGTGAACTGATCCTTATTTAAAATAGCTACACTCATTTAATCTGAAAGAAGACAGCTCAATAGCAACACCTTTCTAAATGTATATGACCAAAAAAAGAAAGAGTGAAGGGTTTTTTTTCCTGTATGCAATTAAGTGACATGACAGAGGCTCAGATTAGAAATACGCTTTTGGCTTGTGTGGCCTGTAGATGTGTCTCTGTGGTGTTCTTTGTCAGTTTTGTCTCTCATCTAAAAGCATGTTCCAAGTCTAATTGCATGATATTGTTGCTAATTCTCTGCTTTCTTAATGTCTACTAAACTTCTAGAAATGAATGGTATCGTATATCATTGTGTAGATAAATAGAGAAAAATGAAAGCAAGACTTTTTCACCATGCACTGTCTCTACTGTTAAGACTTTAAAAGTTTTAGTATTAAATTAGTGTTCTGGAAAGAGAGAAATATGTTCTCCAAATAATATACTGCCAGTTCCAGAGAACTGTCGGATTCTAGCAATCAACTAATTGTATTCTAGGCCCCCTCTACACATTACATGTATTACAAAATTTAGCTGGTTAATTGTGCAATTAATTTAGACTAGCTACACATGCAAAGTAACCATCACACCATAAAACGGTCCATCCAGTTATAAAGTTAGAGTTGGTAAATGTGTAATAACTTTATAGCTGGTTCCTATCCAGCTTTAATTTACACGTGTAGCAGGGTCTATGCCCCTGTGACTGGGGGTCCTGTCAGCTGACTGGGCTCTCAGCCGCAGAGGTGCATCATATGCCAAGGCAAGGAATCACACAGCTGCTAGGAGGTTGATCCTGGGCTCCCCTTGCACCGGTAATAAGATGTGATAGGATCTGATGTTGGATCCCATAATTGTGCCTCCTGCCATACACGATTGTGTGGATCACGCATCAGATCCTGTTATGCCTCTACCTGAAGGTCTACAGGGGCCCTAGAAAGCGTAAGAGAGCCTGAATAAGATGTTCTCTTTACCTCCCAGCAGGGCTAGTAATGAACAATTTAATAAAACAAGCTGTTGCAGACCCAGGAAATTCAGCATTGCATTGCCCATTTTTGAGCAGCAAAATGTTGTTTATAATTACATGTTAGGTATTTCCTTAATTCTGTATTTCTTTTTTTTCTCTTTTGTCAATGTACTGGAATAACACTACAGAATAGAGAGAGAGTGAGTGCAAGTACACGCGTGCAGAATTCTTACTAACACAGCGCTTGTTCACTATTAGATATACGTTCTGGAGTCTACCCTGTGACCTTGCTGGGACTACAGGGAATTAAAACTTAAAAAAAAAAAAAAAAAAGCACTGTATCATCACACTATGTGAAGAAGTGCATTATATTATTTTAACTTTTGAGTGGAAGTGTATGAATTGTCTCAACTTAATGTTAGTAAGCAGGGCACTTGGCCTGTCATGCCAAAGTTGAAAAAGCTAAGAAAGTAATTGCATAAACAGAATACTGATGACTGGATTGATTGGCGCACAGATGTTTGTTCTTTTCACATTTGTCTACCGTAATAGTATGAATGTTCTGGATTTATAGATGTCCACTATGAAAAAAGAAGATAAACTGTGGCGGCATACTGGAGATGAAATAGTGTACAGAGCGAGCATCTGCTTTTAAGTAAATGATTTGCAAGAAGCCTTTCCATATGGGTTAATGAGTTTGGTAATTGTTATGTAAATTGTTAACCAGATTGCCTTTGGCTTTGGAGGTATTGCTTCTCAGTTAGCTGTGGTAGTTTCACTATTAACTTTTGCTTTAATTTCAAAGAGGTGAAATTGTGCAATAAGATTGTCCAGTGGAATGTAGGCATTTCAGTTTATTTAGTGGGTTTTTTTATTTTTTTTTAAATACTCTTGCCACATCTCAGTCCTGGAAATTAAATGCATGTATTTGTCTCTGGCTTCCAAGTTCAGCACAAGCAGGATTAAAAAAGCTTCCTCAAATTATCTTCAAACATTATTTAGACAAAGAAATTTACCCTTGTTGGCTTATTGATTCCTTAATCTTTATTCCTTCATTTATTTATTATTTGTGTATTGGATCTAATTCTCATACTGATTTTTTTTTTTTTTTTTTTCTGATGCAGGCATTTGTTCATTAGATATTTGACTAAGTTTAACAGTTTACTTTATGCAGTTTACTAGCCAACCACTAGTTACTAATGACTTTTGGTTGCTATCACTCTTGGCCAAGATCAAACTGCAGTTGTAAAGGTGAAAGCCTTTGAATCCTATTTCTGACATATATGGAGTACAATGAGTTGGTCTCATTGCTTCTATTTTTTGATCTATTATGTTGAAGTTCACCATTTATTGAATTGGATATCAATGCATAAATCCATTGAGAACCTAAAAGGAATCTATCCATTTGTGTTCAGTTATCAATTGAGTTCAGCACAAAAGTAGAAAATTCTAATGGAATGCAAATAGATTTTTCTAATTAAAAACTAAAACTTAAAGCCTGCCCATATTACTTTTGCATTAGATTTTAAATCCGCTGTTTAAACCCACTTACTGTTAATTGGTTATTTTTATAAATTCACTTTGTCACTATAATATTGTTTTGCTGATTGTTGTGCACAGGGCCGGTTGAAACCAATGTTAACAACCGTTTTCCAGATGAACAGGATTTATGACAATTAGGTTGAACATCACCCAGTTTTAGTTATGGAGAACCAGATACTCCACAGAATATTGCCTCATATGCCTGTATGTTTGGGTTGCTTATTGGAACTAAGATTTAAAATAAACGTGCTTTTTTTAATGATAAATAGATATTAGTCCAAAACAATAATCCTGTTAAGTAACGTGGAGGAAAGAGGAAAGCCTTGTCTCCTTAAAGGAGAATTGTCAGTGAGTTGACTGTGAAAGTTTGTCTGTATTTACCTACTGACAATGAAATTACAGTTTCACACTGTGTGTTGTAAGTGAGCATGAGACTATATCAGCTCCATGTACTAGTCATTGTCACGTGCCAATTTGATGCCAGTCCAGTGATATTTCCTGTGCTAGTCGTTTAGCCATTTTTGGTTTGTTTTTCAAAACTGCTCGTTCAAATTGTGTGCACACTTAAACATTCAGGTAATATGATTTGCATGCAAATTATTAACACTGACGATATGTGTGCACAACTCTGACCTGTATTGGCAGTTAGCTTAATTGTAGATGCTGTTTTGAACAGACCTTTATTTTATGCACACTCAAACTATAAATCATACTAAGATTTCAAATTTCCTTTCATTTAGCATTTCCAGGGCACTAACTAAAAATAACTTGCATTCAAATATCTTCACTATGCAGCAATCCAGAATTCATTATTCTAACCCCAGAAAATTAACCAGTTGATTTTAATTTTTAAAAATGCATTTGAGAGAAAGCTTTAAGTATTTTTTTTTAATGGAATTCTTCACATTCCGTAAGGGGTGTCAGTCACATTAAGAAATTTGCTTATAGGAAATCAGTCTATGAATCAGTGCATTAGCTATTTGCTCTGACTTTCTGTGTGGACACTCTTAGGCCATGTCTATAACTTCTTTGCCAAATCCAGGGGCACAGCTGAGAAACAAACCTGCCCCAATTCTTTCTGCTTTATATATGCCCAGCAGTTAGGTGTATGGTTGCCAACTCTGACTGAAGCTATTCCGGGAGATTTTTTCCCCCACAACGTGACGTAATGTCATTAATTGTACTGTTCAACCTGTTCACAATATAAATCTCCCAGATTGCTTTCAGTAGTCGCTGGGTGATCGATGCCAATTCCAGTAGACTCCTGGCCAATCTGGGAGGGTTGGCAACCTTAGTTAGGGGGTGCAAAGGCTTAGAGCAGTTTTGGGCATGTGCCGTGAGACAGCCGGAGAGCAATGCTGGGGTGCTTGCTCAGGGCTGTTTTAAGCCACCTAATTGCTGAGCATGAGCAGTTAGGGCTTTTTTACACGAAGTAGTTCACTCCATTTTCAAAGGCCCTCTTAATGTTCACTAGATATGCACAGGGGGAGTCAGTGAAGAGCAATCGATGTAGTGTAAATTTACACCCTAGCTTTACAGCACGCTAAATTCCTCATGTAGACAAGGCCTTCTCAAAATGCTTGCTCAGTTAAAATTTCATAGCTGATTTGTTCTTTTAGAGAGACTTAAGGCAGGGTGGAAGAAAGGGCTTCTCTGTCTGAGGATATAATTCAAAATAGCTTTTATAGAATTAACTATTCCACACTATCTTTCTTTGTGTATGTTCTTATTTTGTATTGAATGTAGCTTGTTATGGTTTAGGTTAGGGAGTGGATCAAACTTAACTACACAAAGTCATTCTTAGTGCACGGTGAGTTTGTCCACACAGGAGTTAGTACAGAATAGCTATAGTTAATTATTATTTATAATTAGTTGTATGTAAAATCCAGGCAGCAGACTGGAAATATTCTAGTCATTGATAGAAAAGCATGAAAAGTGCCAAATGGGAGTTATGTAATGCCGGATTGTCCATCCACACACATTCTGGACTTCATTTTTATTAATTCTTCATCTTTGTGTTTGAATCAAACAGGATTGCTTCTCTGTTGAAGGGGAAGATTTGAAGCATGACTTTGAGCGCTTACAGCTGGCCATGGAGATGGTGGGGTTTCTTCCCAAGACTCGCAGGCAGTGAGTTCATCTTCCAGTTTAACAGCATGCATAATGAGCAAGAAAATATGTCTAATTTACAGCAATATGACTCTGTTGTGCCCAATTGAACTTAGATTGCTGATGTGACAGGGAGTAATGACATTTGACAATTCATATATTAAAGGAGTAAACATTATTTCAAGATGTAAGCAGAAGTGCATCTACTCTGTTTCTGTAGCAATCTGGTCTGTGCAAATTGGACATCTCTATGAAGCCAGCACCTTAAAAGTATTTTTGAACTGCTTGTGAATATAAGTGCCTAATTCTGCATGTCTTGAATTCAAATGATAATTCTTTCAGAAATCCTGCCTCTGACCTTTTGTATATGTCTAATTTTTAACCTTTGGATTCAGATTGTGTGCAAATGTGGATAGTGTAGCAGGCTTTGTCTAGAAGCCTTGAGAAGACTGTGTTGAAACAGTTGACCCAAATCTGTTTGAAAAAGTGCTCATCAATCTGGTCATAAAGCAATAAAGGAATGAGATGGCTGCCTTTATCAGGCTACAGAAAGTCCATCTAGTTTGGATAGGGTTTTCCTTTAGGAAAAACTGAAAAATTATTATCAGTGATTATCAAATTAACATAATAGGAACCATTGAAATATTATGGAAATCATGTAAGTGTGGGGAGGATGACAACTTTGTCTTGTTTTACTCTTAAATTGAATTAATTCCATTTGATACCTCGCTTATCACCCAATGTAAGTGATGATGTTTAACATTAAAATAAACTGATTGCAGTTAATGTAAATGTTAATGTAACTTTTAAAAAGTGTTTTTTCTGGGTGTAGGCAAAGTTAAACAAACAGCAAGCTTAAAAACCCTTGTCAATATGGTGTGCAGCTTTGACCATCCTGTACATAGACCTTCCAACCTTCCAAATAACCATTTTTTACCCCAAGTATCAGAAAATAGTTGATGCTGTAAAGCTATTTTATCTCATGCTTCCTAAACAAGTGTGAAAACCACAGCATTGCCAAGAAAGGAAAGAAGGCTCTTATAGTCTTTGTCCCACCCCACCTCCATTCTCCCTCCCCCATAATACCCATGTTTGCAGAGAAACTCCTTGTTCATGTGCACATTCAGTCCTGTACCTGCATCTCTTTGACTGTGTTGGCATAACAAGTAGGTTCTCTGTTCTGGGTAGTAGTGTTGGCAGTGGCTGACATATTTTGCAGCCCCTCAAAGTCATCAGCAAGGGTCAGGGCTGGAGCCCGTCACCCCCCACCTCCCCCCGCGCCCTGGGTGGTTTACAGTACAGTTTGATGCTTGCAGAGCCGTCCGTTGTGGGGAGCAAATCGGGGCAACTGCCCTGGGCCCCATGCTTTGGAGGGCCCTGCAGACAGTGCCATTGGCACATGCTGTGGGTAGCATCACCCTGTGCAGCCACCGGCTTTGCGGTCCGGCCGTTCCCCGTCCCCCCCACCTTTCCCCCCCTCCCCCCTGGCCCCACAGGCTGATATGCCCCAGGTCCCACACACCCCCAGGGTTGGCTCTGGATGCACGTACTCAAACAGAGAAGACAGTAGATTTGTACTTCATAAATATGGTGTTCCAGTCGACACAACTCCTTAGTACAACAGAAACAAACTCCTGCTAAACTCTACCGCGTTCTTCTGATTATAAGTTGACATTTTTTCTTCGAGAACCATAAAATCACATTAGACTTGCATGCAGGGTTGACCTATAGTCAGGCCCTAGACCTTTGTGATTGCAGTATTTGTGTATATGCAATAAAAAATATTCAGATTTTTTTCAATGAAGGTTTTATGATCATATTTTAAGTCCATTTTAGCTTATTCTCCTGTGGGATTTTGGAAAGGCAGTAGGACTTTGAGGACTTAATTTATAGCTATCAACTTATTTGGAAGAGAGAGAGTTTTTTTTCTTAAAATTGAACCTGGAAATATGGGAGCATGTTATCTCCAAGGTTGACTTATAATCGGAACAATACAGTATTCAGTAGCTTCCTGTATTCTGTGCCTAGATGACTCCTTGTGCATCACACAGTGGGCTTGGTGATGAGATTTTTTTAGGGCTTGGTCTACACAGGGAAATTATAACACAGTAAGGTAGTAAACAATTAGAGCAAGTTTCCATCCATTAGGAGTGTCCATATGGAACATGTAGTACACTGTGGATTCACACACTAGCTTTTACTGCACAATAACTTCTCCACATAATATCTGTCATATGTGAACTCTGCAAAAAGCTGGGGAGTTTAATTGGCAGACAGGGTTCTTTGGGTAAATCTGATATCTTTTATTAGACCAACTAAATAGTTGGAAAGCTTTTGCTTAGTAAGCTTTTGGGTTTAAAAACCCTTTGTCAGGCCGAGGAAGCATCTGCAGTTGGTGTGTGCTCTTCCTGGATGGAATGAATAGTAAGTAAAGAGGCCAGAGGCTGGTATGCATGCAAGAAAACAGTAGTTTATTAAACTTGTAAATAGATATGTATAGTTGTAATTTTCATGTTAATAAAGTGTTTCAAGTTAATAAAACATCTTCAGTGTTTAAAAGTAAAAGTAGTTGAGCTTTGTGGATTTGCTTTTTCCAAAAAAAAGGGTAATAATATTAGGTTGAGACATCTATAACGAAAACAAAGCAATTTAAAAAATATGTCCTGTAAGAAGTGCCTGCTAAAACCAGCAGTAGGGTGCTCTTTTTGTTGTCCTAATAAATAATTAACGGTAATAGCTAATAGCACTCTTCGTATCTTGATCTCAAACCCTCAAAAAAGGAGGTCATTATCATGAGCCCTGTTTTACACTTAGGGAAAGCAAGACACAAAGTGGTTGAAGTTGTCATGCCCAAGCAGGCAGTGGTGGAGCCAGAAATAACACCTGATTCCTGAATCCAGTGCCCTGTCCAGGCCTGAGGCTGTGTTGTCTTCCCTGAGTTCCATATCAGATGTATCCAATTGTAAATCTGAAAAGATTTGTTTAGTAACTACTGTCTCCGCAAATCCAACTAGGTAGTTGAAAGCCAATCTGGGTTTTTTCTTCATTGTGTTACATCTCCAACAGAAATTAACATCATACAATACTTAGTGTGGCACATTAAATGGATTAATCATTACCTGGTAGATCTCAAAACAGTTAATGAAAACTCATAATCAAAAAGGCATGTTCCTAGTGAGGTCCAGCAAGGATATAATTTTGACCCAACGCTATTCAGTATCTTTTTATCAATGGGGTAGAAGTTAAAAATAGAAAAGTATTTCTAGGGAAGTTTGTCATTAATATACAGATTGGTTAAGTAGCCATTAATATGTAGGGAAGGCTATTTATACAGAACATTCTCATTTGTTTTGTTCACTGGAGTTATTCAAATAATGAGGATTTTAATTCAGTTGTTCAGTGTCATTTATGCAGAAACAAACTGTAGATTAGCCAGGATGGGGGACTGTGAGCCTATTTAAAACTGAACCAAAATTTACAGCCTCTACAGAAATGACTCTGTGAGAAGCTATAGCCTTTCTGGTGGAGAAAATTAAACCAACTGATTATAATAGTCTTAACATCGAATTCAGCAGGAATGGATTTCTATACCCAAGCTCTCTGATGTTCATGCAGGGTCACAGCCCTCATTGGGGTTGCACACTTTTAGCAGTAGTTACCTTGTAATGGGAATGTGTTGACTACTTTTATTGATGCACAAAAATAGATTAAATTCCATTCTCTTATGTATTGAAAATATGTACAGCTAGTAGGAATGAAAAACAGGGCATGGAAGTTAGCCCCACTACTAGATAGTCAAAAAGGACAGATGTAGGGGTAAGAGTGTATTGGGGGAGGGAGGGAGGGAGAAGGTCATTTAAAAATTATTTCAGTCGTTTTTCAGAACGACGTTCCATTTTAAAGGAAATACTTTTTCTGTCTCAATATGCAGAGTATAAATAGAGCACCGGTGCTTTCACGTATGGAATCAAGTCTAATGTCCTTCTGTTTCTCTCTAAGAAGTAGGTTGCCAGACTTGTTTTGTCCCTTCCTGCCTCCCTCCCTGTTGTAACATGAAGGCATGTCGTGGAACAATAGGTGTAGTGAATTGAAATGGAGGCTGGGATTTGGTTGAGCTGGCCTCTTTTGCTCAGGGGTGCCACTACTTAAGTGGCTTAAGAATAATTAAAAAAAAATGTAAGCCATATTATTGGGAAAGCCATTTTTAAGTCTTCAGTGAAACTTGGGCCTTAGATGACTCAACATTGATATTTATTTTGAGTAGACACTTTTAGAAATGCTAGCAGAAACTGTCTGGCTCAGTCCTCCTGATTTGTAAACAGGGCACATGATGGTAATTTAATTGCTTTGAGATCTAGTTATGAGAAGTAATAAAATGCTGGACTAGGTTTTGAACATACATAGCAAATCATACATAAGTATTGCAGACAGAAGGATGCTTAACACTGCCTCTATTTTTAGATAATTTTCTGACGGGAATACATTTTAAGGAGTGTTTTATGGAAGTGTTTTGGCAGTTTTTCTTTTAGGTCTCACTGCACTAGAATTTTGCCAACAAATGCCATTCCAAGGTTGTTAACCCTAGCCTTTGTTCCGTGCTTTTGACAACAGATTTTATTTCTTTTTGAGCATTATGGGGGAAGAACAATTTCACAAACACATTTTAATTTTTTTTTCCAGAATTTTCTCTCTCTTATCTGCAATCCTACACCTGGGTAATATCTGTTACAAGAAGAAAACATATCGGGATGATTCAATAGACATTTGTAATCCTGAAGTTCTACCAGTTGTCTCAGAGCTACTAGAGGTAAGCCGTCACTTTTCTTCACGCAGTGTTCATTTCATTCCTCTTTCACGGTGAATTTTTAGTTTTGAATACTGCTTGTTTAAAGTGTCAGAGATGTGGGGCCTCTGTATTGAGCTAACATTTAGTACTGGCAATTGTAGCTGCTTTCATTGTTAGTGAAGGGGCTGTTGTACTTAGTAAATCAGGTTATTTCTTTCCATTCTTTTGATGTCTGTACGTTTGTTTCTGTGTAACGTGTCCCCTGGATTTAGATACTCTGAAAAGACCTCGGAGATACTCTACTTATCAATAACATTAAAGGAATAGCAAAATAGCAATAGGGGAGAAAAGCCTCCATTCAACCTGGATATTCATTTTGAGTAAATACTTTTTGAAATATAGGATATAAACTAGGGGTGGGCAACGTGGTGGATCCGGCTAGTGGTCGGACTCCATTTCCCAACAGCCCCTGCCTGTGTTGTTGCAGCCAGTTTCCATAGATACCAGCCCCAGCCGCACTGGCAGGGCATGCTGCTCCAGAGCTGGGGCTGGGATCTTGCGGTGGTCCAGAGCTGGGGTAGAGCCGCGAACCGCTGGCTGCATACCCCTGCCCAGGGTGTGTGGGGAGCAAATTGCAGCTCTGCTGCAAGTCCGGACCATGTTGTCACTGCTAATGTATCTCGGCCACAGAGCAGCTCTCTGCCCAGCCACGTGCCCTGCCAGTCCTGCTAGGGCTGGTCTCCAACGCTGCGACTCTCAGGGGCCTGTTACTGCTGGGGTCTCCATGGAAACTGACTGCAGTGATGTGGGCAGGGGCTGCTTGAAAATGGAGTCCACCGCTGGCCTAATCTGGCCTGCATGCTGGACTTTGCCTGATCCTGGTATAAAACATGTGGTTCAGTCTTCCTGATTTGCAAACAGGGTATATGATGATAATAAATTGCTTTGGGATCTTGTGATGAAAACTATCTATATAAGGTGCAAAGTATTCATAAGCATTGCTGCCAGTAGGATGCTTAACACTGCAGTCTTCTAACATTGCATTCTAACATAGCCAGATGGCAAAAAGCTTGCCTGGATTTGTTTCTGTTCTTAATGATCTAAAAGCAGCTGGGGCGCTTAACAAATCCTGAAGTGCACACTTAAGTGACAGATTTTAAGTGAGTTATACAGCCGTTGTCTTTATCCTCTAGCTGTTCCCCTAAGCTTACCATCATCACTTCAATCTTGTCTTTGTTGAGCCTCAACCAAATGTCTTCCACATCCTGCTCTCACCCAAACAGTAAATAAAACACTCAGTGTTTGGACTAAATAATCTAGAAAGCTGGGCATCTTCAATATACTTAAGGTTCTCCAACCTGTCTCTCTGGATTAGCATTTTAACATGCTATTGATCCGGAATGGTGACACAATACAGCATCTCATGTGGAAAGGCCATTAAAGCAGGGAACATCTACCCAGTAATGCACATAGGGTTCTCTCCAAGTGAAATGCCATTGGAAGGCAGTTTACAAGAGTGCGTATGTAATTCAGTATTTTGTGATCAAAAGCATCTGATTGATCTAATCGGGTTGGGCCTGCAGGGAGAGATTTTTCAAAGGCACGATGGGGAGTTAAATACCCAGTTGCTGTTGGAAATTAGGTACTCTCATTTCGTCTCATTGTCTTTGAAAAATCTCCCTCGTGAACTTCATATATAAGAGAAGAGAGATAATCAGCTAAGGGAATAAGAACAGCATACGGGTATACCACTGCCTAGTAAGTCTGAGGCATCAATATCCAGAGTTGTCTTGTGATGACTCTTTCAAATTATTTCAGCTAACAATGAAAGATTATATAAGGAGATTAATAGCTGCCTGTTGCAGTTGGATATAATAGTTACAGCCATAAAGTACTGCATCATTTCCTCAATACTGAAGTCCACAAACAATGCTGTTTCTTGTCTGCCATTCTAATACATCTAATACAGGAGAAAAAGGCTAGTTTTCATGCCATTCTCCTTATCTGGACTAGAATTAAGCTAGAATATCCATATTCACTCTCCCAGTATAAATCACAGATTACAGTTTCCAGATGTAGATCACATTCCCTTTTATCTGAATCTCACCACAAATAAATCCCACAAGTGTCCCATTTATCAAACTATGTTAATATATTACTTACATACTCTGGAATAGAAAATGAAGTTTGAAGGCTCCAGAAAGTGTCAATAGAGATTCCAAAAACTTCTGAAGTAGTTGTATCATCTGTTATATAGATAGTAGACTGGCATAACGGGATAGAGAGAAAATATTTCTGCCACATGCAGTGTCATGATTTACATAGGTGACCGAGAGTATCTTATGTATCTGGTCTTTCCTTACCACATGCAGACTTTTAAAAAAAATGATTTTTACATTTTCCTGTTAATTTTAAAATATTACAAAATTTTCTTTCTAAAAATTCCCTTAAAAAAAGGAAACAAAAGCCACATTAAAATTGTATCTAGGACCCTGCAGATGTTAGAAAAGACTGTATACAACTTAATGCATTTATGGAACACAACATTAACTGTAAAGATTCTTCAAATTTTTGTTACCTTGAAATTTATAGCAACTCTTGTTAACCAGTTGTAATATAAAATAATTTTGTGAAATGACTTTAAATGTAGAAAGAAGACTTTGTTGCAACCTAAGGGCAGTTGCAGAAAATTTGAATCACATCTTTTTCCTTATCTAAGAGAATGTTAAAATTGGCCTTTATAATGGGAACCTGGTTGCAATCTAAACTATGGAATAGTCTCCATAATATAATAAGCATTTCCCCAGCATTTTAAAAGAGCCCCACTGCACATTCTGTATTGCACTTTATACATGTTGGGACTTGCATTCATATCATTTATAACATATGTATTGCTAAGAGGAATGCATCTCTGAGATAACATTCATGTTTTTGTCCTGTCAACAGCATAGTTAAGATTTCTATTTTTTAAAATTTAATAAAATGGCATGCTTTTTTAAATTCATTGATGAAAAAGTTTGAGAGAGGTACTGTTACCCTGTTGAGGTCCCCAAGTATGCATCCTTAAAGAAAGGGAAATCTCATGTATCCTCTCTCCTTTCTCTCTCTATCTATATCTCTCTCTATATATATATATGAGTGAGAGAGCGAGAGAGAACATATATAAAATGTTTTATATATGCATGTTAAGAGTGTATGAGGAAAGCTAGGTAGTCTACGTATGGAATGTGATGTGCATTCCTTTAATCACTGTGCACAGTGATATAAAAAGGTTCACAGTGTGCAAAATTAAAAATATAGTGAAAAGGCATTGTATATCTCTTTCTCTCTCTCTCATGAATTCAGCATAAGAGATAGCATGGAACTAGCTATGTATTTTCTGGGGACCCATTTTCTGAATGATTCCACATGGAAACTTCTGCAAGATTCTGGAAGAATTGTGTTACACTAGAATAGCCAAAGCTTAGCAACACCTACTTTTGGGAATTCTAACTCTTATTAGCTCATTTCTAAGATATGAGAGCACAGAGGGAAAGCATATTTTTTCCCAGTAGTCTTCTGATGCTTGTGGTGGTGTTCTGCACTTTTTCCCTTCAAACCAGATAAACTGGTCCATGGAAAATTCATAATAATTAATTTTAATGTTGGCGTTTTAAACTATCCCTTTTCATTGGCCAGATGTCCCTCCTTCCAAATTCCTTCCACTTCATTTGAATATGTAGCCCTCTTTCTGTTCTGTAAAAAAATGAAGCAACCCATTGGGGAGGAGTAGGGGCAGAAGTTGGGGAGAGGCTAATATATTTTTTCCATTGCTGTGTTAAAGGTGAGGCATTGTTTGACTTCAAATAAACTTGGAAATAGCACTGCAAGATGCCCTTAGCTGGCAAACTCCCTTTCCCTGTTCAGCTTACCAGTGTAATACTGTACAGAACATACTGTTCTTTAGAAGTCTATGAAGTTGATTACATTCAGCATAGCTGGGATATTGTTTAAATGTACAATAGCAAATTGTATCAGTTAGGGTTGTGCGAAGTGAGTCCTACTCAATTCAGATTCTGCCTGAATCAGGGACAGTGATTTGATTCGTTGATTTGGATCACTGTCCCTGATTCGATTCAGCCGAATCCAAATCTGAAGATTCGATGGTGATTCGGAGAATCAGCGATTCGGCCATAGGTACAGCTTTAAAATTTTTTTCTACATACCTTGAAGTAGCATGCGTGGCTCATGATCGCTGTGATGCTGGGGTGCATGGAGCATCCCACAGGAGTGCGTGGGGGGCCTCCACGTGCTCGGTGGCAAACCCGGAAGTGGAGTGGAAGTACTTCAGGTCCGTGTCTGGGTCTGCTGCCAAGCACACTGGGAGCCCCGAGCCCCCCATGCTTCTGCAGGACGCCCCATGCGCCCCAGCGTCGCAGCATTCACGAGCCCCTGCTACCGTAGAGATACGTAGAAAAAACATTTAAAGCTGTCTCTATGTCTGAATCTTTCTGAATCAGTTCAGAGGGTTCCGATTCAATTCAGAGAGATTAAAGGGTCCTTTGATTTGATTCAGATTCGGCCACCAAATTGGGCCGAATCTCTTCTGAATCGAATCAGGGACCAAAGCTTTGCACAGCTTTAGTATTAGTATCTGCTTCTTTCTGTATTTAATTAAAATAGATCCAGTTAATTCAATTTAGTCAACTATTTAAAAAAATTAAAAGAAAAGCAAAGACAATTCATTATTTTAAAGGTAACCTAATGTATATTTCCCCTGATGACCATAGCTATATATTGCATCCACAGTATGGCAAATGCGTACTATTTTTATATGGTACTTCAGAAAGGTTTCATATGAACAAACTTACTAAGTTTTAAATCTTACATTTTTAAATGTCCTGTTATGACCTTGCACTTATTTTCTGATATTTTGTGTGGAGGTTTTTTTGCTCTTCCAGCTTGGGGGGCAGTGATTAAATTGTATTGCATTTCAGGGAAGTTGCTGTAAAGCATGAACATAGAACAGGGGCTCCCCCCCCCCCCCCTCCAAAATTAGGGGTTACACTAATAAATAAAAATAATGCTGGGGGTGGAACTCCTTGATCTTTTCAGAAATAGGGACAAATATGTACTAAAGTGCACTCATTAAAGCAACACTTTTTTAAACTGCAAATCTGCAAAAGTTCCAAACAGTGATCTTTGCCCTTGATTTCTTCTGCAACATCTGTAAGCTGTAAGTCATCAGTTCTGTTCTTGTATACATGTAAAATCCTCCATCAGTTGAGCCATGATTGTCCTATTGTGAATTGAAGCCATGTTTTAATGCAGTGTAGAGCACAGAAAATATGCTTACTTATAGCACTGATTGCTGGTACAATCAGAATAAATTTTATCAAACTTGCTGTTTCAGAACACTTAAGATATTCAGCTTGGCTTGTCAAACTCATATATTTGAGCTGATTCCAGTTATCTTTCTGCAAGTTTAAAACAGATGAAGCTCAAGAATTAGTTGATCATAATTGAAATCATAACCATAGATATAAAAAATGTTTTTTGTTGCATTTTCAGTTGTTTGGTGTTATGAGAACCTTAGATTTTGAAAACACAGCTGAATACTGGATATTGCATTTTTTTTTTAAATTAGATGTAGTTATACATATCTTTGAACTTGAGTAGCTGGGTTCACTTGTCCCTATTTCCATTTACTCTTGGGAGGTTCTGGCATTGGGAATCTCCTCAGTTTTCAGCTTATTTGCTCCTACAATCAGTTTTGGCTTTTATCAGATGACCTGAAAATAAATCAACTGTTATTTTCATAAGGGATTGCCCTTCTATTGGTGCAAAGTCCAACCCTTCCTGGGTTTTGTGGAAATTGTTAAAAAAACCCCAACAAACCCAAACCTTAAACCTGGGAAAAATTCACCACCAAATAAAGTTAAAGGCTTTTTTTCCCCCCATTTTTTTAGGGTCTCGTTTCAGGTTTCTTTGATGCATTCTTTGCAGCTTTGCAAGTTATGCACGTCAGAAGGCAGTTCTTGAATATTGAAACCAATGCTTCTGTACCATAGCCATTTTGTTGGATAGAGAATGTGTAGTTGATGATGCATATAACATATTTTATGTCCTGAAATATAGCATCTCATTTAGAGAAATGATTTCCACAATCTCATTTTGAAAATGTGGATTTATAAACTTGTCCTGATCCTTTTTTGGCCACTTTGAAATATCAGGACCATAGTTCTCATTGTATACAAAGCAGTTCAATGAAGTGGCAGCCAATCTCTTCACATAAGTTTTTGCGCAAGATAACCTAGGCTGCTTGGTTATTTTCCTTGGTCTGTTCTTTTTTTTTTTTCATTCTGAGAGTAATGAAAACTTAGTGTCAGCAATATTCATTGGCTTTTGAAGGCTATCAGCTGCTTTGTGATTCTGCAAGGAAGCTTGGTGTCTCTAATTTGTCTCAAATCTTTTTTCAGTTAGAGAATCCAGACGGTGTGAAAGCTTCATTTGCATAGAGTCTAATATAGTTGTACATAAAAGCTGTGCAACAGTCAAAAGAGTGTGCTGTCACTAGTTATAGAATAATGGAGTTACTGAAAGTCATCAAACCAGGATTAACAGTAGGGATGGCCAGCTGTCATTTGTTTCCCACTGCGGGGCAGTTCTGGAGAAAGCACACTACCACAGTCAGCAAACATCAGTCCACTTGTTTGAAGTGTATGAGTTTTCCTCATTTTATGCTGTACATGCGTTCCTGGAAAAAAGCACATAACTCGAATTCACATATAGGGAACCCACTTTACAATGTAACAAATAGGGATATATTCCAAGACCTCGCCTGTACTGACCCCCTGACCCATTTCCACCACTATTACAAGACAATTCACACAAGCACAGGGCGGTGGTTAATGTGGGGATGGCAACTACAGAAACACTTGTCGCAGACAACGAGCAATGAGCACAGATCCACACAGGAGACTATATTTTGGTGCGTGTCACTCCCACAATGCACCGCACAAAGCAGCTGACTGCGGGCTTCCACCACACCGATCCTATAAGAGTGAATTTACCTCGCATATAACACATTTTTGGTTTAAAAAGGGTCATCGCATAAGAGCGTATTCGCACATACAGAACCCACATAAAGGGAGGGAAACCTGTAGTTTTCTCTTAATCAGCTATGTTTAAGTGATTTTATTCAAGTACCATATATACACATATGTTTAATATGCATATACATGTATATTAATCCCTTGGGTTTCTCTCCCTTAAACTTTGTCAATGAAAAGCCTACAAATATACTATTATTCATATGCATGTGCATGCATTATTTTCATATTTTACTTAGTTGCTACTATAGGATCATGTACATTTGTAGACTTAAAAACAATATCCTCTGGCACACAAATCAACTTATTGATTTTATATAGTCACTATGTTCTTTGTAGAAGAGTCTCAAATGTGGCAGAATGAAGAGAGGGAACAGCCCATGCACGATCTGTTGATTTGACTAGAAAACAATTGTTCTCGTTTTACTTATAATCTTTTGGTTACCTCTTACTCTGAAACCCTGCTGGGGGAGAGACTTCACATGGGCTCCCTGACCTCTTGTGCGAAAGAAGGGAGGGAAGAAGAAAGGAGCCAGCTGGGAGGCTCTGGGAGTCAGCCCCAAAGGAATGATAACTGACTAGACCCATCTTGGGTATGCTTAGACAGAGGGACGAGAGGTTCCTCATGCAGAGGGAGAGAGAGGGTGGATTAGTATTTCTTACAAGAAAATGTGGATACCTTGGTTTTAGTAGGAGTAAAGGAGACATAGACAGGTGAGCCTTACTTTGGCACAAGCAAATGCACCTCACTAGAGAAAGAGACCTTGCTTCCTGAATCATTACCCATCCAGAGTAGAAAATAGTTAGTGCTTGCCCTCGAGAGGATGCTTTCAGCCTGACCTCGGCTACCAAGACCAAGTTAGTATCCTGGGGGAAAGAGAGGGATATAAAACAGCTAAGACCATTAGAAAATTACTCTCGGCCTGAGGAGAACATACCATGACTTATCAGGGACTGTCTCTGTTACAACAATCAGCTAGTGTAATGTCAATTTTCAGATGCTCTTATTTTTTGTTTCTTTTTTAATACTGTCAGACCCCTTCCCCATGTAAGAAAGTTATCTATGCCCCTGAAAAGTAACGCTAATATTGGCAGTTGTGAAGGAATGCAGAAGATGATAAAGTACTGAAATGGACCTCATTGTTCTTAGGTAGTGAAACGCCTTCCAACGTACAGTACATTTTTGATTTGTTAAAACATTCAGCCTGAGCATTTGCTGGAAAAGCAAACGACTGCATAGGATTTTGGCCAGACTCTGTGGATTATAGTTTCATTTACAGCAAGACCTCAATTACTTTTTTCAATAATAGACATACTATATGGATTATGTGAGGGTTTGGCAGATTTTTCTTGGCCTTTGTTTAAACTTCACTGAAAGACAGTGCTGGAGGATGATGTCAGTGTTGCCAGATGAATTGACCAGACGTGGAATTCTGTAAAAATAGTGAAGGTGTTACAGGAGGAGGGAGCAGTTTTGTGCCAACAGGTTTCAAGCAGAAATTGGAAGGATTTTTTTATGGTGTAAAGCCTGTAAGCACCCACTTACGGGCTCACTGGTATCCACCTGTTTCCATCACTCCTATGTAATGCCAATCAAGAAGGTCTCTGAAGTAGGGACTTAGTGTAGCTCTTTTTATTTGCATGCATAATTTATGTTTTTAAATATATTTGTGTGTGCTGGGGAACTATTTAATCTGAACTCACAACTGAAAACTTTTGACAGCAAATGATCAAGTCTGTTTTCTTCTCCAGGACCATTTCCTCGTTTGTTTAAAAAAAACAAAACCCCAACAACAACAAAAACAAAAAAAGAAAAGCTGATAGTACTTACCTGCCTTTTGTAAGGTCTGCATCTGAATCTTAAAATTCTAAACTTCCTGTGAACTTTGGGTGAAAGTTTCTCTGAATTTACCATTTTAAATACCTTTCCTGATGCCTGAATAAATGGTTGTGCTCTTTCTGATCGCTTTCAGATTATCCATTATGATAAACAGTATTCTGTACTCTTTTTGGGCTTACTTTCTCGATGTTGTCAGCAAATTGCATTTACCAGGAGACAGAACTTTCCAGCTTGTCTTTTGTGTTAGGGAGAGGTTACACCATAACTTACCTTGTAATAGGAGCTCTGAAACTCTGTTTTGGATAGGAAAAATAAAATGTTTGTTCTTCTGTGCTTGCAGTCTGTTTTTTCAAATATACACATGTCATGAGGAGAAGTGCCTACATGCTCTATTAACTGACTGAATACAGATTGTATTCAGGTTGTACAAAATATATCAGATTAAGAACCCATTGTACACTGCCTATAGTACAGGTTTTTATTATAGGTGGAGGGAGAATTGGCTCCCACCACAGAAATCTGCCAAATAGCAGTTAAGAAGTTGCTTCATTAACCAGACATCATTTTGCAGGGCAAAGGTCTGTAGGTATGTCGTCATCTCAGAGTTAGGGTATGGCCATCGGTTTGATTTTAGGAAGCAGGAGATAGTTGACTTCATTGCTATCTTCAGCTACTGGCAGACATTACATTTATTCATGATTGTGTTAATCGGGTGATAAATTGTAACAAGGTGCTCTTGAACAACTGTCATGGCAAGATGCACAACTTTAGGGGTCCAAGATAAAATTCCTCAGTTCTCATTGTGCAATTAAATCGATGTCTGATAGGAGCCTTTTAGTTTTATACCAATCAGTTATTGGATGAGTAGTAAAAAAGTATACTCTAGCCCTCAAAAATGAGGTGGGCCAGAAAGAGGTAAAGATCTGTGTTTCCTAGCTCTCATGTCAGAAATAGTTCATTTTTCTTTAGCTGCTATAACATAATCATAGCCCAGCATTAGTGGAGAAGTATGCTTAGCCTGTCTTGGCATCTGACCAGCCTTTGTGGGAGTCTGCATAACCTTCTGGCTGTCTGCGTGCTGCCACCTCCCTCGTCTAGTTCTGTTGACATTTATAGCGATGGAGGAGTTGCCTTGTCGTTCTTCACTGTTTTTTAAGGATTGAGTCAAGCAGCCACTTCAGTTTAACTTATCTATGGCAGTCGGTGAACTCTTAAATCTACATCCATTTTATAAAACAATTATTTCACTCTCCTTGTGGATTGTCCTCCATAAATAAAACACAAAGTCTTATAAGCTTTCTGGGTTTGCTTGTTTGTTTATTTACCTAAAGAATTTAAGACTTCCTTGTTAATTAGAAAAAAGGCATGAAGCACAATGTAGGAGTGTGGCATGTGATGCATGAACTGAAGAAACAGGTTCTTCTGTCCCATTCATGCCTTCAGCCTTGTTAGACTTGTTAATCTTCCTCCTTCGCTGTCAGTGAAGGAAGCGCAACAAATAAAGCTGGTTTTCTGATGCTGTTCAGAGCTGTTCTTACTCTGTTTCCCTCTTTCACTACTGCTTCTACAGTTTGCATTGCCTTCCACTGCGTAACAGCTGTAGCAGATTTCACTTTGTTGTTTTTGTCAAAGTTCTGACCATTTCAGATGCCTTTTATGCTAGATAAATAGCAAAAGTGTGTTACAGCTTTCTTACTAGTTTAGTAATGGATTGAACCTTCATAAGGTCTTGCAGAGCTTTGATGTTTTATATTGTGGTTTTGAATGCTTTTTGTTTCAAGTTTGTTTGTTTTTTTTGCCCCCTTTTTACTCCTTCATGTTCCTACTTAAGTATAACAAATACTAATTAATAGCTACCTGTAATAGTTGGGAACACATCCCAAAGTTCCCATTATTCCAAGTCAGTAATAATCTAGATCACTGGTCATGACTTTACAGCCAGTTTGATATGTTTTGTAACTCAAACAACTTTCTGAGATTATCTTAACTAAAAATTTAGGCTAAACTAGAGAATAGAAATGAGCCCCATTTCTGGGCATTTGTGACAGATTTATCATTGGAGATTATTCCTCTGTCCTTTTGAGGAAAGCTGCATATGTGAACAAAGTCTTGAATTAAATGTGCAGTGACGTGGTTGACCATGAAAAGTCTTTCTCTGCAGCTGTTGTTCAGAATGGAAGTATTAACTGAGTTTCCCATTGGGATTAGTTACATCACTAGGTATAGCAATTTTTTCCCCCTCATTTCAGTTCAGCCCTTTCCATATTTTATGAAGAATGCTTCCATTATTTGTGGAGATGACTGGTGTTCTCATTTGGAAATAAATTATTGATCATTTTTAAACTGTACACCCCAATTCCTGCTTCAATTTAAATGTCTCTTGTTGTTGCTTTATTGTTTTTTGTCTTTATGTAACCTTCAGAGCAAGGTACTTGATAGTTAAATAAGAAACAGTCCCACAGAGGAGGCCTAGCTGGCTGAAGCTCAGTTAGAGTAAGACCAAGGTAATGCCGATAGAATAGGTAAGGTGCTAAAAAGATGTATGTAAAGGATTAGTATTGAAGCTCTATATTGAGGTAATATAATTTAGTAGACTTAGGACTGGTCCTGTCTATTCATTTATCATCTGTGTTAGAGAGGTAGCTTTCTTTCTATAAATACACCATTTCTTTTAGTTGTGAACTTTGCCTTGTTGAGCCTCATTTTTATCACTAAGTTACACTGATGTTATAAAAGGAGTTAATGTTGGGCTACTTCAGATCATCCAGTAACAAACTGTTGTACTGTATAGCTGGATAGGGTTCACACACAATATTAAATTGAGATTTTCCCCATAGAAAGCATGTTATTACCTCTGTTTTCATAGATCTGCATGGGAGGTAGTTTCATTGTTGACTAGGCCGTATTACTTGAACTGTGTACTTGAGTCATTTTTAAATCTTGCCACTTTTTTTTGTACAACATCTCTAATTTTGGCTTTTTTTTCTGTCCATGCAGCTACAAGATTAATTTAAGCCCATATCATTTTATAGCTTGAGTACTGAAACCTCCTTTCTTCTGGCTGTGATTGATATCATGCAACTTTCCTTAAATTAATTCACAGTGTTGATGCCCAAAATAATCTTGGCCACTTCCTTTGACCTCATTTCTTCCCTGACTGTCTTCATCTCCTCATCAAATACAGTTTTCTTGTCTTCACTTTTAAGGCCCTTCATAACTTAATCCCCACTGTACATACCAGAGCTAGTAACATATTGTATAATCAACCCTAAATTCTCTCTCAGCTTTACCAGCCATCAGCTTACTACTTTGAAACCCCCCATGCTTTCTTTGTCTCATGCTACCCACTTACACATGGAAAAATCCCTGAAAAATCATTCACTATTGTATCTCTCTTCAGCCTTTCCTTAAGACTGATTTCTGTCACAATCCCCAGAAAAATCTGCCTGCTGATAATGGCTGGGTAGTTCACAAGCTCTGATGATTCTCTTGTACCTTATTACATTTTCTTGTTACTTACTTCTCATCTCAGTTGAAAAATAAAACAAGACAAATAACTCATGTGACCACCAAAGTTAGATCTCTACTTCAGTACATCAGTTTGCTTGTATTCGCTTTCCTTACTTAAGTTCTGTTGAGATCCTAAACTCTTCACAACAGACAGTGTCCCCCTTCTTTATACAGCAACCAATACAGTGCAACTAATTCCATGTCTAATATGAATCTTTTGGTGCTTTCGTAATATAGGCACTGTCTTTATCTGCTTTGATAGAAAGCCCAGAGTAGCTGGAAAGTTGTTCTAGAGCTGACAGGTGAGAGTGGCTATATTTTGGCTATTTTAAGTCCCAATTCTGATTCTTGTTATGGAGATGAGTGAGGTAGGGTTAAAGCACAGTCCTGGAGAGGTTCAGGGCAAGACTGTGTTCCAGTAGAAAGCTTGGAGAGGGATCAGGATCAGAGCAGTGCTAAAGCCACTTTAGACTCCCTGTGCGTTTGAGTTCTGTACGTGTGTCTTGGGGTTTGACTATATGGGGCTTAGGGTGGAATTGCTCTATTCACCAATAATCATTCCTTATTAACTGTTGGGGGCTTTTCTCCTGTAGTTCTGCTAGGGCTAAAATGCCACCCTGCTTCTCTCTTCAGTCACAGATTTAACAGGATCTTACAGATTAGTGCTCAAGATGGGGGCTTGTCTCTGCCTCAGGTTTAAACAGAAAAGGGATCCTGGCTAGACATTCTCTGTGGAGGGTCTTCAACTGTGATATATACACTCTTGCTGTGTTTTGGGATCGCCTCTGTGGAGCCTATCTCTTTTGTGCTTCTGAGAACTGGGAGGTCTGAGAGTAGAGGGTGATGGTTACATAGATGGACAGTTGATCGGGTTGTTATTTAATCTGTACTTGTGCATTTAAATTATTGAATGCCAGATGGAGCATAGGATATGTGCTCTGGAAATCTTAAATAAATACAGACATGTGTTAAGTGCCCTTAGCAGCAGCTTCATTTTCTGAGTTCATCTTTAGCAGAGACCTCTAACATTTTCTGTTGCTATCAGAAGGCAAATATCTTATGACTATTGCCAGAGAACAAAAAAACCCAGACATGTTGTCTGTGTTCATCCTGTCACAGTCAAGTGCTTGATTTATTATTTCTGAGATCTATCAGACCAAACTCAGCCCTGCAGTAATTGTGGGGCAATGGGATGAGTATCACTTGAGAATTGCTCTCTAGGGTTATATTTCCACTCCTTTGACAAGTATATTTTTAACTTTAAAGGGACATTCTTCAGCTGTGGGGCTGCCTTGGAGCATAGTCAGATTTGAAATTAACCTAGCATAAATGTATGCCTGATTCAACTGGATAGCTGGGATATCAGATCTGGATGTGTTTACTGGATGGCTGTTAGTATTGTATTGTGCATTGCCTTGATAATCAGCAAGTCAGAGTACTGGCTGCTTGTTTGTTAACTGAGACTAGCATTGTTCCCACTGCAACATGTTTGCTCTTTAATGTGGGATAATAGACCGGCTAAAGCTCACTTTTGTTCCTGGCCTGTTTGCTCACAATTCCTGGAGGTCAGTTGACTGCTCTGCAGTTGGGCATGGTTGAAAATATGTATGAATTTTGCCTTTGGCTGTGGATTTGAGTCAGCAAATGACCCTGGATATTTGCTTTGCATTTGCTGAGGCAGGAACTTGGAAATGAAGAGGAACTACACAGAACTTGGAAATGACAAAGATGTTAAGTGTTGATTCAGAAGCTCCCATTCTCTCCAGCCTATATAGAAAATGGTCAGCCGTACTCTCTAAACTAAACTCTAATTACTTTTTTTTGCTTAGTTTTGGGCAATGGAAACCATTATTGAAGATCTGCTGTCACCAGAATACTGTTTTGTTTGTTTGTTACAAAAACAGAGCCATTAAATAAACCAGTAGCAATTGCTGAGGATAAATGAGTTTAATTCTAGGGTGCTGATGTTTGACTTTTTGTGACTCAGGCACTGCATGCTGGTTATCTACCTCCCAGCTATCTCTTTCTTTTCAGAAGATGGAAAAAGTGAGAAAGTGCTGATTTGATTGCAAGGGGATAACACACAACATTAGTGTCAGCCAATGTTGCTCTTGCTAGTGGTGGGCATTTCAAGCATGAGACATGAAACTTGTGTGGAAGTCCAGTGTCAGCAAACAGAGCAAAACTATGCATATGAACCTGGACCTTCATTGCATTGGCTTCCATGAATGGAATTTCTTGGATTCACAAAGAATGGGATGACCAAATTCTTAATATATTGGCTAGGATTATTGATGTCCACAGTGGAAATATTTTAGTGGCTACCACTAAGAGATTAGGGATACCCAGTTTTAAAAGAAACTAGCTCTCAGTCAATATACAGCTCAAAATTCCATGTTTCTTCTTAATTTGCATTTTTCAGATTGAGAATTAAAGTATAGTTTTTACTGTTCAAAGTGGTGCATATTATGTATGAAACAACAGAAGATGCGGTGCTTAGTGCATAGTTTCTGTTGAGCTGGTAAAGGTTTGGGAAAGTCCAGGGATCCTAAGAGTTTGTTCACTTTTTTTTGCTTAATCTGAGTCAAAATGATACTTACAGGGAATATTAAAATGAACCAGGTATGACTGTAAAGCAAAGGTCTTAAAATACGAAGCCAAACTGTTTAAATTTGCTTTTATATAGCTAGTCTGTTTTCAGAGACAACTAAATGTCACCGGCATATTGCTATAGCAGTGGCTGGTATCATCACTTTAATCTCTCTGCTTTTTTTTTTTTTAACTCCAGTGTAAAAAATCTTTAGCGCTTAAACAGTATTTTCTGAGGAAAAAAAATAAATTAATGAAATTTGTCCATCTTCAGTGGGCAGATTTATCTCTTAGGGGGTTGGGGGAAAGATTATCATGACTTTCTCTGCACAGTTGGTGAATCTAAATTGGTTTGGGCTGAAAGCTTTAACTGAAAATGAAGAGAATGAATCTAACTTTTCAGGAAAGGTCATGTTACCTTTCTAAGGCATGCTTTATTAGTTTTGTAATACATTTACCCTGGAGGACATGATTTTTAAACATATTTTTCTAGTGGCTTTTATTAAGAAGGGTGTTGCAAGTTGTTTTTCACCAAGCATTTGTCTTAATAATAGTAACTTTGATGGTGCTCTTTACCTTTAGGCCTTCAAACTCAAATTATAATACATGTTTCAAATTTGCCACTGAATTTGAATTTTAAATTAAGAAAAACATGGTGGGAGATGAGGCTTTTACTTTTTTTTTTTTACATTTCTATTCACAGAAAGATCATGGAAACTGATCAGACACTGTACCACTCATGAGTTATCATTTACTTGATAAAAATGAACTTCTGCTTAGAGGTTACATGAGCAGGCCAGATGACTTTTTAGGCATGTGGTCCTTTCATTAGAATTTGCTTTGAGAGATTTCTGCAGAGATTTTAGTTATTCTTACAGATGCAAAGAAATGGCTCATTAACCCTCACCTGTCTCTTGTGAAGAAAATGTTACTCCTCTCTTAACCCATCAAGAAACTGAGGCTGGGAGGATAGATGCTTTGCTATGATCACACAATTTAATTACCACCTTCAGTCCATCAAAAAACCTCAATTCCAATATTACTGTACCATGCAAGACTGATGAAAGCTCTTGAGAGGCATTGCATCTGTATTCCTAACTCTGACTCATCTGTTCTGACTTCTAGGTTCCTTTTCCATTGATTCAATATGAGACTTAGGCAGGCCTCTAAAGGCATTTAATATGTGCTCCGGGAGTGGGGGCAAAGAAGAGGGGCACTTTAGAGTGGCTCTGAGAGCCGCTGTAATGAAAGCTCCTGGATCATCTTAGGTATCAGTGTCTCCCTTCTGAAAAATGGCAGTAGGGGTGCTTTAAATGCCCCTGCTGCCATTTTTCAGCACAGGGCTGCTGATATGCAAGATGCTGGAGTCTGTTGGAGTGCAGTAATTACCACGCTCCAGCAGACTCAGTTAATCGAGTCTGCTCTGATGTGCTGTAATTATAGTGCATCAGACCAGCCTCGCTGCACATGTATAGGTGCCCTAAACTTTGGTGACTCAGTTGATCCATTGTTTTAATGCATGTTGTTCTTTTGGCCCATTTATGATTTTTGATAATGTCCATCAAAAATCATAAATGGGCCAGAACTTTGGGACACTCCCAAAACATGATGTGAGGGTCACCTGAAGTTCATCCAGATTGTACTGAGAACTTCCTAGATCTGGGATTTGAGGACTTCGGTTTTCATACCACATGCTTTGCAAAGTTCCTGCATACATTGTATACCTGATTAGTTGATCAGATAGTATAACAGCGGGAGCCCTGCTGATCAGTCATTCATTTGCTCCTTTTAGTCCATATAAATATTGAGCTGTAAATATGAATCCGCGGTCAAAGCGTCTCAAGGATTAGCCCTGTTTCTAACTTGACATTGGAATATGATTATGACCAGGAAATATTACTAAATATTTTTTAGGAATATAATTAGATTTTCTTTTAATTTTACCAGAGAAAGGAATATTATGGTAATAGGGTCAGAACAATGCCACAGAAACGGAAGATGAATATTTTCTCTAACAGTTCCTATGATGCTGTAAGTACAGTGATGCCAATGTTAAACTGCTGGGGATATGGCTTCTGGCATTGTGAGGTATGTCATCCCTCCGTAGGGTGGTAGATATTCTGGCAGCATTCACCCATTTGCTGTTGTGCCCATGTATTATGCATCTTGTTTTTACTCAAACCAGCTTCTGATGATTCTGGTTAGGAAAATGATTGTCATCTGGCTAGAAATACGTTCCTTTTAAGAACAAGCACCTGGTGCCCTTTGACAATTAAAAAAGATATTTTGTTTTGTGCCTTCTTTCTTTCTGCTAAAGAAGCCTCTGTTCAGACAGGTTTCTTTTTAAAACTGTAGAATAGAAGAGAAGTCCATTTTTGTTTTCACTCTGTATTCAGCCTCCAGTATTTTCTGGAGAAGAGAAGACTGAGGGGATTTCATAGCAGCCTTCAACTACCTGAAAGGGGGTTTGAAAGAAGACGGAGCTAGACCCGTGCTTCCCAAACTTTTCCCAAACATGGCCCCTAGCTCCCAACCTGCAGCCCCCCTACCACCCAGGTGCCCCTCACTCTTTACCCACAGCCCCCTGGTCCTGCCTGCCAATGCCTGTCAATCCCAACCCGCAGCCCCCTGGCTCTGCCGGTGCCGCTCACTCCCAACCTGCAGCCTCCCACTTGCCCCAAGTGCCCCGGAGTCAGGGCCTGCAGACCCCTGCCCTTCCTCCCTCCCAGCATCACCCAAGACCTGGCTGCTGCCTGTAGGAAGTGGTAGCTGCTGCGGCCAGAGCAGAGTGTGGAGGCTGGTTCCCATATCACCCCCCATCCCCTCCCTTTTGGGCCAGAGCAGAGCCTATGGGTAGGGGGAGGATGCAGGCTGCCTGCTGCAGGCTCGGGGCTCCATGCCCTGCTGCCCTCACCCTTGGGGCTCCACGGCCCAGCAGGCAGGATCAGGTGTGGGAGGGAGCACCACACCACTTAGCTGAGGCACCCCCTGCCCACCTGGCAGCAGTGGGGGCACAACTCCATGCCACTGCCATGATGGGGCAGCACTCTCTCCTGCACTGGGTCCTGCCCACTGCACTCTGCCGGTAACTCCTGTCTGGAGCTGGTCCAGCCCCGTTGCATCTCTGTGCCCTGCAGTGGGTGTAGGAGTCTCCTGACCCCAACTGCTGATGTTGTGACCCCATTTGGGGTCATGACCCACAGTTTGGGAACCCCTGAGGTAGACTGTTCTCAATGGTGGCAGGTGACAGAACAAGGAGTGATGGTCTCAAGTTGCATCAAGGGAAGTTTAGGTTACATATTAGAAAATTTTTATCACTAGGAGGGTAGTAAACCCAGAGAAGTGGTAGATTCTCCATCCTTGGCAGTTTTAAGACCTGGCTAGACAAAGATTTGGCTGGGATGATCTAGTTGGCGCTGGTCCTGCTTTGAGCAGGGAGTTGGACTAGATGTGACCTCCTGAGGTCCCATCCAACCCTCATTTTCTCTGATTCTTTGTTGTTTCTGTGAAAGTCTTATCAAGTTGGTGTGTTTTACTTAACATGCTTCTCTCTAAAGTGATAGCATCATTTTGCCAATATGTTCAGTTGTTATTATTATGTAACCCATCCTGATCACACTAGAAAGTCACGGAGCTTTTTTTCTTTTACCGAGCAAAGCAAAAAATGAAAAACTAAAAAACCCCCCAAAACATCAAAGCTACAAATGCTAACAAAGGAGACCAGTTGCAAAACCCTGGAAATTGAATATAGAAAAATCAAGCTCTCTTAAGCATGCGGCTCTGCCTTTTTTTTCTAGTGTCAGGTTGACATGCTAATTTATATTGGCTGCCTAACATCTGGTTCATTCTTGCAGCTTTTCAATGACTGACAAATCCTTGTGGCCCTTTTTATCTGCTTTTAGCATTGTTCTGATTAACATTGCTATTTTTATTTACGTTAGGTGAAAGAAGAGATGCTGTTTGAAGCGCTGGTTACCAGAAAGACGGTGACAGTGGGAGAGAAGCTCATTTTACCATACAAACTAGCAGAGGTACGTGGTGTTTATTTTAAACTGGAGGAATGTTAATGTGGTTTTCAGTGCTCTAGTGTGAGAGCTTGAAATGTACACTCAGCTTTGGTCAGTACTGACTCTTTGAGACCTTTAAAAATAAATAAATATAGGGAAAGTTGGTAGAGGAGAATGTCTCGAGGCAATTGACTCTGCTCCTTCACCCTGTCATAGCTTTTGCAGTGTTTACATTCTTGGAAAGCAGATATTGCAAATGGTTATGTAGGGATGCATAACTGTTTTAATGGCTTCTTGGATGCATGATAAATGCTGTGTGTGTAGTAAGAGCACTTTCAGGTGGTGGTCTGTATTTGCCCCTCTTCACATTGTAGCTCTTGTTCATCTCAAAGAAGCCGTCTCCGGAGACCCAGCTGAAAAAACGTTGATATTCTTAGCAACTGCACCAGTCATTGAATGATTTGTTGTTGCGGGGGGCACTGTGCATGCTCTTGCGTAAAGGAGTCCCATTTTGTGTAAACAGTTTGCATCCTGGCTCCTTAGCACTTAGGACTAAGCATTAGTAAATGAGTCTGTTGCATCTCTTTTTGACCAAAAGGCTTTCTGCCTGGGGTGATAGGATAAATTAAGGAAAAGCGTGATGGTTGTGCACATGCACTGAAGTTAAAGGAGGATCCAAGAGAGATTAAGCGACAGTGAATTAAGACCCTTTTTTCTCAATGAGCACATCCACACAAGAGTTTAGTGTTTTTTAATTCTGTGGATAACTTCACAGCTTTAGTTAGTTTACCTTAACTACCCTCCATGTAGATAAGCCCTTAAATTTGCTCAGAAGATTACTTTGTGTGTTGTGGATGCTATCCGTTACCCACGAGGAAGGCACTGCAGCAAGTCAAACCTAGGACTTCTGCATGAAAATCTAGGCCAGGTTACTGTGTTGGCATAAATTATTCTTTTTAAACATGTGCTTTCCAGAACATGAAATAAACAATGTAGCAGAGAACAAAAATAGGTAGGCTTTTCTCATTTTCTTTTTTCTTTTTTTTAGTGAATTCTGGATTTTCTTATTCAGCAGTGTCTCTTGGGGCTCTACCTGCACTCAGTCTCCTTCTATCTTCCACCCAAAACCATAAAAAGTAGGACCAGCTAGTTGTTCCTTAGTTCCTCCTCATTGTCTGTGGCCATGAGTCAAAATTTGCAGTGTGAAATCTATCCAAAGCAGCTGATTATTCAGGTTAGCTTTAGATATTGTTCAAGTGGTTTTCTCCCTCTCTCTCCCCTGTGAAGAAGAAATCCTTTGTAACTCCTCTAGTACCAGAGCCAGTTGTTATATCTGAACATAAAATTTTGGACTTTTATTAATACTGCTCTTTGTGTAAGGTAACAACACATCTTGAGATTGTGGATACCAGATGCTAATTGTGTCTTAGTTAGGGGCATACAGCAGATATGCTCTTTGTAAATATTTCTCAAAGAGGATCCAAAGAGCTAGGGAGTCTCGTCTGAAGATGTGCCTTTTTTAGAAAATACTGGATCTCTATTTAAGCTTTGGGTGCCTGGGACTGAAGAACCCATCCTCAAAACTGGTTCCTCTGCTCACAGATTTAATGTATTCCTATCTGATAAAATATCAGGGGTAGGGAGGAAGAAGTAGCACCAAGCCTCTAAAGGGAAGAGATCTATTTCCTTTACCAGCTTTTTCCTCAAGAATCAGTGAATCCCTAGAATTGCTTCAAGAAAGGGTAATTTAAAATCCCAAAGAATCAGTCTGGCACTTATTCAGGTACTGGTCACCTCAAAACCAGCTTCCTCACTAACTCAGAAATTGTTGATATCAGTATATCCACACAAAGATTCCTGGTGCCAGTGCTGTTCAGTAACCTATCTGGGTGATTTGGTGATGAGGTAGAGGTTTTTGGTATCAGAAACATCAAAATAGTATTGCTAGTGAAAAAACTTTCTCCAACTACCCTTATTCCAACACTGAGCCACACCCATGGTACCAGTCACAGCACAGTATGAATGTGCTTCCAGCACCCCAGTTCCCAGATATTGTTTCTGAGAGTATGAATGGAGGAAGAATATGTACTTTGTTACCTTGTAGCTACTAGTAGTAAGCTTAAGTCAGGATTTCCTTGGCTGATCTCAGCATATTCAGTGCCACATTTGTGGGCATTGCTGTTCATAACTGGAATCACTTGGGGTTTAGAAGATGACCTTCCTTTACAGTTTCAGCTGCATGCGAGGGAATGCTTTACATAGAGGGTTTTGTACTAAGTGATGAACGTTATCAAGAACCAGGTACTGTTCAGTCTTTTGACAGACAAAACTATAGCCCTTCTGTGAACAGGATTTTTTTGCAAGCTTAGAGACAGAATTCTGGGAAAGTTGCAGTTCCTTTACTGAGTACCCTTTTTCATAGATTTCATAGACATTAGGGGCTGGAAGGGACCTCATGAGCTCGTCGGGTCCAGCCCCCCTGCCATACGTGGGAAGTCAGCTGGGATCAAGTGACCCCAGCAAGAAATGTATCCACCTGTTTTTTTGAAAGAGTCCAGAGTAGGTGCTTGCACCAACTCTGGGGGGGAGTTTGTTCCAGACCCTGGACACACGCACCGTAAAAAACTTTTTTCTTATGTCTAGTTTAAATCAGTCTTCCTGGAGTTTATGGCCGTTAGACCTTGTTATCCCTTGGGGAGCTCTGGTGAACAGCTGTTCTCCCAGATCCTGATGTACCTCTTTCATATAATTGTAGGCTGCCACCATAGTTTCATAACTGGTAGGGTCAGAAGGGACCTGAGCAGATCATCAAGTCCGACCCCCTGCCATGGGCAGGAAAGAATGCTGGGGTCAAACAAACCCAGCTAGGTGTCTGTCTAGCCTCTTTTTGAAGACCCCCAGGGTAGGAACGAGCACCACTTCTCTTGGAAGTTGGTTCCAGATCCTAGCTGCCGTGACTACGAAGTAGTGCCTCCTGATGTCTAGCCTGAATCTACTCTCCATCAACTTATGGCCATTATTCCTTGTTACTCCCGGTAGTGCTTGGGGGAACAGGGACTCTCCGATTGCCCGTTGGTCCCTCTTGGCCAGTTTGTAGATGGCCACCAGATCCCCTCTCAACCTTCTCTTGTGGAGGCTGAACAGGTTCAGGTCCCGTAGCCTTCCTTCGTAGAGCCTGCCCTGCTGCCCCCTGATCATGCAAGTGGCCCTCCTCTGGACCCTCTCGATGCTGGCCACATCCCTCCTGAAGTGCAGTGCCCAGAACTGGATGCAGTACTCCAACTGTGGCCTGACCAGTGTCACTTAGAGGGGGAGGATCACCTCCTTGGACCTGCTCATGACGCATCTGTGGATGTATGACAAGGTGCGGTTAGCCTTCCTGACTGCGGCCCCACATCGGTGGCCCATGTTCATCTTGGAATCAGTAATGACCAAGATCTTTTTCTGCCTCTGTGCTGATGAGAAGGGAGTTCCCCAGCCTGTAGGTATGCTGCTGGTTCTTCCTCCCCAGGTGCAATACCTTGCACTGTCTGTATTGAAACCCATCCTGTTCTCATCCGCCCACCCCTGTAACCTGTCCAGATCTAGTTGTAGCCTGTCCCTCTCCTCCAGCATGCCCACTTCTCCCCACATCTTAGTGTCACCTGCAAATTGGAGCAAGGTGCTTTTCACCCCCTCGTCCAAGTTGCTGATGAAGATGTTGAACAGTGCAGGCCTCAGCATTGAGCCCTGGGGAACCCCACTGCCCACATCTCTCCAGGTCAAAAAAGATGCATCCATTACCACTCTGGGTGCAGCCCTCCAGCCAATTTGCAACCCACCTGACTGTATAGGCATTGACGCCACAGTCGCCTAATTTTTTTATGAGAATGGGGTAAGAGACAGTGTTGAAGGCCTTCCTGAAGTCCAGAAAGACTATGTCCACTGTGACACCTGTGTCCAAGGATTTTGTGACCTGGTCGTAGAAGGTGACCAGGTTGGTCTGACAGGACCTGCCTCTAACGACCCCATGTTGATTGCCCCCTAAGCATAATCTCCCCTGTTGGTCCCTCGCAGATTCATAGATGCTAGGGTCGGAAGGGATCTCAATAGATCATCGAATCCGACCCCCTGCATAGGCAGGAAAGAGTGCTGGGTCTAGATGACCCCAGCTAGATGCCTATCTAACCTCCTCTTGAAGACCCCCAGGGTAGGGGAGAGATGTGCTCCTAGATAATTTTCTCAAAGAGCTTTCCCAGGATCGAGGTAAAACTAATGGGCCTATAGTTTCCTGGGTCCTCCTTCTTCCCTTTTTTGAAAATGGGGACCACATTGGCCCTTTTTCAGTCCTCTGGCACCAAGTTCCCCCTGAGCCTTCTCTTCTCCAGACTGAATAGTCCCAAGTCCCTTAGCCTCTCCTCATATGGCCTGCCCTCCAAGCCTTGGATCATATGAGTGGCTCTCCTCTGGACTCTCTCAAGCTTCTCCACATCCTTCCTGAAGTGGGGTGCCCAATACTGGATGCAGTACTCTAGCCTCACCAGGGCCAAGTAAAGTGGGAGAATGACTTACCTGGTTTTGCTTGAGATGCATTGGTGGATGCATGCCAGAGTTTGGTTAGCTTTGCCAGCCAGAGCATCACATTAGTAGCTCATATTAATTTTGTGGTCAATCAAGACCCCCCAAGTCCCTTTTGGTCGTGGTGCTAGCAAGTGTAGCATTGCCAAGCTTGTAGGTATGCTGGGGGTTCTTCCTACCAAGGTGCAGCACCATACACTTCTCAGCATTGAAGGCCATCAGGTTTTGGTCGGCCCACCTTGAGAGCATGTCCAAGTTGGCCTGTATCCCTAACCTGTTCTGCTGTGTGACCACCCTCACCCATAATTTGGTATCATCCTCGAACTTGGCCAGTTCACATCTGACTCCCAAATCCAGATCACTGATGAAGATGTTAAAGAGTACCAGCCAAAGAACCGAGCCCCGAGGGACTCCACTGGTCACCCTGCACCAGGTTGATTTGCTCCTGTCAACTAGTACTCTTTGGGTTCAATCCCATAGCCAGTTGCCTAGCTATCGGACTGTATGATGATCAAGGCCACAGTTCCCCAACTTAACCGTGAGGACATCATGGAGAACTAGGTCAAAGGCCTGTTTGCAATCTGGGTATATGATGTCCATATGATGTCCCCCTTGTCCAGGGCACGTGTTACCTGGTCATAGAGGGAGATGAAGTTGGTGAGGCAAGACTTGCCAGTCACAAAGTCATGTTGGCCGGCATGCAGGAGCTTGCCTTCCATTTTTATACATGAAATGAAGACACAATGATGTTTCCTAGTAGTGCTCCAGTCCCTCTTAGCAGGTAAAGGATTACTACCCGCCATATCAAATAAAGAGGCAAGACACTAGGCTATAACCTGCCTTTTTATTGATTATACCTCAGAGCATAAGATTAAACCCTCCACTCTATGCCTGCCTAGCGACCTGACACAGCAGGATACAGATCCTCAGCTCTACCAGCTGGGGGAGATGCAGGAGGGAGGAAGAGGCTAGAAGTCCATTGGTTCCACCTATGTCTGCATAACACCTACCAGAATATTGATTTAAAAACACCTGTGTCATTGAAATTTTGGGAATGGGACTGAACCCGTTTTACTGTGCACTTGGAAGATGCTAATTAGTGTCCCTGGGAAAATACAATTCTGTAAGCGAAGAGTGCTTTTCATCTCTTTTCCTATGAATCTATGAACTGGAGCTGCTACACTTTAATTTTAAAAGTAACTCCTTTTCTTCCTCTGGCTTAAGGAGGTGACCCCAGTTCATTCCTTAGGGTCCAGATATTCAGACCTCTCCTTGATGTGTGTGGGTCCAGGACTAATTACTTTTTACCCCGGGTTTTAGAGCTCCAACAATATTCCCCTTTATGGCTTTCTAGACCATATGCCTGTTGTCTGCCTCGAACTTATTTGGGCTTTGTGAGCTTTCATTAAGTTAGAAGACCAATTTCTGCATCCCAGTATTCCTGTTCTACTACGTAAGGAAGGGCACCATTAGCTCAGACTGCAGTGTAGCTATCTAAACATGATCAAGTTACTGTTGAGGAGTATTTGATGGAGGACTGCCCCATTCCAGGACCCATCTTTTCATCTCCTGATGAGTCTATGCTAACTGCAACATCACCTATTTCCAGAACGGGCTTTGTGCAGCATGACTGACAGAATGGAGATTTCAATGGACATAGTTCAGAAGTAGCTACTGGACTTCCTCCATCCTGTGTACATGGACATCTTGCATCGCAAGGCCCATCAAGAGATGGTGTTAGTCTGCTAAGTTACTCTGGCAAATGCTTGCCTTCTTTTTTGTTATCGAAAGGGAGCATAGCACAGCTGCAAATACCTTTCCATGTCCTTAGGTAGTTGCACATACACTGTATGCGTGGATTGTTGGTTGTCACAGCGGCTAATGAAATGCACACATAAAGCAAGCAAAAAACTACATATCAAGATGAGGATTCCAAGAAACTAGATTTTGATACAAAATTTGTCATCAATCTATAATTAAGAATTACTGATGACCAGATGTTGGCAAGGTATGACAACTTGAATTGGGATCGTGTTTCCAAATTCTGATGAAATCCCTGAAGAAAGCACAGAGGAGAGAGAGAACTTGTAGCGCATACATCTTTAAGTGTGTGTTGACACTGCATCCTGTGGATGAATGAGTGCCTTGATTATCTGAGCTTAAAGTATTTCAGTTTTTAATGTAAAGATTAATGAGACTTTAGGTTTCAAAGGATGCTTGAGCTTTGCTGATATCCCTATGAGCATGTGCTCATGCACCGCATAGAAATGAGATAGCCATGTTGCACTTGGTGTAGATAGCTTGAACCATCTAGGAGCTGCCAGAAATTTCAGAGCAGGAAATTATCACATCTACAGTCGCATCCTCTGAGCAGCTCTCGTTGTCATGACAACAGGTTTAACTCCTCAGCTGGGATCAGCATATTGTTTATTAGATCTCCCTCTTGTCTCCCCTGTTTCAGGAACATTTTAATTTATTTTCTTAAGTCTGGAACAACATCATTCTGGAGTAGTGGGTCCTGAAATCATGCCTGTGAGCTATTTGATCCAGTTTGAAATCCTCCCTAACTTCCATCCAACCTCCATGTTCCCTTGCAGGGTGCTTTCTCTCAAAAATATGCTTCGCTAGGAGCTGCAGTCTTAGAGCAGTGCAGGAAATGCATCAAGAATCTTTGGTTAGCAGGTTTTATTCCTATTTTTTCTAACTTCCAAGAAGGGCAGGCTGCTCTTCTTTAAGCAGCTGAACTCCTTTCACAAGTTCAATCTTGGGATGGTATTTGTAGTTTCAGTAATTCCAATGCTAAATCCATATGACAGGTACTTTCAACCTCCAGGCTGCTTATTTTCATATAGCAAGCAATCCATTTTACATTAAAAAAACAAAATAAAACAAAGGGTGGGGGTATATTCTCACTTAGCACTACAATTTGCTAGCATTTGGCTTGTTGTCATTTTCAGCTAGTCATTTTCAAGGTTTGGTGCCAAAGACGGCTTACTTCAAGAGACACGTGAAGTCCAGGTATATAGACAGCTAGCTTTTTCTTGGGAAGTCTCTACAACTGGTAACTGACCTTGCCCTTTTTGCCCTTTCTAGAATTCAAAGTATCCTTTCCTACTCAAAAGTTAACTTTATGGGTGCCTATACACATGTATTGAGGTTGCTCCCATGCACTGTAATTATGGTACGTTGGAGCAGACTTGATTGAGTTTGCTGGAGAATAGTAATTACCGTACTCCAGCATCACGTGCATCAGCATCCTTGCATTGAAAAATGGCAGCGGGGCCACTTTTAACTAAAGCGTGTTTGATGAGCTTTAGTTAGTGTCCCCACCACCATTTTTCAGTGAGGGGACACTGATACATGTGACACTCCAGGCACTTTAATTAGAGTGGCTCTCAGAGCTGCTCTAATTAATGCAACCCTTCCTCCCCCACCGGACCATGTGTATAAACACCCTATAAGAGTAGTTTCAGAGTCCATGTTAGCAGTGGCCTTATCAGTGGCAAGAAAGTTATAGCAGATAGAACCAGCCACCTACAAGTCCATCCCAAGTTTTCTCATAATGTGTCCCTGAGTGCTAAGGTACATAGTCTTCTGAACACACACACTGCAATGTCCCTACATACAGGAGGAAAAAACCTCTTAAAACTGGGGTTCTTTGTAAATGGGGTCCCACGGCATTGGTAATGAGAGCGGCTTGCAATGTGCAGTGATTTGTGATGGTAAGCACACTACTGCTTATGCACACTGGGCTTAATCTCCACTCTTCCTTTTTAGCTTTGTTCTTATGAGTCCATGAAAATGGCAAGGCTACTGCACTTCAGCATGTTTTAAAACTTGCCACTTGTAACCCCCTACCTGCTCATAAAAAGTAAGAGTTTGTGCAGTAAAATGCAAGGTTGTTGGGATGTCTCTGACCCAACCATCAATATAGTTTTACTGAAGAAGGTTAAACTTGGCTGATTTGCTGTCTCTAGAATTCTTTAGGCCTCTTTGTGACTTGACTACTGTAGTTTCTGGAGAGGGCTTTTAAATTATTTCCATCCCAACTGAGAAAGTACTTCCAGTTCCTGCTGTCTCAGAAAATGAGAATTGAAGCTATAATTCCAATTTCTTTCTGCTAGAGGGTAACATTTTATGTTGTGAGTGTATATATACAGGATTGTGATCTTAAAATGTCTGAAAAGGAAGATCTGAGATTCCTTTCAAAGGGCCAGGTAGATAACTATACAAGCCCCTTCCCAAAAGTGGGGAAAAGAGTCCAGAACAGTAACTCTTTACAAGAAGTAGTTTTGGAGCATTTTGTTTTGTTTTGTTTTTTCTGCGTGAGGGAGAGCAGCTGGACAGCCTGCCTGGTTCTGGGATACTGCCAGATCCCCACTGACACCCCACTGCAGCCAGTTGGGCTTACACCCTGCCAGAAGTGTGCTGCCTTCTGGGATTCCTGCTGCTTCTATGCAGTCCAGCCCCAGTTCCCTCTACCCCTCTATTCCACTGCAAATGTTTCAGTTGTTACATTTGTCCACACCCTGTGTGCACTGGGTTTTGCACATCAGCAGTTCTTGTCCCTGTGTGTCTCAGTGAACTGTGATATCTGCAGAGCATGTAATTTTCCTTAGATTGTATTTGGTCCTATGCAGAAATGGTATAAGAAATAAGTGGGCTGATTTCAAGTGAAGCTAATAGCACAAGATAATAGGCTGCTTGCAGACCAAGCTCTAGTTTAGAGTCTGAGTTGTTCTTTCTTATGCTGTGCCCATCTCCTTGCTATTGTAAGAATTACTGGATGTGTCAGAACTAGAATTGTTGAGGAAAATTCTTTTGAAACAATTGTCCTACAGCTCCTTTGGCTCCTCTGTTAGCAAGGCTTGCTGTATATGGGGGCCTGCATCTTACTTTCTCACATTAACATTCAGAGGATGGCATTTTGCCTATGGAGCTATAGGTGCAGCCCTAAAGAGATGCTAGGGGAAGGGGGAGCTCTCTTTACAGGTGGTAATTGATACTTTTGTGCAAATATTTTGCACACCTGATCTTGGAGGCCCTTTGAAAAGAAAATCTGTCTATGAAAAATGGAGGGAGCCAAATTCTAACTAGGCATTACACTGTGTGCAGCTGCTGTCTTTCAGTGAAAGAGGATTGTTTTTGGTCCACATATTTAACAGTTATTGACATTTAAATGAACAAGAATGCTCTGCCCACAAATAATTCTTGTATTTACCTCTGAAAGCTTCCTCTTATCTTCAGACGCACAGAGGGTTGTCTGCTGTAGAGCTGTCTCCAGAAACTATTCCTTTTTTCCTTTTCATTGTAGCTGGCTGGTGTTTCAATTGTGTTTAGGATGGCGGCATAATTTAGTCTAGAGCTAAGGTTTAGAAACTTTGTTGTAGATAACTTCATTAAAAGGGCTGCACACACATGAAAGATTGGGTTGCTTTTCAGGATGCTACACTGATTGTCTGACAGCAACTACAGTCTTTTGTCTAGAGTGAATTTCTGAGTTGACATAGCTGATAACAAAGGTAACAGACTTCCAGAAAAATCACTGTGTGATTATTTGGAGGTACAAGGGGAAGAATTGTATAAGGATGAGCTGTCTGATCGTTGTCATTGTGGGCAGTTCCTTGATATAATGTTGACAGTCTTCCAGTAGGTAGGGAGATCACCAGTGAGTCTGTAAAGACTGAAGAGGTCAATCTGCAATCGACATGTTTGACTGCAGACATGAGAAATAGTTAGGTGAAAAAGAGGTAGATCTTGGTGATGTTGGGGGTCACAGCTCTTTCCTTTTGTCTCTCTCATCTGCCCACCTCCAGAGTGAAGCGAACTTGCTTGAAATAATCAATGCTTTGTCATACACCACAGCACCATTAGGGGCAATTCAGTGCTTGGGTCTCCCCGGTATTGATGTTACTGTCTCATTTCATCAGATTGGCCTTCAAGGTGTTCTTGAATAGCTTTTGTCCACCTCTAGAGTGGTGATCATTGTTGTGTTCGGAGTACAGGACCTGTTTTGGGAGCTGGTTGAATTTATCCTCGCTAACCCTCCTGTGAAGTGTTATTTCCCTCCATTTTACAGAGGAAAAGCTAAGAGTAAGTAACTAATTGACATGTCCAAGATCAAAGTGTGACAAGACAATAGTCCCTGTTTAGAATCCAGATGTCTTCCAAGTCATTCCCTTTTCTCATCTCTGCAATGTGGGCATCATCTTTAATTTGTCCCTCTCCCTAGAACTGTGCTTCTAGAACAATGAGGGGGCAACCATTTTGGAAGATATGCCATACTTTAGCCTCATACCCTCCTGGAGTGCCACTCCAATCTTCTTGTCACGCCTGATCTCCTGCTCTGTTTTCTGCTCCCTGCACTGTTCTCTGCTTTTTGCTTTCTGCTTTGTGCTCCTTGCCTGATGTGATGCTCTTACTTTCAGCTTCCTGCCCTATCTCCCACTGTGCTGCCTGTCCTCTTTTTGATCCATCATGTGCCATACATACAGGCTGGCACTCCTGCTACAGGTTGGCTATCCCTATTCTAGGCCACATCCAACTCCTGATGCTGCTATCTGAACTGGAAATTCTTAACACTTGTCAATGCAAGGCACTCACTAGACTCCAGGCACCCCTTAGGAAGTGGGAGCCCTTAGCTTACACTTGTTTCTTAACTGTGGAAAAGCAATAGAGCAGTTCTTTTGCAAATAACTCAGAAGGACAAGTCAATGTAATTGATCTTATGGATTCCAAATTGAAATGTCTGGGTTTATCTTGTGAATCACATGAGGTGTTTGCACAATTAGCAGTGCTGATATTGCATGGCACTCATAAAAGGATCTTGCAGCAGTCTGGGGTGCCATGGTGTCCTGGTTGAGAATCACTGATCTAAACATTTGGATTTCTCTCTGTCCTGACTGCCAAAGCTCTGGTGCAGGCCTTTATCTCGTATCTTGACTAATGAGATCTATCTTGCGTTGACACCAACCATGCTTCCCCCTGCAAATCGATTCATGTTTGTGGCTTACAGTTCTGACCTACATCAACCTTTTCCTTGTATCCCTCCTTTGGCTTTTCCTTCTCTACCACATCAAAACAACCCCCTTGTCTTCACGTGTAAAACATTTTACCATCTAAACCTTGAACTGTGCATATTTGATTGCACTCCTGGCTCTAGCTTTGTTCTGACAATGCCAGCCTTGGTCACTGGCTGCTTAATTTTTTTTTACTTGCATTTTCCTTGGTGCCTACCATATGTAGGAAAAACTCCCTTCATCTGCTTTTAAATAATTTCTTAAAACTTAACTTTACCTTGATGCCTATAGTTCACTTGATTCATAGCCTTGTGGCACTGGTCAAGTAAGTGGCAAACTGCAACTTTTGCTTTTCTGCTTTACTTTATCCTTTTAATTGTTACTCCCAATCTAAACCATATTTCATCCCTAAAGTTTAGATCATGAATGAATTCACATTTTTATAGCCAAACTTGAAAACGTACTGTCAAAGGAATATGAAAGCTATAAAAGTTTTTTCCTGGAGCAGCAAATATTATTGCTTAAGCCTTTAGATAAGAAAACTTGTAGTGGCTTGTTTTTAATATTTTACGTATTCTTATTCAGATATCTCTTGCATGCAATTTTGTGTGCATGGTCTTGATTTAAAATAAAAGGTAGAAAAGCAGCTGTTGTAAGTCAATCTCCCATTAACTGAGGCAGTTAAAACTAAACCTGCTAGATATTCTCTGACTTTGTAGGGATGAGAAGCTATTTGTTGCATTGCTCACCTTAACTACTTCCTCTAACTGACCAAGAAGCAATGTTGATGATGAGTTACGGGGAATGCCCCATTCAGGGCAAGAGTGATTGCAGTACTTGCAGAAACAAACTTCTTGGGGAACTTGCTTCAGTTTTTACTTCTACAGTGTGAGCCAACCTTTTTGGCTGGTGTGCCACAAATTAGCCCAGAACTCATGGCAGAAGTATATCTTTTATTAGACCAACTAGATATATACAAAAAAAAAAAATCTTTATTTGCAAGCTTTTGAACACACTTGCCCTTCTTCAGGCACAGAAGTTGAGTGTAACAATGGCTAAACAATGTTACAATTCAGTGTAAATGGCTAAATCCCCAAAACATGGAAGACATTGAATTTAGCCATTTTTAAAATGAAAACTTCTTAATTTTATAAGAAAGAAGCAAAATCTGCCACCTGGAAACCTGAACGCTGACACCTTGCTGCTTCCTTTTGTTCAAGCTAAGTTTGCATTTTCACAGAGCTCAGAGGCACCTCAACACACAAGCAATTCCTTACCCAGAAGAGCATTCCATATCTTCCCACTCTCCTGAGAAATATGAGTCATCATAACCAGAAGGAAACATAATTCTACATCCTGCTTCTCACCAGGCAACTTTGACTTGTATCTAAGCCTAATTTGCACAAAATAAACTATTCCAACAGGAGATCTTCTAACACCTTCAGCTCTCTTGTGAAATGATTTTTCATTTCCACCTAGGAGAAATTTTATAATCTTTTGCATTCTCCTATGCCTGAAGATGGGTGAGCGTGCCCAAAAGCTTGCAAATAAAGAATTTTTTTTTTTGCAAATATTTAGTTGGTCTAATAAAAGATATCACCTCTGCCATGAGTTCTGATTCCTTTTGCCTGTAGACTAATACAGCTACAACCTACATCCCTGGAACAAACTAGCCCTACATACTCCCTGAGTGTCACTTGCATCCCTTTCTCCTGCCCGATTTGCTGCTCTGCTTTCTGCTTCTTGCCACTGTGCTGCCTGTGCCCTCCCTAATCTGCGGTGCCACACATGGAGACTGTGTCACTTGTAGTACTTAATGCTGTAGGTTGGGCACCGCATATTAAAACATGCCCCATCCTTATGATAGCTGGAAAAGGAGTTGTGAAGAGTAGGAATAGTTTTTGGTGATCCCCGTGTTTTGTTTTTGTCATTGAAACAAAAGAGCCTGCTTTTAATACAGTGGTCAGATTTATTCTCAAAAAAGTATTAGTCCCCAGAGAGATACTGTAGCATGTGGCTGGGAGCAGGTTTGGTTTGACCTAATGGTCTTCTCTCTCTCTCTCTTTTTTTGTTGTTTTTTTTTTGTCCTGTGACTATTACTGAGCTGTCCTGTGCTGTGTGTGTTCCCAGCTGTTGGATTCATGCCCAGGAATGGCAGAGCAGCTGTTAGTGAAACAAAGTGGTATGCCATGGCTGGTCTCTGCAACCTGAAACTACATGGAGCAAGAGGAGGAAAAGAATTAGCTTTATGTGTCATCCCTATCTAGTTCTCTTTGTGAAGCACTTGCACTGTGCATTGCATCCAAACATTTTTAAGAGCTAGGTGATGGAGGCAGTGGCATAATCTGGGATGCAAAACATTTTGCCATGTCTAGCATTTCACGTCTCCTTGCCCGGTGATATAAATGTCCTTGTTTTAGGGTATCTACTAAAATTATATAAATGTATCAAATTCCTTATTTTGAACCCTTTGCTTCAGTTTAATGAGTCCTTTGCAAATTTTGCTTGAGAATAGAAAGTGGGTCATAGCTTTCATGTATGTTAACAGATGCTTGACAACAATAACTTTAGTCTATGAAGCAAAAGAACAAAACCTGTACCACCACTGCATGGTGTTATGGGACCATATTTCACTGTAGCAACCCCTACATTTTGTGCCAAAAGCCTACATTCTTTTTACTATTACTTAATTGTGGTTCTATGAAGTGTCCTTTCTTCTTGTTGTGTACACTTGTGGGGAACTACACAGCAGAACTGAAAGTATGCAATGTACAATTCTTTACTAATTATATACAGGAGTGATTAGCCTAGGTCAGGTGATTATTCCTCTAGATTAATCTGTTAACCTGGCCCAGATAGTCTACACTAAAGATTTCTGAGAGAACATAAGGAAGGGGTGAGACTGCTGGCAAAATATTCAGTCTCATTAAAAGGAGCTTTTACGTTAGAAAAATGAAAGATAATAAAAATGTTGTACCAATATTTGAAGAAGTGCTAGGAGTGATCCAGAAGATAACAGAACGTTACTTCTATACTAGGCTTCTTTGTGTTGACCTAATTGATATCTGTTGGCATAGCTGCATCCATACCAGGGGTTTTACTTGGTTCAACTTTTGTGTTGGCTACTTCTAGTTAATATACCTATGCAAGCAAAATTTTGTTGGGCAGATGTGCGCACAATCTGTAGTAAAGAACAACTTTTCAGCGGTGTCCACACTAAATATTACAAAGCATGAAATAATTTAATGCAGTCAGTTGACTCCAAGGTAAAAGTTTAGTCTAAGCAAGACCTAACAAGAGTAGGACCGAGTGGTCAATTTTCATTGTGTCAGAAGCTTATATGTGGTGTTCCACAAGGTTTTATACTGTGACCAGCATTGTTACGTGATCTAGAAAGGACCTGAGCGCTGAAGTGACCAAATTTGTTAACGACACAACATTTTTTAAGATAAACAAGTGCAGGAGGGAGAATAGTACTTGCCAGTCTACTGTGTCTCTACCACTTGTCTTAGATTGTTAGAGTGGGAAGTAGTGGTAGACTGGGGACTTCTGCTTATCTTGTCTCACTACGAAAGCAAAGGGGCAAATTTCATTTGGTAAGAGGAAATTATTTTTCACACTGAATACAACCATCTTATGGAACTTGCTGTCACTATATCGTTAGAGCCAAGAACATGGCAGAATTCAGTCACAGAGTTGACGTTTATATTGATAAAAAATATCAATGTCACGGTAAATATTACGTGACATTAAGAGGATATACACAACTGGTTTTTGTGGGAGGGTGTATTTTACCACTTCAGGACATTAGCTCATCTTTATGTTGAGGTTGAGAAGAGATTTTTCACTGGGAACATGTTGTTTGTAACTATCTACTGTAGGCCTTCATGCATTTTCTTTGCAGCTGCTAGTACTGGCTATTGTTGGTTACAGAACATGGATAAACTGGATCACTTACCTAAACGAGGATGCCAGTTTCTGTACCTACATGTTCTGTTTTGGGAGGCAATATACTGCCTTGGCTGGGGAATAGACTGAGCGATTAAGTCTTTTCTATCTCCAGTTTTTATGATCCTCTGTATAATAATGGGACCATAAACAGAAATATCTGTTTACATTAAGCTATACGTAGGGAATAGTACTGAGGTTCTGCTGAAAAAGTGTCCATGCTTATTGTCATGGACTGCCTTAAAGTCTCTAGGGTTTTATGCTGCTGATCTCTATATCAGGGGTTCCTGATGCTAGATGTGTGTGTACGTGGTATATCCCTTTTGTAAACTATCTTTTCAGCAAGTGTGGGTGTCAGGTGTATGTGGTGTGATTGATTTGGAAAGAAAGAGAGCTCTGGTGGGATATAAGAATATCCAGTAAATACACAGAATAAGCAGTTTACAGATGGAAACGTATTGCTCCATCAAGTTTAACTGCTCAATGACGTGCCTCCCCGTTCCACATATTGTGGAGCAGAGGTGGGCAACCTACAGCACATGTGCTCTGTAGGTGGCATGTGATAGACTGGGAAAGGAACAAGCAGCACAGGGCAGATAGGGCAGGTAATAGGAAGCAGAGTAATAGGGAGCTCAGGGAAGGGAGCAGAAAGTAGAGCAGCAGCTTGGAAAGGGGATTAGAGTGGCACAAGGACTTAATTTATGACATGCTTGCCAAAAAGTTTGGCCCCTACTGTTATGAAGGCGGCTGCTTAGGAGCTTCTGCCATCCAGTATAGCCTGTTGCAAATGGATGCTTTAAATTTGCAATACAGGTGATATCTTTTATTAGACCAACTAAATTTTTGCAAAAACAATTCTTTAATTGTAAGCTTGTAGGCACAAGCACCCTTCTTCAGGCATAAGGGAAAAGATTGTAAAAGTTCTCCTGAGTAGAAATTCAAGTTCATGTTTCATAGATTAAATTTGCAGTGGCTTTTAATTTGGGTAGTTTTGCTGTTCAGTTCCGGCTGAATTCCGGTCATAGAAATAGATTTACTGTATCCAATATAATATATCAATTTGTCTAACTGAGAATGTAATTTTAGCCTGGTTGGCTAGGCTAGAGGATTTTGTAGTATCCCACAGTCTGTCAGTATCTTTAGGTGAATTTTCTTGGAATTAGCTAGAGACAAACTATTTATAAACGTTTGAAGGAAAAGGTTTAAGAGCTTTCTAATTTAAGCCAGGTCTACAATACAAACTGTTACTGGCATAGCTATATTGCCTGGGGTGGATGGGAGGCTAGGGGTAATGAGATGTTATCTGGACGTGATGTAGTTATTTTGACAATGGTCTCTAACATAGACTCTTATACTGGCAAAACTACACATATACTGTCAGAGTTGGAAGAGGGGATGTTGGGGGATGCAGGAATTAGCTGTGCCAGCAAAAGTACCATTTTTGGCAGTATAACTGGCACCCATGCAGCTTATCTGCAAAAGTTTCCAAGTTTAGTTTTGGCTTCATCAATGTAGCATATTATGACTCTAGATCAGGGGTTGGAAATGTATATAGCCTGTGGGCCAGATCTGGCCTGCAGAACCATTGTATCCAGCTCATGGAGTTGGGCGGGGGCAGTGTCTTCTGCAGCATTTTAGGGGATGGGGGCGGTTTGCAGCGTTCCAGCAGCAAGGGCCTTCGACCATGTTGCAGCCACACAGCAGGGTGGGGGCTGGGTCAGAAGTGCCAGTCTGCCTCATTTCAACCTGTTGCTCATCAAATGATGCCAACTGCTGTTCTAGACAAAGGAAAGTTCTTGCCGCTTCATGACAACTGGTCAAGCCTGCTTTCCAGTGCAATATCCAGGCAGAGTTCCTGATCCTTATGAGGTTTATTGAAGACTAAATTCTTCAGGGGGCTATTTGTTACGTGTTTTTGCAGGACCTATCAAAAATGGAGTCCCCATTAATTACTTTGTGGTCCTAGGTGTTGTGGTATTGCAAAAATAATAATGTAGGTTCCTTTTCTCTACAGTGTTTTTTTTCCTAGCTATCTAGTCTTCAGTATTCTTTGTTTGCTTTGTGAACTCACAATGACCTGCTCATTTTTTTTTCTTTTAGCCTGTTTCATGTATTAAAAAGCAGACCAACACAAGAAAGTCAGAATAGATTTTCAATTTGTGCTCTTGGCATTTTGCTACAGTGGAAACTGGATGCAGAAGAAAAGCAATAAAAACAGTATCACCACAAGTGTGTGTTTTAGCATGATCTGAGTGACAGTGCATCATTCTCTACAGGTTCTACAGTGCCTATTACTGTACCATATGGGTTCTTTCTAGTAGTGCATTATGCAACTTGACTGGCATGTGTTGCATGCTGGTTGGACTTTAATCCTCTCCCTCTGGGGAGAAGTGTGCCCAGTTAACTTTTGCTTTTGGTACGGGGGGTGGGTGCCTGTGACTGTGGGCATGTTGGCTAGGGGGAGTTTTGTCTTGCCCTTTTTTGTCTGAGCTTCGAGGTGCTTTTTAAAAAGACAGTAAAGAAGGCAAGATCAAAGAAATATGCCTTGCACTTGGAGTAGAGGAAGGTGCAGTTTCTTATGACCACTTAATGGTATCAGATTGGGCAGAAATTTCCATCTTTTGCTTAGAAGACTTTTAGCCTTGGTGTAGAACAGTGATGCTCAAACTTTTTGCTTTGTGTGACAGATGAGTAGCACAGGGCAGGTCTGCAGGTCACCGCATCCAGAGTGGGCCTTGCACTGTCCCAGCCCTATGCATCTTGTCCAGCATGCAGAGCCACAGTGACTCACCAGGGTTCCCATGGGTCCAGACATTTGGCAACTAACGCTGCCACTACTCCCCTGCTGCCAAATTTTTTGGACCTCTGGAGAGTCTGGTAGGCTGGATCTGGCCTGCAGAAAGTATCTTGATATATATAGTTAGTGTTAAAAGAGCAAAATTGCTAACTGACAGTTTGTGACTTCTGCACTCCTATTCTTAAATGATGATTCAGTGCAGAAAACCGGAGATCAGACCAGCCAATCCTTTTGCTTCCATTTTGATTTGATACAGCAGAAATTGTGACTCAAGTATACAGGTAGGGATAGAAACTTTTTTTAGTGAAAGATGATACGTTATGGAATCCTGACTTCAAGAGCTCAGGTTTTAGGAAAACTACCAAATAACTAGAGAGCTGCAATACAATTACAAAAAAGGGCAGCCCTAAAATAGTGATGACAGTACTTTTGGGTTATTTAATAGGCTATGCAGTGTAGGCTGAGGGTCTTGGTGGCATTCTTAGAGCAGAGCTGACTAATATTTTTAAGGGAAAAAAGCTAAGATACTAGCATTTACTATTGACCCTGAATTTGCCTTTGAGTTGACCTTTCTACCAAGACTGATAAGACTCGGATGATAGACAAAGGCTGACCTCCTTTTTAGGGAAGTGGTCTCTTCACCTTTGGATTGAGGCACATTGATAAGACATTGTAGGGTAAGCTTTTATTATGATCAGTGTTGGATATTAGCTGTAATAAGAGGGAGTACACTGTAATTAGTAGAGGAGAAGACTACTGTGCTTGATTCTTCTTAAATCCTAATGTGCTTCAATTTATTTTATTCTTCCAGATAAGTCAGTGGAGCTCTTGGACTCAATTTCTCCATCTACAAATCATATAATCTGTACCTACTTTATAAGGCTATTTTGAGATTTAATTCATTTGCAAAAATGTAAGAGGATTTTTTCTCCCAGAGATTTTAATTGGGATGGTTTCTGAAAAGGCTCTCAGGGTTAGCAGAGCATTACAGTGTTCAGCTACCACACATGAAGTTCAGAGAAGGAATTTTTAAATCAGCTCTAAAATGGATAATAGCCAAGACTATTTTTAGCTAAATTGTGATGGTGTTTTATGTGACTGATTTCCCATCTGTCCTCTCTGGAGTTCTAAATACCACCAAACAAAATAGAATTGTTAATACATGTGTTGCTTCTTAGCATGTAGGGTGAAAAAATATACAAGGTGGAACTAGGCAGGAGTGCTGGAATAAAACATTGATAATTAAGGAGGAGCAAAAGACGTAGCCTGGTATGAAAGGATGGAACAAAATTGTCAATGACATCTGCAGAGGGAGACTGTTCTCAGCTTGGAGGATCTTCTTAAACTTGCTTACATTACAGAGCTGCTGGTAGACCATTGTGAGCTGAGCCTTCTTGTGGAGATGTGGCATATGACAGCAGAAGTTTTTTCTGCTGAAATAATGATACCACCTCCCTGAATGACTTCATCTAAATCAGGTGGTAGGCCTGCGGCACAGGTGCCACAAGCAGTATGAGCCGTCTTTCTATGTGGCACGCAGCAGAGTGAGGAGAGCAGGGAGCAGAAAGCAGAGAATCAGGTCAGGCAGGAAGCAGAAAACTGAGCAGCAGTTGGGGTAAAGAAAAGGGATTAGAATGACTTTTGGGGAGGGTGTAGGACTAATTTGCGGCATGCCTGCCAAAAAGGTTGGCTCCCACTGATTGAAATTAATAGAACTCCTCTTCTGTTGTACAGGCTGCATCCAGACTATGGGTCTGTCACACCTCTAGCTGATGTATCTAATGCCTGCAAAACTTTGTATTGTAAACAGGAGCTTAGTAGCTGTAAGGGTCTTTCTCACTACTTCAGTGTAATTTTTCTTTGAACCATGAAAAGTGTCTCTTAAAATGTTTAAGATGACCCCTAGGGAAATGAAGGAACAAGGGAGAGGGAGAAGTTTTAAGATTTTGCAGATCGAGTGCTGCTGCTGCTTCAACATGTCTCCAGTCCAACCTTTCTATATGGCCTGCTCCCAGTATTCTGCACAGGCCACTGCTTCTGCTGTTGGTGTTGCCAGATCTTGTGAGGTGCGTTATGGTGCTACAGGGCAACTCAGAAGATGATTCATGGTTTTCGTCTCCTGACAAACATATTGGTTGCGTAGAGGCCCTGTGATTTCATGAGAAAGTTGCATCTGCCAAGACCTGCTCTCAATCTGTTCAGGCTCCTCCATGCGTGTTGTTTGTAGTTGGAGGCGGATGCTAACTCCTCATGGGGGATAATTCCTCACCGGTTCCATTCAAGAGCTTTGTCATCTAGTTTCTCCCATTCTTTTTGCCAGAGAGTAGTTCTGTCTGATTCTGGTGATGTGGCCAGTGGTATGGCAGAGGACAAAAAGGTATTTGTCGCTGAGAGATGATGGCACGCTGGTTGATGTCTATATAACGAGTGGCAGTTGTCTGACTTGTGCCCATCAGCATTGCCTGCTACGTTCCTCCTGATGTAAGAGGGTGCTGTGCGTATAGGCAGGGAACAGGGGTGGGTTTTAGGCAGCTTATTATAAATCTGCATATATTATTAAGGGCGGTGTCAATACGTTTGCTGTAACTTGAGCATCCCCAGGTGGTACAGGCATATTTAGCTATAGAGAAACGAAGTGCTAAGGCAGTAGTATGTAGGGTGGAAGGATGTGCTCCCCACTTGGAATTTGTGAGCTTACACGGTATGTTGTTTCATGTTGACCTTGGCTTTGGTAGTTAATATGTGCTTTTTGTAACTCGGTGTATGGTTCAGTGTTATTCCTAAGTAGACTGGGTGTTTCTGATTTTCAAGACTCTGGTCACCCAAGAGGACATTCAGGTGTCATTCCACATCCCAGTTTCTCAGATGTTAAAGCACAGATCTGGGTCTTTCTGAGGTTGGGTTTGAGATAATTATTTAGGTAAGAATCTGACATCTCGTTCAGTGCTTTCTCCAGAAACTTCTATGTGTCCTCAAAATTGTTCTATTATGTGTTATTGCAGAGATCATCAGCACAGATGAAATAATGACATTTGGCAGGAAGTGACTGATGGTTAATGTAGAATGATGTTGAATAAAAGTAGAGTGAGCACACTGCCTTGCGGTAAGCCATCCTTTTGGGAGCCCCATGTACTTTTTTGGCCATTTAGTTCCACAAAGAAGTGCCTATTCCCCAAGAGGAAGTTTTTACAACTGTGAGGCTACGGATGGTCTGGCTTAGATCTAAGTCATCATCATAAGGTACAGTTTGTGGATCATGATGCAGTATTGGGCAATATCATATGCAGCAGGTAGGTCAACAAACACTGTGCTGGTGACCAACTTCTGCTGGAAACCATCTTCAGTATGCCGTGTGAGGCTTAGTAGTTGGCCTGCACTGGACTAACCTGGTCTAAAACTTACTTGGTCTCATGTAAGTTTGGAATCTACCAAGGGTGAAATTTGTTGCGGGATGACATTTATAGAGGTGTAGGTGATGCTGAAGAGAGAGATCGGTTTTTAACTTTTTAGTGATTTAAAGGCCTTTTCCTGGTTTGGACAGAGCTATGACTCTTGCTTTTTTCCATACCAGTTGTAATTGTTTATTCATCATGCATGCATTGGATAGAACAAGGGTGTTGGTGTCTTCCTTGAACAGATCAAAGAGCCATTGCCTTGCAAGCGGTCCTATGTGTCGTATTATCTCAGTGAGTACCTAGTCTAATCCTGCTGCCTTCTCACGTTTCAGTAGGCCTTCACGACTCAGTTCCTTCATAGTAAATGGGCAGGTTAGGTCTTTAAGTGTTTGCTTGTCAGATGGTATATAATGCAGTGATGGTGTTTTCCAGTGTTTCTTTTATGTGATGTGCTTCCCATTGTTCAGCAGTTGTTGTGCAGTCTGGTTGGCAGTGTGGCAGAAATGCCACCATCTGGGTCTCTCTCCAGAAATCTGTCCCTGTCAGCTGGGGACACTGGGGTCAAATTCCTAAGGGAGGGGAAATTTTCCTCCCTACCTATGTAACAAAAGCTTGGTGCTGAGGGTGTAGTCCCTCTAGTCACCTGAGTGTGGGGAGGGAAAAGCCCCTGCTCATCTGCCCAGGTAACCAGTAATATTTTTTAAATTGGTTGGCTAATTGCCAACACTGCTGGCTTCTATTAAACTGAGCTACTGAGGTCAGAAAAACTATATAAGAGCCTAGTCCAAGAAGAAGAAGGAGAAGCCATTTTTCCAGCATGGCACAAGCATCAGAACACCGAGAGAGTCTGATCCATCTGAAACGCTCTCTCTCTGGAGATCTCCGAGCCAGATCTCTACCATCTTCTGAATGATACTTGTAAGTGTTTCTAGAGAGCTAGTCAGCTCACAGTGATGCATTTGTGTATCAAACAACTACCTCAGCCAGACTGTTTTGTTCAATGGTAATCCCTTGATAGTGCTCTACCTCTTATCCTATTCTACCTCATCCTGTCGGGAGCAATAAAGTTCTACTTTGTAACTAGTGTAGGAAACTTATTAAGGAGTAAATTTAATTATGCCTAGGAGGCCCCTTGGGTCAGCGGACTAAGGGAGTCTATCCTTTTTGGCCCCCGACTTGGGGAAGTGCCCCAAGTTCTTGTATTGGGTTGAGTACCCATAAAACTATTAGGCCTGTGTTTCCCTGAGGACACAGGACCCAGGCAGTCCCTTCTCAGAGTGGTGGCAGCACACGTTACCCCCAAACTCTGCGGTAGAGCTCAAAAGGGAATCTGCCAGGGCTTAGGCGCCCCTGGAGAGACGTGTAAAGTCCAAAAGGTGGACGGGCGTAGTGAGGTGGGAGGCTCAACGCAGGAGCTCCCCCTACTAGCCCGCCACAGGCAGCAACATTTTATATAGCTGGAGGAGTGATGTTATTGCCTCCTAGTTTTCTTATCGTCGTCCAAGCTTTCTTGCTGTTGTGTGTCAGATTGGTTTCATTAATAATCTCTTTCCAGGCCTCTGCTCTACTCCTATGTTGTCTGTTAGGATTTCTCCCGGTGTAATGGTGGATTCTGAGAGGGGGTTGAGATGGTATTCTTTCTCCTAAAGAGCATACGAGTCTGATATTAAGCTCAACATGCCTGGGATACATCTTGCATGGCAGCCCTTTGGGATGGAGCAGCAGACAGTTCTTTTCACAGCCCTCACAAAATTGTTATAATTGTCATGGGTAGGAGTAATATCCCTGACTGATTCCTTCATTGCTTCTGTGAAGGCTGCCCAATTGGCTTTCTTCAGGTTGAAATGTCTGCAGAAAGGGAGCATTTTGCACCATTGTTGGGGATCCGAGTTTGATACTTATAGGGTAATGCTGGGTATGGGCTCCAGCATTGCTCTCTTGTATATCTGGCTGATTCCACTGCCCACAAAGCTGATATCTGGGTTGTAACCTCTTCTTCAGCAGCTGCTGTTAAATGATTTGGGTTGTTTAGCATCATGTACCAGCATCAGATTACTGGTCTCTGCCCATTGCTCAACTAAGATGCCATCATTGTTGTTGTTATCATAGCCCCATGCTGTATTATGGGAGGTAAAGTCATGAATTACAAGGCTACACTAGCATGCGCTACTGTCAGGTAGATTGTTCCCCTGGCAAGTACTAGGTGGTGGTTTGTATATAGATGTTATAGTCATGTTCTTAAGGCTAAGTGTGATGGTATCTATGTTAGTCTTACTTGTGCTGGTATGCACTTGCTCAATTTGCAGGTCAGGTCTAGCAAAAACCACACTGCAATACTGTACTGCCTATGTCTTATTTCAGCAGCAAGTGTTTACCCTTCGATAGTAGGGCAAGAATTATTAGGTCCTTTGTGCATCTCTTGCATGCATGCAATATTATACTTCTGTGATATTACTGCGAGGATATTAGCTTTAGCCTGTGAGTATTCTTCAGTGTTAATTGAAAGGATTAACAGTACCAACTCTAAGTACTACATAAACATTACATTGCTACATCAAGCACTATATAAACACTATATTGGATGTCTATACACGTGCACTGAGGTGTAGGGAGGGGGGTGCTTTAATTAGAGTGGTTCCAGGAACTGCTTTAATTAAAGTGCACACAGTGTCACAGCTATTCAGCATCCTCCAGTACAAAATGGCAGCAAGGGCACCTGAACTAAAGCTCGTTCAAGCTTTCATTTAAGTGCTCCTGTTACCATTTTGAAGCATGGGAGTAGCATAGGAATAGACATGAAGCATGGGAATAGACATGACACGATGGCTGCAGGAACATATTAATTAACACGCTCCAGCAGATTAATCAAGTCTGCTCTGACGCATGCTAATTAGCATGCGTTGGAGCAGATGTCTGACACGTGTATAAGTGCCTGTTTTTTTAGTGTATTGGTTAAAAAAAAAAAAAAAAAAGTATTGCAGTGACAATAACTGTATCAGTTCTTATTCCAGTAACTGTTAGAGCAGCAGTGTACTTAAGGACTTCATCTTCTCAAGATCCACAAAATATGAACAAAAAGATCTTGAAAAAGTAATGAAAATCAGGTCCTTCTTTCACTTGCTAGTTGTATAGCACCCCCATTTCCTGTGTTAGTCTGAAGTCAGACAAAAGGTAGGGTAGACCAACTAAATCAGAGATGCATAAGCATTGTCTTAGGGAAAGTGGGAATGAACAAGACAAGATTCTTATGCTGCTAAACTAAAACATGACTGGAAAATTTACATCATACTCATTAGGTCTAAATATGATATAATACTCATTGATGCCAAGATAGGGATTAAGTTAGAGTCTGATATCCTGCTATAGTATTTTCCTCTGGGTGTTAAGCCAATGTATAAAAAACTAAGCAGGCTTGTCTCAGCGTCTGTCCTGTGACCTAAAGGGGAACCACAAAAGCTGCTTAATCTGTTTCTCGCCATAGGACATGATTGTGAATGTAAACCAGATTCACAGCATATTAGGTAATAAATTGAATACGGCAAGAACAGCAGGAAACTCTCTGTGAGCATATACATGACCCAGTAAATATAGTTCTGATCTAATGATGTTTGGAAAGAGTCAAGTGTTGGTTTCAACCTATAGATTCAAATAAAAAAAAAAACTCAAAGATTTATTTCCCATAAACAAATGTCTTAGCAACAGGCCTCTAAAAATGCTGGCTCAGTTTCTCAGATCCAGTTCTCTAAAATGATTCTCTCTGGCTTGGGAAGCAAGCTGACAATTGTCTTCTTCCTGGCTGCCCATTTACTGCTCTACCTAGCAGCAAAAACACTGAAGGTTGTACGTATTCTTCACAACTGTCTACCCTTGATGTTCATGGAAGGTGTCTCCATCTCAGGGTAAGAAGGCCGTGTTAAAAATGAGTTAATTTCAAACAGTGGTTCTCCTGTCTCTACTGGTATGAATACAACACTTTTGTTAGAAACAGCTATCAGGACTTTGATAAAGTTTAAGGAAAACATTAGGGGTACACCAGTAGAGATTTTTTGGGTTGATACCGATGGCCAATTTTTAACAAGCCATATTGGCCAATACCAATTCGATTGCTGATATGCAGCCAGACAGCTTGGAGAGCAGCGTCTGGCTGGTAAGTCTGTTGTGGGGGAAGGGGTTTGAGGGGGTAGGTTGAGGCTTCCACAGTGAGGGAAGGAGAGGGGCAGGGGCCGGCACTACGCAGCCAGGACAGAGCTGCAAGTGGCTTTTTCAGGGCGGGGGGCAGCTCCTGCTGCTGCACACACCCCAGGAGGGCATGGGTGCCATGTGTCCCTGGATGTGTGTGTGGGGTGAGGATGAGCTGCCGCTGCGGGCTGGGGCTGGGGCGGTGCTGAGCTCTTCCTGGCAAGGGGCTGGGCTGGGCTGGACTGGACTGCTTTCAGGGTGAGCAGCGGTGGTGCTGGGATGGGGGTTACAGGGGTGGGAGGCTGCAAAATTTGCCATAACCCCATCATAACCTTCCTCCCAACGCTGCTGCCACTGCCTGCCCTGAGTGCATCCCAGCCCAGCTTGCCCCACACCCCTTCCCCCACAACAGACTTACCAGCTGGCCCCAGCTGCTCTTCATGCTGCCAGGCTGCACTCCTGGCCCGTGTGCTGCGCTGCGGCTGCACACATGTACGGGGTGTTTATTGGTGACAGTATCAGCCACATTCTCCAAAAAAAGCCAATTTGCCGATGCTGTCAATTTTCCTTATATTGGTGCTGATCTGATATGGGACCGATGCATCAGTGCATCTCTAGAAAACAACAATTACTTCTCCCCAACCAAAATAACCCACTACTCTCAGTCCTAAGCACCTCCACAATGAAAAATAAATGTTTTGGAGGGTGTTTGTTTATTTATTTTTATACCATATTTTCTTAACTATATCGTGCACCTTATCCCCAAAAATCAGCCCTCCAAATTGAGTGCATGTATGCACCAATAGGGATCCATGTATCCAAATGAGGGAGAGTATTTTCTGCCTGGGATAGAAGCACCCTGCTTTGATTCCTGCTGTACCCTGTAGCATCTGTTGTGTTACTCTTCAGGCAGCTGAGGGAGTCTGTTGACTTAATGGCTCGTTGTTTTTCACTGCAGAGGTATTAATGATTATATGCCCTTTTTAATGGTTTTGAACTTTCCCTAATCAAGCTAACCTTTCTTAGAGCAATTTTGTAGCTGCCCCTGGTTTCTTATGCAATTACTCTTTTTATACCAAAAAATTGTTATATGTGAGGTAAACTCACTCTTATGCAATTGGTATGGTGGAAGCCCACTGTCAGCTGCTTTGTGTGGTGCATTGTGGGAATGATGCGCACCAAAATATAGCTTCCTGTGTGGATCTGCGCTCCTCGCTCGTCTGCGAGACATATTTCTGGAGTTGCCATTCCCATTAAAATAGTGCCCTGTGCTTGTGTGTACTGTCTGCTGTTGGCAAGTACCCAAATTGTCTTGTAAAAGTGATAGAAATGGGTCTGGGGGTCAGTACAGTCAAGGTCTTGGAATGTATCCCTATTTGTTACATTGTAAAGTGGATTCCCTTTATGCGAATTCAAGTTACGCTCTGTTTTCCAGGAGCGCATGTACAGCACAAAGCGAGGGAAACCTACGTTCGTCATCTCCCTTTTTTTAAAGTACCAGCGTAAAGAAACCAGTCTTATTACACCCCTACATAAATATACATACTTTACAACAAGTTCCGTATTCCAAAGGACTGGACTTCATTCCTATAGATCTGGCCCCTTCATGGCACACAAGATTAGCAAATGATAGGAAATCTACTTCATCTCAGTTTTGTTTGTTCTTGTATCGGATGAGGCGCCTCTGTAGTGGTGAAGCATCACCTTGTAAGGATTCAGCCACGTCAGTACAGCACACAGTAAGATTAGGTTGTGGAGAGGGAAGGGGCCGGACAACTTGAGAGCAAAAGCTGCTATGCTTTTCCATTCGCTAGGATGAATAGAGTGGTGTCTTGTAGAAGAAACCGATTTTTCTACTGAAGTTGAACTTGTTCCAGTTCTGTTATTTTTGTCAACTGTACAATGCAGGTGCCCTTCAGCAGAACGATGGGAGCATTTTATAAGGAGTCCTTGCTGAACGTGGTAGATGAATGCCAGTGGGGGAAGCGTGATTGGTATTAGAATACGTTTTCTTTTGACTCAGCCTTGAATAGGACTCTCAACTGTAGCATATACAAAAGTAAGAAACAAGCTGAACGATGACTGGTAGACGTTTGAAAGCAGGCATCAAATTAAAGAAAAATGTAATTTCCAGTTTATGCTCCAAAGACATATTTTCTCAGTAGATTTTTTGTAACACTATAACTTGGTGTCTCCAGCTTCCTGAAAGAGGAGACATTTATAGTTTCTTATAATGGGGCCAATTTGAATTGACTTGTAGTAAGACCTTTCACATACATGAGAGTGTTGTAGGTGTGTGTTAAAGTCCCTGAGGTTCAGCATATAGTTCATGTAAATATTTTAGGAAAATCAATTTCTTCTGAAAATGCCTCTCATGTAAAACAACACACAAAGGAGCCAGTATAAACTTGCAAGAATATTTTGATTTTCAAGTGTTGCAGGGCTTCCTGAATGGGAAGAATCCTAGTGGCTGTGTGCTTATACTTCCACTGTTAAGTATTTAATTGGAAGCACCTTTCATCCTTCTATAGAAATTATAGGAAGTAAATCAAAGGACTTGTGGGGGAAGGATACATTTCCCTTCTTCCTGTGTTCGTATCTTATTTCCTGACTGAGACAGAAATCTGCATGTTGGTTGTGTGCGCACAGAGCATGTTAAGCACCTTTTGGGGAATAGGGGAGGTTTGCTTGAAGAACCCAAACTGCATTTGTAATAGTGGTTCAAAATTGTTACAACTTGAACAGTCCCAGGAAACTGATTTTCTAGCAGCCGTGGGACTTTTCCTTTTATTCTAATAAAAATCATTGATTGAAAAGTAGCACTGAAATTAACTCATGAGTTTTCTGATTTCTTTCTGGAGGGCAGGAAAACACCATGTGTATGTAGCAGTTTGTAATTCTGCATACAAACCTATTGGTTGAATACATCATTGTCTCAGAAAAAGAAACTCATTGGATTCTGTAAACACTGCTGCATCGTTTAGGATAACGTACTTACTTGCAGCTTCACAAATAAATGGAAACTAGCACAGACCAACAGAATTGGGAGGAGTTTTTTAATTGTACAGACCTGTTTCTTCTCACAGTCTTAAATTTCAATTGACGTTAGTGGGGAATTTTTTGTGTGTAAGGAATGTAGGGTCAGGCAGCAAGCTTACCTGATAGGAGCACGTGCAGTTGGTTAAATTATTACTGGTATTAGAAATAAAAGGAAAATCATGTTACTTCTGTGAAGGAGATTCTCTGAGGTAGGAGAGTACTAGTAAACAAGGAACAAAATAATTTTCCAGCTGGATGGGCAGTGTACATCTCAACTGCTTATTTCCAAGCCCAAGTACTTTATGGAAAAAATAGATGCTGAAAATTCTAATTTTCCTCCCCTTTAGTATAATAGTAAGAATTTGGGGGGGGGGGGGAAGGGTGTGGATGGGTGGATTAAGTAAAGTTCTTTGCTGTTTGAAGACACTTTGAATAACTCAGTTATCTCAATTATCTACTCGAAAGATTTGAGAGGGGGGGGAAAATGGTGGAAGAATATAAAGTATAAGTTGGATACTTCATATATGAACTCCGTATTATGAGTGCTGTATTGATTATAGTGCTCACCTAAGTCCAAATTCAGCAAAACTGTTTGAATCTTGTTTTATAGCTAAAGCACACTTACTTCTCTCACTATTCAGCAAAACATATGATTAGGAATTGAGGTCGGAAAGTCTAATGTACATGTACAGAGTAATTTCTTATAAATTGCATTTCCGTGTGAGGCCTCCAAGTGCTGGGACAGACATAAAAAGATATAGTCTTTATGATGCATGTAAGATTTTTTTTTTCAAAACTCAAGATGCAAGGCATTTTTACAAAAAGTGGTTTTAAAAAAATGTGTTTTGTGTTCCAAGAATTGTGGTACAGATAGATGTTTGGATCCTGTGATGGCAGCTTGCAACTGCAATAACCCAGAATTAAAAGAATTTAAAATAGTTCAAACTGCTGTGATGCTGAAGCTCTGGCTCTCAGGTTGAGCTTTGCTGCTCCCGTCTAGCTGTCACTGACACAGGCTTCTTTCTTACAGTACAAACACCAAGCCTCTTGGCTCTGTGAGGCCAGTATTTTAGCATTCTCTTTGCATGTAGGAGGTGGAACTACTTCTGTTTAGGAGATTGCAATTAGAGTAAAAAGCTGGAAGGTGAGTGTTGCAGTCCCCACAGAGCTCTGATTTCATCTTCAAGTGGACAGTGGGTAGCCAACCTGCCAGCAGGAGGTGGGAGGCTGCAAAGTCTCATTTGCATGCTGAGGATCCCAGGTCAAACCAGATCTTTTTCACCCCCCTCATTTGTCACTCTTCCCTGTCTTTTTCCTATCTTAGTTTCTTGATAAGAGAATTCTTCCACAAAGAACTTCAGATAGGTTTTTGTTATGAAGAAGTGTACATAGTGCTGACCTTTTCTTATATGCAAATTTAGGTTCTGCTAAGACTTCTGCTGATGTGCAGCAGCTTGTATATCACTTAAAGATTTGCAGTGTCAAGGTAGATTTTCTCATTTTATTCTGTGTAAAATTCTAAATGGGTAATGTGTTCATATTTTTAAAAAATAGCATATTCCTTGCTACTGTACAACATTGCACTAATATCACTTTAGATTATTATATATAAAGAGTTTAATTGTTTTACGTTTTACCTTTGTTTAGTTTTATGATTCCACTCCCCATAGAGAGAGAGCTTGGAGCATTGCATAAAAATGAAAAATTCAGTAAGTCAAATAAAAGACCACAGCCCTTCTCCAAAAACCTCTGCTGCCTAGTAGAGTCCAAGGCAGAACAACTGTGTTTATATGGAACTACTCATAAGAGCTGCCTCCAAACAAATACCTCCCATCCGTCCTATCCTCTCCATCCCTATAATCCACTCCACCCATCAAGTATTTCATAAACATCCCTTTTCGACTCCTGGAGCAACGTAGCAGAAACTAGTGAATCATGCAGTGTTTCCAGATGCCCACCAGGTCCAGGCTGTGACAGGGCACAACAGGAAGCAAGTTTAAATGCCAGAGGTTATGTGAACCACTTCCATTTTAGAGCAGAACACTATTAAGTTATACACCTTTAATTACTTCATCTATTGCAGTAACACAGTAGAAAAAACAAAATCTTGCCGTCATGGGGATTCTAGATATTAAGTTGCTTGAAGGTCCCAAAGCCAGAAGCATAATAACTAGGTGCTTAAAACTGTTGCTATTTTTGCGCCTCCCGCCCCTCAAGGGTCCCCACCCCCTTGTACACTACTGTCTACAATGGCATAAACTTCACTCACGAATCATCTGTTAGCTAATGTGGAACATGGAGCAGGAGCGTAGTGTTCTTAGATGATATAATGAAGGTGATCATATTTGCTTCTGAATACACTCAGTTTCTGATCATTATTAATTTCAGAATCTCAAAGTGTTAAGGTAGCAAATCCTGCAAAGGAAGAAGGGACTTTTTATTCAAATGCAGCTTGCTTGCTTTTCTTTTGGTCTTTGTCTTTCTTCAACAAAACATTAATGAAAGTGTTTGTCCTGGTCATAGTTGTGCAAGTAGTTTTTATAAAATCTAACAGTGGACCAAATTAGACCTGTGTTTTTATTTAGGCCAACATTTTCAAAGTTGGAAGTGAAAAGCTATTCATCAGTGTAGAAGTAGTGAATTTATTTATTTATTAATTTTGTTCAGAGGTGCAGCTTCCACTTGCTTCATCATCGGAGTTTACACCTCGAGGAGAAAATTGCTTTAATATTTATTAACCATTGTGAAGGTTGAAGTGTAGCACCCAACACAACGGGGATGCGATTCCAGTTGTGACCTTTGAGTATTGTGCGGGCCAGGAACGATCCGAGGCCCTTTTTTGACGCCGCGGGCTGTGGCTAGCAGCCCAGACACACTGGGTTGGGGAAGGCAGGCGACGCGCTAGAATTAGGCACGGATGCTTAATGGTTGTTTAAGATTGTTTACTTACACCGAAGATGGTCGCGGTGTAGGCTGGAACGTTTCCAGGAATACTTTGCTTAAATCCTAGTTTAAGGACTCGGGAAGAACTCTGATTCACTCACAGGAAGTTTTCGAGGCTCCGTGGAACTTTGCGCGCAGGGAAGGGTACGTCGAGGGATCGTTCGGCGACGGGGAGAAGAATCGATAGGTGATCAGTCTATCGATCAGCTTAGCCGCAAGTCCAGATCTCCTTAGAGGCACTCTGCAGCGTGCTCAAAGTTCTCCGACTTGGGCGGAAACCACTCAAGCCTCTTATATGGCTAGCAAGCCAATTGCTAGCCGCCACGTAGGAATAATTTACAACTGACCAATAGTGGGGCACGAATTTAAATACAAGTGGCGGGAACTCCTTGCAACGTGCATTTCTGTGCTGCACCGAAGAAATGCACCCTGCAAAGAAAGCTACAAATGGCGGGAAAATAATTCAGCAGTGCCGAAGCGCGCACAAACAAAAAAATCACACCCTTGGGTTGTGACAAGTATTACCACAGTGTACAGCTTTAGTTAGTACTAAGGCTCTGTTTGATTTCCAGTACCTACAATAAGATAGAGCCACTCTGATGTACTGTACTGTTGTGCAATTGGTGCAATGCCGTCTTGCTCTATAATCTTCAAAATACATAGTCACAGGAATTCTTTTTGCCCATCCCATATTTGTCACTTTTCTCCCTGGGTCTGTTTGAAAACCTTTTTAGATTCTCTTTCACACTTGAAATGCTGTAAGCTGTTTCTCATCTATTAAGTAAGTAAACAATATAAGCACCGACTCTAATAAGGGTAACAGACTGCACACTAGGGAACTTATTCTCCTAGCAGATCATGTGAAAATATCTATAAAAGGTTAGCTGGGTTGCTGCCAAGAAGGCAGGTCACTGAATCAGAACTCTGAGAACTCTGTTGTTTAAATGGCATTTCAGGAACAATGATGCTGTTTGAAATGGCACTTGAGGGGGAGAAAAGCAAATCTGCAGAATCAAGAGTAAGGGCTCTATCTTTCTCTCAGATTATGAGGGCGTCCCTCACCACACATGTTTTCAAGTCATCTCTATACATAAGGAAGAAAGTGCAGTTTTGCTGATTTTACAAGGTGTCACGTGCGGTGACAAAGGATGTCAGAGTGTCTGAGAACAAGACTGAGCTGAGCGAGCAGGCCTGCTTTTTATTTTTAGAAAGAAGCATTTAACAAATGTCTGTGCCTTCCATTCCTCCCTTATTTGACTATATTTGACAAGAACTTAACGCACGGGCCTGTAAATTATGTTTAGCAACAGTTTCTTTACATAAATCTGCATCAAGCACCAAAATCTTCTAGCTAATTAGATTTGGTTTAAATCTAATCAAGACCACTGAGGTCCAAATTTCACAGAGCCCATCTGTAACAGTAGAAGCTTTAATCAGGGCAAGTGCCTTTCTGCAATGAAACATATTGGCAGATCATTATGCCTGCAGTGTAGCCTGCTTGTCTTAGATACTCCTATAGCCCTCATTACCTTAGTGTCTAAGCACCTTACAATTGTTAATTAATTGAAATCAATGGAGCTCAGCATGAGGATTCCTGTGCTCATCTCACTACAGGGTCAAACCACGATCTGAAAAATAACAGGTACATTAAGGATGGGAACACTGAGTGAAATTAGATTAAGATTATTTGAACAAAACTTACTCAGGTATAAACTATGACATAAAACTGCCTGTTTGGGTAAATTCACTGTGAGTATTTTGAAGGGTAGGAGGTTTGAAAAAGTTGGTGTTTCCTAAGGAAATTACTGCTTCCCTACAAAGTCCCGGTAAAGTTACTAGCTGTAACATAATTGTTTCCAGATAAATCTAGCCTACAGCATTACCATAGTGACTGTCAAGTGCCAGAAGTCCAGTTGTTTTTGTAATCTTAATTCAGTCTTCTAATTCAGATAGATTGATAGATTGCTACATTATGGTACAGCCTTTAATTATATGATCACATACTGTTTTTTTTACTACAGATCCCTTGCCTCTGTTAGGGCACAGGATGGAAGATGCTCAGTTAAAGAGCAGCAATTTACTATTCTTGATCATCTTTATTGTATAGTGTGAGGACAATAGGCCTTTTTACTACATGCATTTAAACCATGCTCTTAAGCTAGAATTATTTATTTCCTTGTGGACTTTTCCATGGTGATCACTACTACAATTTCTGAGCCCTTCACAAATCTTATAAAGAATACTCGCAACATTCTTGAAAACTGAGCAGGTGACATTAACCCCATATAGAGATGGAGAGCAAAAAGACATGCCAGCACAGCATTGCTGAGACATATCACAATAAAAAAAGTGTTCACTAATTTTGCCTGCCTAATTTGAGATGCCTCTTAATACTTGGCATCATAGTGCATTTATACACTGAAAGCACAGCTCCCCTTGACTTCAGTGGTAGCTGTGAATGTTCAGCAATTTGTCTACTGAAAACAGGCATTTTTAGAAGTTTCTATTTTGGCCATATTTGGGCACATTCCTGATGTAGGCTACCCCTTGCCCAAATTCAGGGCCCTGCTCCAAAGGATGAAGGTGGAGGACAGAAGGAGGCGTTTGAACATTTATAGGAAAAAACATCTTTAATGTTTTTTAACGGCGACAAAACAATATATTTTTCTCTAGCATCATTGTTGGAAAGAGCTGAACCATTTGGGTTGACATTTTGCAAAATGATTTAGCTTGAAACAGATGGTACTCAAGGCAAATTTCAGCATGAGCAGTTAAAAATTGGCTGAGTTTTAAGCAACTAAACCCAGGGTCTTAGAATGGAGTAATGTTGGACAACTTTAATAGGTGGTGCCACCAACCTTATCTGTAATCAAATGTTTTTCCCCCAAAGCTGGTTTTAAATGCAGGAAGCCTATTAATTAAATCATGTTGTTTAGTTTATCTCATAAATCACTGAATTTAAATGTTTGATCTACTCTGTTTTTGAATCAATAAGCAGTATTTCCTTTTGCAAGCTGCTGTGTTTTCTTTGGTTCCAGAAAGATTACTTTGGCACTACACAAACCATTTTAATTTTACTAACTTTTTAGGGAGTTTTATAAATAGACACAATATTTCAAATTTGTTCAAAAATGATCACATAACAGGACATGCAAAGCGCACCAGAAGCTGTGGATTACAAAAGCTGCCTCATAACATGAAACAAAACTTTTTTTTAGGAAATGTTAAGTGGCAGAATCCAGCAGAATTGCTTACTTTAGGTGGATGCATTAGCTACGAACACAAACACCAAACAAAGAAGTTGGTTTAGAAACCCACTAAGTCTGTTTGGTTTTTGTGTAAGGAAGCATGTGAGTCACAAGCAGTGTTTTCTTGGTTTTCCAGTTGTCAGTTTAAGAAAAAGAAAAAAACCCAACTTGATGGGTTGTGATGTTATAGACCAGGGGTTGTCAACTGGGGGTACTTGGGAAGGCCTCAGGGGGTATGCGGTGGTGGTGCGGAGAATTGGGGGTACTTGGGAAGCATACTGTCATGCGCTGCCATTGCCTGCCAGTGTGTGCCACCACCAGGGCACCCCCCCCCCCCCCGCACTTTTCCAGGGGGTAGAAACTCCTGTTATAGACTGGCAGAAATATCTGTCATCAAGCAGTGGGACTAAAAATTGGTCACATTAAGGGACAAAGGAAAACCTGGGTGACAAGCCTCACACAAATAATAGGGTAGAAACAGATGTTGCCTGATGTCTCCTTTGTGTCACCATAACATTTTTTTATGGCGGTACAAATGGTGAGCAAACAGATGTCCCTGCCCTTCGTTGTGTCACATCAGAGGAAAATCAGTGGTGTGACAAAAGGTAGTAATATACTCTGCAGCTTTATTGTGCGCAGACGTTGATTAGCTCTGTGGCAGGAGAGTGGACGTAGCCTGAGCTGCCCACACTTTCCAGACACCCCAGGCAGGTGCTTTGGTGGCTTGAGGGCCCCTCAAGCTCCTGAAGCACCTGTGTGGCCTTCCTTGCTTACTCAGGGGCACCCTAAGGAATCTCACGCTGCTGATCCATAAGCAGGGAAAGCAGGAAACCCCAAATTTCCCTGCTTATGGAGACACCCCACAGTCTTCACAGGTGTGTTTATGAGTATGAAAAGCTTGCACAGGTCCCATGTGGAGGCACAGGACCCAGGGAATCTCTGGTACCCTGTGCTTCCACATAAGGACCAGCTTACTGAGACTCATCCACAGGAGGCAGGTGTAGGTAAATGAAGAATAGAGGGATTTTCCCACATATCAGACCTGCCTTGGAGATCTCAGGGGTGGATCTAGGTAAGCAGGGAAAGTGGGACTTGTGTCCCCAGATGCCCTGAGGGCAGGTCTGGATAAGCAGGGAGACCCAGGGCTTGAAGGGCCTGATCCTGTCCAGGAATGCCCAGGTTCATAGGAGTGGGCCTCACAAGCCCTAGGAGAACAGATCTCCCTTTGTCCCTCCTTATCAACAGGAGGGACAAGAGGCGATGGGTGTTTTGCCCAATGAAGCGGATCAGTTGTGCCACAACACAATGTAGTACAGCTGATGCACTTCATTCAGTGACACGTTTCTAGCCACAGGGCACTGTCATGTAACACTTCTTCCCCTATCCCCTCTATTCATCATATATTATTTATTAGGGATCTGATTATTAGAACTTTTGAGTTTCTCTCTCTCTTTCTTCTTGAGAGATTTAAAAAGTGCCAATGAATGTAATGCCCAGGCATGGTTTTAAACCTACATGTGAATATTTTCAGTATGCACATTTCTGAATAGCGTGAGGGTAGTTACTTTCTCATTAGCTTCTGTGAATCATTAGTACAGTGACACTTTTGTAACATTAGTGACATTGACTTGTTTCATCAATTTAAATAGATTTCTTTAGAGGGGAAAAAGTTCCATTAGTAATTCTGCTAAAAAAAGAAAATTCATGTATGTAAGACCCCTCTAGCTTAAGCATTTGTTTTAAATGCTGTACAGTATAGGGTAGACTTTGCATCCATTTAAAGGCTTTTCTGAAACCAAGTCCTATGATTAAGAGGAAAAACATTTACAACTTTTACAGTTGAAATGAAAAACTGTTGGCTCATTGAACTTCCTTAGATCTGTCACTTTCAGGTACTTAATTATCTTAATGTAGAAATTGGATGGTTAAAAAGATCAGAAATAATAGGACCTGTGGAAGAATATAAATTCAAATACAGTTTTCTTTTAATCCTCACGGACTCGAGACTCTGTGGACTAATGGTATTTGTCGCCATTTCTGTTGTAGCACAGAGTAATGCAGCAAGAACATCTGACCATCATAAGTCATAGAGGAAAAAATTTTAAAAAAGGAAAATTGTTCTTCAGCACACTGGTCCAATAATCCTCTAGGCCAGTGGTTCTCAAACTTTTTTTGACCACTTGAAAATTGCTGAGGGTCTCGGCGGACCACTTAATAAACTTTTTGGCAGCAGCGTCCAAACGGCCTTGATCTCCATCATCAGAAAAAATGAATCAAGTGCAGGGCCAAGTACAGGTAGTCTCGATTGTTCTGCAACCTTTCTGCCGACCACCTGAATGGAGTTCGTGGCCCACCATTTGAGAACCTCTGCTCTAGGCAAATCTTGTTGGTTAATTACACTGCTCAAATAGAATGGCTTGCTTACCTCGTTATATTATGTAGCTTAATATCTAATTATGATAAAGAAGTATTACTCTTGTTGCATGAATTCAGTGAAATAATGTGCATTTGGGGTGATCTTGAAGGCAGTTATGGAAAAATCTTTGAGCGGATATAGATCCATCTTTCACACGGTGAATGACTTGAGCTTTTCTTGTTGAAAAGCTACTGCTCTATTATATAGCCCTGGAGTTCGCTACCATAGTTGTGGTAATCCATATGGATGCTTTGTTATGCTGTTGCTTCTTTTGACACAGCTCAGTTTTGCATACAGTGCAAAACCAGGCACAACGAAATATCTGCTGCATGGGAGAACAAGTTGGGAGCTCTGCAGTGGAACACTTTTCAGCAAAGCTGTGAGGGCCAGCAAATTTAAGGCATCGATTCTCCAGTCAAGTTGATTTTCTTTCTAAAAGACACAGTTTCCATAAATCTTGAAAGTAAGAGTAAACCTCAACACTAATAGGCAACTACATAATCACTTTTCAGTATTTCTTTCAAATCTAGCTCCTTCAAATAGCGGCATGGTCAGTATATAAATTCTTTCTTCCAAAAATTGCCAATTGAATTATTTATCTACCTGCAACAGGACTTCCTTGACTGTGCGTACCATTGCAACTCTGTGGTGGGCATGGGAATGTCTCGCAACATGCTTTGTGCACAATAATTCTTCCTTCCCCTGTACCTCAAGCATACAAAACTCCCGTGTGGTTCTTACCCCTGGCTTTGGCCTCCATGCCTTGTACTTTATTCTGTGTGGAAAATAGTGCTGAATTCTTCTCTCATTTACATCATTCCAAATCTGAAAGTAACTGCCATGTAGTCAATGGAATTATGCTGGATTTAAAGAGATTATAATAAGTAAGAACAAAATTTCACTGAGAGGAAGCCATTAAATTTGAAAATGAGGTCCGTATGTGCAAACGTGGTGTTGTTTTTTTTATTTTAATAAAGCTGATGCATTTTTCTATGCAAGAAGCTTCCTACCAGGTCCTAAACCCCTAGTCTTGAGCTCTTTGACAATACATGTTCATGATGGCCTTGGCCCATAAATTATTCTTTATTACCAACCCCCCTCAGGAAGCAAGAAGCAGCCTCATTGTACACTTCATCTTGGTCTTTCCTTCTCTAACTTCTTCGATTTATCTATGGGTGTTGTGTGATGTGATCTAGTTCAATGTTACTGTGCTGGCTTCCAACATGCTTCATTCTGCACCAGAGTATGAGGATACCAAAAATCGGTTAATTTGTTGAGCTGTTTCTTTATACAATTTGACAAACGAGAACTCTGAAAAATTATACTTGCCATCAAAACACTTTGGTTTCAAAATGTAAAGCTCTGTTTATAATAATTTTGATAAAAGCTAACAACCAAACTCCAGCCAGGTTCCAAAACGCAGGTTAGTGCATAAGAGAACTTTTTAGATTTACAATAAAGCAAATTATCTTCACTTCCAATGCTCTTAATGTTCACTGTTTTTGGAAATGAGGAATTGCTTATTTTGGCAGTGTCAAGTACTTCCTTTTATTGAGCTAGTTATTTTTTAAATGTGATGGTTTGGTGTCTTCTAATTTATTTGTTTGCTTATCAGATGGTTATTGTTGTATTAAGCAAAATATAATCACAGCAGTGTTAGTTATTAGGTGGCATTGTACATAGCCTGACATATGTTGTGGGTTTGTGATCATTCTTAGGATTCACATACTTGTGGTGGAGGTGGTAGTATTGGTTTTGTGGGTTACGGATACAGAATATCCTACAGTGTTCTCAAACGCCATCTGGTGGAGGGGTGGGCGGGTGGAACTGGGTAGTTTCAAGTAAAGCTCAGCATTCAGACGAGAGCATACAAAATGTCAGTAAAAGGTATACAAGAAAAAGGAGGCAAGTCTCAATGCGAAAAATAGCAAATTTTCCTGTCAGGCCTTTTGGCTAAATTCAAGTGTTGACTTGACAATATGCATGCCTTGATGTCTTTATCATAGTGAAATAAAGCCACCCTTGTCATGTACTCTGACCACAGAGAGGTTGAGTGAAAGTGAAGTTTGTTTCTGTTTCTTTTTTTTTCCCTTTAAACCTCCAAATGCCTTTAGGTTGAAATTTCTTAACAGAGATCACAAAGGAAGTAAGAAGGATGACTTGGGCAAACAGCATATTAAATTCTTCCTACCTGTAAAATTGAGGCAAGACTTTAACTGCTTCCTTGAAAAGAAATATGTCCCATTTATTCTCGGTGCAGCATTTTGAAACCCACTTACGCTCTTAATGCACTTAATGCAACATTCTGAAAATTCACTCCGTAAGAAGCATTTCAGTGCTGTGTTTAATAAGCTGCCAGTTACAGCTGTAGTTTAGGGCTTTGGATTAAAATGGGTGTTTTGGAACCACCTATTGATGTGAGAGACAATTTCCATCACCCGAAAGGCTTGATGTTCGTTCTCATTAGCACTGTGACTAAAAACAGTTCTGAGTTAACTCCACAGTTGCCTGTAACACTATTGCATTTAAGGTGATTTAGAATAAAGTGCGTTATTTCAGACCTAAAAATTGTAAGCAGGGTAAGCAGAGATACCCTCAGCAGATTGCATGTCAGTAGGACCTCTAAGTGCAAATTGCAGACTCCTTTTGTAGTCAGTACTGTAGAATCTGTTCCAAGGCACACGTGTTGTGAAAAAGAACATATTAAATAACAATATTCTGGTTCTTTCTTTGTTTTGAAGTGTTACCACTGAAATGCAATGGTGGTGGAAAAAACATCATGACTTGGGTGTTGCTTCTAAAGAAGTATTATTCCTTTTTCTGAGAGCTGCCTGAAGAACAATAAACCTCTGTATAAGTGTGATTTGCAGCTCCCATTGATGGAGCCAGGCAGATTTCAGATGCTTAGGAAACCCTAACTAATCCCATTAAAGTTCAAATCTGTATCTTTACTTCAAATTTCAGCATTGCATTGTACAATTTCCTTCAGCATTATCCACCAGAGTTAAACCAGGAGGCCTGGTATTCATGGGTTGCCTGAGTAGTCTCTTAATGAAGATAAATGACTAAGTCTTTCAGAAACAGTGGAGCATGCAATACAGAAATTAAGCAGAGTTTTCTCTAAAAATTAAACATGGGCTTTGGACATGCACCTTTAAGACACAAGCTTTAATGCAGATCATGAATTATTTCTAATAATTTTTATTTTCTTTTTCCTCTAGGCTGTGACAGTACGAAATTCCATGGCTAAATCATTATACAGTGCTCTGTTTGATTGGATAGTTTTTCGAATTAATCACGCGCTTTTGAATGCAAAGGATGTGGAAGAAAGCACCAAGGTAAATTCTGGATCCTCGTACTTGGTTGTTAGGTTGTAACCTTGGCTCTAACATTTACAGTTAAACAAGTACAAGCACGTGTAACAAAATAGTCAAATGTAGTGTAGAGACACGAGAAGTAGTAGTAGTTACAGGGTAAAACATTACACAAACTACTGATTACAAGCAGACCCAAAAGGCCTGTTCCTGCTTGTATTTCAAGAATGAGACCATAATTTTATTTTTTTAAAGTGACATTTTGTGAATTGTGATAATAAATGACATCAAGGAATTGAGTCATGATGTGAGTCATGATTGAGAGAGGATTTGTGTCTGACAGAAAACTGTCTGCCCCCTATAAGACTGCTAATCTCAATTTTATTTAAATGATTCCTGTAATGTGCCAGTCTCTTTTATTTGTAAACCTGTAACATGTAATGTTATCGAGAAGGGAGGTCAAAAGAGGTTAGAGGATGGAATGCTACAATAGGTTGCTCATTTAATGGAATTTTTCTACTTTTAAACCAAGGAAGAACAAATGGGTATAAATGGGCTTTGAATCAATTTGTGCTGGAAAATAGGATGTTTCTATCCAGCAGAGGAGGAAGATTCTGGAAAAGCTTTCCAGTAGGAACATTTGGCTAAAGAAACTTAACTGATTTCAAGTCACAGCTTAATAAATTTGATAGGGTTTACATGATGTGAGCACAAGTGATAGCAGGGGGGAGTCACTCAGTGACTCAAGATATAACTCCTAATATACAAATATTTTCTTCTGCCCTCAAAAGAGACTTACTCTTCTTTCAAGTTAAGGGTTGTCTGTATGTGTGCATACACACGCAAACGGAGCTAGTCAAATACCCTTGGCTTTGAAGTTGGGTACAGGCCAGCAGAACTTTTGGTCATACATCGTAGCTGATGCTACAGCTGCCAAAAATGATTATTTAGCTAAGTGCTAACATTGTGTTTGAATTATCCTACTGTAGAATTGATTGAAATTACAGATCCTTAAAGTATGCCTGACCCTTTATTTTACTGCGTAGATATGCTTGTAATATATAAGGAAAATAATTATGGTCTGTGTGCACACATCTTTGTTTTTGTAAAATTCATTTTTAATATGTGGTGATGACACTGCTGGCACGTGAGTTTGTTAAAATGGATAACATGCTATGTTTCTTCTGGCTGCTCTCTCTGCTATTTGGTATTTTGCTGTAAATTTTATGTTCTGTCTTTGTTCCAAGAGCCTAAAGGTTTCCTTTGGGCTGTCTGAAGAGAGAATTTATGTATTTGGTGAGCCTACGAGTTGGCTTTTTTGTTGGGGGGAGTGTAGCTCAAATATTAACCAAATGAATTATCTATTTTTTGGAAGTAATTTAAAATGCTAGCTGTTCCTTAGTGTATATCTACATTAAAGGTATGTGCTTGTGCTAGGACAGTATACCTTGCCTACTGAACCTAACTTAGAATACTGTAAAAAGCTTTAAAAGCTTTTATAAACCTAGACTAATTTTTATAGAGATGTAAAAATTATCACTCTTATCACTTAACCCTTATCACTCTTAAGGCCACTTTATGCACAGGAAAAATAAAGCACAGAGCATAAGTAACCTGTCCAGGGCCACAGAAAGACTGTCCCAGAGTCGGATAATAATGATACATAATTCAGGTTCTTTTGATTCTCATCCTGCACTTGTCTCCATTGTTTTTACTTTATTTGACTGTCAGTAGGTATGCTTTCAAAGAATCATGCAGGCTTTTGTAGAGTAAGGGGAATGTTGAAATGGGTACAGTAGAGGCTATCAGCTTGTATAGGTAAGTGCTTGTTACTTATAAAGCATAGTTAAAGGAAAATTCAGAGCATCCATATTCAACATAAATATATAAAAAAAGCAATTTTATATATCCCACTTAAGGTGTCTGTCTGACATTGGAGGGGCATGTGATGATGATGAATATGGGCTTTTTTGTATTAATACTCTGGAGAGAGTAATAATTGATTTCTCTCAGTGCTCACAGTTTGCATTTTATTTCCCTTGCAATCCAGTTTTGCAGAACATGTCTAGACTCTTATTTCTGATTTGATTGGGACTGGTTACAAATCTCAAAATAACTACTTACAGAGAAAAGAGAGCTACCAAACCAAAATAAGACCATGCTTATTCTTTCTTTGCTTATAAAAAAAGGGTCTGCAGGTGTGCAATACTGTGCTAAATCAAGACCCAAAATCTTGTTTAGCATCTTTCCTAATCAAGCAGTTGATCCAATAAAAGATTTAACCAAAAATGGAAAAAACCCTTGTCTTGTCAATAGTTTTGTTCACAGAAGTGCTTTCACTGGACTGCAAATCAAAAATAATCCCTTAGTTATGCATAGTCCATCTCTGCAACCCTGCTGCTACTTTTTTCATCCTTCTATTCTTGCTTCCCTGCTCTTGTACTATTGTTCATACTCTTCCTAACTCCAGCGTTACCAAATAGATTATATGTGCATGCTTATGTATGTATATATACATGCATGCACGGGCACATGCACACGTGTGCATACGCATGTGCGGGCACATTATTATAATTATATTTATAGCGATTTGGCTAAATGCTTGGAAGTTTGGTTATGTGGCCAAAGGCCCAAGTGAAATCATTTGACCAAAGGATTAGAATTTGTGGTCACTGAACCAAAGTATTAGATTGGCAGAATGACTAATGTGCAGGTTTGCGCCTCCTGAAGGATTATAAATCCTCCCACTATTGTTCTACTCAAGTATGACCAGTTTTTTGTTCTCTCTAGCATAAAACTATAACACACATGGTTCTGGAAAGATTACTTCATCTTAATAAACTATCATTGATAATTCTATCAAGTTAACGTAACTTTTTTTTATTTCAACTTCTATACATCCAGATACCATAATTCTGAATATTTGTAATATTGCTTTAGGTTGATGGTACTCAACATTTTTGCTTGGCAGGTCAGATGGGCAGTGCCCTATCTGTCTGTGGGTCTGGTCCGGCAGGCACAGTGGGGCCTGATCTTGCTGTGTGGAGAAGGGTGGGAGGCAGCCTGGCCCCAGTCCAGGTATGGGGGTGGGGAGGGGAGTGGGGCCAACCCTGATCCAGCTGCACAGGAGAGGGGGCATGGCCTAGCCCTGATTTGGCCACATGGGGGGTTGAGAATCTGGCAGTGGGAGAGGGTGGCAGTATCAGTTGCTATTGCTTCCCCACCACTAAACTTCCAGACACATGGGGAGCCCTGTGGGCCACATATCATGGCTCTGAAGGCCAGATGGCCAACCAAGTGCCTGTCCAACCTGTTCTTGAAAATTTCTAGGAATTCCCAGGAGATAAAGCTTCTCTTATCAGCCTATTCCAATGCTTGACCACTCTTAGAGTCAGAAAGCTTCTCTTGAAACCATCTTCTCCTGTAAAGTGCTCTATCTGGGGAGAAATAATCTGCAACACACTTACAGGCTTGGTGGTGCTACACTTGCCAGCACCACAACTGAAAAAGATCTGGGGGTCATGATAGACCGCAGAATGAACATGAGCCACCAATGTGGTGCCATAGCTGGTGGAGCAAGCAAAACACTGGTATGCATCTACCGATGCATCTCAAGCAAGACTAAGGATGTCATCCTTCTTCTCTACTCAGCCTTGGTGAGACCACAGCTGGAGAACTGTGTCCAGTTCTGGGTGCTGCACTTCAGGAAGGATGTGGAGAAGCTTGAGAAAGTTCAAAGGAGGGCCACATACATGATTAGTGGTCTGGAGAGCAGGTTGTATGAGGAGAGGCTGAAAAACATGGGACTGTTCAGCCTGGGGAAACAAAGTCTTACAGGGGACTTGGTGGCAGCCTATAAGTATATAAGGGGCATACTTCAGGGCCTGGGGGAGCATCTGTTCACCAAGGCACCCTAGGGGAAAATGAGAACCAATGGCCACAAATTGCTTGAAAATTGCTTCAGATTGAACATAAGGCAAAACTGCTTTATGATTCGCGTACCATGGGTCTGGAACAGACTCCCCCCAGAAGTGATAGTCACCTTCCCTGGAGATCTTTAAAAAACATCTTGATGTGCATCTTGCTGGGGCCATCTGACCCTAGCTGTCTTTCCTGCCCAAATGCAGGGGGACTGGACCTGACAATCTCATGAGGTCCCTTCCAGCCCCTAATATCTATGAATCTCCAACCTAAATTTCTCGTGCTGCAGCTTGAGGCCATTTCTCCTAGTCCAGTCTCCAGCGGTCACAGAGAAAAGCCCATCTCTACCCTCTCTATAATTGCCCTTCAGGTATTTGAAGACTGTAATCAAATCCTGCCCCCGCCCCCACAGGCTTCTCTTCTCCATACTTAAATAACCCTATTTATTTTAGCCTTTCCTCAGAGGTTATGCTGCTTAGGCTTCTAAGCATTTTTGTTGCTTTCTGCTGGACTTTTCCCTATCTTTCATGAATGGTGGGGCCCAGAACTGGACACTTTCAGAAGTGAAGCCCCTGAATAGAGCTCAAAGATCACTGCCCTTGATTTGCAAGTGGCACTCTTGTTGATACAGCCCAGTATACTCTTAATCAGAAAAAACCCAGGAAAGCACTTCAAGTAAGAGTGAGCTTTTTTCACTTTTAAGGAAAGAATTCACATAAATTGTCAGCTCTTGTTACTCTCTCTCATGAGCAGCATGTCAAGATCATGGATTTAATTAAGCCACTGCTCTGCAGATACAATTTAAATACAAACAAACTCTTCAGATAGGGACAGAAGTTACACATAAACTGGCTTAAACGATCACAAATTGGTTTAAACCTGTAACAGAACAAAAGTTCAGTGAACATAAACCAGTTTCAAAAGGGCTGAAACTGGTTTAAGATAAACCTGGTTGAATGTAGTATCAGACTTAACTAATTTGGGTCAAACAGGTTTATGAAACTTCTGTCCCAGACCCCTTCCTGGTTCAAATTAAATCAGTCCCCTAGCGTCCCAGCATGCTTTCCAGTCCTGGGATGGGTTGTGCTGTCTGCTCCAGCAGAGAAGGGGAGCGGGGGGGGGGGGGGGGGAGGCAGGGACCCCAACTGGGGTCTGGGGCCAGGGAGGGGGGTTAAAGTTCCCTTCCCCTGAGTACAGAGCTGCCCTGCCCTGCTAAAAACTTACTGGTGCCTGCAACTGTGGACTACAAATCCCAGAGGCACCTGGAAGCAGGAAGAGGAAGTGATGAGCAACCCTGCAGATTCCTGCTGCTCTGATTCTGGATTGCAAATCCCAGAGACCTCAGGAGCAGGAGGAAGATGAAGTGAACACATAGCCCATGTTGGCTATGTGCCAAAGAGCTGTGCTTTAGCACCACCCCCAGCTTGTGGACTGAGCCATTGCAGGCATGTGGCTGCATTTCCTAAATCAAAAGTGAATGTCTGTCTAGTTGTTTCTCAGTTTAATTTCTTCAGTTTAAACTAACCTGCAAAGACTAAATCAGTTCAGCCTCGGGCTTTTTGACTATCTGTACTTAGCCTTCATATCACCTCCCCAAAACAATTTCATATTAAATATTTAAGCATAACCATTATTCCCTTATTCCTAGTACTGGTTAATCTACCCTACTAAGACTGCCATTAAAGAAAAATTGCTAGTCTAGTTATAAACAACAAAATAAACTATTCTGTTTTGTCTTTTTTTTTTTTTATTGTTAGTGGCTTCTATAATCAGTTGTAGCTTGCCACTCAAAATGCCACAGGAAATTCAAAATCAAAGGAAGAGAAGAACAATCAAAAGAGAATTGCCAAAAGTCCTCTTTTCAACAAAACAAAAAAAAAATCACAGGTATCTCACATGATGAGCAATGAAGCATTCCACAGTGATTTTAGCATTGGAAAAGACAGAAGAGATGCAAGAAAATTTCTAACCGATTAAGCCGCCAAAAAGCCTCTTTTTTTTTTTTTTTTTAACTGACCCCAATCTGTTTTCTGGGTGGATAATGTGTGTTAGGAGTTCTGGAGCTGAGCCAGAACACTCTAATATTAACATAATATTTTCCCTTTGCAATTTCAAAAGGGAAGACTAGAGCAGGGCTCTAGACCTGTTCGTATTTCAAAGCACTCGTGAAAATGTGTAAATGCATCACTTGTTATCAAGTTGCTCCTAAAAGAAATGTAGTTTTGGATAAGTTAAGTCTTAAGCTTGAGTAAATCCTCTGAAATAACACAGGTGGATTTCATGGCTAATCCCATGCTTTCTGGTCCACAAACGGGCACCAGTAGAGCACAAAGACAAAGAAATTTCTTGCTTATTTCGTGATGACCGCATTGATGAAATATAATGAAAGATGAATCTGTACGTTTCTTAGCTTGATTTCACTATCTGACGTAAGGCACTGACAAGAGAAAAATGCCCTAACATCACTTGTGTATACTTTATGATTCCTTGTATGGTTTTCACTTTGCATTTTCTGCTTCTTTAAGAGGTCCTGATAATTTAGTTTGCAGTCCTATATTTTAACATTAAAGAAATATAAATAGGTATTTGTTCCTTTAAGTTCTTATGCCATTTTGGCTTGAGTCACTAAGTTCAGTCTTTATTTTAGCATCTAAATATCATGTGGATGGTACACGATAACCTCTCAACCCCTTTTTCAAAGGGTGCTTTGAGTCTAGTGAGACACCCCTTTTAAGACTCAAGGCACCCCTTGAAAGATGGCAACTCTTAGTTTTCACTCTGGTTTTTTGACTACAGAAAAAAATAATAGAGCAGTTTTTGGATGCAAAGAACTTAGAGGCTAGGGACAGACATTCAAAAAGCCTGAGACTGAATTAATTCAATCTTTGTATGTTAGTCTAACCTGCAGAGATTGAACCAATTTGCAAGTAGATACACATTCACTTTTGATTCAGGAAATGCAGACACATGCCTGCAGTGGCTTAGTTTAGAAGCCGGGGGGGTGCTAGAGTGAGCCTTCCCTTCCCTTCGACAGTGCTGAGCTGGGGTGGGGGGCGTGACCAGGCCCCCACAGGATGCTGTGATTAGGGAGGGGTTTAAACCCCACCCTGGCCTCCATAGTCCCCAGCCAGGGTGTGCCTGGAGGGGGATGTGGGGGGAGCAGCCCTCACCAGGCTTTTCCCCCTGCTTACTGCTCAAGACCCTGGCCCTTAGCTAGCACTCTGAGGCAAAGGGGGTATGGGTGGGAGGACTGCTAGTGTAGAATGCATGCATCTGTTAAAGATACTGAACTTTTCAATCTCTCTCCCCCTGCTTCTTCATACTGTCTCCAGCAAACTGACAGCACTCACAGGTCCCACGCATTGCAAACCAAGTCATTTCACACACCTCTCTCTGTCCCCTCATGAACACTGTCAGATTGTGGCTTTTCAAGCAAGCCAGCAGGGAGCCTATCAGAACACAAAGTTTATCAGCACATCAAGATAACAAGAACCAGCTTTTTCCAAGGCATTTGTAAGGAAGAATGGGGGGACATTACCAGCTGACCTGCTGATTAATTCCAAAAAGCCCTAAGCAGACACCATTTTATCTGCCTTTGTTCCAGTGAAATTGGAGATACACACACACAGACACCTCACAGTACTAGCTAACATGGGGGGTGGCATGACTGTGACCAGATGCTGGCTGAGGTCCGTGCCGCTGCGGTCCAAGCTGTGAGAGAGGGGAGGAAAGGAGGAGGGATCCCTGCTTGAGCAGCGAGTGCTGTGCCTGCAGTCTCCACCTCCTTCTCAGCCAGCCGGAGCTCTGGCTAGGGAGGGAGAGGGTTGGGGCTAGCCCTGCTTTCTAGAGCAGACAGCCCAGCCTGGGGCTGAAAAACATGCTAGGCTGCTGGTTTATCTTAAACCAGTTTTGGCCGTTTTGAAATTGGTTTATGTGCACTGAACTTGCACTCTGTTGCAGGTTTAAACCAGTTTCTGATCACTTCAACCAGTTTGTTTAACTTCTGTCCCTAGCCAGAAGGACTGCCACAAGGCAGGACTCAGTTTACCTAACAGACCAACCACAGTCTATAGCACAGTTTATGTAATGAGCAATTCCATTATAATATATGCTGTCATGTTACGTGAGGTAGAAGGCAGTGGTTCACAATGGCTTTGAAAGTAAAACCCTGTAGACAGACAGAAAGACACTTTAAGTCTTTTACATGCTGAACAATTTTTACATTTGAGGACAACCAGCTAATAACCCAAAACTGAATGGTTTGTTTAATTTTGCCCCTCACTTCCCTCCCCCCATTGGTGCCCCTTGCTCCCCAACCACAGCTCCTGCTCTCCCAGCCCTGCTGGAGGAGCCCCCAAGGTGCCAGGGCTATGGGGGCAGGGGCCGTTACCTGCAGGAGTTGTTCTCCAGGCTGCCTGGCAGCCCTCCCTGGCCCCTCCCAGCCCCCTTGCAGGCTGGAACTCTGCCAGCTACAGAGAGCTCTTTGCAAAACTGCAAAATCCACGGGTTTCTCTGCTTAAATGAGAAATCCACCTTTGCTTCTGGTACAAGGTAAAAGCCATGGTTTTCTCCATTTTCCCATGGGAAATGGAAAACCCGGATCCCTGTTAATAACTAAAAAAAAAAAAATCTGAAAACCACTTGAAAACAACTCTGATACATTTATACAGAAATGAGGGAGAATTGGGGAATCTACATTCATAAACAAATGACAAAAGCCGAGAAAGGTTTTCTGTCAAACACAGTGGTCTACTGCTTTGTTGGCATTGATACTGTTTAAGGCAGTGACAAGTGTTTTTTAGTATTCCCTAATGTCACAAGGTGAAAAGAAATAAATTTAAGATCTTCCACTGAAGGTTTAATATCCTAGTTTAGGGCTGGCCAACTTCTCAGCGTCTGGGGGCTGTATGCCCTGTGTCCCACACCAGCAGGAGCTTGCACCAGTGGGAGCCGTGGGTCCCAGGGGCCACATACTCCCCAACTGCACCATGCATCTAAGTGCCCACCCCCTGCCTCTCTACACGTCCCTTCTGCTGCACCAGATGCCTAAAGGCTCCCCACTGCTGCTCCTCTCGCCCCCCACCCCCCCCTCACTCTGCTATATTACATACCCAGGCACCTCTCTGTTACACTGTGCATTTCCCCATCCCCACCAGCTGCTTCTCCTGTCACCTCCTTGCTGAACTGCATGCCCAGGCACCCTGACGCTCACCTCTAGCTTCCCAGCTGTAAGCTCCCACACGGTACTGCACCACACATACCTGAAGCTTCAGGCTCCCCTGAGCACTGAAGGTTGTGTCATGCTGCACCTTGTTGCCATGTGGAGCAGGCACAGGGGCTGGAAGGGGAAGCTGGAGGGAGCCTGGAGCCACTGGCTACCGCTGCAGCTGGAGCAGCAGCTGGGTGGGAGCACAGGAGCTGAATTTAACACCTAAGGGCTGCATGTGGCCTCTGGGCTGCCAGTTGGTTAACCCTGGTACAGTTGATATAGAAAGAAATTCCAAGATCTTATTAATAAAAGGCAAATGCAAAACACTTGTGGCAGGTGAGGGAGGCAGGGGTGGGTGGGGATAGTTAGGGTATTAGGAATGATGAAACACCTACAAGCTATAGTGCAGAAAAAAATGAGCAAACACAGAAAGAACCAGTGACCAAGTAAACTTGAACAAAAGCAGCAATATTGTAGAACAAAAATAACATAAAAAACTCAAGTCAGGGGCAGTGAACTGCAAATTCTAACTGTGCCAGCAGGCAAAATAAGCCAAGTCCTGCTGTGTATTATAGCATAATTTGTTGTACCTTTAATTGGGAATATCAATGGTGATCTGAATAAAGTGTTTTGAAAACTAGACTTGAAAAACAAAAGGGGGGACAAGGATTGTTTATTTAGTTGCTAGTAGAGACCAAGAGAGAGTCCAAAATGAAGGAAAGGCAAAAAAAATAAAGACATGAATATTAATATTTTTTTTACCTTGTTCCAAGTGCTCAGACGTAGGCCAACTGATTGGAATTTGTAGGAAATGGCTTCTAGCAGAGGGGAAAAAAGGCTCAGCTTCTCTGATCAGCAAAATTACAGATTTTCCATTGGGGTGATCTATTTTTAAATTAGTTTTCCATTGGTAAAAGACAGAATGGCAAGGAATCCTGTAAGGACACTGATAAAGGTTGATAAGAAGTTTTGGTTTACAGGGCTTATTTCAGATGTTTTTTACTGTAAAACTCTGATTTTTGTCCCAATCTCAGTAACATCTTAGTACTCTTTCTTAAGCAGTGGCCACAGGTGTGCTCATGTGGCGCTGGGAGTCCAGAGTAAAGAGCAGCGGCTTTGTATCTATGTCATGATATATGTAATACTTTAATTTTCCTTCTCAAGATTCCAGCTTGAATGTATTCAAAGTCCTAAGCTACCACAGAAACACAGCAGGCCCAGGCCTGTCAGACCTGGTAGTTCCAGTCTTTGTGGCCTTTAAAAGTAAGTTGGATTTTGAGACCAGCCAAAAGCTGGGGGAGAGACTAAAAGAAGGTAGAGAAATGTTGTGGAGATGGAGCCTGAGGAGAGAGCTGAAACCACACCTGAAAGTTAAGAAAGCAAGTCTGGAAAGAAGAAAGATAGGGAGATAGAAAAAAAGAGATGGAGCCTGATAAAGCAGCAATGTACCCAAGTCTTTCAGTTTGGTCATCCTGGCACTGAAAAAAACACTGATGAGGCGAACTGTTTTGGTTTTTTTTTTTTCTTTTCTACTGAGCTACTTACTTGCGGTTGGTCTGATAAAAGATAATCTATCCCTCTCATAGATTTCTTGGACCATCACAACCGCCCAACCCTACTACAGCTATTAGTCTAATTTTTTGCAGTCTAAGGACATATCCATGTACAATCTTTAACGAGTTAGTGCCTAATTGAGTCAACATCTTATTTAGAGAATTCATCTGATATAGGTTTAGGACCAAAGTAGGGACCAAGTGTATGGACAATCTGCTTTTTCCAGTTCCTGAGACTGATGGAGCCACACCTATGCTAGAAAAATGGGTGGGGACTTTTCCAAAATTCTCAGTATAAAGAAGAGGAATAAAATTCAAACTGGTTAGTAACTAAAGCTGCTATAAATAGCTTTTTGTCCTTGGCAGTCTGTGTTCCTGCCAACTGGTTCTACCTGCTATTTTTTTTTGGTTTTGCTGTTGTTTGAATTGGATCCTCTTCTTCTGCTTGTGTAAATAGTTTAGCCAGTCTTCCTTCTTCCTAGCTATCTGTCTGTGTAATAAATAGATCATCCCAGAGAGCATTTCATCATGAGCTGGTTGTGCTGCTCATCCTGGTATTCACTCCACTTTTTCTTGATGACTCAAGCTTTGTGTAGCCACAAGCTGATTTTATTAGTTGTAAATGATTAAAATACTTTGTTAAAATGCACAGTTAAAAGTTTGTAGATTATTTTGTATTGGTTATTAGTAAACATTAGGCTATCTCAGTATTGGTGATGTATTTCTTCATACATATGTAAAATCTTAAGTAGATGCTAAATCACATAGCAAAATTTCTAGTCATCTAATGGCGCATGTTTTAAGGAGCCACTTTTTAGAACAGAAGAAATGAAAAAAACATTTACTTTTGGCATTCCTTAAAAATCTTTCAAGTATTCACTGTCCAATGTTGACATTGGGTTTTAGAAGCCCAGCCCTTATACCTTTGTTCCAGGTGGGGACAACCCTCGGACCAACCACAGCACCTGTCAGTTGATAATAGGTGAATTTATTGATACAGAGTGATTAAAAAAGCAACAATACAAACAATCAAATGATTCTATATCTACCAATCCTAGGGCTGTTATCAGAGTCAAAGTACATCTAGTCAGGATGCAGGCTCCACTCTGAGGCTCTCTTTTAGGTGTCATCAGTCTGGAGGTGGGATGCTGAGGCCCACAGCCCCCATCCAGTGGTGTGCATGAGATGGATTGCTGGTATGCCCTTGATCCATGGTGGCCTTAGGGTCCCTTCCTGGGGGATGGGGACCCTGCTCAAGAAAGAGGAGGAGGGACAAGGAGGGACACTTTGTTAATCTCAATTCACTGCTTTTATTTTCTCCTTCCCCCTTGATAACTCCTGATGACTCTTCATCTGTGGCTATCTCTGGTTGGCTGCCTCTCTGTGGTCACACGTCCACGTAGCCTTCTGGACCTTCTCCTAATTTGGTTGGTTCCCCCAAAACCTGGACTCAGTCCCCCTGCGGCTCTGGGGCCTTGTAGCTGTCACTTATCTTGTGTTATGGGACAGTACGGTACATACTTCTTTGGTTCCCAGGCTGTGCGTCCTTGATGTGTTAGACAGCCAGTCTACCTTGAAGGCTGTGATCTCATGTTATGGCATGTGTCGTCCCCCCCCCCCCCCCAAATTCTCAGGCTGTGTCTATCCGTTGGCCTTGTTGAGTTAGATAGCCCATCTGTTTTCAGGACCATGAGAAGCTGTGTGTGCATCTCCCAAGCTCTTTAGGAATCCATTTAACCCCTGCTGCCCATCTTGAACCCTTATAATGCATATATCTGTACCTATAAGCCAATTCCCAGAAAACAGGCCTTTAAATGCTATTTTTAAGCCAACATCTAGGTGATAAGGAAATTTTGACTTGGCTATTTTCTGAATTTGAGCACTTCTCTTCACGATGCTGCGATTCTTTTAAAGGTCTTTGGTTGTATTAGAGAATGTCTCACAACTTGAGAAAAATATTATTCTGGATTGTCTCCATTAATTTAATTTGCCTCGCTAAGTCGCATCGAATGATTTTGTTTGTTTGTTTATTTTATACAAATCTATACCAGAAGAGTTGTCTAGAAATAAATCTCATGAGCATCTGACAAATGGTGTTCATTCTGTATATGTTTCTAATCTGTTGTCTTATGCATGTTTGTTATTATGAAGAGTTGTTCTGGGTATTTCCAAAGCAATCCCTTTTCCTTCTTCAATTACTATAGAGAATTATTTATTTATAGATCCATCCTGCGTGTTTCTTGGTTTGGAATGTTCACAGTTGGAGTATAACCATTTATAAAGCTAATGTCGAGTATCCAAATAAACACATTCCTTTGGTTTACCCTTCACGTTGCAAGTCATTTTTCCAGTATGGTGAATGCTGTTAAGTCATATGTCCAAGAAAGTATTTTGGAACTGTATTCAGATTTCCCCAAAGAGGCAGTGATGCTTTTAGCTGAAAGTAAAAGGCAGACCAACACAATTTTATTTGGCCAAAAATGTATGCTGCCATCTCAGTGTGGGATGCAGTGCTAGAGCTGGATAGGAATTCAAAGCTCCCTGTTTCAGAGAGAGATAGTAAGTTATGTCTGACCTGGTATCTAAAATTGAATGTCGTCTCCCTCAATTAGGTGCAGTCCTCCAGATGGAGAGATATTAATAGTTTCAACACTGATTAAAAGCCCTCATATTCAGTATATTAGATTCTGTTTGTATGGTTTTCATCTTCAGTGGTAGTCAGGCTTTATTAACTTGGTCATAATATTTAAAAATATATTCTGTGCTTTTTCTTACAGACATTGTCCATCGGGGTACTTGATATCTTTGGATTTGAAGATTATGAAAATAACAGCTTTGAACAATTCTGCATTAACTTTGCTAATGAACGCTTACAGCACTATTTTAACCAGCACATCTTTAAACTAGAGCAGGTAAGTCTGTCAATATTGACTGCATACTTCTACTTACGAGATATTGCACTTTGCGTGGTTGAAATTCTTGAACTAACATGTGGCAGAATTTGCTTAAGTCTTCCTGGGCTGTCTTCTAACAACTGTTCCACCCATTTAAGGACAGCAAATCTTTCCAGGCATGAATTCTAGTTTGATCAGATGGGCCACTTCAAGAGGTACACAAGTGAAGGTAACTTATACTACATGTCAGGGTTAGGGTTTGCTGAGAGAGAAAAAATGCTATGCAACTTGACAAAGCAGAAGACTTGCAAGGCATCTGCGTGGTCAGCTATTCATACCTTCATATTGTACAAGTATCTGTATTCGTTCTGCTGAAAGGATTCTGCAAACAGTAGTTCTTTGGTGAGGAGAGACTAGTTATTAATGTTGTCTATACCCCTTGCTCTTCTTGAAGCCACATTGCTAAAAACAATCCCATTGTGAGGTTCTGTGAACCTGCCTATACAGAGAAATTGGAAAATGTATCTGGGTTCTATTAAGCTTATCTGTAAATAGCCTTCCTTCTAGTAGGAAGATCAACCTACCCAACCCACTGTGGGAGAATTAGGCTCCAATTTATGGATTAAGCTTGAAGAGGTATTATTGTATTGGAAGATAGAGTAGCATTTACATGATCTGCAGTAGCAAATATTTCAGTGGACATATTCAAAGCCTCACAGTTAGTTATTTGATTCCTGTTATGCTGAAGTATAAGAAAACCAATGTGGACGATTCCTTGTGGAACAGGTGTGGATGCTCCCTTCTGCCTGTAGATTCTGTCTTCACAGTGCTTGCAACAGGCTGAAAATACCCTTGTGAAAGTTTTTGGACTCTTCTTCTAGAAAAAGGACATTTTACAAATACCAGAGGGCTTTTCAATTGGAGTGCTTTTTGTCAGTGATTTGTTTGTCCTTTAATGTTGTGGAATGCAACTGAAAATATGCCACTCAGATTTTCCTTCACACTTTGTAACAGCAAGCATGACTTGGACAAAGAGTCCAGCACAAGTGATATGATGTTTAGCTGTGTTATATAGTGATGTCTGGTTAAGATTGATTATAAAACTTGGTAGACAGTCAGCTGAGAACTTTTTCTTTTTAACATAAACCTTATTCTACCTACTTCCAGCTGCTTGCAGCTAATCACTATGGGTGTGCTCTGGCACTCTACCGTCTCAAGATTGCAGACATGATGCCTCTTGTAAATACAGCTGTCATTGTACTGTGTACTGAGAGAATGTTTAGGGCTGAAGCAGACTCAGAGATCTCACTAACAGATTTTCATCTTTGAGCCAAATGTACAAATGAGGAAAATGAAACTCAGAATACTGTTGAAAGTTTTGTGGGGAGGATGAGGCAAAAAGGGTTAAATGTTGGATTTCTGTCTTGAACAAAGACTTGCTAGTTAATCTTGCTTGCTTGCTTTGAACCAAGTGTTCTAAATTACTAAAGAAGGCTTGGCTTATGATGATTCATGATAGTCTTGGAATATGCTTTACCATATGATAAGCCTGGGTGAAATATACTAATCGAGCTGTAAAACACAGTCACATAAATTCTGCTCTGTCTTTGTTGCCAAAGCCTTAGATTTAGAATTATAATGACCTTTTTCTGGCAGCAAGCCTTTGCCCAGGAATCATAACTTAAATGGAGCCTACCCCATCATTCAGGAGAGAGATTTTTCCACCCATCTCCCCAGATGTGGTTCTCATTCTTCTACCAGGCAAGTAGGACCAAGTTTCCACCATTACATTCACTAATTTCTTTTAGTAATTAGCAGCTGTTGAAGTGTGCTCCCCATATCTGTGCAGGATTCTCTCCTCCCCAATTGGCCAGGCAAGTTAAACCCTATGTTCTGACTTTCTCCTGTTTAAGTGAGTCCTTTTGCATGACGGGGAAGTGTACTGCTGCTGCATCATTCACCTGGCACTTCATGCCTTTCTACCAGGAAAAATAGGTTTTTTTATGCATTACACTATTGGTAGCACATGCACCCAAGCATAAAATAAGTACAAGAAAAAGGTATGGCAGGGTGGCACCTTAAAGGCTAACTGGTTCAAAGTGGCATGAACTTTTGTGAGCAGCAGCCTACTTCATCATATGCTAGGAATAGACTGGAAATCTGTTCCTAGCATCGGACAAAGTAGGTTCTTCTTTACAAAACCCTTATGCCTCTCTGAACCATTTAGTCCCTAAGGAGACTCTCTGTCCTACTTCCTGCCATAAATAGGAAGGTTTCTAGACCCTTTTTTATATACCAACAACTCTGCTATTTGCTTCCTTTTTCATCAGCAATGATGATTTTTTTTTTTTAATTTAAAAATAGGTTCTACAGTTTTCATTTAAAATGTATTGCCCTATCAGTTCCCACCTCAGGGATTCTGTCTGGCTCAGGGCAGGTACCTCAGTCCTGCCCAGCCTGGGCACAGGGGGCAGCCCAGGCTGTGGCATGTGTGGCTGCTCCTTCCTGCTGCCCTAGGTGTACACCAGCTGGCATGGCAGTTGGACTTGCTTCCTGGCAGTGGCGGCTCCTTCTGACCGACACTGCTGCTGGACCTGGCCCCACTGCCTGGGCATTCCAGCAAGTCCACCCTGTGGGACCTGTGCAGGCAGAGCGTGTGGCTAGGCAGATGGGATGGGGCCGTGGGTGGGTGGGGAGTGGTATTTGGGAGTGGGACAGGTGGGCAAGGCTGGGATCACAGGTCAGTGACAGTGCAGGGCTGGGGCAGGGACAGAGCTGCAATCCACTGCTTACATGACCCTGCAATGGGCATGGATTCCACAGGCAGGGGCATGCAGGGAGTAGGTCATGGCTCTGCCCCAGGACTCAGCCCCATGTTGTCACCACCCCAAGATCCTGGCCCTGACCCCAGACGCAGATCCTTGCCTGCCTGCAGCCCCATCCTATCTGCCTGGCCATATGCCCTGCCCACACTGGTCTCAGCCAGTCTCTGCAGAGAACCCAGGATTGCCGGGCGGTGACAGCGCAGGGTCAGTACCCAGAGCAGAGCCATGATCCACTCCCTTACACTCCTGTCCGCAAAACCAGCACGTGTTGTAGGGATGTATGGGCAGCAGATCACGATTGTCCCAGTCCCCAGCCATGTGTATTCACCAGACCATGATCCCAACTCCAGCCCTTCTGGTCCATCCTGGATGCTGCTCCCTGCCGGCCTCTGGCCAAGTGCAGAACAGAGCCACTTAGGGAATTTTGGTGAGCTGTTGTGCAGTAACACCTGGTGAAATCCTGCATCCTTTCATAATGTGATGCCTGCTATCCTTAATATGGGCTTGACACTCGCTCCTGCTTGGCTGTACTCAAGCTGCTGCTTGTCAGTTGGTATAAAGAAAGATTGCAAGCATCTCAAATACTATAACACCATCCTCCAAAAGAAATTTCATTAATATAAGCAACAGGAAAAAAATCTCAGCTGGGGAGAGAGCTACAAACCCCAGAATTGCAATGATTCACCAGAATTATCACTCAATCATCCAGTTTTCTAAAAGATTTCAGCCACGCATGTATATCTTTACAAAGAATGTATATATTACTATTTCTTTGTCTGATATATCACAATTAAAGCAATAGTTAACCATTTGGTAACAGGATGCAAAATGACTACAGCCCTAGTTATTAACTGTAATAATGTAAAGGCCCATAAATATGCTATATCCTTGACAACTGTATACAGCTCTGCAAGTCCTTGTATTTCCTCATCTAAAACACCTTTCTCTTTTTCTGCTGAGGTCACTTTTATACTTCATTGGTGCATATTTGGCTTGTACAGATTTTATTTTTATCACCATTAAAAAGAAAAAAATAAAGATCAGCCATTGACCATTCCAAAACTTGGTTCAAGGTTCTCTTTTCATTGGAGATGAGTATAGCTTGAAAGATGCTGTAGTCAGCTGTATTCCGTGTGACATGCAGAGAAATAATAAACTGCAGAAACCATTGATTTTTCTATTTGGCAATCTGCCATCATAACATTGTTCACTTTTTTTGTTTTTTTTAAAGAAAGCTTGTAGGTACTCAAACGCTATCTTAGAGTAGGAAGATTCCAAATTAGAAACAGTGAAGTAAAATATGACTCCAGTAATTATCAGGCAAAGAAGCATTGTTTGCTTTGGCTGTGCTGCATTTGGGGCTGAGGAATATTTATAGTGTAGGATCTGACTCCAGTTTCACAGGAACACCATTTGCCACCAGCATGTTAGCAGATTTTTCAAAACAATTAACGGACTTCTAATATCTGGATTTATCTTCAGGTAACTGAATTGTTAACGTGTTAATTTTGGTTTTCCATTATTCAAGGAAAGAGAGTGGAAATGTTAAGATAGCATAAACAAGTGCAGCAAGTAGAAATTGAACAAAAATGCATGAATGAAAAAGAAGGGGTGTACAGGGGTGAAACTGTGGCATTGGGAGGTGCACTGGTACAGTTGCATTTCTATTCAGGCAGTGCTGAGAGAGTCTATTGACTTCATAGCTTGTTGTCATATCCCTGATTCCTGTTAATCTCTCTCCACTGCGCACACACAGGTGTTAACAACCCTCTCTTCTTTTTAATCCTCTTGATGTTTCATTATTCAAACTATTCTTTCTTCTGTAATTTTGTTGTCTGTTAGCCATTCCTGGTAGTGTCTGTCTTCTATTTCACAGCCCTGCAGACTGTTTTCAGCTCTACCTAAAACCTTAACTCAAGTGTGGCAATACCAATTTAGGCGTAGAAATGACTGACTGACCCATGAAATATTGGAAGCATTGTCAAGATCTTAAAGAAGGCTAGATGTTGAATAAGAAGCATGGATTTAACTGTAATGACTACAGGACTAATGGCATTATCTTTTGCCCTTTTTCACTATTTTTGCCTAGTTAGTTGCATTTTTAAAAACTATTATATATAATTTAGCAGATCAGTCCATATTATAATTGTTATAATGCTAGCCCTCTAGTGTAAGAGTAAAGCATCTATTTTCTTTTAACTGGAGAAAAATAAGTTGTGTCTTATGCAATGATGTGCCACACCTCTGTTTTCAAAATTGTCGATATGCCCACGGGGGTGTGCGTGTAGCAGGGGACAGCATTTAATTTGGAAAATTAAATGCAAAATTTACTTATTGTGAGATCTATCAGTCTGTGAAATTAACACAGTTCTTGCAAGATTTCTTGACTCATAAGACTTTATTGGATAAAGCCCTAAAATATATTTTAGGAAACAGTCCTCCTTTGAGGTGATGGTATAATAGAATCACAAGACTCTTTCAGCTTTCTGTTACAACTGATTAGGTTCCGGCCCAGTAGAAACACACAAAATATGATCTGATTTTTGGTATTATTCTCTCTCTTTGGTTTCTCCCGAAGCATAACTCACTTGAATAATGCAGCCAGGAAGCCCACTAGAAGCTTTTATTGCTATTGATTTATTTTGGAAGATACTTGGACGCTACACAGTGACAGTATAAAACCCTAAATTAAATAATTTTGTGTCACTGTCTTCTCCTTTCTTAAGAGGGTGGAATATCTAGCTCATAATTGTTCTAAACTTGACCTACCCAAGGGTGGCCGCTAATTCAGTAGGGATAACATTCAGAAACAAACTATAGGCTCCTTCTGTTTTTCACTTAGCCTCACCTCAGTAACTGATTGATTGGTAGAAATAGGGTTCAGAAGAAGGAGACCAAAGACACTGTGTTCCTAGACATTCTGGGTACAGGTGGACACCTGCCTACCTTCACCTGTGCTGGGGTTAAGGGGAAGCCGTTTTGGGACATAGGCAATGATTGCCATAAATAAGGGACAAGGGAATCCAAGTAGAAATGGCATCAAGGCATATGGTGCTGACTAGAAGGAGAAAGACAAATTGATTGCAGGGAAAACAAATTCTGAAACAGTCTGGGAGTGACAGGGAGGAATAAAGCAGGCAGATCAAGAAGAAAATGAAAATGCAGAAGAGCTGGGGAAGAGAGAACAAGGGAGACATACAGCGATAAATTTTTGTTTTATTTTATGCACAGATTCTTGGTAAAAACAGATATAAATTATTTTGGAAGCTTGTAAATATGAGAGTGGGGTGGTCTGCATAACTCTAGTTGGCGTAACTGTGCGATTTATACAGGGTATGCCAGATGTTTTACAACACAGGCTTGTGCCATGCCACCCTGTGTTTTGTTTATGCAAGAGATCGGGAAGGAGAACTCTTTTGAAATGTATATGCTGAGATTGAAAAAGAAAACATATAATTGCTATTGTGTACATCTGCCCTGTAAGGCCAGGGAGGCACCTTAGGATCTCTCTACATGTGCAGGTAAAGGTGTGATGGGGTCTAATGCACAATCCACTCAATCACCTTTGCTGTCATACTACATGTGCATGGCAGGAGGCATGATTGGGATTGCATCAGAGCTCATCACGCTTTATTGCTGGTGCAGAGGGAATCCAATCCTGGGCTCCCCTTGCATTGGCAAGAATCAAGCTCCTGCAGCTAGGAGCCCCCTGAGCTGATGGGGCTTCCAGGCAGGGGTGTACCCCATGCACCCCCATGGCTGGGACTCTGCATCATCTGTGATCTCTCAGATGCAGGAACACACCACACACACCCATAGCTGGGAGTCCATAGTCTGTGCCCCCGCGGCTGGGAGATGGCAGCTGCTGCAGTCTCCCAGCCACAAGGGTGCATGGGGCCCCCCCATGTCTGGGCTCCCAGGCACCAGTGGTGCACACGCTCCCCCCCCCACCCCGGAGCTGTAATCGGGTCCTAGCCATAGGGGCCCCTGGCCTCATGCACAGTGGCTTGATAGGAAGAAGCCACAAAACTTTTTATTTCACATATTTTGTGGAATAACTTTGTAGCTTATTCCTTTTTCTGTCACTCCATTAATTGATTGAATGTGTGGCCAGGTGATCACTTAAGGTGTGATTAACTGGTTGATCACTTCTTAAATGTAGCATATAGTTGTAGTGTCACAAATCCAGGTGTACTACTCAGAGGAAGAACCACAAATTGTATAAAAATGTACAAGTCTTTAAAATGACTCAAGTGGTTTGATGTAAACGGTTCTTCAATGGATAACGATGTTTTGATTTTAAGGCTTGATATTCTGGGACTTTCTAGGGTTCACAAGGAAATGCCACAAGCCATCTTCGAAAGGTGGGAATACCCTTTAAAAATTTTGAAGCTCCCATTTTTAGATCTTATGAGTCACAAGATGGTGTCTATACTACACCTGTAGGAAGTGTAATTTTTAAGGGTAATTCCACATTTTCTTAGTTATTTAAACAAAATTAGCCCCTCATGATAATGTTGTGGATGTGGAGTAGATGCAACTTATACCAGTATAAGTATTCTGTTTTACTCCAGGATAAAGTTACTCTTTAGAAAGTCAGGAACACCTATACATTAGTGTAAATTACAGTCTTGTACAATTTGTATGTCCTCATCTAGCTAATTTCAGCCCAGGGTAGCCTTTTTTTCAATGTGAGCAGGCCATTATCTGCTTTCCTGTGGCAAGGATTGTAATAGTGCTTACTATAGGAAGCTGCCTTTCTGAGTACTGGTTATCTGTTTAAAGCACCAGTTTAACTTACATTAGCATACAAAACTGATAGCAACCTTTCGAGTTCCACAGCTCCTTTCCTGCTTCTCTCTTCTTGGCTCATTGTTTGATCTGTCTCTCACCTTTCCACCTTCCTACTACTGATTTCTATTGGCTTCTTGCAAATATCACTGCATAAAATTGCATTAGTTTGGGCTTTGAAAGTTATTGCATGATTGTATTTACATCTACAGATAGGGTCGGAAAACTCAGATTCCTGTGAGAGTAGCTTTTTAGCCTAATGAGCACGTAGGCTGTAACCTTTCTCACTAATAATAGAGGGTATCACCCATAGCAGATGTTTAAATTATGGGTGAGGAGGAAGAGCATCTAAAAGAAAGAAAAGATGAAACTAACATTAAAGTTTGAGATCTATGTTTCAGTATTGTTTTGAGCCAGTACTGAAACAAAAATATTTCATTAAAAACCTTGTAACCCTGTACCGTAGGGGATTAAAATTACCATGCTGTGTAGCTACTTCTCACTTTTTATGGGCCTGATCCAAAAATCTGCTGAAGTCAGTGGGTGTTCTCCCGTTGACATTAGTGGGTTTTGGATCAGGTCCTAAACAGTGTCAAAGCCTGTTCACTGAAACAGCTGTTGTAAATTGCATTGAGCTGCTGCCTTTTGAATAGCCACTAAAATAGTAACCTCTGATGTGAACGAAGTATAGCGAGGTGGTTTCATTTCCAGGCTAGCTGCCAACATTCAATAAGTGTTTTGAAAGTCTATCTAATTAGCTGCATAGATGGTATTTGTCACCCACAGGAGATGCTGCTGGCTGATTCACTCCCACTGGAAAAATTAAACAAGCAATTGAGCGGTGTCTGTAAAATTCTTTGCGCTAACTAATTGTCAAGACTTCTGCTGATGGCTTCTCCCTTTTCTGATAGTGATTTTATGTCAGGTGAATGGTCAGTTCAGGCTCCTTGGAGAAAGCTCTGAAATGGGAATTCCCTATTTTTTCCACAGTTAACTTCATTACTCCAATAGCAGAATTTCATGTGGAACATATATCCATGAAATAAAAAAAGAAAAGAAAACAGTAACATGCTGTCCTGAGCATGATTTTGTTCACATTTCCTAGAATGCAGAACCATGATTTTCCTCACTATTTTTTGTGGGGAGAAGCCTGTCAGATGCAGACCGTCAGCAGATACCTCCTGCCGTTGTATTATGTCCTGAGCAACTCCAAGTCAGTTTGATGATGAGAGGAATAGAGCAGCTCTCTAGATCTAAGCGTTGTTCTTGTCAAGGAGAGTCAAAGCTAATGATCAAGTGGGTTATTTAAAAGGCGACAATCTATTTTATAGTGATGTTGATTGTTGATAGCTAGAACGTTACATAAAAGAAATTCATAGATTGCAGAGTTGGAAGGGACCACAATGGATCATTGTGTCCAACCCCCTGCCCCTGGCAGGAAAGAGGACCGAGGTCAGATGACCCCAGCCAGGTGACTATTTAGCCTCCTCTTGAAGACCTCCAAGCTAGGTGATAGCACCACCTCTCTTGGAAGCCCATTCCAGATCTTGGCCACTCTTACTGTGAAAAATTTCTTCCTGCTATCTAACCTAAATCCACTCTCAACTAGTTTACACCCATTATTCCTAGTCACTCCCTGGGGCGCCTTAGTAAACAGCGCTTCCCTTATTCCCCATTGACCTCCCCTAATAAATTTATAGGCGGCCACAGGATCTCCCCTCAGCTGTCTCTTGTGAAGGCTGAAGAGATTCAGCTGTCTAAACCTCCCTCCGTAGGGGCTATCACGAAGGCCACTAATCATGCGAGTGGCCCTCCTCTGGACCCTCTCCAGATTCCTCGCGTCCCTTTTGAAGTGCGGCACCCAAAACTGGTCACAATACTCCAACTGCGGCCTGACCAGTGCCACATAGAGGGGGAGCATCACCTCCTTTGATCTATTCGTCATGCACCTGCTAATACATGACAAGGTGCGATAGGCCTTGTTGATGGCCTCGTTACACTGCCGGCTCATGTTCATCTTGGAGTCAGTTATGACTCCAAGATCCCTCTCTGCCTCTGAGCTGCTGAGAAGGACACTCCCCAACCTATAGGTGTGCTGGGGGTTCCTCGTTCCCAGGTGGAGTACCTTACATTTATCTTTATTAAATTGCATCCTATTTCTCTCTGCCCATTGTTCCAACCTGTCCAGGTCGGCCTGAATCTGCTCCCTGCCCTCCGGTGTACTAACTTTGCCCCATAACTTGGTATCATCGGCGAACTTGGAAAGGGTGCTCTCCATGCCCTCGTCCAAATTGCTGATGAAGATATTAAATAATATCGGTCCGAGGACCGAACCCTGTGGGACCCCACTGCCCACCTCCCTCCAGGCCAAGAAGGAAGCATCTACCACCACCCTCTGGTGCGGTCCGTAAGCCAGTTGGCCACCCACCTGATCATGTAGGCGTCCACTCCGCAGTCTGCTAGCTTCCCAACGAGGATAGGGTGCGAAACTGTCGAAGGCCTTCCTAAAGTCCAGGAAGATCACATCAGCCTCGGCTCCCGTGGCCAGGCAGTGTGTGACCTGGTCATAGAAGGCTACAAGGTTTGTCAGGCAGGATCTACCTGTGACAAACCCGTGCTGGTTTCCCCTCAGCATCGTTTCCCCTGCTGGGCCTGCACAATTGTGTTCTTTGATTATTTTCTCTAGCATTTTCCCAGGAATAGAGGTAAGACTGGCTGGTCTAAAGTTACCAGGCTCATCTCTTCTCCCTTTCTTGAAAATGGGCACCACATTGGCCCTTCTCCAGTACTCAGGGACCTGGCTGGAGCACCACAAGTGCTCGAACAGCTGTGCCAGCGGCTCAGCTATGACACTGGCCAATTCTTTCAGCAGCCGTGGATGGAGGTCATCTGGGCCTTGTACCCATCCAGCTCCTCCAGGAGCTCCTTAACTATTTCAGAACTAACCGTAGGTAGACTGGTGCCATGTGGACATCTGTCAGTGATCGAAGTGGGGGAATTGGCTTGGTTGGTATATAGTAATACTGAAGCAAAGAACTCATTGAAGAGATCTGCTTTTTTTCCTGCGTCAACCACCAACTGTCCTGATTTGTCCTGCAGGGGCCCTATGTTGCTCTGAGCTTTCCATTTGCCCGCTATATACCTGAAGAAGGACTTTTTATTGTCCTTGATTGTTGAAGTCGGCCTGAGCTCAAGCCCTGCCTTGGCCTGTCTGATTCCCTGCAATAGCATGCCAGGGAGATATATTCCTCCTTGGTGGCTGCCCCCTGCTTGCATTGCCTATACATCTCTTTCTCTGCCCCCAGACTCTCCTGGAGTTCCCTGTTCAGCCAAGGGGGCTTTTTTGCCCCTTTACCTCCCTTCCTACATAATGGGATAGACTCCTTTTGAGCCCCAAGGATCACTCCCTTGAGATACCTCCAACCCTCCTGGGCTGCCAGTTGCTCTATGTTCTTGAGTTGCATCCCCTCACTAACTAACCTTCGAAGCTTGCTAAAGTTGGCCCTTCTGAAGCCCAACACCTTAGCCCCACTAGTTACTTTACCCACCCTTCGCTGGATAGTGAACTCGACCAAGTGATGGTCACTATCTCCCAGGCTACCATGAACTTGCATGTTCCCCACGAGATCATCCCCTGTTTCCAAGGCCAGGTCAAGCAAGGCACTACCCCTGGTGGGACTAGACACCACCTGGGTTAGGTGGAGGTCCTGCACACAATGTAAGAACCCCCATGGCTTGTTTTGGCTGTCTGCTCCTCCCAGCAGATATCTGGGTAGTTTAGATCTCCCATGACCACTGCCTCCCTCGCCTGCGTTGCGTCTGCTAGCTGCCCAGAGAATACATCATCTAGCTCTTGATCCTGATGAGGAGGCCTGTAGTAGACCCCCACAACCAAGTCCTTTCCCCCTGGCCTCCCCCTGGATCCTGACCTACAATACCTTGGTGCTCCCTTCCTCCACCCCCACCTTAATGGTGGAAGACGTATACTGCTCCTTAACATAGAGTGCTACCCCCCCACCTTTTTTTCCCCACTCTGTCGTGCCTATACAACCTATACCCCTCAATGCCTATCACCCAGTTGTGTGTAGAATTTCGGTTAGTCTGACTAGGTCATACTGGGTGCTAGCAAGCAAGAGTGTGAGCTCCTGTTGCTTGTTCCCCATACTCCTGGCATTTGTATAAAGACATTTTAGTCCCCCAAAGGGGGCTCTTGGTGCCCCTGTGCCTTGATGGCGTGTGCAGCTATCAAATGGCTGTGAATATAAATTTATTTTCTACTTAGACCTGGAACAAATGAAAAAATACTTCATGAGCTCACAAGCAAAAGTATTGGCTACAGCTCTGGCACTCTTTTCTGGAACAGTTTCAGGAACTTGAGGCATCTGTGTCATCTGTGGCCTATAAACGCTTAGGATCAAACCAGCAATTGTAAAGACAGACATTGGCCACATTCATTCAGGAGCAAGAACTCTGTCATAACAGTTTCCCTATTTATGAATCCATCATATTAGGAAAAGGTTCTTCATTTCACAATTTTGGAGAAAAGTTATGAGGATTCTGCTTAATCCTATTCTTTAAATTGAGGGATAATTCAAAATGACTGTCTAATGCTGTTCATCCAAACATTCCTTCATGCTTACATAAAGAGTGTAGGTGTCTGAATACCATTTGTGCCCATGAGAATTTCCCCCTCGCTCCCCCTGGCTTTCAATAGAAGTTGGCACAAATGGCAGGAGCCCAGTTATAATTTTCTGTTTAGTACCTTTCTGAATGCATTGTTTATTTGGACACATTAGAAAACCAGCTAGCATTCTTTCAGAAATAGAAAAAAAAACATTGATTTTAAAAACACTTTTAAAAAAAGGTCATCCAGTGCCATCAAGTGAACAAAAATATCAACTCCCTTCTACTCGCTTTTCCCATTCAGGCCAGCCCTTCAAAAATAACTGAAGCAAATAGGCCTTAACACATCCTGAAGGTGATCAGACTCCAGTCCTGTCTCAGAATGGAGTGATTGTTAGGAGACTTCTGGGATAATACTCTTCTTTTATATAGGACAAATGGATTGTACAGGAAACTTTTCACTGTCCAGAGGTATGTTTCAGCAGGTATGGGGGAGTGCTGTTATAGTCACAATAGTCCGGGAAATATGTAAGAAGCAAGGGGGGGGGGGGGGGGTTGGTTTTGTTTGTTTGTTTGTTTGTTTTTGTGGTATCTTGGTCAAAAGAAGATGCTACCAAAAAATGAAACCAAAAACACCTTACTTACCTCCAACATAGAGGGAAGTTTTAATTTATTAATTTATTTAATTTTAGCCATTCTTATGTCACAAATAACACTGTACTGTCACTGCAAGATACTATAATTTTTTTTTTAAAGCTTTTTGGAATTGTGCCTGTGAGAATGTTTTGTATCTCTCAGACCCCAGAAATACAAATCATTTACAGTGAGATAGGAAAAACAGGCCAACTGGGAGCCCTGCACTACTAGCATACTTGCCACTGTAGGTCTCCACAGCTTATTCCAGGTTAGCTGTTTGCTGAAGGCCAACAGGCTGTTATTTGCTCCCAAATACCTAATAGCAAGGCCCTGTACTAGATACTTAATGCATACATTACTCCAAGATAGTTGCACATCTGTCTGCTCCTGATCTTAGTATAACATATACCAAGATGTACAAATCTAATGCAAGTTGCACAGGTGTTACTGCTGTCTGCCTTGTCATGTTAGCTTGTCAGGGTTAATCTCTACTTAAGGATTTTGGAAAAGGTTCTTGTAAAAGGTTGATTTTGTTGGTATAATTTCATACACAAAAGCTTTTGGTGCTGCAGCTTGGTTTTTTCTTCATGCTGCTAAACGATACAGTCATGCCAAGTTTGAAGTGCAAGTCTCAGTCATGATCCTGGCTTATTTGTGTGGGTCCTACACAACAATAGGGAGAAAGAAACATTTAAAAAAAAAAAGAAAAAAATGTGATATTTATAAAGGCACAAAATTGTCATGGCTACTCAGCTGGAAACTGCTTTTAACACAGTCTCTAAATTAATTCGGTCTTCAGTTGACAGTGTCCCTTTAAATCTAATCTGTGGTTAAGGATTTTCTTCTGGCGATAGGCAGAAGTGCCAATCACGATACAAAATTATTTTGCAATGCCTCATCTGTCAGTGCTTACTAATGGTTGCCTATTTTCTCAAGACATATGGTAACATTTCTCCAGAGCGGCAAGGAAGGATGGCATTAAATAAAAGGGTCACTGTTTAGAAGGCTCCAGACAGAAGTTCTCTCTCTTCTGGGCAGGGTAGTATTAAATACAGCCTACCCATTTTAACTCTCCCTGTAAAGACTGGTTTTGTTTTAGTAGCACTGTTATTTAATTGCACAGAAAGATATCTATCCCAATCTCAACCAGGGTGTCATAGCATCCTGTGGTGCTGTGAGATCCTTTAAGGGTACCATATACTATTAGCACTGTTAGGTGTGCAAACGCCTACACATGTTTTACGAGATAAACGTAGAGATTTCAAATAGGAATCCACAGTGCCAAAAATGTTCTGTTCTGTTAAGGTTTTTCTGAGTTCTTTACCTGGAATAATTGCTTTCTTAGTTTTCTGTACTCAAGAAATGAGTGAAAGCAAAGAGCTGGCATTTTCTGAGGAGTGCCTTAAGTATATGGAGAGTTGCATTGTGTCTAAGGTGGTTGAAAACCATTGATTTGTCCTGTATGTCTTTAACACACATTTGGAAACATAGTTTTTCTAAATCTGTCATTTCACCTAACAGTGTCCAGTCACTATGCACACAACTCTCCTTTCCTCCCAAACAAGTGGGAAAGCGCATGACATTTTCAGTGTGCCACAAAGGTCAAGAGATTTCAGCTCATTTAGATAAAAAATAGGGCATCAAAATAGAGGAGACTATAGGATTAAGAGCAAGGCAGTAGCTACCTCTGTATTAAACAAATTCCTGCTGATGTGAATGGCAGCCTTACTGCCCAGGGAGTCACCTGGCATTTGAGATGAGAAAGTCCTGAGGGTTTGTCTTAATTAGGAAAAAAATCCTAGACTCCCAGTTTGACCAATCAGGCTCTCAAGCGTATAGAGGTTTATAAACCAAAACTGTTGCCTTAAATTCCAGGCAAAAAATCTTGTCATAGACCAGGGGCGAGCAATTATTTTGGGCAGAGGGCTTTTTACTGAGTTTTGGCAAGCCATTGAGGGCCACGTGACAGGTAGCCCAGGGCAGATAAATATTAATTTTCTAAATTTTTTAGGGGCCCAGCAAGCCAGATAGAATGGCTTGGCGGGCCACATCCAGCCCCCGGGCCACATTTTGCCCACCCCTGTGGTAGTCCCTTGGGCTTGATGTTACAGCAGGTACATCCCACCGAGGGTAGGGTTATATACTGTTTTGTGGGTTGATCCACATCTATTTAATGTTTCTGTCCATTTCTGATGTGATAGCAGGTTGGTCCAGAGCACAATGCCATGTCTCTAATCATAGGACAAGACTCTTTGTGGGTGATTTATCTTTTACTGGACCAACTGCATAATCAGGGAGGGATACAGACAAGCTTTCAGGTCTATACCCAAGTACCCTTCCTCAGGTCTCACCATCCTTTAATCATAGGCTGGGGCATGTTTCTTTTTTGTTGCTTTTTTATAAGTTTTATGATTTCTGATAATCTGAAGAAATGTCTCTTGTTTTTCCTCTCTTTGGCACATGGTTGGGAAGGGAAAATGCTTCACTTGACTATATAGCCACGCTCCTCTGGTTTGTGTTTCATACCTCCTAGTTTTCACGTAGAGTCTTGTTACTGATTCTGTCTTTTGAGAGACTCTGTTGCAGTTTTGTACATTTTCCTCTGGCAGTGTATCTTCTAATGTCATGGTTTTGTAGCAGTCGAACTTGTTGGTGATTTTGATTTCTTCTTTCTGGGAGGCTAATAGATGGGTGTGCTACATTTTAGTCTAGCATCTTGAGCATTTTTTGGCGCTGAGCAGAACTGCTTGCTGCCCTGGCCAGGAAGTTGCAATTTTTTAACCTAGAGTATCGAAATACATAGAAATGGATCATGATTTTGTTTGGATTTGCCAGTTTTTAATTTATATGTGCTTTACGATGGAGGGAGTGTTTGCTGCTTTGGGAAAAATGGAACCAGAAGCTGAATGTTGTTTTTTCTAGGTGTATTTGTGATTCAGGATCCAAAGCAGTCTTAGGCTGCCATTACTCTGTCAATAGTGAATGGTTACTTATATATGTTTAAATCTATTTTCACTCTAAAAATAGTTCCTCTCCTTATGCTCAAGATGCCCTTCATGTAATTTAGAATTGATGTTTTACCATAAAGTATAGCAGTACAATTTAATATATCCTGCAACATCTTACCAGGCAACACAGAATCTCCCATTGCCCTATTTTTCCAAGTTGCCCACCCTTTTTACTCCACCATCAGCTCCATTACCCCTTCTTTAGTGTCCAGAGAAAATAAACTTTAAGGTATGCCCTGATCAAATTGGTCAATTTTAGATGAGGAGTGAGGGTGGGCAGAGGTGTAATAGGGCAGTGGCTATTTTTTTTCATCTTCCCCAGTCCAAATCAGCAACCTGTCTTCCCTTCTTAGTTGCACTACTGGAGATGGACAAAACTCCAGAGCTGTTGGGCAGTGAAAGTTCTTTGTGTATAGTCAGGGGGCTTCAGCTTTATGTACTTCAGCTGAGCTCAATTTTTGTGTTTTAGCACTAGAAGAGAAATGATCTCCCAGTAGAATTGTGTAGTGCATGCCCTAAGCCCTTTAGGACTTTATAGCTCCCCACCCAACACCTTGAACATCCACCCATAAACCCATAGGAATCCAGTGGAAATCACAGAGCCGATAGTCACTGTGAGATACTCCTCTAACCCAGACAGGCTGCTTCATGGTGTATCAGCTTCAGATTCTGGATAACTAAAATATAGGTTAATGCTGAGCACATTGCTATCTAACTGCAGCCTAATCTTAGTATAAGAAAAACATGGGTAACTTTTATAGGGTTTTTAACATCCATGTTGCTTATTGGGGAGTGCACGACCTGTATGGGAGAGATCCGTACACGCTAAGCACCTTGACCCCATTATGAATGATAGCTTCCAATGCATCACAGGATGTCTGGAGCCTGCCAACCTTAAACTGTGTGTATCTGCTGGCTGGCAATCACTCCATTTGACATCAGAAGAGCAGTGGCCAGCAGGATAGAAGGACTGAGACAAACTGAAGATGTGAGACACTAGTTGTGTGACCATCACGCAGCGCACAAACCTCTGAAGTCATGCAGGAGCTTCCTCACTAGCACCCAACCTCTTAATGTTACAGCCAAAGAGACACCACTACAGATTTGGAATGGAAGGGTGAAGAAAGTGCCTGCCAGTGAAAAAATGGACATTCCAGCAGCTGAGTCCTTACCCCCAGGAGCTGATGAACCATGGCAAAAGTGGCAAATCTCAACCACCTGCATACTGGAGTTGGACATGCTAAAGAACTAATGAAGAAGTGAGGCTATGCCACCTGTGACAGTGGCACAGAGTCTCAGACAGTGCAACAACACCTGCTGCAGTGCCTGCTGCTTGAAGGCACATGAACAATGAAAGATCTTACCAAGTACAGTAAATGAGCACCAGCATGTGTAACAAAATGGTCAAATGCCGCATGGAGGAACAAGATGATGATTGTGGAGTAGAAGTTTCCCTTAGATCTGTCTATCCAATGTAATGTTAATTGCCTTGACCACACTCTCTGGTTTATAATATGCAAACAAACTATTTGCTCTTGAATACTCTGAGAATTGGGTGACAATAGAGGGCATCTAGGCAGGTACCAAAAATGCTGGAGTTTGGTGAATCTTTCCATCAAGTGTGACAGTGCATAAAACCTGCCATGTATGATCAAGAAAGGATTAGTCAGATTTATTTCCCTCCCCCCCATCTTTACTTGTTTTGCAAGTCTTTTCAGTTCCCCATGTGTTAATGGTCATTATTTTAACCATTTATTTTGGAACAAATAGTGTGCTCTTCTTTTCTACTAGGTTTTTAAATGTAACACTAACAATGTTCATTTTGCTGGGATTTTCTGACCACATTCATATTGAGAGGCTATTCATAGATTTTTTGGCCAGCCGTCTGAATGTGAAGTCTTGGCAGTAAGCTGCAATACAAGAGCCTCAGGAAACATAATCTGTGACTAACTACCAAAAGAGAAACAATCTATATGTTTTGGTTTGCAAAATTTAAGCTTGCACTGGTAGCTATTTTTATCTTTTAATATATTAAAAATTGGGCTTAAGAACTTGTTTATATTCTTTTTAAATCCCAGTGCAGGAAGAGCTGGGAAAATAGGCTACAGATTGTGAGGAGAATTAAAGGAGATTTATTTACTAGTCCCTCAGATTGTAAATGCTGTCTGAGAGTAAAAATGTAGTGTTGGGCATGGGAGGAACAGAGGGTCATCATTCTGCTTTGGAAGTTGCTGTTGAATTTTCAGGGAAATGAACCTCTTAAATAGAAAACTGAAAGGCTCTGTTCACTGACTGCTTTAGGACAGAGCAATCTTCATCACCAAGCACAAACACTGCTCTGTCTGTATGCAGGTTGTTCAGGAACAACTATTCAGGAGTAATTCTAGACACTTATTCCAGATTAAGTATGTCCATGTGTGCAGGTACTCTGGAAGAACTATTCTGCCTTAAATTTACACCCACCTGTGTTGTGGAATAATTTTCCTATGTGCACAAGCCCTTAGCATGTCCAAGTGACAGAAGTGTGAAGTATACTAAACTATGTCAGATCTCTGAGACTCATGCCAGGAAGGATGTAAATTAATTAGTTTTTCTCTTATTTTTTCATCTAGTCAAGCAGCTCTAAGTATTGTATTTTTTTCATTCCATGTTTCTAGGATTCAAACCATGCTTTCTTTAATTTGAAAATAATTCTAGCCAAACAAGTATTGATTACATTGTATGTTAAGAGCCCATCTAATTTCTGTGCTTTTACAAAGTTGAAACGTGAAATACGAAGGGAAATATCCTCAGCTATTATATCATGGACTGTTCACCCCATAGCTTTATGTACACATAATTAGAACAATAGACCTGACTCTTCTAACTACCTTCTTGCCTTCAACTCATGTACAGTAGGGGAAGGGGGGAAGTCAGCTTTACAGGGTCCCTGAAAGGTTAACACATTCCAGAAAGGATCAAAATGTTCAGAATTAGTTATCTTCATAGAAAATGCTTTGTCTGCATAGCCACTTTCTGTATACCCAGGGACACTGTTTGACTGATCCTGTATCTGTATCACATGAAGTTGAGTGTGGTCTGTCATCTTAAAATCAAGCTTGAAGCCATGCAGGTCTGTATTAATTGAATAAAACTAGGTTTTCTAATGACTCCACAAGGAAGTTGTTGTTGATTATACTGTTCAGAAATCACATGAGTGTTTCTAGTCTGTCTTCATCAGGGTTCTCAGTTTGAGATGTTCGTGAAAAGGCCTTGGACTCTGTCCTCAAAGCAAATAATGGCATAAGTTACACTTTGTATAAAGACTGAAATTCAGTCTGTGGACTGATGAGATTCTTCTGTTGCTCTGCATGATACAGCTTGCATGGTCCAGGACCAAAACACTTTAGAACTGGGGACAAAAGTATTCCTGCATGAGAGAACCACACTCTTGAATAAGCTAGTAGTTTGGGCAAATCCAGAAGGAAACAGTGTTTTAGGCAATTCTGAAAAACCTTTCTTTTTGAGCTAGGATTTTCCCCAGAACCAAAGATGATGTTCACTGCTTTGGCAACGTTCTTCCCAGAATAATATCGTAGAACAAACAAGCCTACCAAAATAAGTACAATGACTTAAGTGATTATTTGCCTGGAAGGGAAAATGAGGTAGAGTCTCTTAAAATGGGGGAGAAGGGAGCAATGTAAAACCTAAAATAGGTAGGGGCCAACAACAGGCCTGAGAGCATGAAACACAGCATTAGGGAGATGCAGGACAGCATGTCTCTTCCTTCTGCAAAGTCAGTTCCTCACACCAGTACTGATTTTTATCTCAGAATGCAAAGCCACAGGTGCCCAAGTATCTGAGTGCAGTTCATCCTACCTAGAAAACCAGAGGAAGAGAAAGAAGCATGTGAATCTTAATTAAAACATATTCTGTGTCCTTTCTCCTATGTCCTGTTCTTTGGGTGCATTCCAAATAGGAATTTAAGTGTAATTCAGTGCTCATTTTTGTTGTGAAGTTCACTGTTGTTGGACCCCATTTGTTAGGACTTTAGTTTTATCCAAAAGATTGTAATGGATTTTTAAAAAATGCAGTAATACGCTTCCCTCATCAGAGATTTAAAACAATGAAAGATTAAGGTAAAATCAAACATGCAGCAGTGGAGACCTTACATCCTGTCAAAGTAGTTTATGCAATTTGCATCCTTCTCCAAACACACAGGCATATGCACATATCAGTTTTGTTTTCCAGCAAGAGCCAATTCCCCAAACTTGTTGATCTTGTGTTTTTATTATTTCATGACACACTTTCCTCCGGTTCTTCTGTAGATTAGGAATGCCTCCGTACTTCAAGTTGTTAATTCAAATAAGGATTAGTAACATGCAGAGTTGATCCAGCTGTTCCATCAAACTAGAGGGATTTGCTAGTCTTTGCATGGTGAACTGTAACAGTTCCAGATGGGTCATGTCCACAGCAAGTTTGTTTCCATCATTTCTCACTTCCCAATCAGGAAGATTGGATTCTTTTTGTTCGGCCTACATTTTTTTTTTTTAAATGTACCCAGTATTCATTACAACAAACAACCCCTCTCTGTCTAGATGTTTGTACCTTCAGGTCAGTTGTAGATGCATCCTATGCATCTTTAATGGCCATTTAGCCAAGATAGACATTTGCACTGTACTCAGAAAAAGTCTGCCAAATTCTGTAGATTTTTTTTTATTCCAGATTCTGCCTACCACTGTGCCTAATACATGCTGTGCCTTAGGGCTTGTTTGACTAAATTAGCAGTGTGCACACCGACTTCAACGTTTGACCTAATTATTTGTAAGCCTTTCAATGATGTGCATGTTTAAGCCTTACCAGTATATTCCTGTGTCACAAGTTTCAGATAAACCTGGTGACTTGGGATAAGTGATTTTCTTAGCTCAAAGGCTGAAACACTGCAGGCTGGCAAACTAGGTGGTGTTGTCCTATCTTCTTAAGCCAAGCCATGTTTCCTTTCCTACCGCAGCTTTTTCCATCTATTTGATGAAATCAAGAATTTATTTTCTCCCAAGTGGTAAGAAAGGGGGATTAATATCCCTTGTTGGAACATTGCAGATGAGTTAGAGAAGCCAGATCTATGCTCCAGATCTTTCCCAGTATAGGGATGGCAGCAAATCCTTCTGGCAGGGTGCAGCTATGGCAACAGAAGAGCGGTTTTTGTCTTTCAGGGAGATGGTTTGTGTCACGGCGGGGTCCTCTCGGAGGGCCGTGATCTCCTTGAGGCCCTCTCACCGCGCTACTTCAGCCCGAGGGCACCCTCCATTCTCGCCCGCCACGTCTTGATGGAATATGTAATAGGGAGGCTGCCTTGTGTTTCCTCGGGCATGTAAGCTCCTGGACTCCTCGTGGGTCTCCCCGTACAATGGGTGCTACCCAAGCACCCCAGCCTTATGGGCTATGCGTGGCTCCTACCTCCCGATACCACGCCCCAAGCCTCGCAGATGTAATAGACGTTGTTAGGTCTGTACGCCCGCTTTCCGGGCCTCCTCTATAGTGTAGCCCACTCTGGGCTCTCTCTCTCTCTCGTGCCCAGCCTCCCACTGGGCCTCCCCTGATGGTACGGTCCCGCTCAGGGACTCCCTAGTGGGCCCCGGCCCTTCCGGCCAACCGCACGGGTACCCTCTCTGACCCCGGCTCACCGCGCTGCTACTCCCTGTCTTCTCGGGGCAACCGCAGCGCCCTGCCTCGGTCTGAGGGGTGTTACCGCACTAGCCTGCGGCCGGGCTCGCTATGCCCGTCTCGGGCTCCTCAGTAATTGCCCCTCTCTCTAGGGCTCCTCAGTATGGCGCTCCCCCTGTTTGGGGCTTCTCAATCATATACAATGGCGCTCCCCCTCTTTGGGGCTCGCCGTGCCCCCACGGGGCTTCTCAATCAGATCGCCCCTCTCCCTGGGGCTGGGGTCTATGTACCCCGCACGCAATCCGGGGTCTCGGTCCCCCGTCTGCAACCTACCGGTTGCGCCCGCAACCCACTGGCCGCGCTCCTCGCTGCCAGTCGCTCACGCACTGGCGTGCGAGCTGCGCCTTCCCTGGCGCTATGCAAATAATGCGCCCTCTTGGCGCTAGGGCACCCCACACTCTCTGGGGTCCCTATAATTGAGGCCTCCTCCAACCCCTACAGCCTCACCCAAGCCTCCGGGTGTAATAACAAAGCCAAACAAACTCAAGCCTCCTGGCAGTAACACAAACCTAGAGCCCCCTGGCTAAACCCTAGTGCCCATCCTCTCAGGGCTATCACGAGCTGTGCTTGCAAGTCATGCTCCTTTCCATATCTCAGCTGAGGGAGCTCCTGCCTCTCCAGCTGCTGGCAGAGAACTGCCAGCCTGGCTTCAGCCCTGGGCTTCATAAGGGCCAGGCCCTGCCCCCTATAGGCAGCTGGCTCTGCTTAGTTGCTCCCGCAACCCGCAGCTGTGCTCAATTGGCTCTGCCAGGGCTTTCTCCCTGGCAGTTTCTCCTCTCTAGGAGCAGGCACCGAGGTGCCCTGCGACAGTTTGCATTTATTTCATCTCTACAAGGGGGCTTTGCAGATGTGGTCCTGTTACCCTAGCTAAACAACGAAGGCTCTTTGGTGTATATGGTCTCAGAACTACGAGGCATAAATCTCCACATAGCTGCTATGCAGGTTAGCTGGAGAATGGTCAATAGCTTCTCTCACTGCATGTGGTTATAGGAAAATAACAGGTATTCCAGCAGTATTGAGCTGCTAGCCTCTGAAATGACTGAGTATGCTGTTCTGGTTCCACGCTTCGCTCCTTCTGTCCAATTTCAAGCCTCAGCATAGAGCCAAAGTAGTTCTGTTCTTCAACAGACATGCAGTGCAGGACACTATCTGTTGCACAGTCTGAGTCCCTGGAAATAAAGTGGAGCCAGGTCTTGGAAACCTGAGAAAAGAATTAGGAGGCCAAAAATAGGAAGCCCTGGCCAGGATTGCACGAGACACCTTTTTAGGAAGTTATGGTTGCAGTTCTGTATAACACGTCTATACCTGCAATAGCCTTAGCTTAATTCCAGCAGCAAAATTCACCAGAGCACCACAAGGGATGACAGGGTCCAACGGTCACAAACTCCTACAAGACCATTTTAGGCTGGACATAAGGAAAAACTTTTTTACTGTTCCAACCCCCAGGTCCTGGAATAGATCTGCACCCCCCCCTCCCCCCCCCCCAGGAGTGGCGCAAGCACCTACTCTAGAAACTTTTAAGAAACATTTGGATACTTATCTTGCTGGGATCCTTTGACCCTAGCTGACTTCCTGTCCTTTAGGCATGGGGCTGGACCCAATTGATCTTATGAGGTCCCTTCCAGCCCTAATGTCTTTGAAATCTCTGAAAGTCTTTTTGCCAATATAATTTATGGTCTGGGGAGCCATTTTAAGCTATCCATGCCAAAGAACTCCTGCTGCATCTTCACCAGGAGGTTTAGTTTACTACTGACCAAGTCTAAGACAGGTGCTCAGTTTTAAAGCAAGATATCAGGTGCCTGACATTTAAGTAGGCATTAGTGTGGAGTGCAGGTAGTGATTAAAATGAATGAGTGTATTCATCTTGTAGAGCTGCTGTTTCTGAGGAAGAATCAGTGAAGACCCAGGGTATTGCATTTTGGAAGATTTATTTATTTTGCAACTTGTAAGGCTGAAATGTTGAACTTACTTCTGTGGAGAATTGCACTGGGTTTAATTAAATGCCTGAAGTTGAACTTATTTAATTTAACTAGTACAACCTGTTCATCAGTGATTTATTTTGTTTTAATACAAGCTTGTGTTTGTTTACCAAAGCCTGTTACCAGTCACCTTAATCTTGTCTTTGTTTTTGTTATAAGGAAACCTTAAGCACCTCCGGTATAATTTACTTATATCAAAACTTTGCACATTGACCCTCAGTTGCCACAGCAGGCAAATCCTGTGCCTGTGAATTTGATTGCCCTGCTCAGAAGTCAGGTATGACATTAGATGTAGTATAACATGCTATATGCAGTTGTTGGCAAAAACAAAACCAAATTAAATGAAAACAATCCCCCCAACCTCTACCTCAACTAAGTAACTTAGAATTAAATCATCAAAAATGTTCTGTAAGACAATGAAAGAATCAGACAAAAACAATGTAACATCTATAATATAATACTAGGTTTTCCCTATAAAATATACAGCTTGCTTTTCTGTATCAGTGATTTTCACACTGAAGTCCACAGACTGTCTAAGATCAATGATGGCATGGCCCTGGCTCCATTTCCTTGGAAGAATTTATCTAAAGATCATTGGAAAGAGATTGACTGTATGCGAAGGCAGACAGGAACAATGCCTACTATATGTGGAACAAGAGCCGTTTTATCATAAACCAACCCATCAGTCGAATTGGAGCTCCCAGCCAAAGAGGAGACGAGGGCTGCTGATAGGATAGAGGCATCTAGTTGGAGAGGAATGTCCAAGTGATAAATAACTAGGCAACTGGACAAAGATTGTCTAGGGGAAGAGGAGGACTAGATGCCAGAGCAGTAGGAGAAGAGATCAAAGGGACTAGGGTAGAGAGACCAGAGTCCACTGGGAAAAGGGCGGGCAAGGATTAAAACAAGAAGTGAGAGATGAGATTAAGAAAAAAAAAATCACAAGCATTTTCCCCACCCACCTCCTGCAAAATAGAAACCAATTGTATGGTGCAGCTAAGATGCATCAATACTTTGTTCATTATGTAGTTCCATGCAAGTCATTAGGCCAGCAGGCAGCTGGGCACTTGTTTGATTTCTAATATAATTGTAGTCACACTTCAAAATTGTTCTGTGCTGTCAAGACAGTAGTGGCCAAGTGGTTGTACCAGTTCCCTCCTCTTCCTGCATTTGTTCTTACTGTGGGCCTGATGAAGATGATGGACTGATGAAGTAGTTTTTGCTGTACTGGGTATTTCCCAGTGTGCCTCAAAGAGAGGCTCAGACCAGAATCTAGTACTTCAGTTAAAATGGGGCCTGGGCTGTGAAAAAAGCTTGGGTGTATTTTATCTGTACAAGTGATGGAAACAAATGCAACATCAGTATTGTAATGGGTCTTCTCCCTGAGTTATGGAGCATTCTCTGATTACATTTTTAAGTTTCCTGATTACCCTGCTTTGACGATGCTGCAACTTTTCTTTTGCAGTATGCATAGCCAAGGGGTTGATCTGTATATGGAAATGAACTAAAATAACTGTTCCAGAATAATTGTTTAAATATTTTAGCCCTTGGGGATAAATGTTCTTATTCTGAAAAAACAGTAACCATATAGGAGAATTATTCTGAATTATTATTTTGAAGTAGCTATTTCAGTACATTTCTAGGTACAAACCATAATGCATAGACCAATGTTATGCACATGCTATTCTAACTAGATTTTTAGGGTCACATTTGGAAGAGTCCAAGTCTATCCATCTACCAAGATTACACACCCTGCCATCTACCAAGCCTTCCTCTATACATACATTTCTTGTAATTGCATTTATTGATTTTAAAAGAATGTAGCTGCTTCTTTTACTTCCAGCATTTAAAGAAAACGACACTGGAATATTTAAGTTTAGTTGAATTTTTGCCATATTATCCTGCATACAACATGCATCTTTTCCCAAAATTCAGCTGCTGGAAATTGGGGTGCACATTATAAGCAAGGAAATACAGTAAAGTAAAAGTAACAGTAGGGCTTCATGTGGGTGTCCCTAGCTGCTGGCTGTGGACATCCATTCCTACCCCACTCCCAGCAGAGGCTTCAGTTGCAAAAACAAGCAAAGATGTTTTCCCCTTTATTCTGCCTTTCAAACACAAGGTTTGTATTTTGTTCAGGAGTGTTATAGCAAGAAAAATATGGTATTTGCACAGAATACCATTAAAATGCATCAACAAAATGAAGCTGAAAATTGAAATAAGTTCTTCTCTCATCTGACGCTTTATCAGATCAGCAGCTATTTGTGATTTGACTCAGCATCAGTGGAAACAGTTGCTAAACAGAGCATTCAGATATTCACAAGTTTAGACCCCCTCCTCCCACAAAAACCCCCAAATGAGCCAAAAACAAACAACCCCCCAACCAATCAGTAGATTTGACTTTAAAAAAATCTTGACTTTTTTTTAAATACCATGTGTCACGCTGTTTCTATTTCTCTCTTTTTGTTTAATGTTCTCTTTTGTTTCCACTTTCAGATTTTCTATCCACAAGCAGGAGTGTTGACCATTTTTTTCTAAGCGTATGAAAGCTGTGCCTTTAAGTAAACCAAGAAAGTCGTGCAGTTAAATCATGGGTTTTCTTACGACTCAAAACATGACCATACATCTGTTCTACAAAACTCGCTTGCTTTCAATGCAGATATGATGTAGTGCAGAAATGGTCAAGAATGGCCCTGGGGCTCTTTAGCCTGGAAAAGCGCAGGCTCAGGGGTGATCTGATGGCCACCTACAAGTTTATCAGGGGTGACCACCAGTATCTGGGGGAACGTTTGTTCACCAGAGCGCCCCAAGGGATGACGAGGTTGAATGGTCATAAACTACTACAAGATCATTTCAGGCTGGACATAAGGAAGAATTTCTTTACTGTCCGAGCCCCCAAGGTCTGGAACAGCCTGCCACCGGAGGTTGTTCAAGCGCCTTCATTGAACACCTTCAAGATGAAACTGGATGCTTATCTTGCTGGGATCCTATGACCCCAGCTGACTTCCTGTCCTTTGGGTGGGGGGCTGGACTCGATGATCTTCCGGGGTCCCTTCCAGCCCTAATGTCTATGAAATCTATAAATCTATAAGAAACTCCATCTAGACAAGAGAATACTAACCGCTTCAGATATCGTAATATGCACTATAAAATGGAGCCTGTTATCATTACATGTTGCAGCCTAGAGAAATGTTCTAGGGAAAGCACTGAATACATTTTATCTAGCTTCTAGATATTTATTTAAAATAAGGAGATACAAATGGCTGAAAGCTTGGAAAATTTCAGCTTCAAAATTAAGCAACCTGGATGGGGACTTCAGTAGGCATTCAGATACTATTTTATGGTAGCAACTATAGTCTTTATTGAGCACAATAAGAAAAGCAGTGAAACAATAATCTGCATTATAAAAAAGCAGTGATGAAAAGGAACTATTATTATCCATTGTTTTATAGATGAAGAACTGAGGCGCAGCCAGTTTGTGTAACTTGCTTCAGATCACATGGAGCTTGTGGTAGAGCTGGATTTGAACCTAAATAAATAGTCCCAGCCCAATGTCTTAACCACAGGGTCATCATTTTTCCATGTCTACTGTGGGCACTGCTCTGAGGAGTATCCTGGAAAACTGAATTCATTAAGTTAGTGATCTCTGTACTCACTACAGTGGCATCTTTAGGTCAGTGGGTGAGATTACTGAAAATAAGGTAGCAGGGAGCATCTTATTTTGCTTTTAATTATGCTATGCAGATCTGTAGATAAGCAGGACTGTGGTTTTCAGTGTTGGTAACGCATGCTTTTTGCACCTAAATTCACATGAAATTCTAAGCTGTTTGGTTTCAGAATGGCCAGAAATACCAAATGACTAGTCACTACTTTTAAAGAATTTGTTTGTGTTAATTTTGTCACATCAAAATGAACTAAAAAACTAAATAGAAATATGAACTAAAAATATTTCTAGAAGACAAATGTACTGACTAATTATATACCTAATATCAGACTTGTGGAAATTTCAGTGTTTGGATTATTTAAAAAAAAAAAAAAAAAAAGCAATCAATTTTGTAGAGTCCTGATTGTGCCAGTATCACGTGTTAATAAATCACAATAACAAATATTTGAAAAGTTTTTTTAAAAAGGTAGAGAGAGAGAGTATTAATGGGAAAAGTCAGCTGATCGTAACAGCACTTAGCAAGTGCTATTAACTTACTAGTTCATCTGGGTTTTATTTGGAGCTGCTTCATTCAGTATTCTGAAGATCAAGAAAAAATATTTCCTATTTTCTTACCTTAGTTAATTTTTCTCTCTCATACTTCTTCATGCACAGGTTTTTTTTAAGAAAGTGGAAATGTAATGAATGCTTTCCATATTATGAAGCCTCAGAGAGCAAGTCCTGCTGCATAGAAGGTTGTTCCAGATGAACATGAAAAATGCATTACAGAACTGTTGCTTTGTTATCTTGGCTTGCTTCCAAAGAGCCTTTGGCAACAGTTTCAAACCCAATAGGAGCCAAGGCTGCATTTTTGTAAGTGAAGTCATAAATGGCAACCATTGCTCTTCCCCTCACAGACCTCCCCATCCTTCTGCAAAAATGGCTAGAGTGGTAGGTGACAAGAATCTGTTCTCTATGAACTGTGCCCTTTATCTAGTTTAAAATAGGAAGAACAGTCTCTCCGTGATTTTTTTTCCCCAGATGTTCCAAAAAAGTTCCTTTTCTCTTAACGGTAGTTGTGAGCTATCTGTTGTAACCTATGTGGAGGTAAACTCCATTTTTACATGTTAAAGGAACCTTCCCCTAAAATAGTCTTAAATTATTTTAACTGCTTAACACACATGGTTACGTTGTTATAATCCTGTGGGTCTAGAGCAGGGAGTCCTCTATCTTTTGGGAGGATGGTTTCGTGAAGCAAAGTCCAAAGGCAGGCTGCCATTCTCCTCCTCCTCCCCCTTTTCCCACTGTAATGCTGCTGCTTCCCTCTTCCTCATCCTCTTCCATGCTGATCTACCCCCAACGTCTCCCACTTCTAAACTGCTCCTGCAATCAGCTTTGCAGACTGGATCCGATTCCTTGGAAGGGTAGATTCCACCCATAGGTTGCAGGCACCTAGTCTGGAGCCATTGTCTGGTTTAACACGAATTTGAAGATGCCTGCATTGGGTTATATACTTTATACCAGTCACAGGAGCTAGTGTCTGAGCGCATAATCAAAACCCAGGAAGCACTTGACTTCTCATTCTCTTAGCATGATATTGACTTTCAACTGATCAATCTTGCCGCTTGCTTCAATTTCCCTTGTTGTAAAATAGACAGAATACTTATTCCCCTTACTAAGATTTTGTGAGGACTAGTTAGCTAATGTTTGCAAAGTAGTTTAAGGATGGACTGTTCTGCGAGGAATAGAGCAACTGTCTATGTATTATTCATGCAAAATTTTTTATGCTGAAACCTTTTTCATGATTATGTAACATGCACTAGTCACCTTCAAACTCTCCCTCTCTTTTAGCAAAATGCCTCAGTAGATACCACTGTTGTTTAGCTCTGAGTACAGTAGAAAAAAACCTACACTGAATGGATGTCTGAAAGTCATATATGCTGCATCTGATTAAATTGCTGTCAGAAGCAGGCGGCTGATAAATGATGTTATGCACTTTTACAGGAAGAGCTTGAGCTTAGTGAAGAAGTTTATGTTCCAACAAGGTTGGCAGGGCTTTTCTGTTGAAGTTTCTTCCTTATTTGTCTGCAGGATATGTTGCTTTTTTTTTTTTTTTTAAATTTAAAAAGAAAGGGAGATTTACCTGCAATTTACAAGCAATTTGTATTTTGATTTCTGATATCTTTGCTATAATATGGTTTCCGCTGTTCGCTGAACAGGGATCTTTGAGTATAAAAACTGTTGGATTTCAATGCAACATCATACATTGCCTTCAGTGGGTTTTTTTCATCAAAATCCTTTGTGTGTATTGTTCTTATGGCTTATTGTATCTAGTCTAATTACTTTGCATTTGTTATGATTGTATTAACATGGCAGTGGTAGCGCTGGTTTGTATTCTGGCAAGACAAACTAGTGACAGAAAATGCCAATTCACTGAAAGCAAAACATTTTGCAGAACAATATCAATTTCAATGCATTTCCATTTCAGGATAAAAAAGAGATGAAGCATGATGATGAGGCCAAAATGAAACCCCTTGATATTTTTAGAATAGGGTGTTTCAGTTTCATTTTAGAATGGATATCACTGACATTTCTTTTGGCTTATATTATGTTTTAAAAACACCTTGAAATCCAGATAAAACATTTAAATTGAGCTGAACTGAATTGTTTTTAAAATTTCAGTTTTCGAGAAATTTTGAAATGTTTGCTTTTCCAAGTCATAGACTAGCTCATAAAATGGAAAAATTCTTTCCTGCCCCACCCCCAATCCCATTGCAAATAGTGCAAGGCAAATATAAATGGATGTGGAAGCTGAATTGCAATTGTTTGCAAGCACTGGGCAGGTCTTCAAGCTTTAACTGTTGGCTGAGTGCATCTGTAATACTGAACCAAAATTACATATAAAAAGTCTTAATCTTATGAGCTTCTGTTAAGAACAGAACAAAACAAAGCAAATCTTATACTTTAATAAGCTTGTATCATCATTGTTAAAAATGCCAATGATCTAACATATTTATATAACAACTCCTATTTGATGGTACATATATATATATATATACACGTACTCCTGTGGTACGGGTTTGTGTGTACATGACATATAATAAATAAATGGTCTCTATCACTTTTATATCAGGAGTTATTGGCAGGCCATACATATTTTTCAAGGGAACAGAACAAGACCATTGTTTGTTTCCCAAGGTTTAGGGGGGTTCACAGTTCTTCTTAGGCTTTGAACTCTGCAGGTATGTGTGTTTAGAAATACCTGCATGCATTGTTAGCTAGAGAGAAATTAAGTGACTGTACATTAAATGACCTTTATTGGTTACTGGAGGGTTTTCAGTACCTAAATTAGTTATTCATTTAAAAAATATATATATTCAGGTCACCTTTAAGAAAAAGCTTTTAAAATATACATTAAGTTCCTTTTCTTAAAGATGTATGTAATAATACGGAAAGCATAGGAACAAAGGATACATTTTTAATAAAAGAGCAAGCTGAAAGGCGATAACATTTTGTGCTGCCGGGGACCATTATGGCAGGTTTTTTTCTGTGACTAGCCCTGTCATCATCAAACCTCTCACAACAGAACAGTAAAAACTTGGCTGGATTCTCTGCTGTTTTGTTGTTGTATGCAGCTGCATATGCACACGCTTTGCAGTTAAAGAATGTGTCCTACCATGGAGAGAAAATAGCTTGTAAAAGGTTACTGTATTAACATATGATGGAGATTATACTTTATGAAAAGACTAAATGTACTTCCCTCCATATGCATTGGCATTTATTTATATAGCAGGGTTCTGTAAATGGTTCATTTTAAAATCTGGTATATTCTCTTTTAATTTAAAGGAGATTTCTTTTTTCCAAAAGGTGGGGGAATCAGCCCCTTATTGGATATAAATAAGTGGAGGATAGGACCTGTAAAAGGATCAGTTCTGCTTATTCCCAGTATAAACTGGGGGCTGGAGCCTCAATGGAAGAAGCGTGTCATAGCTCTGTACCGATTTGTATATCAGCTCAAGATCTGTGCCCACACCTTCATAACATCCAACATTATCAATACCAGATGTATAAAGGGATAGATTATGACTGGTTATCAAACAAAGCAGTAAAATACTGTCCAAAGCAGGGAATAGCTACTGAGATTGTGTTATGTTGCAAATGATATCAAAGGCTAGATATTATTTCTTATTTGTGACAATGTTTCAGTCCTGAGTGGGATGTTTCCAAGTTCCTGGGGCCCAAGGAAACAGTAAGGGCTTTTTATTTTACTTTCCTATCTAAATAAATAGACCAAAGTAGCTCATATCTCCTGCTGAGCTGTGTTGGCTGTTTATTTCGCTAGGGTTTGGTGGCTCCAAATGTGAACAGTCAACCTGTGAGTGAAATGCAAGCATATCAGACAATGCTGGAATAGCCAGGCAGAAAAAAAGGAAGACATGGAAGAGCGAGGGGTACTTCATGTACCTCTTCAGTAGGTGTGATGTTCTGTGCTGAAAAATCATGCTGTTTGAAAAAAGGCTTATATAAGTATTCTTTTTCTTTTGAGATGCAAAGGCAATCTCTTCCATCTAGAAGTGCCACTTCTTTTGTGCCTCAAAAGTAGTTCTGAGACTAGATGGGCTTGAATTTGTAAGGTGTCCTGTGGTGTTTAATTTGTGCAGAGAAAAACATCACGGTGGAGGATCATCCCAAGAGCCAGCCCTTCCTTGTAATTTTAAGATGTTATGTCTGAATGTCCATCCAAAACGTTGAAACTTCTATTTTCAGGTTTTGCTCTTGTCTGGGAAACGCATCTCTTGGTGTTCTATTAAAATTCTCTGTGGGTGCACATGAAAGATTTGGCGTGTTGAACACGTTAAACTTTCCTTTGCGTCTTCATTTTTCAGCTCCATCATTTAAATCTCTTTGCCTTCTAAGCTAGCTTTTCTCTTTCATTTTGGAAATTTTCTAGTTTTTGTGCAAGCTCAAAACCAGTTTATTTGCATAACTTAGTTCTTGCTTTTTCTCTTTCTAGGAGGAATATAGAGCTGAAGGCATCAGCTGGCACAACATAGACTATATAGATAACTCTGGCTGCATAAACCTCATCAGCAAGAAACCAACAGGCCTGCTCCACCTGCTGGACGAGGAAAGCAAGTGAGTAAGAACCAGCTTTGATGGGCGCAGTGACTGCTATCAAATGTCCACCAAACCCAAGGCTTTGTGTTGTTTTACCTGAATTATTTGAGTCAGACGAAAAATTTAAATGAGAAAGAGATTATGATTTAGCTTGATACTGCTAAGGGGAAGCATCTGAAATTCTTTTCTCTCCTTTTTTTTTTTTTTACTATTTGCTTAGAAACCAGTCACACAATTGAAGTCTTATCTGTCTCAGTAATGTTTTCCAGAGAGAGAGTTAAATTCCTAATGTCTGTTTCTACATAGTCATCATTTCAAAGCCCTTCCAATTATTTGCCTAATTTAACCTCTTGCTTCCAACATAGCAAGACTAGTAGTTTTTAGAAATACCATACTTTAACATTTTTAGTTATTAGCTTTATTTATTAAAAGATTCTCCTCATTGTGAGGAAGAACCTCAAAAGTACCCTTTATTTAGCCCTGTCCTTTTTTCTGCCATGTTTTTGTCTTGGGTCATGTCTACCTGGGGACAAATTAATTAAACCAAATTAATTAAAAGCATTACTTTCAAGTGGATAAATTAAAGTGCCTTAAGCCCCAGTGTGAGTAATGTTATGAAGAAATAAAGTGGCCTTATTCATTTGCTTCTAAACTTAAGCCAAAGTGAGCTAAGGTTATTTTTATTTCTGAATGAGTGTGCATGCACACAGGGATTCAGTGCATTTTTAAATCACAGTGTTAGTTAATTATGCTTGCTTCCGATGCAGCTAGTCTATAAGGCTGCCTCATGGGATGCGTAACCTAAATCTATTGAATGTAAATTTCTAAATCGAAAAGATCCTCAATAGGAATGTACATGCAAAGTTCCTCCCATACTGTTTTATAAGTAGCACAGCTTCTCCTACCAAGTGATAAAGCATGGGGCCCACCTTCTAACTTGAGAGATTCCCATTCTCTTCCTTCAAAGACCTACAGTGACCCTCCTGATCCATGGCAGGCAGCTCACCTAACATCTATGAATCTTTGTTCTCCTGCCCCCTCCCCACCCTCCTCCTATGACCTCAGGATCTGCAGTAAAAATGACATACTGAGCATTGCCAAATGATTAGATTGGGAAAGTCAGCACTACAGCAAGGGAAAGATCTGCCGGCCAAGGATCCTGACCCTGCACAAATACAGGGGACAGGTTGGGGTACTATTTTTGAACTACAGGCTAAATGAAATTAGGTTTTACAAAATTACATTTTTTCTTCTATTTTTTTAACGTGGCAAAGGGTCTTTTTCAATTTCAGTTCATTGCAGTCAAAAGGAATTAATACACAATGTCCAAGGGCCATTAGTTGCTTGTCACTTGGTTGTTGCTCTGATTTTCTTCCCCTCCTTATAATTATTTAAATCGAGAGCAACTCCCTTCAGTTCAGAAGAGAGAGACTGGTGTGAGATGGAAGTAGGCATCGTGACTTTATTTTTTTTGCATTCCTTCAATCATTTTAATATTTCCTCCTTATTTGGCTCTGTCAAGCATAAATACTAAAGTTATGGCTGCAAATAAAGGCTACTGTTCCTAGATGTGTAGATATACCATGTACCCATGCAGTCTACATTGTGAGCCTGAAGGCTGAAGACAAATACATTTGAGGTGCATATTAATACAGGTATTGGGGGTGTTGGTTGTACCCATGTTGGTCTATGGACGCAGGCAAACAAAGTTACTTGGGTAAATGTGATGTCTTTTATTAGACCAACTGAATGGTTGGAAAAATTGTTCTTTACAAGCTTTTGGGCACAAGCACCCTTCTTCAGGTATAGGGAGAGTCTGCTGGTGTTGAGATTTAGCACGTTACTGTGAATGCATTTATTGCACATAACTAACTCTGGGCTTAATTATGCTCTTGTAATTGACTGATTCTGGACCCAATTAATTGTACCAGGTATCTGCAATTGGAAGTTTCATCCGAAAACATGTATATTGCATAATGCCTTACCAGCAAAATTATAACATAAAAACACCAAGTGCAGATCAGTGCTGGTATAATACCTGTCACTGCAGCAAAAATAAAGCAGGATGTTCTTGATTACCAATTTATGGTCTATCAATAAGAGTGTGGGATTTTTTGATTTGACTGACTTCACAGCTGCCTTCAATTTTTTTCCTTTTTATTCAGTTTTCCACAAGCCACAAACCAGACGCTACTGGACAAGTTTAAACGTCAGCACGAGGGGAACTCTTACATTGAATTTCCAGCTGTGATGGAGCCTGCTTTTATCATAAAGCACTATGCTGGAAAAGTAAAATATGGCGTGAAGGTTAGTCACAATAGCTGTTCACTGGCACCGACATTAGTTGAAATGCTTACAAGCTAAACTGGAAACCAGTGTGCCAAGGGTATGAGCACAGACAGGTAAAAATAGATCAGTTTTGTTTTACTGAGAGGTAGAGTTCAGAAGAAATTATTTATTCCTAAAACTTTTTGGAAGCCATTTGATGAGTGGAGAAAGAGTGGGTGAGAGGGAAGAGTTCACATTTAGAAGAAAAATGTTCAGTAGGAAGCAGAGATGTAGTTAGAAATAAGGGGAGGAAGAAGGCAGTAGGGATTAATTTAGTTTATTACATGGGGGGCATTGTACAATATGATGGTCGTAATGCAGAGAATAGTGCCAAAATACCCTGGATTTAAACGAACTATAGTTGCTAACCTGTGAACATTATTTAGGTGGACACAAAAGTGGAGAGCACAGGGCACATCTACAGAGTTATTTGGGGATGAATGTGGAAGATAAAATGGAAGGCCAAAGCTTGTACCTGGGACCTAAGATTACATGTCCTCTAGGATAATTTAGTGTGTAAAGTTAACTGCATGTGTACATCTTTGCAGAAACTAGTCCTTAGATTATGGTTTTGTTGCAACAAGAACTGTCATTGTCTGTACAGTGTCTACTACGCTTTATGTATTACACATACATAGATCAGTGGTTCTCAACCTCTGCTGTACTGAAACACCTTTCCTATCACGATGTGGCCACTCTCCCTCCTGATACCTCATACCTATTCCTAGACTCCAGGTTGAAACTCCTTTAAATAAAAGATGACAGTGATCAAAATTGTCTAAAAGTATTTACGGCACTTCAGGGGCAATACCTCCACATTTTTGGATTTAATTGAACTTGGGGTCAAGTTAGGAACAAATCAACCCATCAGCTACTTATGCTTCACCATATGTGACATCAGAAAGTTTAGCTATCAGGGTCATGATGAAATGCCTTCCTTGTTACAGCCAGAGCTGGTAGACGGTACAGAAGATTAATACCAGAACAGTTTTGCTGTGGTTGGCGCCTAGTGGTTTTTCTCAGCTCATTTGCTGATATAGTCAGGGTTTTGCAATGGAGTGCACTGGAACATGGACTCTTTTCTTTTTTGGATTGCTACTCTGTTGCTTGCATGGGCACTGTGGTCATCTCAAATTGTTGTATGCAAGCAGAAAGTATTTTTCTTCATTTGCAGCAACAGTGGATCCATAGGCTTGCTGCTTCTGATATTCCAGTGTGGTTCCTCTTGCTGCTTCTTCCCTGATGGCAAAAAGATTTGAGAAGTGATACAGAGCCAGTTTGGTATCTGCCTACTTTCTCCCCTGGCTTATGCATTGAAAACAGCTGGGCCAGATCCCAAAATTATCACTCTTGTTATATCTGGTAGTATTTTTCTTCCTTCGTTTGCCTTGAAGTGAAGGAATCCAGGTATGCTGTGTAGCATGGCCCTTTTCCATTCCCCCCCCCCCCCCCCCCCCAATAACCTTGCAGAGAGCTAATCTGTATCAGTCCTTGTATAAAACAAAATTTCTTGTACTTCATCAAAGTTTATGTAGAAGGTGTCTGCTGAAACGCCAAAGCGGACCGCCAAATTTACAAACATTCCTTGCTTGTTGAGATTTCCTTCTAGGTCACTCTAACTTGTCTGATGCCCTAAATTGCCAGCTGCCATTTCAAATGATTTTCTGCTAAAAGAACGCCTTATCTCAATTAAACTGTACCAACCCCATACAGATGTGGTGCCTTGTGTCTAGGAAAAGTGTGGATTGCATCGCTTTGCCAGATTCTTGGGCTGTGTTTCTTGAGCTCAAACAGAATTTTTCACATAGTACATGTTAGAAATACCATATTTTTTTACATATAGTGTGCCCCTAAGTTAGCCATGTCCCTTGTTTTTGAAAGGTAGAATGAAAAAAAAATCTTTCCTTAAAAATAGTTGTAAGTTGCAGTTACTTAGTAATAGCTTCTATAGCACTCTGTGGGATGGGGTTGGGGAGAGAGAAAGTATCCAAGTCAGCAGCTAGGGAGCCCAACCTGCAGAACTGCAGCATTACTTTTGTTTTCCTCTGGCAGAGGCAGACACTGCTATTACTGTATTTCCTCATTTATAATGCACATGCCAATTTCCAGCAGCTTGATTTTGGGGAAAAGCTGTGTTGTATCTGGTAAATAGTCAATTGCATTATCTTTCACATTAGATGTGTTGTTATTAAATGAATGTTTTTAAGTGCCTAAATTAATTAGAAGTCTAACTTCCTTAGGCATTTTTAAAACATCCTTGCACATTATTTCATAACTGACCTCATTTACATTCACGTCAACATGAATATTAGGTCCTCTCCTCTAGACTACCTTTTGACATCTAGATCCGTTTTTCCAGAAAATGGCATAGTTGACAGTGACGGTGGTGTTTAAACACATACCAGAATGACATTAAAAGTTTGCGAAGTCAAGCACCAGTTTTAAAAATATCTGCTTTATAGAACCAGTGGGGTTAGGATGCGAGAGTTTTTCAGAGCAAGAACATTTTATGAACTACTGGATGGAGAAGAATGGTGAGAAATTCCTGAACAAGTATTTGTCTTGCAAGAATAGTCAAACTTCAAACCTGCATGCATGCAGGACTACAGGATGCTGGTTACCAGCCCCCTGCCTTTTTCCCCCTCTCTACTTAGGATTTCCGGGAGAAAAATACAGATCATATGCGTCCAGACATCGTAGCCCTACTGAGAAGCAGCAAGAATGCCTTCATCTGTGGGATGATAGGGATTGATCCAGTGGCTGTATTCCGCTGGGCAGTCCTCAGAGCTTTTTTCAGGGCTATGGTCGCTTTTCGAGAAGCTGGAAAACGATATATTGAGAAGAAAACTGGTAAGTTGCAGATCTTGGAATTCTACACATGTGCCCATTTTTAAGGCAGATTTATCAACAATCCCTGATTTTGGGTATTCCACTGTTAATTGGCTTACACCTATCCCCCCTGTTTCTAACAAATATGCCTAGGAGATCATGAATTGCTATGGTTGGGGTTGATTCTGAAAAGCATGGCACTTTACAGATCCAATGACATATGCAGCACAGTTTGGAAAGAGGGTTTTTCATCTTGATGCTCTTTGAATGCTGCCTTTGGTAGATGTATTCATATGGAAAGATGTATGATATTGTAATGGAAACGTAAAATTATGAAGCAAAAATAAGGGAACTCTGTTTTTTGGCTGTTAGCAGGAAGCTTGAAAATGCAAAAAAAATAGCACTTTCCTTTGTAATTTTTCAAACTGTTCACCCTGTGAGCTGAAAGAGAGAGTATTCTCCTGTCTAGCAAAAATTCATTGCTGAGTGGTCAGCTAGAACCACCTACTCGCTTTCATGCAGAACGGGGGACAGTAAATTAAATGAAAGTAATGGTGCATCATCATGCTGTGGTAGGCAATTCTTGGCTGTGCATGTAGAACATTTTTTTTATGTAAAGCAAATCCTGAAAGACAGGTACAGGCTATTACTATTAATTTCTGAGCATAGGAGGGCTTGAAATTCATGATGGAATTAGAACATGGGCAGGGAAATGTCAGTACAGAATTAAAATTAAGCATGGAACTAGTCTTTACATTTCTTTAGTTGGGAATGTGAAAAGATACGCATCAAATAAATTCAGGGAAAAATATATGGATATGAAAAGCCATCCACATAAAAAGACATAAGTTTCTGTGCTTGTGAGAATAATATCCAAGTCTCTGGGTCAGATTCCCCCAAAACAGCAGGAAACGAAACCAGCATTCAGCTGTTAAGAATAGTTGAGAGAGGAACAGCCCCAAATGAATAATAGAAAAGACACTTCTGATAAATGAGCCTGAGACTTTCTTGCGTATCAATGCAGGGTTGAGAAAATGAAGAGTTCCACAGTGTCCTTTGTAATGCTGAGAGGCAGAGGGAAGAGAAAATTTGCTTGTGAAGCCTCTGTGATGAACAGTCATTAGACCAGGGACTTTCTTGAGATCCCATGTTAGCATCAAGGGGTGGGGGGAAAGGGAATCATGTGCAACCCACTGCTCCGTTATAAAATGTTTCTGTCTTTCCCTAGTATTTTTTTTTAATCTCTTTCATGAATCCCAGCTGGATAGCTGGCTGGGCTGTAGCAAGCTGCCTAAGAAATTAATAATAAATATGCTAAAACTCTGCCAGCAAGAGGTATTTCAAACACTGCCCTGCTAATTTCAACCCCTGCTTCAGCTTCTCTGTCTTCTGCAATCACTTCTGCCATTTTAGAGTCCTTTAATGGTTATTGTCTTCCTTATTCTCTAGATTGGGTCAGCGATATATCTATATAGCAATGTGTAGATCAGTGATTCTCAACCTTTTAGACTCAAGGCAACACACGCCTGGATAGACTCGAGGCCCCCTTCAGAAAATGCCAGATCTTAGTTTTCACTTGTTTTTTGATTACAGAAAAATAATAGAGCGGCTATGCTCAACATTTTTGCCCAGCAGGCTGGATGGGCAGTGCCCCATCCATCCTTGGGCCGGATCCCACCAGTGGTCCCAATCTGGCACCAGAGCTAGCTCGGTCCTGGCACCATCCGGCCACTTGGAGGCATTTGCGGGGCAGCCCAGCCACAACCGAGCCCCACAGGAGAAAGGAAGTGTGGCTCAGCCCTGTGTGGAAAGGGGGCATGGCCTGGCTCCAGTCCGGACCTGTGCGGGAAAAGGGGACATGGCTTTGCCCCAGCCTGGCCCTATAGGGGGAAGGCGCATAGCCTGGTTCCTGATCCAGAAGGAGGGGAGGGAAGGAGGTGTAGCCCAGCTGTGACCAGCAGGGCAGAACTTGGGGTTTGAGGATTTGGCAAGGGGGAAGTGGCGGTATTAATGGCCGCTGCTCCCCTGCCACAAAATTTCCCGCCTGTGGGCCAGATGCAATGGCTCTGGAGGGCTGCATTTGGCCTATGGACCAAAGGTTGAACTCCCTTGTAATACAGCAGTTTTTCTGTTGCAAAGAACGGAGACCACAATAGGGCAGAATGGTTTTTAAGACTCTGGATTCCTGTTTGAAATCCTTGGGTTTCTCATGTGAATCATGTTTACACAGCTAACGGTGCTAACGCTGTGTGCCCCCTCGTATCACCCCGATAGGATCTCAAGGCACCCAGTATGCCATGGCACCTTGGTTGAGAATTGCTCGTTCATATGTAAAAGAACAGTTTTAGGTTTTTGGGCAGTTCTGGGAGTTTTGATTTTTTTCCCATTATGTCAGGAATAAGCAGTGTATCACTGCTTAAAAGACTTCTCATACTTCTGTCAGAACTCAGTGTCAATAGCATGCGTAAAGGTGGACAAGCAGGGCATCATCCTTGGGGGCTAAGTGGACAGCCAGTTTGGGCACAAGATTGGCTGTCACTGCTGCCAACCCAGCAGTTGCCCCTCTTACCCTGCTCCAGATATGCTACTGGCAGGGTGGCACTTTCACATGTTAATGACTTTTTTTTAGCTGTATTATTTAGGCCTACACCTACTGTGAATAGAAATATTCATTGGAAAGGGAAGAGCATGTTATGAGGCATCTATCTCAGCTGGTGCCTTTACATGCTATCCTAACAAGCAATGAAGCTAGCCAACATTGTTAAGCTGTAGCGTCAGCATTCACGCCAAGGAGGGAATGGTGATCTGCTGGCAGCATCTCCGATCGCTTGTGTTGTCTTTCCTTGCCTGTGAAATCTCTTCTTTTGTCAAGAATATTTTAAAAATTAGTTCCAGCATAGAGCATGTCAGTGGTGTCTGCTGCTCTGGGCACTGAACAGCTTTGACATGTCAAAATAGGCAAGCTTTGGGACTACTGTCTTGAGAATTCGTTAGTTTTGGTCCCCAATCATTGATGCTGCAGGCTTTTGTAGTTAGCACTTTCTTAATGATGAGGCCCTGTCCTCACCTCCCATTCAGTTATCCAAACCAACCTATGACAAAGCTTTGGCTTAACCCAAATTTATATGAAGTTCTAACGGGGATATCGCTAAATAGAAGGTTCATGTCACTGTTGTATGGCTGTGTCTTGCAAACTGGTACATTAGCTCCCAAAAGATTGCAACCCTTAATGCTATGGTGACATACTTGGTTACTGGAGGCTGGTGCCTGTCCACTGTTATATGAAATAACACACAAGAATCCCCTCTGATAATCCAGTGAATGAATTTATGGCAACTGCTGCCTTTGAATTGTTAAAGGAGCACTCCTACTTTTAGGCCCTGAAATTAACCTGTCTTGATAGCTGTCCCATAAAACAGCACTCTTCTCTAAGGATTGCATCTGTTTTTCAGGTTTTTTTTCCAACTAATCCTTGCTGGCTTTAATTAATATGAGCCAGATGCACCTGGTACAACAAAGAAATGTTAGTTTATAACATTCCCCCATGTGCCCCCCCACACTCAATATCACCCCTGTGCAATCAAACATAGTACTTAATATTACATCTTTTTTAAGGTAGCATACTGCTTTATGGTCTCTGGTAGCTTTGTCTAGCTCTCCTGTGATTCATCAGACAGATGCAGTAAAAACCCAGTTTTAAGAGATGTTCTGAAAATGCTGCATATTTCTGCTCTGGAGTCTGCAGGTTTTGGAGACTTTTTCCTTGTTAGGCCAGAAATAATATACTTGTCTGAAGGTTTGTTATAGTGATGCTAGTGGTACCAAAATGGAGGTTTTCATGAAAAATCTCAGCCTTCTCTATAACAGGCTTTGCAAAACCTAGTTTTTGCTGCTTTTCCTCCTACTTTCCATACTTCTTTGTGTCAGTGATGTCGAATAGCAGCATATAAACACCTTTGTGCTTTGCTTCCAGTATTGTTGCTGCAGAGTTAATAACTATGCTCTTCATTCCTGCCTTCTGAAGCTTTCCTTTTTCTTTTTGCACACATCATAGTCCTGTAGTCTAGCTCTTAGCCATTTTTGTTTGCAACTGAGATGAGTAGAAGCAAAGCAATGTAACTGTCTGAATTTTGTTGGATACATTTCTCTTCTGGTCCAGTAGGTGTTTCTTACAGTGCTGCCAACCCTTTCCCCTTTCTGAATTAAAAACTAAAAGAATTATCAGACTGATTAAGATGCAGGTGGCTGCAGGGAGAAATCTTTCTGGGATTGTATTTTCTTTGTTGTTTGTTTCCTAATTGAGTTTTCTATCTGTCAGGTTAAATTCTAAATGAAAAGCACACATTTGGGTTTGTTTTTTCTTGAATCATAATGAACTTTATTAGAGGGACATTGTCAAGGCATTTAGGATGCAAATTTGACTGGTTATGAGATATTTGTAATCTAATGGAAAGTACCCTCCACATTAATTTACCCTCCCCTTATTTTGAGCAAGGTGGATAAGAGCATAGATCCTACGCCTGATTAAAGGATTTGTGTTCCTACCTCTTAGTCTCCCTCTGCTGGCTCTGCCACAATATTCAGCTAACAAGGGCTATTTCTAGCTTGGCTGAGATAAATTTGTAATGCTAATTCATGAATGGTGAGGTGGACAAAAGAGAATCACACAGATAAGGCAGAGCAAATCTTCAAGCTTTCCAATGGGCAATACAAAATGAATGGTAGTCAAACTTGAGAAAAATGATAGTTGACAGTGTTCCTCTAAAAGGTTCAGATTGTGTGTTGGGGAGGGGAAGGGGGGGTTGATATTTTAATGCAGCAGCTTTAAGCACTACACTATATTATACTGACATAAGATAACTTGTCAGTGACCTCATCACATCTTAAATGGGAGCATGACACATCCCAGAGTATAATCCCCTATTGCTCATTTATTTAAAGGATTATTTGGTGGTACTTCCTCTTTACGTGACGATACACTGTAGAGCTTTTATTTCGTTATACGGTCATTCCTAAATCAGAGACTGCCCCAGATGTCCTCACAAAGACGTTCACCTTAACTTCTGATCTCAACCCATTCTAGATTCAGTCTTTCTCAGTTTTTATAATTTAGTCTTTCTGAAATCTCCCTGTTTCTCAGCATTTGAAGAAAGTTGCATGTGTCCCCTCTCCCTTCCTTGATGTTAAGTATCTCGTATTTCATTTTAACTGGAAATATTTGAGGTAACACAGTGGGGCAGGCCATGAATTTGAGGTGACCGCTTCATGAATACAGGTGGGGGAATGATGAAGTCAACCAACTTAGGTTCAATTTAAGCAAAAGGATTTCTAGAAATGTAGCTAATAAGAGTAGAAAGTTATATAATTACAGTTGTGTTGCTTTGGTTTGTGGTCTTTTAGATGACCTGGGAGTGATTATACAGATTATTGTGCTCTGGCTAATAACGGCCTTGAGACTATCCGAATAATGGTATGCTATGCAGTTAACAAGAAAAAACTATACAGTCACTATGCAAATCAGACCCCCTCAATCACAGTGCAAGGAATTGCCTAATTAATAATGCATGCCTGCAGAGATGCAAATCAGTAAGTTTGTAGTTTCCTTAGACTCAGATGACATAAAACAATCCCATTCCCTTACTGTAGGTGGGATGTCATAATGCTTTGTCATGAGGTAACTGCAGTTAACCTGTGTCACTGCTATATGTTATAACTGCTACAGATATCAGTTTTGGTGTGTAAAAGAAAGAAAATGTGGTTTTTGAACGATTCTTGTATCACTAGGGCAGTTGGCAGCATTGTTCTTTACTCTTTCCTGATTTCTGCTTATATAATCTCTTTCTCTTCTCTCCATTTTTTGTTTTTATTTTACTTCCCAAGGGCATGATGATGCAGTGCCATGTGCGGTTTTGAAAAGTGTGGATAGTTTTAGCTTTCTCCATCACCCAGTCCATCAGAGGAGCTTAGAGATCCTGCAGAGATGCAAGGAGGAGAAGTACAGTAAGGCTCCATATCCCACCATCCTCTCTGACATGACACTCACACATTAGTAAATGGAGACCAGGTGCATTCTGGGGGGCGTTCCTGTGCAGCCCATTGAGATCATCCTAAGTAATTAGAGGATACTTTTAGGAAGGGATTTGTTTTTTAGTCCTTTCCTACTAGAAATTCTCAGGCAGGGTTTTTAGTGTACAAAGATCTTGAATAGACTCTCTGGATTCTGTGATCCTGTTAACCAATTAGACAAAACCCCCCAGTGTGTGTATCCATGTTTAATGAATTAAACCTGGAACCATTTTGCTGGTAGTTTCACATGTTGCTCTGTGAAGACAGGATTTTGAAGTTGGCAACACTTTTCATACCATTCATTTTTTGTGGTGGCTATGAAAACATCGAAGGCAAGCATAGAGCACTTCAGAACCAGTAGGAATACTTCTAGTGTGATTTTAGGATGCCTGATATAGCTAGAATTTTACCTCCCATATGCAACTAGATGTAGTCCCTTTCCCTTTTCATAACATCATCTTTTGATACTAACTGCAACTGGAGAAGGCGCCAATATATTTGTGAGGTCTTTCATCTAAATGTGAAAAACTGTGATGCTGTAGGGCAGAGTCCTTTTTAGAATGGGTGAACAGAAATGCACTTGGTCTCCATTTTCTTTTCACTCCTCTGTTTATTACATAATAAACTAGTCCTGCATGGAAAAAAAACAAACAGGCACTTCTGCCTGTGTTACTAATTGCTATGGCTGGACTCCTCTTGTGGGAGGAGAAGGGAGTTCAGCAGCATGGAACATAACATCACCTGCCACAAGTCACAGCGCATGGAGATGCAACATTATAACAATGTATAGGGCCTCCTGCAAGATGCCACAATGCTAGTTGCTCATTAAACACCTCTATGTAATTGTTGCACTTTAAAAAAAATCAAATCCGCGTTCAGTTGCAGACCCTTCACAAAGACACTGAAATAATACAGTTTCCAGATCTACCTTGTTGCTTGCAGGGAAAAGGGATCAAACTTGAAGGTGAACATGAAAATTATGTATTTTAAGTTTTGTGCCTTTATATTCCTCCTTTACGTTACATAAACAGCATCTACAGAGAATGGAGCATTGCTTTAAACAATCCTTAAGGGCAGTTTGGTTTCTAAAATGCACATTTTAAAGCTATTATAAGGAGACGCCTAAATGCAACATCAAAAGGCTTTTCCCCACATTGTAGAAATATGTGCGGTAAGTACAGCATTTGCATGTTAGCGGTTCAGAAATATTTGCTTCATCTTACAAAACTGAAAAGACTTCTCCCATATGCTTCCTGCAGTATCTTAGAACTGGGAGAGTTAAAGGTTTTCTTCTTCCTGTAGGCATTATCTTATACTAAACTTTTCTTCAAATTTTCCTCCATTGTTACCACCCTTGAAAAGCTTAAAAAAAATCTGGTATAGACTCAGCCATTGAATTTCCTAAGTAAGTTAAGTCTAAGTGGCACTTATAGATAATTACATAGCTCGTAATAGTTTATTAGTAGTGTAAATAAAAGACTTGGAACCCTGATTGATTTTTTTTTTTTTTTTCCAAGTCAGTTCATCTGTATCAGAAACTTAATTTTGTCTGTGGGTTTATTTAAAAAGAGAGAAAAAAGACTCATATAGCAGATAATATTTTTAAATATCCAGTGTAAAACAAAAAAGATGTCATCTTAGCACTGCTAAGCACAGTAATGTTAAAATATTTTTGCTTTTAATTCAGTTTTGTCAAGTACCCCTTGTAATTCTTCTCCCTTTTGGTAATAACTATTTCTGATAACCTGCTCCAGACTTGGAGGCTGGGAAAAGTGATCTAACATTACTATTGCTGTAGTTTTACTAAATGCGTAGGAGTTGGTAGTGGGTCATATATGTATTCAGGTCTTTTTGCATATCACCATATAGTGGATGCTGTCATTGGCCAACTCCCAGAGCTATTTGTTATGTAGGTAACCTAGAGTTAGAACTTGCTGAGAGTTGGACCTTACTGCAGTCATTCATTTACAAACCATGGGCCATATGTGCCCCAAGTATCATGGGAGTCTACATTCTTGGTGAGGTACTGGCTGAACTTGTCGTTTCCTAGAAGTTCAATGAAGTTACATCATCATCGTTCTTGAAAAACTGACTATTTGATTCAAAACATCTTTTTGTTTTGAACTGTGAACATCAGTTGCAAATACAAGTATAAACTGCAAAGATATTTAACTAATGGATTAGTTAGTAAATCTAAATTCTCCTGAGGTTGTAATATTGCTTACTGCTCCAGCTGTGTGGCTAGTTCATGGTTGCATTTACAGTCATGCTTTAAGCAGTTCACACTGGTCCCTTAAAATTCAAACTGATGATGATGATGATGTTTTCCCCAGGATTCCACAGCAACAAAAAATTGCTGACATGGACTGAGTTTACCAGTCTCTGAATTCAAGACAGTCTCTGATGGTTCAGGCTCTTTGTGGGGGATGGAATGAGTATTGTGCAGCATTCTTCATACATGAATCTAATATACAGAAGCTAGAGGTGAACAGAACCAGTTAAGTAAACCAGTCCATCCTCCTGAAGCTAATGGAGCTAAGGGAGAAGAAATGAGCCCAAACAGGGAAATGAGGGTTAGAGAACAGGTTCAGTTTTAGTACCTCGTCTTAGAATAAGTTGGCCTTCCAACTGGCATAGCCCTATGAATGGGGAAGTGCTTATGTGCTTCCCACTCATATTGCTGAGCCTGTGCTCAGAGAATAATTATTTATGCAGTTGATGAATACATTTTTCTTAGTCAAAGCCACAAGCAAATCAACAGAAGTTGTTACATTAAAAACCCACCTACCTTTCATTCCCCAAAGCCTTTGTCTCTTTCTCTACAGTGGAAACGCAGCTGTATTAAGACCGCAACTTTTCTCTCCTGGGTTATTAGGCTCAGAGTTCTTTTAAAGTATTTAGTCCTCTTGTATTGAGCCAGAAAGTGGTACCATGTAGAAATGTTTTAGTGAGCTCTTACAGCAGTTGCTTTTAATTCAGCTTGCATCTATCTCATACATACTTATTTTTACAGTTGCAAGTGACACTTTTTTTTTTAGATTAATAAACTGCTAGGGTACTAGATATTTATTGGGTACTGGTTATACAGGTTTTAACATAGCTTTAGATTGACACTGGAATAAAAATGTTTTTTTTCCTGGCTGATGTAAAATTAAGTTTTGACATTTTTTTGTACAGCTTTATCTTGTTATTTCAGCAGCTCATAAAATATTCCCCTTCTGTGCATTTTGCATTTCTGGGAATGATAATCTTATTCTCATTTTAACTTACTGTGCAGACATAGGACAAACAAGTCACTAAAAAGAACAAAATATAAAATGATACCACAAGCTCTTTATTCAAAAGAGCACTACGGGTTATGAAACATTCTGATCGAAGTGAAATACAAAAAGGTTAAGATTTTCCCCATAGGTGAATGGAAAAATACCCAGGCATTTATCACATGTATTGAATGTGGAAATCCAGAGTATTAGCTATTCCTTTAATGAAAGACATAAATTATTTAAAATGTACTATGGATCTTCATTATTATAAACATAGTAACATCCCTAGCCTACTACACAGTAGATGGAAATTTGCCTCAAGACAGTGTCAACCCTACAGAGCAGTCATTTTATTGTTAGGTCCTTGTTAGCATTGAACAGTGCAAAATCTTAGTAAATCTGATAAATCCTTTGATGTTAGGAATGTGTTTGAATCTATGGTCAGTATAAAGTAAAGACCCTAGGGGGAAAGAGGGATGGAAGTGCTTTTATAAATGTTTTAAAGGCATTGTATCAGCTTTTCTCATATCCTGGGGAGAATGGTATTCAGTCATGTACTAGGAATCCAGGAAAGAAGCTGTGCATGATGTTCATTTATAAAAGCACCAATCCACCCACTTCCTGTGTCTTTCCTGTCTGTCATGCTAGACACGTGGGACAGATGCTTGAGGCTTGCAGCTCTCTCCCAGTCCTCCTCTGCAGAAGTGAAAGAAAATAAAGACCCTAAAATAGATGAAGAAGGCAGAGGAGGGCTCTGCCCAAGAACTTATGTTCATGGCTGAAGACTTCAGATGACAATGCTTCACCATTGTCTGCTTTATAAGACTTGGGTGTTGAATTCTAAAATTAGAGATCTATTTCTCAGCAGGAAATTGTATTGCTATGTATCTCTATACAGCATCAGAACTAATCCATCACTGTCCCCTCACTCCTCCTGTTTTGCCACTCGTTTTGCTGTGAAAATATCTGATGCATTTTCTTGGCTCTGTATTGAATGTGCTCATACTAGCTACATGTTACCTTATAATTTAGACCTTTTCACTCTGTCTTGGTCAGGCAAGATGGAGTCCTATAGCCAGGAATTTGTGAGTCTGAAAATAGACTGGAGCAATGCCAGAGGCAGAGCTGACCCAGGGAATGCTGCATATTTGACTCTTACTCCAGAGGAATAGAGCTAGGACCACTCTGTCTTACGTTTGTGGGAAGAAGCGTACAGAGTTTGCTTATCCTGATGCAGCTAGGGTTGTTCAGTCTGTCTTCCATGCCATGCTCTTTAGCCCTTTGGAGTCCCACTGCAAGTAGATGGCCAATTCTGTTTAATGGAGGTCTCTTCCCAAAAGGCGAATGAGCAGGCTGTACATGCCTCTATGGATTCTGGGGATGTAGCAAGAGGAGGAGCCCTGAACCTCCTGGAATGCGTGAGTTACCACCTCGCTCTGAGTCAGACTGCCCAGAACCCAGACTGGAAATAATCGTAGGAAAGTAGGAAGTACAGCAAAAAAGGAGTGTTCCCTTCATTACCTCCACTTCAGCATACTTGATTTGACCAAAAGGAATGAAGAAAAGGTGGATCAGCGTTTATTCTTCCCACAGTTGCTATAAAACAACATCTATTCAGGCACAGTCTTTTTCATTCCTTATGGTTAACATTTTCATGTTCTTATTTTCAAGTCCATCTTCTTCGTGTACACTGTTGTGGTTTCCAGATAAACACCCAAGCTGCAGTAACTTGAGGACTGATTTAAGCAAGCATTTATAACCTGCCTACCCACTCTACTTTGTGTCCAAGGCAGGAAATAAAGATCCAATGAGATTCCCAAACAGGAGGCCACTGTCATAATACAGGCTCCAAGGCTATGAATGCATTGCTGGACTACCCAGTTTCCTTGGCTTTTTGAGAGTCAGTGAATGGAATTCACAATCTCTGTGTGTGTGAATACAATACCAGTTTGGGTGTACTGTTCAGGTAGGCTGTTGTCTTTTTTCCACAGGTAATCAGCTCTTTTGAAAATACTTGGAGAAAACCACCAAGCAGCTTTCTGATGCATGCACATACCCCCACCCCAAACTTAACTGCTTTGGCTGCCCCTAAGCTCATCTGTAAAAACATGAATGAGGAACACTACCAATCCGTCTTATTTCCCCTTCACTTTATGGGACTTTTATACCAGAACATCTCAGTCCTGCTAAGGACACTGATGTCTACACAAACAGGACTTATACATGCAGACTTCCACTACCCAGCCTATCAATTCCTCTCCTGCTCTTGCCATCCAAACGAAGGGAAGACCATTTAAGAAAGCCAGTGGGGATATCATGCGGTAGGCGTTACACCTTCAGATGTTTGCTTGATGGAAATGGTTGTTTACTAGGCATGCCGTGATTGTTTGCCAGATGGGCCACCAAGCTTCCGGCCTCCTCCCTAGCTTCCTGGCTTCAAAGTGAAAAACCACCATCACACGTTTCAGTAGATAGGGGACAAATGGTAACTGCCAGGTTCTTAAGGGATTCAGTATTTTAAGCTCTGGCCAGAAGTCATCTTCACTCCTTTAAGGTCGTCTGAGCACAGTTGAAAAGCAACAGCAGGATATTCATAAGGACTGTTAATTGAAACAAGAGGCCTACCGGGATGCATACTGTAAGCTCAGAACTCTCTCTTTCTAGTCCAGATGGTTTCCATGATTCTTTTCCCAGACATGGATTCAAGAAGAATGAGTGCAAATGCCCCTATGGATCATGAAGAAGAAATTTCGATGCTTTTGCCTTTTTATTTACGTGTTCATATTAAGAATCTAACGAGAGAAGACAAAGGTGTTTCCCAGATGGCCACAGGCGTTCACCTGTGGGATAGCTCTGCATGGATTAGAAGTAATTGCATTTCCTCTATCAAAGTTGCTGTTGCCAATTCTTCTGATCTCAAGCTAGTAGCATGGGCCTATAATATATTGATAGGCATTAACGAGCACCTCCAGGGAAACTGCTTGGTAGTCGAGACTCTGAGGATCTATGAGGTTTAGTGGCTTGCCCGTCTAAGTGCTTTCTTTTGCAAAGCCCAAGTAAAAGTCATTCTTTAACTGGTATCAAATGGGGTATTTCAGCTACAAGTTTGCTTCCTTCTCTTCAGGAGTAAGATATCTCTTTTTCCCTGTGCTTACCTTTAGAAAGGATCTATTCAATGGCTAGGAACTATGAACATTAATTTCACTGACCCTAGATTATCTCCTCTTCTTTAAAAAAGAAAGTGTCATTGGATTTACTCCTATATTTTATTGTAAAAGACAAGACAGACTTTCTTACTTCCTGGGGTTTCCCACTTTACTCCATATAGCAGAGGAACATATACTTGTGTACATGCCATTGATGTGCAGGAGAGGAGATGGGTGATTCTGCGAATTCCAGAATTTTACTTGACATGAAGGATTTCAGGACTGCTAAGGAACTTCTTAGCTGTTTTCACAATCGTATGCAAGTCGTAAGGTCTCTAAATAGTATCTACTCCATTTTAAGTGCCTAACCCTTGGGGCTGGGAAAAGTTATGTATGTACCTTTTCCAAACTTAATATGAAATATGCTCCTTAGGTAAGCATCCAGGGCTGTCAGTGCCGGGGTGTTAGCAATCCCCAAGCTGGCTAGCTCCCCTCATTTTCACAGCTGATAGTTTCAGGGCCATTATTAAAAGCCTTGAAAATGTGGGAAGCCTGTTAGTTTGGGACTGCTAATACCACAGCACTGATAGAACTGTAAGCAGTGTTCACTAAGCATTGAGATGGCAGGGCTGAAATAGCAGAAGTCTTTACTGAGACTGCTGGACTCCCCCTTATTTTCCAGGCTTCCAGTAGTCTGTTTTGCAATGCATGTAGGTGGAGTGTGCACCGTGTGTTGTTTTAGGTTGATTTATGAACTAGATTTTGTTGTCTGCAAAGACAATTTCCACCCCCACCCCTTCCTTTTAAATGCATTTGCACTCAGAATGTATCCCCTTTTTGGGCATCTGCAGCAGAAGCCTCTATCAGATCTACAGTGCTGTTAGGTGCTTCTTTCTTCATGCATTTATCAGACATAACCTCTTCATATCAGGATTCAGTTTTGGCAAGAGATAAGACTTCCCCCTACTCCCCCCATGTCAGTGTATTGCTTATGTGCATTCATTGCCCAGAAGAGGAGAAAGCGGTGATATGTGACAAGTTTAAAAAATGCTGTTTACGTAATAGGTTGTGGTAAACTCTCTCATATCCACCTGATTTTCAGCTTCTTAAGGAAGCCACGAATCATTACATATCATTTCCTCCCCCCCCAATGTTACAGCTTTAAAGTTTTTTGACCAACAGAAAATACGTGCACTGGTACCTTACTTATACCCATCATGACAGTGATTGACAGTTTCCCCCTCTTCTTGCTTTCTAACAATGGAAACACCCCTCTAACACACTGCACATGTGTAGGACTGGGTGGGGAGGAAAAGGTAGATTGGGGAAATAAAAATGCTAGCAAAAAATGTGATAAGTGAGTAGTCGGTTGAGATTTCAGCAGCCATGACTCCTCTTTGCACCCCTTATTTTGCATTCCCAGCATGTGCCATAACAAGTGCATATTCCTTTTTTTCCCCCATTTGCAGCCAACACAAAGCTGTTGCTTGCACTAATCACTCTCTTCCACAGAGAATATTTGAAATTAATTATTTAAAAATGTAAACAGATATAAAAACTTATATTGTTGTTGTGCTGCCACAGGTATTACCAGGAAAAGCCCAAGGACACCTCTTTCAGATCTTCAGGGAGTCAATACTATTAATGAAAGGACTCACCGGTAAGTCTGCTCTTTTGATTAGTAGGTAAAGAAAATAAGGAGAGAACTTCTTTCTAGCATCGAAAATGTGTAAATGTCTCTTCCAGTCTTAACTTTTTATGTCAGTATTCAGCCCCTTCTTCCTTTCTTCTTGTTGCATGAAGATATCTTTAGATCTTTTTTGACAGTAAGAATTTGAAATCATGGTAACTTCTGAGGAGCATTCTGTAATTGCACATGGTGAAATTTGAGGGCCTATAAGGAGCAGGCTATAAAAATATTGTTAGGAGGAGTCAGGGTTTTCCAACCTCAACATTTAGCTGCAAAATATCTTGGTTATAGGTCAGGAGGTCAGAATTCACCCACAATTTTATTTTGGACAAAAATCTATGTATATAAAAGGGATGCACTACACAGAAAGCTCCTATGCACAGCTTTGTGTGGCGCATCCAAAGAGTTGCAGAGTTTTGAGGTGTTGGTTTCAAGTTCCTGGCTACTGTACAGGTTCATTTGCTAAAGAAATGTCAAGGGACTGACTGCTAATGTAAGTGTATCTCTGATGATGATTTAAACTGTCTTAAAGTGCAGATGATCTTCTGCTTTGCTTTATAAGTTGTGGGTCTTGGATCAATTCTATCACTGCAATTAGTCGGTGAGATTATGAAATGTGCTTTCAGTAAAGCACTTGGCCTTTTCCAGCAAGGATTCAGTGAGGATGTAGCTCATTTAAAGTGTTAGGTTTGCATGTCAGGAGCAGCTTTGCTGCCAGCTCCCCTTTCATGAGGGGTTATTCAGATCCATCTTCAGAATTAAATCTCCTGCCAAACAAACCCTTCCTCCCTAGAAGACAAGTCATAGGTCCTGATTCCTCTCTTCTCTCCAAGCTGCTTTGAGGCAATATTGTAGTCCTTCTGCTCTGCTCACTCTCTTCTCGTCTTCAGCATAAGAGGCCTGGCCAGAGTATTTCATTAGTCCTCACTTGCAGAAAGAGTTGCTTGGAGTTTCTGAATGTAAGGTACAGCAGTCATGAATTTCCTTTAATTTTCACCAGAGGACCAGATAGAGCCAGGACAGACCAAACTGAGGAAGTATCAGTGTGGCTAAAAGCCACTTTTACTCCTTGTGGTTTTCTCCAAGTATAGTCATAAAGATTAGGAGGATCCGGTCTTTTAGCACTGGGCTCTGTGTTAAGATTTCTTTCAACCTGTGCAGAATACTCCTCTACAGTTGTCCATAAACCATTGTTCCTTTTGACTGATGTCTATGTGCACACCGTATCCAAGATAAAAGCCTTTGCTTATTAAAGTTTCATTCTTTTATTCATTGGGACAGAGACATGCCATCTATCATCATCTTTTGTTCATCAAGTACTTACTAATTTCCAGATAAAGTAGAATATCTTCCCTTCCTTGTATTCTTCCAGTACAGCTGAAGTAGCTATATACTTTTAATGTCAGGAAGGCCAAGTTCTGTCGAAAAAAAGACTTAAAAATTCTCAAGCTCTTAAGTGAGTTGGCTTATTTTCAGTGCCAAAGAAGAAAATAATTTCACAAAATGGTGTTATCCAGCTTGGATTCACTTATGTATGAATTAGGCTCATACTTGGAGTCAGAAATGTCTTGTTTGGGCCAACGACTTCTCCATAAGAAGCTGAGAAAAAAACACACCTACAAAGTTATTGTCTGCTCTTCCACATACTGCTTCACTGGGTAATATAGAGCTGAATACTTACGGAGTGGCCATATTCTAGAGAAGCCTTGTTTGGTTCTTGGAAATAATGCCATCCTTGTGGGAAGAAAATGCCAAAATCTTTCTACTGTCCTTGTTTGTTTGATCCCTTTATGTTTCCTACCAGTGCTATCATTGACAGTACTGGCCAGTTCAACTCCAGCCACAATGCGTTTAATGTAAGTGGTGTGGTGTTTGTGGCTAGTATAGATAAGAGCCGCATATCTGCCATTCAATATTTCTGTATTCACTTTGGCTGCACAAGATTTATTTTTTGTTATGATATACACTTAATTAGAGTCTTTGTCCATCACAAAATGTTTCTTTAAAGGTAAGAAAAAAATCTGCAGTCAGAAATTAGCTGTAAAGGAAGTTGCTTTACGCACGATTCCAACTCATGTTTCTGCAGTTGTCTTGTCTCCGCAGGCTTAAATGAGACAGCTTATTTTCCAAAAGTCTTCAGATCTGGTTCTGACGCACACAGCAGATCTGTTGAGTAGGATGGTGGCATTTTTGCATGCTCTTCTGACTATAATTCCCCTTTTAAAGATCTTCAGAGTTAAGTTTTGTGGTTTGTCAGAGTCTTCCTAGTACAGAATGTGACAGCACTATCTTGGAGGACAAATTTCAGTTTTGTTATAGAAGGTATTTCCTTGAAATTCACAGTAAGTGCAGTGGAATCCCTATTTCCACATCAGAGTAACCGGGAACCAAGAAAAATACTTTTATGTATTTATTGCTGCTTAGTATGGAGTGCACTCCTGAGTTTATTTGGATTAAAACAAGCCAAAATAGCAAATACATTCTCTGAAAGTCAAAGTGGCTGGAAGATTAAGGTAAAAGGGTAGTAAGTACCTTGCCATCTTCCATTACCAGTGATAGCCTCTCTTGTATCCACAGGAGTTGTGCCATAATAATTTTTTTTAACTCTAGTGCTTAAAGCTAGCTGAGTATGAGAACTTAGCTTTGCTTTACTAACTGTACTAGAATTTGTACAGTGATGAGTACAGCATGTACTTATCAAGCTATCAGAAGTAGTACATGCATCTCTTAATATTGTGCCATTAGTATAGACTTACAATGTACAATCTATAATTCTGCTAGAGTTGGTAAAACCCCCAAACCCTAAATGTCTTATTTCCCTCATGCTCCAAAAAGGAAAAATCAGTATGTAACATTTTATATATTTAAACACAAATGTAGTGATCGAGTGTGCGTGCAATTTTAATGTCACACATTACAGTTTAGTTTCTGTTGAAGAGAAATTTTGATCATATATGTTGAGTTGCATGGAAAGCTGCACCTACAAAAATAAAGATAACAGTGCACAGGAATCCAGAAAAGTACACTCAGAAAACTATAACACAAATTAATAAAAGGCTTTTTTTGTAACTAAAATGTACCAATTTAAGTCAGTTCTCCCCTGCAAATTAATAGAGCGATGGCTTTCTGATTCTTAGTGTGTTATTCATTAAGCATTTTCTTGGACCTAAATTAAAACCAGGAGTTTCCTTTTTATATCCATCGTATTACCATATGGCTGGTGATAACAGGGCATAGATCCAGCCCTGCGGTATAGTCTGAGGCATCCTTCTGAAAGCAAAGCTAAGCGATGACATCATGCAGGAAGTAGCTGCAGAGGGGATTACTGATCAATCCTTGCTCCTCAGCTCCCCTCCAAAGAAAGTGGTTATGTGGTTTCCACATGCATATTATGGCAGCTGGAGGGGAAAAGGCTTCGCAAAAGCATGAGAAAGACACCCTGCCTTAAAATTGCCTAAAGCAGCCACTAAATAATTAAAAGCATGATATCACTAACCGAAGCCTGACAGGGTGGCTGTATTTTCAGTACAACAGAAACTGTTTTATGTTCATTAATGGTTTAAGAAATGTGAATAACAACAGCTGTGGATCATTGTCTCCCTTCCAACAGCCTGGCTTGCTTTGTGAGATGATTAACCCTCTCAGTGACACAAGTTGCGGGTGTATGAGCTATTGCCAGTGCATGCGCACCCGAAGGGATTAAAGTTACCACAGAGTTTTATTTTTAAAGTCACCTGGAGATGTTTTTGATTTTAATATTGTTTAAAATCCTGGTTGCAAACTTGACGGAGATTCTCTTTGTGACTATGTGCTGTTTCAACCCAGAATGTAAAAGACCAGCTATCATAATGATGGTAGGATTGTAGAAAATTTAGCATTGGCAGGTTGTGTGTAAAATAAAGACAGAAAAGCCCAGTAGTAACAGTTTGCTGTTCCATGTTTGTATACCTGGATTTTGTTTCCAGTATCATTCTCTTTCTCTGGATGGTAGGTAGACTTGGTAAGTCTTTCTTAGGGCTCCTTTGCCTTGAGATAACTGAGCTAATTCTCTGCTCTCCCCTCCAACAGGTACTCTGCTAATGAGCCTGTTTTGGCTTCCAGCTTTAGAAGCCCTTCCTAACTGTCTCCCACAAATCCTCTGTGTCTGATCATCAGATTCAGGTGGTGATTTTCAAATATGTATGAATTACTCTCACCTGCAGAGTCATTACAATGTTTTGTTGGAGCCAAGGCCTTTTCCATAAGAAGCTATGCCACTCCTGTTCTGAGATAAGGAACACGCTTGCGAAGTTGCGTGCGTGCGTGCGCATATATATATGATGGTGGTCTTGTCTTAAAGGGCCTGGGAAAGAAAGAGGATGCCCGTTCTGCAATTCTGGTCTGATTGTTATCAACCAGGAAGGTGCCTACCCACCCAGCACTGTGGATCCATCTCTTTTTGGTAGGGTATGGATTTTGTCCATCTCGCCTTCCTCAGGCAGGGGACTGAAAGGATGTATTACAGACAGTAGATTAAAGGATTCCCCTTTATAGAAACCATCTCTCCACTCGATTGATTGCTAGGGTCTTCTTTCAGCTTGTTTGATTCTCATTCTCGCAAGATTTGTGAACAGAGCATTGGTTCTGGAGGTGATCCTTTTGGGTTCAGGTCTACTTACAGATGTGCTTTTCTGAGCGTCCACTCATTTTGTCCCACTGTGTGTCCATTCAGCACTTTCGCACACTTCAGGCCCTGTTTCCCCTCTGTCACATTCTTCTGGCTCATCTAGCCTTTCTCTCTCTCTCTTCCTCCCCTTCTCACATCTTCCCCTGCCGCCACACCATTGCCCAGTTCCTGTGAGGAAAATTACCAACAGATGTGGTATTCTGTCATTCATCTCTAGACAGTGTTGTATCAAAGTTTCTTCTTCCTCCAAAAGGAAATTTATTTCATCTTTCTCCATTCCTTCAATTGGGACCATACATAGCTGAGTTTATCATTTTCTTGATATCAAAGCACATTGCTATGTAACGAAGCAGAAAGAGTTGGATCTGTCATTTCTGTTTGCTGATTTTGTCAGACATTTTCTTTGTAGTTCATCAGTCCTTTAGGTATTGGGCTCTTCCATTTATAGCATCTCCTTTTCCCACAGTGTCTTCTGTCCTCTTTCCTTTCCCTTCATCTTCCCTACTAAATGGCTATATGAAACAGGGAATGTTTGACTAAACACCCATTTTGTCTGCCATCCAAAGTATTAAACAATATTGTTCTCTAGGGTACAGAGAACTAGGTAGAGTTTTAAACGCATATATTTTTGGATACCCCTTGACTTCAACAGCTGATGAAGTGTATCATCCTGTAAATGAGAGAATATTGTAGTCCTGATCACCCAATGATAGTGAGATCGATCAATCTATCTATCTATCTATCTATCAATCTCAATTTAAAATCTGGCTTAACAGATGTCATGTCTACATTTGAGGCCTGGCATTATGAACTTATTGTGCAGAAGTGAATGACTAGTGACAAGGAGAAATGTCAGTTGTCTTCTCATTAAGAAATTGCATAACCTTCCAATTCAGAACCTTTTAATGATATTCAACAACTAGCTTTGTCTTGTTAAGGAACCAAGTGATAACTATGTTTTAGAAGTGCATGTTGTGACTCATCTCTTTCTCATTTCAGCGATGCCTATGGAGTTGGCTGGAATGCCAGGATGGCAATCCGACAGGGCAGACTCTCCAGTCCTAGTTCCTTCCTAGACAAAGATGGGATATTTGTTAATTCAACCAACAGCAAGCTATTGGAGAGGGCCCATGGGATTCTCATGTTAGTATAAAAGGAGCGGATCTTGGTTTCACTGCACTTCAAAGGTCATAACAAAAATATGAACTGCAAGAGTAAGGAAATCTACTACTAATCCAACAAGTTCAAGTTCCAAGTGGACTTGGACATGCCAAATCTTTATCAAAGAGGCTCAGTTGTTTATTATGACCATGACATGCTCCATTTCTTATCATTCAGGGCTTGCTGGCTAGTATTTCTTTCCCCCTTTAATTTTTTTTTTGCTGGAGAAGTGGATCTACATTCATAATAAATAGGCTAGTCAAAAGATGTGACAGTGATGGTGGCACTAGAGGAAGGAGGATTTGGAAATGACATTGAGAATTCCTTTGACTGAGTCACTGCAACTAGCTATGGAGTATTTCGCTTCAGTTTGAGAGGTGTAGGTGGCCAGATTTTAACCAACATTGGCAAATCATAGTGTGTCTGCATCATAGGTTTCTGAAGATGCCAGACTAGCCTGAATGAAAGTTATGGAGTATGATGTGATAATTTGGAGGGGAAATTTCTGTTCCTTTCTCCCCGTTTTGCACAAAGGACCAGCTACCCCACAATTTACTATGTCAACCCAATTTAATTGGAATTCCTTACCTTTGTACTTCATTTCACACAGACAAAAATGATATGCGGAAAGGAGAGTAATCTCATTTATTATACAGGTTATATATAGAAAAGCGTTGCTATGGAGGGTTTGAAGGGATTGTGATATTTACTGTTATGTATCCTCATGGGCGGATCCAAGATTTTGGAAAGCAGGGGTGTAAGAGCAGCACCCTGTGCTGCAGGGATGACTGCACCCTGGCTCCCAGCGTCTCCCCCTCCCCACACCAGGGTGGGCAGACCTCATCACAGGAGCAGACATAGGGGACTTTTTTAAGGCCATTCGAGCAGGTAAGAATCTTCCCTACCCCTTCTCCTCTGTACTCAGTGGCATATTCCTTTCCCTCCTCTGCTCACTGCTGCCACTGTCCCCTGCTGAACCAGGGGGCTTCAAAGCTGCTGCTGCCTTGCTGAAGCCAGGCTGCACATGGAGCCAAGCTCAACTAGACAACAGCAGTGGCAGCAAGCTGGTTTTCTTCCATGTGCCTGCAGTAGCAGTGGTCAGGGGAGAAGTACCACTGAGCAAGGAGGGAGCGTGGGGTAAGTCTTACTTGCTTCATACTGCAGTATGGTTGACTGAAAGAGCAGGGGTACATCTACACCACTGGATCCATCCCTGTGTATCCATTCTGCTAAAAATATGTTTATACCTCTTACATATATTTTTATCTCAAATAGCTTCAAATCTTTCACACCAGGTCATGCTGACTATTGCCGGTAATGCCAAAGACACTGGGCTTCCTCATGACAGAAGCTGAGATCTCCCATTAGAGGGTTAATATGAAAGCTCTGGAATAGATACATAAATGCATTTCTGTAGCTTTATGCCTGTGTTAATATGACTTTTTGTTGTCTCCTTAGGCGAAACAAGAACTTCAAAGCTAAACTCAGTCTTCCAAAGGTGAGAGAACAGAAGTACTTATCTCTCTGTTTCCTCAAGCTTGAAAGGAAGCAGTTACTTTGGTTAAGTGTTAACTTGCATATAATACGTAACGATAGTTTGAAAGGGGACCAGTTCAAAGTTATTTGTTCATTTCTAAAATGTGGCTCGTCGAGCTGCAACCACAATTTGAGAGCTATTTAAATTGGCTCCAGCCTGATGGGTTCAGGGGTTTTTTTTGCATCATGCAGACAAGACTTAGCAGACTTCTAAAGTGACACCAGCACTCGCTTATTCTGGTAGAGGACTGCCTAGGGAGCGGGTCCCTTCAACCACAGATACTATACAATATTTTGTTTAATCTCCATTTTAAATTCAGCAAAGACGAGGTCTGGCCCCTACAGTTGGGGGAGGAGGGCATCCATGCAGTAGTGTAACTAGGGTGGAGCCAGCAGGCCACTTACAAAGGGCTGCGGGATTTCTCACAACTACCCTGGGAGTCCTTACCAGGGCAGGGGCAGCCCTGCACTGCTCCTACCTGGCTATAAGAGCAGCCTGCACCCCACAATTATTCATCAGGGTGGAGGGGGGAGCAAGTAGAATGGTGCTCCACTCTCCCTGGGGAGTTTTTTTCACTGCCCTATATCCAGTAGCAAATTTGGGACAACTCCAAGGGAGCCCACAGCATGGAATTGCTGTGCGAGACCCTCTCACTCTCTGCTACTGCTGCCTGGGCTCTCTAGGAGTAGCACCTATGTTCCCTTTGCAGAGATCCTGGGCAGGTAAGACCACTCTTTCCTTTGCTGTTCCTCCTCCTACCCCAGACATACCATGGCCAGCATACCCTTCTCCCTCTCCCCTCCCCACCATGCTAAATGAGTTTGCTATACCTCTGCCTCCATGTTTGCTGGGCCCTCTTTGGATAAATCTTAATAAGTGGGAAGAGAAATGTTCACAGATCATAGAAGAGTCATTAGGATTTGATGTCCAGAGCAAGCTGTTTACCTGCACAGTGCAGGTTTCCTGTCATAGGAAAAATCTTTTGTGATCGGTTAATTCCATTTTAATTACAGTCCTACAGCACTACATTTGATTTGTAGCTCTCATTCTGGGTAAGATGCCTGTGTAACATTGCTGCTATTTCCTTCAATTTTGGCTGGTTTTTGGTGCCCAGAGGTATAAGATAAGAAGAGATCCATTGTCTGCCACCTAACAGTTACGGCTTTTTATAATCGTTTACTGATGCTGCCCTGGTAGTCAGTGTGTGCAAGTTTTTGCTGTGTCCGTTACAATAAGAATTATGTTTAATTAAAAATGAACAGCAAAATATAAACATGGAGTACTATAGAGGGTATATACCATAAAAAACACTATTCTGATAAAGATACAACCCATATTTGTGCTTTTATTAGCAATGAATAAAAAATAAAGTAGCTTTTCCTCTGGAAAAAAGAATGGAACCACCTCCAGTTATTTTGTCTTTTTTATTTATTTTTTTTAAAAGCACAAATTGCACTGAAATCACTGGATGTTGCATTTTTTCCACCATAAAAGGAGGCACAGGGTGGTACAGGATCCAGCGAATTCCCAGTGTCCCATGCCTCTGCGTGGGTCCCAGCATGCAAGCACAGGGTGCTAGGAATTCCCCAGGACATGCATTGCCCCATGTTTCCTTGCCAGGGTCCACACCAGCCTCTGCCTTCATATGAAGTATGGGTCCCCTGGCAAGGATGCACAGAGGGCACAGGGCAGTGAAGGATATGAGGAACCACTGGGCAAGGGGAAACACATGGCCCGTTGTCTTGTATCAGACCCCTGCCCAGAGCAATAGGAGACATGTTTCACCCACTAAACCAGATCAGCGGTGGTGGGACTTTTTTGCCACAGCTCATCCGCTTAGTGTGGCAACATCTGTTTTTACACTGAGCTATTTATAGGAACAATGGTTAACAAATGGGGTGAAATAAAGTATCCATTAAGTATCTGGTGAGGGCATTTCATGTCAGTGGGTTGCATTTGATGAACTGATCATCTTCTTTTTCTTCTCATTAAACCAAATTGACTAAAATTCCCACTGATGTTTTTATGTAGGTGTTTTGAGCATCTCAGAACACTGCTTGTGAGTTTCTTTCCCCTAGCATTCTCACACATGTTATCTGAGTCAAAGCCATGACCTAAATCAAACACTGCTACTGCTGCAAAGCGCATGTTTTCCATCAACCGTTTCCTACTCAAATGAATGAAACCTCAAGGCTTGCTAATTACTTCCAGGAGCTCATTTTCTGTATGCATGTGACAAGTTTTGCAGTGGTTCTAATTAACCATTGTTGTTAACACTCAGTTAAAATAACTGGCAAATGATCAAACTCCTTGTGGTGCTCAAATTTTAGTTTGTAAATGCAAGACAGCTGTGCACGGATATGTAGGAGTACCCAAACTTCACCCAGTTAAGGATCCCATTAACAACGTCCTGGGAGCACAAGCATGTGTGTTCTAGTAGGGCAGTCTGGGTACTTAAGTAGTCAGAGTTGAACAGTCTTGAGTGGATTAATCTGAGCAGCATAGTTGTAATGTCTGTCTTTATTGGCTGTTTCCATTATAATGTGTAATCTCAGCATGGCATTAGATCATAGAGTGCAGTATAGATGCCCAAGGGGAAAGAAAGTGTGATCAAAATGGAATGGATCAAGCTGTAATATACATTCTTCACACCCACACCTCTCACAACAATGGCAGATATCCACAGGGTACATTTTGGGAGGCTGGGGACACTGGCTGTTTCTGAGCTACATCATTATTTTTTTGCTATTAGAGCTTTACTTACTGATATTTTATGCTTTGAATTAGATACTGAACTATACTTGTCATCATTTTTAATTTTTAATAATGCTTTCCTCTTGGTATAAGCACAAAGCACTTAGTGATTTAGCATTAAAGCTAAACTGTCAAGCTGTTTGTTAGCTTCGAGCACCAAGGATGATGTCCTGTAGTTTAAAATTTGCATGCGTATTCAAGCTTGTGAACTGCACATGCTGAAAGTAATCTCTTAAGCCATATACTCCTATTATTGTCACTCCCCTCCCCCTTCCCTTATGTTCTGCACAAACTGGTTTTGTCCTGCTCAAATCCAGATTGTAAACTCAAAGGAGCAGGCACTTCATCTGTGTGTGTGTGTGTATGTGTGTAGTATCCAACAGATCTGGGCTTCTGGGTATCATAATAAAGATACTAATAAAAATATCCAGCTGTGCTGTGAATTGTTCCATTGTTTTTCCCAGGGGATATTGCATTAGGGCAGTTACCCAAAGGGGTAAGAGCAAGAGAAGTGGGGATAGCAAGGGAGACCATAATAGAAAAACCTGGCTAGTCATTTTTATCTGAAAAGCAAGCAAATAAACACACTCTTATTTTATATTCTGCAGCACTTGTTGGATGTGAAATCTCTGAAGCACCTAACCAACCTGACCCTGCATGATCGCATTACAAAGTCTCTTCTCCATCTCCATAAGAAGAAGAAACCCCCCAGCATCAGTGCACAGTTTCAGGTAATCTAAAATGTTCCAAATGTGAGGGAGCCTGTGCGAGACGAGACCTGTTCTTGGGCATGTGCAAGGCAAGCATCTCATGGTGCAAAGGATGACACTCCTGGGCACAGAACTCCTCCCCTCTGATCAGTGACAGAACGTGAAAGCTACTAAATGTAGTTTGGGTAGGCTGTGACTTGGTGGGAATGTAATAGTTAATATGCGCTTTGAAGGCTGTAACTACTGATTGAGACAGGAATTTTTGAGGCGGCATAGAAAAGAACTGCAAAGAAGGACTGGGGGGATTATGGTGGATCACAGATTCAACATGAGTCAGCAGCTTGATGCTATCATAAAAAAATAAATGCAATTTCACGTTGCATTATAGAAGCATTGGGTGCGAGACATGTCTTGCATACATCAGTCCCAGTACCACTCTTCTCTCAGATGGCTAGGACTGAGCTGGAGTACTATGGCCAGGTTTGAGGCACTGCATTTTAAGAACAATACAGGGAAACTGGATTCCCTGAAGATAAGGAGGTTAAGAGACTACACTGATAGTTTCCAAATATTCAGAAGACTGCTACAAAGAAGATTGAGAATAGCTTTGGTCTCTAGCCACAGAGGGCAGGACACACTGCGTTGGGTTTAAATTGTAACAAAGCAGGTTTAGATGAACTTTCAGGAAAAAACTTCCAATGAACAAGAAGACAGTGGAACAAATTGTGTACATGACTTGTGGAATCCCCTTCCTTGGAGGTTTTTAAGAAAAGACTTCTCTTCCAAGGCATACTCTGCATCTATGCAGGGGGGTTGGACTAGGTGTGATCCTTGATGTCCCTTTGTTTCTATGAAATGGAAGATTGAAGCAGCCTATCAGGAAGATCTTCCACACAGTGAGATTTTTAGACCCAATCTTTCAAGGAAAATAATGGAGAATTGTTATTCAGGGGATTATAAAAACGGAGTGGACAAAGCAGTAGGACAGATACTGTAGAGAACACTTACATTGATGGAGAAATAAACTAACCCCTGCTTTTTCTAGTCTCTGGAATATTTTAAGGGGCATCTCTGCCACCTCCACTTCCCTCAATGCCACTTAAACACAGACAGGACTTAGCTTATACTGTAGTCCTACCACCTGTCTTATTGCATTTTTTCTGAGAAACAGCAGCATCACTAGGGATGGGTGAGCAGGGCACCAGCCCCGAATGCTGATATAGAGGGGGCACAGGGACGGTGATGGTCTCCACTGCCACCCAGGGTGAGACATTGCTTGTTTATGGCTCTACTGAAAAATGCGAATGGTGGCGTGTAGGAAAATGTCACCTTGCTGGGGAGAAGCCAACAACTGCCAGAATTCGGCAAGAGAGAAGAGGTGACTTATTTTGCATTCCAGTGGCCTTTGGCTTTGTCTGTCTCACGGGTGAGGACATTTAGGATCACAATAGATAAGAGGATAAGCAGACCTTTTAGAAAGTGATAGCAACCCCCTAGCCACTAGGTTGCAGTGAGAAGGGCAATAGAGAGCAGTGTTTAGTGCAGATTGTTGAGAAGATTGGCAAGCAGTGCAGGTTTTCTGAGCAGCAGCAAGGGGAGAGATGTGTCCAGAGATGGAATAAGTTGTGGTTTATGTCTTAATCAAAACAGCTCTGGAACATGGGTCAGCCCTCTGAAAAGTGGAAAGCTGATTTAGAACCAAGTACAGTCCATCTGGTAAATGTGCATCCAAGTGTCCTGTTAACATTTAACTGGTTGTTAGTGTTCAGGTATCGATTTGCATGTGCAGTCAGTGTAATGACATACGCAGATCAAGCACCTGTTTTTATTTATGTCCTGTTGCTCGCTACCTGATATGGAGAGCCAAGTTCCTTTGTCATGGTTTCTCTGTGGCATCTATCAATAAAAGCTTCTGAATAAGGCAGTGTTTTAAAGTATAATTACTTCCACTATTTGTATCTCAGATCCAATTTCTTTTCATGCAGTTCCTTGTTGAAGCCAAAAAAAGCCAAACGCTGCTACATTAGCTCCAGAAATAGCCATGGATTCTGAAATGAGATCAGTGGCAGTGTCTGTTGTGCTGTCACTGCTCCACACCAACAAACTTGCCATTATGAGTAACTGCAGCTAAAAACTTAGTCTCATCAGTGTGGCTACAGACTTGGAAATTGCCACTGTTGAGTCTCAACACAGATGCACAAGTGTGTTGATAGTGTCTGAGAAAAGCATTTCAGAAAGTTCAGGTTGTAGAAAGACCATTCTCTCATTCCATATGATTCCAAGCACATTTCCCTGGGAATTAGTTAAAATGTAGAAACATTTTTCCACATACACATTACTTGGATGAGTTTAATTGATTAAAAAAAAAACCAAGCAAACCCCAAAACAACAGCTGTGGTTCTGGTTATATGAAACGTGACTGTAGTTAGTAGCTTCACCATTCCTATCTCGGAGAAGGAGGAAATGTTGCAAAGAGGCAAGCTGCAGTTGACTTACATGCTCAGATTTATTACCTACAGTGTTCTTTTGTGTAAGAAGCAGATTTCAGTTATTTTCCAAGAAAAAAGAATGAGAAACACAAACCACTTTTGGTAATAAACAGCTCTGTAAACTGGTTCTAGTGAGCACTGTATGTAGGATCACAATGGCATTCTCCTGTTCCTGATGACACTTCCAAGGAGGGGATGCAGCCAAGTTTCTGCCACTGATAAAGCAGTAATTTTTTAACTGAAGTCAAATGCTTAGTTACCAGGAATCCTTGAAGTGCTCCATTGACTGTGAACTAAACTCTGTATCCTGTTTCCATGTGCACTCTGCTTGGAAAAAAGTTGACCTCTTAATCACTTCAGTATCCTTTTATTGATAGTTCTAAGTAAAAAAGAATATACACTAGGTAGTAGAAGGAGCAGAATCATACCAGCATTATACTGGGCTGGAAATGACAGCTTCATTGATGTTGTAACATGGAATTATCATTGAACAGAATTAAGAGGAAGAAAAACATACAGTTATTTTCTTCAGATTATTTCATTACACATCTACTCTTCTGCTTAATTTTATTTATTTTTATGCAGAGAAGTTATTGCTGCTTTTACCTACGATAATGACTGTGACTCAAAATTATTTGAGCCAGCTCAGACCAATAGCAGTCTTCCTTGTAGCTTTGACCCCTCCTTATTGAATGCATATGTGCTGATCTGCTTTTGACTTTAAGATCCAAAAGATTACAATCAGATTTCAACATTTCTAAAATCCATGAAAGACGGAGCAGCTGTGAAGCTGGCTGTTTGGGTACCAGCCACAAAGCATGCTCTATCATGACATGCAGTAGATGTTGTGTTTTCTCATGGCCCAGTTCAGTACAACATGGTTTTTGTGCAGTGCCCTTGGTAAAAGGCTTTCCTGCAGGTTTGCACTAAACTACTTGCGTGAGAAAATATTTCTCTCTTGTGAGTGCTAAATAACATGGGGGTTGTACAACTCTGCATTTTTCTAGGATGAGAACCAGAAGAGAATAGGAAGTCAGCCAGTATGCTGTGCTAGTTCTGAGTCAAATCTAAACATATTTTTTGTTTGTTTCTAAGAATTATTTTAAAAGACAGAGCCACATAGTTGCATATAGCTCCCAAGATGCAGGATGACCTTTGGTGCATTGCAGAAGTCTTGGTCTTTGAAGGAATTCCACAAGTTATGTCCTTTTCATTGCAGACCTCCTCTCCCCCCTCTCCCCCCAACCGTTTAATCCATATTATTCCTATAATAATAATCATAACATAAATATACAGAAGACTATCTTTTTTAGAGCATCTGAAAAATCAGAATTATTAGAATAAGGCTATCTTCATAATTAACTTACTTTGAAGTGTATTGCTTTGTATTGCATCTTGTAAAGATGTGTCCATTATTTCAGTGAGCATTGCAGTCCAAATAGACAAAGGGCAGATGAAAGATGTGGAGAAGGAATTTAACAGAAAGCAAAATGCTTATTGAGTGTTGGGGGTAACTATAAATAATGCCACTATGAATTCATTCACTCATTCATGAACTTAAGGAAATTCAAAATTAAAAAATGAGAGCATTTTAATATAATTGTTGCAATTTGCAACAAGCATGAAACACTATAGAAACAATGCAAGCAGAGCCTTGTGGACATTGAATTTTCACATGAACAGCCAGTTCTTTCCACCTGGCACAAAGGGGTTATAAATTTTACACAGAAAATGCTGGTTCCGTCAGTGGCAGCAATACTGAGATGGAGTCTCGTCGGACTCCTGCCAGAACATGAGTGCCAGGAAGCTGTGCCTCCAAAAGAATGAGTCTAGGATCATCTTGATCAGTGGTGTCAAACTCCTAGGTTCTGGGCTGCATCCTGACCACAGGATCTTCTCCCAGGCTGAATCTGTGGGGCCAGCATCAGCTGTAGTGGTTACAGTGGCAGGGGTCTGGTGGGCTGTACCTGCACAGTCCTTACTCATCCCCCTGCCACTAGTGGCCATGTCCATTGGGGACCAAGAGCCCTGAATTCTGCAACAGGCTGTGTCCCTAACCCTGCCCCCCAACTTCTGGTAGCCCAGTGGTCTCCAGTCTTTTTAAGTAGGAGATCACCTTTGGCATTTAAAAGCAACCCAAGATCTACCATGCACTGCTGTAACTCCCCCTCCCATCCCCTGCCCAGCAGGTAAGTCTGTGGGGAGGGAAGTGGGGGGCAGGTAGAGGCAGGGGCAGGAGCAATGGTAAGTTGAGTGGGGCCCCGGCTGGGTGGGAGGGCCTCGCTCAACTTACCACTGCTCCTGCCTCTGCGGCACTGTCCCTCACTGCAAGGGCTTCCATCTAGCACCTGCTTCTTCCCTCCCCCATGGACTGACCTGCTGGGCTGGGGCATGCATGTTCATACACGCAGGCACTTAGCCCCCCACCCCAGCCTCAGATCGACTCCAAGAGGCTCCAAGATCTACCGGTGGAACGCAATCCACTGGTTGGTGACCACTGTGGTAGCCTGACCAACTGGGTGGAATGGGTCCATGGACTGTATGTTAACCACTCCTGATCTAGATAAAATTGAAGTCCTCTTCAACCCAAACCCAGAGGAAATATATCCACCTCTGAATCACAGGATAACATTGGTGGTTCCTAGGATAGCCGTGTAGAACAGCACGGTTTTGAGCACTAGAGGAAACAGGAAGCTAGAGAATTCTAGCATCCTTGCATTCACAGCTTTCTATCTCAGCAGAGGGAAAAAATGGTCTAAAATATCCCAGCTTTAAGAAGTTTCCGATCCAGAAACATCTGCTGAGCTGTTGGGTGCTTATAGTGTGTAAAATTTGCAGAACTAATTTAGGAAAAAGCATCCAAATCACCCATTTGCACTTCTACCACCACAACAATCTTTTTTTAGACTCTGCAGCCCATTTATAACATTTTGCTAACAGGTGAAGCAAAAACTGGGGGCATTATCAGAACTCTGTGGGGAAACAACTTTGGGTTGGGGAAGATATGGGGTTTTTTATATATTTATTGGAACATTCTACAAAAAATGGATTCCTGAAAATGAGAAATAACAAATGACCTGAAAGCAGTAGTGTAACTGTGGGGGGAGGGGTGACTGGGACAATTACTTTTTGGGAGGGGGGCCAGGGGAGGAGGGGAGAATCACCCACCACCGTGATCAGCATGGTGACACCCCATGCTGCCTCTGAAGTCAGCAGCTGCCCTGGGTGTGGAGCTGCCTCACTATGCTGCCTAAAATGGACTGTTCATGTAAAAAGAAATCTGTCTGCTTTCCTACCATTTAAGTAAGACTAATTTATTAAATAAGAAGGCATTAACACTTATGTTTAGCATTGATTACAATCTCTGGTGATGTAGAGCACGTGATGAGATGAACAACATACTCCTTGAACAAAGTATTCCTCCTCTTGGTATTTTATTAGATTTTTTCTTTAACAAGAGCAATTCTCACATTGCTAATCTGCTAAAAGTTCCACCTTGGGGCTGAGGTATTTGAGGTCTTGGCATGCATCACGTCTGGATCTTTGCTACCTGTTTATGGTTTGTTTTCTATTGTAGGCATCACTTAACAAGTTGATGGAGACACTTGGTCAAGCAGAGCCTTATTTTGTCAAGTGCATTCGATCTAATGCTGAAAAGGTAAAGACCTACTACCTTAATTATCTTTGCTCGGCACCCATTTGTAACAAAACCCCATGAATCTCTATATTCATGTTAATGCCCTGCACAAAGAAGAAAGGTAAACTGGAGGTAGAGATCAAATACCTCTGTCTGGCTCTTGCCATATGCCATGGTTCTAGATATTACAGTCTTATAGAACAGTGTAAGCCAGTGTTTTGAGGGGTCATGAACATAGCCACTGCAGCTGGCAGGGTCCAAGTATTAATAGCTGACCACAGCACTACTGCTTCAGTTTTCAGGAACACTGAACACGTGGCTGTCTTCAGGGTTGTCTGATCTGGAGCTGTGCCATGATGCACTATTTTGATTTCAGTGGAATTCAAGACCTTAATGAGAAGGTTCACGTTGCCCCAAAGCACCGCTGCTGGCCTGGAGTTTGAGCAGTAGAGCGATGTACCAAGAGAAGTGGTACATCTATCACCTTAGTTCTTATGGGTCTGTTTACAACCCAAGATAGCTTAGACTACTTTGAGTATATGTAAAGTCTGTTATTTTTCATTCACAAAAAGAAAAAGGATCTTGTGAGTGTGAATTGGAGACCGTTATTAAAATGTGTAAATAGTGCATAATATTCTTAGTTGCTAAGTTATAGTGGTTCTTCTGGTTATACATATTTGAGAGCTATTACATAAGCTGAATTGAATTATTTGCAGCTCTTTCCACATGTGAAGGATTTGGGTGTGCCATGACTGAACACTGTCTTGCTTAAATTAGAAAATCCATATGAAATTTTAATTTGAGAGAAACTTGCAGAATAAACACTGTTGTCAGATTAATGTTTGTGCATAATAGTTTTCCTTTATGGTTTTTAAAGATTATTTGGCTTGGACTAGTGGCTTACTATTGAACAACAAAGCTGGAATGAGGCTGGCTGGTTTATAGGTTAACAGAGTTTTTTTCTCTAGATTCCCATTTTAAATTTGTCTAGGTAAGTTGTGTTTGAAAGCCATTTCCCTGTCATAGCTTTCAAAAACCAGTAAAGAACAAGTTAGACTGGGTCTATTTCCTGGTGGTTCATGTCCCATACTACAGCTGGCATAATTGCCAGCATGTAGGAGTCATACATATTCCTTGCCTAAGTTTTTTAATCAGTTTTCCTGTCCAGGTATTCTCAAGTCTCTTGAAGTATTTGTGGCTGAGGGATGTACCTGCTAATTGTTTGGCACTTTTTTTTCTTTTAGCTGCCTCTGAGATTCAATGACAACCTGGTGCTTAGGCAGCTGAGATACACAGGAATGCTGGAAACAGTTCGTATTCGGCAGTCAGGCTACAGCTGCAAATATTCCTTCCAGGTTAGACGCAGCACATTTAATCTCTGTTCACCTGTCTTATATCATCACTGTCGCATTCATTCGTGTGCTGCTAGTGCTTATAGGCACCCTTGTTTTTATGCTCTTGATTGTGTGTGTGAATTCAAAACTAATACAGGTAAATGAATTTTGTGGCTGTTGGCATTGAGGCATAGAATAGTCTTATGCTGTGCCAATGGACCTCAGCTGTGCTACTCTAATCCTGAACCAGAACTGCTAGCCCCATTGCAGGGTGCTGGACAACACAATGATTTTGTGATCTGCCCATGAGCCTTATTCTTCATAAAGCACATGTGCAGTTACATGCAAGTTCTTAAAATGAAGACTGTAACGTCTGTTGGAGGCTGAAATAAATACATGCAGGCTCTTCTGACCTACAGAGGAGTTGAACCCACCTTTCCAAAAGTGAAATTCATTGTGCACTGGATCGTCTTAAACTTCTGGAATAAAGTGTGTGTATCTAATGTTGTCATGCCGTAGAGCAGAGCCTGTTCCTAATGGAAGAGTCCTGCCCAAGCAATAGTTGGGCCAAATCAGCCTAGTGAAACAATAATGATTCCAAGCACTCATTTTTCTCATTCATGTTTTCTTACTATATTGTTGTTGAAAGCGCTGTAAAAAGGATTTTCTCTTGTAATCGGTGTGAGCCAGACAAGGGGCAGAAAAGTGTCTCTTTGGTTTAACTAATGATCTCATTAGGACAGATGTCCTAGTGCTCGCTTGTGGTTTTTGTTCTGTTTCTGTGAGGATGAATCTGTTAGTTCAGTCCATTTTAACTCTGGGAGACGGCATTTCCTCCCTTTATGTGCCAGTGCACGATGCATCTTGCTGTTGTGCTGTCCCAGACCCCATAGGAAGGTTTGTTTTGTTCTTTCAGATTTACTTGTTCAAGGGAGCTGCTCCTTTTTACTGTCCTTTTAATGATTTTGCAGTCGTTTTGGCCAAACATCATGTCATGTACAGCAACTGTTGGAGAGAAGGACTGCACGGTTGCTTTACAGGAAACCAAAATCATTTCTTATTTTGGAGTATCTGTCTCCAGAACCTTGTATTTCTGTGCCTTGAACCATCACTGTGGTGACTGCTGAAATGCTCTGTGCTTTCTGACATACAAAAAACTAGAACTCTTGGTTCCAAAATGATACCTTTTATTAGACCAACTGGAAAATGGCAAGAAAATTGTCCTTTGCTGCAAGCTTTCGGGATCAAAGTCCTTTCGTCAGGCTCTGGGAAAAGTGTAGATGGTACAAGATGGTAAAAAGTCCCTATAGGTAGGAAATAAACTTCATTTTTGCACAGAGAGAGCTACAGATGGAAGTCTGTGCTTTCTGAGATACTTTTCAGGTTTTGGTAAATCCCTCCTGTAAGGACTGTTTGAGAATTCATGGCATGTTCTTGCAGAATCGCTCAACTCTCTCTGTTGACAGACATTGCAGTATCTCTCTTCCCACATTAAACGCCCATCAAACCTACATTGTCATTTGCTTTTCATGCAAGTTGAGAGTGACTAATCATTTCATGAAGCAGGAACCTTTGCATATGGAAGTATTTAAAATGCCAATTAGGTTTCTGCTCATTTACTAAAGCATGTCTGAAGTAGCCAACACAAGAGTTAGCAGAGCATATAGCAAAGGGACAAAGGTGTGCCTTTATTTAACCGTGGCTTCTCATTTTACAGGACTTTGTGGATCATTTTCATGTTCTTCTACCACAAGGAGTCAGCCCATCTAAGCGCAACATCCTTGACTTCTTCAGGAAAATAAAGCTCAACTCAGACAATTACCAAGTTGGGAGAACAATGGTAAATGTCATGGCTCAAACCACAAAACTAAAGTTTCCTTGTACCTTTTCAACAGCTATATAATTTACCTTCTTTTTATACATGTTTTCATTAACCCAATTTTGTGGTCCCATGGTTCTCTAAAAAGTAGACCGACTCAGTGAGAAGGGTTTGAACAATGTCAAACCAAATGCAGACTGTTAGCAGGTCTATTGCTATTCAGCTCAATCAGGATGATTTGATTGTGCTTTTAAAACAAGGCATCCTCCCAAAGGCTTCACTTGTCATCAGACTTACTGCTCTGACCATCATCTTCTCTCTCTATATTGGGAATTATGGGCCATTCTGATTTATGTTATACATCCAACCTGTGACAACCATATGCTGTAGATAAAATTTCAGATGCCTTTTTAGGTATCCCAAACTCAAGCCATCTTCTAGGCGGCTCAAGATATCTAAACCTGTTGCATTAAACCATTTCTCTCTTGTGGTTGAGGAAGAACAAAGGGTATTTTTCTGACCTTTCCTGTTTGTTTGTTAGGTTTTTATGAAGGAACAGGAGCGACAGGTTTTACAAGGCCTGCTGCATGAGGAGGTGCTCCGGAGAATTACTCTCCTTCAGCGCTGGTTCCGCACAATGCTGTACAGGAGGCAGTTCTTGAACCTGAGACAAGCAGCAGTGATCATACAAGTGGGTGATGATGACAGTGTGTTTTCATCTGGATTGCTAGTTACTATACATAGCACAGTTGGTGTGCCTGGTCTCTTCTAGTTTATACCAAAATTGGTCCCATTGTAATGAAGACCTCCAGCAGAGTGGAGAGAAGAGGAAAGCTGGAGACATTCAAATCCTTATAGCCATTAAAAATCCTGTTGTAAAAATCATCATCTTGGTTTAATCACATTGACCATGTTGCCCAGTCTGCTTACCTTGACTGACCTCCCCGCTTTATCCTACTACATCAAGCACAATCTTCTTGTCTTTGTTTTTAAGTCCTTTAAGGACCATTCATTCCTCACTATCATTCATTTCTTAAATGCTGTGGAGACCTAGATTATTGTCCATGCTCCATCAGTGATGTCATCTCTGATTGCCCTAACAGAATACATCATGCTTTCTGCCACATGGGCCCTTGTGCCTGGGAAGAGGTCCCTGTACAAATCCTCAAAGCGGCTACAGTGTTTTCCTGTAAATACCCACCTGTGCTCTAATATCTACCGAACGCTTAGTAATAGTTAGGCAGCTGGTATGCTGTTACCACTGTTAATCAAGCCACTTATAAGAGTCTCCCAGTAAGTTTCTGCTTCCCCCATCTTTTTGTCTTACCTACATGTTGTGTCTCAGCTTAAACGTAGATTGTCAATCCTTTGGGGCTGGTTGTGTCTCTCTTCTGTTTTTCTGTAGGGCTGACCACAGTAGCGTCCTTACCATTGAGTGTAATTGCAGTACAAGTAATAATTTAAATTAGATTTCTTTTTTCTAATCTACTTACATTTAAAGTAGATTTATTTATAATTTTGGATACAATTTTACTTTTTCCAAAGTTAAGTGACGTAAGATGTTTCATAAAGTGAGATGAAGATGGGAGCTGTGAACTGTAGTACTCAGTTATTGAGTCCCAAGCAAGCAAGGAACAGGTTTGGGTGGGTTGGCTTTAGTGGCATAAGAAAGAGGTTTGAAAATACTGTTTTGCAGACAAACACACGGTCAAATTCCAACAGAGTCAGTGCAGTTCTGCATCCTTCTAATGTAGATACTGAAAAGACTTTATTCTGGATTTGTGTTCTGGGTTTCCCTAAACCTTGTTTGCTGCCCACATGGATATTGAAAATGACTTGGAACTTTTCCTGCCAATAATTTTGTGTCCCAGAGATTACCGTGCTCCTGAGCAGCAAGTTGCATTTAATTTGACACATTCAAAATCAGTAGATGGATGCATCTCAGTGGTGCTGTGAGTATGTACCTTGTTAAGGTATTTGAGATTATTGAATATTAAGTGCTTAAAGAAATGCAATATTATTATAGTTTCTCAATGTGACCATCTTATACATCTTGACTTTCTTCACACACTCCATTTGCCCAGGTGTTTGAACAAAACGCAAACCAGAGATCAAAGATGACTTCTGCTCTGGGCTAACAAAGAAAGTAAAGAAACAGCCACTTAAAAATAATGTACATTTTAAGGTTTTATCCACTAATATTAACAAAAACAGTGCTAAAGATCTCAAGTGCTAGCCAGGCACTTGATGTTCTGCTCCTTCCTGACACAGCCATTTCCTGTTAAGGGAATGAGCGCCTGTTTATTTGCACTGTAAATCTGGTGCTGAAGGAATGCTGTTTGTTTTCTCTGCAGAGATGTTGGCGTAGCTATCAGAATAGAAAGCAAGCCAAAGCTTCCCTGGTTGACCCCCTTGTTCTCAGCAATGCAGCAGTCATTCTCCAGTCCTACTGGCGAGCTTATTTGGAGAGGCGAAAATTCTTGCAGATGCGGGTTGCAGCTTTCATCATTCAGAACTGCTGGCGGGAGCACTGTAGGCGCAAGCATGCTGCAGCCATGTGCATTCAGGCCGGATGGCGAGGATACTGTGCAAAGAGACTCTACAAGGCCAAGAAAAAACAAATCATCCTGCTGCAGGCTGCGTGTAGGGGATACATAGTACGACAAAGGTAACATGATTAACCTCAGTGGACAAAAAGGGGAAATGCTGCCTTAAGTTGATGGTTTAGCAAGAAGCCAATGCAATTTGGAACAACAGTTCCCAGCAGTGTCTCATACTTTTGTTAGTAGTCAGTCAGCCCCCCTTTGCCTGGTATGTATGGGCCTTTGCATTCTCACTGCCTGCGTCCCACTCAGTCTGCTGTCTAGCCTACAGTGGATCTTAGTCTGTTCAGAAGCCTAATCTCAGGATCATCAGAGTCTCTTTCAGACTGAGACCTTTGGCTGCCACAGTCATCCCCTTGGCTCACTGAAGAGGTATTATCCCTTCCCAGAAGGTTTGGGACTTCCTAGCATAGAATAAAAGATTTGAGAGCCAGAGCACACCCTTAAAGTCTTGAAAGAGTTTACCTAATGATGTACCTCAGCCAGGAGAACTGGGAAAGAACAGACTCAGAAAACCAAACTCTGAACTGTGCTTTTTCTGGGTACGTAAATTCAGAAAACAAAAGCATGAACGAAGTTTAGAGCTGTCCTAGTCACCAAAACTTCAGCTCTCCCCATGGGCTTGTCTACATACCACTCTATGTTGAAATTAGATGCAGTGGTGAGAAGCATACTCACTTGCTCCTACTCTACGTAGGCAAAATCCCAGAAATGAGGCAATAGAACCTCCTTAGAGCACTCCTGAGCGTGTCCCCAGTGCACCTCTCAGCTCTTTGCCTTGGGCATGCTCTTTGGTGTGCACTCAAGTTGCTTTGTGGCAGCTACAGCTAGTTTCTGGGATTCAGTGCCTACAGAGTGGGAATGAGTGAATTAAAGGATTGTAGAAAAGTAAGTCTCGAAGGGATCTCTGGAGCCATCCAGTCTGCACGATTCACCCATTCATGTGTAAGGCTTGCTCCCGAAGTTTTAAAAAATAGGTTAGGCAAACACCTAATTGCCTAACCTACTTTTAAAAACTTTGGGAGCAGGCCTTACACAGGAATGAGTGAATCGTGCAGATTGGATGGCTCTGGGAATCTCTTGAACAAAAGTCACAAGAGGGTGTAAAGTACTCATTCAAGGTAGTATGGGTGTTTAAACGATAGTGGGTGAGGTACACTTCTCTGGCATCCCTGGGCTCAGCACAGAAGAGCAGGGGGGTGTATAAGCCTGAAGATACCTGTTGCCATTCAGAATTTGGGAAATAGTGATGTAGGGGGAAGTGGAATATGCATGTTCTGTGTTACACACACAGATGCATGCACATTCTTGCTTTGAATTGCATATATTAGCTTAGCTAAGGTGTTAGACACACAGGACCTTTGTGATTTCTATACAGAATCAACGCAGTGCATCCAAGCAGCAGAGGTGGACACTGCTCTACCATCTGACATTTTTTTTTGCTTTATTCCAGGTTTAGAGCTTTAAAAGAGCAGAGATTAAAAGAGACACAGCTGGAGAATGGATTATCAGTTACAGAAGAGGATGGACTGGAAGTGGACGGTGCTTTGAAAATTAAGGGCTCAGACCCATCTAAATGGGAGGATGGCTCATTTGAAGAGCGAGTGAGAGCCATAGAGGAGCATAAATCGCTGATAGAAAATAACCGGGTGAATCATACAGATCCATTGGATGGCCCTGAGAATTTATTGCACAAAAGGCATGAGAGGGCTAGCAGCCAAGATGGTGTGGACATTGAAGAGGAAATAGCTGTAAGAGAGAGACCCAAATCCCTGGAGGATCTCAACCAAAAAAAAGTGGTCCGGGCAAAAAGAGAAAGCCGAAGAATGCGTGAACTGGAACAGGCAAAATTTAGCTTGGAGTTGTTGAAAGTTCGTTCTATTGGAGGAATGTCTCCCTCCGAGGAGCATCGGTGGTCCATGGAGCTTGTATCTGAGCACCCTCATTCTTCTCAAGGAACCCCAGAGAGTGAAAGCTCTCAGGGGAGCTTAGAGATGTTAAGCTGTGAGGACACTCAGAGTAAACTTGATTCCCTAGTTTTAGGTGAGCAAAATGTGCAATCAGTCTCCACGGAGACCCAGGACTCTTTACTTGGCAGTCCTAAGCATGATTTGCAGGACAAATCTTTCTATGCAGCAGATGTAAACAGCAATTTATCAAATAGAAAAAGGACGCCTTCGAGCTCCGAAGTAACAGAGAGCCATGTTTCTACAGAGCGCGTGGTCTGTGATCCCCAGAACATTTTCTATAAGATGCATCCAAGAGAGTCCTTTATTTCTAGTAATCTGCCTACCTTCTACATGCCACCACAGGACAACCTGAAAATAAATCAGTCACTGATGGAGAATAATCTGAGGAACAAACTAATGGAGAAGGAAGAAAGATTGGTCATATTTCCTGGGGTCAGGAAGGACACTGAGCCAGACAAGGGCACGGCATTGAATTCAGAGAGTGGAGTGAAGCCTCCTGTCAAAACAGAGGAAAGCGTAGCTTCACTTGCACCCGAGGCACATTCGGCAGACTCTGTTATCAAAAGGCTGGAAAAGCTGAACGTGGAGAAGGAGGAGCGACAAAAGCAGCTGCAGCTCCAGAGGGAGAAAGAGATGATGGAGCAGATCCGGCAGCAGAAGGAAATTCTGGAGAAAGAACGCAAAGCTTTCCAGCAACTTGAGCGACAAGGGAAGGGGGAGACCTTGCAAAGGACTGAGCCAAACAGGGTCAAGGAGTCCTCTCTCAGGCTACTGAAAAAAACAGCAGATACCAGGCCTCAGTCTCTCTTCATCCTGAACCCCCAGAACAAGGTGGAACACTGCCTGGCCCCAACCACAACACCCACTTCATCAGTAGACATTAAAGGGCTCACTGTTGCAAAGAAAGGGAGCTCCCCTGCCCATAGTGCCCAAAAAGACAGGCCTGTCAGCATGTTCATGGAGCGAAAAGAAGGTCAACCAGGAACGACCCAAGAATCGGCTGGAACAGATAAATGGCATTCGAAACTGGCTGTGGAATCGAGGGACCTCCCAAGCAGCCAACTTGGAAGGACAGAGCGCCTCAGGCAGCCCCGAATCCCAAATCAGAGTGTTGATGGCTCTTCTAGCGAGACAAGGGCAAGTGCTATTTTCTTCACACCGAAAGACAGCCATTTTAGTCTTCAGTGAGTAAAATGTTTCTTTCATTGCTTTTCTTTATGCTTGCAGAGCTGGGAGTATAGTGTGACCTCTACTGAAGTGGGTATTACCATATTTACTCAAATATTAGATAAGATGGGTTATGATATTGGTATAAGGTTCTTCATTGATGTTCCCTTCTACTCCAGGCTGTAGCTCAAACTGGTGTGATCTTTTACGCTATGACTATATGCAGAGAGCAGTCTGTAGTGATTTAACACTATAATTCCAATCACCACCACCCCTGAAGCAAGGGTCATAAATATATTCATTGCTCTAATTATTGTTTAATTTGGTTACAGTATCATTTGCTACATACTAGTCACTTTATATGCTATGGGGAAAGGAAGAGGATGAAATCAATTTCTTTTATTTAGTTTCTTTCTTGCCCTGAGGAGCTCATCCTCTGAAGAGGATCAAGTGATTTTATAGAACACCCAAAAGAAGAAGATTTATAACAGACAAGTGGTGCTCTATCTGTTGGCAATGTGGACTGGATGAGTGGCAAGGAGCTAATCAGTGAGCCATTCAGGCCCCGCTCTGCCTTCCCTAGCCCTGTGTGCCCCAATCGGTCCCATAGCACCTTCACCCATTCCAGCGTACCAGAATTGGGTCCTGCATTGCTTCTGCTAGGCCCTGCACACCTGACATAATGCATAGGGCTATGTTATCCAGCCTGCAGGGCTCCCTGCATGTTTGGAAATTTGGCAGCAGGGACCCAGCAACTGCTGCCATCTCTCCCCTGCCCCCACATTTCCAGACCTGTTGGGAGCCTGACCTGCAGACAAGAGTTTGAGCTCTTCTGGTATACACAATGTGGCATGAATAGGCTGCTAAGAAGACTTTAAAAGTGGGCAGGGGTAGAACTCTTGTAGCCATCAGGGAAGCTGACCTGGACCCATGTACAGAAGATAGAGGTGACTGAGAGAGAGGCGAACAGGGTGTGGGTAGCAACACCTACTCAGTAATATTAACTTCACTCCTAAGTGCCAACTGTGAACCTGACACTGAATACAAGACAAAATGAAGACCAAAAGAGCTTGCACTTTGGAATATAAGACCTGGTGAGAGGCCCTGAAGAAGGAATCACAGAGTAATTTTAAAACAGTCCCTTCTCATAGTCAGTATGGTTCATAGTTGGATGAAAGGCAGGAGTTCTGTTCATAATTCCCAGTGGTATTAAGTTTAAGGTGGAAAAAAAGTAAAATAATCTCTTAAACTCATAAAATCAAATACCTGTTTGGCCTTGATCGTATGTGCTGAGATAGAAATGTTGCTGATTCTATGGGTGAACCTGTGCAGAGATCTAAATGTCTTTTTTTTGTTGTTGTTCTTGTTGAGTTTCAACAAGGAGTCTTCAAATCAATGCCTTTCAAAAGATGAACTACCTAGGAAGCCACTAAATGTTCCTGGGCCAGGCCGAGGGGAGGTAAGCTGCAGATTTCTTATTTTTATCTTTTTAATCGAACATTTATTCTGTCAGTATCCTCTCATGTATTTGCAGAGAAAAGAACACTGACAGGCAGGCGCTGCTAAATCATGAGCCCATTGGGGGTAGGGAGGCACTCGCATTCACACTTTTTCATGGGGAAGCCCTAGCTAACATGAGGACCCCCCCAACAGGGCAAAATTGCAAGACATTTTTGACCCGTGGGCGTCTGATGGCAAACACTGTAGAATGCCGTCCTGTCTTGTTGCATACATTGTAGTAACATCCATCCCTGTCCGTTTTCCCTGTTCTGTCCTTTTTTTTGTTTTTTCCTGATCCCCTGCACTACCTGAGATATTTGTGTGTTGTGTGTGCAGTAGAATGTTGCTCATGAATTTCCCAAGGCCATGTTTGACCCACGCTATGATGCCAAACACCAACAGAATCGCCTTTTCATTTAAAACATTTTTACGTTATCTGTTTTATCATTTGGTCAAGCAGGTTGCCCGACCGGCCCATAAAAAGAAAGCCCGCATGGCGCGGACGCGCTCCGATTTCTTGACTAGAGGTACTTTTGCAGATGGGGAGGGGGATACGGAGGAAGATGATTACGATGACAATTTTGAGTTCCTTCTCTCCTCTGACCAACCTACTCACCCTGAGCCAGGGCCTACAGCCAGACTTGGGCAGGCCTGTCACAGTGACTCCGAAATGGTAATTTTTACAACATTGGGGAAACAAAAGGGAGTGAGCAAATGTGCGGGAACCTTTCTTTGCTAACCCTTAGTTGCACTGACTCCCTATGCTGCTGCTTCCACCACTTGCAATGATGCTGTAGATGGGTAAACTCAGAACACAGCAGAGGCAAAAAAAAAAAAAAGTACAAAAAAGTATATGTTAAACCATGGAATTCCTTCAGAACGGATCTGACAACCAAGGCATTTGATGAAAGTATTACTTCTAGTGTTCCCGCAAGCTAGATAGCTCCAGTACCTGCCTGGTGACCACTCTGCCAGAATCATGAAAGAGCTTGAAGGAAAGCTTTCAGGACTGGAGATCCCCTGTAGAGTTGAAACTGTTTATCACATTGCACAGTTCTCCTTTTTTGCCTTGTTTACAACATCCTTGCTAATCGCTCTCTCTCTTGACACATTTCATTGTACAGTTGATTGGAAAAAATGTGAGCAAAAAATTTGTCATCCTATACCCCCACCAAATCTTTGATTAAACACCCCAAAAAACTTCCCCATTTGCATTTTTCCTGTTGGCTTTGATTGCTCATCTTCAATTGTACTTTCCAGCTGCCTGTTCCACATTTGAAAAGGGGTGCTTTGTTTGTTCTTTGAGGAAAACAACTTCAAAGAAACTTGTTTTTGGCATGGATTTTTTTCTCCCTTGAGTTTGAGCGTCTGGAGACGGTTTGCATTGACAACACTGCAATAGTCAGAATTCTGTCTCCACTATGGTTAACAGGGTAGTGTGCAGGGAAAGAGAAGCAACATTTGCTTACGTAGATTTTAAAACATCTGTCAGTATTTGGAAGAAAGTTCCATATAGAGAAGATGCACTCATTGAGCCTCTTTGAGTGAAGATAAGTAATGTGCTTTCACACACCAGCATAGATTGCGAAGGCAAAACTGGGCAGAGTGGAGGGTTGGGTGTGGTGAATAAAATAACTGATGCTACATCGGGGTGGGCAAAATGCGGCCCGTGGCTGGATGCAACCCGCTAGGCCATTCTATCTGGCCTGCATGGCCCCTAAAAAATGTAGAAAATTAATATTTATCTGCCCCGGCTGCCTGTCGTGTGGCCCTCAGTGGCTTGTCAAAACTCAGTAAGTGGCCCTCCTTCCAAAATAATTGCCCGCCCCTGTGCTACATAGTATCTTTAAAAAAGAATAAGTACAGGAGACTCCAAATATATTCTGTTCATGCTGCTGCAGTCCTGTTTGGCTCTTAGGCTGCTTTAGGTTGTATATAGATCAAACATCTGGGGAAAAAAGGCTTTTCTTTCAAATTTATTTTAGCTAAACCATGAAAAAGGCTTCATTTGCACTCTGAGTGTGAGCAGTGCCATAAGCTACGTGCCATGCTGTGTACCTGAATGTTTACCCTTTTTACAAAGCATTAGTTTGTTAACAGTAGAAGTCTTTCACACTGGAAACCTCTGCTGAGATGCAAAAGGGTGCTGGGCTCACTTTGCTTAGAGGATCCCATCCTTGGAAGGGTTCTCGTCCACACCACTTCTTGAAACTGCTCCTATGATTCTGCTCACCTGGTTTAACAGCAGCCATTGCATGCAAGTAGTTGTAGGCCTTTCTCATTGGCACTCACTGTGTATCATCTCACCTGTATCACTCTTACCCTGTGCACTCCATCACTAGCTCTACCTGGTGGTTGGGCTTGCCTCGCAGTATGACCCAGGACAAGCAGGAATCTGCTTTTGAGTATATGCTGAAATAGATACATGTGTGTGTATATAAGTACTGTATGTCTCTGTCTTGTAAATATATGCAGTGTTTCCATCTGTATTTCCTGACTAGGTTTGAGACCAACTCTTGGAAGTGACAGCGTTTAGCTTCTTTGTTTCAAAATGGCCTAGCTTTTGGGCTTGTGTTATTTAGACCTGCACAGTTTATAGACTGTTGAAGTGATAAATTTTCCAGCAGCTCATTAGCATTTAGGTTTTAATAGCTTTGCCCACACAAGGCCTAACAGACTGTTAGAAATGATGAAGCAAGCTACAAAACAGCAATACCGATGTTGGCTGGTTTCAGTACACAGCGGAGAGTATGTCAATGTGCGTGTAAATTTGTCATGTCGTGTGACCTCAGTGCCAGAGGAAGAAGAGCCAACCAATCTTCTTTTGTATCATAGTGATTCTTTTACAAAGCAAAACAAATGAGTTTATTGCAGGTGTACCTCAGCCATTAATTACTGAAAAACATCTCTTACACCAAATGGTTTTGGTATGCTGGCTGTTATCCAGTGGCTGTAAAATACATGAAAGTAATGCAGTGCGACGCTGATAAATAAAGCGTATTATGATCCAGTGGCACCCGTTAAATTACTAGTCTGTCCATGTGGAGACCTAGTATGGTAAGACACTAAATTTTTTGTAGGCAAAAATCATTTAATTTATATAGCCCAGTGGTACTTAGAGGAACATTAGAACGTGTTGCCTCCTCTCTGTATACTAATGTATGACCTGGTTGACAATTTCAACCAGAGGTGAAATCAAAAGTGTAAACATTGGGGGTAATCGTTTAAGACAACCAATTATAAAAGAAATATAACTAACGAGAAGGAGATTTAAAATGAAGCTGTCTCTTCAATGGCAGCCTGGATTTGGGGAGTTCTAACTCACTGGGATAATTAGCAAAGAGAGTGTGATAAGCACACATTTAAAAGTCAGGTATATTCCTAGGAGCCTGTAGCTCAGATGGTTCTGCTCTAGTTTTAGATCTAAAGAGTTTGTTATCTGTTGTATCATCTACATGAGAGCTTGGTTACTTAAATTCATCTTAGTATTCTGTTAAGCAGTTAGTTATCATTTTGCAATTATAGTTATAGATTATATGTTAGGGGAGAGAGTGAAATCCTTTCCATGCTGCATATGGAAGCAAAACCCTTTTGCCATAAGGAGTTTGGTATGATACGGATGATAAGATGATCATTATGATGATTTCACCCCATTTTTTAAATTTAAAACATTGGCATGAGTTTTGACTTCACAAACCAAAATATCTGTATTGTTACCCACTAGCTAACTGTAAGCAGTCTGCAGAATTAAGATGATGAATTCAGGTGAGATGCAGGAAATAATAGCCTTTGTCATAACTGTTACTTGCAATTGGGAAATGAATCCTATGAAAATCCCTCCATCCAGCAAAGTGTTTTCTTCGTCTGTTGCAGTTGTATCTGTGCAGCATGAAGACAGCAAATCTGAGCATAGGTCACCTTATTCCAGAGAAAATAATCTTCCCTCCCCCATATAAGATTTAGCTCTATAAAGCCTATACCCTTCATTAGCCTATGTAAAGAATATACACCTTGCAATCTGCCCTGAAGCTCAAGAAAGCAGAGCTTTTAAAATTCAGGACAAAAATTTGTCTCAGAGCTGAGAACTGACTTGAAAACATCCATCCCGGGGGCATATGTCACTCACACTTGCAACAGGAACAGAGAGACAGTCTCTATATTAGAAAAAAGCCCAAACCTTTGTAGGGCTTTATAAGTTGAATTCAGTACCTTTTAAATTCAAGAATATAGTGAGTTGCTAAAGTAGTTCTTTAATTTTTAAAGAAAAATAGCTCAAAAGATATGGAGGAGCCAAAGTAAAGGAGATCAGTGTGCAATCTTGATGGTATTTAGAAATATCACTTAAATTGTATAATAGTTTAAGGATAAACTATTGGCTTTGCCATTGTTTAAGGATAATCCCATATGCCCCTTATCTGCTTCATCATGCAATAGGGCCAATGTTTTCTGCGTTGTATGTTTCACAGTCAGTGTTGCCAACTTCCAACCATCAGAATGCCAGCTATCTCTCCACTGCATTTTGTTTCGATAAAAAGCCCCCTTCAGTAGAACTGATCATATCTCAAACTGCCATAATATGTGTCCTTGTAACATCCACAAGACAAGGGCACAACTAGGAAAATGTTTGCAAGCAAGCCGTCTACCACTGCTTTATAAGGTATCGTATATTGTGGTAGGAAATTGTGGCATCCGTTATTTTAAGCACTTTATCACTACATATTCAAAATATTTATTACTAAGAAACTTGCATCATCTTTGGTCATCATATCACACACACGTTGTTGTGTATCATCTGATTTGGTGGCTTGTCTTTGATTTTAAAAAACATGAAGATGTTCCGCGTTTTGCCCGCGAAGTGCGTGACTGCCACCATTGTAGGTACATCCTCAGTGTGTACATGAGATCTTGTTGTCTTTGCTGTGGACAAAGATTAGATAGCAGGACTCGTATGGAGTAGCTGTGAGCTGGAAGGACATTCTGGTATTGGCCCTGAGACCAACACAACAAATCTTCCACATTGCTCTTGGAAATACCCAAAGCAGTGCTGCCAGAACCAACACACCACTCTTTTTTAAACTGAAGCACAGGAAGTGGAGGCCAGGGCAGCAAACGTGTACATATTTCTCATTCCCTTAGCTGATAGAAGATCCCAAAATGCATCCATGCACTTCAGGAGCTATATTGCCCCTGTAAAGTCTCTTATTACATAGGTCAGGAAGGACAAAGATGTTTCTAATATGTGATCAAGAAATAGGATGGAAGCTACTTTGGAGTGCAGCTGCAGTTGAGACAAATTAGAGTTTGGTATTTGACCAGTCAATAAAGTTTGGTTAATTGACCGGTCAAATATCAATCAAAAATAGTGAAAAATTGCCTGTAGGGCCAAATAATACACAGAAAAAGCATACATTTTCCATTAAAAATGTGTCACAAAATAATAAATCAGATATCTGTCAAGAAAACTAAAAAACAAATGTAGGGTTTTTTTTGTGTAAAATTGCCATAATTTTGACCAGTCAAAAAATATGTAGTCAGTTGACCAGTCGTTTGAATATTTGACTGGCTTGCCCAATCCTAAAACAGATATTTTTAATAGGTTAATTTGTACAAAAAAATATGTATAAGCTGTAGCTACTTTCATGAGCATTTGAGTCACCAGCTAATGGAATAGATGTTTCACTGTGTCCATGTATTTTTGATAAGAGCTGCTGTCGCTTACAAGGAAGAACCGGATATTTTGCTTTATTTCTCTTCAGTAAAAAGAGCCTTTAAAATTTTATTTCAATGTAACAGTAAATAGACTAGTCAAATATAATGCAAGGAGATTGAGATTTTTGTAATTAACCTCTGCGTTGCACAGTTGACCTTTGTCAGAGAAAATTCACAAGCTTGAAAAGGGGAACTTTTATTTGTGCTGCTGCAGTTCCTTGTTTCAAGATTGGCAGCATGCTTCATGTAATGCCATCTCGTGGCTAATAAGGGATAAAACATTTTAAATGTTCAGAAAGTCACATACATGAAGGAAATAAAATAAAGGCTTGTACCTTTTAAAAAAAAAATGTGGCAACCGTTACTGCCTTTGAATCAAGATTTTGCATAACTGTTTAAAACATTTTTATTATATTCATAGACACTACAGAGCATAGTGTGTATTGAAAGAAAAAAATGCATTAAACAAATCTGTATATTTGATTGGTAAGTTTTTTCAGTAACGCCCCCCCCCCCCAAAAAAACCAACCAACCAAACAAACAAAAACCAAATGTAGCGTATAGTCCAAACAGCCATCTCTCTCTCCTTCTCCTTCTCTGAAATATATTACTGTGCCTCTTAACATTCATTTTGCTGGAAAAGGAGATATTAGGATAAGGGTTTTGTAAGCATGAAAAATTGCTGTTGTCTTTTTGATTATATCGCTCTGTCTGGTTTTATAAAGTACAGCTTTCAGCTCCCAGAGTCTTTGCCAAAAATGACATTGTCAGGAAGATGGTCACAACCAGGAGTCAAACTCAGAAATTACCACTGTAGTTGAAAATAGTTTCAGTAATAATCTATGCATTTTACATGGGAAACCTGAAAGGAATAGCTGCTGCCCCTTTCAGCAGTCACGTTGGTAGAGTTGCTGAATCCAGTACTGTTTTCAGAAGCTGGATGATTAAAAGACCATTTTTTGCTAATCCTCCTCTTTAATATGCCCAAATATCCTTTTCAGTAATGTCTATTATATAAATATATATCACTGTTTGTAATATCTATAGAGCTTCTCGCTCCAGATGAAATGTCACTGTTTTTTGTTTTATTTTTTTAGAACAGAAGAAACCAGCATATGAATTGAACTGTTTTCTCCTACATCTGGGGAAGAAAAAAGAGAATTGATTATATTTAGTATTTCCAATTACAGATTTTTACGCCCAGATGCCACAATTGCTGGGTGCTGCATAAATACACAAAGAGATTAGGATTAAGATAACATCTCCAACTGACTGCCTCAGGCATGATTTTGGACAACATTTTTTGGAACTGTGACTGATTGTCTTTTTCAAACCAAAGGAGACATAAAAGTGATAGCAGCCTATCTATTCCTACGCTCAAGGGAGATTAGAAAAACACGGTCTCTGCAATATTGCTTCCCACTGAATCAGAAGCAATAAAAATAATGCCAAATTTAAATTCAAAGAGGCTTACATAAACCCTTAAAAGATATGGCATGCGTTATATTTCAGGGAACTTTTATTGACCTTAATGAGCTCCATCATTAATAATCAGTTCAGTTCACACTTCCAGAATTTACCCATGCTGTTTTAAACTGTGGCAGGAACTACAAAATCCCGTATGCTTTTAAAGATTGAAAATAAACATTTTAAATTTCTTTTTCCAGAAGGGTGTGTCCATTTTAGTCTCTCGGAGCATTAGCAGGCTGGGTATATCTTTTTTTTCCTTTTGCCTTCCAAGTGAGCCCAGAGCAAGCTTTGAATACTGACAGTGAGATTTATCAGGACAATATGTTAATATGATGAAGAGTATGGTGTAGAGTGTTGGCTTCATCATTTTTTATTTTATTTTTTTGCTGGGAGCGTATGCTGGAAATTTTATTGCAAACTTCCCTCTTCCAAAAGGAAAAGGTAGTCCTTTCCCTCCCTCATGTGATCCAGTTGACTGCACATTCTTGGGTGCTCTGCACTGGTGAAAATGTGGTGTAATGCGTAGAAGTTGAAAGTATCTATTGCTACTCCCAGTTTAAGGGTTTCCTCTTGAGAAAGGAACATTTATTACACCTGTGTGAAAATAAGTTAAGTATGTAAATAGGGTGCTGAAGCAGCAAGTTGTATGGTACGTGAAACGTGGTCTTTTAGGAGGCATTAGGCAGTTCGTTTCCTGTAAGTGGACTTGGAGATAGTTGAACTATGCTTCTGCATTTCATTGTTTACCTCTTAGTCAATTCTTAGACAACCACACAGGAATCAAGTTGCTGTGAGCAATAGCATATAGCATTTTAAGTGCTTCTTGTGCAGCAAGAATTTCTCATTAGGTCTAGATTTCTGTCACCTGCAACACAAGGGAGTCTTGTTTGTAAAGTGTTTTTTTTTCTTGTAATTATTACAGATATCACAGCGATTTGCATCGGGCGAAGGCCAAACCAGACTTCATAAAACAATGTCTCAGGGAGAGATTGGGAAGCTGGCCACTGTTCAGAAGAATCTAGCTCCAGATGGCAGGTATGAAAGGCCCAGTGTGGAGGGTTGGGTGCTGAAACCCTGGGACAGCATGTATACAAGCCTGCGTCATCTTTGTTTCCTGCCACACATTAGTGTGATAGGTTCAGCCCCTGGATTTGCTGTCTTTTCAAGAAGTGTTCCAAAGGCTAAACTTAAGAAATAGTCACTGGTGTGTTTCTTGAGTAAAATGCCTTATTGACCGTTGGTAAATGTTGTACTCAACAGTACAACCAAGCCTGTGTAATGAGTTACATGGCTAAATTGTCAAAGATAAATACCAAATTTCCCATGTGAGATTATCCCAATGTGTGTGCCTGTAAGCAAATGTTTTTGAAAATGTAGCCTTTAATTTATAATTACAAGGAGGAGAACAAATCCCAGTCGTGCATAGAGTAATAAGTTTTTGTGAGAAACATTTTATGGTTTCCTATAAGGAAACAACAAGGAAGAACATACAAGGCCACTTAATAAAGGTTCCAGTGTAAGGCCCCTTTCTCAGTAAAGAGTGTGATTTTAATCTCTCTATAAGGAAATCTCTTCAAATTCCCTTTAAAATTGAATGCAAATACATTTTCCATTATGATTTGGTATATGTTTCTGAATTAAGTAATCCATACCCGTCATTGAGAAAAAACAGTAGCTGGCGCTTCCAAAGAATGTGTTGTTCCTAATCGTATTGTTGGGATCCAGGACACAGAATTCCCATCAGTTACAGCTAAGCTGGCTACTAGGCAAGTCATTTTGACCATCATGGGCTTATCTACTGCATCAGTGGCATGCCCCAAGGGAAATGAGATTGATCATGGCTGTCATGTGGGTCTGCTGATGAGCTCCCAAGCCAAAAGTTTTCCAGTAATTGCTCAAGTCACCCGCTGTTCACCATCATGCCTGCCAGAGACCAAGAGCTCAAAACTGGATGCTGAAGATAAGTCCACACTAGTTGTACAAACTTCTAGTCCTGAAAGGTATCTGCAGACTTAATTGGCAGGGCCTTCTCAGTCTCTGGGACCTGCTGATGACAGACCTGTTGATCTCAAAAGACCAGGCACACAATAAGATGAACAGGAGTACCTACGAATTTATGTCACTGTATGAACTTTCCAGAAAGTGCGTATAGATTTTGTTGTTTAGAAACAGAAATGAGCTAGTTTTGGATAAAATACTGCTTATTTCCAGGCCTCAACGAGCCAAGATGAAATTCTGGACAAAAGGAAAACAGGGAGAGAAAAAAACTCCCAGAGAGAAGCTGGCTACCCAGTCCGAGCTGCTTGAGCTGTACGCAGAGCAGGAGGCATCAGGCAGAGAGATGATTCCTGGACTACAGCTTGGAGAAGGTAAATGTAAATGGGGAATGGTCATCCATCCCCCCATCCATTTTACATCCCTCGTTTTGACATTATGTACCAGAGCTGGCTAAACTCTGCTTTTTCAAGAAAGACTTAAAATGCATCCTTGAGTTTGTAATAGTGAATAGATGAGATGGTATGTCAGGATGATAGAATGATAATGGTTCCCAGCTCAGAAACAGAATGTCTCCAAATGAGACAGGTGATGACATAGGCAGCAAGTTGAGGACAGGAAACACACTAGTAGTTTAAAAGAATCAGGCTATATCATAATCCCACCACCACACATCCTTTTTCAAGATGGATTTGAAATTACAGATATATACATCAATAACTCAAAGGAAGGAAGTCCCTAAATGGGGTATGGCAGCTACAAAATGGCTGCAAGTATCTGACGGTTTTGGTCTTGGGTCTTTTGAAGGATTGCACATCTCATATTTGATCTAGTTATCACTTATCCTAACAGCTGAAGGACCTTCATTCTCTTTTTTTTTTTTGTATAATGTTTGAGGATTTATGCAGAAAATTCCTTTCCTTCTCATATTTCCCAGCAACTCCTAGACTGCACAGGATGCAGGAGAACTGGGATGTGGAGCAAGGTGTGTGTGTTCTGTTATACAGAGCTGCTTGTCCACACTTCTGAGTTGGAAAGTGCACCTGTTTTTTATCATGCTTGGAAGACTCCATTTTCAGATCTGTGCAAGCATCATATAATAAATCCTCAATGCACCTCTTAGAGGTGGTGGTGGGTCTTACCAATTTGACCTGGGGGTGGGAGGGTGGTAACAGAGAAGCGAAACTTGCCTCTGATAAGTGATATGTACACAATGATATGGCAGTTCCCTCCCCTATAAATTTTCTTCGTGAGAGCACTTGGAGGTATATCAGATTACAAAATGATTTCTTATATACAGTTGCTGTGTTGTGCAACTGGAAAGACACTCGGGGAGAAGTAGTTAAATTCTTTCCTGGCTCCAGCTTTCTCAGCAGAACAGTTACCCAGTTTCCAATCGCATTGCATTTATTGTTAGTGAAGCAGACAAACCAGCTTGACTTTAAGGTGCCAGGTGGAGCATGCAGTACTAGCATTGGGGAAGGCCATTTCTATTGCTTGGAGACGCGCTACACTTGATGCCGAAGCTGCTGAAAAGTAGCGTGTGTTGCAGCACCCTAAGGTGCAGAACTAAAATTGATTATAAATGAACATCACTATAGCTTTTCTGAAAGGCACTCACTCCAGAAGAACTGTCCTTAGTCTACTTCATTATTCTTACCGCACCCCCACTCCCACCTTATGTTGATTGTAGACCTGGGCCCACATCATCTGACACCCCCACGGAGCCCAGAGCTGTCAGGCATCTACAGAAGGGAATTCAAGGAGAACAAAGAACCATCTCCCAAAGTGAAGCGCAAGCGCAGTGTGAAGATCAGCAACGTGGCCCTGGAGCCAGTGCAGTGGCAGAATGATTCTCTTCAGATCATAACCAGTGCCAGTGACTTGAAAAGCATGGATGAGTTTCTCCTGAAAAAGGTACGGGCCTTTGTCAAGGTCAGCAAAAACACAGTAGAGAACAGGTGGCAGACAAAATGTTACTGTCCTCTCTTGCTTAGAGTCAGGGTCACATCTTATGATAGGATTGTTGTATTGAGTCCAGCTGTGGAAATGTTAATACCATATTTGAGACTGCAATTGTAGGTCAAAAACTTGTAAGCTTGACTACTGCTATATTAAATTCTAGCCATTGTTAACCTAGCAGACAGTGTTAATTAATCAAGGCATTTTAGTACTGGGACAAAAACATTCCTGTTAGTTCAGTTGGAAGGAAAACAATGGATCAGCCAATGGGCTGTTTTAAGTCCCCTGCCATTAGGACAAAATAAGATTGTTATATACTTTTGTAACTAATTGGCTTGCTAGCTAAGCAAGAAAGTGACTGTGGAAGTATTTTCTAAGCACTAAAGTATACAGAAATCAGAAAGTATATGCTGTTAATAACCTATTCTTATCAAATAATTTGCTTATAAATGGCACTTTTGCTTTAATATTACTTTATTTTAAGCAAAGCTTTGTTAAAGCACAAGTGAGATTGCCACGTAGAATTCATGCAGTCATTTTTTTTTCTGTGGTTCCCAGATGAATGATTTGGATAATGAGGACAGCAAAAAGGACACCCTTGTAGATGTTGTGTTTAAGAAAGCATTGAAAGAATTCAGGCAAAATATCTTCAGCTTTTACTCATCGGCTTTGGCGGTAAGTAAGCTTTCATGTGGCAGGAAATGGTTAAATTTGGACCTTGTAAATCCTTTCTATGGGGAGAAAAGAAGAAAAAGAGTCCTCATTTTTCATGAAGGCACTCAACTTGGGGTTGAAATGCATCTTGGAAAAATTGGCAAAATATTTTAGGGCATTGAAAAATGGGGGAAGGAGGGAAACCAGTTCTCTTGGATTCAGAATGTGTATTCCGTGTAATGTGTGTGCTCTTCCTGCTTCTGGATAAAGCAGCACACTCCTACCTTCTACCCAGATGCTTTTTGCTTCAGTAAAGGTATGTATCTGCAAGGATGATTTCCTGATCTTACCTTTCTCAGCAGGAACACCCTCCTCCACACTGTCACAGAGCAGTGGTTCTTAGCGTCATACATCAGGTTTTTATGAGGTGCTCCCTCTAGTCTCCTCTCAGTGCTATTGTGATGATTCATAGATGTAGGGTCGGAAGGGACCTTGCAGATCTTCTAGTCCGACCCCCTGCCCTGGGCAGGAGAGAAAACTGGGCTCAAATGACCCCAGCTAGGTAATTGTCAAGCCTTCTCTTAAAGACCCCCAGGGTAGGAGCCAGCACCACTTCCCTTAGAAGTTAGTTCCAGATCCTAGCCGCCCTGACTATGAAGTAGCACCTCCTGATATCTAGCCTGAATCTACTCTAACAGCTTAGGGCCATTATTCCTTGTTACTCTGGGAGGCACTCGGAGGAACAAGGTCTCTGCCATTCCCTGCTGGTCCCCCCTGGTAAGTTTATAGACGGCCACCAGGGCCCCTCTCAGCCTTCTCTTGTGAAGGCTGAACAGGTTCAGGTCCCGTAGCTTCTCCTCGTAGGGTCTGCCCTGCTGTCCCCGGATCATGAGAGTGGCCCTCCTTTGGATCCTCTCGATGCTGGCCACATCCCTCCTGAAGTGTGGCGCCCAGAACTAGACACAGTACTCCAACTGCGGCCTGACCAGTGTCGCATAGAAGGGGAGGATCACCTCTTTGGCCCTGCTTGTGATGCATCGGTGGATGCATGACAAGGTGTGGTTAGCCTTCCTGACTGTCCTCGCATTGGTAGCCCATGTTCATCTTGGAATCGATAATGACTCCAAGATCTCTTTCTGACACTGTGCTTTCGAGAAGAGAGTTCCCCGGCTTATAGGTCGGCTGCTGGTTCTTACTGCCGAAGTGCAGCACCTTGTACTTGTCAGTATTGAATCCCATCCTATTCTCATTTGCCCACCCCTGTAACCTGTCCAGGTCCAGCTGTATCCTGTCCCTCCCTTCTAGCGTGCCCACCTCACCCCAAATCTTGGTGTCGTCCGCGAATTTAAACAGGCTGCTTTTTACCCCCTCGTCCAAATTGATAATAAAGACATTGAACAGTGCAGGCCCAAGGACCAACCCCTGGGGGACTCCACTGCTCACATCCCTCCAGGTCGAATATGACCTGTCCGCCACCACTCCGGCTCCTCAGCCAATTTGCAATCCATCTGACTGTGTAGGCATCAATGCCACAATCGCCTAGCTTTTTAATGAGAATGGGGTGGGAGACAATGTCAAAGGCCTTGCTGAAGTTCAGACAGACTACATCCACCGCGACACCTGCATCTATTGATTTTGTGACCTGATTGTAGAAGGCAATCAGGTTGGTCTGACAGGACCTGCCCCTAATGAACCCATGCTGGTTACCCCTGAGCATCATCCCCCCTGCTGGCCCTTCCCAGATGTGCTCCTTGATAATTTTCTCAAAGAGCTTCCCCAGGATTGATGAAAGACTAATGGGCCTATAGTTGCCTGGGTCCTCCCTCCTCCCTTTTTTGAAGATGGAGACCACATTGGCCTTCTTCCAGTTGTCCGGCATCTGGCCAGAGCACCACGAGTACTCCTAAAACTATGCTAGGGGCCCCGTGATAACCCCTGCCAATTCCCTCAGCACCCTTGGGTGGAGAGCATCTGGACCTGCTGATTTGAACATGTCCAGCCCCTCCAGAAGTTCCCGAACTCGGCCCTCCCTGACCCTACGCCTGGCGGAACCTCCCCTGAGTCAGTCCCGAATCTTGGTGGGGGAGTCCCGGTCCCTGCACAAAAAAATGGAGGCAAAGAAATTGTTAAAAAGGTCTGCTTTTTCCTCTGGTGTGACCACTAGATTGCCTAGCGTATCCTGCAGGGGCCCCAGATTACCTGGTGCCTTCTTCATACTCCCCATGTATTTAAAAAAGGACTTTTTGTTGTCCTTGATCCTTGATGCAAGCCCTAGTTCTATCTCTGCCTTAGCTTTCCTAACAGCCCCGAGCAATGGAGGTATACTCCTCTGTGGTGATAGCCCTGGCTTTCAGGCATTCCTGAATGCCCCTGGTGAGCCAAGGTGGCTTTTTAGCACTCTTGCCCCCTTTGATTCTCTTTGGGCTTGTCACCCCTTGGGCTCTGAGTATCATCTCCTTAAGGATTGACCACTCATCTTGGGCACCCAGTTCCCCTCCTAAAAATTTGGGCTCATCTGGGATTTGAACCCAGGACTTCTTGCACCCAAAGCGAGACTCATACCCCTAGACCAGCAAGCCACCCTATAGACCTGTGATCTTCTGTGCTAGGGTACAGCACAATGTGGCTTCCATCGAACTGGTGACAACTGGGTGTATTCTGGAAAACTCTGCCCTTCAAGTGTTTGTCTAAATTCACATTGTACTTTACAAGACATGGCCATTTACTTCTCAGAGCTCTAAAATATGTCCTATAAAACATCCAACCCCTCCACTGAAAGCACAAGAATGCCAGTCAGGATGCAGTAGCAGTTATGAGGCAACATAGAAAAGTGTTGTGTATAAAAGTTCTTTTTCCTCCTCATTTTGTTTCCTTAAAAGATGGACGACGGGAAAAGCATCCGGTATAAAGACCTGTATGCCTTGTTCGAGCAAATTCTGGAAAAGACCATGAGGCTTGAACAGAGGGACTGGAGTGAATCGCCTGTCAAAGTCTGGGTCAATACCTTTAAAGTATTTCTGGATGAATATATGATAGAATACAAGCCTCTGGATTATGCTGCTGTGAAGGTAAATATAGCACCTGGACTGCCAGGTTTTCTTTCTCCTTACTGAGATGGGGACAGGCAGATTCATAAACTGCATCACTCTGGCATGATGCTGCAAATGTGGCAAGAACCTTCTTTTCTTTAACCACTCCACCAGTGTAGGTTTGCCTCCTCTTGTTCAGTAAAATCAGCATTTGTTTAGCTTTGGCACCCATTTCTGTGCCTGCTTAGGCTAACAGGTCACTGATGAGTTCTGGAACCTATCCAGTATCTCCACTGCTCCCTCCTGCTAGATTATTCATTAATGCAATGCATCTTAGTAAGGATTTGAGCTGCACTGACAACATCCTGGCTGATGACAAGTACAATTCACTTGGAATAATTCTGTCTCATTTTTATAATGGAAAAGATGTCATTTCCAGAGACGTCAGAAGAAAGGTGAACAACCAGCTGTTGGAAGTGGGGATGTCCAGGACATGATGCAGCAAACATGCTAAAATGGAGGCTCATGAACGTTCAGAGCACAAGAAAATTAGCTCACTGATGCTTTTTCCCCTGAGTTTAAAAAAACTAGACTTCCCCATCACAGCAAAGCTGGGAGTTAGCTCCCAGTAAAAATGGGCATTGTGCTTTGTCTCAGCAGTTCTTCATTTGGCAATGTGTAGAAAATGTCTCCAGGGACAAGTTTTTACCAATGTGAGTGGACTGGAGACTTGGGCACATTCTAGTGAATCTAAGATTCTTTTCATCTTCCAAGGATGGGAGAAGGCGAAGTAACATATCACAGAATTCACCAGAACAGGCAGACAATCTTCTATACCTGTTGCTCTGGTCACTTGTGCCTTCATATTAAATATATTTTCTCCATTCTGCTTCTTTGTCCTGTCCCGGTGACCACCTGCCCAGCTGTTGCCCAAAGTTTAAGACAGTTTTACATTTTACTTAACTTCAGACTTAAGCGAAACTTTAAACCAAATGACGTATAGACAGATTTTAGTGAAGCTAAAGCGTTCGGTTGAATAAGAGCCCTTGGTTAAAATGGTAAAAGCAAGTATATTAGGTTTTTAAGACATGGGGAAGTTTAGAACAGATTTGAGGTATCCTAGATGATTTAAAATAAAATGGGTAATAAGGTGATAAGTATAACAGGGGGAGGGGGTCCTCTTCCTTTTTCTTTTTATTTCTCTTTTTTACTCTAGCTGCAAATTTTCTTTTTTCTTCTTATTGATGGATACTGGACACATGTCCACTTAATGTGTTAGGTCAGATAGCAGAAGTAATGGAGGTAGGATCGTATGAAGAGGGTTATTGTTTTAGAAAGGTCTCCAACTTGCACCTCAGGGTACTCTTGGGTTCCACTTGTTATCTTATTCACTGCTTGAACCAAACTGTCTAGCCAGCTGTAAACAGTTACACTGATGCATCACTGTGATTTGTTGTTCTCTGATTTTGTTATATACATATAAACATTTTAACTTAGCATTAAAATTTATCTAATAAAGATCTTCTCTCAGGGTCTTTCCCTCCTCATTTTAGCATTGCTGCTTTAAGTCTTGCAGGATTTGAAAATGAAAAGTTTCATCTAAGCCAATATGAGATGAACCCAGTAAGAGGGCAGAATATGAACACTCCTTTGAAAGTAAAGGGAAGAAGAATTTAATTGATTACACAACCCATGGCTCAGCCATGGCTGCTGCTGTAAAGCCTCTTCAGAGAATGGAGCAGGGAAGAGGTGACTGTTCTGGCTACAGAACAGCAGGGCAACATACAGAGGGCTGCGGAGCAGTCAGAACCTGCAATATTCATGTCCTGGGCCCTCTGTATTGCCATTCACACATGCAGGCTTCCTGCTGCCTGCTTCTTCATCCTTGCAGGGCAAACAACTACTGGATCTAAAGCCAGGCTGGAAGTCGCAAGTTGTTGCTGTTGCAGGGAAAGCAACCATAGCCATCAACCTCTGCTGGCCAGGAACTCTTGGGTGCCTGTACACATCACAGGGTTTAATCCTCATTAAATTAAATAGGTTTATAAAATTTAAACTTGTTTATTTTGGAGCATCGCATCAGTGTTTGCACGTATTAGGCTTTTGAATGAATTAAGCTTTGGAGTGTCACATAAGTGTTTGTATATACTAGGTTTTCAAATGAATTAAGTCCAGTCCCCAGCTGGCACTGAAGGAGAGTGGGACAGTCCCCGCTGTCCCCCAGCCAGGGCCGCCCACCTTGTACCCTGCCACAGCTGTGGGAGCAGGGGGCTTTCACATGGCACAAGGAAAAAAAAAAGCAGTAGCAATTTGAAAGCAGCAGCAATTGGAACAGGTGAACTGCAAAAAAAGTCACACCACCATCTGGTGGACAAAGAGGCTCATTACACATCCTTGAGTGCCTTTGTGTTTGCACACAATGAATCCATGGATGCGACACTTTCATTCATGGTGAGCCAAACTAAACTTCATCCGAGGAGTTTTAGTTTAATGCACCAGAGAGCCTTTTAAAACATCCTGAAAACCCACTTGTGCAAACAGTCACGCCATTCCATCACAAGAAAGGGCATAAAATGTGTCGTGTACAAATGTCCCTTGAGTCAGTGCACATATTGGCCATAGCTGTCTCTGCTGTCATGTTGTATTTGCCTGCTACCCACAATCTGAGTTTGCTGGGATGGTTTTTCAATTCTTGGGGCTCTCAGGCAAAGCACAGGCTTTTGATAATGGGCAACTTATTCTCGCTGATTTTTGGAAATGGGATTGTGGCTCCTGCTTCTTATTTAATTTTTTACCTATAATGCATTTGCCTAGAAGACAAAGGTGCACAGGCAGAACTGGACAGATGTGCTAGGACTTGAAATGTCTGAGCGAGCTGCAGGACTGGACTGAGGTGCGGTGATAGAGCTTATAGGGATGCTGAAGACTGGCATGACAGAGGCTTGATAGTGCAGCGTGGGAGTGCTGCTTCTGCCTGACTCCAGAGAGCCCTTCATTTTTATCAGCATGAATTACATTAAGTATCACTGGGCCTGAATGTGTCGTTCAGGGTAAAGAGAAGGAAGAGGAGAAATTTGAGAACTTAGCAGACTTTGAAGTGAAACTGTTAGTCTCTGCTTTAATTATAGCCTCTTAAATCTCTTTTTAGCCCTTACAGGTGCCAAAAACGGAGAGAAAAAAGAGAAGGAAAAAAGAAGCAGATGTGGTAAGTTGCAGTCTCTAAACTTTAGGGCTGCACGTTCAAATGAAAGCTGGATAGAAACCAGTTCTAGAGTTGTTACACATTTTCAAACACTAACTTTATAGCTGGTTGGCTCTTTTTATAGCCGAACAACCATTTTTATTGTGTGATAATTACTTTGCCCGTGTAGCAGGTCTAACTTTATTATGCGATTAATCAGTTAGTTGTATGATGATTACTTTGCGCAAGTGGCTAGTCTAAACTTATTGCGCGATTAACCCATTAATTGTGTAATATATGTAACGTAGCAGGGGCCTAAGTTTTAAAGAACTGAAGTCTGCACATTTGAATGACTGATAAAGGAACTGTGGTGAAGGCAGTCTCAGCGGGTAGATATGAGCATTGTACCTTAGTAAATGCAAATCCCAAAGGAAGAAGCCTGCTAGATATGCACTAGGCTAACTAAATGAACTAGTCTCACCTTTGTATGTGTCTCTCATTGTCTTTGAGTTTAGTTCAGTCTAATTCCAAGTTCCTTTGCTGGTAGCAGATAAAAAATACAATGTTTAAAGAAAAGCATGCACTTCTTTATGAAAATCTCTAGCTAAGAAGGTCTCTCATGAATTCATTCCTCCCCAGGAAGAGCCAGCAACTGTCAAAGTTTGATGTTTGACTGCTTCACTTGGGCTGTGGACAAAAAACATAACTTTTAAATTCTTTAAAAGCAGAAAGTGAGCTGTTGCTTAGGAGTACCCATCTATAGTTAGGCTTTAACTGTTATGTCTGCATGCTCCTGTAGCAGTACAGATGCACTAAAGCATTGTAACTTTAGCCCTGAATGAAACAAGGTAAAAGTTGCATTGGCTTGACTACACATGGGGGGGGGGGGGCCCTGTCGATGTATAATTATATTATAATACTTGATTTCAGGATCCTTGGATATTGACATCAGTTGTTCAGTCTTCTGTACCCTCGATTTAAACCAGTTTGCTGTACCTCTGTCTGTTTCCCTTTTGTTTCTGAATCTTTTACCCTCCTTTTTTATTTTATTTTTTTTGCAGGTAGAAGAACATAATGGTCACATCTTTAAGGCAACCCAGTACAGCATTCCCACTTACTGCGAGTACTGCTCCTCCTTGATCTGGATAATGGACAGAGCTTCTGTTTGTAAATGTGAGCACAGACTGTTCAGCCTTTCTTGGGTTTGCTTCCTGGGGATGCCTTCTGTGCTCCTAAGGATGCCCACTATTGTTTTGCTCTCCCTACCCACGCACTCTGCAGCCATCAGGACAGGAATTTGGGACCCAACTAGGGGCTCCTGACATCAACCAGTGGTGGGTGGGCAGAAGAGAGAGGCCACTTGTCAGAACTATACCTGAGTCTCTCTCATGGCACTGTAAGTCTATTGCCGAGTCTCGAACCCAGGCAAGATAATTTTATTTAGCCTTTTACAGAGACAGTAAGATGAGCGAGAAAAATATGAGAAGGAAATAAGATCCGAGCTATAGTCACCTGGTCTGATCCTGCCAAATTTCTAATGCCTGTTTATGCCCAAGACGGATTCATTCAATTTAGAAGAATTACATTTGAGGTGATTGAGCCCAGGAAATGGTCCAATTTTAGGACAGATTGTGCTAATTTTCCTGGTGGCTCTTTGATCAGAAAGAAAGGGCTGAATATCTAAATGCACAGCATATCTTCTGAACTGATCCACCAGACTTATAAATGTTCCCAGTCTTTCAGTTTTGGTGGGGGGGGTTTCAAATAAAAGTGTTTGTTTTCATTCATGAAGGCTCTGTGCACTTTTGAGACCTGACATTAAAATTAGGGACAAAAATGTCAGTCAAAAGGTTGTAAAGCTCATACTGTCCAGTAACTCCTGACAAGCTAGTAAAGCCACTGTAGTCAGAGAAGTATTGGCTGTGGAGAGATTTGAAGGTGTGAAATACTCAGCATTGTTTTTCATTATTGCAGTATGTAAGTATGCTTGTCACAAGAAGTGCTGTCTTAAAACTACAACCAAGTGCTCCAAAAAGGTAAGACCAGCTCATTCCACCTGTTGGGCTAGATACCTTTACCTCCTTGATCTCAGTTTTAATTAGGGTGTTAAGGAGCGGGTGACCCTAGTGGAATACCAGGTTGCATGCTCATGTGCGTCTTAGCTGCAGAGATGAGCTCACTCCTTCAGTCAACTGCAGGGCTGTAATGTTTTCATGCAGCACCTGCTGCACCAGTTGTCTGCTCCCTGAGCCATTAGTATTCTTGCCAGTAGTAGGAGCTTGCCTCATTTAACAGCATTTTAGGGGAATTCAAACTATAACTGTCACTCGAATTCGGCAGATCTGACTTTTGTAATGCACATTTTGGAATAGATTGTACCAGAAGCCTACCTAAGGCCATGGATATCTGCTGCTGTTATATTCCCCACCCTGTGATACTGCTTTTTTGCCTTTGCATGTAAGATCTTTGTTAGCAAGTGAACCTTGTTTCTTTTATCTTACTTAATTTTCTTGCAGCCAGTGAAAATGTACAAAGGAGACTTTGTGTGTTAGCCTGGAGTGATGATACATTTTCTGGGTATAGCTGGATGTCTGTGCAAAAGGATCTAGATCCTTTTTTGTTAAATCTTGAATGGCTGTTCAAATGCATTTGCTTTGAGAGAATTTTTCAGTTATGTTTCCCATCACACTGACAGCGTGTGTCCTGTGTCTCTACAATAATAACTCTGCCAGCCTGTGCTGCACAGCCACAGGATGCTTCCCACACCACCACCAGCAGCTGCCCAGAGCTCTCATGCACAGCCCAGGCCTCAGGAGTGGCTGCAGCAGCAGGGCAGAAGGCTGCTGGCAGTGGGGGGGAAGTGCTATGTGGCTGCACACACAAGTAGTGCACCCTGGGGGTCACTGCACAGGAGAGGCTCCCAGCCAGGTCCAGCCTCTGGGAACAGGGGAAGGAACCAGGTGCAGACCTCTGTGCTGTCCCACCCTGCCCCACTCCGCTATCCCAGCTCGTTGTGCACAGGTATCTGAGCCCTGGCCCCAGCCCCACTGTTACCTGAATTCTTATCAACCAGCTGGGACACTGGAATGCCCTACAAAATCCAGGACTGTCCCATCCAAAATGGGACATATGGTCACCCTACTTCAAATACTAAAGATTAACTAGGCAAATTGGTTCCTGTTTCTTCTCTAGTGTTCTGAAAATGAACTTACACCAAGTAGCTGTTGTATTCTAGAAGGGTTTCTTTGGACTGAATGTTTTCATTTCTTGCTTGCTACCTTTCTGGCTGTAAACCACTCAGCTGCAGCCAAACCAGCATGCCTATACTGATGAGCCCATAGACTTAGGACAGCCCCATTGTTTTCCTAGTTGTACAGCTAGTACTTAGTTAAGGCATCAGTTGTCATTAGTAAATAACATGATTAGGTGTCAGATACAAGGACACAATGCTTAAAAACCAGGTAAAGTAACTCAATTCTGCTTATAAAATCAGGAAGATGCATGCAACACTATAAGAGTGGTATCATATATCAGAAACACCATGTGCAAGCCTCAGCTCTCTTCCTTTGCCTTAAGTTAGATTTATTGGATGAATTCATTGAGACCCTCTGGAATTTGGGTTAAAAAGATGACCTGTCTTTGGATGGTGGTTTATCGGACCCAAGATACCCTGGAGTTGAGGAGCATTGCCTTGATGCTTTTTCCACTGAATTAAAACTCCACCTTCTTTCCTCATGTTAGTACGATCCAGAACTTTCCTCGCGACAATTTGGGGTTGAGCTCTCCCGGCTGACCAGTGAAGAGCGAGCGGTGCCAGTAGTGGTAGAGAAGCTCATCAACTACATTGAAATGCATGGGCTGTACACCGAAGGCATTTATCGGAAGTCTGGCTCCACCAATAAAATCAAGGAGCTCCGCCAAGGGCTTGACACAGGTAGAGTGCAAGAGGATCAGTGGGGGAACCAAGGGTACTCCTGATCCTGCAGCAGAAAGCTGTCTCTGAAATGGCTTCAGGCTGTTTCAAAGGGGACAGCATACATTCTGGCTTTTGTTAACCAAGGTTTAGACACAAAGGGCATTTATAGATGTCCTCTGGGAGGCAAGGGGGGAGGCACTTTAATTAGGGCAGCTCTGAGAGCCATGCTAATTAAAGTGCCCAGAGCATCATGTTGCATCAGTGTCTCCACACTGAAAAATGGCGGTGGGGGCACTTTAACTAAAGCTTGTCGCATGAGCTTTATTTAAAGCACCCCCACTGCCATTTTTCAGTGCGAGGATGCTGATACACGTGACTGTGGTCTGCTGGAGTGGTAATTTCCGTGCCCCAGCAGACTCTATTCATTGTAATGACAGTGCGTTGGAGCAGCCTCCCTGTACATGTATAGGAGCCCAAAGTACAAACCAGAAGCCAGGGCTTTCCTGGTGGCTACTGCATGATGTATGGTGTTGGATTAAAATTTTTTTCTTTTATGTCAGTATTTGCACTAGCATTGGTTATTGCACCAATATGAAAACATTGGCTTGTCCTATGTCTCAAAGCTGATTATATGGGATTATTTTCTTTGAATTCTTTCCATTCCACCCACTCTCACTTCTTTTTGTGAATAGATATTGACAACGTGAATCTAGATGACTACAACATTCACGTCATTGCCAGCGTGTTCAAACAGTGGCTGAGAGATTTGCCTAATCCTCTCATGACCTTCGAACTCTATGAGGAATTCCTGCGAGCTATGGGTAAGGAATGTCTAGGCTAATCTAAAAGACTGGTAGCAGAAAGTAGTGCATGGCCAGGCAAAATACAGCCGGCAGGCCAAATCTAGTCCACCAGGCACTTTCATCTGGGCCACAGCACCCACCAACTAATTGCACCCTACCCAGCCCTTCCTCCCACAAGGGTGGGCGTGAGGCGCCCATGTATACATACACCCCCCCCGCCAACGTACTTTATCACACCTTGCTTCCACCCACGTGGGCAGAAGAGCCCGGCCCAGCCAGTGTGCATCTTCCAGGTGGGACTGCTGCAGCTGCAGCTGCCAAGGGACCTGCTCAGCTTCTTCAGTGTCCCGCTTGCTTTGGCGTCCTTCTACACCCCACCATACACCCCTCTTTCCCCCCCGCCCGCAACCACACCCCACCATACACCCCTCTCCTCCCCCCCTGCAACCACACCCCACCATACACCCCTCTCCTCCCCCCCGCAACCACACCCCACCATACACCCCTCTCTTCCCCCCACAACCACACCCCCCAGTATACAAAACTAAGACTTTATTTTTGAGTAATTTTGCAGTCACCTCTGTATACAGTACTCAAACACAAATCATGACAAAAATAGTTTTTGTAATAAAATTAAAGTATGTTATAGTCAGCATTTGCCTTTTAGTGTATGACTTGGTTTTTTTCTGGTTCTGAGATGGCAAACCCCCCCCCTCCTGAAAGGAGTATTCCCAGGAGGGCGGAGGGCGGGGCAGAGAAAGGGTTGGACTTCCTGTGGCAAAGGTCATGCATTAGGGGCAGGACTTCCTATCTCAAGATCGCGATTGGGGGTGAGGCAACTCTCAAGGGGCAGGGCTGCCCATGCAGCCCTTGACAGCTCACCAAAACTTGTTAAATGGGCCTCCAGTCCAAATAATCGCCCAGCCCTGGAGTAGCAGGAAGCATCAAACCCATTGGTAAATGCATCATAGTTGACTCGCCAAAGTGAATAAAAATGGTTTTATTTAAAATGCATCACTGCTGTAGTCATGACAAGCAGGAAGCAAACATATTTTGTGTGTCTTACACCTGGAAGTTTTTCATTAAAATTCTCTGAAGATTTCTCAGTTCAAGATTTATCTCCATCTATGATGGAGTAACCAGAAACCCAGTCTTTGTTCTGGATACTAAAAACAGTTTCTATGAAGCGTTGGTGTTGCAGTGCCACCTGCTACCCAGCACTGTTGTTCACTTCATAACTCTTTTGGAATCCATTTAGGAAAGAGACCTTCCGTATGCTCACGTTTTAGCTCGCTCATAGGGTACTTGTAGCAGAGGAGAGCGCAGCCAAGAAATGGAATCTGCCATGAGGTCTTTTTGTACAGCCAGGAAAGGGAGACGAGAGATGTTATCCTTGTCTGTGTCCACTGGCCTGTTGCTTGCTTCCCACGTACTGATCAGAGCAAACTCCTTCACAAGTGAAGATGGCAGGAGAAACTGAGGGGAAGTCGCTGTAACTGTGTGCTCTCTTTCCAGGCCTGCAGGAGAGGAAGGAAACCATCCGAGGTGTGTACTCTGTCATCGATCAGCTCTCTCGGACCCACCTCAACACCCTGGAACGCCTCGTCTTTCACCTTGTGAGGTAAGGGACTGTCATGGTAGGTGATCAGTCCTCTAGGTGCTCTCCTACATTTCTTACCAAAGTAGCATCTTGCTCCCTGAGTAGTGCAGTGGGGTATTTAGTGGAACAGTAAAATATACTGCATGGGTAGGAGCATCCTGTCTTGGACTGATGCAGTCCTAGTACTTTTGGTAGGAAAAAAATGAGAGATGTTACAAGGGGACACTGTAAATTCTGAAATGGGTTTCAGTAGCTTAGCCCAAGAGCTCTCTTTAGCAAAGAGCCTTGTTGATTATAGCAACAGTGTTGCATACTTAACTACTACACTTCCCAGGTTAAATTAATGCGATCCTGTGTCTCCCCTGAGGCATGCTATAATCCTTCCCAGTGTGGCTGCACGTTGCATCTTTTAGCTTGACTAGTGAGACCCCAGGGATCAAATGTGAAGTCTTTCTATGAGTAAGACTGCATCTGGCTTAGCCTCTGTCCATGGTATTGGAGGCTGTAAAGATTCCCACTACATCATGTCCACCTAAGATCCCTCCAGGTAGATGTTATGAGACTAACTGCTCTGTCCCTGAGGCATAGATGAGAACTAAGCAGCCGTTATTATAATAAGCATACCTGATCTCAGTTTCCTTTTGGAAATGCACAGCAAAAGATTTCCTAGAGAGCATCACTGAATGGTTTAAGGAGAGTTCAGTGTCTGTTGTATTTATCTTTGCTCCACTGAATGGTACAACATTCACATATTTTTAGCATTGCTTGTTAGTGTCTTTCCCTACCAAAGATAATAATTTGGAGCTCTTTACATTACATTGAAGTTACATGACGTTGGGAGAGCTTCTGGTGGCCCACAGATTGCATGCATCTGTCCAATGCTCCATTTGCTGCTGTCTCTGAATTTGGAATTTGTTATCATTCCATCTCTACCCAGATGTTTCCTGCCACTGCCTTTAACGCTGCCTTCCTTGTTTTTTGTTACTGTTTAGAATTGCCCTGCAGGAAGATACTAATCGGATGTCAGCGAATGCTCTGGCCATTGTATTTGCTCCCTGTATTCTCCGCTGTCCTGATACCACTGACCCACTGCAGAGCGTTCAGGACATCAGTAAAACAACCACGTAAGGATTCACAATTGTAACTACAGAGTTATCCACATTTCCTGCTCTAATGAGGCACCACCAACACACTGAGATGGTTCCTGAATAATGCATTTTAATATGCACTACAACAGTAGCAAAGAACACATTACTGTTCTGCAAATAAAATTGCCTTAAGAAAATACACTGTGTCAGGAGTTAGCAAGGAGATATGTAAAGCAGCACTAACTAGTGTTAAAACCTTTAATATCTGTAGAACTAGATACTTTGCACTCAAGAACTTTAAAAAGAATTTGCCAAAGCACTCCAAACAAATCTTGCCACGCTAAATTTGAAAGAAGCTAAGTAGGGACAGGAGTTCAAAAGGGTAAGCAAGAGAGCCTGCGTAGGGCAGTTAGCCTTATATCAGTCCTAGCCAAAATCAAGGAAAAGCTGGCAGGGAGCATACTCAGTAAAGAGTTAAGGCAGTCACAGTAAATTCCAGTCAACGTTGTTTTATGGGAAATTGGACTGGTCAAATGTAATTATATTGATCTTTGGCCTCATGTTGTATTGACAAAGGTAATTGTGTTGTTATCATCATATACTTATAGATTTTTGTAAGGCATTTTAAATATTACCACATATTGGTCTGATTTTTTTTTTAAATAGTGCTGTATAGGTTCAGCACAATTTACATTAAATGGACTAAGATGTGGCTAACTAGTAACTCATGGTAATTGTAAATGAGATGGTATCATGCTGTGGAGGATGTTTTTGCAGGATTTTTTGCAAGGATCTGTTTGTGTGTTCAGCAGTTAAGTTAAGGGCACCTATGTAAAGGCAGAGGTGCACAAGTATTATGGAAATGGGAGTGGCATAGGTATCAAACCGAGGGGGGAGGCGGGGAAGGACTCACGTGGTGTAATCCTGTCATCAGAGCTATATAGGAGGTGAGACTAAATGACCCAATGGTTGCTCCTTGTGTCATATCTATAAATTTTTCTACTAAAAAGCAATTTTTCTGCATATAATGGTTAAAGTCGATTTGAATCACTTTTCTGTACATTTATTATAGGAGTGTCTTTGTAATTGAACTCTTAGATTCTAGTTACATCAGAGTACCTTTAATCTTTTTGCTAATAAAAGATTTCTGCCAGGAAATAATATTAAAAAAGCTGCCTCTGACACCAGGTCAACATCCTTGCCATGCTACTGTGTCTCCAGCTCAAAAGCAAACGAGTACCTATGTAGGTGTTGGCACGTTGCTACTGGCAGATAGAACAGCACATCCAAAATAGCCATTCTCTAAGCCTTCTTTTGGAGCTTGTTGGGCTTCTGTGTTTTCTTTTCCAAGAGGAGCCCAGTTTCTCTGATGTAACTGGAGGGAATGGGAGTGTTCTTCTCCTTGTTCCTTTAGTCCATTTGGAGCAGTTCTACCACATGGCTCATTTTCAGTCTGTAGAGCAGGGGTGTCAGATTCACCCTTAGCCCCAGGCTGGTTCTGGACAATGGGGCTCCTCCCGAGCCAGATTGTGAGGCTGGCCGTGGTGACGGGGAGCATAGCACAACCTTCGCTTGCCCTCCTGTTGCTGACAGACGTGCCCGGTGGGGCCCAGATGCCCCAAATACTGCAGCACGCCATGCCCCTCCGTAGCCATGCCCCAGCTTTTGGTAGCCTGGTAGGCCAGATGGAGCAGCTCCACAGGCTAGATCGAGCCTTGCAGGCCTGATGTTTGGACAACCAGGGCATCTTTATACATGCTCCAGGGTGGCAGTGTGGGGGGCACTTTTATTAGAGCAGCTCTCAGGAGCCACTCTAAAGCACCTGCAGCGTCTCATGTATTCAGCATCCTGTCCTTCAGAATGGCGGCATGGGCACTTCAACTAAAGCTAATTCAACGAGCTTTTGTTAAAGCACCCCTGCTCCTATTTTGAAGTGCAGGGATGCTGAATACACGAGATGCTGAGGCTGCTGTAGTGTGCTAATTAGCACGCTCCAGCAGACCTTAATCAAGTCTGCTCTGATGCATGATAATTAGCAGGCATCGGGCACATAGGTAGGTGCCCACCATGTTGTAGAGCCAGAGGTTATAAATTGGAGGATACGTCCCTTCCCCTCCTGGCAGAACAGAACACCTGCTCTTCTATGACCAGTGTAACTGCTTTAGTCCTAGCTCCTTTTCCTTTTCTTGCAGCTGTGTGGAATTAATTGTCGTAGAGCAAATGAATAAATACAGAGCCCGCCTCAAGGACATCAACAGCCTGGAGTTTGCTGAGAACAAAGCAAAGAGCAGGCTGTCTTTGATCCGGAGATCGATGGTAAGATGCAGAGGTGGTTATGGTGCTGGATGCTGGTTCTGTTCTTGATGGACTCATCTCCCCCCACCTCCCCCAGAGCAGACATTTCTTTTCTTTTAGGAGGGTGATTTTCTTCTTCCCCATTGTTTTCCTAGCTTCCTTGCTCCTAGAGAAGTCTGGGTGGAGGGGAATAGATTTTAGGCCCATGGTTGTTTTGTGTTTTACTTGGTTTATTCAATTAATCTGTTGCCAAGAAGAAAATGTATATTGCTGCACTGACAGACAGGTCCTTGGTTCTGACAAGTCACCTCTGTTCTCTCCTCTCCTTTCCACTTAAACTAACCCCTCTAATCTTCTGCTTACTTCAGCCTCCATAACACCTTTATGCCTCCCAAAGCACCATGCCCAAGGCTGACAGAGACTGACCCTCAGCCTTGCTCTGAAAGCCCACCATAGGAGATGGGAATGGTGCCTGCCAGGAACTCTGAAGGAAATTGCCACAGAAACATCCCCTCTGGAGCTTGTGGGTTCATTGTTACGTTCTCAGGATATCTTTTGAAAATTCAGATGAACTCTCCTGGGTTTAATCAGCCCTTTGCTGGCTGTGCTGATGACCATCTCCCACTAGCATTAAATTCCCCTGCCTCAGTGCTCTGCCATCTAATACAGCCCACTCAGCTACGGGCCTCCATTTGCTTCCCTCCTCTGCACGTACACAGCAGTGGGGGAATTGGAGGAAGCTGCCCTAACCCATGGCCTTCCTTTGATTCTCCCTGTATGCAAGGTCTTTCATTAATATTGCCTCCAGTGCAGGGGGCTGAAATGAGCTCCCAGTAAAGGGTCGTTGTCTTTTCCCCAGTGCCTTTCTAGGAGCTCAGAACAGCTTCCTACTTGGCTTTCACGCTCCCCGCTGGGCTGATGAATGTGAGCTAGAGTGTGAGGTCTGAGCTGGCCTGTGTTCCTCTCTGCTCTAAGCTGAACAAGCAGCAGGCCGCATACGTATGCTGTGTTCAGCTTACAGAACAGGAAAGAGATTGCTCTGTGGCAGACCAGTCAACTCAGACTCTTCACTTCTAAGAACCCAGTATCTCCCCATGGCTTGTTCTTCCAAGCAGATGCTTCTACAGTTACTTTGCAAAGCTTGTGGCTCAGCCATGCGTCGTTGCTGCTGCAGCAGAAAGCCGACTCTCATCACGTTCAATGGCTAGAAGTTTTCAAGGGGCAATGGCATGTGCACTCTAACCTTCTGCTTTCCTTTTCATGTCCTCTCTAATCCAGAAACCTGTACTAATTGCAGTTAGATTTATGAGCATAACCCGCAATTCAATCCCGGTATGTATTAATCGCATTGCACTCCGTGACAGCTGCATCCCTTCATTGTGTGTAACACTCGACTCATTCAAGCACCACGCTGCTGGCCATTGTTTGTGACTTTGCCCATCCATTCATTCCCATGCAAGCTCCTTTCCACTGACTGACTGACCATCTCTCTCACTCTGGAGGGAGCACCTGGAGAACAATTATAGCAGGAGTAGGATTTGATGTTGCATAGTAGCAGTGGCACTTGGTGATTGCTGCTGGTGACTTGTGTCTGCTGGTGCACTCCTCCAAAGGCTGCTCTTGTGCTCAGTCTCTAGCCAGTCTCTCCCTGCTGCGCCATAGGTCCTGCCCACTGCTCCTAGCACTGGCAAATGGCAGAAACCTTTACATCAGAGCAGGGAGGGCTCAGCCCTAATAAATGAAAGTAGCTGGGGGATCCAGTCTTGCTTAGTGATGGGTGGTTCCTGCTCACAGCTCACGACCAAGCTCACTGCTCCTGCTTCTGTCGCCTTTGCCCTTGTCAGCCTTTTTTCTGTGCTCCTCTTCCCATTTCCTCCCTCTGCTTACTAGTTCCCGTCCCTCCTTTGTCCTCTGTCTTTTCCCTCCTTTCCTTCATGTAACACCCTTCCCTCTCCTCCTGCTCATGCTCGGGCATGGGGTGTGTTTATCTGCTGTATCCCCAAGTCATACCAGCTGCCTCAGCTCTGTCATCCTTTCTTACCACAGCGGATGGACTGTCCCCTCAGGCATTACTGCCAAGGTAATGCAGCATGGCTAGAGCAGAGGGATCCCACCCTAGAAGCCATCTAGGAGAGCTGGGACTTTCCTCCACACCCACTGCTTAAACGTGCCACATATGCACCACCATGCTTAGGACTTGGCTCTTTCCACACAGATTTGAACTGATGGGTCTATCTAAATCTTCCTTTTCCTCATTCGTCCCACACCCCAACCCACTCTTGCCGCTTGGTCTACACCCGTGCTGGGTGGGTCCCAGTGCAGTAATGCCTCCTCTGGTGCAGTCCCTGACTTGTTTGTGAGGATGGTATTATTGCAACTTTGTGATGCACAAGGAAAGCAGACTTTAGTTTAATGTAAAAGATGACTTATTTGATTTCACACCAACTCCACCACCTCAAATTTCTCCATGCCCTTTTAAACCTAGCAGTGCCCAAAGTCAGGCAATGGATTAGAAAATCATAATCTGGACTGTGCTGCCATTGTTTTCTTATGTTTCCCAATACATTCAGCAAATCCTTCCATTGCGCTAGTATCTGTGCTGCAGCATTCTCATTCAGAGTCTTTTTTTTGTGCAAGCCCATCTTGTCCTATGAAATGTTTTGAACACAGCAAGCAGTGTCCTTTGCCCTTCTCAACTGGTTCCAGCCAGGTGCTAGGCCTATTTGGGGGAATAGCTGAATCATTCAGCTCCAAATGTTCTGTTTTACAGCAGCGTTATTTCTCCAAAAGTATCAATAAGGAAAAGAAAGAAAAGCCCTTATTTCTTCCCATGTAGTGCATTGGAAAAGGACTTGGAGTTGTGATGCAGGCAGTAAGTTTTGTAGAGTCCAGAAACACAAGGCACAAAATGTTATGGATGCCCCCAGACTGACTGGGCTCAGTGGGCATGTCTACACATTCATTAATACACTTTAGGTAATGTGCATTAAATTTAGTACCTCCACTGTGAGGTACTAAGAAGTGGCGCAATAGCCTATTTTTATGTGCATTAACTAAAGAGCAGTGTTTTGTGACACTTTAATATGCATTAAAATAGGATTATGTGCATTAGTAGGCACGCCTATTGAGATTTGGGGTGACTCGCCCTGGAGAAAAAAACAATACTTCTCCCCACGTGCAGGATGGAAGCAATGTGTTCTTTGTTTTCAAAGCCAAAGAGAGAGCATAATCCTTGCAGTGAGCCGTAATGAGCTCAATTTGTGTACTTATCAAAACAAATACTGAGAGGTGTCTTGATTAGAGTGTGCAAACAGCTCCACTGGGAGAAAGTTCCAGGTGCTAATGGGACCCTTAATCTAGCAGAAGAAAAGGTATAAATAATATGAACAAGTGGCTGGAAGCTTAAGCTAGATAAATTCAAACTGGAGATAAAGGACCCATTTGGCAATTGGAATGATCTCCCAAAGGGAGTAAAGGATCCTCCATTTCTCAGTGTTTTTGAATCAAGACCAGCTGTGTTTCTGAAAGATATGTTGTGCCTCTACACCGAGAGGTTGCATGGCAGAGGTAGCCTGTGGAAATTAATGGCCAAGATATGCAGGAGATCAAGGTGGATGATGTAATGGTCCCTTTTGACCTTAAATTCTGTGAGTCCGAATTGTGCAAATGCAAAATTAGTCCAATTCTGATAAACGTTTGCATAATTATGTGGAACTGCAAAGAAAAGAGATTCTTGTCTCTTCTCTGTCCACAGAAATCTGTTACCTCTCAGCCACAGGAGGCAAACCCAGGCAGCTGGTCCTAGAAAGGGATATTGAAAGCGAGCTCCGCATACATTATATTTGTTCCATTGTGTGGGTAGGCTGCTTGTTCCTTTTCAATAGATTGGAGCTTCAATACTGGTAGAACAGGCATAATTTCACACGTTGTCACATAAGCAAAATGGCAGCATCACAGCATCTGGGATCTCAACAGTGGCAAATGAATTCCATGCTAATAGAAATGAGAAGTACCACAATAATGTTTAACAATCCCTGAAGATTTAACAGACCATTTCTGTTGCTGGTGTTGCTTATACAGTGGGCCATTGATCAAGTTGTAGTTGATATAATGAGTGAGGAGCAATGACATGAGTTCACTGAGTGAGTCCAGGAAGGCCCTTCTGAAGCTTTGGAGATGCAGAGAGAGATCAATCAAAGGTGGACTTCCCAAAGCATCACCATTGCTGTTAGAGCACTGACGAGCTCTTGAGTCACTTAAGTGTTTTGGAAAGTTTCTCCCATATAGTATTGTTAGGGGAAAACCTCCTTTGTGAACAGCTAGCTGTTCCCCAGATCTGTCGTACATTTAAATATTAAATGCCCTGAACTTTTTACTCTGCATACATCATGGCTGGATGGGTATACAGTCTGCTGGAGCTGTATGATGCTCCATCCACCATCTAGTAGTTGTTCATATTTCTGAAGGATATTTAAAACATTTCCATGCCCTCCAAATTTCCTCTCATATTTGCTCCCTTGAGAAAGACCCCTGTCTTTTTGCCTGGTGCAAGAAGTGACTTAGGCTCATAGCTGGCCCACTACTTGTTTTAATACTGAACTACTTTTGTCCAGGGAGTGTCAGGATTACAACTGCTACCATAGCTTTGTTGCCAGCTTTTCCATTTGCTTTCATTTAAGCTTCCTCATGTCTGCTGGTTACAGAAAGCAAATCTGTAACCCCCAAAGCTGAATACTAACTGGCAGACAATGGTATCAATACAGTTCTCTTTGCAACAGAGGGACTGTCCCTTTGCAAAGAATGGGATGGTTTAGAACTGTGCCTGCCAGTGCCTTGTGGTTAACAGTCAGGATGTTCCCACCATGCTCCGGCATTGCTACTTGGCAGACTGAAGCTTCCCATCTTACACCTTGAGCTTTCAAAACTATGTACTGCTGTTTCCTTAATTGACCTATGAAATCTGGGTTGCATGTAGCTAATAAGGAACATTGCCTTCATTCCCATCTTCTGCCTCTGAATAAACTGAGAACGTTTCTGTGATGTCCCCCAAGCTAGCTTGACCTTGAGTTATCCTTGAAGTTAACATGCACTGTAATTTGTGTATCATGAACATATGCCAGGGACCTACTGCTGCTGTTTTTCCCATGTTTGGTGTTGGGGTGGCAGTGGGGAGAAAAGCACTGTCCTAACCTAAAGAGTACCACAAAATGTCTCAAAAGTCTTAAAGGATCTGCATGGAGTTCGTTGACATGTGTTGTTTCACAGGGTAAAGGTCGCATAAGACGTGGAACCTACACAAGCCCGACCTCTCCTGTTGCAGTACGATTGCCCTCAGTGTCAGATGTCCCAGAGGAGACTGTGAGCAGTGAGGAGGCTATGGAGATGGACGTCACAGAGCAGCAGCAGGCAGCCATGCAGCAGGAGGAGAGGGTGCTGACCGAACAGATTGAAAGCTTGCAGAAGGAAAAGTGAGTCATATGGAACAGAGGATGCAATGGTGCCATGTACTGCAGGAGATGATTAAAATGGGGTTGGGGGGGAAGTCTTGAATTCAGATCTTCTCAGAACTACGTGTGAAAATGCTTTTGGTCTCATGACAGTATCTACAGCAGTTTGTCAGATGGCCAGTGTTTTCTCAGCATGCTTTCAGCAGTTAGCACCGTCCACTTCATTCTGGCCTCAACTACCAGGGGCAAGGAATGTCAGCAGTGCAGTGTGAATGTTTAACACTGAAATTGCAAGTGATAGTGCAGGTCAGGATTGAGTCGGGTTTGTACTGGAAGGTTGTGGAATTAATTTTGGAGGCGTCATAAAAGATCAAATCAAAGTTGAGTTATGTAGCTGGAGAAATATCTTTGGACATGGCATTAGAATAGGCACTGTTTGGGTGTCCATTGGCAGTGGAGGAAAGGAGTTGTCTCTGTGCCAACTGTCATAGGATCACCTGTTCTTGCTAGCAGTGCCTGTGATGTATAATTGAGGTATTTGGAATTGGCAGAGCTGGAGAATGATGAACTCTCACATTTACTTCCTTCAGGATTTCATCTGGTCATCTCTCCTGTTTTGCATCTTTTGGGGACCAGTGGATATGTCGTATGGGGACCAGTGGATATGTGCAAGTTCTGTAGTCTCGCTGCTCTGCTAGTATCTGACCAGTAGTAATCTGGGGGAAAGAAACAGCCCCCTTGAGGGGGAAAGAATGTCATTTGGCATGGGGAGCAACAAGCATCAGCATTTATCTGCATCATGGGTTGAGGTGTTTGCTCCATTCTTTGGCTTATCTGGTTTGCCAGCCTTCAGGTCCTGTGAGGGCCCCACAGATCCCAGTTTCCTCAGTGGTGGTCCATAGGCCTCTCAGGCCAGCCAGGAGACTGTGATAGATCTTGCAGTGGTCATCATCTTTGTTACCTCCCAGTCTAAGCAATACAGTGTGTCTTGCTCAGGCTGGGACAGGTCACTGCAAGCACAGGCTGCCTGCCCTGAGCTCTCTGTGGCTTCTTGTTCACTTCACTGGTAAGGTACAAGGGGCTGATGAGGAGCTTTAGGACCTGTTTAGCTGAGAAGTAGCTTTTTGCTTGAGACCTATGCACACACTTAGGTGATTAGGGAGGTTCCACAAGTGGATGTCTCTCTTCCTTTTTGCCCTCTTCTTTGTGCCCAAGTGTGAAAGGCAAGCTCCACTATATTGAGTTTAGGTTCTGAGTATTATTTGCCATTGCTTTCTGTTCCAGACATGGTGCTTGCCTGGCTCCTTAGAGTGCTGGATTTTTTCCTTTTCTCTCCCTCCGTTTTCTCGGTGCTGGCTTCTTTTCTTTCTGCCCTTGCCCTAACTGACTGGCTGTGTTTTATTTCTGTAGGGAGGAGCTGACTTTTGAGATGCTTGCGCTGGAGCCCCGAGCCTCTGACGATGAAACCCTGGAGTCTGAAGCTTCCATTGGCACTGCCGATAGCTCTGAAAATTTGAACTTTGACTCTGAAGGAGCAATCTCTGACCGATCAGGTAAATGTAGTCTTTGTATTGACCAAAGATTTCCTTACTAGACATAGTCAGGGCAATAGCATGTGGCCTGCTGACACGCATGGCAATAGTAGGTTTTTGAATTGGTATTTGAGGATGCCCCTTCCTCCTGCACCACTGGACTGTGCTGCCTGTTCTCCCAGTCATTCAAGTGCAGGCTGTCTCGCTGTGAAACTGAGACTACCCTCGTCCTACCCATACAGCAGAGCAACCCAGTTTCTGGCATGAGTTAAAGTATGAATTGGAGAGGGTGGCATTCACTCTGTATGTCCAAGAAACCCAGTCACTGAGGTCAAATATCTCGTCATTCATACACATGACTGGGAAGCAGGCTGTAGACTTGGCTTTGCTGCTTAATTCAGGATGGACATGAATTCAAGTCACTTAACCATTTCCTGCCTATAACGGGGCTGTCTATTAAGATACCCTATACCTATTGTGGGTGAGCACCTAAATCCCATTTTCAAAAGTGCTGCATGCTTTTGTGAATGTTAACCTGTAAGCAGGGAAGTTAAGTCAGTTGCTTCTGTCTCTCCCACTCGACTCGGACAAAGTCCCCCTGAGAGATCCACCAAAATCAGAAGTAAGAGGTAGGTGGAAACGCACTGCAGTGCACATGGCTGAGTTACAATTCTCCTGCTATCTTTGTCTGTCAGAGAGAAGTTTAGCACTTAGTTCGCTGAGGCCCGTCAAGACTGAAACCTCAAGCAGGTTGCGAAGGCACCTGAGGAAGCAGCAAGACTCTGTGGACTCAGTAGACTCTTCTGTTTCTTCTTCGTCTCCAACTTCTTCTTGCTTACCTCACATGACCAGGAAGCGATTCCAAATGTACTCCAAGCCACCCTTCTATCGTGCAGGGTCTTCTGGTGACACCACAGAGACGAGGCTTGGACTTGAAGGGTCACCAGGGCAGCTCAGGGGTCTGGAAGACAGGCCCCAGTTCACCAGCAGAGGGACGTTCAACCCCGAGAAAGGCAAGCAGAAACTGAAGAATGTGAAAAACTCACCCCAAAAAACCAAAGAGCTCCCTGAGGGAGCAGCTGGGGCAGGCCGGAAAAGAAACGCTGAAGCAGACTGCAGCAGCACCCAGCAATTGGTTCTTTTTGGGAACAACGAGTTCATGGTGTGAGCCAGTTGTCTGAAATCTCACCATCATCGCAGAAAAGCGTGAGCATCTCACCTATGGCATCTTCCCCCTCACCGTCACCGCTGCCACCACCGTTGTAGACTTGCTGCCAGTTGCCCATGCAAAACATTTGCTCACTAATTGCTTGGGCTTCCAGCCTTTCATTGCCAGCGCTAAAGGGAGGAGATGACTAACTCTTAACAAAAAAGTCTGTTGGGGGACAGTTTCAGCAGTGGCCTTAGCTGTTTTTAATCATTTGGAATTCAAAAACTATCAGTTTTTTGGGTGTTTTTTTTTTTGACTGGTGACTTGAAACGAAAGAAGAGGAACTGGGGGAAGAATTGCTGGTGAGTTCTGGTTTGCTTCCCACCTGCCTTTGCCATTCTGAACCGAGGAAACGGGCATCGGGAAGAGAAGCTGCCGTAAGCCACCCACAGGATATCAGAGTTGGAAGAGTTGGTCCGGGCCTGTTTTGACTCACTTGGTGAAAGTTGCAGACTTTTTGGTTTGTGTTGTTGCGCTGGGAAGAAGCATACACTCCTCACAAGGAACCACAGACTGATTCTTTGTTCAGAGCTATTTATAATGCACTCCACGTTGTTGTCAGGTGATAATAATAAAAAGCTATCATTTCCATTCAAGCAATTGGAGCATGTCTCAAAGCACCCACCACGTAAACCTGCAATGAAAAGAGTAATTTTTTATTTTATTTTTTACTTTGGTTTGTTTTGTTGGTGATGAGAGAGCAGAACAAAATCAATGCCAATTTGACTCCTGGTTAGGTAAAGCCAAAAATGTTGTGCTGAATTTTGCATAGCCATAACTAGTCCTGTTGTGATTGAGGCACAGAACAGGGTTTCTAATGAGCAAAAGGAATCGTTGGTAATACACATCTGGCATGTTACAGCAGCCTCACAGTCCCTTAGGGCTGCCTGCTTTTATACACCAAACGAGTGAACAATGGCACCTGAGCTTAACAGTTCCACCAATGGACAGGGACGTCTGTCACGTGGCAAAACTCGCGCGGCCAAAACCTCACTGTTTTAATGGCATTGTAAAAGCAAGTGCATGGAGAAGTGTTAAGGATATCTGCCAAAAGTAATCTTTTTTTAAAAAAATGTGATCTAACCAACTTTCTTCTCTATTTCTCAGACCATCAGTATTAAAAAAGAAAGGAAAAAAAATCAAGGACTACTTGAAGCTATTTTTGTTTATATTATGGTTACTGAAGTTCACTGTAAATATAATTTTTATAGTTTTTTGGGTTTTTTTTAAATATTTTTCCCCAGGTAGAATGTATTTGCCAGGAGAAGGACAGAAGGAGGGGCGGTACCGTAGACCTAGAACCTAGCACTCTAGCTGAGAAAGCAAAGCAGCCATTTTTTTGCCACATTGTGTCATCAAGCTCCTGTGCATTGGTCTTCAAGCATCTGAGAGATTAGCAGCCTTAGAGCACACGGGGACCTGAGTGTCTTCATCTCTCACTGCAAACCTGACACCTGCCATCCAGGCAAGCATGAGAGAAATGTTTGTTTTAAATAGGTCCTGTTAGATCTCCCACAGTAAGAGGCACAGTGTCTTTCTGTGGAGACTGTAGTAAAAAATAATCCATTGGTGTTAGGCGGGTCACTCATTGCATCGTCCCGTGAGTTGCCCCCAGCACAGTTGTTGCTATTAAATCTTGCAAAAATCTGAGTTGTGAGGCTTAGAGGCACTGTCCGTAATACAACTAGTTACTGAGTCCTGTTCACTGACTCATAACTTAAAAGTAGATGTCCTAGCCTGTCGGCACACATTCTAGTCTGTGTCCTTAGGCACACAGATGCAGCCTGGGAGGCCCAGAGTACCACTGAGGGCAGTGGTTACAGCTGTCTTGGTCCTCCAGATCAACAGTTGAGCTGTGTTAGAACAGCAACACAGGCATGTGTGCTTGACAGCTTGTTATCTCACCTGCACCCAAGGGAAAGGGGCAGCAGTGCTGGGAGTTTCATGGTTTGGTTGGGTAATGTTTTCTTCTTGCTTCCTGAACGTGGAATTTGGACTGTTCTGCAACTCTCAGCAACTGCTGTCCCTCCCCTTGCCTTCCTTGACCTGAATTACAGCACAGCTTTGCATCCCGACTCAACAACTGCATGGTTCAGTTCAAAAATGGCCCTTCCCAAGCCTGCAGATCTTCTGGTTACTGCATGCCTGGCTTCTGATATGGGCAAAAAAACCCTGGGGGTGTGTTGCTGTGCTTGAGGGGCCTGTATTAGGAGTAGGTTTAATGCGTTGCTTGGACTTTGCTGGCAGGGAGTGATCTATTCTAGGCTTATTCCTCCTCTCCTGCCTCTGAAGTGCTATTTCCTTAGGGGGGGATCTTTATTTATTTATTCTTTGCGGTGAAAAATGGAACTGAAGGTCATGGTACAGGAGTGGTGGTAACACAGGGCTGCAGCAGGGATGTGCGGTTTCTGTTCTGACCTCTCTGGATGGAATCGCATCAAAGTTCACTCTACCCTTGATAGGTTTGTAGGTCTGTAATGATTTCCCAGATCAATCAAGAAGCCTCTGAGGTGGGGTGTGTTCATGAAGGTGGAAAGTTATTAGGGAAACATGATGGGGCCCCAAGATCCTTCAAAAGCCAGCTAATACAAGGACGGAAAAGCAAACGTACTGTGTCTGCTGCTGTTTCAACCAGAACTGAGTGCATGATGCCCAGCACAGTAATAGACCCGAGTACAGTTTTAAAATAAATGCAGACTGGTTAACCTGGGCATGAGAAGTACTGGCTTACATGCCTGACTCCCCCTGAATTGCATGGAAAATCGGCCCTTTGCAGCTGATTATGATAAGAAATGGTTACCCTGTTTAAAGAAAAAAAGTCAGCGGTTTTCTCAGTTCAGGTTAAGTCTAAATTTAACCTGCTCACAAGTAAAGAAGATTTGTTTCTCCTTGGCTGTCAGCCCTTTGAGCTCACCCTGGGCTCTGAGAGTTGAGTAGAGTCCTTTTACCTGCCTCATTTCTCCTTACTGGTACGATTGGTTTGCCACTGGAGCTTAGTTACCAATTCCAAGTATGTGGGGGTCAGAAGGAAGTCCAGTCAGATGAGCCTGAGCAGTCCCAGGGAGCAGTTACTGGGCCACTTACGCACACACTTTTTCCCCATTGCTGCACTTTGGTATCTGATGCAACCAGGCAAGTTGCTCCATAAAAGCAAGCTCTGAGCAGCCCCGTGCTGCTCCCTTTCAGGGGCTTCCATGCAGAATTGTTCATGTTTAAAAGTCCAAACACAAACTGTTTGGCACCAGCACAGTAGGCTCCAAACCTGCTTGTTGCTGCGCCCCTAGAAGCCTGGGGCTTGGAATGCCGGGCAGATGCACACACCGTTCGCCTGGCCGGGTATACTGGGACTCAGAAGATGTGCTGGGGTCATCAGTAAAGGTTCCATTTTTACAGTAACTTGGAATCGCTTATCTGAGAGGGATGGAAAATCATTGCCTTAGTGGTTCCCCCAGCAGGAATTCTTAGAAATAGGCTGCTGGCTCGTTTCTGAGAGGGGATTATGCCTGCTTGTTTTCTTCTGAGGGTTTTAGCTCCCCACCAACCTGCCCCATCTCCCATTGAACTGTGAGTTTTTGCAAGAGCAAGAGGTCAAGGTGGGAAGGGAAAATGGCACTTTGACACACTGCACTTGTTGGCACCCCCTTCAGGGTCTACTCATTGCAACCTCGTCATTTAACCTTGAGATCCCACACTCAATACCCAGCCGTGCAAAAGCCTCGTGTGTATACCCTGTATGCCAGAGGTCTTTCCTGTTGGGTATGGAGGTCTGCATGTAGGTATGGAGGCTGCTGCAGTCAGGATGGGAGGAAGGGTATGTGTGCGTCTGTGTTGGGTGGTGGTCATCTTCCTCTCAGAGGACTTAGAAAGGGGTGCAGACACAGAGAAATCAGCACATCCCCACCTCACTACTTCAGGCGTTTTGGTCTGCCCCAGAGGCTCATGAAAAGTCTTGGCCATAGCCCTAGGCTTCAGACACACTCCTTGCACCTAGATTCCCCCTCTCCTGATGCAAGAGCATTCATTTCAGCCGGAAACCCCTTCACCTGTTCTCTCTTTACTCATGTCTCTGAGTGGGAGGGACAGTGAACCGGTTTGAGTGGGTCCAGACTGTGTTTTTCTGTTTTTGTTGCTGTTTAATTATTTTGAACACAGGCGCAGGGAAGACCAAGGTTTTTGTTTCGTTCCCCGTCCATGTTCAGCCTGACGCCTGTCTTCCAGTCCTCTTGTACAGTAGGTAAGCAGTAGGTTTCCAGCTGTGATCCACTCCTTGTACCAAGTGAATGTACTTACCACTGGAAAGGACCTGGGCTGCATAATTATTATTATTATTATTATTTTTAATGGAATTTTTTTTAGTAATTTATAAGTATGCTGAGTGTAAATTAAAAAAAAATAAAGTATGTATTGTAAAAGGATATATTATCCTGTGTCATACTCTCTATAAATTTTACCTGTTTAAAGAGTGAATAATTATATAAAGGAGAGAGGATTTATCGTGCCCACCGAGCCAGGTTGTGTGCAATTCTGCAGTCAACTGGCACTTTGTAATTTCTTGTCAGCAGGTTCTCTTTATTTTTTTTTAATTAATGTTATTTTTCTCCTTCTGGAACGAGGCCGTCATATGTATAAAGTGCAATTTGTGTAATATTTCTTAAATATATACTGTATGGCTGTACAAAAATGACTTTATGAACAAATAACCCCTAGCTTACTAAAGAACAAAGCTATTAAAAATAAAGAATGAGAGCACTTGAGATGTTTTGTCTGATTTGGGGACCTTACTTTCAAGCCCTGCAGACTGACACTCCCACAACAAGTAGCTTCCCAGTGTTGGGTAAGGGTCTGAAGAGCAGCTCAGAGGTAAAGTGAGGGAGGTCTGGGTTTTTCTCCCAGGCAGATTTAACTTCTGTGAATTGGGTGCAGGACTGAAGACATTATGTAAGGTCCTAGCACTCTGTGCCTAAAGTATCTGGGTTGTTGAAACCTGGACTCTCCATGCGGCCCTGCTTTATTCTGAAGATGCAGATGACTGCTGCCTACAGGGCAGACAGCCTGTGAGCTTCCCAACAAGTTGCCACTGTCTCCTTTGAATAGGCAGTGTTGGAGCTCCCAGAATGAAAAAGCATCTTGCTGGAACTCAGAGCTGGGGTAGTCGTCCTTGGGGAGACACAGTTTTTTCCCCAAGTTTAACAGTAATAGTCGCACTGGTCCTTGGTAGAGTTGGCCGATGGCTGTTATGTTGAGGTTCACATACTTTGAAGGGACCCTGGTGGGAATAGAAAAGAGCCCTGCAGGCCTTAATGCTGTGATTTGGTAGGAGCATGAGGTCCCTCTGTCAGAGGTGGATCCACAGGGGGAACAATCGAACCCTCCTTTCATTCCTCCATCTGCCACCTTAGGAGCCAACAACCCAATCCTGCCAGGGCCCGGCTGCCCAGCCCCTCTTCCCAAACTGGGTTGGGTGCCAGTGTCTCCTGCCAGCCCCAGAGGCGTAGGGCCCTGTCCTGATCACACCTCCCTTTTTGGACTCTGCTCTTCCATCCACTTACAAAAGCAGAGCTGGGAGGTGCCTCAGCACAGCTGAGGTTCACAGTTTGGTAGAGCAATATGCAGTGTCTCACTGCTAGTTCACTGGTTTGTTCCACCCCAGGTAGGTAGTGATCTAAAGCTGTTGGATGTCCTATGTGAAATAAGCAGGTGAACTCAGTCCAGTCTCCAGACTGCTGCCGCCGCCACCACCACCACGGTCACTGCTTCCTAGATCTCCTCTTGGCATTCTCAGTAAAATAACCTTGGGTTAAACAGGCCAAGGTGAGCTGACCTCCTTCCCCTTTATCTGAGTGATGTGCTCGCTCTAGGTAGGGACTGAATCCCTTTGGCAGGGCAGCATGTGCAAGCTCATTGCTGCCCTGTTGAGTGGATGAATAGGAGTTGCAACTCCAGGGCTGCTCATCCATCACCTCCCGCAAGCTCCGCGTTCACACTTATGCAACACACGTAAGAGCACCTGCAGTAGGCCCTTTTTATGCGCTATGCTGTGGTCTGTTACAAGCTGGCATCATGGCCCAAGGTTTTGGTCAAGTTTGGATGAGGGGAAAGGACGCCTCCAAAGGATTCTTAGCTCTGTGATTTATGGTTCACGACAGGCTGCAGTTCAGTTGACCTGGAACAGGAAGAGTCTCCAACAGGAGTGAGTTTTCTTTCCTGGGACTGGATCTGGATGAGATTTGGTGCCTCTTCTGGGAGCAGGGAAGAATGGAAAGGACCTAGAAGTAAACGGAAGAAATAAAATCAAAAGAGCCTTCTATTATGACGTCAACATCAACTGAGGCTTTGTGGCTGGTATCACTTCCCAATAAAGCTCAGTTAGTTTCTGAGGCTTCTTGACCACTTGTGGCTTCTGTCAAGATGCATGAGAGCTCACCTGCATCTCTGCCAGTGGTGGTGTCTGCCACCAAGCACCAGCGTTCACGGCCCAGCGAGGGCGACGTCCTTAGTGTGTCACTGAATGAGGTAGGAATGGTGTTGCCAGGGGCCATTGTTTCCCTATAGCCTGCATTAAGAAGTCCAGGTGTAAGCAATGCCACTTTGCACCACTACTGTCCCAGAAGCAGTTTCCTCCATCCCAGCCTCAACCTCGTGTATCCAAGAGGAGCAATGCTGCCAGGCGCTGTTGGAGCTCCCCATTCCTTCAGAGCCGATGTGAGCTGTCTTGCCTGGCACCAGTGAGGGCTTCACAGTAGGGCTGTGCGAAATTTCACCACCAGTTTTGTTTCGATGCTGTTTTGACCCGCTTCAAAGTCGAAACAGCAAAATTGAAATGGAACAGATATGGTTGAAACAGCCTCGAAACAAAACGAAGCAAGTCGAAACGTTTTGCTCTTTTGATGCTGTTTCAATGTTTTGCCCATAGGCTATTATGGGGAAGGTTGAAACAGCCTATAACTTTGTCATTTCTTGCCAGATTTGGATGCAACTTGCAGAAATGGTAGCCCCTTCTGAGGGCATGAAGTCTGCCACGTTTCAAGAAGATAGGTGCAGGGGTTCAGAGAACCTGCACCCCAAAGTCTTGAGAGCAAAACTCATATCACGTGTACATGTTAAGCCACATCAGGGTCAAAACTGCAGGGATGGTAGCCCCTGCGGAGGCCACAAAGCCTTCCAAGTTTCAAGGTCAGTGCAGGGGTTTGGGGAAAATTGCATCTCAAGCTGCTGACAAGCAAAACTCGTGACATGGGTGACACTGTGTGTTAAGGTGCAGCAGAGTGACAGCTGCAGGCCTGCTAGCCCCTGCTGAGGCCAAGAAGCCTGCCAGCTGTTGAGGAGATCGGTGCAGGGGTTCGGGGTTTTGGGGCCTGCACCTCTGGCTCCTGACCAGCAAAACTTGTGACATGGGTGCTTGTGCAACTGTGTCTGTCTTGGGGCAGAGGGGGAGGGGAAACTATGGCAGGCCTGGCTGTGGCCTTTCTGCAGCCACAAAGCCTGCTGGCTGTCAAGGAGATGGGTGCAGGGGGGTTCTGGGGCCCTGCACCCCTAGCTGCTCCCAGGTAAAACTCATGACATTGGTGCTTGTGCAACTGCTGCCTCTCATCAGGCAGCAGGACTGAAGATCCCCCATCACTTACCACCACAGACCTGGGGGTAATAACTGACCACAGTATGAACATGAGTCGGCAGTGCGATGCTGTAGCCAGCAGGGCCAATAATATGCTGGCATGCGTTGATTGATGCATCTCCAGCAAAACAATTGCAAAGAAGTGATTCTCCTGCTCTACTCGGCTCTACTCAGCACTCGTGAGATCCCAGCTTTAGTACTGCATCCCGTTCTGGGCTCCACACCCTAACAAGGACATGGTAAAGTTTCAGAGAGTCCAGAGAAGGGCTACCCATATAGCCAGACTTGTACGGCAAGCCATATGAGGAAAGGCTGAGGGACCTGGGACTCTTCAGCCTGAAAAAGAGAAGGCTGAGAGGGGACTTGGTAGCAGCTTACTGCTACATCAGAAGTGTATATCTAGAGCTCAGTGAACAACTGTTCACCAGAGCACCCTTGGGGAAAACTAGGAGTAATGTTCACAGTCTGGACACCCTAGTTGTGAAGTAGTTTTTCCTAATGTTGAGCCTGAAATGATCTTCCAGGAGTTTGTGACCATTACTCCTAGTTTTCCCCAAGGGTGCCCTGGTGAACAGTTGTTCACTGAGCCCTAGATATTGCTAGGAAATCAAATAGGGTTTGCATGATTCATTCTTAACAAATCTAGATTGGTGGCTTGTGATCATAACCCATTCCTCTTCCAGATGCTTACTGGCTGTTCTTTATCATTCCCTCTGGCAACTTCCAATGTACTGAAGTCAGCTCACCAGTTTCCAGTTCCCTTGGTCCTCTTCACCACTTTTTAAAGATGGGGACTGCATTCATTTTTCTCCAGGCCTCTGTGACCTTGTCCACCATCTGTAACTGCAAATATTGTTACCGTTGCCTCTGTGTCTTCAAGCCAGTTCCTTCAGCATTGGAAACTGAATGTTGCTAGGTTCTACCAATTGCATTTAATTCAAAATGATCAAATATCTTCCTGTGTACTTTTTATGTCCCATGGCCTGTAGCCCTTGCTCTTTGTTATATTTAGCAGGTTTGGGTTGATGGGGTTTTTGGTGAAAATTGAGGCAAAGTAGTAATTGAACAATTCTGCCCACTTTTCACCTTCCATGGCTAGTTCATCCTGACCACTGCACAGTGGGCCCACTGTTTCCTTGGTCTTTCTTTGTGTGATATTTGAGGAACCCCTTCTGATCATCTTTAATGTCCCTTGCCAGCTATGCGAGAGAAAAAACCAGGAACAAATTCTGGCCGAGACCAGAATCCTTGGGGGTTGGACAAGGCACGCTCCCCAGAGGGAAGGATCTCTGTAGGAGAGAGTTTTGATTTCACCCTGCAGTGTTGAATGTAAGTCCAGGCAATACGGTCTGATGATGTGATGGTAAATCAGCAACTCCCCAAGCTACTCCCTGTCCCAGGAAGTGCACAGAGAAAAATAATGCTGGCTTCAGTGGAGCTCTTAGATTTTGATACTGGAGACTTTCCTCAATGTTCCCTTCAGTATAATGCATGTGAGCCAGTAAAGCACATGGCCAAAGGTTCGTGAAAATACCAAGCCGTCTTCCAGGCTGTCAGCTCCCCAGGCTTAGGCAGAACATTAGGCTTGAGCTGGAAAGCAGGACCCAGCTCAACAATGCTTTGTGCTCTTCGCAAGCCTAAGGTACTTCTAGTCAGCCCTTCAGTGACAGACTGCTCCTAAACAGTACACGGGATACAGGACACAGGAGCCAGTGAACAGGGGAGTTTGAGTGGGAGTTCAAGGGGGAGCTTGCCTGGGAGTGCAGGGCAGGTCAGAGGAGGGAGCGTGAGGCTGTTCCCTCCCCCCCCCCGTTCCTGCCCAAATCACAGCTCTGGGGCCCTTCCTGCCTGGGTCCCTGCTCCTGGGAATGGGGCAGCCCCCTCAGGGGGGCCAGGGGCAGGGGCAGCTGCCAGTGCCAGGCTGGGGAGCTGCGAGGCCGTCTGTGCTCAGCCTCTGGGCTCAGGGCAGAGGCAGCCACTGGTGCCCAGGATGATCCCAGGCAGGACGGGGCTGCTGGGGAGGGGGAGGAACGGCCCTGCTTGTCCCCGGGCTGAGCTCTGCCCTGACGCTGTGATTCTCTCTGCCAGCGATGGTGACTCTGGATCCAGACATGGCTCATCCCTATTTCAACCTGCCAAGGGATGAGATGTACGAGATGGGCAGAAACACAGCAGGATCTGCCCGCCAATCTGGAGAGGTTTGACTCTGAAATGATCTCAATTAATAAAACCCTTTACCCACGGACTGCTGTCAGGTCAGCCATCACACAGTGTCATTTCCACCTGCTGCTCATATCTCAACAGGTGTCTGAGCTGGGGAAGTGAAACTAGCCCTGCCCTGCTCTCTCCCCACAGCTGTGGCTGCTGACAACCCCATTGCAAATCTCCAGGACCAAGTGAGCTGCTCCGTCTGCCTCGAATTGTTCAGGGATCTGGTGATGATCATGGACTCTCTTGCTCCCCTCTACCTGAGAGTCCCCCTTTACATTGGTTTGTCTGGCTAGGGTCCTGTCTGGGGTCTGCCCCAGCCCCCAGCTCTCTCTTCCTAGCTACCTGTTGCAGAGGTGCTGAGTACGTGGGAGCCCGAGGACCTTGGCCTCCCTGGGGAAGAGGGCTATCACCTGAAATGTGTAAAACTTCCCACATATCCATCATCTTAGGCCCCCCAGGGCAAAAATAAAAGTTGGTGCCTATAACCTGTCATGAAATCACCCCAAGTATCCAATCGGGGGTTGGCCAGGCCTTCGGCCTATTTCTTTTAGCCATCTAATTAAAAAAAACAGCAACACTGCCCAGTCAGGCTACGGGTCTGACCCTGTTGCTTACATGACTGATCCCATGCTTTTTTTGTTTAAATTAAACAGCAGGGGTATCCCTAGACATTAGGCACAGGTATCTGCCCACATGCAGTATCTCCTGTCTTTCTAGTTTCCCCAAGCAGGGGAGAGAAAACAAGATACTCAAATATAGAAAACATGGGGACATGGGAACATATGGTACGGCAAGAAAAAAAAAAAATCATATTTAACTAAAACCATGCACAGCAACACACTTTGCAATACAAAATGGTTCGTACATTTTGTGTGGGTTACAGGTGCGTACCTACCTGGCCTTCTGGCAGAGTTTAGAGCAGGGGCAGGCAAAATACGGGCTGTGGGCTGAATCCAGCCCACCAAGCCATTCTACCTGGTCCACAGGACCCCTCCAAACAACGATTAATACTGGCCTGAAGCTGCCCCTCTGAAAGGGGGCAGCTGTACTTGCCTTTCTTCACCCCTGCTCCATTAGGCAAAGGAGCACATTGCTCCAGTGCTCCAGAGGCTGCTCTGGCTTCCACCTTTTTGGGTGCAAAACAGAGTTCTGGGTTTTGACCTCTAAGGCCCTAAAGAGTCTGGGCCCTGCATACTTCTGGCACCCCTTTTCCCTTATGCCTGTGATCCACTGACATCAGTCAATAGTAACATACTACAAGGACCACACATGCGCTGAGCTTCTTCGGTGAAATCATGTAGGAGGTGGTTCTGGGGAACTGCCCCTCAGCCCAGGCAATCCCTCCCATTGTGGTCCCAAGACACCTACCAGGGATTCCTGGATTTTCCCTTCTCCAGTCTGTTTCAATCCCAGGAACTTTTCTTTTCTTTTCCTCAGAGTCTTCAAATGGGCTTGAAGTTTTTCCTAAAAAAATAGAAATGAATTGAGCCATTTTATCTTGATGAGCGGAGGAGGGGGGTGCATGGGATGATTTCAGTGGCTTGTTCTGCAGGGTGCTAACGAAGGAATTTCTTTGGATACCCAGACACCAGCACTCGAGAGCTCTTTGCAGACCTGAGTATGCTCATGGCACTGGAGACACCTCTGAAGTGCAATCAATCGCTGAAGCTGAGGAGGGAGCTTCAGGCCACAGACACCTTTTTTTGGGCCCAGTCCTTAGCGGAGTTCTCAGAGCAGGAAACGGGCGTCTTGGAGTGACACTCTTGAAGGTTGGTTTCTGACACTATAGAGCTGACACGGCCTGATGAGTTCAGCCTGAAAGCCGTTGGTAACTGCACTGCCGGGACAGAAGGCACGCAACCACAGAGCAACTCCATTAGCATAGCTGACGCATGACGAGTGGCAGGGTTCACTCCAGTGATGCTCTAAACTCTGCTGGGAAGCAGGGCAGATATTAGGGCTGTGCAAGCCTTCGGATCCCACTTCGGATCCAGACCCGCTTTGGATGCTTCGGCGTCTGAAATGGCACTTCCAAATCAAAGTGGGATCCCAGCAATGGTGTCCAGAGTGGGTCGGGAGCATCCAAAATGCTTTGGATTCGCTTTGGATATTTTGGACCTGTTTTGGCCATTTTGAAGCAATTAGAAGAGGGAAGGGGAGCAGGGGAGGGACAGAGTGGGAGGGGGGGCAGGAAGATTGACAGCTGTAGGTAGCCAGTGAGAAGGATTTCTCCCTGGCTACCTTTCCAATGGCAGTGTCTGTGGGGTGGGACTAAAAAAAGTATAAAAGCCTCTGTTTCCAGCCCTTCTGCGCCTTTTGCGGTTCGTTCCTTGTCAGTGACTGCATGAGAGAGGAACACTGCAACTGAGACCTGCCTGCTGCTTTTTCGTGTTATAAAGGAGTGGTTAGGATCTAGCTTAGCTTAGCTATTCTATTCAATTATTAGTAGTATTAAAATTCAATTTATTTCTTTGAATAGTGTAGCAGGACACTAAGGTGCCTGCTACTAGGAGAGCCAGGAAGGCTCATCAGGTGCCGGTCGCTAAGGCAACAAAAGGGGGCTAATGGGTTACACCTGCCTAGCCGGCGGAAAGAAGGGGCAGGGCCTGGCCTTTATAAACCACAAGCTGAGGCCAGAGGCAGTTCCCTACCAGCATCCAAGGCAAAAGGAGCTCCCTGCCAGCAGCCACAGAGAGAAGCTCCTGGGAGCAATGATGTGAGGAGAAGCCTGACTGCAGGTACCGCTAGCAGAGTAAAGGGTAGCAGCTCCAAGATGTTGCAGCAATGTTGTTACAGCCAGGTGGCCTATGTTTAAGTTGTAGCCAGGAGGCTCGAGTTTCTGTATCGTTTTGTTGTTTAACACCAGTGGTTTGGGTGAGGCTATAAGGGGATGGAGGAGGCCTCATAGGGGACTCGCAGTAGAGTGAGGATCCCAGCCCCAGTGAGGGCACGGAGTTCGGGGGTACAAACCCCAGCTCCAGAGCAGAGCCCAGTGAGAGGGGCAGCATTACGGAGAAGCCCCAGTGAGGGCACGGAAAGCCCCAGTGAGAAGGGCAGTAGTACGGAGAAGGCCTTAGTGAGAAGGGTGGCGTACAGAGAAGGCCCGCAAGGCTTAGATATGCAGGACACCCAGAGCAGGAGAACTGTGGCCAAGTGGAGGAGAGGTAGCCTCCCTATAAAAACACATATCATCAAGGTCGTGGCGGGCGAGAATAGGAGGGTGCAAGTCTGAAGCTTGGCACAGTAGAGGAGGCGGCAAGGGCTAGCATGGAGACCCTGCCGTCCCTCCTGTTAAAAATAGGTTTTTTGGAAACTTGTTTTGGAAACTTTGCAAAAAGAAAGTTGTGTTTTCCCAGCTAGTGTTATCTATCACTGTGCGGGGAGGCAGAGATTGCTTGCACGCACGCACATATACCCAGAATATAGGGAAAAAAAAATCACAGCAGAAGAAGACGGATATTTACAGAAGAGCAAGACACAGATAATATACTGAGATACAGGAAGACGCACAAATAATTTTATTCAGAACATAAGATAGACAATATCATAAGAGCCATAAAAAAGACGCACAAATAATTTCATTCACAGCACAAGATAGACACAGGTACTTACAGGAGAACAAGACAGACATACAAAAGGATTCACACACACGCAGAGACCTTTTGCAGCACAGGAAAGATCAATATGAAGCATGCTGGAAAGCCAGGTGCCAGGTCTTCTGGCAGGGGAGGGAGAGGGGGTACAGGGAGAGCTAGAGCTGCAAGCTCCCCACCCCCATCCCAAACACAGATGCATTCCCTTCCTGAGCAGCCATGACACTTGTGCTGCCAGGGGAAGCAAGGAGGTGGGAGCAGTGTCTGCACCTGACATCCCTGCACCTGCACCACCTCCACTCACTCCAGAAGTGGGCACCAGCTGTGGCATCGCTGTCTCTTCCACCCCAATGCCAGCTCTCAGCGTGAGCCTCCCACTGCCAGAGGAGGAGCTGGAGCTGGAACCAGGGATGCTGAGTGCACTGGCTCGAGCAATTCTGGGGACCGAGGGGGAATCGGAGTTTGTGCTCCACACCCCTCAAGTTTCCCCTAGACCCAGGTCTCCTCCAGAAAGCAGCACCTCAGAGAAGGCTGAGGTTATTGAAGCAAGTGGCTCAGCTGAGGCAGCTTCTCCTGCTGTTGAACCTCAGCCTGCTGAGAAGGGGGAAAAGGCAGGATCCTTGCCCTCAACCCAGAAGCGGAGGGGTACTGTAGTGTGGGATCATTTTGAGGTGGCAGATGATCCCAGGTTTGCCATCTGCCAGCACTGCCAAAGGCACATGAGCCATGGCAGGGATGAGAGACACTTCACCACCACAGCCATGCTGCTGCATCTGAGGAGGCAGCACCCCCCTGCCCTTCTTCCTGCTGCTAAGTCTGGCACCAATGTGAGTGTGCTGACAGGGAAGTCCCCCACTCACTCCAAAGCCCCCTTACTCCCAAAGCAGAGGCAGGCCACCCTGGACCAGTCAGGGAAAGGTGGACAGAAAGGGGGGCATGTTCCCAAGGCAAGCGAGATCACCCAGAGCATTGAGAGATGCTTGCTCTGGATAGCCAGCCCTTCTCCCTAGTTGAGCAGCCGGGGTTCAGGCGGTTTGTAGCACTTCTGGCCCCGTTTTACAAAGTGCCCGCACACACCACCTTTAGCAGGACAGAGGTGCCCTCCCTGTATGAGGCATGCAAGGAGTACTTGAGGGAGGAGCTGTGCAAGGCAGGACTGCACTTAGCCTTGCACTTCACCTCCGACATCTGGAGCAGCCGGGGTGGCGATCATGTCTACCTCTCCCTCACAGGGCACTGGTGTGCTCAGTCGGGCCGTTGGTGGGCTCTACTGCAAGCTGAGGTGCTGGATGAGTCCCACATGGCAAGGGAGATCATGGGGGTCATGAACTGCATGATGCAGGGGTGGCTTGTTGGGCAGGCTGAGCTCACCCACGGGTTTATGGTCACCAACAATAGGGCCAATATGGTGAAGGCTGTCTGTGATGCCAATTTTGTTGGCATCTGCTTTATGGCACACAGGCTGCACCTAATAGTGAGGGATGTCTTGGAGGGGAACAGGGCTGCCAGTGATGGCACCACCACCAGTACTGCTACAAGCCAGCTGATTTCGAAATGCAGGAAGGTGTTGAGGTACTTCCACTTCAGCATCAAGGGGAACAAGATGCTGCAGGAGAAACCGGCAGAGCTGAGCATCCCGCAGCACAGAATCACGCAGGACATGGAGACTCGGTGCAACTCCGCTATACCTGATGCTCGAGAGGCTGGTGGAGCAGCAGAAAGCCATCCATGAGATTGGATTCAGTGCCCCCTGAACAGAGCTGAGTGGGGTACCATCTCCCAGATGTTGGTGGTCCTCAAGCCCTTCCTTGAGGTCACTGAGACCCTTAGTGCTGGCAATGGCCTCCTCAGCCAGGTGATCCCCTAGTGAGGGAGCTGGAGAACCTCACTGGAGGGGGCCAGCAGGGGAGATCATGTTTGGGGGCAACAAACATGGGTTCATTCGAGGCAGGTCCTGTCAGACCAACCTGGTGGCCTTCTATGACTAGGTCACAAAATCATTGGACGCAGATGTCGCAGTGGACGTAGTTTTTCTGGACTTTAGAAAGGCCTTCAACACTGTCTCTCACTCCATTCTCATTAAGAAATTAGGTGACTGTGGCGTCGATGCCTACACAGTCAGATGAGTCGCAAATTAGCTGGAGGGCTGCACCCAGAGAGTGGGGGTGGTTGGGTCTTTTTTGACGTGGAGGGATATGGGCAGTGGGGTCCCCCAGGGCTCGGTCCTTGGGCCCGCACTGTTCAACATCTTCATCGGTGACTTGAACAAGGGGGTGAAAAGCACCTTGTTCAAACTTGCGGCTGCCACTAAAATGTGGGGAGAAGTGGGCACGCTGGAGGAGAGGGACAGGCTACAACTAGACCTGGACAGGTTATAGGGGTGGGCAGATGAGAACAGGATGGGATTCAACACTGACAAGTGCAAAGTGCTGCACCTGGGGAGGAAGAACCAGCAGCACACCTGCAGGCTGGGGAACTCCCTTCTCATCAGTGTAGAGGCAGAAAAGGTCTTGGAGTCAATATTGATGCCAAAATGAACATGGGTTGCCAATGTGAGAAAGCAGTCCGTAAGGCTAACCGTACCTTATCATGCATCCACAGATGCATCACGAGCAGGTCCAAGGAGGTGATCCTCCCCCTCTATGCGACACTGGTCAGGCTGCAGTTGGAGTACTGCATCCAGTTCTGGGCGCCGCACTTCAGGAGGAATGTGGACAGCATGGAGAGGGTCCAGAGGAAGGTCACTAGCATGATCCGGGAACAGCAGGGCAGGCCCTACGAGTTGAGGCTTCGGGACCTGAACCTGTTCAGCCTCCACTAGAGAAGGCTGAGAGGGGATCTGGTGGCTGTCTACGAACTGGCCAAGGGGGACCAGCAGGCATTGGGGGAGTCCCTGCTCCCCCCAAGCACTACTGGGACTAATGAGGAATAACAGCCACAAGTTGACTGAGCGTAGATTCAGGCAAGATATCAGGAGGCGCTACTTCACAGTCAGGGCAGCTAGGATCTGGAACCAACTTCCAAGGGAAGTGGTGCTCGCTCCTACCCTGGGGGGTCTTCAAAAGAAGGCTAGATAATCACTTAACCGGGGTTGTTTGACCGCAGCATCCTTTCCTGCCCATGGCAGGGGGTTGGACTTGATCTGCTCAGGTCCCTTCTGACTCTACCAACTATGGAACTGCAAAATGGAGAAGTTGCAGGGGATCAATGTTCCTGGTTGGGGCAGGCCGCTGTCACCAAATGTGCAGGCAGTGGTGAGGCAGCTGAAGGAGGGCATCAGCAGATGGCTGGATCCTTTGCGGTCCAGTACAGTCCACATGGTGGCAGGCATGTGTGACCCGAGGGTGAAGGGGAGCACGTGCACTGGCAGCCCCAAAACCCTTGTTCACTGGCTGCCCGGCAATACCTATATGGTCCACCGAGCAGTGTTCCAAGCGAGAGGGTGTTCAGCATTGCTGGGGATGTTGTGACACCCCACCGCACCTGCATGGATCCTGCTTTGGTGGAGCAGCTGGTGTTCCTGACGGTGAACCTCCCCCTGCTGGGGTTCCCGAAGCTCCACCTGCAGACGGACTAAGTGCCACCCTCCTCACTCTGCACCAATTTTCCTTTTTTGAGTTTTTTAAAAGCCAAGTAATGCCCCGTTCTCAGCTGGAGGGGCACTAACTGCATCACCAGCCAGCAGGAGAAGAACACATCCCTGCTGAGCTCATTCCCCTGCCAGGACAAACTTGGAGGTATGGGATTGGGGCTTTGGGGAAGGAGGTGGCCCCAGGTCCTGTGCATGACCACTAAAACTGCACCCTGCCAGGGTAGGGAGGCCTGGTGGGACTGCTGGTCAAGCAGCAGCCCAGTAAATGCCAGGACCAACGATCCCCTGGTGAAAGGCGGGTAGGAGGCACCATAACCTCCAGCTAACGCAGGCATGCACAAAGTCCTGGCTGGGGAACGCCCAGACCCGTCACATCTTTGACCAGCCTGACGCTTGCTGGTTGCAGTGCAGTTGTGAGGCTCTTGGTGAGGAGAGGCCAGGAGAGACAGACCCCTCCCATGGCTGCAGCAGAGCCTGGAGAGAGCAGGAGAGGTCCACACCAAGACAGCCATGGGGATGCACAGAGATGTCCTGTTTTTACAAGGGAGCAGGACATCAAAGGTGTAGCTTCCCACTGGGAACAGCCCTCCATCTGCCTGGTCTGCCTACTCCTTGTTTCACATCCTCCCAGGGGCCCTCCCAGTGCCTGCTGCTCCTGGGGAGGAGGGAGAAGGAGTGGGAGGGGAGATTTCTCCTTCCCTACAGCCCACTCCAGCCAGACTGGCTGGGCCCATATTTCAGAAAAAACCCTCGATTTGGGTTCTCTATTCTGGATGTCCATCACGGAGCAACATGGCGTGGCTCTCCGAGGGGCTGGGCTCCTGCAGCTCCCACCCACTCCTCCTGCACTTGTGACTGACAGACAGCCCAGAGCACTTGCCTGGCTAGGTCCTGTTTTGGGGAAAATACTGGCTAAACTTGGGCCTTAATAACTTTACAAGGTCACAGGGTGAATGAATGTGAAGTACTAATGCCTTGCCAAGGCCCCGCTACAGCCACTGAGTTTTTTCGCTTTCTGTCTTTTGTACATAACCTAAATTTAAGCCAAGAAATCAGAGCTCCTGGGATTCAGCCAGAGCCACAGGGGGGACTCTGCCTGCTGTGCACCACGAGTGCCCCAAAGGCCTGCCACCTGCTGCTGCTGCCGCTGGTGGCAGGGACTGTGCACCATGGAGGGAGGGTGTGGGGCAGAATAGCTCACACCACCCACCCACAAAACACACATCCAGCCACCCCCCACAAACCCTGCCTGGTCCAATGGTTCACAACCTCTGAAATCCTGCCTCCCACCAGCTTTCAGAGGGGCAGCTTCAGGCCAGTATTAATCGTTGTTTGGAGGGGTCCTGTGGACCAGGTAGAATGGCTTGGTGGGCTGGATTCAGCCCACAGCCCATATTTTGCCTGCCCCTGCTCTAAACTCTGCCAGAAGGCCAGGTAGGTACGCACCTGTAACCCACACAAAATGTACGAACCATTTTGTATTGCAAAGTGTGTTGCTGTGCATGGTTTTAGTTAAATATGATTTTTTTTTTTTTCCTGCCGTACCATATGTTCTCATGTCCCCATGTTTTCTATATTTGAGTATCTTGTTTTCTCTCCCCTGCTTGGGGAAACTAGAAAGACAGGAGATACTGCATGTGGGCAGATACCTGTGCCTAATGTCTAGGGATACCCCTGCTGTTTAATTTAAACAAAAAAAGCATGGGATCAGTCATGTAAGCAACAGGGTCAGACCCGTAGCCTGACTGGGCAGTGTTGCTGTTTTTTTTAATTAGATGGCTAAAAGAAATAGGCCGAAGGCCTGGCCAACCCCCGATTGGATACTTGGGGTGATTTCATGACAGGTTATAGGCACCAACTTTTATTTTTGCCCTGGGGGGCCTAAGATGATGGATATGTGGGAAGTTTTACACATTTCAGGTGATAGCCCTCTTCCCCAGGGAGGCCAAGGTCCTCGGGCTCCCACGTACTCAGCACCTCTGCAACAGGTAGCTAGGAAGAGAGAGCTGGGGGCTGGGGCAGACCCCAGACAGGACCCTAGCCAGACAAACCAATGTAAAGGGGGACTCTCAGGTAGAGGGGAGCAAGAGAGTCCATGATCATCACCAGATCCCTGAACAATTCGAGGCAGACGGAGCAGCTCACTTGGTCCTGGAGATTTGCAATGGGGTTGTCAGCAGCCACAGCTGTGGGGAGAGAGCAGGGCAGGGCTAGTTTCACTTCCCCAGCTCAGACACCTGTTGAGATATGAGCAGCAGGTGGAAATGACACTGTGTGATGGCTGACCTGACAGCAGTCCGTGGGTAAAGGGTTTTATTAATTGAGATCATTTCAGAGTCAAACCTCTCCAGATTGGCGGGCAGATCCTGCTGTGTTTCTGCCCATCTCGTACATCTCATCCCTTGGCAGGTTGAAATAGGGATGAGCCATGTCTGGATCCAGAGTCACCATCGCTGGCAGAGAGAATCACAGCGTCAGGGCAGAGCTCAGCCCGGGGACAAGCAGGGCCGTTCCTCCCCCTCCCCAGCAGCCCCGTCCTGCCTGGGATCATCCTGGGCACCAGTGGCTGCCTCTGCCCTGAGCCCAGAGGCTGAGCACAGACGGCCTCGCAGCTCCCCAGCCTGGCACTGGCAGCAACTCCTGCCCCTGGCCCCCCTGAGGGGGCTGCCCCATTCCCAGGAGCAGGGACCCAGGCAGGAAGGGCCCCAGAGCTGTGATTTGGGCAGGAACGGGGGGGGAACAGCCTCACGCTCCCTCCTCTGACCTGCCCTGCACTCCCAGGCTGTGAATGGAGGTGAAGCAGCAGCTGTGGAGAGGATCCGCTCCTGCAGTAAGGGAGGAGGAGGCTGCAGGAACCATCTTGCCATCTCCACATCAGGGAGCAGCTGCCCAGGAAGAGCGTGGCTCTACCAAAAGAGAGGGTGGAGGTTGAAGAACCAGGGGAAAGGAGAGGACACAGCAGCCCTGAGGGACACCTGCCACCTCCCACCTCTGAATCTAATTTCTGTGCAGCAGTCTGAGCTCAGAGATTTGAGGTCTGGGCGTGGAGAAACTGTGCGTGGATTCTGGGGGGATTTTGGGAATTTGCTGTGAATTGAAGGCCAATCTCCATCAGAGCTCCCCTTGGTGTATGCTTCCTGTGCATCTCCCCTCCTCTTCTCCAGGTCAGACGTAAGGCTCAGACACATCAGACTTCCTGCTGTCTGGCTGATGAGCCCAACCCAGCCCAGCCCAGCTCAGCTCATGCACTCAGTCTTGAGTGCCTGAGATGGAGCAGAAATGCTGTGATGGCCCCTCTCCCAGCACCTGCTGCCATGATGGGCTCAGAAGCTGCATTTCCCTTTTCCCCTGCAGCAGCACCTCCTCTCCCAGGCAGGAGGGAAGGGAACTGCAGCTCTAGGCCACAGACTGAGCAAGAAGCCTTGGGGGAGGCTCTATGCTTAACTTACCCACTCCTTCCTGGTGAGGAGAAAGGGAAGAAAATGGGATATCTGGGAAGGGTCACTGCTCAGCAGAGTGGAGGTTGGCTCCACGGCCACTGCTAGCCCTGCCCTGCAGAGTAACTGCAGGAGAGGAACTTGGGAGTCCCCTACTCAGAGCCTGGCACAGACCTTGACACAGGCTGAGGAGTGTTGGGGCCACAGGAATAACCCAGCCCTAGGCCCCTGGTGTATTAGTAAAGCTTCTAGTTATTTTTACCTGGAGGAAAAGGTATTGTTTTATGAGGATGCACCTCAGCATCTGCACCCCCCTTTTCAAAACTCTAGATCTGCCCCATCCCTATTCAAACCATCCTATACAAATCCATAATTTAAACTCTTCATCAAACTACCACCAACCCTGATACAACACAAGAGATAACATCCTAACCTGCCCTAAGTTAAGTAAGGGAACCACAGCAGCCAATGTCCTCACTCTATAAAAGGTCGTTAATATAAGCTGAAGAAATCCCCAGGGATTGGGCCACATCCCCCACTACAGAGAAAGACAAAAACCTTTTTCCTTACAGCATGGCCACCTCCTTAGAAGCTTTTAAAACTTTAGTACTTAATATATTGGAGAGCAATCTCCAGCCTGAGAACAGTACCTTAAAGCTCGAATGGGGCTGTCACCTGCCTCCTTTTGCCCCCCTCACTCACAGCTTTGGGGCCCTTCCTGCCTGTGTCCCTGCTGCTGGGAATGGGGCAGCCCCTGCAGTGGGTAAGGAGCAGGGGCAGGGGCAGCTGGCAGTGCCAGGCTTAGGAGCTGTGGGGCCGTCTGTGCTTAGCTTCTGGGCTCAGGGCAGAGACAGATCCTGTGGCCATGGGGCAGTCCCTGGGAGAACGGGACTGCTGGGGAGGGTGAGGAATGGCTCTGCCTGCCCCAGGGCTGAGCTGATGCTGTTCTCTCTCCCAGTGGCAGTGACTCTGGCTATAGACACAGCTCATCCCTGTCTTGTCCTGTCTGCGGATCGAAGAAGTACGAGATGGAAACAGGCACAGCAGCCTCTGCAAAATAATCCTGAGAGGTTTAACTTTGCGTACTGTGTGCTGGGCCATGAGGGATTCACCTCGGGGAAACACTGCTGGGTGGTGGAGGTGAGGAAGGCGGATTGCTGGGCTGTGGGGGTTGCCAAAGAGTCTGAGAGGAGGAAGGGAAAGTTCTTCTTTAGCCCTGAAGAAGGGATCTGGGCTGTGCAGAACCAGTTTTATGGCCAATTGGAGGCTCTCACTGCCCCTAAGCCAACACCCCTCTTCCAGTGCCAGGAGCCCAGCAGGGTGCGGGTCTGTCTGGACTATGCAGCAGGGCGGGTGTCATTTTTTGATGCTGACACTGAGGACCCAATCTTCACCTTCCCACCAGCTTTGTTTGCTGGAGAAACAGTCCGGCCATGGCTCTGGCTCAAGCCTTTCATTCTATTCGGTTCTGGTACACCCGCACTTAGACTGTGCCCCTGAGCCAGGGATGGGATGTTACCCAGCCAAGGGTAATGTGGGTATCTCTGGCCTTGTTCTAAGCAGTCTCTCTGACCCTGGAGGACTCCCCTTTACTCAGCCTTCCCTCCCTCTCTACTCTTAGGACAAGCTTAGGTTGTGTCTGTACAGACCAGACCATGCCACTGCTGCAGCAGTAACAAGGCATGTTGCTCCCTGGCTTTTGAGGGCTCCAGCAGGGCTGGCAGTACAGGGTCCCCTGAGGGAAGCCCCCAGCTCTGGAGCATTGGTCTGTCTGTGACTGGAGCAGCCCAGGGCTGGGGGCTCCCTGCAAAGTGCCTCTGGGCATCCTCTGGCCAGGGAGGCCCCAGCTGGGGATGTGTGGGAGGCAGGCTGGGTCTGGAGGTGCAGCTCTGCTACTGGGGCGCTGCTGGGCTGGTTTGGGTTTGGGTTGTTTTTCATGAGCAGCCAAGGCCCCTGGGCTGGGGGTTCCCAAAGAGCTGGATGGAGTGAGATCCGTCTTTGCTTTAGGGGCAGAGGCTGAGAGACCAAGACAAGGAAGGGAAGGGTAGTGGGGGACTGGACAGTGCACTGGCGAGGGTGAGATTCAGGGGCAGGTTCACAGATGGGAGCAAAAGAGTTGTGGGGTTTGGGACACATGAGCTGTTGCTGCCACAGGGACAGAGAATGAATGAAGTAGGATTTGGGAGCCTGGGGAGAAGCTGGAAGCTCCCATCTGCTTTGAGCAATTAATACAGCCCTGTGCAGTAGGATCTCAACTGGATCTACCAATAAATAGCTTCTGCAGCAGGCCCCAAGCCCCCATCCTCTGTCCGTGTGGAAGAGTTAACAGCATTCCCATGTTCTCATGCCTAGAGGTGGGAGGGAAATTCAGCCACCATAGGCCTGAGAAGTAATGCAGAATACATCTTTAATGTAGTTTACGAGGGCTCCTGTCCAAAGTGCTATGAACTTTGGGGGCTAACAGTGGTGCCCAGGTAGGGACAGCCCAGGTGTCAGCAGAGGGACCAGCAGAAGAAAGACAAAATAGTGAATTCCAAAAAACTAACTGGAGAGTCCTTGGGAAAGGAGGAGAAAGGATGTGGGGGCCTGATTTGCACCGTAGAGCAGAAGATTGTAGGGACACAGAGAAAAAGGACCATGGCTGCAAAAAAAGTGCTGGACAAATCAGTTGGTGAAAGGAGGGAAAAGAGAGCAAAAGGGAGATTCCCAACAGGCTTCCCAGGATGAGGCCAGCTCCTTGGTGCCATGTATTAGTACGTGGATTTCCCCATCCCTCCTTGTCATGAACTAAGCAGTGGGGCATTTCACAGACATCCCCGCTAAGTTGGGTCAATGACCATCATGCTTGCTCTCTTATAAGCAACTAAAACCAAGCTCCCATATGTGCATTGTTATTGTGAATATATTTGTATGTGTTCAGCTTTAGGGTTAGACTTGGAGACTGAGGACTTCTGCTCAACAGTAGCTGAGTCCATGCAAAGGGGATTTTGTTAGTGTTCCTGTGAAGCACCAGGGAAGCTCTCAGAAGAGAAGATGTGGA